>NC_092138.1:10470352-11720352 GCF_043159975.1 Macaca nemestrina | reverse complement strand
TGTGTCATGTGGGCTTGTGAAAAATGTGTATTCAACTGCCATTGGTTGAAGTAGTCTGTAGATGCCTATTATGTTGATATCCTGTTGGTTGATGGTGGTGTTGAATTCAGCTATGTCCTTACTGATTTTCTGCTTGCTGCATCTGTCCATTTCTGAAAGAGGGGTATTGAATTCTCCAACTACAAAAGTGGATTCGTCTATTTCTACTTGCAGTTCTATCAGTTTTATCTCACGTATTTTGACACTCTGTTATAAAGTGTATACACCTTAAGAAATTAACCCACTTATCATCATTTAATGCCACTCTTTATCCCCAATAACTTTCTGTGCTCTGAAGTCTGTTCTTTCTAAAATTAACATAGCTATTCCAGATTTTAAAAATTAGGGTTAGCATATATATATATTTACCCATCTGTCTACTTTTAATCTATATGTTTATTTATATTTAAAATGGGTTTCTTATAGGCAACATACAGTAGGGTCCTGTTTTTTGATCAACTCTTGACAATCACTTTCTTTAATTGATAGATTTAGACCATTGATGTTCAAAGTGATTAATGATAATATTGGGTAAATATATACCATATTAGTTACTGTTTTCTATTTGTTGCCCTTGTTCTTTGTTCCTTTTTATGTTTTCTACTCTTTTTCCTCCTTTTAACTGAGTTTTCTTCAGTTAAAACTCCTGGGGTTTTTAACTGAGCATTTTATGTGATTCCATTTTGTCTCCTTTCTTAGCATATCAGTTGTACTTCCTTCTGCTTTTTTAAGTAGTTGCCCTAGAGTTTGCAATTTACATTTACAACTAAACCAAGTGAACTTTCTTTTTTTTTTTTTTTTTGAGATGGAATCTCACTCTGTCGCCCAGGCTTGAGTGCAGTGGTGCGATCTTGGCTCACGGAAACCTCCACCTCCTGGGTTCAAGTGATACTCCTGCCTCAGACTTCTGAGTAGCTGGGATTACAGGTGCGCACCACCATGCCTGGCTAATTTTTTTCTTATTTTTAGTAGAGACAGGGTTTCACCATGTTGGTCAGGCTGGTCTCAAACTCCTGACCTTGTGATCTGCCTGCCTTGGCCTCCCAAAGTGCTGGAATTATAGGTGTGATCTGGCCACCAAGTGCACTTTCAAATAACACTCTACTGCTTCACAGGTAGTGCGAATACCTTGTAATACTAAAATAATCCCAATTTCTCCCGCTCATCCCTGTATCATTGTTATCATTCATTTCATTTACACATAAACACACACAAATATAATTAAATACATTGTTGTTATTATTTTGAACAAACTATCATCTGTTATATTAAAAATAAGAAAATCACAGTATTTACTTTACATTCATTTAATCCTTATTCCTTCTTCAGTGCTCTTCCTTTCTTTATGTAGGTCCAGGTTTCAGGCTTATATGATTTTCCTACCCTTTCAATAAGTTTTTCAAAACATTTTTTGCAAGGTGGGTCTACTGGCAACAAATTTCCTCAATTTTTGTTTGCGTAAGTCTGTAAGTATCCTTGGCTTTTGAAGAATCTTTTCACAGGGTACAGAATTCTAGGTCGATGGCTTTTTCTCTCAACAGTTTAAATATTTCACTCCACTCTATTCATGCCTTGCATGGTTCCTGAGGAGAAGTAGATGTAATTCTTAATTTTGCCTCTCTGTAGATATCGGGCCCTGATTTCATTGGGTGCCAGATATTGGGGGAACCAGCCTCCAATATTTCAACATAGGTTCTTTTCTATTTTCCCTAAGTGTTGACCAGTCTGAGAAATAAAGAGAAAGAGTATAAAAGAGAAATTTGACAGCTGGGCCTCCGGGAGTGACATCACATATTGGTAGGGTCTGTGATGCCCACCTGAACCGCAAAACCAGCAAGTTTTTGTTAGGGATTTCAGAAGAGGAAGGGAGTATGAATAGGGAGTAGGTCACAGGGATCACATGCTTCGGAGGGCAATGAAAGATCATAAGGCAGAGGGCAAAATTAGAATTACTGATGAGGTTCCATGTCCCACTGGGCACACATTGTCTTGATAAACATCTTAACACGATACAGGGTTCAAGAGCAGACAACCGGTCTGACTAGAATTCACCAGGCTGGAATTTCCTAATCCTAGCGGGCACTTCAGGGGACTAGGGTGTATTTTATCCCTTATTTTCAACCACATAAGACAGATACTCCCAGAGCAGCTGTCCACAGACCTACCCCTGGGAATGCATTCCTTTACCAGGGTTATTCCTTGCTGGGAAAAGAATTCAGCGATATTTCTCCTATTCACTTTCTGTAAGAAGAGAAATATGACTCTGTTCTGCTCTGCCCTGCAGGCAGTCAGACCTTGTGGTTATCTCCCTTGTTCCCTGAAAATCACTGTTATCCTTTTCTTTTTCAGGATGCCCAGATTTCATATCGTTCAAACACACATGTTTTACAAACAATTTGTACAGATAATGCAATCATCACAGGGTCCTGAGGTGACATACACCCTCAGGTTACGAAGATGACGTGATTAAGAGATTAAAGTAAAGACAGGCATAGGAAATTATGAGAGTACTGATTGCGGAAGTGATAAATGTCCATGAAATCTTCACAATTTATGTTCTTCTGCTGCAGCTTCAGCCAGTCCCTCTGTTCGGGGTCCCTGACTTCCCACAACAGTAGGTAAAGTTTTCTTTTTTTTAACCTCTGGCTTCTCTCAGGAGTTTTTCTTTATCATTTTTTTTTAATGAAAATGAGAGGCGTATCAGTTTTGAAAATGAGAGGCAGTTCATTTGAAAATGATAAGCCTAGGTATAGTTTTTTTGGGCATTTATCCTGCTTGGTGTTCTCTGAGCTTTCTAGGTCTGTGGTTTGGTATCTGAGATTAATTTGGGGGAAATTCTCAATCACCATTGTTTCTAATATTTCTTCTTTTCCTCTTTCTTCTCCTTCTGATATTCTCAGTATGTATGTGTTACAACTTATGTAGTTGTTCCACAGTTCTTGAATATTATGTTCTGTTTTGTTCTGTTTATTTGTTTGTTTATTTGTATAAGACCAGGGACTTGCTCTGTTGCCCAGACTCAGACTAGAGTGCAATAGAACAATCATAGCTCACTGTAAGCTCAAACTCCCATGCTCAGGTGATCCTCATGCCTCAGCCTCCCAAGTAGTTAGGACCACAGGTGTGCACTATCATGCCTGGCTAATTAAAATTTTTTTTATAGAGATAAGGTCTCACTATATCACCCAGGCTGGTTTTGCACTCCTGGCCTCAAGTGATCCTCCTGCCTCAGACTCTCAAAGCACTGGGATTACAGGTGTGGGCCACCATGCTCTGGCTTTGTTTTCTTTTTCTTTTTCTTTTTTTTTTTTTCCTTTTTTCTTTCATTGAAGTCTTTTTTTCTCTTTGCCTTTCCATTTTGGAGATTTTTATTTCGATACCTCAAGCTCAGATAATCTTTCCTTAGCTATGTTCAGTCTACTAATAAGCCCATTAAAGGTATTCTTTATTTGCATTACAATGATTTGATCTCTACCATTTTATTTATTTATTTTTCCCTTAGAATTCCTATTTCTGCTTACATTGCACATCTGGTCTTGCATGTTGTGTACTTTATCCATTAGAGCCCTTACTGTATTAATCGTAATTGTTTTGAATTCCCAGTCTGATCATCATCCCAACATTCCTGCCATATGAGTCTGGTTTTGATGCTTACTATGTCTCTTCAAAGTGTTTTTTGCCTTTCAGTATTTCTTGTAATTTTTTCCTTTATATCCAGACATAATGCACTGGGTAAAAGGAACTGCTATAAATAGGTCTTTAGCAATGTGAAGGTCAGGTGTGGGTAGGGGAAGTATTCTGCTGTCCTGTGGTTAGGTCTCAGTGTTTTAGGGCCTCAGGATTGTGAACTTCATATATGCTTCTCAGTAATTTTGTCCCTCCTCACCTCACACCCTGTTGAAGGTGGATCAGAATGGCTAGTGGGGTCTGGAGTTGATTATTTTTCTTCCCCCAGGTCAGTGAGGTTAACATAAAACCCCAGCAGGTCTGAGCTCCTTAAATAGTTTCTGCTGAGGGCGGGCCTTGTTAAGAAGCACGGGAATGCTCTGGTGTATTTCACAATAATCTCTTTTCCTCTGCCCTCTGGAAGTACAATGGGATTTCTAAAATGATATTTACTAGGAGAACGTGGTAGAGCTCCAGGGGGCAAAACTCACAAGTGGGGGCTCCCCTAGGACAGCGTCCCTTTCAGCGATTAATCTCTCACAGTCATCCATACTGAGCCTCCAGCAACTTGTCAATTGTAGTTCAGGTTTCCCCACCCTGGCACTGATTTCTGAGGAGGGCTGTGATTCTCTGTATTCTCTCCAGTTAGGGGTGCAGCACTTTGCCCTGTGACCTTACTTCTCTTATAGATCTAAGAAAAATTGTTGTTTTTTCAGGATTTTTTTTTGACAGCCTCACTCTGTCGCCCAGGCTAGAGTGCAGTGGTGCCACCTTGGCTCACTGCAACCTTCGCCTCCCAGGTTCAAGCAATTCTCATGCCTCAGCCTCCTATGTAGCTGGGACTACAGGTGATGGCCACCACGTCCAGCTAATTTTTGTATTTTTTACTGGACATGGGGTTTCACCATGTTGGCCAGGCTAGTTTCGAACTCCTGACCTCAAGTGATCTGCCCGCCTCAGCCTCCCAAAGTGCTGGGATTACAGGCATAAGCCACTATGCCTAGTCAGTTTTTCAGTTTGTTTAGCTTTTCACTTGTTAGGATAATGCAGTGAACTCCAAGCTTCTCATTTGCTGGACCAGACACCAAAAGTCTCCTTTTTAAAAAACAAAGCAAAACAAAACCTCAATAATTGATCCTGGCGATATCCCAATTTCTTAGAACATAACTTTGCACATGGAAGATGCCCAATAAACATTTATTGAGTGACTAAATGGTAAAGGGGCTGTGTGAATTTTACAGGGCTCATCTGATTTTCTAACTTACCATTGGATGGGAGCATGGGTTCTTCACATCTAATCTCATTCTTCCTAAACCCCCTGCAATTGACTTCTACTCACGTGGCAGCCAGGAAGTGTTTCTTATACTTACAGCTTCCTTTTTACTTCCTTTTATGAAAAAGAGCTTTACTAAGATATAATTCACATACCATACAACTTACCCATTTAAAGTATGTGATTCCATGAGTTTTTAGTTACATCCACAGATATGCGTGACCATCACCAAAGTCAACTTGAGAATATTTTCATCACCTCAAAAAGAAACCCCATTGTCTTTAGCTATCATCACCCTGTTTTTCTCCCCCTCTATCTCTCATCCTGAAAAAACAACTAATATACTTTCTGTTGCTACAGATTTCCTGGGTATGGACATTTTCTATAAATGGAATCATATAATATGTTGTCTTTTGGGACTGTCTTCTTTCACTTTGCATGTTTTTGAGGTTCTTTCATGTTGTGGCTTGTGTAAGTTTCTCATTCCTTTTTAAGGCTGAATAATATTTCATTTTATGGATATACCACTTTTGTTAATCTAGTCATCAGTCGATGAACATTTGGATTGTTTTTAATATGGGGCTATTATGAAAAATGTTGCTATAAACATTTATGCACATATTTTTGTGTGGACATACATTTTTATTTTTAGGTACATACCTGAGAGTGGAATTTCTGGCTCATATAGTTTAACTTTTTGAGGAACTGCCAGACTGTTTTCCAGAGCACCATTTTACATTCTCACCACCACTATATAAGGATTTTTATTTTTTTGCATATATGCCAACACTTGACATTATCTGACTTTTTTTTATTCTAACCACTGTAGTAGGTGAAGCTTGAATCATGGAATTATGATTTTGGTTTGCATTTCCCTAATGACTCATGATGTCAAGCATCTTTTCATATACTTGTTGGCCATTTGTAGATCTTCTTTGGAAGAATAATCTATTGCCTATATTGAAATTGAATTATTTACCTTTTCATTCTTGAGTTGTAAGAGTTCTTTATATATATATGTGTGTGTGTGTGTGTGTCCCTTATCAGATATACATGGCTTTTTTTTTTTTAACTGAAGGTTTTTACATGATATTCCCCACTTTCTTCACTCTTGTGTGATGTGCCCACAAGGCACACAGGGAAATCAAGAGGAAAAAAAAATCCCTTTTGTAAAAGGATAAAATATAAATGTCTTTAGCCGGCATTCAAGAGTATGTCACGTCTGTTTTCCCACCCTGATAAATCCAGTAGCAATAAACCCAGAATTACTCTTTCTTAAAAACTACCTCATTGCAGAGGACTGCTTGTTGGGTAGTGGATTAATGTCCAAACCTCTTAGCTAATTAGTGTGAAACACAAATCACCTTTTGGTAATATGACTTGACAATAAAATGAGAAGTCAAAGCAGATGTTTCATCTGGATGTCTGCCCCTTAGAACCTTTGAGATGGGCTGGATGGTCTGCTTTGTGCTTTCTCTAGCACAGTGCTGCTAACATCCATATTATGACTAATAATTTCTATTTTGCACAATCAATAACTTCATGGAAAAATTCAACAGCACTTTATATATTAAAGTTATTCTCTGGAGGGCAAATGCAGACCAAATCTTGAACAATTGGATTTCATTTCAGAGTGGAATTTTAGTGGATTTCTGTGATAGGAAAAGTCTGAATTAGCAAGGAGACAAGACCAGTGGTACTGATAGTGAGGTAAGCATTAAGTTACAAAAGGAGAAAGTAATATTCGCTATCCAGAAAACCCTCCCCAAAAGACTTTGAAATTTGTAGTAGACATGTTATATCTAAATTGATATCTGAAGCTGTTATTCCAAGGACGTTTCTTTGGATAGATGTCTGACATTTGTCTTTGTTACATAAGCTATCTTACATTTCCAGAACATGTTTTGTAATGGTAATCAGTGAATGATAAATTTGGTAGTAATCATCAGCTGTTCAGAAATTGAAATATGCGGTCTGTGGCAATACAAATATTTGTTTTTAATTTGTTGATCTTGGTGATTTTAAAACAAACCACCCTAAAGAGGAATGCTTCACAACAGAGCCTTAATAATTATTGAAGACCAAAAACATGATATGAAACTGACTTGCCAAATAAGGAGTTGGCTGGGCCTATGAAGGCGGTGTTCACTCTGAGAATGGAGGTGTTCAGGGAGAAGCACTGTAAACCCTAAACAGGGCTTCCGAGGATGCTTATGGAGACTTGCATCTACCTGGTCTTTCTGTGCAGGCCACGGTGCATTGTTTGGGTTTCCACTGGCATCTTCACTTTGGCTGGGAAAAGTAGAGATGTGGGAGTCAGACAGACCTGGGTTGCCCTCCTAGGTCCGTCCCTCCCCAACTGAATGATGCAGAAGAAATTACTTGGCATCTGTAAGATTCCGGTTTGCATCTCTGTGAAGATGAGCACCTACTTCATCTCACATTGCCAGGAATAAATGAGAATAGACCTATAAGATGCTTACTCCAGGATCTAACCCAATGCAGAGACCACATGCTCCTTTCCAGCTTTTCACCTTTTGCTTTCTGTCCCTTTCCTCCACCAAGCTGCTCCTCCACAATTGAGGCCAACTCAGTACTTGAGCTTGTGGAAGAGTTTGTTTCATCTATTGCAGAAAAAGAATAGGGCCTGAAAGCCTAGCTATAGATCCATGTGAAGGTAGAATGCCCTTCTGGTTATCCTTGACCCTGGCTGTGAATATCCTCTAACTTCTGCTCACCTTGTGGGTATATCCCTTAAGAGGGAATGCAGGAAAAGACAGCCCAATACAAATACTGGCAATTTGTAGATGAATGAGTCAATGTGATCAAAGGAGTTATGAAAAGATGTTCAAAAGCACTGGCAATTAGGAAAATACAGTTTAAAGTAAAACGAAATATCACTGGCAAAAAATTAAAGATTGTTCCTGTGTTTATGGAAAACAAGCAGGCAACCATGAATGAATTTAACCATCAAAATTATCTATGAAAATTTAAAAAATACACATGCCTTTCAACCTAGCAGTTCAATCCTGTGACTATATTCCTCAGAAATTAAAGCATTAATATGGAAAGTTTTATTTACAAGGATATTTACTGAAGCATTATTACTAAAGACAAAAACAACCAAACCCAACAACAACAAAAAACAAGAAACCCACAAATACAAGCTGGAAGTAAACAGCTGTAGGGGAATAACTGGTAAAATAATTGACGTCATCTCACCAAGGTATGTTTTTCGATAGTAAAAAAAATTGGTTAGAGCTATCAGAGTTTACAAAGTGTTACTGAATGAGAACAAAAAAGGATGTGGAGAAATTTGTATAAAATGATCCAACTTGTAAAATAAACACGCACTAGCAAAATTCCATGTATCTCTCTCATTCTCTCTCTCTCTCATTCCCTCTGGGGGTGTGTGTATGTGTGTGTGTGTGTGTGTTTGCCTTTCTATGAGGATTGAGCATAGAGACAAATAAGAACCATAGTTTAGGCTACGGTCATGGAGTGCTGGGGAATTACAGGGATAGAGAAAATAGGGGCAAGCAAAAAATAAAATAAAAGCCCGCACTAAGAAGATCTCCATCAAGTATAATATAATTCCAGTTATGTAAAATTAATATGTATACAGATATGTGCAAATAAATAGGAACAAAGAATTAGAACTTAACCTACTGATTTGACAACTGTTATATATTGAAAAAAGAAAATATCAGCATAACGGGAGTAGTAGTATTTTAATTTGTGAAGTCAAGCTATCCAACCCGCCGGGCATGAACCCATTGCTCTACCCACTTAGATATGTGTGCATCCTTTTAAATTTACGTATGCTTGTATACATGTATATGAGCCTAGAAACAGTAAGTACGTGGCCGGGTGCAGTGGCTCATGCCTGCAATCCCAGCACTTTGGGAGGCCAAGACAGGCAGATTACCTGAGGTCAGGAGTTTGAGACCAACATGGCGAAACCCTGTCTTTACCAAAAATACAAAAATTAGCTGGGTGTGATGGCAGGTGCCTGTAATCCCAGCTACTTGGGAGGCTGAGGCACAAGAATCGCTAGAACCTAGGAGGCAGAGGTTGCAGTGGGCTGAGATCACAACACTATACTCCAGCCTCGGCAACAGAGTGAGATTCTGTCTCAAAAAAAAAAAAAAAAAAAAAACAAGAAAGAAAGAAAAAAAGAAAGAAAGAAACAGCAAGGATGCACTGGATAGTTTTTTTCTTCATACCTCTTGTGATGGCATACTTTTATAATTACAATTATATTTTATTTTTTGACACAGAATTTCACTCGTCGTCCAGGCTGGAGTGCAATGGCACCATCTCCGCTCACTGCAACCTCTGCCTCCCAGGTTCAAGCGATTCTCCTGCCTCAGCCTCCCAAGTAGCTGGGATTACAGGGCACCCACCACCACGCCTGGCTAATTTTGTATTTTTAGTAGAGGTGGGGTTTCACCATGTTGGCCAGGCTGGTCTCGAACTCCTGACCTCAGGTGATCCACCTGCCTTGGCCTCCCAAAGTGCTAGGGTTATAGGTTTGAGCCACCACGCCTGGCCTTATAATTATTTCCGTAATTAAAAAAAATACTTAATAAAGGGCACTTTCAAAATAACCGAAAACCTTTTCAAAGGAAGAAAAGAAAAACAAGCAAGTTAGTGGTTCTTTCTCAAGGGCCGAGGGGTTGTTTCTATTTCTGCCAGAAGAGAATCTGGCCACCTGCCTCGATGGACTTTAACACAGTGTTAAAGAAGTTACGATTAAGCTAAAAACGGAAATGGTAAGAGGGGATGTGAGTAGCCAGAGCTTACTGCGGGCCAGACTCGTCCTGGTCTGTGTGAGTTTTAGCCGGAAGAGCTAAGCTGCAACAGCTCGTTCTCACGCTGGCCTCTTTCTTCAAGGGGCTTATCTTTCAAAGACAGGGCCTGGCTGATCAAGGATCTAGACAGGGTTTGTGTCCTTCTTGTCCAGCCCACAATTGGACTGTCATTGTAGCTTCCATGAAGGGTCCTAGGAGTTCGATAAACTTGAGGTTAAACCCTGGCCAGTGCACAGAGACCTGGGAACAAACAACCTTCCCAAAGCAACCCTTTAACAAATACTTTCTGCTTTAGAGGGAGGAGGGCCAGGAGGAAGGGAAGGACACACACAGCATTAAGTGGCTATGGATATTTTATCAAACAGTTGTGATTAGAGCATTTGACAGAAAACAAAAGATTTTGTTTTCCTACCACTTGGGATTTGGCTGGCTGCCTGTGCGGGAATTCCAGATGCGTTTGGATCACTGTGATTGTGTAAATCCCGCTGATCTTTAAAAAGAGATCCTTAGGATTCAGGGGTGGAACGCAGAGGAGCTCCCGTCATCCTGACTTTCCACCACTCAAAATGGAACAGGGAACTCACGGGCCTCCTGTGCATTCTGCCTTTCCAGCTCTCAGCATTTTTCTTCCCCCCTGATTTACCGTATCACAAGGAAGTTACAGATATTGAATCAAAGTGCATCGCTGTCATCGGATTTCATCTTGAGACTATTTCTTCCATTAGAGTACAGCTCTGTAAAAGGCTCTGATCTATTGAGCAACCCTAATCCAGAAAATTCACATAGATACTGCCTAACCATGGCAAAGGCATGAGCGCATTCGCCGAAAAGGTCTGGTGATAACTTCTGATAAATATTAGGCCACTTGCAGCTCATCCCTTTGGATGTGTAGTTTGTTTTGTTTTAGTCTAAGAATCCTATATAGATATAACAGGAGAACAGAAATGTTTCTGGACCTACCTCTTCCTAATCTTACAGACAAAGCAATGAGTCTTTAGGAAAGTATGGAGTCATTCAGACACAAAATAAAATGCTAGTTAATTTTGGGGAAATTTGCATTTTTATACATAAAAATTTGACAAATTCTTCTGAAATTACTAGACTTGCAAAGATGAAAAGCATCAAGTTACAGGACTTGAGTGACTGAGGCTGTTCATCCCTTCACTTTTCCTTGTACATATTTCGTTTCTTTAATTTCTCTTTTCATACTTTTTAAATATACTTTCAGAAGGTGCCTCAAAGATCTCATCTGACACGTAGTAGGCATTCACTATATAATTGTCATATGAGGATATGCCATGACAATGAAGTCATATGTTTAGTCAGGTTAGGCTAAATTATGTTGTCATAACTAATAACTCTAAAATCTCAGTGGCTTAGCACAATAAAAATATATTTTTTGCTCACTACAAACTCTCATGTGAATTGACAGGAGGTTTCCATATCTAGAGGTTGGCGATTCCCTTTAACTTGTGAGGCCATCATCTCCACACTTGACTTTCAGAGTTGTTCTAGCAAGAGATAAGAAAGAAGAAGGAGACACACTGGCTCCCAAGAACCTTGCAATGGAAATGGTACATCAATTCCTCTCATATTCCTGTTTGCCGGATGCAATCATGTGCCCCAGACCCCAAAATATGGAAGTATGGGACATGCAGGGAGCCCAGGAATATTCAGTGAGCACTCATGGCCTCTGCTACCCTTGGTTTTTAGGAGACAGAGAGGTGTAAATTAAAAGCCAACGCAATGTTTTCCAGTTTTATTTATCTAGGCTTCATTACTACTAGTCTTGCAAGGGACTTTGTGGGGAAAATGTTTTGCTTTTCATGGTGAAACAAATTTGGCAAATGCTGTATATTATATTTACCTCATCCAATTTATGATGTGCAATTATTTCCTAACGGTTTTGAAAAGTTCAGCATCAAAGAAACTAGTTATAAAAGACAAGAAATCAAGCTCTGAATCTAATTTATTTATTTGATAAATATTTTTTGAACACCTACTATTAATATTTGCCAGGTATTGAGCTAGACTTTTGGGGGGAATTAGATGAATAAGGCCTTTTTCTTATCCACCAGGAGACTAATTCCAGGGAAGGGGTATAAAGTAATTGCCTAAGTGTACTTTCATTACAACAGGTGACGCATATATTACCTATTCGCCAATGGGTGTCTGTATCTTTTTGGGCCAAAGCAAGTTTTGTAACTCACTTGAACACATTTGGGTTGTTATTTTGCAATCTATTCACATCCTGTAGTAGGCGGGCAATTTAAAAATACAGTGACACCAGTTTACTTTCTAGTAGTTGGCATTTTCCTTAACAGTATACACTGTAAAACATCTATGTTTTAATGCTGCTATAAAGACACATGCACACGTATGTTTATTGCAGCACTATTCACAATAGCAAAGACTTGGAATCAACCCAAATGTCCATCAGTGACAGATTGGATTAAGAAAATGTGGCACATATACACCATGGAATACTATGCAGCCATCAAAAAGGATGAGTTTGTGTCCTTTGTAGGGACATGGATGCAGCTGGAAACCATCATTCTTAGCAAACTATCACAAGAACAGAAAACCAAACACCGCATGTTCTCACTCATAGGTGGGAACTGAACAATGAGATCACTTGGACTCAGGAAGGGGAACATCACACACCGGGGCCTATCATGGGGAGGGGGGAGGGGGGAGGGATTGCATTGGGAGTTATACCTGATGTAAATGACGAGTTGATGGGTGCAGCACACCAACATGGCACAAGTATACATATGGAACAAACCTGCACGTTATGCACATGTACCCTACAACTTAAAGTATAATAATAATAAATAAATTTAAAAAAAAAAAAAAAAAGATCAAATACTGGCCAGGGGTGGTGGCTCAAGCCTGTAATCCCAGCACTTTGGGAGGCCACGGCAGGTGGATCACCTGAGGTCAGGAGTTTGAGACCAGCCTGGCCAACATGGTGAAACCCTATCTCTACTAAAAATACAAAAATTAGCTGGGCGTGGTGGCATGCACCTGTAATCCCAGCTACCCGGGAGGCTGAGGCAAGAGAATCCCTGCAACCCGGTAGGCAGAGGCTGCAGTGAGCCAAGATTGCACCATTGAACTCCAGCCTGGGTGACAGAGCGAGACTCTGTCTCAAAACAAAACAAAACAAACAAAAAAAGTTAAAATATCATACGATGCTAATCACATAACAACACATACTAGTGTGACACAAGTTTTAAAAATTAGAACAGTGGTGTGTTCTTTTAATAAAAAATATTAAACAACCCCAAAGAAAATATACATTAATTCTTAGATTTTTGCCTGCAACCATTAGTCTAAGTTTCCTAGTAAAACTTTCTGGAAGAAACTACTGTTACCGGTTTTTTCCAGAGACAGTTTGTGTATATACTATATTACACATACATACATAAAATACCCCTTTTATTACATATAAAAATTTGTAGTATTCTTTCATTTTTATCATGTGTAATATGTATCTCTTTAAAACATAAATATTAAACTATCATAAGTTCTAGTCTACACTGTCTAAAAAAATTTTAAATATATCTAGAATTGCATTCTGTGTGCATGCATGTGTGTGACTATACATACAAAACTCATAGACCCTGGGTGTACCACAATTTATGTAACTAGCTCCCTACTGATCGTCATTCAAGTCAAATGGTTTCTAGAGAAGTTTATTTTTTAAAAACTTCATGTGTATGAATCTTTTAAAAAGCAGCCAAAGTAAGCTAATGCATCCCTAAAAGTGTGGTTCTTGTGAGACATTTTTAACACTCCAGTGGGTTTTTAAAAGGATACAAGCCTACAGCTAGACAGGAGGGATAGGCTCTGGTGTTCCACAGCTCTGTAGGGTGCCTGTGGTTAACAGTAAAATATGATATAGTTCCAAATAGCTAGGAAGATTTTGAATGCTCCCAGTACAAAGAAACGATAAAAGTTTGAGATGATGGATATGCGAATTATTGTGATCTGATCCCTACATTATACACACCATAACAATGCTGTGCACTTCATGAATATGTACATATTTATTAACATACTATGCGTCAATTAAAAAAAACCTTTTAAATAAAAAGTTAAAATTCTGGATTAAAAAAATACGTAAGGGCCAGGCACAGTGGCTCACACCTGTAATCCCAGCACTTTGGGAGGCAGCGGTGGATGGATCTCCTGAGGTCAGGAGTTTGAGAACAACCTGGCCAACATGGCGAAACCCCGTTTCTACTCAAAATACAAAAATTGCCTGGGCGTGGTGGCAGACGCCTGTACTCCCAGCTACTCGGGATCCTGAGGCAGGAGAATCGCTAGAACCCAGGAGGCAGAGGTTGCAGTGAGAAAAGATCGTGCGACTGCACTCCAGCCTGGGTGACAAGAGCGAAACTCTGTCTCAAAAAAAAAAAAAAAAAAAAAAGTAAGAATATAACCTAAGAGTTTGCTTCACATCTGTGTGTATATGTATCGATGTTTGTGCAACTTAAAAATGTGTGGCTATTTTATCTCTTTAAAGGTTAATTGATTTCGATGTTAGGCTCACTAAGAGATAGTGTTCAAGATTCATCCGTTTCTGAATTCATACAAATACACCCTGGACATAGCATGGACATACGCTGATGCATGGAAATAACTACTGGTGATAGTTCCACAGCCTTGGTGGGAGTTTTACAAAGGTGTTAATTTTGTTGATTATATCCAAAATTATTAATACTTTCTGCATTGCTATGAAAACGTGTAGCACTGGGAACACAGATATTTAGGGAAAAGGGTGAATATGTTTCGCTGTGGAAATTCAGTGCTGGTAGAAAAAGGGAGCAGAAAGAATGTTACTCGTATGTCCTCCAAGACGAAGCTGCCTGGAAACACTGAAGGAGGACTGGGGCCAGAGATCTTCCACCTGCCGGGGCAACCCCCAATGACTCCCATCTTCAAAGTGATTTACGAACTTTAATGGAGACTCACAAGAGCCCCAGAAGGCAGAGAGGTTATAATTACCCCATTTACAAATGGGAGATGGAGACACAAATAGGTTAAGTGCTTTGCCTCAGGCGCCCCGCAGTTGCTTCTGGAGTTCCACAGCAGAGGGGCCTGCTTTCCCAGCTCGCTCACACCCCAGCCCTGCGTGGCCTTTCTCGCCTTCCCAGGGACTCTACCACTGTCCTGCAGAGACCAGCACTGTATCAGAAAGCCCAGGGCCAGGTCTCCACTAGGAGAGAAAGGGAGAGAATTAGGGTCAGAGGAGAGGTAATTCAGACTCCACTGCAGGCATTCTCATTAGGAGTCTAAGTACCAAGGCTGAGTCTATCTTTCCGTATGGATATGCACCCCGTGGACATTCAAGAACCTGCTGGTAATCATATCAATTACCCAGATTATGAAGGCAATGAGTATCCTTTCCCCTTAGCTATTTAGATAATCATCGGATATGAATTTTCCAAAGACTTGGCTGAATCCAGATTTCAAACTAAAACAAAGGTTTTCTCTCATCACCCACCTGGTGGTTAATTTCTTCCAGGATGTCACTTTAAAATGCAAAGCAGAGAGTTGAGAAAATTGCATGACTACCAGAAAAGAATATATAGACTGGCATCTGGCAATTGGGATTACGCGGAGCCAAGAAATGGATAATTGAACCTATCTCAATCTTTGTCCGAATCTTAGAACATTCAGATATAATAGTTGTTAATATTGCTGGAATTTCTGAAGGTGAAAACTACGTAAAAGAAAGTGCAAAGAGAAACTTATTAATAAATACAATTTATTCACTTGCTAGCAGCTGGGGAGAGAGTAAGTGTTGGGAAGCCTAGCAATCAGAGAGAAAGTACATTTTTTTTTTTTTTTTTTTTTTTTAGAAAACAGTGCTTTATTATAGCTCCAGAATTAATAAATAACCTGAAACCAACTGCCTATAATCTACAACAGTGGGGACCACAAATGGGCAAACTAAAGGAAGGACCACGATGATGGGACTTGGACACACACATCACTTAGGGAGGCAAATCTACAAGTCCCCCTATCACACTGCCTTCCAACAGACACCCAGCACAATTATTCCTATTTCAGAGATAGCACCCAAAGACAAAGGCCAGAGCTTATCATATAAATGCCTTGTTTGTCATTGTCACGTTGTATTTTCCTTATAACAACAAACAATAGCTAACAAAAAATAAGAACTACCACAGAAAATGATAACAAAAGACTAAAATGATTGCTATTTTTTTCCCACCTATATTTTGGGAGGTTTAGAATTTATATACATTTCACTGAGCTCTCTGCTTCTTTCTCTTTCCCTGAACTCCTAACTCACTGAATAACCTTCAGTGTGTATTTAAATTTTCATTTTCTCTTGAAGTGTTCTGGTTACGTCTGCAGATGTTGAAATTGCTTTACAAAAATGTACACATCTCTAGTATTAATAAATGCTTTTTTAAACTCTCAATTTAAAAAATTAATTCCTCTTATATTTGTACATAGATTACTCAGAAAGTTCCTTTAGAAATAAATTCCAGTGACATTGATTTTTTTTTTTTTTTTTTTTTTTTTTGCAGTTTTATTTTAATGAAAAATCTCGCTGCTTTTTTTCTTGTATTTGATTGCCCAGCATTTTGTTCCTTTTCTTCTCTGGTTGGCTGCTGGATGTGGTGCAGGCTTCTGCTTCATCATTTTGCATTCTCTCCTTGGTCCTAGGTGTTCTTTCAGCCAGGACCAGGGCCTTCCTGCCCCAGCAAAGCTCATCCACCTGTGGGTCCAGCAACTCCGTCTGTCCTCAGCACGCTTTTTGAACACTGGCTCACTTCAGAGCCGTAAATGCCGAGGTATGTGAGTTAATCCAGTCTCCCTGGCTGATAGAATCCATGACAGGATCACAAGCTGCAGGGTAATAAACATCATTTGGGTGCTAATAAATTTCAAGCTTTGAAAGTAGGTGTTTATGTCTAGCAAGAGATACTGTTGGCAGAAGGGAACTTTCTTGGGGTGTCTGTACACTGTTTTGTAGGAGCTGAGGTTTCAGGTAGAAAGGACAGGGAGTTATTTGGTAGCAAGAGCCTTGGGCCTACCCAACTGACTTTCCCATTCCAGTCACAGCTCTGCTCCTGCTGTTTCATTCCTCTTTGAGCTCTACAGTTTGTAGCTGGCTCTGTCTATCTGTAAAGGGAGACCAACTTAAGCATTGATTTCCTGGGGAAAGGGGTGTCAATTTTTATTACATTCCTTTTTTCTTTTTTTTTTTTTTTTTTTTGAGACAGAGTCTTGCTCTGTTGCCCAGGCTGTAGTGCAATGGCAGGATCTCGGCTCACTGCAACCTCTGCCTCCTGGGTTCAAGCGATTCTCCTGCCTCAGCCTCCCAAGTAGCTGGGATTATAGGTGTGCACTACCACGCCCGGCTAATTTTAGTATTTTTAGTAGAGACGGGGTTTCACCATGTTGGCCAGGCTGGTCTTGAACTCCTGACCTCAGGTGTTCCACCCGCCTCGGCCTCCCAAAGTGCTGGGATTACAGGCGTGAGCCACCACGCCTGACCTTTTTATTACATTCTTTACCCGTCTTTAGTCTCCCCCTTGCATGTCACCCTCCTCATGTGATATAATTTTGGAACTTTGATTTTTCTATCCAAGATTTTCAATTGGATTAGAGAATAAAATATGTAGAATTTTGCTCTTTGGATGTCTTTAAAAAGAGGGTAAATTCCTGTTTTGGTTGGTCTCTATGGTGTGGTCTGACATGTTCAATGAACTACTCAGAAAGGACTAATAATTTCTGAATCATCTTTAGCTTATTCAAGACTCTTCCATGGTAAGAGAGATGCAAAAGAAAGAGATGGCAAGACTTGCAATCTAGCTGGGAAGAAAAGAACTGAAAGTATGAAAAATAAAAAGGAAGCCCAAGGTTGCTTGGTGTGCAGCCCGCCCTGTCAGTGTGGGTGTGTTCTTTCTAGGCGGAGGGCACATGAGGGCATACAGCCTGGTTTCACCAACTAGATGCAAGGAGCTCCATTTTTGTGCTAATTCAGTCCACTACTTGAAAAGGACAAGAACATACTACCAGAAGCCAGTTTAGTAATTTCACCTTTCTTATCATCCTTCCTACCTTGTTTGTGTCCTAGAGATGGCAGTAAGGATTGGTTAGTATTGGAGGGTGGCTGCTTTGAGATGCTTCTAGTTTCCTTTCTCCATCAGTGACCCCTTCATTCTGATGCGCTCACCTTTGCGCTAAAAGTCTCTGTTAGACAGCCATGCCCATGTGTTCCCTGCCCTCCAGTTTGGAAGGGCTGCTAAGTTAATAGGTGAATGTCAAATCAGTTCCTTGGCATCTGATTGTTATATAATGAGTTTTGTGGCCAGAGGGTGAAAAGAGAGTATCTAGGCAGTGTACGTCAGTGCTCTGTGAAATGCTTTGGGTGACCCTGGTGGAACTACTTCTTTATTTTCAAGGGAGGTGAGTGGTGCAGCTGCCACCAGCATGAAGTTTCTCCCAGTGAGAAGTATGTGGGTAAATGACAGCTCCCACCTTCAACTTTTGCCCGGTTGCTGAATGTCCCCTCCCTTTATGGAACATACACCTGACACCCTGATGGATGCGTCTCCCTGCAGGTACCGTGAGTAATGAGTCTGCAGCTGATTCAATCGCGGGGTTCCCATATCTTTCTTATTAGTTGTGCAGCGCAGTTCCTTGAGCTGACAGCTGTACAATAGCACCTTTTAAACTTTTCCTGGTTTCATGCCAGAAAACTTATCTTTTAACGACTTTGCACCCACCTCCCAACTCCCAGAGCAAGTAGAGAAAGGGAGTATGTTTTGAAAGAAATTCCAGGCTTCTTTTGTGTATTTTCTCGCCTGGCAGTCCAGTTTGTAACTGATTAAAAGCATCACGGAAAACAGTTACAGGACGTCTACATGAAGTCCAAGTTCATCATGTTTTAACACTGCTATAAAATGCTTTTTTGAATGTTTACTATGTGTCAGGCACTATGCTCGGTGCTGGGGATAGCAGGTTAGCACAAACTGTTTTGTCTTAGGCATTCTTTGTGATTTTAGCCATCTAAATTGCACGCTGTGACTATGAAGTAGGTAGTTCATGTCTGTTTTGTTGCTTTGAAAAAGATCCCATACTAAAAGGTACAGAACAAAATCTTTTTTTCCTCTATTTTCCATAACCCGGTAGACACTACTCTATAAAACTCTTTTTGTACAATTTCTTGAGAACCTTGTTACTTTCAGGAATCACCACCCTCAGTTAACTGGGCTCTTCCTAAATAATTATTTGCTTTGATTTGATGGGCACTGTGGAGTCTGGAACAGTGATGTTTCCCTATTTTCAGAGATATTTAACGCTATGGAGACACCAAGGTGGTATAACATACATTTTTTTTTTCTCCTAACATTATTTCTGATCTCATTTATTTTCCTCCTTGATTACCTTTTGTGTGATTTTCACACTTATTTAATTTTTCCCATATTCAGTACAATTTTACTACCTATAGTCCCCATGTTGTACATTTGATATCTGCACTTGTTCATCCTATACCTCTGCTAATTTGTATTTTCTGATCTACATCTTCCCATTTCCTACTCTATCCCGTCCCCTCTCCAGCTCCCCTCTCTGCAGAGAGCCATTTCCATTGCTAAATAAAATTCTCTGCCTTCACCATCCTTCAAGTGTCTGCACAACCTCATTCTTCTTGGATGCTGGACAAGAGCTTGGTACCCATGCAAGGAGGCAAGGGGCCAACTGAGCTGATAACACACTATTGTTCATGGACAGTGGAGCTAAGACAGCATTGTAACACAGCCTTTGGTGCTTGGGGGTCGAAGGCATCCCCACTAGGGTGCCACCTCAGGCCAAGTAAACAGAGCTTGCTCCTGCTGGGGCCCTGAGCGACCAACAAGGTCCTGCACTTGCTCACCTGCACTTGGTCCGCCCACGTGCAGTGCCTGGAGAAGCCGGCCGGGTCCCGCACTCACTGGCTCATGCCTGGTCTGGCTGTGCATGAAGCCTGCTCCTGTGTGAACTCCCAGAGCGCTGGCCGGGTCCCGCACTCGCTTGCTCACATGCTCCCTCCCGCAAGGGGTTGAGCGTGGTGGGCTGAGTAAACGTTTGCGTCTGTCATGAGTCCGAAGAAGAGGCCGGGAAAAATCCTGCATCATTTCCTATTTTTAATTTATCTAGTAACCTTTAGACTGTTTTCCATAATGGCTGTAGCACCATACATTCCCTCCAACAGCGTATCAAAGTTCTCTTTTTCTCATGCCCTCACAAACGTTTGTTGTCTTTTGACTCTAATAACAGCCATCCTAATGGGCATGGGGTCGTATCTCACAGGGGCTTTGGTTTGCATTTCCCTGGTGATTAATGATGTTGAGCACCTTTTCATATACCTTTTGGTCATTTTTATGTCCTTGGGAGACATAGCTGGTCAGATTTTTGCCCATTTTTAAATTTGTTTTTGTTTTTCTACTATTGAGTTTTATAAGTACTTTATACATTTTTTATTTTAACCCCTTATCAGATATATGTTTTCAAATACGTTTTCCCTATCGTTAGGCTGCCCTTCTATTTTGTGAATTGTTTCTTTTGCTGTGCGGATGCTTTTTAGTTTGATGGAGTCCCATTTATTTATTTTTTGTTTTTGTGGCCTGAGCTTTTGGTGTGATACCCAACAAATCATTGCCAAGGTCAATGTCCAGGCACTTTTCCCTTATGTTCTCTTCCCGGGATTTTTATAGTTTCTGGTCTTATATTTTGGTCTTTTATCCATTTCGAGTTTATTTTTGTGTATGTTATCAGATAATAGTCTAATTTCATTCTTTTGTATATAAAAATCCAGTGTTCCCAGCACCGTTTATTGAAAAGACTATCATTTCCCCATTATGTCCTCCTGGTGCTCTTGTAAAAAGTTGGTTTGCTTTGATTTTATGAGGACTGTGAGGTTTGGAACTATTGTGTGTCCCTGTTTGCAGAGATGTTGAGATATACGAAGCCATGGAGACATCAAGAAGTTATAACATACATTTTTTCCCCTAGTAACACTATTTCTGACTTTATTTATTTTACCTTACATATTTCCCTGTTTTATTTTCTCATTTTTTAATCTTATAGAAGTATCTATACACATTTTAATAAATTCTTTTAATAAATAAAAAAATTTAAAAAATTCTTTAAATAAGTTTAATAAATTCTCAAATTCTTTTAGGCACAGGGTGGAAATATTCATAAGTAAATTAATAAAATATGAAAAAATATACCTGAGGAAACATGCCAGATATGTTTATGCTAGAAACTTTCTGGAGGTTTTAAGAATTTATCTAGACAGGGAGGTGGGAGAAGGGAGAGCATTGGAAAAATAGCTAATGCATGCGGAGCTTAATATCTAGGTGATGGATTGATAGGTGCAGCAGATCACCATGGCTCACATTTACCTATGTAACAAGCTTGCACGTTCCGCACATGTACCCTAGAACTTAAAACAAAATGAAATAATAATTTAAAAACCTTTAACATATTTGATAGGCTTCCCCAAATCAAATTTCAGCTTCAAGATTGTCTTTGCTGACCTGTAACTTTGGGAGGCTACAGAAGGCTCCTGAAGCATCCAAAAGAGGTAAACAGGACTATTGGACTTGTTAAGTTACTTGGGAAGCATCGTCAGAATAAAAGACAATATTTAACCTTCTTCAGGTTATATTTTAGTGTATGTCATCAATATGTTCCAAAAATATATGGGATTTCTAAAATTCTAATATGTCTGAGTATATGCTATCAATCATAATTATGGTTATTATGTTAAGTTATTGTGGACCACAGAAATAACCAAATTCCCTTGTCAATTGTGTCTTTAACTGTAACTTTATTTTTATTTTTATTTTTTTTTTGAGATGGAGTCTTACTCTGTCACTCAGGCTGAAGTGCAGTGGCACAATCTTGACTCACTGCAACCTCCTCCTCCCGGGTTCAAGTGATTCTCTTGCCTCAGCCTCCTGAGTAGCTGGGATTATAGGTGCCTGCCACTGGGCCTGGCTAATTTTTGTATTTTTAGTAGAGATGGTGTTTTGCCATGTTGGCCAGGCTGGTCTCAAACTCCTGACCTCAGGTGATTCATCCGCCTTGGCCACCCAAAGTGCTGGGATTACAGGCATGAGCCACTGCGCCCTGCCAACTGTAACTGTTTAAAGTCATTTCCACAGTTAATTGCTTAACGCTGATGCGGTTTCTGAAAACTTCACAAGCACACAGAAATCCTAGAATATGGTGTCTTTTAGGCGGTTCGTGAAAGGATGGGAAGGACCTTGAAAAACTCTTGAATACAGGTTTCTAATAACTTTAGCATCGTATCATGGGTAAGAATTCCCTGTGAATTCCCCAGTTCCACAAGAATCGGACTGGGTAACAATTCCTGAAACTTAAATTAAAACACTGACTGGTTTATAGAACTGCCAACCCAAATAGAACAAAAATTAAATGAATACCAAGGAAATACTTTGCCAGATTTTTATGCTAAGTCACCTAAAACTAAAATTGTTTAGATTTACAACTTGAATGAACTCCATGGTCTAAGTTAAATTACCTATGCTAACCCCTCAGTTATCAGTGCTATACACCTAATTTGGAGAAACAACTGGTATTCAAGAGGATATAGGTCTAATGTTAAGTAAGCAGGAACTCATGGAGAACCAAAACAGCTGCCTTGTCCTTCCTGAGTCCGTCAATGAAGACTTTTTCCGTGACTCATCATGGAAAAGATAAAATGACCCAAATTAAATATATTGGTGTGGTGACTTATAAATTGCTACAACAGTTTATAACCAATGTTTGATTTGTCAAATCCATATTCCTGGGAAAACAATCAAAACTTCAGGTATGTTTGGTTATCTGATATGGGCCATTTAAAGATTTATAAAGGGATTTCATTTAATTGTCATTTTCAATGCATGTTTTCTGGTTGCATAAAAGCTCTCCCATGCCGAAGGGCTGTTGTTGTAACCGTAGATTATTATGGTACAGTGTGTTTTCCCCAGGTAAAGAAAACTTTTTAAGGTTCACTGAGGACAGTCAATCTCTTCACAATCTAGAACGCGAAGACTGGATCTTCTGAGAACATCAGAGAAAGACTGCCCTTGCCATCCACACTGCAACAAAACTGTGGAACCTTCAACTTTGGGTTCTTAATCTCACAACTGAGAAGGGTCCCTCACAATCTTAGAACTCTTAAGGAAAAGCTAATCAGGAAAGTGTTTCCCAAGAAGAAGATGGCATCCTTGATGTGAACAGCTTTTCCCAAGATCATGGATCAAGACTTCTCTGCTATTATAAGACTCTTATCTTTTAATATTTTTCCTTATCTATGCCTCTATGAATAATAGAAATGAAAAGAGGGTCTGTTGTGCAAACTTATGGGCTCTATTTTTTTGTGAAGGATTTTGCAGCCAGCCTTATATGTGGATAAACTTATACTTTGATAGATAAAAGATAAAGGCCCAATGTAGGTGAGAACCTTTAATGGTACATATGTTGCCTCATAATCAGTCAGAAACAGAACATCAATTCACTCCTCTTAACCCACATCATGAGTTAAAGAGAACCTTGCCAGGAGGCATTCAACCTTTTTTTTTTTTGAGACAGAGCCTCACTCTGTCACCCAGGCTGGAGTGTAGTGGCGCGATCTTGGCTCGCTACAACCTCTGCCTCCCGAGTTCAAGCAATTCTCTGCCTCAGCCTCCCGAGTAGCTGGGATTACAGGCACCCACCACCATGCCTGGCTAATTTTTATATTTTTAGTAGAGACAGGGTATTCAATCTTTTAGAAGGCCATCATTTGTTATGTCTTTTTTCCATGGTTTGGAATAAAAGAAATGTATGCCTCGTGATAGACTCTATAGCAGATTCTACCGTAAAGGCCATGGTTACACAACGGACTTCACATTCTCTTATGAAAGTTATGCTAAATAATAGAATTGGCTAAACAGAAAAGGTTCTGTGCAGCTGCTGGCACTGATGGCCTGTGGAGAAATACATCAGGTATTATAGGGATTCAGTGGTAGGGGATTAATGAAAAGACCGCTTACTTAAGCGCATAGACTCTTTATCTAACTTACTCTTTGATCTATTTGATTTTAGGTGGTTTGGTTTGTGGGGACCCTGGGTAAGGAGCATACGCCAAACTCTTGGTATTATCTTCCAGGTAGTCATAATAGTAGTCTCCCTGGTGCGCTGTGTTCTCTTAAATGTTTTAAACGTTTGCACACAGCCATCTCTAGAATGCCTAATGGTCTCTCTTCAACTGGAATGCCAAGAGCTGAAAGAAATGTATGATCATGAGGACACCTTCATCTGTGAATGACATGCTGAGATTGGAAACCCAAAATGATGGTAACTGAGAGTGGTGCCAAGGCCCTAGGTTTTAGTCACACTCTCACCTAAGTGAGAACCTGACCAAAAAGGGGTAATTTTTTTTTGAACCAAATTACGGAAGGCCATTGTTTTGGCCTGAACTCATGCACTAGGTCCCAACAGACCAAACCAAACCAAAACGGAGTCACTCATGCTGAATATGACATAATCAAACCAAGACTTTAAGGAAGCACATAGATCCTGGAACAGACCAGGTTTTGTTTTTCTCCTGTGAACAGGACGTTCCAGCATAAGGAGGTACCCTCTCCTCAAGTCCTTGTTCCTATCTTTGCAAAACTTACTGTTCTACTATTTCCCAGTGGGTTTCAAGACAAATAAATACATTTACAGTGGTGATAGTGACATCAATGACTAAAGTTTTGGCCAATCTCTCAAAATTGAGAAAATGACCAAAAGGGGCCAATTGTTAAAGCAAAATAAATGTGGCCTGAGGAGGCCTGCATCCTTCTATATTTGAGTCCTTGTAGATGAACTACAACCGAACTTAATAGGCAGACAAGATTGAAAACCTAACTTAGGAGTCTGCACCCATAACGATAGCTGAGTCTTGGCCAATCCCAGCAGCTGTACTTTGTACTTCAGCCACTCATACATTGCTGAGTGTTCAAACTGTGTTCAAATAAAGCAAACGCTAAGCTGTCACCAATCCAGTTGTTTCTGTACCTCACTTCCGATTTCTGCATGACACTTCCCTTTTGTCTATAAATCTTCTTCCATCACATGCCTTTGTGGGAGAGTCTCTGAATCTGCTGTGATTCTGGAGGCTGCCTGATTCGTGAATTGTTCCTTGCTCAATGAAACTCCTTTAAATTAAAAAAAAAAAGAATTTATCTAGACAATTTTGTTGTTCTACAGTTCTCCAAGTAAAGAGCTCATATATTTTCAGAGTTTTCTCTGGTTAAGGTGGACCATCAATATATCTAGTTTATTTCTGAGAATGTTCTACATTTAATTTTGTTGGGGTTTGTGTGTATAGAATAAGACAGTCATTTATCTCAACTTAAATTATAAAAGCTATACAAATCCCAGTTAAAAATTTTCACACAGCATATGAAGTGGAATTAAGTGGTAAATTATAGTCTCTTGCCTTCCACAGTCCTCTAAATTTCATTCCTCATTGTGTGTAACACTATAGACTTTTCTATGCACTTATAAGAATGCTTATGTATTCTACATATATTTTATATATTCAAAGTACATAGATGCTTTCATGCTACCTGAATGAATTGCACGCTTCTGTGAAGTAGGCTTTTTAAAGTTGATAATACGTGGACTTTTTTTTCATGTCAGTATAAACAATTCTCTTTTATTCTTTTTTGTTTTCAAATGGAGTTGTGCTCTTGTTGCTCAGGCTGGAGTGCAGTGGCGCCATCTTGGCTCATTGCAACCTCTGCCTCCTGGATTCAAGTGATTCTCCTGCCTCAGCCTCCCAAGTAGCTGGGTGGTGCATGCCACCACGCCCAGCTAACTTTTTGTGTTTAGTAGAGACAGGGTTTCACCGTGTTGGTCAGGCTAGTCTTGAACTCCTGACCTTAGGTGACCATGGCCTCCCAAAGTGCTGGGATTACAGGTGTGAGCCATCACTACCGGCCCTCTTTTATTCTTTATGTAGCTGTTTAGTATTTCATTATATAAATATTTCCTACCTTATTTGACTACTCTCCAATTAATGGGCACTTAGGACTCATCCACACCTTCCTTCTTTTTGTAAGCAAACACTGCTTAACAAATATCCTTGTTCATAAAAATTTTAGACACTTGTGAGAAAGATGTATTTCTAAAAATATACTTGCCAGGTATGTGCTTTAAAATTTTGCACAGATATTACCAAATAGCTTCCCATATGATATTCTCCAAAAAGAATTATGTCAATCATATCATTCTCTAACAAAGAATGGATATAGTCAAACTTTTTTCCCCATATGATAAGTGGAAAAATGCTATTTACTATTTTCATATTAATTTTATTATTATGAGTGAGTTTGAGCACCTTCATTTATTAACTATGTTTTTTGATTTTTTTTCTCTGCACTGTGTTTTTAGACTCTTTATGCATTTTTCTCTTATTGGATTGTCCAGCTTTTTCTTCTTGTAAAGAGAAATCTTACGTTAATTTTCTATTTCTCATGGTATGCTGTAAATTTTTAAATCATGGTTGATCATGTGCTTTATAAACACACACACACACACACACACACATACACATACACACACAGTTTTTGGTCTTATATTTTGGTGATAGTGGCTATGGCCACTATGACTCTCTCTCTCTCTATATATATGTGTGTATATATATGTAAAAAATATATATGTATTATATATATGTTTATCCTCCCCATATGAAATTTCTTTTTTATAGTTGAGTTTATGAATTTTTTTTTTTTTTTTGAGACAGAGTTTCGCTCTTGTTGCCCAGGCTGGAGTGCAATGGCTCGATCTTGGCTCACTGCAACCTCCGCCTCCTGAATTCAAGCAATTCTCCTACCTCAGCCTCCTGAGTAGCTGGGATTACAGGCATGTGCCTCCACGCCCAGCTAATTTTGTATTTTTAGTAGGGACAGGGTTTCACCATGTTGGTCAGACTGGTCTCAAACTCTTGACCTCAAGTGATCCCCCTACCTCAGACTCCCAAAGTGCTGGGATTACAGGCATGAGCCACTGTGCCCCCACCAAGTTTATCGATTTTTTATGGTATCTTTTTTCATCATGCTTATCTCTCCCCAACAAAACTGTAAGCATGTTTTGTCATGCTTTTTCTGCTACTTTTTCTGGTTTAATTTTTTTTTTAACGTTAGTTCTTTAACCCCTTAAGGATTAATTTGATTCAAAAAGTGAGGTATGAATTGAGTGCTTTTTCTAACTGGCTTGTTTTTCCAATACTATCTTTTTTTGATTTTGAAAGACTGCCATCATTTTTTCCAGGCATTGTAATCTATGCCATCGATCTGTCTCTCTGTTCTTGGCTCTGGTACTGGAAAGGTTTAATTATTTTTAGTTTTAAAATGTATTAGACTATGTGCAGCTTGTTCGAGTGAAATTATTTGCCTATGCTTGGAGCTTCCATGAGACCCAGGGCAATCTGGTAGTGTGGGAAGTGGGGTAGGATGAATGAGCTAAAATTACTCGTTTGGGCTCTATGTACCTCTAGAACACGAGCCACTGGAGTGAACAGCCAAGTTCTACTACTATTACATATGTATTTCAAACTTTGCAAAGTGCATTCCTATGTACTGTCTCTTTAATCCTAACAACAGCCTCATAAGGTAGAGGTTGCTATTTCTATTTTTGCAAAATGTCTTACATTGAGGTCTGAGATTTGATGAGCATCATACAGCTCCAAAGTGGCACAGCCCAGATTCCAACCCCAGGTCCTCCCCCAAACCACAACTGTACCATTTTCAGGGCGAATACTGGATCCTCCACTCAGCCTTGGCCATGCCACGAGGAGTTCCTTCTTCAGCTTGGAGCAGGTGATTCCTCAGCTGAACCCACGACTTTATTTGTGACTTCTGTTCAGTTAATCCCCAAACACCCTTTGGAAAATGTCCTCTTTGGCCAGACATCGTAGCTCATGGCTGTAATCCCAGCACTTTGGGAAGGCCGAGGCAGGTGGATCACTTGACGTCAGGTCAGGAGTTTGAGACCATCCTAGCCAACATGGTGAAACCCAGTCTCTACTAAATATACAAAAATTAGCTGGGCATGGTGGTGCACACCTGTAGTCCCAGCTACTCAGGAGGCTGAGGCACAAGAATTGCTTGAACCCAGTGAGGCGAGATGGCACCACTGCACTTCAGCCTAGGCAACAGAGAGAGACTCCGTCTCAAAAAAAAAAAAAAAAAACAACAAAAAAAGGAACTGTCCATCACGGAGACCCTGTTCCCAGTGGGCTTTGCCTGAAAGTCTTCCAGCAGCGAGCTGGCACAAGGGTGGAGCCTGCTGTTGATCTGTTGATTGAGCCTATCTAGTGTTTCTTTCTTAAAAGGATTAAGTTTTCCACTCTGCTATTTTTTTTTTAAGAAGAGAATTTTTCTGTAACATTATAAATTCTTCGAGCAGATATTTATCAACAGCGCCTATGATAGCAAAGTGTTTTTCAGCAGAAAGAAGTTAGTTTGACCGATACGCATGCTGCATAATTAAAGGATTAGCATAGTTTCTCCTGAAATTAAATTAGGCGGGAAAGACTTTTGTGTGGACTTGTTTATGATAACATTATTTGTTGTCATTTTGCAAGGAATAACTCTCAAGCCGTGACATAGTGTCAGTTTTAATATTTGAGCCTCAGAGATGAGCGGAAAATGACATTTACACAATGTGACCAGTGGCACATACCTGAGTTGCTTCCAGCTACTCAAATCCAGACATTCTCCCTTTCATAAGTGAAGGTGAATGCTTCCACCCTCCCTCCCTCATTTGTTTCCCTGTGGAGGGAAAAAGCTTCTTCTTCTGTTATGTTCTGGAAGCAACCTGAGTTCCGTGCAGACTGAGTGGTTACTTGGATTGTGTGATGAAATCTCTCTGACCGAGGCTACAGTGACACAGTAGTGGGTTGGGGAAAGGCTGATTGGAAGGGTTTTGGAGGACAGAAGCCCTTGGTAAAGGACCGTGCAGGAGAGCAGTTTTATCTCACTGTCAAAGCCTATTTTGCTCCTTCCAGCCCTCTTTGCTTTCTTTCATGCCGTTGTCTTCTCGTTTCTACAGAAGCAGAGATCATCTGACTGGAGCATTCTGGGCATTTGCTTCGTGGAGAGCTTTGGTGCGGGGCCGTGCTCGTGTTCAGCAGAGGCCCTGGGACAGCCAGACTTCTGTGTGTCTGTGCTGCAGGGTGGCATTCGCCTCTCAGACAGCCTAGGTTAAGGCTAGTCTATGAAGCAGTCCGGAAGAGGCTAAGCCAGACTTGGCAACCACATTGGACCCCAAAGCCCCAAAACTCTGCACCATTATGCTGCCTCCCAAAGGTGGGATTTGCAGCTGGATTTTGAAAGATAGCGGGATAATTTCAGGCTCAGATTAAAGAGGGGGAGATCGCAGGGGGAGAAACAAAACATGAGTCAGGCGGCGGAAGCCGGAAAGAGACATCTCGAGAAGAAGGGGGAGGTGTTGCAGGAAGCCCCAACGGGGCCTGAGAGGGGTGGCAGCACGTGCTCTCTGTGCCTCGAGTCACTCCCCCTTGGTGCTCCTGTGACTTCCGTACCTCCGCGGTGGACAGTGACCTGCGGGCTGGCAGCCTCCCGCCTCATCACGGGCTTCAGTGTCTCTCTGATCTGCTTCAGGGCTTCCTCCGGAGCACGAAAGAGCGCTGGGCACGTGTGCAGGAGCGTCGCTGAAGCACAGGGGGTTTCCCATCTCTGGAGGCCACCCCAGCCGAGGGGAATGAGAGCTGGAGGACAAACACTTCAGCCTCCCTTCCTTCAGGGGGCGACCCTGAGGTGCTTTCTACATGGTTCCTCTGGCGGATGAGCCCAGGTGCCCACAGCAGTAGCCGGTGTGATAACACGTCTTCCCTGTCTACCTCTCCTGGCTCCCTCCCTCCTGCCTCCCTGGGCTCACTTCCCAAAGAAACCACCTGCACCCACGTCCTTGTCTCAGGCTCTGCTTTTCAGGAAACCCGATTAATAAAGGGACTTTCAAAGGTTCCCTTGGAAATGTGGACTTGATTGAATAGAATACGATTCAAAACACCCAAAACAGAACCTTGTGGAATACATATTAGCTATCTAGTTGACCAATTCTTGCCAGAGGGAAGTCTGACAACTCTGTCTCACAAAAACTGTCATCGTATGATCTTAGCAGGAACAGTCTCATTTGTGCATTGGCCTTGAAAAGGTTCGGAAGGAAGGCATGTGGACCCAGGAATATTCTGCAATTCATAGTCTCTGACATAAATTAACTTTCTTCTCTTCAGTGAGTAAAGACGTTGAATAGATACATGAGCCCTGAAATGTCTCATCCTATCCAGAGAATAAAGTGTATCAATGATGCAATTAACTTGTTGGTATGAGTGAATACAAATCGCCACTTAAGAATTTCTTCTTCAACTCCACAATTTTCACAATTCTCCCCTAAATCTATAATCTTTACTAAGTAAAAAAAGTGAACTATTAAAAAGAAAAAAAGAAGAAGAGGTTGGGCACGTTAGCTGACATCTGTAATCCCAGTGCTTTGGGAGGCTGAGGCGGGAGGATCGCTTGAGACTAGGAGTTCAAGGTTACAGCGAGCCATGATCATGCCACTATACTCTAGCCTGGGCAACTGAGTGAGACCCTATCTCTAAAGAAAAAAAAATAATTTAATTTGCTAGTATGTAACCAAACAACCCTCTGTAGACAAAGGGTTACACATCCAATGTTCAAATATGCTTACAAATTCATGAATACAAGACAAGCAGTCCCAAGAGAAAAATCAGTGAAGAATATGAAGAACAGTGCATGGGAGAGCAAGCCTCAATGACCAAGATGAGAAGATGCTCAAAAGGGAAATACAGTCCACAAAAGCAAAGAGATGACCCTCCCTATCTGCCACACTGGCCAAAAATAAAGAGGTCGAAATATTTGTAGCACTATGTCTAGAGCAAAACGCGATATAAAATGAAAAGTGGTATAAATGAAGGTCAGTCGTTGATTTAAAATTTGACACATCCATATCCTATGCTTTTATGCTGCGAACAGAAAAGCATGAATTTGAGCTGGTTGACTTGGAAGGATTCCCACGATATATTGCATAAATAATGTCTAATGTCATCCTATTTTTGTATCAAAAAATCGAGGTGGGTATGAATTTGTGCTTCTTCACCTCTGAAGCTAGAGTATCTGGGTTTGGTCCTGAATCTAGCTCTTATTGACTGTGGGACTTTGGGAACTCAAGGTAACCTCTCTGTGTTGCTGATCTTTATACTTGTATGTTAAATTGGGGACAATAGCCATATCTACTTCAGGATTGTCATGAGGATTAAATCAGCTATTGTATGCAGAGACTTACAATGGTGCCTAGAATATAATGTGCTCAGTAAGTGTGGCTGTTATGATAGTTTGTGTGATTGTAGTAATGTCTATAATTGCATATGATTTATGAGAATGGAGAAAAATACCAAAGGGTGCGGCATTGGTTGTTAGCATGAGGTACTTGGTGTCAAGTGGAGGAGGGAAGTGCTTGAATATAGATCAAGGTGGGGGAGAAAAAGATGAGAGGTAACAGGCATAAATATACCGGGGTAAAAAATAACCTTAAACCATAGCATGCTGGCCTCTGCAATAGATAACCTGTAAGAAAAAGACAAGGATGGAGAGGGAACCAATGATATAGAGAAAAGAAGACCTTTCAAATTAAAAAGAAATAGGCAAGATGGAGCCGTAGTGTCTAAGGATTCATGTCAAAGAAACACACAAAAGGTATTATAAAAGTCGAAGGCTAGGCACGGTGGCTCACGCCTGTAATCCTAACACTTTGGGAGGCCGAGGCAGGCGGATCAACTGAGGTCGGGAGTTCGAGACCAGCCTGACCAACACGGAGAAACCCCATCTCCACTAAAAATACAAAATTAGCCAGTCATGGTGGTGCACGCCTGTAATCCCAGCTACTTGGGAGGCTGAGGCAGGGGAATTGCTTGAGCCTGGGAGGCGGAGGTTGCAGTGAGCCGAGATCACGCCACTGTACTCCAGCCTGGGCAACAAGAGTGAAACTCCATCTGAAAAAAAAAAAAAAAAGTCCCAGTAGTGATTGTTTTTTCAAGGAGAGGGATAGTGTCCGGGACGGGACATAAAACAGGGATATCTGGGGTGGCTGCACAATTCTGTTTCTTGATCTGCATGGTAGTTATAATAATTCATCAAGATTTCCATTTTTTGGTATAGTTTTTTGCATTTGTAGTATGTTTTATTGTACAATAAAAAGCTAAAACATCTTAGTAAATATAATCTCTGTGCATTTATGAAAAGTTTTATGTGTATAAAAACAAATACACAAGTCAAAACAGCAACTAGCTAGGCAGTATATAAAATTACCCCTAGAAGCTAAAGAGAATGTTCCAATATGAGGTTGAGGGCTATCCCTCTCCAAATCCGCGGGGCCTGAAGGTGCTGGGCTAGGCAGCTTTCCTACCTAACTTTGTCCAGACAGATGAAGGCAGGAAGGATTAGTTTTGATCATGCCTGCTGGATGTGTGAGTCACTTTCTACCTGGTAATTATTTTTGACATTTGACAGTTCTAGGTACAACCTTTTGCAGCTCTGAAATCTTGGCAGATCATTTATTTTTGAAGCTTCATATTTTCCTTTCCACAGGATATACCTATTTGGGTGCCTTGTTCAAATTAAGGTAGAGATTTTTGGAGAGCCACAAACCCGGAGGAAAACACAGAGTTTCAGGAAAGAACTTATCACTTAACAACAACAACAATGACAACAACAACAAAAGTGTGACCTTCAAATTAATTGAGAAATACCAACCCTGGCCACAGAAGTAGGCTTACAATTTTTCAGAGCAGGCACCAGGTGAACCTTTGTTCCCAGATATTTTCCCCCAACTGCGTGTGCCACAACGCTGAAATTCTATTCTTAGACAGATAACTCCTTTGACTAGTGAGTTTAAAAATGCAAATTTCCCAAGAAGAAGTAGCCCACTTAAGACTGTTGTGAGACATTCATACTATGGTGAAAAGAATGCATAAAGAAAGTATCCTGAATTAAAGAGAAAAGCAAAGGACAATTGTAAAGGACATAGAATTGCCGGGAAGAAAAATGCCTAGAGCTTTACCAAATCAGGTAATAAAAAGGCACTGAGCGTCTTCGAGACACATGTGAGGATTTTATCAATCAACTTCTTTTGGTTTCAATGGACAGAAACCCCAACTCAACTAAGCTTAAGAAAAAAAAAGGGCAATCTATTGGCTCATATAATTTAAAAGTACTACTTTTAAATCAGATGGGAGTTCAGGCATGGCTTGATCCAGGGGTCGAGCAATACTTTCAAAACTTTGTCTTCTCTGTTTTCCTGCTTTCAGCCGGCCCGCTGCTCCTGTTATCTCCTAAATATAGTATAAGTTGTTTTCTTTACCCTGATCACTAAAGTAAAAATTGTGGGATAAGCTGTGATTGGCCATGCACTGGTCCCTGAGTCGGCTGAGGTGGCTTCCAGATACAAGGCTCTGGTGGGCCACGCGGGAGTTATTTGCTTCCTCCTGGAACCAGAGGTGGGTCAGCTTCACTGACACACTTGCACCAAGGAAATGGGCGTGGTGTTGCCAGAAGAGAGGGAAGTGGGTGTTGGAGATTCACATAGCACACATCCCGTTCAGCAGCCTCTGTGAGGTCCAACCCAGAGTGGCTGTGAAATCAAGTTGCTGGATCACGGCCAGCATCAAAGGATTATTCTAGAAGAGAATTTAATAGAAGATACCTGAGTGTGTCACATTCAGTAAGAGTCAGTTTTGTGAAACCTCTGTTTGAGTTACATAGGTGCATATGTATCTACAAATGTAAATACGTGTGCATATTTATATACATGTATGTATAAATGTGTGGATAAATATGAATTTTTGACCATGGTTCATGGTAAAAAAAGGTGTAAACAGGCGTAAATATGTGCAAATATGTGTACATTTATAAACGTACATATTTAGACATATAGGTGTAAATATGTGTGCAGATTTACATACATGTATGTATAAATGTGTGGCTAAGTATGAATTTTTGACCATGAATCATGGTCACGCTGCTCCCCAAGGATGCTCCTCCTCTGAAATCTTGGATCCCCGGCCCAGCAGCATGAATAGTTTCCATTGTGTTCCTAGCCTGCCCCTCCCAGCCTCTCTGCTCACCTGCTCACCTGGTCTGAGAGGACTTCTCACCTGCCGTCATCTGCTCCCTCCTTAAGATCTGGCTCACATGGCACTTTCTCTGTGAATACTTCCCTTCCCGATCCCCTGAGCCTTGCTGGAGTAACCAGGCTCCTCCCCACGTCCTCAGAGAGGCTGACCCTTGCCCTGCTCATTGGCCCACACTACCTACTATGCGCGGGTTCTGATGTGCGTGTATGGGAAAGGGTCAGAGCTGCACTGTTCAGTACAGTCACCCCTTGCCTCGGGTGGTCACCAAGCATTTGAAATGTGGCCCGTCCAAACTGAGATGCTCTGTAAGGGTTGAACTTGCAGTGCATTTTGAAGACGAATAAAAAAGTGTAAAATATCTCAATAACTTTTGTACTTGTTACATATGGATAAAGTAGTATTTTTGGATATATGGAGCTAAATAAAATATATAATCAAAATTACTTTTCCCTCTTTCTTTTTATCTCTTTTTAAATGTGGTTGCTAGAAAATTTAAAATTTTACTTATGGCTCATGTTACATTGGTATAGAGCAGTGCTGGGGTAGAGCAGAGCAGACGAAGGCTGGGCCCTGGAGACAAGATGTTGGGTAAATTCCTAAGCACCCTCATTTGCACACTCGAGAGAATAAGAGCCGGTAGTGGGGGGTAATTTTGCATATTAATGGGATAATTAATAGCACATGGGGAGAGTGTCACAAATGGTGCTGCTGCTTCTGTTACGAACTGTGAGTCCTCATCTCTCCTACTTGATTAGATCTCTGTCAGTTTTACTTTTATAGAATCGAAGAGGCTGCCTGGCTCGCAGCAAGAACTCAATAAATGCTTCATGAATGAATGGATGAAACAATGTTAGAAATGAAATGAGAAAATTCCCCCAAAGACACAATTTACCTTCTTGATAATTTTGATCGAGGACAAGCCTACTAGAGGTTGTAAATCATTTATGACACGCCTGAAGAAAATTTATTGGCTGGAAACCACGGCAAGCAGGTGATTCACATCAATTCTAACTTCAAACCTGCCTCATTTGTTGCCGGTGGGCCTGGAGGTTGTCCTAATCTCCTGTCTGAATGAGCAGTTAAGCAATTTCAATTCTTACCTCATTCTTACTTGCCTTTTTCTCTTTTGCTTAAACTTTTGTTAAATAGCCACATCTTTTTCAGTTTTACACTTGATATGTGTAACAAATACCATGTGGCAATTACATGCACTTTGCACGGTAACTTTATGTGGTCTCCCCAAGGGCTATTACAGATATTTATATAGATATTTATGTATAAATCACACACACATAGTTTTTCTTCTCTAAGAGTGTTTGATGTAGCAGATTCAGAGATGAAATTTTCAAATTACAAATCCCCATCTGAGGTTGAGGTAAAGCAAAGACAGGCCCTGTAGAGGGAGAAGATGTGATAAACATTAGGGTAAGGAAAAAAACTCCCTTCACACCACAAAATGCTTGAGCCCTGTAGAAACTGGCAAGTGGTTCCTGGGACAGAAAAGCCTTCAGAGATGTCTTGCCCTCCTTACTCCCTGCCCGTTCCCTCCTGCCCTGAGATTTTGGCGACTGACATTGACATCACTGTGCAGGGATGAGATGCCTCTGGATATGACAGGGTGGGGTGTGGCGCTGCTGCTTGCTATCTCTGAAGTGACACACTGTGACCCTTGGACAATTTCCTTAACTCCTTTCAGCCTCAGTTAATTCATCTGTAAAATGAGGATACAGTACTCCCCTCACAAGATTTTTAGGAAGATGAAATGTAATAATATATTTGAAAAGGGTATCAAGTATGAGCTACCTTACAACGTAGGTGGAATGATGCATGTGAATCTGGGAGCTGTCAAGGAAGCTGAAGGCCTGATGGAGACGGGATGTGAGCAGAGGCTTTCGGTGTTGGCTGAACCCAACGCTCCATCTCACAAGATCGGGTTTGAGTCACGAACAATTGGAAAGTCTCTTCAATGGAAACTCTAGCTGATGCAGAATGATGCTCTTGAGACAAATAACAGACTATCAAACAAAACGAAATTCAGGTCCAGGAGCCACGAAGCACTCGAGATCCCCAGGAGCTCTGAAGGATTCCGAGCAGGGGAATGTCATGATCAAACTGATGTCTCAGAAAGATCGATTGGATGCAATGGTGTAGGATGAATTGGAAGTAGATAGACAAGAGAAAGAACTGCTATTGTCAGGTGTTAGTGGAAAGAGCAAACTAAGGATTTGGTATCAGGCAGACTTAGTTTCAGGTCTTGACTTGGAGACTTGCAGCAGTGTGATCCCAGGAAGGTTACAGAGCTTCTCTCAGCCTCAGTTTTCCTATTTATAACGTGGGGAAAATAATAGTATCTACCTCAAAGGATTGTTCAAAGGGATTCTACAATGAATGTAAAGTTTCTAGCACAGGCTCTGGCACACGTAAATGACTGGGTAAGTAGTATTATTACAGGCAGGAAGGCCAGTCAGGAGGTTTATCCCAATAAACTAGAAGGCAAGTAATAAGGCTTAGACAAGAAACCAAAAAGGCAACTATGAAAAGCACGAATAAAATCCTCTCTTCCCTTCTTTTGCCTACATCAGGAGTCAGTAAACTATGGCCAGTGGGTCAAATTCAGCCTGTAGCCTCTTTAGTATAGCCCACAAACTAGGCATCATTTTTATGTGTTTAAAGTGATGTTTAAAAGAAACAAACAAACCAAAAGATGCAACAGAGATCATTCATGGCCCACGAGACCTCAAATATTTACTATCAGGCCCGTTACAGAAAACGTTTGTTGACCTGTGCTCTAGAGCAAAGGATTAAACATCTGAGCACAGGCTGTATCTGTGGAAAGCATGTCTTTTTTTTTTTTTTTTTTTTTTCTTTGAGACAGGGTCTCACTCTGTTGCCCAGACTGGAGAGTAGTGGCAGGACCTCAGCTCACTGCAACTTCTGCCTCCCAGGCTCAAGAGATTTTCCTGCCTCAGTCTCCCAAGTAGCTGGGATTACACGCACAAGCCACACTGCCCGGCTAATTTTGTATTTTTAGTACAGATGGGGTTTCACCATATTGGCCAGGCTGGTTTTGAACTTCTCAAATGATCCACCCACCTTGGCCTCCCAAAGTTCTGGGATTATAGGCGTGAACCACCGTGCCTGGCCCCATGGAAAGCATGCATCTATACAAAGATATTCACACACAGAGGGTCCGGTTGGTCACTTTTCTCTCGGCTCAGGGGGCCAGCAAACCTTTTTTATATGTTGGGAGCAGCTGCTCCCCTTGGAGACTTCACCCTCTGCCTGTCTCCTTTTTTGGTTTTTGAGATGGACTCTGGCTTTGTCACCCATGCTGGAGTTCAGTGGTGTGATCTTGGCTCACTGCAACCTCCATCTCCCAGTTCAAGTGATTCTCCTGCCTTAGCCTCGTGAGTAACTGGGACTACAGGCGTGCATCATCATTATTGGCTAATTTTTGTATTTTTAGTAGAGATGGGGATTCACCACGCTGACCAGGCTAATCTTGAACTCTTGACCTCAAGTGATCTGCTCACCTTGGCCTCCCAAAGTGCTGGGATTACAGGCGTGAGCACGGCACCCAGACCTCTGAGTGTTTTCTTAAATGCCATTGGCTCTCAGGGCCTGGGCTCTCAGTACCTCTATTGTTTTCTCAAATCTCTGGCTTTTACTTGCTGCAAAAGAATATTGTGGGAATCTCCAATGTCTGCAAAGTCCTTGTGGGTGTGTGTAAAAGGCATCTTTAGTATTTATATAATATTTTGGAAGAAAAGTTTTCATGTCTTGGAAACTTACAGAAAGTTTTCTCTGTATAATGGGTAAGGCAGCAAAAAGCGAGTTCCTAGTATATCAGTCCTGTCATGGTGTGACAAATCTGGGGTTTATCTGAGGCAAAACAGTTTGCTGGCCCAGAATTTTTGAAGAAACCAGATATTTAAGCTACGATTGCACAATACATGACCTAATGGAAATGTGAGAATATTTTAGTGAAAAAAAATAAAATAAGCAGCAGCAAAGATCCAACGAAATGAGATCCATATGGGATGAGTGGATTTGACAATAAGGAACAAGCTTCAGAAATAATAGTTTCCCACAGAGTTCTGCATCTCACTGTACCTTTAAAAACATTTGAAAAAAATATCCTTTTATTTATTAAGGTATGATGATGATGCTTGAATTTAGATTCTCAATTTTCTCAAAGAAAAAAACTGTTCTTCTCAAACGTTGTTTTGACACTCAAAGAATAAACCCCTTCCCTTACCATTCCTTCCCTCCCTTCCTCCCTCCTTCCCTCCCTCCCTCTCTCTTCCCTTCCCTTCCCCTTCCCCTTTTCCTTCCTTCCTTCCTTCCTTCCTTCCTTCCTTCCTTCCTTCCTTCCTTTAAAATCTGTTAGAGAAAGCATTTTACAAGAAAATGAGTCTCTGGTCTCAGGTTTCATTTGATCTCTCAAGACTAGGATGGTTTATTCCTAGATGGGTAGGTCCCAAAAGCACATTTTTAGCAGGTGATGAAGTCTCATATCCTGTGAAGAGAAAATAGTGGGGAGGAAGGGAGAAAAAACAACAACAAACAAAAGAACAATCCTGGAAAAATTGATATAGGCCACATTACTCTGAAGTCCTTCCTTCCTTCCTTCCTTCCTTCCTTCCTTCCTTCCTTCCTTCCTTCCTTCCTTCCTTCCTTCCTTCCTTCCTTCCTCCCACAGATGCATTTAATTGCTTACAATCCATCCTTCCTTCCTTCCTTCCTTCCTTCCTTCCTTCCTTCCTTCCTTCCTTCCTTCCTTCCCTCCTCCCACAGATGCATTTTAATGCTTACAGTGTACAGAAAATGTGCTAGGACAATGGTTGCAGTATTTATGAAGGGTACAATCTTGTGGAAAATAAGTAAATAAACAAATGGTTAGGAATTTAGGCAATTTCTGTGAAGGAAAAGACAGCATTTTGTGATCGAGAAGAACAGGAGGTATCTTTGTCCCCCACTTTAGAAAGAGGGAGTAAGGAAGTGTAGGATTTGACATGTTAGCAGAGACTAGAGGATATCTTAAGTCAGGTTCTGCAGAAGCAAACCCTGAGATGGGGATTCCTGAGTGAGTCATTTATTAAGGACATGTTGCTGAGTGGGTGGGCACTAGGACAAGGGCCTAGAGCACAAAACTGAAAGAAACACTCGCTCTTAGGTCCGTGTGAGACCGCGTTGTTGGCACGTGGGAGTGAAAAGTGAGGTTCTCCTTACATTTTGATCCCCAGGTGCCACCTTCACTTCACCCGGACTGTGGTCCTTATTCACAAAGTGCAAGCATGAGAAACGTGAAAAAGGTACAAAGAGTAGACAAAGGCCTCCATCTGCTCTGAGTCCGTCTTCTACTCCTAGCCAGGTGACAATGATTACTACTTTCTTATTTAACCTTCCATGAAGCTTAATATGTGAAAACTAGAAAACATTGCTAAAAGAAATAAAAGAAGAATCAATAAACGGAAAGAAATCCTATCATGGATTGGAACACTCAATATTGTTAAGATAAGATGTCAATGTCACCCAAAGTGATCTATGGATTCAATGTAATCCCTGTCAAAATCCCAATGACACTTTTTGCTGAAATAGAAAAATCCATCCTAAAGTTAATATGGAATCTCGAGGGACTCTGAATAGCCAAAACAATCAAAAAGGGGTGAAGTTGAAGGCCTCAAACTTCCTGATTTTGAAACTTACTGCAAAGATACAGTAATCAAAACAGTATTGTACTGGCATAAAGACATACACATCAACCAATGGAATAGAATAGAGATCTTAGAAATACAGTTATGTGGCTGGCCATGGTGGTTCACACCTATAATCCCAGTACTTTGGGAGGCTGAAGTGGGAGGATCACCTGAGATCAGGAGTTCATGACCAAACTAGCCAACATGGCAAAACCCCGTCTTTACTAAGAATACAAAAATTAGATGGGTGTGGTGGCATGTGCCTGTCATCCCAGCTACTCAGGAGGCTGAAGCAGGAGAATCGCTTGAACCTGGGAGGCAGAGGTTGCAGTGAGCCGAGATCTCATGACTGCACTCCAGCCTGGGCAACAGAGTAAGACTCTGTCTCAAAAAAAAAAAAAAAAAAAAAAGGAAATACAGTTATGCACAGAATATGATGTTTTGGTCAATGACTGCATATATGACAGTGGTCCCATAAGATCATAATGGAGCTGAAAAACTCCTGTTGCTCAGTGACATCATAGCCATCCTAAAGTTGTAGTGTAAGGCATTACTCACGTGTTTATGGTGATGCTGGTATAGACAAACCTACCGTGTTGTCACTCTTATAAAAGTCTACCACATGTCCAGCCATGGTGGTTCACGCCTGTAATCCCAGCACTTTGGGAGGCTGAGGCTGGTGGATCACGAGGTCAGGAGATCGAGACCATCCTGGCTAACATGGTGAAACTCCATCTCTACCAAAAATACAAAAAATTAGCTGGGCATGGTGGCGGGCGCCTGTAGTCCCAGCTACTTGGGAGGCTGAGGCAGGAGAATGGCGTGAACCCAGGAGGTGGAGCTTGCAGTGAGCCGAGATCGCACCACTGCACTCCAGCCTGGGCGACAGAGAGCGACTCTGTGTCAAAAAAAAAAAAAAAAAAAAAAAAGTCTACCACATACAACTATGTACACTACATAATACTTATAATAAAAAGCTGTGTTACTGGTTTATGTATTTACTATATGATACTTTTTATTTTTAATTTAGAGTGTACTCCCACTTAAAAAAAAAGTTAACTGTGAAATAGCCTCAGGAAGGCCCTTCAGGAGGTGTTCAGCAGAAGGGATTATTATCACAGGAGATGACAGCTCTGTGTGTGTTGTTGGTCCTGACAGCCTTCAGTGGGACAAGATGTGGAGGTGGAAGACAGTGATATTGGTGATCCTGACCCTGTGGAGGCCTCAGCTAATGTGTATGTGTATTAGTCCATTTTTATTAGAGCTAAAACCATGAAACTCTTAGGAGAAAACAGGGATAAAACTTCACAACATAGGATTTGGCAGTGATTTCCTAGATATAACACCAAAGACACAGGAAAAAAAAAAAAAAAGAAAAAAATAGACAAATTAGGCTTTATCAAAACGGAAAACTTTTCTGGATCAAAGGATACTACCCAGAATGGGAGAAAATATTTTCAAACTGTATATTCGAGAAGGGGTTAATATCCACAATATATAAAGAGCTCTCAGAACTCAATGACAGAAAAAAAACCCAATTTAAAACTCAGCAAAGAACATGAATAGGCATCTCTCCTAAGAAAATACACAGATGGCCAAGAAGTATGTGAAAGGATGCTCACCATAATTGGTGGTTAGGGAAATGCGAATCAAAACCACAGTGAGGTACCACTTCACACCCACTAGGGTGGTTATTATTTAAAAAAAAAAATACAGAAAACAACCTCAATATTGGTGAGGATGTGACGAAGGTGGACTAATTTAAATTTTTTTTTTTTTCTTTGAGATAGAGCCTTGCTCTGTCACCCAGGCTGGAGTTCAGTGGTGTTATCTCAGCTCACTGCAGCCTCCACTTCCCAGGTTCCAGCGATTCTCCTGCCTCAGCCTCCTGAGTAGCTGGGATTACAGGCACTGGTCACCACACCCGGCTAACTTTTGTATTTTTAGTAGAGACAAGGTTTTATCATGTTGGCCAGGCTGGTCTTGAACTCCTGACCTCAAGTGATCTGCCCCCTCAGTCTCCAAAAGTGCTAGGATTACAGGTGTGAGCCACTGTGCCTGGCCTAATTTAATTTTTTGAGGAATTGTTGCACTGTTTTCCACAGTAGCTGTACCATATTTCACATTCCCTTGTGCACTGATGGTGGGAATGTAAATTTTTCCTCAAAAAATTAAACATAGAATGAATTACCATATGATCCAGCAATCCCCACTTCTGGGCCTATACCTAAAAGAAATGAAAGCAGGCACTCAAACAGATATTTGTATACCAATGTTCATAGCAACATTATTCACAGTAGCCAAAAGGTAGACTCTGAGGAGGGCCACCCTAGCATCCTCTGGCCCTCTAACCAGCCCACTGAGTCTCCAATGTGCTCTCTGCCACCCCAAATGGGCCCAGCAGGGAACACAGTACCCATGGCAGTACCGCTTGGCAAGTGCCTGTCAGTACCAGTTGTTAAATAGTTTGAATATCATGCCTGATATCAAGATATATTTTTGAGGTAGTAGCAACAGATACTTAATTGAAGGTAGGGAGTGGGGTTAAAGGACAAAATCAACAATGACTTTTGGGTTTGGCTCAAACAGCTTGGCAGATGGCAGTGCCATTTTTTGTGTTGGCAAACTCTGAGGAAGAACAGGCTTGCTGGGGAGCGAGAGGAGTCAGGAGTTCAGCTGGGACATGTTAAATTTCAGATGCAGAGGGGAGTTCCAAACGGGCTGTAAAAGGTTGCTGGACTTACGAATCTGGAGGTGAGAGGAAGGTTTTGAACTGAAGATTAACACTGGGGAATTGTTACCACCTAGAGGGTATTTAGAGCCATAGGGATAGAGGTGGTCATGCCAGGGAGAGAGTGTAGAAAGAATAGAGGGACAGGAACAGTCCCACAGGAACTCCAGTGTTTAGAGATCTGGTACAGGAAAGTAAACGCACCAAAGAAATCTAGATGCAGGCTCCAGGGAGGCAGGACAAAAGCCAGGAGAGGATCCCCTCCCAGAAGCCAGGAGAGCAACGTGTTTCTAGAGAAGGAATACTTAGTTGCATTGAATGCTGCTGAGAATAAGGTTTAAAGGGTATAGGCTTTGAAAGCTTTAGATTTTTTTCATAATTTAAAAGATTTTGACTATAATTCAGCTTCAAAAATTTTCATTATGGAAAGGAAACCTGGCGCTCTTGCTTGCTAATATGATCAAAAGGCATAGCCCACTTATTGTGGGCCAATGACTGGCCCAAGAGAGTGACTCAGAAGATGTGGATCAACAAATGAATAAAATTGGTTTGCTAAGAACAAATGATTCTGATACTCTTGAGAAAGCCAAATGGCTCTGACCAGTTTCCCTTGGAGCTAAATGCTCATAGTTGCCATGTAAAACATGAATGTGTGAGAGAACTAAGGTAACCTATTGGCAGAATGTGCTGGTTATATAAACAGCTCTTTCATCTCAACCTCTGCCAAACAAGTGAGACCTCATGCCAAAATGTTTTCAATATTTAAAAACGTGTTTTTTAAAAAAAATATGTTAAGTATTATAAGGGTTGCTCTATGCAGAGCTGAAGTGTGGGGTTGCCTTTTCAAACATCTTCTCTGTAGATTCAAATACATCCTCAAGCTAGCAAATTTCACTGTGGTGTTTTCCTTGCTTAAAATTTTCCATAACAGAATGGAAAACTGACAGAGAAAAAAGTGTTCAAGGAGATTTTTGTTGTAAAGGGATAAGCCAAATACAGTTTCTACTCTTAATATCAAATGTACAGAATCTCCAAAAGTTTACATATATTTATACATACACTTACTACATTGATAACGCAAATGCTTGCTTAAATGATGAATCAGTGCTGCATTTCCATGGGTGTTTGGGAATATGTGGCCAAAGGACACTAGTCACATTGTGATAGAATGTCTCAAGAGTCTGTGTTGGCCTTGGGACCCTGTTGGGTTCTGCCTGATTTTAGATAGGACTTGGAGATTCATTCCCTTCCGTAATTCTATTCCCATGTGACATGTCTGGAGATAGTTATGTGTGATCTGTGTGAAGATGAAGAATGATTGCAGATTGCAGTGTATAAGGACTCATGTAAATAGTATTAAGTCAGGAACCAAAACGAACAATAACTTGAACTTATCACACAGCGTTAGACTATTAGTGAAAAATGACTTATGTCATAGGGAATGGTCTCAAGACATTTTTAAATTTCCAGCTTTTACATCAAATTTAATTCCAAACTAGACATGAGATGCAAAACTTTGTGATCTAGTAGGAAACAATACATGAAAAGAAAATTAAGGATTACAATGGTCTTTCTGTTGGAATGTGTTAGGGCTTGCCATGCCTCATTCAAAAGGAACTAATAAGAAAATGATCCATTTAATCTGAGGAAAGAGGACAGGCCATAAACAGGAAAAGAAATCTTGAGGTCAAAAGTGAGGATGTGTGAAGCAGGTGGGAGAGTGGCTCCAGATGAATGGGGAAGAATGGTGAGGCACCCATGCTTGACCTAGGTGTTAAGAAGAGAAGGGTGTTTTATTTGAAACTGACAGCGGAGCTTGGAATAGGGATTCCAGGGGTAAAGGACATGGACAGGACTAGGTAGATTTTAACTGACAATTACCTTTCAAATGTGTGGTATTTGGGAGACACCAATATGTCAAGACATAGTTTACCAGTACTGAGTGTTGTCTTTTAACTGGCAGTTAAAAATGGCTTTTAAAGGTTCTCTAGGGTTCCATTGTGGTCTTGAGTGTGGCGTTCCTATTGATGGACCTTTGGATGTTTCCAGTGTTTTTAGCTGTAAAAACCATGTTGTGATGAACATTACTTTGTCCTTACACATACACTATCTTGGACCTGTGCGTTCACCTGCAGGTAAATCTCTAGAGGGTGGATGGCTGGAATTCACAGTACCATCGGCCTTTTGTATTCTTGCGTTTTGCGTCACAGAGTCAATTAACTGCAGATGGAAAATAACTGGAAAAGTATTGGAGCAGAGGACTTCCTTTTTCTTTTAAAATTGGAATCTTAACTTGTAAAAATAAGTGTTGAGTGTCAAAGTTTTAAAAGCTGAACTCATTTTGTGTAATGAATACAAGGGAAATCTAACTGTATAGTTTTTTCTTTTAAATGAAGAGAAACTTTGCTTAAGGGCTGCATAGTTTTATTAGAGTAAATATGGATGATTCCACTTCTTTGGAGTAGAACTAGTGCTTAATGGTTACCAATTGTATTTAGCTTCTGGCTGGGATTTGAAAAAATGAAAACTTAAATAAAATAGGTGAAAGTTCCCTGACTATTCAGGTAGATGCACACACATGCACACACACAAACACAGGTTCACACACACACAGATACATACATACATGCACATACACAAATAAAAATAGAAAACAGGCCGAGCAGCAGTAGCTCACGCCTGTAATCCCAGCACTTTGGGAGGGTGAGGCGGGCGGATTGAGACCATCCTGGCCAACATGGTGAAATGTCTCTACTAAAAATACAAAAATTAGCTGGGTGTGGTGGCGCGTGCCTGTAGTCCCAGCTACTCAGGAGGCTGAAACAGGAGAATCGCTTGAATCCAGGAGGTAGAGATTGCAGTGGGCCGAGACTGCTCCACTGCTCTCCAGCCTGGCAACAGAGTGAGGCTCTGCCTAGAAAAAAAAAAATTACAAGTCAAAACGGTATAACAATTTGCATAGCATTTACATTGGTATTATTTGGTATTATTAGATGTTATAAGTAATCAGCAGATGATTTAAGGTATATTGGTGGATGTGCATAGGCTATATGCAAATACTATGCCATTTTATATGAGTGACCTGAGCATCCGTGGATTTCAGTATCCAAGGGGATCCTGGAACCAATCCCCCTGGAATACCAAGGGAGGACTCTGTTCAGATAGGTATGTAATTGGTATGACATTTATGTTTTATATACATTATTATCTTCCAGAAATGTCATCCTGATGACACTTCTACCAGCAGTAAATGAGAGCTTAAAGGACAAGAGTTTGTTGATTTATGTATACCTTATCTGGTATGAGTTTTTTATACAGTAAAGTTATAAAATCATTATTATTTTTATCCTGCCAATGTTTCACTCTGTTGGTTTTCGGCTTTCAATATTTTTGATTTTTAAAAGTTTCAACTCTTTCAAATCTGTTAATTCAAAACATTTTGTCATTTTTTCTATTGTTTTTCAATTACAAAGACACTTAAACCACTGACTTATTGGTTCATTCATTAGACGTTTATTGAACACCAACAAAATGCTGGGTACCGTTCTTGGCACTGTGCATGTGTCAAGTGATCAACAACAATTCCTACCTGCAAGAAGCTCATATTTTAGAGGAATAACAAGAATATGTACTTTGAGGCATCTCAAATCCTTTTTATTTGCATTTTTTTTCTAGTTTTAAAAGCTTTATCTATCTAGCATTTATTTTGGTAAATCATATAAGAAAACAACCCAAACTGATTTTTCTCCTATACTGCTAATGGACTGTTACAACATTTATTAAATATTCCCTTCATTCCCCATTTGATTTGTGATGCTCACTTTATTACATATTTTATTGAGAAAATGACCCTACTTTAACCTTCAATATGTAATAACACAAAGCAGGGTTACTATTAAATTGTGAAATACTATCGCAGTTTCATCCAAATGCCAGAAGTTTTGAATTATAAATGTTTATTGTGTCATCCACTGCTATTTTATTTGTATTCCAGGGATACTATTATTCTTCTTAGACAACAGCCCAATTTTATCATAGACATCGATGGTAAAATGGAATTTGCTTCAGATAACTACTTCAAGATAGTTTCCTGGAGTACTGTCCCATAAGTGACAGAGTTGCCCATACCTTAATAGTACAGCACACCCTTTCCCCACTAAGGATGTAGGCAGCCATATCTCTTATATATTCAGCATTATTCCTGAATCAACAGTTAAATTATTTTTATTAATTGGTAGGATTACTAAACTAGTAATGATAATACTTTTTCTGTCTATGTTGATTGATATTGTTATGCATCCATTTATTATCTACCATTCATCCTTCCCTCCTTCCCTTACTTCCAAGAAGAATTTGAAGCTATTTTGACATATTACCATAGTTTTTTGAATCGTAGTTTGTATGCATTTGCATCAGAATAACCAGGCACTCTTCCAAAATGCTGAGTTTTGAGTCCCACTATGAACCTACTGAATTGAAATCTCTATAGGGTGGGGCCTGGGCACCTGTATTTTTAATAGCAGCACCACTTCTTCTTCATAATTCTGATGCAACCTAAAGTTAGAGAACAACTAGAGAATATTGGGATGCCGGAGTATGGAAACCTGATCTTTCCACCAAGCAATTAATCTGTAGGGAATACAGCAGTTGTACTAATTCTGTGGCCACTTTTTTCAACCCACTTGCTGTTTTTTATTACTGGGAGTCATGCAAAAAATGTTGCCCACACTCAAATGTTATTACAGAGCTTTAGAAATTCCTTCATCCCAATCCAGTCATTTTCGCTATGAAAAGAAATAATGCAGGGAAGGAAACCATCTGAAGAGCAACACATCTATTTCTCAAGACAAGTTTTGGAGGAAATTGTCAGATCTTTTCAAAAGCAATGCTTTTGCCCTAAAAGCAAAGGATGAAAACTTGTATCTTTTGTTTGTTTTGAGATGGAGTCTTTCTCTGTCACCCAGGCTGGAGTGCAGTGACACCATCTTGGCTCACTGCAACCTCTGCCTCGTGGGCTCAAGCGATTCTCATGCCTGAATCTACCGAGTAGCTGAGATTACAGGTGCCTGCAATCACGCCTGAGTAATTTTTTGTATTTTAATAGAGACGGGGTTTCAGCATGTTGGCCAAGCTGGTCTCGAGCTCTGGGCCTCAAGGGATCTGGCTGCCTCACCCTCCCAAAGTGCCAGGATTACAGGCGTGAACCAGTGCACCCAGCTGTAAACGTGTATCTTTTTGAGTCACCTAATTCTACTGAAAGGAACCCCAAGATACGTGCACTCTATGAGGGGCAGTAGGGATCATCGAGTCTTTTCTTAACTCATAGGGTAAGAATCACCTGAGGGTAAATCAGAGTTACAGATTCCAGGGCTCTGCTGCAAAGATACAAAGTAGGGATCTCCAGAGAAGCAGATGGAGAATCTGGACTTCAAATGTCCTGGATGATTTTTTGGCTTAGGCAGGTTTGCTTTCAGAGGCAGATTTACCTGGGTTTAAATTCTTGCTCTGTCAGTTTAGCTCTGCGATCCTTGGCAAATGGCCTATTTAACTTCTCAAAGCCTCAGTTTCTCCATTTGTAAAACTAAGATGCTTCTTTACTTGGGGATCTCGTAAGAATATCATAAACTGATAGTAAGTTCAGCTGCCAGCACAGTTCCTAGCATGTAGTCAGAGCTTAATTGTTATTACTTCCCATCCAACTCTCCTTTAGAACAATTGTGTTTGTTCAAATCCTACCAAGCTTTTAAGGCATTTATGCTTGCCTGTTATGCATATAAACCAGACTGGCATGCTGGGAGGAAAGTATACAGCAAACGGCGAGAGGAAAATCCTCCCTGAAGATATAAACTCTGTTTCTCAAACTGTGATCTATGTATCTGAATCACTTATGACTCACTTTTAAAATAAATAAAATCAATAGACTCCTGGATTTCACTCCATACTCATTGAATCAGAAACTCTACAAGTAGGGTCCATGATGAGCTTTTTAAACAAGTATTCTCAGTAATCCTTACAAATCCTAAAGTAGGGCTTTTAACATTCAGAAAGACCTCATTCCAGAGAGAGCCCAGAATTGGTCTCTGACATCCAAATGTCAGTGCCATAATCAGACTCATTTCTCAGCGTCCTTCCTGTTAGTCTACTTTGTTACTCTGGCTCCACTGCCCTTGAATGTTCAAGAGAGGCAGTTGTTCCATCCAGCTGGAGCGGAAAAGTAATTTGATCCAGCATTTCCTGCTATGCCTTCTGGTCTCCACAACCTTCTTTCATGGTCTCCCTGCACCCCTCTCAGTTGGCAGGGAGGGCCATGACGTGTGCACAACTGTTCAGTTGTGTCATCTCAGGTTGACATTGGTCCTTCTGGGACCGTTGGTCAAGAAGACCACCTTTGTTGAAAAGTTGATTAAGCAACATGATCCCTAAAACAAAATGCTAAGAGTACAGCATGTCCCGAGGGCTGCTTCGTGGAAGTGACAGGTGGTGACTGGATGGAGCCCAAGGATGTCTGAGTATTCAAAGAACAAGGGCCAAATTTTTGTCCCTTCTAGCTTCTCCATTTTCCAACGACAATCTCAGAGTCTGAACACAGGCAGCACCTCAGATTCTAGTTTTGTTCTAATGCAGGGGTGCTCAGCCTATCTGGCAATGGTCTTCTGGAGTCCCTGTTGCTTTGAAAACAGGCTCTTGGGCCTATGCTCTGACCAATAGCTGAGAGCAGGTTCAGGCTCAGAGACGGAGCTTTGCCTCTTCCATGGCCGTGTATATTGGTAGGTGTTTAAGGAAGCCTTGTGGGGAGTTTGCTAAGAGAGAGGGGTCGAGTTTCTTGGGACTCAGGGCTGAACCTGAAGTTAATGCTCAGGTTTACACTTCTAAGAGAGTACAAAGGGTTTAAAGGAAGAGAAGGTTCTGCCCTTGTCTGTATTCACAGGTCTCTCTCTCCCTACCCTCTTCAAGTGGAGACAGTGATACATGTCAAGCAAAATTGGAATAGTATATTAGTATTCCTCTCTTCCTGGCTTTTAATTAAAGGTATCTATGGTGGATCACTATTATTAAGTCAGGTCTCTGTGACCACAACGATTCACACAGCTGAGAACACACAAACAAACCGAAAACCAAACAGAGCTCCCCCCTCGCCAAACTGATTTCAGTTGGCCCTCTATGCTGCTCCTCTTTTTTTGGTAATACTTTCTCCTAATGACAATGACTCTCCTATCCAAGAAACACATGTTCTTAAGTCAAATGCTCTAATAAGTTGATGATCCAAGTTTCCTGTGAATGATTTTGGGCATGAGAAATGGATTGTCCAAGCATCAGCCATTGGTGCAGCTGGAGATTTCGCAAGTTTGCCCTAGAAAGTTGTCAAGGAAATCGAAGATGAAGATGGTGTTGCAGGTTGAGTTTCCTGGGAAGTGGATTTTTGTGATGGAGTTTGGTGTGTGGGAAGTTTATCAAGGAGTGTCGCTTGGAAGGGAAATGTCAAAAAAGGAAGAGGAATCAGTAGTAGGCAGAATACAGACCCATGGCTGTCTTAGCTGACTTCATGGCAGCTCTGGAGCTAGGATGGCCCTTCAGAGTTGGCCCGACTTGGGCTAAGATAGATCAGTAATCAGATATAGGCTGTCCCAGGAAGGGGCATAACCTCGGACAAGGTGGCTTTCTGCAGCTGAGGCGGTCCCAAGGACAGTGAAGTGAAGTCTTCTACTGACAGTGAAGACTTTATGCCAGTAGCACTCCCAATGGCTGAGATTTGTTCAGTAAAAGGGACCTGGTTGGGGCATCCTTATGCCCAACACAGATGGTGCTCCACGTGCCAATGACACATTCCCGTGAGAAACACGTGGGTGATTTTGCATCACTCACCACTCTCCATTGGGGATTATCCTCTTATCTCTTTCTTGTTCTTATCTTCTTTAGCTCTTTATCTTTGTCTATTTCCTTTCTTCCAAGATAATTCTTTACCTCTAGCTTCTAGCTATGAGAACGCAGAACCCTTACCATCTGTGTTAGCATTCAGTGGCTTATCCACATGGGACCCTGGCTTGAGGGTTGCCTTTTAAGAACTGATCTGAACCTTTCTGAAGGTTTTGAGCCCTGATCTGAACCTCTGCATTCTTCTTTATGGCCTCAGAAGTACAGATGGTCCCTAACTTACAATGGTTTTGCTTACAATTGTTTTTTGACTTTACAGTTGTGTGAAAACAATATACATCCAGTAGAAACCCTACTTCAGATACCAATACTGGAAGTTTTTCACTTTCAGTATGATATTCAGTAAATTACATAAGAGGTTGAATACTTTGTTTTAAAGTAGGCTTTGTGCTAGAAGATTGTGCCCAACTATAGGCTAATGTAAGTGTTCTGAGTGCATTTAAGGTAGGCTAGCTATGATGCTCAGTAGGTTAGGTGTATTAAAAGCATTTTCAATTCATGATATTTTCAATTTATGTTGAGTTTATTGGGATGTAACCCCATTGTAAGTCAAGGAGCATTTGTGTATTGCATCCATGCCTTCCTCTGATAAATTCACTATGCTTTGGGCATATTTCAGCCTCCTTCTACAAAAAGAGAACACAAAAAACCAGCTTGGATTTTAAATAAGGCAGAAACCTGAGGCCACATTCTGTCCTTGATGCTTAGCTTTGCACCATTCCCTGGAGAAAGCGCTTATGTCTTTTAGGTTCTGTTGGGATGCTTCTTTACACATGCTTACATGGCCTTGTTCCCAGTCTTTGGCCCTTCAAAAAATGAGCTGGCTGTTCATTAAGAGTCATGCAGCTGAGCTCATACCCATGAATTTTTCAGGGCATATTACTGAGTGTCCTTTAATCCCTAAGACTTGTAGATCTTGGAGGGCTGGATCTCTGAACAGAGAGGTCCAGGATCCCACCCCTGTAGCATCAGCAATGACAGCTGCTTCCCATTTGCTGCTTAGATTCAGCTGAAACTCATCGGAAATCAGATCTGATGGTGGCCTCGGTTCTGATGACTACACTAACTTCATCCGATCAGATTTCCAGTGAGTCAGGCTGGTTGCTGAGCCCTTTGTCCCGTTGTTTCCTTTAGACCAATTTGGGATGGTGTTGCTTCATGAATAATCCATGCACATTAACCAGCTGCATGCATAAAGGCATTTCCACTGTGTCTTTGCTATGAAATTTTATATGGTTCTGATGTAATTCATAAATAACCAAGAAGAGCCAGACCCTGACTTAAAATATCTAGAAACCTTAGAGAATCTTTCAGGTTTCCCAAGAGAAGGCGTGGTATTAACTTATCTCTAAATGGTTATAACAGGGATATTTTCCCTGGAGAGTCTTTAATGTCACTGTTGGCTGTATTGCAGGGACAAGGAATATATGGAAATGAAGACACTTCTCAAAGTGTTTGAAACAAACTTTTATTTCAGTTTCTGGGGTTCTTTTTGGTTTTGGCTGTTGCCTTAATCACCAAGTGGTGTGGGTTAAAACAAAAGCCGTAATTAAATTGAACCCAATTTGGGGAAAAAATGTTGGGCAACTCTTTGCTTAAGCAGAAGCAGGTGGTACTGGAATGCTTAGTGGAAGTGAGCTGTGAGGAGGGAATGCAGATTTTTTTTTTCATTGAAAACAGTTAAAAATACTTGTGGTCTTTTATGCCAGGCTGTGATCAAGATTTTATATATATATGTGTGTGTATCTCCCAGTTTCAGGAAAACTGTGATGGAAATGCAATATAGTTTTAATTAGAGAGTGGTCTTTTGTGGTAAGAGAGGATGGGATTTTGTGTGTGTGTGTGGTGTTTATTTCCAGGGTTGTTTTAAGTAAAGATGTTCTCCTATTCTAGTAAAGATGTGATTTCACTTATACTCCATTCAGGAACTCATCTGTAGAGTAAACCAATATGTTTTACATAGCTAGCTTTCATAAATGGAACGAAGGATGGATGGGAGGATGTGGCCATGACCCCACTGGCTGCGGGGGATGAGAGAGCCAATCTTGTTGAAAAGGCGGTCATCCTATTCTTCTCTAATTGCTCAAGAGTTTTCCTTTCAGAGACAGTTCGATGGAACTTTCCCAGTAGAGAAACATGTCTTCAGGCTCAGGAATTAAGAGGGGGCCACAGCCTAATTGTGAAATGCCAATTTCCCTACAAATACGTTTGCCAGATAAAGTACAGGATGCCAAGTTCAACTTGAATTTCAGACTAAAAATAAATAATTGTTTTAGTGTAAGTATGTCTCATAATATTCGGGACTAGAAATTATTCATTGTTCACCTGAGGTTCAAGCTTAATCAGGCATCTGGTATTTTTAGTCCTGTGCTGTATAAGGATGTTTTAGTCAACGATGGACTGCATATACAACAGTGGTCCTGTAAGCTTACAACACTGTATTTTTACTGTACCCTTTCTATGTTTAGTTATATTTAGATACACAAATACTTACCTTTGTGTTCCCATTGTCTTTAGTATTCAGTATGTAACATGCTGTACAGGTTTATAGCCTTGGGGCAACAGGTTCTACCATATGGCCTGTGTGTAGTAGGCTATACTATCTAGGTTTGTGTAAGTATCCTCAATGATGTTCGCACAATTACAAAATTGCCTAATATCTCAGAACTTATCTCTGATGTTAAATGACCCATGACTGTATCTGCTACATCTGGCATTCCTACCTCCAAAAGGCAGTTTTTTTTTGTTTTTTTTTTTTTGAGATGGAGTCTTGCTCTGTTTCCCAGTCTGGAGCTCAATGGCGTCATCTCTGCTCACTGCAAGCTCCGCCTCCTGGGTTCAAGCAATTTTCCTGCCTCAGCCTCCTGAGTAGCTGAGATTACAGGCACTTGCTATCATGCCCAGTTAATTTTTACATTTTTAATGGAGACAGGATTTCACCACGTTGGTCAGGCTGGTTTTAAACTCCTGACCTCAGATGATCCACCCGCCTTGGCCTCTCAAAGTGCTAGGATTACAGGTGTGAGCCACCACACCCAGCCCAAAAGGCAATTCTCTCTCTAATTACCAAAAGGCAATTCTTTCTCTAATTAAAAGTGAGTCAGATGCTTATTGCTGTCTCAGATATTTTGTTGCTGTGGTTGTCATTGCTCTTTTTAAATAGATTTTATTTTTTAGTGCAGTTTTAGGTTAACAGTAAAATTAAGCAGAAAGTACAGAGTTCCCATACATTTCCTGCTCCCGCATGTATATAAGCCTCCCCCATTATCAACATCTTGCATCAAAGTGGTACCTTTGTTATAATTGATAAACCTACATTGTGTGTCATTACTACCTGATGTCCATAGTTTAGGGTTCACTCTTGGTGTTGTGCATTTTGTGGGTTTTGACAAATGTATGATGACATTTACCTAGCATTAAACCATATAGAGTAGTTTCACTGCCCTAAAAGTCCTCTGTGCCGTGCCTATTTATCCTTACCACCCCACTAACCCCTGACAACCACTGATTTTTTTTTTTTTAATCACCTCTATAGTTTTGCCTCTCCCAGGGTGTTCTATAGTTGAAAGCATGCAGTACATTGCTTTTTCAGACTGGCCTCTCTCACTTAGTGATATATATTTAAGGCTCCTCCATGTCTTTTCATAACTTGGTAGCTTCTTTCTTTTTAGCACTGAAGTATATTTGGATGACAGTACTTTATCAGACGTGTGTTTCGCAAAATTTTCTTCCAGTCTGTAGTTTGTATTCTCATTCTCTTCACAGTATCTTTTGCAGAGCAGACATTTTAAATTTTAATGAAGTCCAGCTTAATCTTAATCTTTCTGGGTCTAATCTCCATTTTTAAGAGTGAGGAGGCTAGATTAGATGATTTCTAAGACCCAATTTGACTCTATGATTCTACTAAAAATACATAATTTTTACAACACTCCAGTGCCATATCATTTCCGATTAACTTAGGAATCTGACTGTGTGGGAAGCTAGGGAAACACCTTCCAGGCATAAAGAGATCCCCTCAGTGAATATGAATATGAATACGGATGGCAGTGGTTTCATCATTTTAGAAACAGCACCGTATTTCGAGCAGTTCTTTCATACTTGCTAACTCCATTTGCTGATCCAGTCAACATTTATGTGGTTGTATGGGTTTGAGACACCAGGAAGAATAAGACCAGGTGACTGTGGGCCTTAGTTCAGTGGGAGTTGGGTAAGGACGGGGATAGAGAGAAGCACAATGAAAATGTCAGCACAATGTGGTACGTACTGGGCTACAGAAAATGGCACAGTATTATGAAATGTGGCACATGTGATTGTTTTTTAAGAAAATTGTTTTCCTCATTGATGCACATCGAATTGGTTGTAAATTCTGGTATCTGGCCACTGTGATCAGGTATAATCATTAGAATCACATTATTTACTTTTACTGGCTTGGGCATACATGTACACACGAGCTGGTACACACACACACACTGTATTAATCCGTTTTCACACTGCTGATAAAGACATACTCGAAACTAGGCAATTTACAAAAGAAAGGTTTATTGGACTTACAGTTCCACATGGCTGAGGAGGCCTCACAATCATGGTGGAAGGTGAAAGGCACATCTCACATGGTGGCAGACAAGAGAAGAGAGAAGCTTGTTCAGGGGAACTCCTGTTTTTAAAACCACTAGAACTAATGAGACTTATTTACTATCATGAGAACAGCACAGGAAAGACTTGCCCCCATGATTCAGTTACCTCCCCCTGGGTCCCTCCCACAACACATGGAAATTCAAGATGAGATTGTAGGGGGGGATGCGGCCAAACCATATCACACACATTTCCACTAGTACAGAGAGAGAACAGTAGAAAACTCATGTGTGCAGAAGCAAGGACAGAAAGAAGAGCTGCAATTAAAAACAGTCACCTTTTATCTCCATTTTTTTTCTATTTTCTGATATTACTAAGATAAGGAATTTTAAAAAGTGGTCAAAATTTATGAAGTACTTGTTATTTTTAAGGCATTACTCACACTTACTTAATCCCATCAACTGTCCTATGCAATAGATACTATCACTATTCCCATTTCACAAATGAGAAAATGTAATCAGAAAGTTTTTTTTTTCCTTGATTGTTTAAAGGTTATGCGTGTGTGTGTTTCATTTATTTTTTGAGATAGGGTCTTGCTATGTTGCCTAGCCTGGTCCTGAATTTCTGGGATCAAGCTATCCTCCTGCCTCAGCCTCTAAAGTAGCTGGAACTACAGGGGTGTGCCATCATGCCCAGCTTTATATATACAGTTCAAATTAAAAATCCCTCCACCATTAATAAAATGTGATTGGTCCAGGTCTAAGAAATACATTCAGCATTCTATGAGGCCCTCTATATCCTAATAAACTAATAATTATAATTTTGTGAAATATTTTTCTATATGCTTTCTATGTACTTTTCTATACCTGGCTTCCAGAGAAAATGCACATCTCAAATGTAATGCTTTTATTATAAGTCTAGTTCTCATATTTCCCCCAGATCCAACTGAGCAGTTAGTTTTTTCTTTTAGAAAGAATCATAGTTATGTGCTGCACATTTTCCCTGGAAGCTGGATCAGTATGTTACTTGAATAAGGTTGCACAAATAAATGAGAAATTACTTTTTATTATTTTTTCAGTCCTCCTCCTCCTCCTTCTTCTCTTCCTCCTCCTCCCCTTCTTCTTCTACGTCTTCGTCTTCATCTTCTTCTTCTTTCTTTCTCTTCTTCTTCTTCTTCTTCTTCTTCTTCTTCTTCTTCTTCTTCTTCTTCTTCTTCTTCTTCTTCTTCTTCTTCTTCTTCTTCTTCTTCTTCCTCTTCCTCTTCTTCTTTTCAGAGGTGGAGCCTTTGTCTGTGGCCCACCCTGGAGTATAGTGGCATATCACAGCTCACTGTAACCTCAAAATCCAAGGCTGAAGTGATCATCCTGCCTCAGCCTCCTCAGTAGCTGGGACTGTAGGTATGTGCTAACACACCTGGCTAATTTTTAAAAAATATATTGTAGAGACGAGGTTCTTGCTATGCTGCCCAGGATGATCTGGAACTCCTTGCCTGAAGTAATTCTTCTCTCTCAGCCCCTCAAAGCACTAGGATTATAGGTACAAGCCACTGTGCTTCACCAGAAATTACTTTTAAAACAACTAGTAGATACGAATGTGAGCATTCTAAATGGATCATTAGATTAGTAGCCACTGAGTCTGAGTCATGTTTCCCTGTGACCTGAATAAGAATTATGGTAGAAAACCTTGTAAAGCCTTGACTAGGAGGTGAAGAAGGAAGTAATTGCAATGGAGGGGATTGCTTGTTCTTGGCAGTAATATTCATCTATGCCGTTCATTTAGGATGAAGAATAATGAGGGACAAAGCAAATGTTGGCCGTCTTTTCTGTCTTGTATTTGGAAAATGTATCTTGGATTTATTAACCAGATAAATTACTCTCCTGCAAAGTGTAACCGTAAATCAACACCATTGAGATGGTATCATTTCCTTTGAAATAATAAACCAGAGGTGGTGTGGCAATCCAAGAGCAATTTTAACACAATTAAATGTCCAGGTTACTCCCTCCCTCTCATAATTTATGCTTGGGAAAAATATACACTGAAGGTTTATATTTTTTAAGGGAAGTCAGAATTGTTGAGTAGCCAAGAACAATAAAAAGGACATTGAAGATTCCCAAGTGGGAAGACTAGCAATTTAATGATTTCTTTCTTCAAAATAAAGATACATGTATAGCAAAACTATGATTTTTTCTAAAAGTCTAATGAGAAACCATTATCGGTTTGGGTAAAATGATTTTATCTGTAACTAAAAACAGTCTTAGAGTCCCAGAAGGTTTGAGTTGGATGAGAAATTAGACATCATTCTTTTCAGTCAAATAATTACAGCAAATTATTTGATAAACATTTGTGTTGACTCCTGCGAGGTGTGGGGTGCTACTTTAGGTACTCTGGGTTAAAAAAAGAAGTAAAACGATACTAAAAGTGCAAGCAACAAGAGAAAAAATTGATAAATTGAACTTCTTCAAAATTAAAAACTTTTGTGCATCAACCCAAATTATTGAGAAAGTGAAAAGACAACCTATACAGTGGAGGAAATATTTATAAATCCTCTATCTGGTAAGAGTCTAGTATCCAGAACATATTTTAAAAAGCAACCTCTTATAACTCAACCAAAAAAGACAAATAACTCAATTTAAAAAGGGGCAAAGGGCTTGAATAGACATTTCTCCAAAAAAGATGTGCAAATGGCCACTAAGCACATGAAAAGATGGTCAACATGATTAGTCATTAGGGAAATGCAAATCAAAATCACAATGAGATACCACGTCAAACCCACTGAAACGGTTATAATAAAAAAAGAGGAGAATAACAAGCATTGGCAAGGATGTGGAGAAACTGGAGCTCTGTGCGTTGCTGCTGGGAATGTAAAATGGTGCAGCTGCTATGGAAAACAGTCTGGCAGTTCCTCAAAAAGTTAAACACAGAATTACAGTAGGACCCAGCACTTCCACACCTTGGTGCATAACCCAAAGAATTGAAAACAGAGACTCAAATAAATAGATGTACACTGGTTCATAGCAGCACTATTCACAATAGCCAAAAGGTGGAAACCACCCAAATGTCCATCAATGGAAGAATGGATTAACAAAGTGTGGTAAATGCATGCAACTAACTATTATTCAGTCCAAAAGGGAATGAAGTACTGATTCAGACCATAACACGGGTGAGCCTCAAACACATTATGCTGGCCAGGCGCGGGGGCTCATGCCTGTAATCCCAGTACTTTGGGAGGCCAAGGCGGGCAGATCACCTAAGGTCAGGAGTTCGAGACCAGCCTAACCAATGTTGAGAAACCCCGTCTCTACTAAAAATACAAAATTAGCTGAGTGTGTTGGTGCGTGCCTGTAGTCCCAGCTACTGGGGAGGCTGAGGCAGGAGAATCGCTTGAACCCAAGAGGCAGAGGTTGCAGTGAGCTGAGATTGTACCACTGCACTCCAACCTGGGCAACAAGAGTGAAACTGGGTCTCAAAACAAACAAATGAAATAAAACAAACAAAAAAAGTTATGCTGAGTGAAATAAGTCACACAGAAAAGATCACATGTTGTACAATTTCATTGATATGAAATATCTGCTAAAAGCAAATTCAAAGAGACAGAAAGAAGACTTGTGGTTGCCAGGGGTGGGGGAAGAGATGAAAGGGGAGTGACTGTTTGATGTGTATGGAAGTTTCTTTTGGGGTGATGAAAATATTTTGAAATTTGGTAACTGTGGTGGCAGCAGAACATTGTGAATGTACTAAATGACACTGAATTTTACACTTTATAATGGTTAATGTTAAGTTACATGAATTTCACCTCAATTAAAAAAAAAAGAAAAAAGTACAGCCTTGTATAGTGAAAAGGAGGCTGGATTGAGATCAGACTCAGGTTTATGACTTTGTTTTCCCACCTTCTGTTTGTACGAACCTGGATAAATCATGCAACCGCACTCTGGAAAATGCATTTTAGGAATCTACAATAGGTATTGTTTTAACTTCCCTTGGGTGGGCATTTCGATAACATTCAGTGGACAATTCAGATAATCTATGTCAAATACTTTCCTCCCTGGGATCATTATTTTCATATAAAACAGGTATCATCTACCAAGCAAAACTGGAACGATTGCAAAATAATACCAGTGGGGAAAATGATGCATAAATACCATGGAAGGAAAGAACTACAAGGGTGAGCTAAGTGAGGTGGGGAGGTACAAGCAGCAAGTCTGGTCAGCTGAAGGTTTCCTGTCGGCCTTTTCATGTTTCTGGGAAGGCAAGAACAAACTCTGTGAGTCAAGCAAAGCATCAGACAATCGGGGCAGAAAAAGGAGAAGAGAGCTTGACTCATCCCTGGAGGGATAAACCACTGCTTGAACTGAGAGCCAGCACACCCCTGGGAAAGGAGGAGTCACACCACATGATAGCTCCTCAGCCAGGGCTGGCCCAAGCCAACTGCTGCCTCAAGGGCTGCTTATTCTATTTATTTTGCAATGTGTAGACGTGCCTAGTTGCCCTGGCCCCTGAGCACAATAGTGATCACAATGCAATTCCTTAGCCTTGCCTCATCATCCTGGATGAACCCAGGCCAGGTGCTCACTGGCAGTTGATGTTTCTAAGACAGAAACAAAGAGGGAAGATCCTAGGTGCCCAGCAGGAGGTGTCTGCGCAGGCACATGGGGACCTCGTGCTGTTTCTGCCTTAGTTGTGTGCAACTGCTTTCGTGATTTTATCGTCAGGAGCAAGGACATGGAAAAACCTTTTATTCAGGGGAAACGTTCTTTTTACAGTGGCTCAGCAAAAGTCAGTAAAAGCAAATTTACCAGTGATGGAAAAATATGTCTGCCATAGGCAGGTGCTGTTTAGAGCAAAAATAAACATATGCTCATACACACACATACAGAAATCATCATGTTAACGTTTAGTTTAACAACTATGCTGCAATAGAAATAATGCACTTGGCCGGGCGCGGTGGCTCACGCCTGTAATCCCAGCGCTTTGGGAGGCCGAGGCGGGGGGATCACAAGGTCAGGAGATCGAGACCACGGTGAAACCCCGTCTCTACTAAAAATACAAAAAATTAGCCGGGCGCGGTTGTGGGCGCCTGTAGTCCCAGCTACTCGGGAGGCTGAGGCAGGAGAATGGCGTGAACCCGGGAGGCGGAGCTTGCAGTGAGCCGAGATCGCGCCACTGCACTCCAGCCTGGGCGACAGAGCGAGACTCCGTCTCAAAAAAAAAAAAAAAAAGAAAAAGAAATAATGCACTTGTCAGCAGTCAATATCTAAGGCATAGTCATACAAAGAAAACACATTTTTAGGCTAAAATAGGATAAATTAATACACTTGAAAACCTCAAGTCTTTACTTCATGTATGTGTGTACGTGTGCACATGGATGTGCTGGGCACAGGCATGCAGGCATGTGAGTTTGTATAAATGTCCTCTGCTAAGGAACCACAGAGCTCTGGCACAGATTTAAATCTATGCCAGACAAAAACGTCTGGCTGCTCTGACAGCTGCTCCGTGATTCACAGAATTCTCAGTTTCAAGTGGCCCCAGTGTCAGAAGTGAGGATGAGGGGACTGATTTGTCCAACTTTAAATTTGCTGAGAGCACCATGAGGTGTCTGTTTCTAGCAGAAATGAAAATTGAACTTCCAGGACTTCAGGTTTGTGTCTTTTTGACAAGACATAGCTTCCCATGTGTGGAAAGTGCTTTTTCACATGTACAAAATAGATGGGCAACATATAAATTGACCAGACTTGCGCAAAGATGGACTAACAGGGAAGCCATCTCTTAAGGTGTTACTGAAGCTTCTATGATTGCAGTGTGACGATGGGTCTGTTGAACAGCAGCGGTAGAAAAAGAAGCCTGTAGAAAGCACAGATGGTCTTTGGCTGATTGGGAGAAGTAGAGACAAGGCATCTGGGTCGAGGCTGCAGACACACCTTAACACCCTGGGCTCCAGTGGGTAGAGGAGATGGAATAGGAAGAAGACGACCAAGAAGAGAGAGAAAGTAGTGGGGCTACTTAGCTGGATGAGAGACACGAAGGTTCAGGGAAAACAAATGGGAAAAACATTGTTTTTCTCCTATCTAAGACTCTCCCCCTTCCTGCCTCTCACAATGAAAATTAGGAAAAAAATAGAATTATGAAATAATTTTAAATGATGAAAAACATATTTAAGACAAGTGGTTTACCTGGCTTTGAATTCCCCAAAATAATTTTTTAAATTGTGCAATAGGAAAATTTATTTTAAAACACCTTATTTGCATTCATTACATGCCACTATGATGGTAAATAGCATTATTCGAATTTTCCAGTGAGGTACTAGACATATTTCTCTCTCAAGGGAGTACCACATGGTACTGTGGTACAACTGTGGTGCAGCAGTACCGCGTGGCACTGTGATACAGTGGTACTGTGATGATGATGATTCTGGCAAGGCCATAGCTTCTTAAGAGCTTGAAAACCAGGGCAGCTTCCTTTACCGGCAGGAAAGCTGCTGCCGTCCCTGCTCTGAGCAGCTCTTGGTCTCTCCTGTGCTGTGTCCTTCAGTACATTAGAGGGGCTGTGTCTTTTGCTGTGTCACATCACTGTCATGCATGTGACAAGCATGAATATATGAATAGATGACCATGTCTGCACAAGGGAGAAGACAGCACTTTAAAAGCAAGAAGAATGGCAGTCACGTGGGACCAGTGGAGTATATTGATGGTAAAATATAGAAAATACAGACAGAAGGAAATTGTGTGTTTTGCTGACTGTCAGTATAAGTAGCACAGTGCCCTGAGTCTCCCACGGCCCAGACTTAAGCCATCCTGACAACAGAGGGCTTGGGTGACTGCCGTAAGTCTATAGGGGGTGAAAAAACAAGCCCTCTTTTTTTAGTCTATTTTCAAAAAAGGGCAGGGAAGGACAAACCTTGATGCGCTTATTTGAGTAAGAGGCAAGGAAATTCTGTAAGAAAGAGTTGCAGTGAAGAACTGTAAAATGCCCGAGGTGTGACATGAAACACCTCGGTGGTTAGGAAGACCTCTGCATTAAACCGTGGCACTTCCTTGGGATGTCAACCTCCTTGGTCACCATGGCATCCGAATCAGCCAGTTAATTTTGGTCAAAATTCCTCTCCAACTATCCCAGGTTCAATGAAACTCTCAGTGGACTTTTGTTAAAGAACAGAAGAAAGCAAAGTAAATGGCCCAACTGAGTCACTGGAAGAATTCTGGCAAATTATTTGTGCTCCCCAAGTCTTATTGAGTCTAAACCTAAGGCAGAAGTTTTCTAAAGGTTGGCACAAAGCAGAGAAAGCCCGTGACAATGACAAGACACTGTTACTATATTCTTTTGATAATACAAAGCAATTTTTTGATAACACAAAGGAGTTGGTGTTGAGAGGTTACATTGAAGGGTAGCAGATACTGCGCCTCAGGTCTGATCTAGCCAAGCTCTGTGGGATCCTCTGAGCACAGGACGGGCAACATTCACTATCTCACTGATCTTTCTTCTTGCTTTCTTCAGTAGGATGGGAAAGAAGTTGCTTTGTATAGAACAACCACAAATAAATGAGAAATTAGGTGCTTTCCTTATCGGCTCAATCTCATGGACGAAACCACCACAGAAAAGACAATGGTCCTAGTTCTCATACTTCTGTCAGCTTATCACAAACTGGCAAACCTCAGCATGGATTAGGTTAGATTTTTAAAGTTCATTAGTGTACAAGTTCATGCAAAGATATATTAAGTTTCAACACATTTCCCTAAGAAGTTAATGTACAGAACAGAATCATTTTACAAGCAAACTACACCTCTTTCTCTCCTCTTTGGTTCTGCAGGAGAAGTGAGGAAAGATGGTGGAAACTTTCATGGTAATAACATTTGTCCTGCCTCATATAATATATTTTCTTTTCTTTTTTTGTTTTCTGTTTTTTTTTTTTTTTGAGGTGGAGTTTCACTCTTGTTGCCCAGGCTGGAGTGCAATGGCGTGGTCTCGGCTCACCACAAACTCCACCCCCCGGGTTCAAGGGAGTCTCCTGCCTCAGCCTTCCTGAGTAGCTGGGATTACAGGCATTTGCCACCACGCCCGGCTAATTTTGCATTTTTAGTAGAGACGGGGTTTCTCCATGTTGGTCAGACTGGTCTCAAACTCCTGACCTCCAGGTGATCCGACCTCCTCAGCCTCCTTAAGTGCTGGGATTACAGGTGTGAGCCACTACGCCCGACCAATATATTTTATTTTCCAAAACACGTCGAGAGACTTTAGCTTGTCAATGGGAATTTAAAAAAGCAAGTTGCTTCCATTACAATATTTCCTCACCTATTCCTATCACTTGCCAAGCAACAGCCTAGTTCAGGACGTTTCTTCATTTTATGGCTGCAAATTTTCTGAAAATTTTACATTTCTCCAAAGGACATATGAGGACAATGGATGAGATTCACTCAGTGAGGAAAGGAGAGGAGATGGTTTGATGTTACACCACAATATGAGCCTCTCTCATTACGATGTCTTCCATGCGTTTCTGTGTCCTTAAGCACCTAGTACAATGCCCAGTAGGATTGCAGGTTCAATAAATGCCCACTGGATTAAACCAACATCAAAGACGTTATCCTTGGTCAGCAAAATGATGCTGTCTTTTGTTACAGCCACCTTGAGAGGGTGGGCTGGGATTACTGATGCCACTCCTTAAACACATTCTAAAGTTAGATTGGTGATATGTTTTAGTCAATAACAGTGCAAAGCATGTAAATTAGAAGTCAGTTTATCCTGTAGCTGATGGGGAAAAGGGTGGAAGTTCTGGAAAGGGGTAGGGAATGAATATTTGTTATTGAACACCTGACAATGTACCAGACAATGTGATCTCCAAAATTGCAGATGAGACATACATTGTTTCTTGTCATCCTCTAAAGCACGGAGGAATAGATATTATCCCCATTTCTGAGATGAGGAAACTGAGGTTTAGGGAAGCTTGTAACTCACACAGAATCTCAGTTAATACATGTCAGAGACAGGATTCTAATCTAGGTCTGTCTAACTCCAAAATTGATGCTTTTACCCACAATGGAAAACATTCCCTTCATTCCTTTTCAATTCGGGAAGATATTAATGCTATTGATATGGCAGAGTCTTCTGAATAGTAGGACACGTCTCTGTGACAGCCATGGTTAGATGTGCTGGGTACAGGAAGAGAAGTCAAGGAGTGCCCTCACTGGGGGATGGTAGGGATGCTGCCTAGTTGTCCCCTAGGAGCTACAGAGCCAAAGCACTCAACAGGAGCTTGGCCCAGAGCAGTGCTTAGAGGCAAGGAAAGCCTACAGCATGCAGGAAAGGGGCAGGTAGGGGACACAGAGAGAAGTCAGGTCCCCGTATGCTGCAAGTCCTTCCTCTTTGAGAGGTTATGGCTTGCCAAGCCAACACAGATACATACAGTGTCATGGAGCAGGAAGGGATTGGAATGGACCCAGCTACCTAGGTCTTTTCTCCTTTAGATTGTATTGATTTCATGACCCTGTAGTTTGCATTTATTTTTTACGAAACACTGAACTCAACAGGAATAAGTTCTTTTAGTCTACTTTAGCTAAAAACCATCTTTTAAAGTGTTAAAAAAATGGAACAGTAGTAACGTAGTAAAAATATGAAGCCCTTTCAGGACAGATCCAAACACTGGGGAGAAAATACGGGACAGGAAAAGAATATGAAAATTAACAAATAAACAATAGTGTCTATCTCTCTCTATGAATGACAGGATTCCTGAGGTCATTTTTATTTCTCTCTCACTTGCAGACTGGTATAATTAGAAGAAGAGAGATCAAAATCAGGTTCTGGCAAACAGGAAAGCACTTCAAATAGAGTTGAAATATGAAATGACTTAGGAGTCTAGACTTTATGTTCCCAGCACCGGGTTGTAAACATGAGGCCGCTCAGTGGAGGAGTGACTTCCCAGACAGGGAAAGCAAGAGTTTCAGAGAGAAACACCCCGGCGATGAAGAAGCTTTCATCTTCTATTTTTTCTTCTTACATGTTTTATTACTGTGTATACCACTGGGTGACATGACTCAGACTGTAAACATATTGGAGAGACAGGAGGTGGTTTAAAAAATATATATTGCCTTTTATATCATAGGAAGTGATTTAAAAAGGTGGGCACACCAGATTTATGTGTGTGTTATGGTGATGATGCTTTTTTTGTCACCAGAGGAAATTATTTGATGAGGCTTCATTTGGTTTTATGAGGAAAATTGGCCTCAGAGGAGAAAGTGAGTGTTGCATTCTCTAATGGAGCTGGATTAGCCATGGTATCTTGGTCTCGGTTTCATGAAGGCTTTAGAATCTGTGCCCTAGATAAAAAGAGGTGATGTGCTATCTCACAGGTGGGATCTCAGGGATAAAATGTGCACGGTACTGCATTGGGAGCCATGGGTGATGCGTGTGAGGCAGCTCTTCATACAGTGAGAGGAGGGAGGTCATGTTAGCCTTTTTCCAAGGAATGTGAACAAATTGCAAAACTGGCTGCTTTGAGCTTCACCATATGTGTAACTGTACTGACTTTCAGTAGAGATTCTAGTGAGAGCTGAAATCATTTATGAGTTTAAACAGAAAAGAAAAAAAAATAAGACGTTGAGAGAAGAGGAGAGTCAAATGTTAATCCTGTACCGGTACCTCTGTGTGGTCTATTTTTCTGCCTGTGAGCAACTCCCCAACCAAATCCAGGCTTGACTGGAAGTGCTGCACTTTGCCAGAAAATTATTTAAAAAGATGAGAAAAAGTAAAAAATAAATAAGACTGAAGAGGAATGAAAATGAGAACCTTTTGGTTTGATATCAAAACTAAAGTGAAATAACCAGTTGCACACAGTTGGTAATATTTCCTAGTTCAGAGGCCACAGCAATGACTTCTTAGGGATTTGTTCTCTCCAGGTCTTCTCCTGATGTCCTGTATCATCTGTTTGTTCATTCGTTCGTTCATTCATTCATTCATGGATCCTAAAAGGAACACAGGATCAATTTGCAACAAACACAGTCCCAAAATATTTCAATTTTTTTTCTATCTACAAGACTCACCTTACTTTATTTTGTTTTTAATTGACAAATAATAATTGTGTGTATTTACGGGGTACAATGTGATATTTTATACATTGCAGAAAGATTCAATAAGGATAATTAACCTGATATTCCTCACCTTACCAACTCTCTTTTTTTTTTTTTTGTGGGGAGAATGTTAAAAATCCTTTTTTAAAGCAATTTTGTAATATATAATACATCATTATTAGCTGTGGTTACCACATAGTGCAATAGATTACTAAAATTTAGTCTTCCAGTAGTGACATTTTGCATTCTTGGATCAACATTTTTTTTTCCTCATTCTTTCCTCTCTGTTGATCTCTGGTAACCACCTTTCTCCTCCCTCTTTCTATGACATGGACATTTTTAGATTCCATATATAAAAGGGATCATACTGTATATGTCTTTCTGTGCCTGGTTTAGCCTAATGTCCTCCAGTTCCATCTGCATTGTCAAGAATGACAGAATTTCTTTCTTTTTAAAGGCTGTATAGTATTCCATTGTGTACAGACACAATAGTTTCTTTATCCATTGATGAACACTTGGGTTGCTTCTGTATCTTGGCTACTATAAATAATGCTGAAATGAACTGGTAGTGCAGATAGCTCTTCAACATACAGGCTTCAATTCTTTTGGCTATATATCCAGAAGTGGGGCTATTGTATCATATGGCAATTCTACATTTAGTTTTTTGAGGAACCTCTGTATTAGTCCATTTTCATACTGCTATAAAGAACTGCCTGAGACTGGGTAATTTATAAAGGAAAGAGGTTTAATTGACTCACAGTTCAGCATGGCTGGGGAGGCCTCAGGATACTTACAATCATGGCAGAAGGCAAAGGGGAAGTAAAGAACCGTCTTCACAAGATGGCAGGAAGGAGAAGTGCTGAGTGAAAGGGGAAGAGCCCTTATAAAACCATCAGATCTCATGAAAACTCACACGTTATCATGAGAATAGCATGCGAGAAGCTGAGCTGCCACACAGCTGCAATGGAGTCCTCCACCGATGCTACTAGGAGCTCTAGAACTGGGATGGGGCCTTCAGAGTGTTCTGAATTCAGGCTAGGTGGCTGGGCTTTTGTATTCCTGCATCAGCATCATTGGCTGCTGGCTGCCCGCTCTTTGAAGCAGTTCCCTATGCTGAAGGCATTCCAAGACAGGGATGCTGCTGTGGGTCTCAGCAGCTGGGGGATGGGTGCATCAGTCCTGAAGAGGGAATCTGGACAAAGCACCCTTGCATCTCCTGCAAACACAGAACATTTTTTCATGAACAATTTCATGGAACAATGCCATATGGAGCATCCTTTGGGAAATTCTGCCTCTGGAAATCTACTCCAAATGTGATCAACACTCCAGCCCTCTAAAGGAAGAAATCATACCCTTGACTCTAATAGCAGTGATCAAAACAATGCTAACTTGTGTTAGCAGTGGCAAATCCGTACAGCTCTGCAGCAAACTCAATTCTTGCCGCCAAAGAAGAGAGAATTTGACTGAGGGGCCTAAGGCAGGAGAGACGAAGGCAAGTTTTAGAGCAGGAGGGAAAGTTTGTTAAAAAGCTTTAGAGCAGGAATGAAAGGAAGTAAAGCACACTTGGAAGAGGGCCACGCAGGAGACTTGAGAGATCAAGTGTGCAGTTTGACCTTTTGACTTATGGTTTTATACGTTGGCATACTTCCGGGGTCTTGTGTCCCTTCTCCCATGATTCTTCCCTTGGAGTGGGCCATCTGCATGAGTAATGGCCTGCCATCACTTGGGAGGGGAGCATGTATAGTGTGTTTACTGGAGTTCTGCGCATGCTCACTTCAGGCTTTCTTCCCTTACCAATCAAATGTTCCTAGAAGGTCATATGCCAGTTAAACTCTGCCATTTTGCTTCTTAATGTGCACGCTTGACCCATGTCATGAGACCCAGTAGGATCTAATTTCGTCCAACTCCTGAGATCTTATTGGGAAGCTGCTGATAATCAGTTTCAGGTGTTTCCATCCACTGGGAGATTGCCTTTCCCTGGTGCTGGCTGTGACCAATTATTATTTTAGAAAGACAGTTAACAACTGCATGACCATCACCTGATGGTCACCTGACATTCCTGATTTGGGGTGGGGGCTTGAGGGAGCCCTCTCCTGCCTTGCTGATGCCTGACTAGCTGTAACACCTGGGGCTTGGAATTTTCTCCATTGCCATTTTGACAGATTATTCTTTCCCTAACATAAGAAGAAGCTAAGTAGAGTTATGATATATGAAACAAGAGAAGGGGCACAGGATGCCACACTTCCTCATGTATTAGGCTTGCTCACACCCTCTTCTTTCACATCCAGTTTGTCAATAACTTGTAATATCTTCTATGTCAATAATACCAAGACATTCTAACTCCCCACTTGTCTTCCCTTTTGGCCCCCATACACCCTTGACACTTTTGAGGCTGATGGGATGAGGAAATTTAATTCTTTGATAATTTTCTCAGTTTCTGCTATGGCTTTTGATTGATTTACATTTTTTTCACATTTTCTCTGGTCATTCTTGGCCATTTCTATTTCATCTGAAAGTTATCCATATCATCTAGGCAAGGTCCTAATAGAGAACCTCAAAAGGGTCAATGGAAGAGAGTTTAATAAAATGACAATTCACAAAATTGTGGGCAGGATGGAGGGAAGTCAACCTGGGAAGGTGTTATCTGCTGGGAAGGGGAGAGGAAACTGTTTTGGGAACCTAGGAGAACAGCTGCAGGAGAGGACTTCCAGGGGAGCTGTGCCCTTGCGTGGAGTGAGGGAGCTGTCCACAGCAGCTCACTGGGAGGGGACTGGAGAACAGTCCCTCCCTGCTTGTTGCTCCCCTCTCACACCTTCCCCTTGGCTGAACCTGAAGTAACTTGAAACCAGAGGGGTTGATGTGGCCCATATAGTTCAACCTGACACACAGCAGGGAGGATCAGAGGGGCAAAAGAAAAATCCTATCACTCAGGTCTTCATAGACAGTTGATTTACATAGAACTGAGTAAGGGCTCTCATAGTCTTTTTTGTTTCCTCTATATCTGTAGTTATTTTCTGATTTTGTCTGTTTTTCTCTTTTGAAAAGTTTGTTTACCTGATGATTGACTTCTGTCTTGCTCTTTCTTTTCTCTTTCTTTTTCTTTCTCTTTTTCTCTCTCGTTCTCCCTTTCTAAATTAAAGAATTACTAATATATTTTCATGTCTTTAATTAGCTTATCTTTTTATTATTTTATAATTCATTAATTTCTGCTTTTATCTTTTTCGAGTCCCCGCTGTGATATTTAAATTCATTGCTTTCTACATATGATAAATACCTTTCTTTTTCTTTTTTCTTATCTTCTATTCTATTTTCTCAAGATTTCTCAATATTTCTGTGATGGTTAATATTAAGTGTCAATTTGATTGGATTGAAGGCTGCAAAGTATTGTTTCTGGGTGTATCTGGGTGTTTCTGGATGTTTCCAGAAGAGATTAACATTTGAATCAGTGGACTGGGAGAGGAAGACCCACCTTCAGGAAGACCCACCCATAATGTGGGTGGGCACCATCCAATCGGCTGCCAGTGCAGCTCGAAAAAGCAGGCAGAAGACGGTGGAAGAAGCTGATTTGCTGAGTCTTCTGGCCTTCATCTTTCTCCCGTGTTGGATACTTACTGCCTTCTAACATCAGATTCCAAGTTCTTCTGCTATGGGACTCTTGCACTTACACCAGTGGTTTGCCAGGGGCTCTCAGGCCTTTGGCCACAGACTGAAGACTGCACTGTGCGCCTCCTTACTTTTGAGGTTTTGGGACTTGGACTGAGTCACTACTGGCTTCCTTTCTCCTCAACTTGCAGATGGCCTATTGTGGGACTTTACCTGTGATCGTGAGTCAATTCTTCTTAATAAACTCCCTTTCATATATACACCTATCCCATTACTTCTGTCCCTATAGAGAACCCTCACTAATACAATTTCCCTCTGCTCTCTACCAATTTGGAGGTAATACTTTATTATTTCGGTCTTTACTGGTTAGCTTTACATTTATAAATTTTATTTGTATTTTTAATAAAGCTTTTATTCTGCAATAATTTATTCGGCAATAATTTGATTTACAGAAAAGTTACAAATATAGAATAGATTTTTCTACCTCTCACTGTTTTCTATAATGTTAACATCTTATTTACCATGACATCTTATACATTAATACCGTGTCGCATTTGTGGAAAACAAAAACAATCACCCACAACACTGATGCATTAGCGTTACTATTAATTAAACTCCAGATGATTTTTGGATTTTACAAGTTTTTCCACTAGTGTCATTTTTCTGTTCCAAGATTCAATACAGGATACCACATTGTATTTAGTACCCTTAAATTTTAATATACATCTTTGTTAAGATCTATTGGATCTAGCCTGTCTTTGAACAATACAATAAGGATCTTAACCTTGCCATCCCCCAATGGTTCACATGTTATTTTTGTTAAGTATTTTAAATCCATCTAGGTTTAAACTATTCTAAATGACTCATTATGTTTACTATTCATTTTACAGCTAACATTTATTTAGATTTAAATTTTAAGCACCATATTGGTGGATCCTCGGCTCTTGTATTTGCATCTTTCCTTTGGCATAACCTGCCCTCTCACTATCCTTTTTTATCCTCTCACACCTTTTTTTTTTTTTTTTTTTGACATGGAGTTTTGCTCTTGTTGCCCAGGCTGGAGTGCAGTGGCATGATCTTGGCTCGCCACAACCTCTGCCTCCCGGGTTGAAGCGATTCTCCTGCCTCAGCCTCCTGACTAGCTGGGTTTACAGGCACGCGCCACCACGCCTGGCTAATTTTGTATTTTTAGGAGAGACGGGGTTTCTCCATGTGGGTCAAGCTTGTCTCAAACTCCTGACCTTAGGTGATCTGCCTGCCTCAGCCTCCCAAAGTGCTGGGATTACAAGCGTGAGCCACCGCACCCGGCCAGCACATCCTTTTAAATGTTTTTCAGTGCAGATCTGTGAATTATAAATTATGTCAGAATTTATCTGGCTGAAACGTCTTTTTGTGTTCTTGGTTAAAGAATAAAGTAGAAAATTTCAGCCGGGTGCAGTTATGCATGCCTGCAATCCTAGCACTTTTGCAGGCCAAGGTGGGTGGATCACCTGGGGTCAGGAGTTCAAGACCAACCTGGCCAACATGGAGAAGCCCCGTTTCTACCAAAAACACAAAATTAGCTGGGTGTGGTGGGTGCCTGTAATTCCACATAGTCAGGAGGCTGAGGCAGGAGAATTGCTTGAACCCAGGATGTAGAGGCTGCGGTGAGCTGAGATAGCACCAATGCACTCCAGCCTGGGCAATAAAGCGAGACTCCATCTAAAAATAAATACATACATACATACATACATACATACATACATACATACATACATAAAAAAAAACTCTGAATATAGAATTTTAGTGTGAACACTTCTGTCTCTCAGGATTTTCGCAATATTCCACTGTCTCATGGCTTCTATTGCAGCAGTTTAATTATGTTAGTTATTCTTCATTTTCTCTTTGTAGGTAATCTCTCTTTTCTCTTTTGTTGCTTTAAATAATTTCTCTTTAACATTGTGTTTTGCACTTTTAATGTACTGTTCTAGGTGTTGGTTTTATTTATTCTGCTTAGGATTTATGCTTATTAAATCTGGGGATTCATGTCTTTCATCTATGTGAGAAAGTTCTTGGACATTATTTGAATATTGTCTCTATTCCTACTAGTCATATGTTGGACCAACTCAATTATCCTCCATGTTTCTTAACTTGTATTAAATTTTATATGTCATTATTTTTCTGTACTGTATTCTGGATGATTTTTTCAAATTTATATTACATAATCTGCTGTTTAAATTGCACATTCACTTTTTATTTTTATTAAAAATATTTTCCATTTATAGAAGTTTCATGTGGTTCTTTTTTATATCAGCCTGCTCACTTAGATTTCATTTCATGGAATCTTTGGAATCTTAAAAATTCCAAAGATTTTTAAGATATTAAAAATCTTTCCTTAATATTTTTAATACTTCAAACCCACTTCCTTTATAGTTTATATAACATTGCTTTTCTGTTATCTGAAGCCCTTGAGGAGTTAATCATCCTGCTCTGTCTACTACTTTTCGCCCGTGGTGGATTGTTTTCTCAAGCACTTTGTAAGTCTTAATGGAAGATGAGTTTCAAAGAGATTTTGCTCTATGTTTCTTTGTTAATTTCTTGGCTTGGACTTGAGACTATATATCCCATGTGTGTAGTTAAAATAAAAAATTTAAACTAGAGCAAGATACTGGCACAGAGGATTTATTTGCCCATTTGAACCATTATGGATATAAGCTTCCTGGTTATTTTGCTGGGCTAGTGGGGTCATTGAAGTTTGCATATCTTTCTTTCATTGGGTTGCAGCCCTTTGAGACTGTCAATTTTTGTGGGGGTCTCAGCTTCGGCTCCCTACCTTAGGCATCCAAAGACCTTGTGTACTGATGTATATTTTTGCAAACTCGAATACTGGCTACTTTCGACCCAGCACCCTCCCCTTTCTTCCCCGTCCCTTGAGGCAGATGTCATATCCACTTTAGCTTACTGCTCTGACTCCCTGCATTGTCATCCTGCTAGTTCCCTCCCCAATGAGTTAAATAATCACTGACTTGTGCTTACTTTGTATTTGTATGAGAGTCATGTCTTCTGAACTTAAAAAAAAGTCATTGTATCATTTATTGCATAAGGATTTGACTCAACTCTTAAAAGAGAGCTCTCAAGATTTAGTCTTTTGTTTTACTTGACATCCAACCTCAGAACCATCAAATTATTAATATCACCTTACCCTCATCCAAGTTTGACTTCAATTACAACATTTCAATGCCTAGGATAAATCTCTACCTCCTTTAATCTTTCCTGTAGCAGTGTCCATTGGAATATGTTTATATCAGGATATTACTTCCCTCTTCCTTTATTCATTTACTATTTATTACCTCATTTGTTGAACAAGATTGGAAAGTAAGCTCCTTTTCTGTCTTACCTGTGGTTCAACCAGCAGAGCCTATTACAGTATATGGCACACAGTAATGAACAATTAATAAATTTTGGTCAAATAGATAAACAAATGAATAGATGTGATCCATAGTACCAGACTTTATCATGTGCAAATCAGTGAAATAGTGGCTATTCCCAAGGACAGAGAGGAGAGAGACTTGCAAGCACTGAGTTCTAATTAAGGAATGCTATAATAGGGGGTTAGGTAAAGTATCATCAGTGTAGATGAAAGGCTTCATGGAGAAGATGGCCCTTGAGTTGAGTCTTGCAAGATGAGTAGAACTGGAGTAAAAGTACGACAGGCAAGGAAAAAGGCATGGGCAGATGCACAGAGAGATGGAATCACTCTAGGGACTGTATGGACCTAGGGCCCCAGTGGCTGCTCTCTGAAATACATACTGGGCTTCTCCACAGCCACATATATTTCCCACAGGCTGCTCCTGGCCAGTCACTGAGTGAAACAGGGATACTAAGACTGGCCCATTCCTGGGAGACATGGAATTTTTTTTTGGCTGTCATTGCTCTCCAAAGGCCTTGCTGCAACTGTCTTAGAGTCTCCAACAGTCTGAGACATTTCTAGCAGACTTTCCCATCCCTCTTTCCTTCACTTGGGGGTCAAACTGCCATCACAGCCTCATAGTTCTTCCAGCCTTCGCCAACTCATTTTCTCTTCCACAAGTATTAGCCCTAATCAAATTCTACACATTTTTAATCCCATTTTGGTGTTTGCCTCCTGGCCATTCCAGATGATCACATATCACCTATGTCTTCTGCAGGGAGCAGACAGAAAAAGACACTACATACATTTATCTGGTTGAGGGCTTTTGATACCACTCTCAAGTTTGAGGCTTAGGCAGAGGGAATACTAATGAAGATTTTAGAGGAAGTGAGATCTGGCTTGTATTTTAAGAAGATGATCATGATAAAGGCAGGAAGAGTGGATGTATTAGTCTGTTCTCATGCTGCTAATAAAGACATACCCAAGACTGTAATTTGTAAGGGAAAGAGGTTTAGTTGACTCAAATTCCACATGGCTGGGGAGGCCTCGCAATCATGGCAGAAAGCGAAGAAGAAGCAAGGCACGTCTTACATGGCAGCAAGCAAGAGAGAGCTTGTGTGGGGGCACTCCCATTTATAAAGCCATCAGATCCCAGGAGACTTATTCACTACCATGAGAACAGTATGGGGGAAACTGCCCCCATGATTCAGTTACCTCCACCAGGCCCTGCTTTTGACATGTGCACATGTGGGGATTATTACAATTCAAAGTGAGATTTGAGTGGGGACACAGCCAAACCACGTCAGTGGATTTCTGGGAAGCTGTTACAGTGACCTGGATGAGGCTTGATGGGGTTGAGATGTGTAGGAACAGTGAAGAGGTTGGCCTGACTTCACAGCTCCTGCAGAAGACAGTGCATGACGGGTGTGAAATTTTACCTTCTCTCAACTTTATGGAAAAGAAAGTAACCCCTATGTAAGTTTGTTAGAAAGGACCTTAAATGTGAAATGTTACAGAAAAATAATCACTCTGGGCTCCCTCCACTGTTATATCCAGGCATGGCCTCACCTACAGAGTGTGCCTGAAAAGCCACAATGGTTTATGCCTCTGTCTCTGGCCTTTCTTTTTTTTTTTTTCTAAAGAGCAACTGAAAATGGAAAAGACCCTTTCCACTTCTGTGATTTTCTCTGTCTGGGGTCTGTGGGGAAACTGTCTGGAAAACAAATCCCCCAAAGGCTCCTTGTGTTGTGTGAATCCAAGTAGGGTGTGGTGTGGTGCGAGAGAGTCCTATGAGGGAGGCTCTCACAGGTCTCTGGAGGACAGCGTAGAAGTTCTGCATTTTAGATCTGAAAATAGAAGCAAGCTCAAGGAAGCAAGTACTGTGTATAATGACCGGACGTGGGGGTGTGGGTGAGAGGGCTGAGATGGGAATTGTAACAGGCATGTTGGCCAAGCCTGCTATAGTCCTGACTTCCAGTGCAGCTGTTCCCTTTATCCCCAGAACCAGAGCAGAAGAATGGTGCCCTGGAAAACAGAAGGGTGCAAGGGCCCTTAAAATGCCCCTGGCAATGGTAAGTACAAGCCCTGCCATGTCCCGAACTAAACTGTCAAACTTTCAAACTTCCGGCTGAATGGGCACTCAAGGTTTCTTGCAAAGAGGGAGCAATCAGGTGCTTGGAGGGTGAGTTGGCACATTTGCCTTCAGGCACCCTTTCGAACTGAGGCCTTAGCAGCTTCCTATCTGAACAAACAGGAAGCCTATTAAAAATGCCCATTGTCCCCTCCTGCCAGTGCTGAAAGGACTGTTAAAAGACTAAATCCGCAGACCTCTTGCCAAGTCAAGAAACTCAGGGAGTATGCAGCTGCTGGTGCCACCTGTGTCTATCTAAGTCCAGCAAAGAGACTTCTTCCTCAGGGCACCCCCATTCTGGAGTGATGGATCCTACAGAGGCAAGAGCAAGCAAAGGCATTGAATGAGAAAGGAGGGAATGAATGTAGCTCACGGTTATCATTTGCTGAAAGCGCTCAGCTCTGTCCTCTTATTCCTCAGTTTCAGCAACAACCAGGAATCTGTCTCTGCATCCCCCACACCCCCCATCCTCTGAGATGTCCTGGCTGGGAATCAAATTCAATGTGAAACACCTGCCATCCACTGCCGTGCCACAAACACAATACACCACATGCCAGTTTGTAGAGGGGAGAAGAGAGGGCTGCGAAAGAAGGTCTGTGATGTTATTAAAAAGTGAAGTCTTGCTGTTGGCTTCTCTCTGTCTCTCTGTCTCTCTCATACACACACACACACACACACACACACACACACACACACACACTCACACTCACTCCCCCAGGCCTCTAAAGTTTTGCATATGTCTCTGGCTACTCCACTGTCAATCAAACACTGAAAGAGACAGGCAGCCCGCGCCCTGGTACCCTCTGTGGGTAACAGGTGTATATGTAGGGGTGCGTGTGTGTGTGTGTGTGTGTGTGTGTGTGTGTGTGTGTGTTGGTTATGAATGAACCAACCCCGGGAAGGTTCCCAGCCTAAGGAGGGGGCCGACACCAGGAACATCAGAGGCTTAGACCAGGCTCTCAGACCCAACTTGGAAATGAATTCTGCCCCCACAGCATTCCCAGCGTAGCCGCCAGATGCTTACAGGCCTGAGTCCGCCGGTTGACCCGTCCATAGGGAATGGTAAATGAGGTGCGGCAGTTGCCGGAGGAGGCCTGGCACAGCAAGGCTTTGTACCTTTTGAGTCCAGCAGCCTCAGGCCCTCGTGGGTGGCATCTGTGCGTGACAGCGCTTCCCTTGGCTGCAGGAGGACAGTCCCTGCTCCAGCATTGCCCTATCTCTCTCAGGCCTAAAACAGAGGCCCATTGTCCATGCCACACCACTCTAGCTGGATGGTCCGAGAGTCCTGCTGTCTTTCAGCCTAGTATCTCCCATTCCATCCATGGTGGGTGGCTCCTGGCCAGCCCTCCCTGCCCTCCTGGCCTGGCCGGACCATGAAGCAGCCGCTCCTGGCGGTCTGCGACAGACAGTGGGGCTCTGTAAGAGCAGTCTCCTGTGAGAAGCTGGATGTTATTCTATAGAAGGGACTCGTTATTAGAAGACCCAGAGGACCAGGGGTGGCACCTTGGGCTGTTTTCTTTCTCTTCGGCCTTCATTTACTTACCCTCTCGGAAGGAGCACGGGCCGCCGGCCGGTGCCCGCAATTCACTTGTCCTGGTGAAGGCAGCTTGACAGCTGCATAAATCACGCTGAGATACCACTAATAGGTTGCTGCCTGAGACTGTATTAGACCACCCAAGAGCAGCTCTGGCGGCCCTCTGAGGCCTGCACACAAATACGGTAATGCAAATGGCTTAACCCTTTGTTATTCTGCAGCACGCTGGAACCAAGGGGCTTCGTCATGTCCTCTCTCCCGTTCCCCAGGAACGGCCTTGGTCTGTTTCTCAGCTCTGCTCCCCACCCTGGCTTCTTACACCTCCTTTCTTCCCCACCCATTCTTCCAGTTTCTCCAGGCCTCAGCTGAGGCTTGTGCACCCTGCAGATAACGAGAGGAGGAAGGCCTGGCCAGGGCTGTTGGCTGAGGTGGAACGGGATTGGCTGAGGGTAAGAGAGAGGAATAGGTAGTCAGTGGCAGAGCAGGTCAGCAGGACAGTGGAGCAGGGTGCACAGGATTATGGGTCCAGGCAACGGCAAAGCCTGCTTCTCGGCCTGAGGGGGACGGTGGTGCCATGCATGCTGGGCACCGGGGTTTCTGCACACAGCTCAGTGACAGACACCCTGGCCTCTGTCCCTGATGCAGAAAGGAAGGAGAAGAATGCAGTGAAGGTGGAGAGGGAACCATGTCTCATTTTCTTGCCCAGTGGAGAATCAAACCAAGGTTCTTTCTTTCAGTCACAGTCCTCAAGTGCTAACTATGATGCTCATCCTGTGCCAGTGTCAGAGACACCAGTGTCCCTGCTTTCCAGAACTCACCGCCCTGCACCCGAAGCGATAAGCCTCTGGCCAGCTGGCCCTCCCATTTCCAAGCTGTCCTCATGTTCTGCCTCTGCACCTTTGCCTCCCTGTGCTGGAGACTGCCCAGGACCGCTCCCCCTCAGGGCTGCTGCATTATTTGTTGGATCTACGAGGCTCCCTCCCACCCTTCAAGCTTCTGCTCTAATACCGTCTTATCAGCTAACCTTTCCTAACCACTCTGTTTAGCACTGCAACTAACCTCCAAAATGGCACTCTCTAACCCACTTTCCTGCTCTTTTATTTTATCTTATCTCATGTTTTAAGAGACAGGGTCTTACTTTGTCACCCAGGCTGGAGTGCAGTGGCATGCTCATGGCTCATTGCAGCCTCAAATTCCTGGGTTCAAGGGATCTTGACACCTCAACCTCCTGAGTAGTTGAGACTACAGGTGCATCCCACCAAGCAGGGCTACTTTTCTTATTTTTTATTTTTTGTAGAGACAGAGTCTCGCTATGTTGCCCAAGGTGGTCTCCAACTCCTGGCTTCAAGCAATCCTCCCATCTCAACCTCCCAAAGTGCTGGGATTACAGGCGTGAGCTGCCAGGCCCAACCTGGCTTATTTTTCTTTACATCACTTAACTACTTCCAAATATGCTACATCATTTCCTTATTTTGTTTATTGTGTGCCTTCTCCTACTAGTGGGGTAAGACTTTGAAGGTAAGAGCTTTGGATTACTCTGTTGGCCGACGGATCCTCAGTAACGAGAATATGGTCTCCACATGTAGGTGCTCAATACATGTTTGTTGAGTGATTAATTACTATAACAAAGGAATGTGCAATGAGCCATGGGGACCTGGGGGGACTCGTGATATATTAGCCCAGAGGGGCTGGGGAAGGAGGCATGAGTCCTGGGTGTATGAGTTCAGGGATCAGTCACCTTGTCAGAGATGCTGGAAGCAATACTGGAATTAAGGAGATCCACTTCCTCTTTGTTATCTCTTAGCGTGACACCATTGGCTCGTGTGCTAATCTTCAGAACCCAGGTAAAGGAAATTTTGCAAATGTGATTAAACTAGGAATGTTGAGATGGGAAGGTTATTTTGGCATACCCTGGTGGGCCCAATATCATCCCAAGATTTTTTTTTTTTTTTTTTCTGATACAGAGTCTTGCTCTCGTTGTCCAGGCTGGAGTGCAATGGCACAATCTCAGCTCACTGCAACCTCCGCCTTCTGGGTTCAAACAATTCTCCTGCCTCAGCTTCCCAAGTAGCTGAGATTACGGGTGCCTGCCACCACCTCTGGCTAATGTTCGTGTTTTTAGTAAAGACAGGGTTTCGCCATGTTGGCCAGGGTGGTCTTGAACTCCTGACCTCCGGTGATCCACAAACCTTGGCCTCCCAAAGTGCTGGGATTACAGGTGTGAGCCACCGTGCCTGGCCACAAGATTTCTTATAAGAGAGAAACAGAAAGATCAGAGAAAGGAGGAGATGTGACCATAGGAGCAGAGACTGGAGTCAGGTTGGGCCACAAGCCAAAGAACGTGGGAAGTTTCTAGAAGCTGGAGAAGACAAGGAAATGGATTTTCCCTTAGAGGCTCTAGAAGAAACACAGGCCAACGGACACCTTGATTTTAGCCCAGTGAAACTGATTTTGGACTTCTGACCTCTATAACTGTAAGATGATAAATTTGTGTTATTTTAAGCCACTGGGTTTGTGGTCATGTGTTACAGTAGCATAGGAAACTAATAGGACATCCTCTTTATATGCTAAGCATTGTTTTTCCCTCCCCTAGGCTCGTTTTGGGTTTTGGCTCTGCTAACTTTCTTCCTACAGGTGGGCAACACTTATGCATCTTCGTTTTCACCTTTGCACACAACCTTCTCAAAGTGACAGTAGTTTGAGAGCTCTCTGTGTGATTCCTGGGGACTTTTTAAAAAGGAGTTCCTGTCATCTCCTCCGAGTTGGAATCTTTTGAGTTTGCGCAACCGCGTTTATTCCTGTATACTTATTTCTAAATGTTTCTCAAGCTTCTGGAAGTGCTCTCAGCAATTCCCAAAGGGATGCGCTTTGGTCTCTGTTGCAGGCGGGCCTTTTAGTCTCTGGATTATCTCTACTGGGATGGATACTCTGCTCTATTTCAACCCCTCAAACTGATGCCTGAGAATAGCCCAGGCCCGGATCCTGGCTGTGCCAGCTCTGTGCCACCACCAAAGGCGGTGGGGGGTGCGGGCAGGAGATAGAATCTGGTCGGCCATCTAAGCAGAGTTATCTGGGGGCTCCCCTCCTGCCAGCATCTTCTCCCTTCTGTCTCTGTCCTGCGTCCAACACGCATTTGCTGAATACCTATGAAGCACAAGGCTCCATCCCCACCATAAAATATGAAAAGCTAGGTGCAGAAACACCCCCAAATCATGTGTAGGTGGGATTCCTGCAGAACTTCTGAATGTAGTGTCGAGAAAATGTCGCTAGAGCTCAGGTGATGAATTTGCTTTGTTCCTTTGGAATACATTGGTTGTAAATCTCTTCTTTCTCTCTCTCTTCCTTTTTTTTTTTTTTTTTTTTTTTTTTGACAGTTAGTCTCTGTGATCCAGGCTGGAGTACAGTGGTGCGATTAATCTCGCCTCACTGCAATCTCCGCTTCCTGGCACAAGCGATTCTCCCATCTTAGCCTCCCAAGTAGCTGGGATTACAGGTGCACATTACCACGCCTGGCTAATTTTTGTATTTTTTGTAGAGATGAGGTTTTGCCATGATGCCCAGGGCTGGTCTTTAACTCCTGGCCTTAAGCGATCCACCCACCTCGGCCTCCCAATGTGCTGTGATTATAGGTGTGAGCCACTGAGCCCGGCCAACCTCTCCTCTTTTCAATCTGTCTTCTGTCTTTGTCTTCCACAGGGCTGGCCTCACTGTATACAGAGTAAGTGAGTGGCACTCAGGGAAGAACAGGAAACACAGCACTAGACTAGAAATGGACGATGCTACTCAAGTGCTGAATACTGAAGGCAGGGTGTTTGGAGCTAGACTTTTCATCTGTGTCATCAAATATCTATTACTTGAAATGTGACTAGTACAACTGAACCTGGTTATCAATTTCTATTTAACTTTATTTATTTAAACTTAAATTTTAAAAAGATACCTGCTTCAATTATTGGGAAGCTTTTGAGTATATTTAAAACAACTTGAGTACATACATTTACTTTTTCAATTGTACATTTTATGAAATAAATGCAGATGAAGTATTTCTGATGAAAATTTAGCGTTTAAGTTGAGAAGTGCTACAGTTTGAAATATTTTATATTCTTTTTCTTAATGAGAAAAAGAAAAGCGTATACAATATTTCAATATTTTATGTTAATTATGTGATGCACTGTTATTACTTTGGATTTATTGGGGTAAAATAAAATACGTTATTGACATTAATTTCATCTGCCTCTTTTTTTCTTTTTTAAATGTGGCTACTAGAAAATTGAAAATACAATGTGTGGGTCACATTGTATTTCTATTGACCAATGCTGTCTTGCATAATCATTATTATCCTTTTTGGATAACAACATCTTAGCAAGACTGGTCACCCCCATAATAATGTGACCCAATTTTAAAAATAGAATTATGAGTTTAATTTTGAAAGATGTATTTGAATCCTTGCTGATTTTCCATATGGATTCCACTTTGAAGAGTAGACTAAGGAAAAAAGATACATTTTAGCTTTATATCCTCATAACATGTGAAACAAATAATAGTAAAAACTTAATAATCAAGAACAAACTCACCAAAATAGGCAAACAAAACACTCACAAAGGCTTTACCAAGACAAATGTTGTGCTCCTAATTGGCTTTAAATTAAATGCATCCTTCGTAAGCTTTCAGTTAATATACATGGAAGATGGCCGAGTCTCCTTCCACGCTGAGGGATGAGGATATTTGAAATGTTTCTTTACCCCTCAAAACTCATCTGGGACTTTACCCCTTCTGCTCCCCTGTTTTCTCAGAAGAGATGCCCATCCTTATTTATGATTTATATTAGTGTGTGTGCTTAGGACTTCTCTCTTCTATCCCCAAACAACAATAATAGCTTGCCTGTTATTGTAGCTGTCATTTTCATCACCATCACACTAACGACATGTTGCCCCTGTTTACACACACACACACACACACACACACACACACACACACACACTCCTTTGGTGGTGCTATGCAATTTTCATCTTTATCAAGGCATTCTCACAAAAGCTACCCGCTATCACTGTGTTGGCATTAGCCTGATACCTTACACGTGGTGGATATACATATTGAAAGAGTAAATGAATGAGTCTAACAGAAACATCCTTCTTATTTGAAATGATCAGCCACCAACATAGTTAACATTTATTAGGTGTATACTGTGCTCTGTATGTGCATACAGTGTACCAATTTTTGTGTCTCATTAATATTTACATTCCTTGACTATTGTTAAAAAGTAAAAAAATAACATGCTGGCAAGGTTGTGGAGAAAAAGGGGCACTTTTACCCTGTTGGTGAGAGTGTAAACTAGTTCAATCATTGTGAAAGACCGTGTGGCGATTCCTCAAAGACCTAAAAACAGAAATACCACTTGACTCAGCAATCCCATTACTTGGTATCTACCCAAAGGAATATAAATCATTCTATTATAAAGACACGTGCTTACGCTGTGTTCACTGCAGCGCTATTCACAATAGCAAAGACATGGAATCAACCTAAATGCCCATCGGTGACAGGTTGGATAAAGAAAATGTGGTACATATACACCATGAAATACTATACAGCCATAAAAAGAACAAGATTATGTCCTTTGCAGGGACATGGATGGAGCAGGAGGCCATTATCCTTAGCAAACTGACATAGGAACAGAAAACCAAATACATGTTCTCACTTGTAAGTGGGAGCTAAATTATTAGAACACATGGACACATAGAGGGAAACAACAGACACTGGGGCCCACCGGAGGGCAGAGGGTAAGAGGAGGGAGAGGAGCAGAAAAAAATAACTAATGGATACTAGGCTTAATACCTGGGCAATGAAATAATCTGTACAACAAACCTCCATGACACATGCTTACCTAGGTTAAAAACCTGCACATGTACCCTTGAACTTAAGATTACAGTTTAAAAAATTTACATTCTTAACCATAATAACAACACAAAGGTAACACAATCATCATTAACATTTATTGAGCACTTACTCTGTGCCAAGACTCTTCATTTCATCTTTTAAAAAATCCCAGGAGGTTGGTACTGTTTCTACCCTTTCCACTTCAAGATGGGAAAGTTGATACTTATAGAAGTTAAACAACTTGGCCGGGCACGGTGGCTCATGCCTGTAATCCCAGCACTTTGAGAGGCCGAGGCAGGTGGATCACGAGGTCAGGAGATCGAGACCATCCTGGCTAACATGGTGAAAACCCGTCTCTACTAAAAATACAAAAAAAAAATTAGCCGGGTGTGGAGGCAGGTGCCTGTAATCCCAGCTACTCGGGAGGCTGAGACAGGAGAATGGTGTGAACCCGGGAGGTGGAACTTGCAGTGAGCCAAGATCATGCCACTGCACTGCAGCCTAGGTGACAGAGTAAGACTCCACCTCAAAAAAAAAAAAAAAAAAAAAAAGGTTAAACAACTTGCCCAAAATCAGCCAGTGAGTAAATGGAAGGAGCCACGAGACTTGAACCCATGAAACACTCGAACTGTGTTTCTCTTCTCTTATGTGGTGCACAAAATCTAAACCCAGACCTGACACTCTCAATGTGACCTTAGTTCACAGAGCAATCCTGACAAATCAGAACCTCAAGCCCACAGTGGGGGCAGCGTGCAGGTGGATTTAAACCACAGTGACAGTGTGGAAACTAAACTGGTGTCCTGGACTAGTGAGGACCATGGGGCTCAGCAAAGTAAAATCAAAACCATGCGCAGAGATCTCCATGAGCCGGGGATGGAAGACACATGTTAAAAACTCCTTTTGTTGAAAATGAGCTCATATCCCCTAATTATGAGGCGTGAAAGTAAAAACACTGCCATAAAGGAACATTACTGGATTTAAAAGAAAAAAAAAAAGCAAATAACCAAAGGAAAAGAAAAGAAAAGGCTCTTATTTTTATAACATGGAATACTCACTTCTAAATACCTGGATAAAAAAAAGAAACCTTAATGATAATGAAAAAATCTGTATGCAAAATGTTTCAACTCAAGAAAGTAAAACAACGAACAATCATCAACAACAACAAATACCCCAAAGTAAATCCAAAGAAAATAATAAAGATAAAAGCAAAAATTAATGAAATAGGCAAACTTCTTAGAATTGAAATTTGATCCTTTCAAAAAACTCTCTCTGATAAGGTTCATTAGAGAAAACAAATAAACAACACAGGAAAGGGGAAATAATTCAGATATAACATTTTCAAAATTATAAGAATAGTAAGGCTCTCTCTAAGCTCACAATTTTGGAAACTTAGTTATTAAAGGAAAGAGGTATGACTGATCCACTCTTGCCTCCTCCACATCCCCTTCAACGACTTGTTTTTTCTGGACTTTTCATCTCAACTCAGAATATCCTTATTTTTTTCTTTTCTTAGCTGTACTTCCATGAAACTGTTGGAGGGAACGTGTGAGTAGAGTTGCCAAACCCAGTAAATAAAAATCAGAATGCTCAGTTAACTTTGAATTTGAGATAGGAAGCGAGTACTTTTTAAATAATATGCGAGTTCCAAATATTGCAGTATGGGACATGGGTATAGTAAAAAAAGATTTGTTGTTTATCTGAAATTCAAATGTAACCGGCAGTCCTGTACTTGATCTGGTAACCATATCAAGTTTTCTTTTTTTTTTGAGATGGAGTCTTAGTCTGTCCCCCAGGCTGGAGTGCAGTGGTGCCATCTCAACTCACTGCAACCTCTGCCCCCCAGGTTCAAGCAATTCTCCTGCCTCAGCCTCCCAAGTAGCTGGGATTACAGACGCCTGCCACGGGACCCAGCTAATTCTTTGTGTTTTTAGTAGAGACAGGGTTTTACCATGTTGGCCAGGCTGGTCTTGAACTCCTGACCTCATGATCCACCCGTCTCAGCCTCCCAAAGTGCTGGGATTACGGGCGTGAACCACCGCACCTGGCTGTAAACATACAGTTTTAAGGTCTATTGAGTTTGATACTTGGAAGGGTTGCCAGATTTAGTGTCAAAGTCCTGTAACATTAAAGTACAAGACACCCCAATTAGCAACATTTTGACCATACTTATACTAAAAAAATTTATTGCTTATCTGAAATTCAAATGTAACTGTATATCTTGAATTTTATATGGCAACTCTAATTTCTGAGGAAGTGATCTGCTGCTGTGTATGACTGTAGACCACCAGTGGAAGTTTCAGGGGCAGAAATGAACTTTTCTGTATCTTTAGGTTCTGGTCATGCATCTTAGAGAAGACCAGAAGCCTGAGTGGCCTGGAGTGGAATGGCTTCTGCCTAGGTTTCTGGTAAGGGGGCCTGGGTCCCTCCTTCATTTATTATAGAGGGCGTGAGACCTCCATAGCTCTTAGACACCTTGGTTGATGAGTTAATATTAAAATCCAAATCAGATCTATTCTGTTTCTTTTGGAAGAAAGCAACTCTGCTCCGGATACTCTGACCCACCTGCTCATCACTATTTTGCACTCTTGTCTTTGTTTATTCAGTGGAGCCCAAACCATATCAGCATGAAAGGAGATCTATGTATAGCTTAGGGTTTCTGACCCAAACAGGAACTGAAATGAGAGGGAAGAAATGGCTTATCTCTTTGACATCTGACATCATTTTCCAATTATTAATCATTTTGGATTGGTAACAGTAAGACAGAAGTAAGGAAAGAGAGAGAGAGAGAGAGAGAAAGACAGAGAGAGACAGACCTAGGCTCAACACTGGCTTCAGCTGTTTAACGTCTGACTTAACTCCCTTTTAAAAGCTTTGTTTACCTTCCTCCCCATCCCACCCTCTCACAAAATACTTTTAAAAGAACGTTAACAGGAGGAGGATCAAGGATCTTGTTTTCTTTTCATTCTTTTTGATTTATGTGCCTTTGTCTTGAAAGCTCCTGTAATCTCCCATATCTTCAGAGCCCCTTCCCTGCTGACAGGGTGAAGGCAGTAAAAACTCCCCTGGCTTTGAGATAAACCATACCAAACTGGATCATTAGCTACACAAACTTTCTCCCTTGAATCCTCTCTTAAAATGTTTGGAACTCTAGAACTTCTTCCTTGGAAAGGAGTAAAAGCAAACATTACAGGTTATATCTTTTAGAAGCATGTAACCAGAGCTTTTTATTAACTCTAGTGGGAGTAAGACCTGGCACTGAATTGGTCTGGTAACGTCTTTCTTGCAGCAGACATTTATTGAGCTGCTACTATAAGCCACTGACTAGGGCTGTAGGAGAGGCAAAGATAAATATGACGGGATCATACCCACAGGAAGCTTGTTGTGAAATAGTTGGGGACAAATGCAACTTTTGCAATCTACCTTTGAAGACCCCATCAGGTAACCCTGTTAGGTACTCTTACAGAAGCCTGTATTTTCCTATCATTGCACATTTAAAATTTATATTTCTACATTGACTTCTGTGATGCTAAGTTTAATGTCTTGCTCACTCACTAGTTTCTAAGCTCTGTGAGTTCTAAGAGGGGAGGAGCTGTGTCTATTCTGATTATTGTTATATTCTCAGCCTCAAGTTGACATATTCTAGGGAGTCATTAAATATTGGCTGAATACATACATTATTTGAATGAGCAAACTATAATGCAAGACAGAATTTTATCCATTGGTTATACGTGAAGAGTGATGTGAGCGGAAAAGGGAGCAATTCACTTGGGAATGGCTTTGCCGATGCTGTGAACACGACACAGATGAGGCGATCACCTGCCAGAGGATAACACCAGAAATAGACCCCGAATGTCTGGACATCAGAGGCCACAAGGATCTTGTCCCAGCGCTATCTGAGGGTCCTTGATTTCAAGTAGGCTCTAGCAGTCTAGCGGTTGGTGATTTCTAAGGTCTTTGCTCTTCTCCAATCCATAGTTTTATGCTGATTTAAATGAAAAGTGATTCCTTTCTTTCTGACCTTTTCTTCTTTAACTCCTGTTTGTTCTGCCATTCTTGGTAAAACGTCTCTGGAGACCTACTACCTACTAAGCATTTCATGTGTATTCTTCAGACATTTATCTCTTATGACTTGTAAAATAGATCTCAAGGGTTTTAAAAATATATGTCTGACATTCATGGGCAATCCATCCATAACTCAAATCCGAGGTCTTACTTCCTGGCCTAACCACTTAGAGTTGCTCCCTTTCCTGAGACATGCTCCTCATCCAAACCCACCACTTGCATCCTCCAGGACCCTTTATAGGTCCAAGGACAAGGAACAGCTCAGAAGGCCAGCTCTTCAAGGCCAACTGAATGACATTTTTCATTATTAGGAGAACGGGGTGGTAGTTTCAGATATCAGGGACCCTCAAAACAGGAAGAGTTCCTAGAGATCATTTGGTTCAATCCCTTTGGGAAAAGGTGGCTCAGAAAAAAAGAAATGACCTGCGTGGTCACATTGTGTGTCACTGACAAGGTGGGGATGGGGGTACTCTGGGAGATAATTGGGTGAGTTATTTCAGCTCAAGCCTCCACTCTTGGAGTAAATGGAGAAATTTATAACTGCATGATAACACTGCCCTGACCTTCTCTACTTTACTCAGCGTGAGAATTAATTACCTGAGGCCAGTCCTATGGAACACTGGGAAGGCACGATTCAAAGATGCCCGCCAAGCATCTGGCACTTGAAAGAGGCTAAGTAAATGCAACTTCCCTCTCACCCTCTCTCTTTCATCCCCTCGTGTGTTGAACTGAATGGCAAGTACTGTGTTGTCTTTCCCCTGCTTATTACGAACATCTCCAGGAAATCCAGTTCCATGGACTCTCCCCATCACAGCATCGGCAATGAGGAAGAACACTCCTAAAAGAGTGGGGGCCTGTGCTGGCAGCCTGGGGCTTATCTGCAGGATGGAAATGCTTCCAGGTAGAGCAGATGTGAAGTCTGCTCCTTTTCTTGCCTTTACTGAGTGTGAAGCTGACGAGAGTGACTTGTTTTCAGTAAAACGTGCCATGGTCTTCTTAGACATCTCCAAAAGCTTGGCGGACTCAACTCGCCGGAGAGAAATGCAGGGTGCTTGGAGAGCTTTAGTCCCAGTGGAGAACACATTGCTGCCATTCACTGGCTCTGACTGTGGAATATCTAACTCAGCCCAGAGCTGAGGGTATGACTTCATGGGAAGCAGCTTCCCCATCTTCAGTGACCTCAGCTTTTGAGAATTAACGTCAACACCCAAATCATTAGCATTGGGAGTGGAAGTGTACTTTTCCTTCTGAAAGATTTTCCCTAATGACTACCTGCAGTCCCAGGGGTCAGTGGCTGTGTCAGGCCCTGCATGGTGTAGCTTGGAAGAGAACCTTGGCTGAGCTATGGAGACTTGAGAAGGTTCCCAAGGGTTTCCTTCTCAGTGCAGTTAGGTGACCCCCTGACTCACTGTTCAAAAGGGGACAATTTCGAGAATAAAAAGGGGACCCTAAGTTGGCTCCCAGAGGTTTGAGGATCCACGACCCTGCCCACCTTCTCTTTCTAGGTCTGAGCCTTAGAAACAAGACACAAGACCCCAGCCCCAGAAAGATCTCAAAATCAAGAAAACTTTTCCATCAGGTAATAACGTTTTACTTGTTTCCTCATAGGATGTAAGCCCCTCACAGGGCTTACCCAGCTGCCTTTGAGAAATGTCTGGGGCCACATTGGCTAAAATTAAGTACTTTGTGGTGAACTGGATTTGACTGGAACTAAAGGTTCAACTTCCAAGCTCACTCCTGTGGCTGTCGGCAGGCGGCTTCAGTTCCTCACCACATAGACCTTTCCACAGCATGAGGTGGGGACTCAGTGAAACCAGGTTCTGAATGTCAACAGAGAAAAAGACATTTTTGTTAATTGATTGATGTGTGGTGGTGTTTTAAAAGAATTAGCATTTACTTTTTTTGTTTTGTTTTGTTTTTGTTTTAAGACAGAGTTTTGCTCTTGTTGCCTAGGTGGAGTACAGCAGTGCAATCTCAGCTGACTGCAATCTCTGCCCTCCAGGTTCAAGGGATTCTCCTGCCTCAGCCTCCCAAGTAGCTGGGATTACAGGCCCCCTGCCACCACGCCTGGCTAATTTTTTGTATTTTTAGTAGAGATGGGGTCTCACCACGTAGGCCAGGCTGGTCTCGAACTTCTGACCTCAGGTGATCCACCCACCTTGGCCTCCCAAAGTGCTGGGATTACAGGCATGAGCCATGGCACCCGGCCTTGCTTTTCAAATTAATACACACTTATAGCAGAAAATTTGGAAAAGAGAATCACAATGAAGAAAATTAAATCACCAGTAATCCCAACACCCAGTGCTAACATGTGGATGTCGTATTTCTCATCATTAGTCATTGGGCAGTCATCAAATTGTTGATGTGATTCTGGCACTTGAGCTTGAAGAATGCATTCTAAAAGCCAAAGGAAAATTCCACTGCAGGTGAACCAGAAGAACATTAAAAATTTGTATTAAAGGCCAGGCGTGGTGGCTCATGCCTGTAATCCCAGCACTTTAGGAGGCCAACGCGGGTAGATCACTTGAGGTCAGGAGTTGGAGACCAACCTGGCCAACATGGTGAAACTCTGTCTCTACTAAAGATACAAAAATTAGCTGGGAGTGGTGGCGGGCACCTGTAGTCCCAGCTACTCAGGAGGCTGAGGCAGGAGAATCGCTTGTACCAGGAGATAGAGGTTGCAGTAAGCCAAAATCGCGCCACTGCACTCCAGTGTGGGCACCAGAGTGAGACTCTGTCTCAAAAAAAAAAACTGTATTAAAATTATTATTTTTAATTGATAAATCAGGATTCTATACATTTATGGGATACAATGTGATGTTTTAATATATGTGGACAATGCGGAATGATTAAATCAAACTAATTTCACATATCTACCATCTTGTTTACCTATCGTTTTTTATGGTGAGACATTTGAAAGTTATTGTCATAGTTATTTTGAAATGTATGGTACTTTATTATTGACTATAGTCACCCTGCTGTGTAATAGATCTTGAAATTTATTCCCTTTGTCTATCTGAAACTTCAGAAGAACATTTTTGACAAGGTGGATGCTAGGATTTTGGTGATTGTTATCATGCAAGAAAGGTTTGGTAGAGCTTTGGTTATATTTTTTCCTGATGAAACAGGAGTTTCCATGTCTAGTGACTGTGAGTGCACTGAAAACAAGAACTTTATTTTAACTTCATACCTTTCATAATTCCTGGCACATGAATATTTGTTGAACTGAATTGAGATACACTTTCTATCATTCAAAACACTTTCGCATGCTCCAGGTTGGAAATACCACCTTGTTACAAAGGGCCACTACTAGTCTAATGAACCTGTGTATTAGTTATCTGTTGCTGTGTAACAAATTACTGTTAAATTTACCAGCTTAAAATGACAAACATTTTTTTTTTTTTTTTTTTTTGAGACGGGGTCTCGCTCTGTCGCCCAGGCTGGAGTGCAGTGGCCGGATCTCAGCTCACAGCAAGCTCTGCCTCCCAGGTTTACGCCATTCTCCTGCCTCAGCCTCCCGAGTAGCTGGGACTACAGGTGCCCACCACCTCGCCCGGCTAGTTTTTTGTATTTTTTAGTAGAGACGGGGTTTCACCGTGTTAGCCAGGATGGTCTCGATCTCCTGACCTCGTGATCTGCCCATCTCGGCCTCCCAAAGTGCTGGGATTACAGGCGTGAGCCACCGCGCCCGGCTGACAAACATTTATTAATCTCACAGTTTGTGTGAAGCAAGCATCTGCGTGAGGGAGAAGCATAGCTGGGTGGTTCTGGCTCAGGGTCCCTCATGAGGTTGCAGTCAAGCTATCTGCCAGGGCTCCAGTCTCTGCCGATTTGACTGGAACTAGAGGATCAACTTCCAAGCTCACTCCTATAGTTGTTGGCAGGATGCTTCAGTTCCTCACCACATAGACCTTTCCACAGCATGGCTTCCTCTAAAGTGAGTGGAGAGAGAGGGAGAGAGACAGAGAAACAGAGAGGGAGAGAGACAGAGAGAGAGAGAGAGGAGGCAGAGAGAGAGAAGAGAGAGAGAGAGAAGAGAGAGAGAGAGAAGAGAGAGAGAAAGAGAGAAGACAGAGAAAGCAGCCACACTCCACAGTGTTTTTATAACTTAATCTTGGAAGGGACATGCCATTACTGCTGCTTTAATCTATTCTGTCGAAGCAAATCACCAAGTCCAGTCCACACTTAAAGGGAGGGAATTGGGTTCTATCTCTTGCTGGTAGATGTATCAAAGAATTTGTGGACCTAATTGTCTTTAATTTTAAAATTTGCTATCATTAATTTTTTTCTTTTATATTTATTTTCAGTAGTGCCATGACAGTGGTACATATATACACACACACATATATATACACACACTTTTTTTTTTTTTCGAGACAGAGTCTTGCTCTGTCACTTAGACTGGAGTACAGTGGCATGATTATGGCTCACTGCAACCTCTGCCTCCCGGGTTAAAGCGATTCTTCCACCTCAGCCTCCTGAGTAGCTGGGATTACAGGCTCCTGCCATCATGCCCAGCTAATTTTTTTGTATTTGTGTAGAGATGGGATTTCACCATGTTGGCCAGGCTGGTCTTGAACTCCTGACCTCAGGTGATCTGCCCGCCTCAGCCTAAAGTGTTGGGATTACAGGCATGAGCCACCGCGCCTGCACGAGAGTGCATACATTTTTAAACCATTGCAATCTATATAGCCATATAGATGACATATATAGAATCTCTAATTTATACTCCTTTAATAGTTCATTATGTAAGTAATATAAAAACACATTCTCCACACACAAAAAGCCAAAACATTACCTATGACCAGACTCTCCTTTGATCCCTCCCCTGACACAGTTCTTGTCAGCTGAGAAGCTCTTAACTGACCAGTACTGTTACTGGTCTTTCCAGATGTTTCACTGTGCATTTTATACTCAGAAAATATTCCATGTTTCATCTACGTATTTATTCACGTAGTGTCGTACTGCATGTGTATTCTTTACCTTATCTTTTTTCACTCAACAATATACTTCGAATTTGCCCTTTTTATTTAAACTACTACAAAGTATTCCAGAGTACAGATAGACCAAAATCTATTTAGCGATTCTTCTATTGCCGGGCACATAGGCTGTTTCTAGTTCTTCATATGACAAATGCTGAGCCTTGAGTAGAAGTTTCTTGTGCTAGCAGTTCTCTCTAGGGCACATAACAAAAGGCAGAGTTTCTGGGTCACATTTTCCTGCTAAATGTAATGAAGATGCTTTTTTATTGAGATGGAGTCTCACTCTGTCACCCATACTGGAGTGCAGTGGCACAGTCTCGGCTCACTGCGACCTCTGCCCCCTGACTTCAAGCGATCCTCCTGGCTCAGCCTCCTGAGTAGCTGGAATTACAGGCGCCTACCACTGCACCTGGCTAATTTTTGTATTTTTGGTAGAGACGGGTTTTCACCATCTTGGCCAGGCTGGTCTCGAACTCCTGACCTTGTGATCCACCTGCCTCAGTCTCCCAAAGTGCTGGGATTACAGGCGTGAGCCACCATGCCTGGCCATGAAGATGCTTAAAAAGGAAACAAAGAGCTAATGTAGCTTCATTCAGCTTTTTATTTTCCAGAACGTATCACCATTTCCTTCCATCTTTCCTCATGTTCTCCTGGCCAGCTCTTCACTAGCACAGATCCAAGACCTCCGTGACATAGGAATGAATGAACAGCTGATGTGGATCATCCCTGGGGGATAGAAGGTGGACGTCAGTGAACAGTCTTGGCCATCCCCACCTTGAGGTGCCTGCCTCCTGCCACTCACACCTTTGTGTGATCTCGCCCCTTCAGCATGGGCAGGGCTTCTGACTTGCTTCTGACCAATGGAACATGTCAAAGGCAATGGGAGTCCACTCTGTGATGACGTTGTGTTAAAAAACACCTTGTCTCACTGGCCGACGTGTTCTGCTGTCTCTTTGTTTGTTGGCTTCGAAGAAGCAAACTGCCGTGGACTCAGCTGAAAGGAATCAAACGCCTCCAACAATCACATAAGCAGGGAAGTGGACACTTTCCTAGTGGAGCCTCTGGTGAGAACCCAGCCCTGGCTGGCGCATTAATTGCAGCCTGTGAAACCTTTAGCCGAAGGCCTCCTGACACCCACAGTAACTGAGACGATAAGCCACTGAGTTTGTGGTAATTTGTTATGGTGCATAGATAACTAGTGCACACAGTCCTACTAAGATTTTCTCTCTCTCCCTCTTTTTTTTTTCTATTAATAAACACCTTTCTATTGTTGAGCTTTCTTTTCCAAGTCACACATTTTATTTCAAATGATTGATGGTTGTGATAATCAGCTGTTGCTGCTTGGAAATGCCCGCAAGCCTCGGGGGCATATTGTCTTAGTCTGTTTTCTGTTGCTATAACTAAATAACTAAAAGTAGATAACTTATAAAGGAAAGAAAGTTCTTTCTTACAGTTCTAGAGACTGAGACTGGGAAGTCCAAAGCTGAGAGGTCACATTTGGCGAGGGCTTCTTGCTGGTGAGAACCCTCTGTGGAATACCAAGGTGGTTCAGGGTATCACATAGACAGAGGCGCTCACCGAGAACCAAACTGGCTTTTACAACAGACCCACTCTTGTGATAACTAGCCTACTCCTTTGGTAACTCATTAATTCATTAATCTGTGAATGGATGAATCCATACATGAAGGCAGGATGGATTAATGTGCCTTCATGTCCCAGTTACCTCTGAAAGGCCCCACCTCTTGATACTGTTATATTGGGTATTAAGTTTCAACATGAATTTGGGAGGGGACAAATATTCATAGCACACATAGCACACACCATAATAACTTCTTGCTCATGCATCTATAGGTCAGCCAGGATTGGTTAATCTAGGCCGGCTGTTGCACTTGGTTGCAAGCTCCATGCTGAATGGGCATCTGCTCCGTGAGTCTTTCGTCCTCCTTGGACCAGGGGACAAGTGAGGCATATTCTTCTCACAATGCATAACGTGGCAAGCCCAACTGTGAGGCACATTTCAATTCTTGCTTGGGTGAGGAGTGTTGACACACCATTGCTCAAAGCAAGTCCCATGGCCAAGCCCAAAGTCAAGGGACAGGAAAGTATATTCCCTAGACTCCAAGGCCATGGCATGGAGGGGGTGGACTGGGGAAAATACTGGGAGCAGTAAGTCAGTCTCCCAGTGAAAAAGCATAGCATTTGGTGTCCGGACATGTGACTTCTAATCTTTCCTTACAACATAACCTTTAGCAAATCAACTTCTCTCTTCAGGTCCTAGTTTCTTCATCGACAGTAGGGGAGGTTGTACTAAATTTTCTTCAGCCTTGAAAATAATTGTTAAATATCTTCTACGAGCAATGAACTACTTCGTGTGGTAGAAAAAAATGAGTGTGAATTTACTGAGACAAAGGATTTGTGGAAATAAACAAAAATTACATAACTGAGAACAAACTGAAGCCATTTATTCAGAGCTTGCTATAGCAACGGTCAGCCACCAACACTAGCACTTGGTAGAGACTTAAAGGCAGGCAGGAGAGTCGGAAAGTTTTATCGTGAACAAGAGGGAAGGTGTCAGGGGTGTTCTGAAAGGAGGTTGGCATGAGGAAGTTGGAGGCAGGCTAACTAGAAGCAGGGCAATCTTATGTGATTGGTTCAGGGAACATACTTGGCTTTCTCTGGTTGGTTAAATTTAAAAGTAGAGTCAACGATCAGAGAAGCTGGCAGTCTCCGACCAACTCCTGACCACTCTGGGCAAATTGCTGCAGAAGTTGTGTGAGTTCCAGCCTCTGCTTCACAGATTTAGTCTCTCAGCTTTAAGACAATGTGTTACTTTTCTACGGCTGCTGTAACAAATGACCAGAAACTTGAGGGCTTAAAAGACATTTGTTCTTTCACAGTTCTGGAAGTCAGAAGTCCAAAGTCAGTTTCACCGCGTTGAAATCGAGGTTTCTGCAGGGCCATGTTTTCTCTGGAGGCTCAGGAGAATCTGTTCCTTGCCTCTTTCAGTCACCATTCCTAGGCTTTTGGAGGCATTACTCCCGTCTCTGCTCCTGTGGCCACACTGCCTCCTTCTCTCCTGTCTCCATCTCCCTCTTTCTCTTACAAGAATACTTGTGATGGCATTTAGGGCCTGTTTTAGTCTCCTTGGCCTTCTAAAATTTCATAGGCTGGGTGGCTTAAACAACAGATATTCATTTCTCATGGTTCTGGAAGTTGGAAAGTCCAAGCTCAGAGCACCAGTATGGCCAGGCTCCTACAGAGGGCCCTCCTTCTGGTTTGCGAGTGGCTGCTTTCTGTGTCCTTACATGGCACAGAGAGAGTGCTGGTCTCTTCCTCTTCCTATAAGGACATGAATCCCATCACGGGGGCCTCACCCACATGACCTCAGCTGGATCTAATTACCTCCCAAAGGCCCCACCTCCAAATACCACTCCACTGAGGGTTTCAACTTCAACAAGTGAGCTTTAGCGGGAAACAAACACTCATTCTATAGCAGGACCCATCAGATAATCCAGGATAATCTCCTCATCTCAAGATCTTTAATTTATTCACAGCCACAGAAACTTTACCTTGTAAGGTCATGTTTGTGGTTTCCAGGGATTAGGACATGGACATATCTTATGATATATTAGGAGCCATGATCAGCCTACCATATTGTCCTTAAGCCCTAGTCCAGTGGTTCTCAAATGCAGTTCCTGGACTAGCAGCATCAACATCATCCGGCAGCTTGTTAGAAATGCAAGCTCTCTGAAGCCCCAAACCTACTCAATTAGAAATTGTAGGGATGGGGCCCAGCAATGTGTTTTAGCAAGCCCTTCAGGTGGTTCTGATGTACACTGCAGTGTCATAACTTTTGTTCTAATCTAGGGTTCTTTTCTCAGCATTTTGGTGCCCAGTCTAAAGTGTTCTTTTATAAATATATATATATATTTTATCTTTATTCAGAGATTCCCAGATTTCTCTCAATTTGGCCTCCACTTCTGTGCCACCTCTGATGGATGGCTAAATGCTTGGAATGTTTTGTTTAGAAGAAACAGTGCCATGATAGATTAACAAGGTCTGTCGTGGCAGAGGAGGGACAGTGGTGCTACCAGTCCCACCTTAGCCTCTAGCTCTCTGGGGGAATTTGTGATGGAAAAAATAAACAAAAACCCACACATTTCACATTTTCTTTATGGGAAAAACATTTACGTTGTCCTCGGTTAGTACTATTTTATATTGTGTTTGCATTCTTTATAACTTTAGGAGAGGTCTGATTTTGTATTAGCCACAAATATCTACACAAGTGAAACAAAGCAAAACAAAACAACAAAAAGAACTCACTTTTTTTTTTTTTTTAAAGCCAAAACTGCAAACGGCTCTGTATCGACGGAAAGCTGTTTTTATTTGGCAACAAGACCTGGAAGGCTGGGTTTGAATTCATTCCCCTCCCAGGAGGCTACCCCAGAGCCCTACTCCACACCCACAGAGGACTCTGTGGTTACTTTTCATAAGCTGCCATAATTTTCAAAGCCCAAAGGGCTCATAATCAGATTTGGGAAAGCTGCTCTATTTGTAAGCATCTGAGTCTGCCTTTCAGGAGGCTTTTCCCTGAAGGGAGCGATGACTGACAGCAAAGACATCCTTTTTTTTCCCCACTTGGGGATAATCCTTTGTTTAGCAGGTCTTTATTGTTGCAGAGGAAGTTTACTTAGCTTCTGATCCCACTGGACTGATCCAGCAACCACCCCAGCAGCCCCACCTCACTCAACATCCCCCTCCCGTCCCACCCCACACAGAACAGCAGACTTCTGAGAAGGGGTGGGATGCGAGAGACAGCACATGGACACAAATCCACATTTTGAGGCAGGTCTTTTTTCTCCTCAGCCTTTTGGATTTTGTCCTTCCACCTGCAAACCCAGCCTCACACAAGTGGGACCTGTTTTCAACTGGGTTACAGCAAAAGGAATCTTTCTGCAAGGATAATGCAGACAGGAGAGGGTTCATGCTTGACTCCGTGTTCTTTCCACCACATCTCTGACTCAAGAAAAGCCCAAATAGCTAACATACAGATTCTAAATCACACTCAGTTTTTTCAAATATTAATCGGGTGAGTCTTCTGGATCCCTTTCATTTTTATAGGCTTGCTTAGGCTTCTTGAAAAACTTTGCCACTTTGGTCAGGCTAAGACCCACTGAATCCCATTGCTTAACTATTGTTTTAGTTCTTAATCACTTCTTCAACTTCCAATGTCAGTTTTCTTGATTCTTGTTAAGTAGCATGCTTTCACAAAAAACAAAAATTCTGACCCACCATTAATTTTTTTTAAGTAGTATTAATTGTAACTAACATTTATCCAGCACTTACTTTACGTCTCACACTCTTCTAAGAGTTTTCCACAAAGCAACTCATTTAATCTTTACAACAACCCTATCTCGTGGATAGTATTATAGGTTGCAATTTAAATATGTGAAAACCAAGATTCAGCGAGGTTAGGTAACTTACCCAGGGTTATATGGAACATTTCTTCTTTCCAATTATGTATAGCATTTTACTCTAAATTTATCACAGTCTTTTGTTTGGCAAAAGGGGTCTTGCTTCTAGAAGGAGGAGACTGTTTAGGGAGAGTAGATCAATCTCTGGTCATGAACAAAAGCTTTCTCATTGTGATGTTTATTGCTAACCGGGCTGTGGGGTCTTGAATCCTGGGCGTTGACCTAATTAAATATCAGGCTCCGAACAGCTGAGTTGACTGGCCAGCCAAAGGTCACATATTTGCAAAAGGGAAAACAAACTCTTCACCCCAGCTAGAATGGGTTTCCTCAACCAAATCTTGTTTTTTTTTTCATGGTTTAAGAATTCAAACGATATTTTTCCCTGATTAGTACAGTTCCTCCAAACTCTTTCTTCTGCCATCATTCAGGGCAGAGGCCCCTTTTACCTGTGCAGTTCTGCTCTGTGGACTTCTAAGCTGCTACTGATGCTGTTTTTTTCACATCTGTCCCTGGTACTTGCTTCTCCAATAGAGGCAAATGTCTTAATAATTGATTATTTTTGTTTGTTTGTTTTTAACACTTTTATCTAGGTTTTAAACATGTTAGAGACTCAACTCACAGATAAAATACAGAATTGATTTTTATTTCAAATGTATTTTTAGACTGGATGATTGTTTGATTTTACTTTCGAAAGAAAAAGCATTCCCCATATTCAAGTCATCCAAGTAACTTTGTACAAGCTGTGATTAAGGATTATTGCCGGATATTAAAGGGAATTCTCTTCTTCCTTTTCTGCCTTGAATTCCAAGAGTCTCACAGAGAGGAGTATGACTCACCTACCCTTGGGGAAAGTATTTTTTTGCTTTCCGGGTCCCTAACTCACCTTGCAGATGTTGGTAAGATTCCAGGCAGCACCAAACCTCTGGGATCACATCCTCTGTGTGTTGTAATTCTAGATGAGCAAATGCTCTTGCATTATGTCATTGTTCGACATATTTCTGACTACAGGAAGGAAACCAGGGGGAACTAATAATAATTTCCTGTACAGAGGATGGTGCTGGATTTGGGATATAGTCAACAGGTGTGGGAACATCTGTAGCTATCCAGCAGTGCTTTCCTGAATAGTTCTTTATAAACATAATTAGTTCCCCTTCCAACTGATTTGACCATGTTGATAGAATAGAGCTAAATCACAGGAATAAACTACTGAAGGCTATTAATTGCTTTTGGTAAATTCTGTAATCAGGAATCTTTTGTCTTGAAGAAATATTATAGAATTAGCAATTACCAGAGCACCCACATAGTTATTATTTTGGGGTTTGTTTCTGAAGTTTTATGGAAAAATTAGGTATAATTTTGAAAACTGTTGCTTAAGTTTAAGGAGACAAAGCTTATTCCTTTTACTCTTTATGTGTGTTAAGAAGAACACAATAATTTCCGAAATAGACTGTTGTTACATTTATAAGATGCCATAGGTTTGGACTGCACTCCTTCACTGGGCTCCTATTGACCAAACCAAACTGGAGTTATTTATGCTAAAGTTCTGTGCCACCAAGCCAAAACTAAGTTGTTTATCTGATCTTTGGAGAGATCAGGAGAGAGAGGTAATGGTCAAATCCTCTAATAGGCTAGTTTTAGCTGGCTTGATAAGGAAGCACTCTCTGCTTTAACCCTTACAAAGTAAGTAACTTCGAAATGGCCACTTTGCTTTTTATTCCTTGTTTCTGTTTTCTTCAGCCATTTTCTGTTTATAAACACTCACTGCCCACATTGCAGGGCAGAGTTCTCTGAACCTCTTCTTGGTTCTGAGGGCTGCTCAATTTGAGAATCATTCTTTGCTCAAATAAACAAACCTGTTAAATGTATTTTGTCTAATTATTTCTTTATTGCTGTCCATGAAAAGTAGAAGCTAATTTATGGTCAATATCTGCAGGGACCTAAACTTAAAGGTGAGAACAACCAGCAAATCAATGACTTGTGTTTAACTTTTTTTTTTTTTTTTTGGTTGGGGTAGGAGGAAAGCTAATTGCTAAGTTGTTTTGAGTAAAATATGCTTCCATGAGGAATAGCAATAAAAATCACTTGAATTCTGGCAGTCAGCCTTCTTTCATACCTGTCGTCCAGAATGGGCAAATGAATCTTTTGTTTCAAAGGTTTTTTTGTTGCGTCTTTGGACCTAAAGAGGAATTATAAACATTTAAATTTGAATGTATATCCAGAGTTAGACGAGTATGTGTGTTCTGGTGTGACCAGAGCTCTTGTCAGTCATAACGTGGCCATGCGTTCATTCTAGCAGTTGCTGTTTTTCTTCTCTCCCAATATACATGTGCTTGCTTTTCAATTAGAACTTGAGTCATCTCCAGAAAGTTACCAAAATAAACTCACTATCAGTGAGCTCATAGGAAAATATTGCCCAGGTGTTCTAGCAAGTAGGGGTCATGATCTTTAGCCTTCTCTCCCACTTACCCTCCCTACAATTCTTAAAAAAGACTTCTCTAAATGAAGCTATTGCCTTTAAGTGTCCTTAGGAATTTGAACAGATTGAAACTGCCTGAAGCCATGGGGTTTATTGAAAGGCTTTAAAAAATAGTCATTTCAAAGAGCAGAGGAGGGAGCCCTCCTTCAAAATGGCCCAACAGTTCCTTGGTTCACAATAGGCAATAGATAGATATTTTAGGCTTGGCCGTCTAGAGGCAGATGCTACCAATTGTGTGTGTGTGTGTGTGTGTGTGTGTGTGTGTGTGTATGTGGTACAACTCTAGTAGTTAACAACATTTTATGTATTAATATATGAAAGCACACACCTCTGTACAGACATTGCATTTATTTATCAATTATATACGTCTTACTGTACCAATAGATAATGTATATGAAAACACCCAGAGAAGTAGAATATATAGAAGAACAAGTGAAGAATAAAAATAACTAGAAGTTCTATTATTTTCTTACCAGAAGTCCTTGTGCACTCGGGGGGGAATTATGCTCACCCTACTTTGGGATCCACTGCTCTGGAGAACTCAGGGATTATGGTCCTCAAATACTCTTCAGTTGAGCCCCTCCTGTGTGTGACGCTGAAGGAGTATGGAGTTAGTTCACAGGGGCTGGATCTGGCTTCCTATATAGCTCAGAATCCCCACTTTATTTATTTTGAGTTTCATTTTGTGGAATAAAAATGAAAGGGGTTGAATTTACTTAATTTATTCTGAGGTTCTTTGCAACTCTAATAATCTATGATTTTAGAGAGTTAAATTTTATGGCCCTTGGGCAAAATGACTGAACTCTAGGGGAGGCCAGAAAAGGTGGTGCAGAGGAATTGTTGGAAATGGGTGGGTGTCCAAGAATCAGACAGAGGAAGGAGAGGATTCCTAAGTGGGGTGGAGGCAGCTCCAGGAAAGAGCCGACTCAGGAATGAAGGTGGCAGGCATGGGAAACCATGAAGCAGAAAAATTGCAGGCTGGTGGAAAATGACTTTGGGTAGGTAAGAAATGAAGGGTGGAATGGTTAATTTTATGTGTGTCAACTTGGCTGGGCCATGGTGTCCAGAAAAGCATTATTTGGATAAACATTTTGATGTTTCTGTGAAGGTGTTTTTTTTTGCGGTGAGATTAACATTTAAGTCAGTGGACTTGGAGTAAAACAGATCACCCACAATAGCATGAGTAGTCCTCATCCCATCACTTGAAGACCTTCATAGAGCAGAGATTGGATTACAAAAACAAGAAGGGATTCCATCAGTAGACTACCTTTGGACTCGAAATTCAACTCTTCCCTGGGTCTACAGCCTGTTGGCCAATCCCATCAAACTTTGAAGTCTCCAAATCTCCACAATTATGTAAGTCAATTCCTCAATATATGTCTCTTTATCTCCCTACATACATCTTATTGATTCAGTTACTCTGGGGAACCCTAGCTAATATGAGGCGCTTGGATTTGGAGCCCTCAAAGTAACGCAGAACAGTTCAGCTTGATGCTGTAGATGACAACGAGTCACTTTAGTAATAGGATCATTGTAATTGTTTAGGAGAAATCGTGTGATGGTGTTATTGTTAGCACTTGGGAATATATTCGAGTCACACAGCACCAAATTATGTTACTGGTGGTGAATCCGTATGGGTCTGCAGCAACCTCAATTCTTGCCTCCTGAGAAAAAAAGAATTTAACCAAGGGGCCGAGTGAGAGACTGAGGAACATTCTGGAGCAGGAATGAAAGCTTATCAGAAAGCTTTAGAGCAGGAAAAAAAGGAAGGAAAGTATACTTGGAAGAGGGCAAAGCAGGTGACTTGAGAAATCAAGTGCATTTTTTGACCTTTGACTTCGGATGTTATATATTGGCATGCTTGTGGGGTGGGTTGCATCCCTTCTCCCCTGATTCTTCCCTGGGGTGGGCCGTCTGCACGCACAGTGACCAGCTAGCACTTGAGAAGGGAGCATGTGCAGTGTGTCTACTGGAGTTGTGTGCATGCTTGCTTGAGGCGTTCTTCCCTTACCACTTGAATGTCCCTGGAAGGTCATATACGAGCTAAACTCTGCCATTTTGCTTCTTAATGCTTTGCTTCTTAACCCAGCTCCTGAGATCTTATCGGGAAGCTGCTGATCACCAGTTTCAGGTGTTTCTGTCAACTGGAGACTGCCTTTCCCTGGTGCCAGCTGTGGCCAATTATTTTTTAGAGAGACAATTTAACAACTGCCTGACCATCATCTGATGGTCGCCTGACATTTCTGATGGGGGACGGGGCGGGGAGTGGGGGGGCCCTCTCCTGCCTTGCTCATGTCTAACTAGCAACCTACTGTAACAGTATGTAAGATGAATTGAAACGAAAAAGTCCGGAAATAACATAGAAGCCTGAAAGGCTGGTGCATGTATTCATTTATTCATTCAGTCAATTGAGCATTAAGTCTTGAACATATCACTGTGGCATACTTAATGTATGTCAGGGTAATAGATGAGAACAAGAGTCAGGTCCTTTCATAGGCCTCTTAGAATTGAGTGAGGGAGACACATATTAAACAAACACACATTAATATTTACTTAAAAAGTGTGATAAACACTATTAAAATGAAGAGACTGCTCATAAGAACAAAAAATAAATTAGTGACATAGTTCTCAAGAAAGAAGAGAAAGGGTGTATTTAAGAGAGATAGCAAAGGAATAATAACAGGGTTTGGAAATATTTTGGAAATCAAGATGTGGGGATTTGAAGAGTCAAAGATGGCCCCAAGGTATCTAGTGTGGGACGAAACTGTTCTGTCAAGTTCCCTGCATTCTGGACTTTGATGATTGTATCTGTTGGTGTCATCTGCCATGTTCTTCTAGCCCCTGTATTTCCTGTCAACTGTTAGCTTCATCTGGAGCCTTGATTAGATTCAGGTCCAAAGTTTGTGGCTAGAATGTATCACAGATGGGGGCTCCCTCCTCCCTATTGCCTCACAGTAGGAGGTGACTACTATTTGATAGCCATTTTTGCAAGGTTCATGTTGATCAGTGGCCTAAGGTATTGCCAGCCTGACCCATCCATTCTACAGTTCCTTATCAGTCTTTCACCTGATGGTTCTATTAACCACTGATGATCATCAAGGGCTGGAAAAGGATGACTTTCTACTTCCGTGATTCTGTCTGTATTTATTGGCTAGAATTACCTCATTGCTGTCCGAAAGCAGAACAACTAGGAATTTATGAGGGCGTATGAGAGGGATTTGCCCTTAGGCCCTTGTAGGAGCTGGCAAGATGGTCTTTGTTTTGATTTAATTTAATGTAACTTAATTTAGGAGAGCTAAGTAATTAAACATGAGGCCAAAGTACGTAAGAAAGTGGCAGTCTTTTATTGCAAATATGCACACACTCTCGGGCGAAGTTCTCTGGTCCTGGGGGGTGGGGGGGCCAGGGAAGTCGCGCCGGCGCTCTCGGGTGATGTTCTCCGGTCCACAAATGCTGGGGCCGAAGAAGTCACGCCGCCTCCTGCCAGCGGCGGACTTTTATGCCTGGGAGCTGGAAGGGGAGGAGTTTGGGGCGTGTGTGTAGGAGTGGCTTCTTGAATTTCGGTGTCCCCGGCTTGACGTCATTCTGCGCAGGCTCAGTTGATTTGGTTCTTTTCCCGGGCGCGGGAAAATCTGTGATGAAGAATCAGGAAACAACAGGGACTGCTCCATCTTGTTCACCTTCCTCCATCTTGTCCCTTTTCCCTCACCCAAACAGTCTTTGTGCCTGGTGTTGAAACAGTTGGAAGGGTCAGAGCATCAAAGTGGGGACAGCAAGGACAAGCTGGGACTACCAGCAGGAGCAAGACCGTGGAGATGGACTAGAGCCCTTGTCAATCTCTCAGCTCTTTCCACCTCAATGATGTCGGTGGTCTCTAGCAAAGAATGTCCCTGGCCCAGGGGTTGGAGAAGGTGAAGGAAAATCTGGGGAGATGGAGTAGCTGCAGGCCCAGCTGCTGCCTGTGTCAATAGGAAGTTCCACAGAGAGAAGCGGGAGCTGCAGTAGCACCTAGGAGCCCTCCACTGACCTTCTGAGTGTAATATTAAGGTGCTGCTTCACTTCCACCTTCCAAATCTCTCACAAAATGTCTTTGGTGGCCCTCCTTCTTCAATTCTGCTTAGTCTTTATCTTAATCACATGAGCAGGATGCCCCATTTCTTTCTTGCTGTTGTATCAACTGGGCATTACAGCTGTATCACCAACTCTAACAAGGATTCTTTGCACCAAGTTAACAATGCTTGAATATTATTCCTTTCTTCTCTCATTACAACAACAAAGTTTCACAATGAGGCCTTTCCTGTAGAGTCACCATTTTGTTATGAAGGGGGCAGACTTGAAGTAGTAAATTATACTTTTAGTGAAAACACATTTTTCCACCAGGGTGAGGATATGTGGTTACAACACTCCCTCAAATGAATAAAAACCCAAACAAACCAAAAATGCCTGTGCCAAAGTACCAGAAAATGGATCTTTCTGCGAGTTCACTAGTGATGGTGGTAAAACCAGCAGATATAGTTCATTGCTGATGCTGAATCATATACAAGAAACACGCCATCTCCTAAAGACTATGCTGGATTTCAAGCATTCTTTCTGGTATTACAGTTGAATGTAACAACAACAATTAAGGTAATCTAATTAGAAGCTTAGAATACTCCTTAATTCGCATCTCAGTGGTGCCTTTTGCAGAAGAAATTCCACTGTTCTCAAAGGAGGTTTCAAATCCTTGGAAAGGTGATTTATATTCATTGGTTTAATTTTGATTCTTAATCTCCTCTCGGAATAATTTCCACACTTCTGAATGTTGACTTCTATTCTGCCCTAACTAGCTCTGTGATCATACTCATGGGCTCCAGAGCCCCACCTGCCACATCTTGAAATGATAGGGTTGGACATGGATGGTTCTTAATGCTTCTAATGGCTTTAAAGATATGTGTGACTATGACAGATTAAATGACCACTTTCCCATAACCATCGGGTTTCTCTCTCCATGCTACCAGAAGACAAATTGATGGCCCCATGTGACCTATAATTAGTACTAAGCTTTTTTCTGGCTCAACTTAATATATACTTTTGTTTTCTCTTGATTATTTCTCTTATCTAGAGCTGTTTCATGCTCTTTCATTGTACTTCATGTTACTTCTGTGAACTATCTTAAATAAACTTTGGAAAACAGCAGGGTATAAATACACATTTATTCCTATTTTATAATACAGAATTAACAATACAAGATTATAATTATGAAACAATTTCCTAACCACTGGATGTAGAAACGGAAAATGGATTTCTTTTTCTTTTGTTTTTTTGAGGTGGAGTCTCATTCTGTCGCCCAGGCTGGAGTGCAGTGGCGCGATCTCGGCTGACTGCAACCTCTGTCTCCCGGGTTCAAGTGATTCTCCTGCCTCAGCCCCCCAAGTAGCTGGGACTGCAGGTGCATGCCACCATGCCCAGCTAAGTTTTTGTATTTTTAGTAGAGATGGTTTCACCGTTTTAGCCAGGATGGTCTCGATCTCTTGACTTCGTGATCCGCCCGCCTCGGCCTCCCCAAGTGCTGAGATTACAGGTATGAGCCACCTCGTCCAGCCTAGAAAATGAGTTTCTATTATTTGAGGACATCAGTTAGTTGAGTTGTGTGCAGTGTGGTGGTGGAAACAGTGGAGACAGTTGAGCAGCATGTGTGCCAGCACAGACACATCAAAGAGAGAGAGGTATGTGGGGGGGGGGGGCGGTTCTGATCTGACCCCTCCTGTGCATAGGCCCCAGCTCTAGCCTGATTTCCTGATTTTGTACAAAGATGACAAGCTCGTTCCCAATTTCAGATCTTTGCTATTTGCTCTTCTATCTCTACTTTCCAGCTCCTTTGCCCTGCCTTTCTCATGCAGCGAGACTTTCCGTCCCTTATACGTCCATTTATTCTCTAGTCTTCAAGGATCATTTCTAACCTTACCCCATGCCAATGCATGCTGGATGTCTAAACTGTAGACTTGAGTGCTTCTGTTTGTATCATCCTACACTTTTTTTTTTTTTAAAGTATCGTATTTAGCATCTTAAGTCTTGCAAAAGCTAAGTTTGGTGTGACTTTACTTCTGGATGTGCTGTAATTTCTATCACAAAGAGTTGGTGCTCAATAAATCTTTCTTACTTGATCAATAGTCATAATGAAAACAATGTAAACAAAGGTATGAGCTCCAAGGGTGTAAAAATATTTTGAGAGCGGGGGGGAAGCAGAGCAATAGATGATTTAGTGGTCGTTGCCAACCCCAAGTGTTTTCACTGAAAATATGAACTCAGCCATTTAAAAGTGGCTAATAGGTTTGTTTTTGTTCTCACCTGGGTTTCTGTGACTGGCAGATACAGCATGAAATGTGAGTTCTCTGCAAACCGTAGCTAATATTGGAAATGTGTATTGTGGCTTGAAGTTAGGTATCTTACCTGAGCTCATGTATCTTTTCTCACTTGCTTCCAGCACAAGAAGGTGAGATTCCACACAGCATGATCATTACCTGTTTACCTGCCAAGGCCACCCTCTTGGTGGCTCAGTTCTCTGAGGAGAACCTGGGCTCATCACATTCACCACTGTTTCCCTGGGCAAGGCCTCCAGAGCCAGATAGTACATTATCCCTGAAATGAAATTTGAATCAAACACTTCCAGAACAAAAAAAGTTTTTATTTTTGTCCATGAACTGTTTTAACATTTTTGTTGCCAGGTAGGTGGGTATGGAAAGTAGTTTTTGAAATAGACATCAGGATCTGTGACCTTTTGCCAGCACGGTCTGATGTCTGAGCCCATGCTTAGTTTAAAGTTAAGCTTATTAATACATTATTCTCTTTATGTGGCTTTTTAAACCACGATTCTCCTTTGAGACCCAAATTATTCAAACATAGTAAAATGTAAGAAGTGGCAGTGGTCCGGTAGACATAGGTTTTGCAGCAATTCAGATCACAGAATTCCAAATACAAAAAACTCATATTTAGGATTAGAATATTGCTGTAGTTTTTTTTCAAAGTCAATATAGCACGTGTGTGTGTGTGTGTGTGTGTGTGTGTGTGTGTGTGTGTGTGTGGTGTGTACGCACCATGAGGTCCTGAATCAAATTTGTTCAGTCAATTGTGCTATCAAAAAGAAAAATTATAGGCTACACATTCCTAGAGCAAATATGTTTTACTAATATCATATATTTACAATTTATACTCAAACTGCTTCCCAAAGATACTAGAAGCAATTTATATTAATAACCATATATAAAAAAATCCTGTTGTAGCAATGACTCTGTACCCATCAGAAAAATTATGAGCTATAAATTCCTAAAGCAAATATGTTTTACTAATATTATCATATATTTATAATTTACACTTAAACTGCTTCCCAAAGACATTCAAGCAACTTATATTAATAAGTACATATAAAAAATTCTGCTGCAGCAGTGACTTTGTACCAGTCACTGTTCTATTTTTTACATACAGTTCTATATCTTTATATCTATGTGTTCTGTTTATGTGCATTAACTTATTTAACTGTCCCCATTTTACAGATGAGGAGACTGAGGCACAGAAAGGTTAATTAGCTTCCCCAAGGTTACACGGCTGATGAGGGGCAGAGCCAGGATCCAAACTTAGGTAGTCTAACTTCAGAGCCCAGACCCATGCCCTCTGCCAGCATACTGAATATTTTTAGAGTAAAACTGGGCAATTCAATATCATACAGAAGTGAGGAAGGAAACAGACCTACGGCATCGGCTAACATAGTTATTGTGATTAGATATTCAGTGCGAGTCTCAAAGTCTTGGCAATTAAGACATAAATGGAAACATATCAGTGAGAGAAAGTCCCTCAGTTCAAAATTACTGATGCTGAATTTATTTATTTATTTATTTATTTATTTATTTATTTATTTATTTAGACATGGAGTCTTACTCTGTAACCCAGGTTGGAGTGCAGTGGCACGATCTTGGCTCACTGCAACCTCCGTCTTCTGGGTTCAAGTGATTCTCCTGCCTCAGCCTCCCGAGTAGCTGGGATTACAGGCACCCGCCACCACGCCCAGTTAATTTTTGTATTTTTAGTAAAGACAGGATTTCACCATGTTGATCAGACTGGTCTCGAACTCCTGACCTCAAGGGATCCTCCCACCTTGTCCTCCCAAAGTGCTGGGATTACAGGCATGAGCCACCACACCCGGCTGGTACTGAATTTAAAAAGTAACATCATCATGCACATGTTTGGGGGGCGCTATAAGGCCTTGACTGGTTTCATCAGGATAGTTTAGTCAGCATGTATGTGGGGCAATGGCTGGGTGTAGACTGACCTCTGAGTCTTCCTCACAGGGGCTGGTACTGCTGCGGAGGAAATGAGAGGGAGGGATGGGTAATGCCTTCTGGGTCAGCACGTTCCGGGCAAGGAGGGTGTTCCTTAAGGGGACACGCTTTCTGTCAGGAGCAGAGCTGGGCCTCCAAGTGAAAGGCATCTGTTGCTGTCAGGCACATTCTTGGCATTTCATTTGAGAGAAATGCCTGATGGCCAAAATACCAGCAACGTGCTTGTAAATAACAAATTCCTTGGAGTTACTGAACACATCTCATCCTCTTTTTCAAAAAAGCTTGCAATCACTCTTTTGGAGCTTACATAGATGTATTGTTTGCACATCAGGGTTTTTCCTGTCAAATATAATACATTCCTTGGTATCCTCTTGCAATGATTTTGAAACATGCAGTTATCTACCAGAGACTTAGTCCTGAATTCCGGCACCTGAGCATGCATTGTCATGCCTTGTGAGGTTCTCACTGAGTGTGCTATGGGAACAAGCAGGCAAAGGCCCCCGGAAAGCATGGCTGATGACATATGGTCAGAATCATTCATTCCTTCCACAAATATTTAACGAGGTAGTTCATGGCACATGTTAGGATCTACGCTGGGGATTCGATAATGAATCAAGCGTAATCCCTGAAGGAATAGAATGTCCTTTGGGAAAGTCTGACAGGACATACGCAACTATCGTACAGAGTGACAGGTGGTAAAATAAAATTAAAGACAGGGCGCTGTGGGCACCTATTTCAGCAGGGGGCAGAAGTGAGCAGAGAAAGATCCTTGAGGAGATGACATCCTCGCTGAGCAGTTGTTCTGAAGATGAGAGTAAGCAATGCTGTAGGAAGAGGCCATTAGGAAGAAGGGGAGGCATCAGAAAGGCAGGGACAGTGGGACAGCAGGTGCTCTGGGAAACTCTAAGCAGTTTGGAGTGGCTGTAGCACATGCAAGGGGTGAGCTGAGGGGCATGCACTGCCTGGGTCATGTAGTGCCATGGAGCATGGTAAGAAGTTTGGACTTTCTTTTTTTGGGCAATGTGAAGCCATGGAAGAATTTTAGATAAGGGAGTAGCATCGCCATCATCACTATCTTTTTAATTGCTCCTTTGTATGACTTATGTGTTAGACAATGTTCTAGGTGTAACATACACAGTATTGCAGTTGATCCTCCCAACAATTCTCTGAGAGATACTATTACTATTTCCATTTTGCCAATGCAAAGATGGGCTTTAGACAGTAGAGTCTATTAGCTTGCTGAGGCTGCTAGAACAAAGTACTGCAGACTGGGCGGCTTAAACAACAACAAAATTATTATTATTTCTTCTTCTTCTTCTTCTTCTTATTATTATTATTTGGAGACAGAGTCTTGCTCTGTCACTCAGGCTGGAGTGTAGTGGCGTGACCTCGGCTTGCTGCAACCTCCGCCTCCCAGGTTCAAGTGATTCTCTTGCCTCAGCCTCCCGAGTTGCTGGGATTACAGGCATCCGCCACCATGCCTGGCTAATTTTTTTGTATTTTTAGTAGAGACGGGGTTTCATCATGTTGGCCAGGCTGGTTTTGAACTCCTGACCTCAAGTGATCTGCCTGCCTGGGCCTCCCAAAGTGCTAGGATTACAGGCGTGAGCCACCGTGCCCGGCCCAAAAAATTATTTTCTAACAATTCTGGAGGCCAGAAGTCCAAGATCAAGGTGACAGCAGGGCTGGTTTCTCCTGGTCTCTGTCCTTGGATTGTAGATGGCTGTCTTTTTCTTGTGTCTTCACATGGTCTTCCCCCGGTATCTGTTTGTGCACCGAACTCCTTTTCTCAGAAAGACACCAGTCAGATTGGATTAAGGTCTACACTAATGACTTCATTTAAACTTAACTACCTCTTTAAAGACCCCATCTCCAAATGCAGTCACAACTCAGCATAAAAGAAGAAGTAACTGTCCAAACACAGAGCTGGTAAGTGGTGGTGTGTGGAATTGAACCCAGGCATTCTGACCTGGAGCCCGAGTTCTTAACCATTATGTTGTAAATCTCAAATTTGTGTTTCAGAGAGCACATTGAATGTAGAATAAGGAACACATGCTGGAAAGGGTAAAGTCAAAGTGAAAAGGACAAGTGAGGAGGCTTTTGTAACAGGTCTAACCGAGAGACAATTACACTGAACTCTAACAGTAGCAAGGGGAGTGCCCACAAATAGACACCTTTAGGAGAGATTAAGGAGGTATGAGAACATGGTGATTGAGCAAGAGAGGGGAATGAAGGAATGGACGAGTTGAGAACATCTCCTAGGTTTCTGGCTTGGACACTTAGTGGATGGGAGTGCTATTTACTAGGAAGATAGGGAACTGATGCTGTTACCAAAGGCCACTCTCTGCATCGAAGCTCTTTGAAGATCTTCATGACAAACCCTGCTCTCTCTGTCCTACTTGTTGGGGCTGGTAGTAAGAATCATGGCTGGCTGATTCAAGATAGACGACAAGTATTTGCAGCTGCTCAGCCATCTAAAAAACGCATCTCTCTCCTCTTTCCAGAAAGGCTTAAGCCTTTCTTGAAATTTGTATTTTCTTCTGTTTTCCTTTAAATGTTACTTTCTGGATTTTCATACTTGGATTCATGGACCGATTTCTCTGTCTCCTGCTCTGTGCGTCAGCTCAGTGAGAATTCGAGAACTCTCCAGTTATGTGTGTCTCTGTGAGCATGTGTGTGTGCCTGTGTATGTGAGTGCTGTGTGTAGTCATAGGCTCCACCAGCTCTGTGGTCACAAGAAATTGTAATTGCACTGAATGTGGAAAGATTAAGTGCTTAGTTACGAATTAAGTTTAATAACGGCCCAGGCGTGCTGACTCACGCCTGTAATCCTTTTGTAAAGCACTTCGGGAGGCCAAGGCAGGAGGATCGCTTGGGCCCGGGAGTTTAAGACCAGCCTGGGCAACATGGCGAAACCCCGTCTCTATAAAAAATACAAAACAAAATTAGTTGCATGTGATGGTGTGTACCTGTAGTCCCAGCTACTCAGGAGGCTGAGGCAGGAGGCTTGCTTGAGTCTGGGAGGCCAAGGCTGTAGTGAGCCATGATTGCAACACTGCACTCCAGCCTGGGCGACAGAGAGAGAGCTTACCTCAAAAAAATACATAAATACATAAATAAAATAAGAAGAAAAAAGAAAAAATGGCAATGCCTTTTTTTGCTTTGGGTCTTTCTTCAAAGAAAGTTATAATAGGTGTGACATGGGCATCCGTTATAGTACTGGCTCCTGGGTCATTTGTTCCAATGGAAAAAGAAAACCTTTCTGGAAAGAGTGCCATAGCATTTCCGGCCACTAGCAACTCCAGCAGGAAAAACAAGCTAGAATTTCTCTCAGAGTTACGCTAACAGCAGCGATGGCAAGACCTGGAATTGGTATGACATATTAGAGTTTACACGGTGCTTTCATGCACATTATTTTATTTAATCCCCAGAAAAACCTCCACTTTTCACCTGGCCAGCTCCTTCATATTTTTACCTGCTTTGGTTTTTTTTTTCAGCTTCTCGATTCTTTTTATAGGATTGAATTACAATTTACACTTGTTTGTCTTTCTCCCCAACTGAGAATGGGCGTTCCCTGAGGGGAGGCACATGTCTTCTTACTCACTCTTTTATTCCCGGCAGCTCTGCTGAGGATGTTTGAGGAGAGATGGAGGCAGTGCAAACTAAATCTTCATCTATTTTTTGTTTTAATTTTAGAGGGTAGAGAACAAGCTTGAATTTATTCATTCTACAAGTAGTATCAGCTACTTTATACAACACACCGTGGTAGGAGTTCCAGAGATGCTCAGAACTGAATAAAGTTGTCGTTATCCTTAGACGTACAATCTAGGGGGGTCAAGATGAGGTTACAACTTGGGTGAAAATATCAGTTTTCCCAAGACAGACTTGTTTTATGCGTACTGTCCTTCCTTGTTTTTCTTTTCTGATCTTTAAAATTCAATACTGTGGTTCATAAATCAAAAAATAGAGATATAAATTCATATTCATAGTTATGGGGTATTAAAAACAGAAATTGTTAAAAGAATAATGTATGAGTAATAAGATGGGGCATAAAGATGGGATAAATATTAACTTTCAATATTTTTCTGAATATGTTTACTTTTTTTCTTTTGAGACAGGGTCTCACTCTGTTGTCCAGGCTGGAGTGCAGTGGCGTGATCTCAGCTGACTGCAACCTCTGCCTCCCAGGTTCAAGCAGTTCTCATGCCTCAGCCTCCCAAGTGGCTGGGACTACATGTGCATACCACCACACCTGGCTAATTTTTGTATTTTTGTAGACATGGGGTTTTACGATGTTGGCCAGGCTGGTCTTGAACCCCTGGCCTCAAGTGATCCACCAGCCTCAGGCTCCCAAAGTGCTGGGATTATAGGCATGAGCCACTGTGCCTGGCCATGTTTAAATTTTATACTTAGAAAATGTGAAGAAAAGTTTAAGTGAACAAAGGGAAAGAAATTAGATATGCTAGACCCAACTGAAAAATACAGTAATTCCTTCTGACAACCTGCTTATTTCTATTATCACCAATGACATATTTTAATGAAAACTGAGGTTAACCATGTAATATCTAATCATGGCTGTGTTTAGGTTCATATAAGGACAGACTGGCACAATTATACAATTAACCACTGTGAAGGAAAAATGAGGCATTATTTTCTTCACTTTACATGTGAACAAACCAACAGCCAGAAAGATCAGATGTCTCTGATAATTATTTATTCATTTATCTGTTCATTACACAACACTTACTGGGTGCCTATTAAGTGTCAGACACTGAAAGGGCACTGGAGCTGGAAAGAGGAATGAAATCCAGTCTATGCTTTCTGAAAGCCCATAGTTCAATAGAAGAAATGAAGACATGCAGAGATGATGGTGACATGGCTGGAGGAGTCCCTACTGGATGGACAACTAACTATACCAGGCAGGGTCAGGGTAGGAGGTTCAAGAATGGCTTCCTGGAGAAGAAGAGGCCTGGGGTAGGTAGAACTGTTAGTCCCAGTGTCAGCGAGAAAGGTGCTGTTAGAGCTAGCGGTGAACTCCTTACCCAGTCTAGATCAGGACTCAGCAACTTAGGGTCCCTAAGCCAAATGTGACCTACCCCTGTTTTTGTAAATTTAAATTTTTCTTTAAATTTATTGAGATGAAACATATATAACATAAAATTAACCATTTCAGAGTGAACAACTCAGTGACAATTAGTACATTCACAACATCTTTCAATCACCACCTCTATTGAGTTTCAAAACATTTTCATTGTCCCGAAAGGAACCCCCTGAACTGTTAAGTGGTTACTCTCCATTCCCCTCTATCCCCAGCCCCTCTTAGCCACCAATCTACTTTTTATCTCTATGGATTTCACCTATTCTGTGTATTTCATATCAATAGAAGCACACACCATGTGATCTTTTGTGCACGGCCCATTTCAAGTAGCATAATGTCTTTGAGGTTATTCGTGTCATAGTATGAGTGAGTACTTCACTGCTTTTTCATAACTGAATAATATTTCATTACAGGTACATGCCACGATTTGTTTATCCATTCTTTTGTTGATGGGCATTCGAGTTTATTTCCACCCCTTTTCCATTGTAAATAGTGTTGCTATGAACACTATTTGCTATTTATTTGAGACCCCGTTTTCAGTTATTTTGAGTGTATATCTAGTGGTGGAAATGCTGAGTTGTATGTTCAGCTTGTAGAGGAACTGTCAAACTGTTTCCCACTGCAGCTGCACCATTTTACATTCCTACAAACAATTGGTGTGATTATAGCTCAAGGCAGCCTCCAACTGGGCTCAAATGATTCTCCTGCCTCAGTCTCCTAAGTAGCTAGGACTACAGGCACATGCCACCATATGGGCTCAGCTTAAATATATATATATTTAGAGGCAGGGTCTGGCTATATTGCTCAGGTTGACCTCTAACTCTGGGTCTTAAGCGATCTTCCTCAGCCTCCTGAGTAGCTAGGACTAGGCATGCAGCACCACACCTGGCTTCCCCCTTATTACAAATTATAACCATCCTAGTGGGTGTGAAGTGGTGTCTCAGTGTGATTTTGATTTGCATTTCCCTAATGACTAATGAGATTGAGCATCTTTTCATGTGCTTATTGGTCATTTGTACATTTTCTTTGAAGAAATATCTATTCAAGTCTTTGTCCATTTTTTATTTGGGTTGTCTTTTTGTTGTTTAGTTGAAAGAGTTCTTTATATATTCTGGATATTAGGTCCTTGCTAGCCTCATAGAATGAGTTAGGAAGTGTTCACCCCTTTTCTCTTTTTTTAGATGAGTTTGAGAAGGGTTGGTATTAATTCTTCTTTTAATGTCTGCCCTCCATTTCTATGAATAGAATTTTACGAGACATAGCTGCATTCACTGATTTCCATATTATCCATGGCTGCTTTTTACTGCTGTCAGTGGCAGGGTGAGTTGTTGCAACAGAGAGTGTGTGGTCTGCGAAGCCAAAAACAATTCCTATCTGTTCCTTCACAAAAAAAAAAGTTTGCTAAATCTGGTTTTCTGCTCATATGATTCTCTTACATGGAAAACTAAGAAATATCCCTTTTTGGAGCAAAATAGTCATAATAATTCAAACATTGCAGGAGGTCATTTAGTCATGCAAGTGCTGTTTCACAGGTACATTTCTGTATTTTGGACACTGGACTGAAGAGGGACTTTCACTTGTCACCCTAAGAAATAACGCCGATTAGGATGTTGACAGTGGAGAAAGATAGATATGAATTGGATACAGGATATAAAAGTAAGGGAGAGAACATTTCTGACCTGTGCAGTGAAGGAGACAAGGACGTTTCCTCACTTAACTAGGAAAGACAGAGGAGAGCCACCTGGTAGGGAAATGATACAACAGATCAACTATGTCGTAGTATAAATGAGTACTTCATTCCCTTTCTGCAAGCGAATAATATTTCAGTGTATGTCTGTGCTGCAGTTTGTTTATCCACTCTTTTGTTGGGAATATATCTAGTGGTGGAATTGCTGGGTTGTAAGTTTAACTTTTTGGGGAACCACCAAATTGTTTTCCACAGAAGCGGCACCATTTTACACCCCTACCAGCAATGTACAAAGCTTCCAATTTTTCTACATCTTTGCCAGCACTCTTATTCCCTCTATTTTGAAGTTATAACCGTCCTTGTGGGTATGAATTTTTGTGGTGTCTTCAAGTTTTGATAGGCTGAGTTTGGGGTTATTTAATTAATTAATTTTTGAGGTGGAGTTTTTGCTCGGTTGCCCAGGCTGGAGTACAATGGCGCCATCTTGGCTCACTGCAACCTCTGTCTCCTGGGTTCAAGTGATTCTCCTGCCTCAGTCTCCCAAGTACATGGGACTACAGGTGCCCGCCACCACGCCTGGCTAATTTTTGTATTTTTAAAGAGATGAGGTTTCACCATGTCGGCTAGGCTGGTCTCAGGTGATCCACCCACCTTGGCCTCCCAAAGTGCTAGGATTACAGACATGAGCCTCCACGCTGTGCCCAGCCTGGGGTAACTTTTAAACATTTAAACAGAAGTGGCATGACGAGGCGACAGATCACCCCTAAAAATTAGTCCTCGCCTCTCGGTAATAAATGTATCAAGGCAGACTCTCAGACCTTCTGACTTCCAGAGGCATTTGCTACCTAACTGGGCCCTTCTAAAAGATGGGATGAGGCCGGCATCTCCCCACACCCTTAACCCTGTCTTAGAGGCCTCTCCTGTCAGCTCCTGAAGTTTTCACATGGTTTCCCTTAGGAGGCACATCAAGTCCTCTCACAAATTGCGTCTCCGGTGTTTTAAAGTCTGAGGTGCCTAAGCCGATTATGTTTTCCCTAACTCTCACTAAACACACAAGTACAACTACCCAACTTCCATTGTTCACACTAAACTGGAAGCTTTCTAATATGTTATACAAAAAAAGTGTTTGCCTATGTAAAAAATACATATATATAAAATCTGGGGCAAGGAATGAATCAAGATGAAGAAGTCAAGCATGGAGAGATGGTAGTAGAAAGACTAGTTGTGAGTGTGGATTCCATTCAAATATACATCTAAGAAGAAATGAATGGGGGAATTACGATTTATGTAAAGGTCACAAACTCTGACGAAATAGAAATAATATAAAGCAACAAAAATTGGGAGGGAGATTGGAGGTGGGAGGAAGTAAAAGAGAGTCTCATCTTTTTTTTTTGAAACAGAGTCTCACTTTGTCACTCAGGCTAGAGTGCAGTGGCACAATCTTTACTCACTGCAACCTCACCTCCCAGGTTCAAGCAATTCTCCTGCCTCAGCCTCCTGAGTAGCTGGGATTACAGGTGCCCACCACCATGCCTGGCTAATTTTTGTAGTTTTAGTAGGAACAGCATTTCACCATGTTGGCCAGGCTGGTCTTGAACTCCTGACCTCAAGTGATCCACCCTCCTCAGCCTCCCAAAGTGATGGGATTACAGGTGTGACCACCATGCCCAACCTGGGTGTCATCTTTTTTAGTGGGGAATCAATTCAAACTTTTAAAAATAAAATATGTATTTTTTAAAACTGGCAGCCACAGATGATGACTCCAGGCTGCGAATTACTTAATTTCTTTCTGGATCTCAGATGGCAAAGAAACACTTATCTGAAATTCTGCAGTTTCCTCACTTTTACTTCAGTTTCTTTTATCTTTGTAAATGCACATAAAATAAGATCAAGTATTTTTAAAGAATAACTATTATATAATTTTATTCTAATGAAATCATTTTTGTATCTATCTTTATCTGTTTATAGATCTCTCTCTCAAATCTTACTTATATTAATTCTTCTGTGTGTTGGTTTGGAGAGATTCTGTAAAAATAATATTCGTAGACTCTTACCATTGCTTATTTCTGGGTGTCACGATTCGAAGTGAGTTGTTTCTTTCTTGGAACTTTGTGGATTGCTGAGTTTTTATGCTTTTGTACACGTGTAGGTATTACTTAAGAAGATAAACTTAGCCGATACTTTCCCATAAATTCACTTTATAAAGGTTAGTTATTTTAAAGGTTATATGTAAAATTCCTAAATATATTTGGAATTTTACTTAACATCATATTATGAAGACCATGTTACTACTTCCCACTATTCATTTGAAAGGAAGATTTTTTTTTTAAGATTCTTATATTTTTACAAACACTGCTGAGCTCAGAAAACATTTAAACTTGCAGGTCACATTTGCCTAATTAGAAGTGTGAGCCTTTTTCTTAAGTTTCATAGTCTCTCTTTAATAACTGTATTGGATTTATATTTCTAATACAGAATCCTACTCCAAAGGGAGGAACATCACACCACTGGTTTTATTGGTCTTGGAGAACAGTAAGACCATTGAAAATATTCAGAGGAACAGAAAAATCAGCACATGTTATATGTGATACCTGGATCTGTTGTAAAAGAAGAAAAACAAATTGGAAAGTAAATATAAACTATTGAGATAACAAGAGCTCTGGTTGAATTCCTAATAACTAGGAAATTTGTTTGGGCCTGGCATGTGAGATTTAACATATTTCTTTATGACCAAGTTTACATTTGAATGGAAAGGAACCATTTTCAGAAATTACTTGAAGTTTTAATTAATGCATTTTCAGCTTCCCTGGCAGAAGTTTTAATCTCTCTCTTTCTTTCATCCTTGTATAATTTCCTTTCTTTCCTGCTCCCTCCCTCCCTTTCTCTGTCTTCCTCATCTTTCCCCCTTCCACCCCACCCTCCCTCTCTCCTTTTTTTTTTCTTGCATTCTTTTTCTAAATGTAGTTTAAGGCCTATTTACTTAGGCCTCGTTTCCAGACCTTGACAGATGCGAGCTGTGCCCTAACACCGTGCGTCCAAGTCAAGCCTCAATGTGCTCTAACCCCAGTGTTTATGCTGCCTATTAAAGGCATCACTTTTTGGAAATATATAGGGAGTTAAATGATCTCTGACAGCTGTGAACGGCAGAAAAAAAGGACTCTATTGTTCAAAGAGCTGCCTTTAATATTGAGAAGCCCTTGCTAAACACTGCAGTCTGCAGTATGGCAAATGTTAATTGGCTGTAAACTTAACAAGAGCTGGTTTTCCTCCGTTCCCTCAACCTCCCCCAGTTCATTTTCTCCCCATTGCCTCTTCCAAGGTTCTAGTTTCTAGTATTCTACTTCCCTTAGCCTTGTAAACTCACCTCTCTTAGATACCCTCTAAGATTTTTGGGAGTGCTATTTTCTCATAGTACTTTTTTTCTTTTTGAAAGTAAATAGTGTACAACCAGACTCATTAGAGGCAAAAGTTCAGAACCTTTCAATGTCCGGTCTGTGGAAGTCCTTGGTGTTCCTGATGGCCTCCTGGACACTTCTGCTTTTGTAAGCCATGTGAGGTTAGTTTCCTTTCAGAGTTTCTCCAGTTATTTTCAAGAGCAAACTTTATTTTATTATTTATTTATTTATTTATTTATTTATCTGAGAAGGAGTCTCCCCCTATCGCCCAGATTGCAGTGCACTGGTGCGATCTCGGCTCACTACAACCTCTGCCTCCCAGGTTCAAGCGATTCTCCTGCCTCAGGCTACCAAGTAGCTGGGACTACAGGTACCCACCACCATGCCCAGCTAATTTTTGTAATTTTTAGTAGGACGGGGTTTCACCATGTTGGCCAGGATGGCCTCGATCTCTTAACCTTGTGATCTGCCTGCCTCAGTCTCCCAAAGTGCTGGGATTACAGGTGTGAGAACAGCAAACTTTATTTATCCCTGGGCATTTTGTGACTAATAAGCAAGGGTAATAAGAACAGTGTATGATTGTTTAAGTCTTTCAGAATGGAGGGGATCCCCATAACCTTTGGTGGCCTCTTCCTATCGCTAATATTCTTCCTAATCTCTTCCATGAGCCCAATCCAACGTGTCTATTAGGCCCAACTCAAGTTCCACTTTTGTTTTATGACCAACATTTGTAGTGCCTATCATCATAACACAATATGAGTATTCTCACATATTGTGTTAGTTTATATATATGTATTTGCCAGAATTTAGATTTCATGTAACTTGACTATTTTAAAAAATAAGATTCACTGAGGATGTTACTAATATGGCTGAATATTTGCAGCTCATACATAAGCTTACAAATCTGAGAGCGTGTGTTGATTTTGACTGCCTCATTTTTTGCCTTCATCTTTTGAGTCTGCACCATACAATGTAATGCCTAGATAAACACTTTGAATGGCCTGTTGACCTGGGCACTGCCAAGTACACATTTTCAGTTCATTAGTTTGGTTTCCTTCCGAGGTTGTAAGCTTCTTATGAATTGAACATCACTTTATCATCCCTCTACCTCCATAACCAATTCAGAGCTGAGCACTTTGCCGGTGTTCAGTGAATGTTTTGAGTGACAAAAATAGACATTTTTAAAGCTGGAGGAGGTCTTAGAAATCAACAACCACTCTTTCACTTTGTATTTAATTAGGTTTTTTTTTTTTGTTCTTTAATTACTTTTTGGTTGTATGCGAATAGCAATTTTTAAAATTTTGACTTACATAAAATGTCTTTAAAAATTAATACATGTTTGATTACCTGAAAAAAATGTTCTACTCATTGTCTAAGTCTCAACTGACAAACTTCACCCTTGGTGAAGGCTTTCCTGACTTACCCTCATCTTTTCAGTCGGCCATGAGACCATATAGTATCACTCATTATGGGTTATATGATTTTATATGTTAATTGTTGGACTCTCTTCTAGACTGTAAGCTCCTCGAGGAAAGATACCATGTTATTTCATTTTGTAAGCTAAACATTCAGGCCTTCAACAAAATGCATAGTTGGTCAAACAATTCTCAAGGAACCCTTTCCCTGTGCTCAGCATAATCTTGTTATTTCTTTATTGTGCTATGCATCTTTTAATATTGATTTGTAGGAATTCTTTAAATATTAAGGATTTAATCTTATGTTGACTTTGCAAATATTTTCTCCTAGGCTGTGAACTCTCTTTTAATTTTCGTCTATGTGTTTTAAACTTTTGTGTAGTCATTGTGTCCCTCTCTTCTCACAAAAAGACCTTTATGATTTGTAAGTGTAATATCATGTTTAGTGAGACCTGTGGGAGGGGCTCTGGCACTGCGTCTGAGTGACCTTTAATCCATGTGTTCCACAAGTATTTGGGCGCCGGCTATGTGCCCAGCACCAGGACAAATGCTGAGTAGACACAGTGTCTCCCCTCAGAAAGCATAGAGTATATTGTGAGAGATAGTCACTCAAAACCGTTTATAGTCTAGAAGGTTCTATGCTGTTAAAATAAGGAAAGCTGGGCCTGGTGGCTCACTCCATTAATCCCAGCACTTTTGGAGGTTGAGGTGGGCGGATCACCTGAGGTCGGGAGTTCGAGACCTGCTGACCAATGTGGAGAAACCCTGCCTCTACTAAAAATACAAAATTAACCAGATGTGGTGGCATATGCTTGTAATCTCAGCTACTTGGGAGGCTGAGGCAGGAGAATCGCTTGAACACAGGAGGCAGAGGTTGCGGTGAGCCAAGATCGCACCATTGCACTCCAGCCTGGTCAACAAGAGTGAACTCCATCTCAAAAAAAAAAAAAAAAAGAAGAATAAGGATAGAGTGCTGCTGAGGGAAGATTTAGCAAGGCACATTACAAAGCCCTCACTTGTTTGGGTGAGGATGTAGTTAACTGGAAGAATTCCCATGTGAATGACATTCTAAGCTGAGTCCAGAGGGACATAATGGATCTGGAAGGAAAGATGTTGCTGGCCTCTCAGAATGTCTCTATTTAGTGGGTCTTAATTTGTCATTCCACTTTATCAGACTGAGAGGCACCTGGCAGGTATTGGGATATTCCCAAGCCCTGGGATTCAACTCCTGTGTTACAGGCAACTCCAGGTTAAGCTGTGCTCAGGTCTGCATTTCATTCCCAATCCTGTCATTTATGGCCTGACTTCCTCATTGTTTAACCTCTTTAGCCCCAGTTTCCAAATCTGAAAAACTGGACAAGATACAAATAGTTGTCTCACGTAATAGGAAAGATTAAACTATCTAATGAATGAAAAGCTGCTTGCATGCTCTGGTTTCATGCTCAATAAAATCTTGATTCTCCATTTCCCCTTGAACTTTGCCTTGTGTACAGCCCATTTTTTTCTGGTCACTTAAAGAACTCCTTCTTATATAAAAAATATGCCTGGGGGTGGTGGCTCACACCTATAAACCCAGCACTTTGGGAGGCCGAGGCAGGCGAATTACAAGGTCAGGAGTTCGAGACCAGGCTGACCAACATGGTGAAACCCCGTGTCTACTAAAAATACAAAAAATTAGCTGGGTGTGGTGGCAGGCACCTGTAATCCCAGTTAGTTGGGAGGCTGAGGCAGGAGAAACACTGGAACCTGGGAGGCAGAAGTTGCAGTGAGCCGAGATCACGCCACTGCACTCCACTCCAGCCTGGGTGACAGAGCAAGGCTGTCTCAAAAAATAAATAAATAAGAAAATGTGGCAGATATACACCATGGAATACTATGCAGTCATAAAAAAGGATGAGTTCATGTCTTTTGTAGGGATATGGGTGCAGTTAGAAACCATCATTCTCAGCAAACTTTCACAAGAACAGAAAACTAAACACTGCATGTTCTCACTCATAGGTGGGAATTGAACAATGAGATCACTTGGACATGGGAAGGGAAACATCACACACCGGGGCCTATTATGGGGAGGGGGGAGAGGGGAGGGATGGCATTGGGAGTTATAGCTGATGTAAATGACGAGTTGATGGGTGCTGATGAGTTGATGGGTGCAGCACACCAACATGGCACATGTATACATATATAACCAACCTGCACGTTGTGCACACGTACCCTAGAACTTAAAGTATAATAAACAAACAAATAAATATATAAATAAATAAGTTTATTTATTTATTTAAACTCACATTTAAAGTGAGTTTATTTAAAAATGATCTCTAAACTGTCATTGATGGGTTATGTTGAAAGTATTTATAGATTAAAAAATTTAGAGTGCTATTTCTCACAAATGTGAAATATGGCATTAACTATTCAAAAAAAGACGAAAAGTTAATATTTCTTCTCTAGGTGAAACCAGCTCCTCCCCTCCTCTTTATTTATTACATTCTGCTTCTAAGCAGTACTTTCATTTGAAAAATTCATGCAAGTTACTGCAGAGCCTTTTATAAATCTTGTGCATGCACGCTTGCGCACACGTGTACACTTGGCAATTGAGCTAGAATGATTTACTGGGAAATTGATGTGTTTTGTTCTGTCACTTGCCTTCCCCAATTGAAAAAGAAACTGACAGGTTCTCTCTCTGTCTCTGTTTCACCCAATCTCTCTTTCTCTCTTTCCCCAGCTTTAGAGATTTTACAGAACCCATAATCAAGACTGCTGTTTGAGAGCCTCCTCTTTTTGTGTTTTATGAAATGTAAAGACCATTGAAGCCATTTCCTGAGGTGTCCTCAAGGGAATGGGAAGGGGGACAAGTGCACTGGAGAGCTGAACAGTGACAGCAGCAGCAGGGGCAGTTTCTAAATCAGAGGTGTGGTCAGAGGCCAGCAGTTTCTCAGCGATGGGACTTGTGCCTATAAAATGAAATGTCTCAGCAAGACCTCAGGAGGCAAAAGGCTTTCTGGTGCTGTTGGGAAGGGCAGGACTTTAGCATGAGGATTTCTCTTTGTAAACGGTCTCTGTTACCCCTTGAAAAAGAAAAGCCTGTTGGCTCACAGGGAGACCTTGGGGCTTGTGACAGTGAGAAGAATAGGGTCTGGTAGCAGATTCTGTTTTCCAAAGGTGGACTCCACCATATCTTCCATCCTACATGCCCTTCTTTGATGTGGCCCGGCCACACTCTATAGAGGCGTGAGGTCTAGTTTCTCTTCCCTTGCATCTGGGCTGGCCTAGATATTGGCTTGTAACCTGAAGTCATGCAGCTTCTGCTTTTGTATTAGTCCATTTTCATACTGCTATAAAGAACTGCCCGAGACTTGGTAATTTATAAAGAAAATAGATTTAATTGACTTACAGTTCAGCATGGCTAGGGAGGCCTCAGGAAACTTACAATCATGCAAAGGGGAAGCAAGGCACCTTCTTCACAAGGCAACAGGAAGAAGTGCCCAGTGAAGGGGAAAGAGCCCCTTATAAATCCATCAGATCTCGTGAGAACTCACTCACTACCACGAGAGCAGTATGGGGGAAAACGCCTCCGTGATTCAATTACCTCCACCTGGTCTTTCTCTTGACATGTGGAGATTATGGGTAATGTGGGGATTACAATTCAAGATGAGATTTGGGTGGGGACACAGAGCCTAACTATATCAGTTTTGGTCTTTGGCAAACAAGTTCTCTGGGCGTTCCTTCCAGGGGTGCTCCATTCCAGGACACAGCTGATGGCTATGCTGTAAGAAACTCAAGCTCCGTGGACAGGCTATGTGTAAGCACTCCAGTCAACAGCATTGGCCAGGCTCAGCCTTGCAACCATCCTGAACAGCTTCCAGATGATTCCAGCCTCTTGCTCTTCTTCTTCCCATCTGAGTCCCCAAACATTGTGGAACAGAGACAAGCATGCACAGTGTGCCCCAACTGAATTCCTAACTGCAGCATTCATGATTGTACTGAAATGGTTGTTGTCTTATGCCACTAATTTTTTTCAAATGAGCTTTATCAAGGTATTTTAAGCATGTCCATCACCCAAAAATTTCATTGTGCTTTTTGTCATTAGTTTCCTCTCCTAATCCCAGTCCCAGACAACTTCAGATCTGCTTTCTGACTCTGCAGTTCCTTCTTTTCTAGAAATTCCATACAAATGGACTTATATGAGTCTTTCTTTCTTTCTTTTTTTTTTTTTTTTTTTGAGACAAAGTCTCACTCTGTTGTCCAGGCTGGAGTGCAGTAGTGCAATCTTGGCTCACTGCAACCTCTGCCTCCTGGGTTCAAGAGATTCTCATGCCTCAGCCTCCTGAGTAGCTAGAATTACAAGTGCCCACCACCAGGCCTGGCTAATTTTTGTATTTTTAGTAGAGACGAGGTTTCACCATGTTGGCCAGGCTGGTCTCAAACTCCTGACCTCAGATGATCCACCGGCTTCGGCCTCCCAAAGTGCTGGGATTACAGGCATGAACCACTGCGCCCGGCCTATATGAGTCTTTTATTTGAAGTTGCAGTGAGCTATGATTGCACCACTGATCCCCAGCCTGGGTGAAACAATGAGACCCTGTCTCCCAAAATAATAATAATGATAATAATAATATGAGTCTTCTCTATTTTATGCCACTGCACTTTTGGGATATTTTGTTATGTAGCAATGAATGGCTAGAAGAACGCCCCTTTCCATTGTCTGGACATTGCATGAGTTTTATGAACAATTGTGCCCCTAAGGAGGGAATGGTGCCCGATAATGACTAAAACTGAATTCTCTCTTTAGGCTAATTTAAATGGATTTAAAAGAAGTGGACATGTGCTGTTTCCTGTTTATCTGAGTTAGTAAACTAAGATTCATTTATGGTCTATACCATGATGAAGTCAGGGACAGGCCTATTTCTAGAGTAGTGTTTAAGAGATCTACACATTTTCATGAAACACGAAGAGCTACTGAACATGGCCAGCTGACCAGCTGTGCTCCCCATCAGCTGCCTCTAACTGGGAAATGTAGCAGAGCTTAGCCATCCATCCTCTGGTGCCCCGACACAGACCTGCTGCCTCATTCCTCTTTTCCAGGGTTGTAGAAGGCGACAAAGGTCACATTATCAAGTGGGAAACTACTGTGCCTCTGTACTTTCAGGGAATTTTAGACTTTTAGAATCCCTTACAGGTTTGGGAGCTTTATATTTTTATTCTTCACCAACCCAAATATCAAGAAGCCTGAGAGGAAGAACTGACTCGGCAAATGAACTGCTATGGAGCTGTTCCTTATTTATAAGAAAGTAGTTATAAAAATCAAGGAAAGAGCCTGGTGCCCTTGCTCATGCCTGGAATCCCAGCACTTTGGGAAGCTGAGGCAGGAGGATCACTTGAGCCCAGGAGTTTGAGACCTACCTGGGCAACATAGGGAAACCCCATCTCTACAAAAAATTTAAAAATATAGCCAGGTGTGGTGGCACATGCCTGTGGTTCCAGCTACTCAGGAGGCTGAGGTGGGAGAATCCCTTAAGCCCAGGAGGTCGAGGCTGTGAGGCGTATGGCACCACTATTCTCTAGCCTGGGAGACAGAGTGAGACCCTATCTCAAAAAAAAAGGCAACGAGACAAAATCTGTGGGGAAAGGAGTGGGTGAAAATGGAAGCAAACTCAGAAAAGTGTCCAAAATATTATACCTAGAGGCAAACATAGGAAGGATCAAAAGAAAACATTTAGTCTCTCCTCACCCCTAATTTGCATGAAATCCAATAAACGCAAGTAAATGCACAACTAAACGGGGTTCTTTTCAACACCTCTGGGGAGGGCGCTCACAAATCCTCCTGGGGTAACTCAGAGCTATTTAAAAACAATGAAGGAAAAGAATACTGTTGACAGGTGCTATGTGCTTTGCTTGATGTAACCCTTGTTTCTCAAATTGGTCCATCTCTAGGTAATATTTTTATTGATCCTCTCAGATGCTTTAGTGTCCCCTCATTGAAATTAATTTTTTTTGTTGTTGTTCCAGGCCTCTGCAGAAGATGCTCTTTGCGGAGTGAATTGTTAACTGGGGAGGAGGCCACCTAGATTCAGTTATAGAACATCGTAGATTAGATTGTCATACATCAGGGAGTCGAGGACCATTCCCTGGGTAGAGAAGGTGATTATGGTTTATTGTAATTGTAAGTGGGCTCCAAGCTGGATAGAGGATTATCTGCTCATTACTCTCTCTTTGGAAAATCCAATCCGAAAGGAGGTCTTTGGAGGTCACAGATCTTTGGAGGGTCTTTGTGTCTTGTTCCTTAAGTCTGTCTTTACTCGCGTGTTTATAGAGGACACAGATGAAGGCGGCTTGTCCCCTTTACACGGGACTCGCGGTGCTCCTACTCAGTGTGGCTCTCATCGGAGATCCCGGGAAACTCCCCCAAACCCACTGCAGTGAACTGAGGCTCAAACTCGGAGAGGAATGTCACATCCTGTATGTGTGTGTGACTCCTGGGTGATGTTCTCGGGGACAGGGGCGCCTTCTCCAGGAGGGCCAGAGTCCTGTTTGACTTGGACCTGGTCATGATCCTGTCCACTGCATCCTGGCCATGTATTCTGCTGCTTTTCCATGAGCCCCACCGTTTGGCCCACACCTGGCCGGCCCCAGAGCTCTTAACACTGCTGGAGTTGCCAGTCTCTGCCTCAAATTGCACAACATTCAGTTGTTTTTTTTTTTTTTAATACAGAATAGATTTTCTGCTTTTTTTTTTTTTTTTTTTTTTTTTGAGACAGGGTCTCACTCTGTTGCCCAGGCTGGAGTAGAGTACAGTGGCACCGTCTCTGCTCACTGCAACCTGCGCCTCCTGGGTTCAAGCGATTCTCCCACCTCAACCTCCCAAGTAGCTGGGATTACAGGCACACACCACCATGCCTGGCTAATTTTTGTATTTTTAATAGAGACAGAGTTTCACCATGTTGGCCAGGCTGGTCTCAAACTCCTGGCCTCAAGCGATCCACCCACCTCAGCCTCCCAAAGTGCTGGGATTACAGGCGTGAGCCACTGCTCCCGGCCAATTTTTTCTTTTAAGATTCAATATTGTTTTCCTGTCTTTCAGTCTAGATATTTATCTTTCTACTTATTATCGTATGGACTTACACTGTTCTGGGAAGTTTTCTGAGCCACTCCTCCAAATAAGAATTCTCTCTGCGTATGTGCAATCTCAAAAATAAAATCCCTTTATTATTGATCTGGAAGTTTAAACTCGATGACCTAGTTTCAGATGGAAACAAGCATCACTTATAAACTAAGGGCTGCTTGGAAATTTTCTCATTATTCAACAGCTTTCCCCCCACCGCCTGGTCATTTCCAATCTATTATTCAAGGATATTTTGGTTGAAAAAGGTGGGGTTTGGAAAGATGTGACTCAGCACTGTCACTTTATGGCGTCACTGTTGTTTTTTTCTCTTTCTACACATAAGACACAATTACTTAGGTTACAGTTTTAATTAGCAAGCAAGAAAAGACAAGACAAGAGGAAAGCCATCGCTTCTCTGACAATGAGAGTGCTTTGAATTCATGTGCACATTGGCTGCTGTTGCCTGGCCAGGAGTGGGGACACAAGGAGGGATACTGGGCACATGGAGTAGTATTAGTTCACCTTGACTTAGGTGGTTTTAGGTGGCTCCTCCTTTTATCCTTTGGAAGAATCCATGTTCTTTGCCTTTGGTGGAAATATTGTTTTGTATCTTAGCCAAATCCCATCAACACTTCTTTAAAAATAATGAGTCACAGTCATTTTCTTAAAAAGGGACAAAGAAAAGGCTAATCAGTAAACGTGGTATGGAGGAGAAAATTGGCATGCATATGTCAAGTGATTTAAGCCCCTTAGCAAGTGAGGGTTTTCTCCATCAGGCCAGGCCTCGCATGATATATTTAATTGGGAGTCGGGTGGGAGTTTGGCGGAATTCCAAGCCAGAGCAACCCCGGGGAGAGAGGTGTGTGTGAGAAGAAGGGGTGTGGGGTGGAATGAATACCTGAGCATTCAGAATCACAAAGATTTCCAGGCAAAAAGCATCCCTGCCCTCACCTAGACCCAATTAGGGAGAGTGACAAAGCCCACATTATTGCTTCTCAGCTCATTAATTCCTGCCACTTGAGAATGCAGCTTTCCTTTCCCCCTGTCATATCTCAAGTCCCAGGCAATGTGCTTGTAGCTTGTGATGCTGTTGCCTGAAGGCCTCGTGGCCGTGGCAGGCCATGCTGTAGAGGCTGGGGCTGTATCTGTTCCATAATGAAAAGGCAGTAGACCCATGCAGAATGCTAGAAAGAGCCTCACAATGACAAAGTGACTCCCGGTAATCCTAACTTTTTTGACTTAACGGCAAAGGCTGACTTAAATCCCAAACCTTCTCATTTCAAGGTCAAATGATATTCCCTTGTCCTGCTCTAAGCTTAATAGGGTGTGTATTAGTCTGCTAGGGCTACCATAACAACATACCATGGACTGTGAGGCTTACACAACAATTTATTTTCTCATTGTTCTGGCAGCTGGAAGTCCAAGATCAAGGTGTGTGCAGGTGTGGTTATGCTGGAGGCTGGAAGTCCAAGATCAAGGTGTCAGCAGGTGTGGTTATTCTGGAGGCTGGAAGTCCAAGATCAAGGTGTCAGCATGTGTGGTTATTCTGGAGGCTGGAAGTCCAAGATCAAGGTGTCAGCAGGTGTGGTTTCTCCCAAGGCCTCTCTCCCTGGCTTGCACTGCTCTACACTGTCCTCACATGGTCTTTCATCTCTGTTCTAGCATCTCTGGTAAGGATATCAGTCATATTGGATGAGGGCCCCCTCCTAACAGCCTCCTTTTAACTTGATCACGTCTTTAAGGGCCCTTTCTTCAAATACAGTCACATTCTGAGAGATTCAGGTTAGGACTTCAATGTACAAATTTTGGGAGAACACAGTTCAGCCCATAACAGGGTGTGACAAGGACATCAAGAACATGGGAGGGAGATCACAGCCTGTCCTGTGGCTTCCATGCAGTCACTGACTCAATGTATAAACCAACATTCTGTGTTTCCAGCCTTATTTAATTGTCTTTTTTTGTCTGGGTGATGATCTTGTTTCTCAGTAATTGACCATTCAAAGGGTACCCAGTTCCACAAGGAGGATGATGCTGGCTCTCAATATTGGCTATTGCACTTAAGAAATACTTGGAGGAGCTCTAGCATGGGACTCTACAAGGCATGGTCATCTGTAAAATTCTCTGGGAGGCCCCAGAGAGAAATTCTAATTTCCAGTCCTAATTTCTTTGTTTTTTTTTTTTTTTTTTTTTGTACATTCCTTTTTTCCTTTCCTTCAAGGAATACGCTTTACACAGATTTGCTTTGATCATGCATATGGAGCAAGAGTCATGTAACACTTTAAAAAATAGTTGTGTTTTCTCAACATCAAAAACATGATAATTTCTGTTATAGACTAAATATTTATGTCTCCCCTGACCCCACCAATTCATATGTTGAAGTCCCAACCCCCAATGTGATGGTATCTGGAAGTGAACCCTTTGAGAGGTAATTAGGGTTAGATGAGCTCATGAGGGTGGGGACCTCTTGATGGGATTAGTGGCTTTATAAGCAGAGGGAAAGAGAGATTTTTCTCTTTCTCCTGGGAGCACAGTGGAAAGGCCATATAAGGTCACAGTGAGAAGATGGTTATCTGCAAGCCAGGAAGAGAGCTCTCTCCTGATACCAACCCTGCTGGCAGCTTGATCTTGGACTTCCAGCCTCTAGAACTGTGAGAAAATAAATTTTAATTGTATAAGCCACCCAGCCAGTGGCATTTTGTTATGGCAGTCTAATACCATTTCTTAAGAAAAGAGTAATGCTTCTAGAAGAAAAGTAGGAGCAGCCATAATTTTAGAGACAGTCATAGATCTTGGGTGTATCTATCAGATGCCTTCGAGTTCACAGACACCTCTAGATTTCTGTAGAGAACACTGATCTTTTTCACTTTGTGAGATTTAGGAGTGGCACTTTCTACCAGGATACACTAAGTCACTTGGTGGAATGTGACAGAGGCATGAGAATCAGGTTGCCCTGGCATAAACTGATGCGAGAATAGGTCACCAGGCACCTGCTATGGCTGGAAGTGCCTATGTACAGGGCACAGTGCATTCACCCAGCACGTTCCTCGTTCACCCGCCAGGACTCTTCTCCTGTCAAATGTGCAGAAGGAAAGGAATGAAGGTCTGGCATTTTAATGGATTTGAGGTAAAACACTGCATCCTCTGAAGTGATCCATATATTCTGGAAGTCAAAAATGTTTTATCTGAGTAAGCAGATCATTGCCTCAGTTATCTTACAGTTTTCGAAATGTGTACGTGTTTGTAAGCATGTGTTTGATTTGTACTTAAAGTGTCAGGTTCCTGACATCACAGTTGTAGGTGGTTAGATCTAATGTCAGGAGGGCACATTACGGACAGATAGAGAACTACAGGGAAGGCAACTTGATCCATGTCTGCTCTGGTGTGTCTCACACAGCTTTGAACCCACGGACCGTCCTCCTGCCCTTGGCTGCTGGGAAGCTTACAGCTGAGCCATCTCTGTGTTCTGGCTTCTTTCTTCCCATTCCCTGGAAGCAGCGACTAGGAGATAAGAATAACTTATGCTGGAAGTGTGACTGTGGACCTAAGTGTGGATAAGCATAATATATGAAGTGAATGCCGCTGGCACCTAGCAGGCTGTTACTCTCCACTCTTGTTATCAGAGGCAGCAAGCAGGGGAGGGGAGTCGGCTAATCTGTGTCCAGGTCCTGCTCTGAGGCTCCCTGGCTCGATATGACTTTGGCCTCCTCATCTGTAAAACTGGAGGAATTTCTGCCATGCCTGACTCACAGTGTTGCTGTGAGGATTAAATGAGAATATATTTGTAATTTGGAAATGTATTTGTAGGATGTACTTATATCACATACATATGTAATATGTATGCATATATGTATGTGCATGCATACAAATATGTATATGTATGAATTTTTCTTATCATTTCCTAGTCATCATTTTATGTGAAATGGGGCAATAATGGGTTAGTGGAGGCAAATTCAGTATTATGATTAACATTCTGAAAGGAACCTATGTGGGGGAGGAGGGGGGTGCAGTAATGTATGATTTCATTTGTGGTGAGAGGGCGTGCAGTTTTGACTATGTATGGTCTACCAGTTGTCTCTAGTTTGTTTTCTAAAACCACAGTTCATGATCCAGCTTTTAAAAGACGAAATATTCCCTGATGAAAAAAATATTAGCAGTAGGTTAGAAATATCGAAAGAAACACGTAAGTTTGTGCCCTCCAATGTGTCTGTAAGACTCCTCGGAAAGATAGCAGTTACTATTCCAGATCTTTTCCTAACTTAAATTTATTTCTCCTCCTCCCTCCCCACCGTTTTTTCCTAATTAGAATTTAGCATTTGCCGGCTGGGCTTGTTGAGCCTGTACTTGCCGGCTCCAGCTTGGGTCAAACGTGAGCGGCTGGGGATCAGGGACCACAAGGTGGCGCTCTTGCCCGTGGGGGTGGGATCTGGCCCACCTTAAGATGGCCTCCACCTCGCCTTGGCTGTGGTTCAGAATCCCCCCAGACTCATGCAAAGAGGGCACAGCTATTTGTGAACGAGGTCAGTGCCTGCGGCGAGATGATTGAAAGAAGGGGCTGAGCTCTGGATTCCTCTCTCTGGGTCAGTCTCTGGACTGATGGGGCCTTGGTGCTGCATGTCCTGTGGAGTAAGTGCACTGGGAGTCTAACCTGGAGACAGCCACCCACGCTTGATTCCTGTCCCAGAAAAGAAAAAGGCTCAGGAAAGTTTCAGGAAGCTCTACTCTGCTTTCTTCCCAATGATCTCCACCGCAATGGGCATTTCTTTTCTTTTTCCCCCTTGAAATTTAACTTAATATTACATTTTATTTAATTATTTCCCCCCATGCCAAAAAAAAAAGAGATATAAAATAGCTTAATTGAGACACTAAAAGAGAATAAACCGAATAAAAGGAGCTCATGGCAAGTGGAAATTAAAATGAAGATCAAGTTAGACTCAGTGTGCAAACCTATAGAGTCTATATATTTGTGCTTGAAGTTCTCAGGGAAGCAAAAGCTCTTTGCCTTGGGCCACCTGCTGTAATGCAATTTGTGCAGGCCCTGAAGGTATTCACAGAGCTGTCTGGGCCATAACCGGCCTCAGCCCCATCCTCCAAGCCCTCTCTCTCTTCCTTGACGGCAGGTCAGATATTAGAGGTTGCAGCAGAGGACTCTGATACCTTAGGGAATGGCAGGGCCACAAAAAGAAAGTGCCTGGGTCCCTGAATTACTGTGTGGATGAGAGCTTCCTACTGACCAGGAGCCCCTCTTGGAACTTTATAAGGTCTGTTGTGTTGAAATTGTTGGTTGAAGCAATAGCCTGTCTGACTAATAAGCTTTCCATTGTACTCCAGGCAGCCTTGAGAACCATCAGGAGCCGGAGCGACAGTCAGAATCATGTTGGCTGTGAGCCTCTATCCTGTTTAATTTTGTGCCTGCCCTGTGTGTCCCAGTTGGTGCCATGTGCCTCCTTAGGCCTGCTGTAGATTTGTGATTCTATCACTGAAGTTTGCTTTGGTCTCTGATTATCGCTGTCTTCCTACTGCTACTTATTTTCTGCCCATTCAGAAGTGGAAGATGATCTTTTTTCTCAGTTGACCAAAGCTTTAGCTCTAGCATTAGATGTTTAGCTTACCAAGACATTACACCTTTTGCCTGTAGCTTTTCTTCTTTCCTAGTCCATTCCCCAGGATACTGTTTCCCAAATTGCTCTGTGGAACACTAGCTTAGTACATGATATTGATAGATATGTAGGGATAAAGAAGGGTTTTATGGCCAAATTATTGAGGAAAAAATTGGATTAGATGAAGTTAAAGATTTCTCGATGAGTGTGGTGGTAAATGCTTGTAGTCCAGGCTACCGGGGAGGCTGAGGCGGGAGGATTGCTTGAGCCCAGGAGTTAGAGTCCAGCCTAGGCAACATAGTGAAACTCTCTGTAAAATACATAAATAAAACAAGACAATTTTTAAAAAAAGATTTCTTTAATGCAGGACTTCTCGGAGCTTTTAACATTCTAGTGAAGGGAACAGCCAAGTTTGGCTCATAGGCCAAATCTGACCTGCCATCTGCTTTTGCAAGTAAAGTTTTATTGGAACACAGTGATGCTGACTTGTTGACATATTCTCCATGGCTGCATTCTTACTACAATGGCAGAGGTGAGTAGCTACCTCAGTGACAAAATAGCCCACAAAGCAGAAAATATGTACTTTTTGGCCCTTTAGAGAAAAGGTTTACCAACCTCTGCTCACATCTCCAAAAGGCGGAATACATGTGGGTTCACACTTATTTGGCTTCAAATGCCTTCTTTCCTTGGACAACCTATTAACCTCTTAAGAGTTCCAGTTACTCTTGGAAGATGTCATCAGAAGATCAGAAGGCCTTCGTATGACCCTTCGTATTACCATATATTCATATTATCTTTTATCTCTACCTCCACTGCTAAACTCAAACACGTTTCTAGTTGCCCATGAACCCTCATCCCAACCTTTTTCTCACAGCACATTCCCTGCCCTGTTTCTTTTCCAACTCCTCAGTCCCAGGAGTTGCTTCTCTTAATCCCGATGTTCTGAGTCACTGCAGGATTGAAAATCTGCGTCCTACTTCTCTCTAAGAGCGCTGGATGGCAAGGTTCACCATGTATTCACCATGGCGGAGGGCAATGAACCTGACAGAGTGCACAGGCTGCCAGCCGCCCTGGAGCCTGCCTGCTGCTAACTGGCATGCAGGCCATGTATGGTAGTGCAGGAGGCCAGCCTCCAGCCTCGGGAAGGCTCATTCCTACCTCCGGGCAACTGTAGGTGTGCAAATAGCTCAAGGAAGGATCATTTTAAATGCCTTGAAAGCCTGATTTGTAAATAATCTAAGACCAAAGACAGAGCAAGTTAAATATTTATTTGAAGATTATGTCTCTAAGGAGGGATTGTTGAAAATTAGTGAGTGCCTTCCCTTCTTGCCTTCCCTCCCATGCTGGAGGGCATATTATTTTTACGGCTGTGTTTGACAGCCAGAACAAGCCTCTGTAGATTTAGTGGTTGTTTGTAGTGGCATTTATGTGTTTGAATGAGCTGGGCAAACAAGAAGGAGGGAGGTGTGGGTGGTTAATTAACTCTGACAATCTCTTCGCCCACACTTCCATACTCGGGAAATGCTGGTAAAAGAACCATTCACAGGTTTTTTCAGAAGAATAGCCACACAAAAATCCTTCCCTTCACAGGGCTGGTTTAGAAAGCACAGCAAATCAGCACTCCTGCCATTGTAGACTCGGAATCTCCAGAGTGAAAGGCTTGCCTCTGAGCAGAAAATATACGTGACCATGACTTTCTGGATCAGAAAACCAGCAGTCCAGTCAGTTCTTGGGATACTGGCACTCATTCATTCACCCGGTAGTTTCTTGCCACTTGATAGTTGTAGGTCCTGGGCATGTTTTTATATATATGTGTGTGTGTGTGTATATACACATATACATATATACCTATACATACATATACATGTATGTATATACCTATACATACATATACATATATAGGTATATGTGTGTGTGTGTGTGTGTGTATATATATGTATATATCTGGGTCAGCCTGCTTTCTGAGGTATATACAGAAACAGATTTGAAAAATTGCTATTTTTTTCTTTTTTAATGAATAATATATAGTGAAAATCAGGGCTGATGGAAAAAAAAAAAAAAAAACTCCAAAAGTCTTGGTCGATCAACCTTGCATTTTATCCATCTACAGCACTTTCCTCTCCTGGGATATTTTATCAGAAAATAAACTGGGCTCAGACTGTGGGCACCTGGATTCTCATCCCATTTCTCCCAGACAGAATTTGTGAATTCTTGGGGGAAGCCCCTCACCTCTTTTGGCCTCATTATTGAGATGAAGGTGTTGGATCACCTCACTCTCTGGGCCTCCTTGTTGAGATGAAGAAGTTGCATTAAATCAATGTTCTCTCAACTTGCATGATCTTAGGACTTATCTGGAGGATCCGATTCAGTAGATCTGGGGTAAGGCCTGGGAATCTAAGATTCTATTAAAAGCCCCAAGTGATGGTCATGGGAACATCTGGGAAACACTGGATTAGATGACCTTTGGGTCCCCTCTGGATATGACCTTTTAATATCATCATTTTTCTAGGAACTCCCCAACCCACTTCAATGAATATCTCTGAAACAGCTTTAATAAGAGTCCTGAGAATCACTGGACTTTCAAACCACACACACAAAGAGAAGCGTCAGAGAAAGGTCATACACAGACGTTTCAAAACCACTGATGCACTGTAGCTCACGGGTGTTCTCCTTGAGAACGGGGTAGCAGGAAGATAAATGGGGCAGATTCCCTTAGTGACAAAAAGCACAATGGCAAAATGAGGGCAAAGTCACTCTACTGTGCCATGCCCCAGGACTGTGGAGAGTACCTGGGATGACAGGACTGTGTGTGGATGTGAGGTCAGAAGCCACCCGTCCAGCTTTGACACTGTGGATGCTGCTGGGCACTGATTTCAGGAGATACACAGAGGAATGGGGGAACTGTGGGCACCTCTTCTTTCCCGGACTTACCATGGCCCTCTGGGGTAGGGAGGTCAAGAACTTACAGGCACTCACTCTCCGCTCCGTCCCAGGCTTTCGTCCCAGGCACTATGATGCTGCTGCCAGCTCTTTCTGGGTCATCCTATAGTACTTGCTCTCCTTCCATCTCTTCTCCAAGGCACCTTTCCTCCCTCTGCAAGAAACTTTTATGCCTACAAGCCCTACTCCTTGAGCATGAGAGAAGAATGAGAGAAGCTCTTTTTTGTTGTGCACAAAGGTTTTGCAATACCTCCTTCTCCTCCTGCTCTGTGGGTCTAGCCCTAACTCCTGCTAACTCCTGCTACGTGGCTTAAGCTTTTGGGCTCTGGTGAGCCCTCCACCACTCATTGTCCCTCTAGCCTTAGGGGAGGCATCAGCTTTGTGCTCTTCTGAGCTTTAGGTTGCCTCAGCATCTCCCGTTTGGCTTCTCAGCTCTTATTTCATCTTTGTGTTAGTTTGTGGCATGAAGTTCCTTTGGTGTAAGAGACCTGTATGCGTTTCTGTTTTTCTGACTTGACCCCAAACATCCTAATTTTCAAGGTAGGCCCCCAGCTGAATTGCTGCTCTGAGTGATGTATATAGCAGTAGCATCTGACAAGTGACTGGCTGAGATGTCATACTTAAACAAAAACCTCGCACTTAGGATGTCCCAAATTGAATATATTGACCTTTCCAATTGTCTTCCGATCTCAGTGTTTACAGAATAACATTTCTGGCCCATTGCAGTTGCCAGTGTTCAGATTCTCAATGTTTTCTACATCTTTTCCCTCTACCTCACCCTGCACATTCAATACAATGCCAGTCCTCTTGATGACAGTGCCCTGATATGTACAAATCCACACCCTTATAAGCATCTCCATAACACAGCTTCAGGCTGTTATTTTTCCTTTTGCTGCAAAGGCCTCTGCTGGTCCCTAGCTTTTGGGGTCTTCCCACTTCTGATCCACATGTGTGCTTCTGGAGGGATATTAGTCAAGCACAACTCTGTTCTGTCCACTGCTGACAAGATAAAGGTCCAACTCTCCCGACAAATGAGCCCTTGAAGGATCTCACCCATCTATACAGCCTCATTCCTGCCAGGCGGTACCTCTCACCATTTCTCAGGCATACCTTGCATTTCCTGCATTCACGCTGTTCCCTCCTCTCAGAATGCCCTTTCTTCTTATTTCTACCTAGCTTCAAGTCTTGGTTTAATGCCAGCTCCAACCTAAAGCCTCTCCTAATCCTCCTATCTGGAACTAATCTCTCCTTCCTCAACGCGCTCCTGCGTTTCTTTGTTCAGCCCCTTTGCCTCTTACCACATTCTGCCTGGTAGGGTCGCTATGTTGCTAAGTCACCCCCAAATGGTAAGTCCTTCGGATGTGGTGCTTGTGCATATGTACAGCTCCTATCAAATAGTTGCTGCTCAGTGGAGACTGGGTAGAAGACATGTTATGGTCACTCAGTGAATGCATATCACATTTGTGAATTATAGCAATGCTTTCATACATACCTCTCTATATGTAAATCTATCTATTATTCTGTCAGTGATATTGCTATTCTTCTTGGGAAGTAGTACTCACTTCTCTTTTTAACCCAGTCTCTGAAACGTAATCACTGGATATTAATAATTTATTAGACTAAATTTCCCATACAGATGATTTGAGTGTCAGTCACATGCACATGTTAGGTGATTTGCATACATTATTTTATATAATCCTCTCAAGGAGGGACTCTCTTTATTTTATAGATGAGAAAAACTAAGGCTCATACAGATTAAAGACTTTTACCAGCATCACACTGTTAGCTGGTGAGTGGAGGGGCCAGGATCTGAAGGGGGATCTACATGATTTAAAATCTGTCATAGAAGGATAGGTTCTTTACCTTCACCTTGGGGAAGAATCATTTATCTCATGAGAAAAGACTAAATTTACAGATGAAAACTTCCACTTCTTGTTTCTTACTGGACTTGGAATTTCTCCGCCGGTCTTTGATGACCCTGGGCGCTACCGAGGTTGCCCACCTTACTCCATTTCTCCTCTGGTTTTCTCCATAATAACACAGATACTTCTTAATGAAGTCCTACACCCCGGATTCCCAGTCTAGTTCTTTCACCAGCTCACTCTCATTAACCCCACCCCCAACCCCAGGTAGGCATGCCTTCTAATTCTCAATAGCTCACCAGTTGAAAAATAGCCTATCCTTAGAAAAGACCCAGAGAATGCCACGCTGGCCGGTGGGAGATGGATCTTGCCATCACGGTCACAGACGCGAGATGAGCAGCAGAATTCCTGGCTTGGCTTCTGTGTCGCGTCCGAGCAGGCTGGAGCTGTTGGCAATTCTTTCCGGGGTCTATCTTGCCTGCCAAGTTGGTTGACCTCTGGGGCATGGTGAAAGGTGTAGCTTTTTGGTTAGCTATTTTTCAGGGCTTTTCGGTTCCCTTGCTTTCTTTCCTCTTTAGTTTTTCTTTTCAGAGAGACTCTTAGCTTCCTCATTCAATGCAATAGCCCAGATGCATTGAGGCATGGGGGCCCAGAGGCACTGGACTCATTAACATGAGTCCTGTAAGTGAGTATAAAAGTGTTAATACAGTAGCAACATGAGCCGGCTCACTTTAAAAAAGAGAGAGAAAACCCTTAGTTTTAGATAGATAATCCTCATTGTCTTTCTTGCCTTATTTCTTCCCCACTCAGAGTTTCTGTCTTTCCTTTTACCCTTTCTTTACTCTTCTCTCCATCTCCCCTTGTCTTTCATCTCTCTTTAAAGGCAAAAAGAAACAAAACAAAACAAAACAAAAAACGACACAGCTTCTCAGTGTATGCCTGTCAGACTTGTTGGCCCTCAGGCTGAAAAAGTTCTCTGAGTTCTCAGGAATCCCCCCCAAGGCTGGCTGACTTTGAGGACTAGCACACCAAGCAGTACAGCTGCCTTCCAGGTACAGACCAGGTTGGACTGGATTGGGAGTCTAATTACCAGCAGAAAATTAAAGAAAGGTAATAATTGCCCTTAAGCACTTAACAAAAGCAAATCTCACCTTGGAGGTTTGTAAATGTGTAGTGAGGACTGGTTTCAGCGAGCTTGCGCTGCACTCTTTGTGTTTGATTTGCAAACCAGAATGCACACGCCTCCATATGCATAATTGGATCCTCACGGTCTCTGCCTCCATGTGACCATGCAGTAGTTTATTTATCCAGGGCTCATTCAAAGAAAAGCTGAATGGAACAAGAAAACTCCCACTTTGCGATAGGATTAGATACCATGGAGTACGCCTCCCCCGTACTCTTTCAAAGATTTTTTTTTTTTTTTTAAGTTTCTAAATCTGCTTGGGAAGAAAAAGTAAATTGCCAGAAGTGAGATTAGTGGGGAATATTGTTCTTAGGACAATAGCGTCTTTATGGCTTGACTGGTATGAGCTCCCCGCTTCAAAAAAATACAAGAGCTGGAGGTGTGGGGGTTCTTAATTGCCTACATCTGATCAACTGGCAGCAAAAAAAAAAAAAAAAAAAAAAAAAGGAAGAAGAAAGAAGGAAATCTCATTCAGCTCTGATTTGGCCTGGATCAAGTCCACTTGCTAATCAGAGTTTAATGAGGATGCCACTGGCCCTGTTGTATTTGCCGATGCTCCCACTAAGGTCCCTGGCCTTCTGTTTGTGCAGGGAGCCCTTGCATCCCGCCGCCCCACGAAGCAGGATGCAGGCTGAGATGGAAAAGTCCCGGCCCGGAGAAGTTAATTAAGTTTAGGCCCTTGGCATTCCAAGTCACCGGAACCGATGGTGGGAAGCCTCACCCACCGGCACAAAAGAGACCCACACGGAACTCTGAATGACTGTCCCTGGCGGTGGTAGCTGGGCTTCTGCGCGCCCCACTGCCAGCTCTTAACCCCGGGAACTGTGTCCCCTCCCCTCCGCTGCACAAACTGAATAGGCCTGCAGGACCGCGGAGGGCCCTGGCTCCGGCGTAGGAGGGTTTGGGAAGCGCATGGTCCAGCATCGGATGTTCCAAGAGCGCGGATGCCAGGCCCCGGCAGGGATTGACAGATCTGTGAAGGCCGAGATGAAGGCCTGGTTTGTTTTGTGACGGTCCCTTTGGTTTTTAACACAAATTATCATAAGCAAAAAAAAAAAAAAAAAAAAAAAACTGACCTCTAGGTGGGCAAGCCACTCTTTTTTTCTTTTCTTTTTTTTTTTAAGTTGTGTATTCCATAATCTCTGAGTAGAGGAAACGGAGCATTTGTGCCTGCATGGGGATGCTGCAGAGAACGGTAGGTCTTGGGTTCAAGGAGCCCCGGGGTAATGGGCACCCACTCCTTGCTGCCCGTCTGTGTTCCTGGCAAGCGAAGCCAGGAGGGCAGTGGGAGGAACGGGAGGTTGAGAGGCTAACTGACTTGGGTTTGAGTTCCAGGCCCACCTGAATTCTTTGAGGCTCAGTGTCCCTTATGACAAATAGAAAAATAATAGTCATTGGCCAGATAACAATGTCGTGGTCAAGACAGGGCTAAATTTGACAGAGGTTCCATAAGATTAGGGTGGAGCTGAAAAAATCCTGTCACTTAGAGACATGGTAACTGTGGTAATGTCATAGCACAAGGCATTACGTGTTTATGGTGATCCTGGCAGAAACAAACCTACTGCGATGCTGGCCGTGTAACAGTCGGGCACATACACACATATGCGCAGTATGTAATACTTGATAACGATAATAAATGACTATGTTATTCATTTATGTATTTACAATACTATACTTTTTATTATTATTTTGGAGTGTACATCTACTGAAAAAAAGTTAGCTGTGAAAGAGCCTCAGGCAGGTCCTTCAGAAGGTGTAACAGCAGAAGGGATTGTTATCCTAGGAGAGGATGGCTCCACGTGTGTTTCTGTCCCTGAAGACCTTCCAGTGGGACAAGATGTGGAGGTGGAAGACAGTGATATTGATGATCCTCACCCCGTGTAGGTCTAGGTGTGTTTTTAGTCTTAGGTTTTAGCAAAAAAGTTTACAAAGTAAAAAGTAAAAGCTTAAAAAATAGAAAAAGCTAGTAGAAAAAGGATATAAAGAAAAATATTTTTGTAAAGCTGTAAAATGTGTTTGGGTTTCAAGCTAAATCTTATTATAAAAGAGTCAAAAAGCTTAAAAAAGAAAACTTTAGGCCAGGCGCGGTGGCTCACGCTTATAATCCCAGCACTTTGAGAGGCTGAGGTAGGTGGATCATGAGGTCAGGAGTTCAAGGCCAGCCTGGCTAAGACGGTGAAGCCCTGTCTCTACCAAAAATACAAAAATTAGTTGGGCGTGGTGGTGAATGCCTGTAATCCCAGCTACTTGGGAGACTGAGGCAGAGAATTGCTTGAACCCAGGAGGCGAGCCGAGATCACACCACTGCACTCCAGCCTGGGCAACAGAGCAAGACTTCGTCTCAAAAAAAAAAAAGTAAAAGAAAGGAAAAGAAAACTTTGTAAAGTAAAAAAGTTACAGTAAACTTGGGTTAATTTATTATTGAAGAAAGAAATTTTAAAAATAAATTTAGGGTAAGGTAAGTGTCCAGTGTTTATAACATCTGCAATAGCACACAGTCATGCCCTAGGCCTTCACATTCACCCACCACTCACTCGTGAACTCACCCAGAGTAACTTCCAGTCCTGTGAGGTCCATTCATGGCAAGTGCCCTATAAAGGTGCATTGTTAAAAAAGTAATTTTTTACATAATTGTTTTTCATTTTTAAAAGACACAGTCTTATGTTGCCCAGGTTGGTCTCAAACTCTTGAGTGATCATCTTGCCAGCCTTGACCTCCCAAAGTGCTGGGATTACAGACATGAGCCCCTGCCCTCAGCCCTAAAATGAAATATTTTATACTGTATTTGTACTGTACCTATTCCATGTTTGGATATGTTTAGGTACACAGACAGCTACCATTGTGTTTCAGTTGCCTACAGTATTCAGCGTCGCACCATGCTGCCAAGTTTGTAACCTAGGAGCATAGGCCATACCATGCAGCCTAGGTGTGTAGGAGGCTATGCCTTCTAGATGTGTAGAAGTACACTCTACGATGTTTGCACAATGATGAAATCACCTGCAGTTGTGTTTCTCAAAACGTGTCTCTGCCGTTAGGTGACACATGACTGTACTTACCATGGTGTAAGGATTGAGATATGTGTGGACATTGTCAGGAGTGCCATTCTCAAGGTCACATGATAAGTGGGCCTGTTCCCTCTAGGCTGATGGTTCTCAGAATCTACCATCATCAGAATTCCCTAACGAGCTAGTGAGCATGAGTGCTCCTGGGCTCCACCCACAGAGACTGATTCGGCAGGCCTGAGAATGTGCCTTCCTAACAAGCACCCAGGTGATGCTGATGCAGGTGAATTGTGGACCAGGCTTCAAGACGTAACCTTAGGGCAGTCAGGCAGGGTTCTGCAAGCACTAAGTAGTTTTATGACATCTGAAGCCACCTCCATTTACAGTGTTATGTAGAATTTATTCTACTGGTCTATAATTAATTTTTCTTTCATTGTCTCTCTTATTAACATTTATTGAACATTTTCGGTGTACCAAACATTATATTATACTAAGCCTATTACCAATATTATCTCATTTAATCCTCCCTTTTTCTCATTAAAACTTGCAACTAGCTGCATGGCTTTCTCATTCCATTCATAATAACTTGAGCTCAAACTGTTACCTTTTCAATGAGGACTTATGCTTTTTAAAATCAAACCTTCTCTTCATTCCTCAGCACATCTTAGCCTCCTTTTCTGCTTTTTTTCCTCCTTCAAAAAGTATTAATCACTATTGAATATACTATATATTGTATTTATTTCATTTATTATCTGAATACCCTCAAGATTACCTTCCTTCCTCCTTTCCTCCCTCCCTTTCTTCCCTCCTTCCTCCCTCCTTCCCTTCCTCCCTTCCTTTCTTCTGTGTTGTTTATTGCGATTTCTCTAGTCTCTACAACAGTCACTGACCCATTCTAGGTGTGCTATTAAAATATATTAAACAAATGAAAGAACCACCTCAGGAAGTAGGTACTTTGTGGATGAAAAACAGGTTTAAGAAAGATAGGTAATTTGGTCAAGATTACACACCAATAGGTGGACAAGAAAGAACACAGACTCAGGTATGTATGTCTCCAAAGCCTGTGCTCTCAACCCGGGGCCACCTGCCCTCACTCCCATCATGCTCTGGGCTGAAGCTAATTTGGGCAGGTCCCAGAAACCTAACAGCCCGCATCGCACAGGCTCCGAAGGGCTTGTTCTCTCCTGAGAGAGCAAACTGAGAGTGTAGGCTGCAGGTTGATCCAAAGTGGGGAAGGTGGTCTTCTGAGAACATCACACCTCAGCCAGCCCATTGTTTTGGAACATCTGGGCGCAGCAACAGAGAATTTTACCAACACACCACTCTCTCTTTACTGAAGAGCTGACTGAACATGTTTTTCAGCTTCACAATTTGAATTTGCCCTCCAAGAAAATCCTTTCTCCAGCCCATAGGCAAGCTCATATATCTTATTTTATAATCCCACTGCTGAAATGTCCCCTGTAAACTGTGGAAGCCCATTTGGTTTTAATGCACACGTGGCTCAATACATATTTGAGCAAATTAATGAACAAAACTTTTTAAATTAAACTATTTATTTTGAGATAATTGTAGATTCGCATGCAGTTGTAAGAAATAATGCAGAGATATTCCTCGAACCCTTTACCCAGTTTCTCCCAATGATGATATCTTGCATAGCTGTAGTTCAATATCACAATCAGGATATTGACATGGATGCAGTGAAAATACAGAACATTTCCATCTCCACAAGCGTCTCTCATGTCGCTCTTTTATAAACACACCTAGTTCCCTTCTATCTTCCCTGTCCATAATCTCCTGGCAATCACTCATCTGTTCTCCATTTCTATAATTTTGTCATTTCGAACATGTTATATAAATGGAACCGTACAGTATGTACCCTGGTAGGATTGACTTTTGTCACTTAACATAATTCTCTAAAAATTCATCCAAGATATTGCATGGGCCAGCAGTTCATTTCTTCACTGCTGGGTAGTATTACTTCCTGATATCATTATACTAATAGTTTGTTTAACCATTTACCTATTGAAGGACATTTAGATTGCTTCCAATGTTTAGCTATTGAGAATAAAGCAGCTATGAATATTCATGGATAGGTTTTTGTGTGAACGTGAGTTTTCATTATTCTGGGATAAATGTGCAGGATTATAATTGCTGGGCCATATCAAAGTTGATGTTTAATTTTTTTTCTAGAACCACCAAACTGTTTTCCAGAGTGGCTGCAGCATTTTGCACTCCCATCGGCAATGTATGAGCGGCCTGGTTTCTCTATATCTTCCTCGGCACTTGGTGTTATCATAAATTTTTATTTATGTCATTCACATTAGGTGTGTAGCAATATCTCACCGTGGTTTGAATTTGCATTTCCCTAGTGGCGAATGATGCGGAACAACTTTTCATGTGCTTATTTGCCATCCGTATTTCCTCCTTGGTGAAATATCTGTTTATGTTGTTTGCCCACTTTCTAATTACACCGCTTGCTTTATTGTTATTGCGTTTTCAGAATTTTGCATACATTCTAGATACTAGTCTCTTGTGAGAGATGTGATTTGTAAATATATTCTCTCAGTCTGTAGCTTGTTTTTTCTTGTTTTTTGTTTCTTCCATTTTCTTACCAGGGATTTTCACAGAGTAAAAGTTTTTAATTCCGGTGAAGTTCAGTATATCAACTTTTTTCTTTTATGAATTGTGCTTTGACATCTAGTGTATGAACTCTTAGCCCTAGATACTGAAGATTTCCTCCTAAATTTTTTCATAAAACTTTTACATTTAAGTCCATAATACATTTTGTGTCAAGTTTTGTATAAGGTATAAACTTAAATCAAGTTTTATTTTTTTCATTGGTGAATGTCCAATTACTTTAGCACCATTTACTGACAAGACTATCCTTCCTCCATTAAATGGGTGGCACTTTTGTCAAAAAGTTGAGTATATTTATGTGTCTGTTTCTGGGTTCTTTATTCTATTCCATTGATCTGTGTGTCTATCTTTCTAATACTACAATCTTGATTAATGTACGTTTTGATTAATATAAGTTTTGAAATCGAGCTGACTGATTCTTCTTACTTCATTATTCTTTTTCAAAATTGTTTAACTCTTCTAGTTTCTTTTGCATTTCTGTATAAATTTTAGAATAATCTCATCTATATCTATAAAAAATCTTGGCAGTGTTTTGGTAGGAACTACCTTAAATCTTTCTTTAATTTGGGAAAATTGACATCTTTACTATGTGGAGGGTTCTAGCCTATGTCCATGTGAGATATACTATGTCTTTGATTTCTTTCATCAGTATTTTGAAGTCCTATATGTATTTTGTTAGATTTATACCTCCTTTGTTTTTTGAGCTGCTGTAAATGATAGTGTTTTAAAATTTGTTACCCTGTGTTTATTCGTAATACATAGATACACAATTAATTCCTATATGTGGATCTTATATCCTGAAGCCTTGCTGAAGTCACTTATTAGTTTTAGGAATTTTTTTTTTTTTGGTAGCTATCTTGAGATCTTCTGTGTAGGAAAATCTGTCTGCATGTAGAGGCAATTTTATTTCTTCCTTTCCAATCTATATGCCTTTGTTTACTTTTCTTGCCTTATTGTCTTGGCTAGAATGTCCAGTACTATATTGGATTAATGATGCATGCAGATGTCCTTGTCTGATTTCAGTCTTGGAGGAGAAGCATTCAGTCTTTCACCATCAGGTATAATTTTGGCTGTAAGTTTTTTTGTAGATGCTGTTTATTGAGTTCTAGAAGTTCTTCTCTATTCCTGTTTTTCTGGGAATTTTTTATCATGAATGAGTATTGGATTTTGTCAAATGATTCTCCTGTATCAATTGATAAGATCATGTGACTTTTTTCTTCTTAACTTATTAATATGGTAGATCTTATTAATTGATTTTCAAATATCAATTGATTTTGCATATCTGAGAATAAAGCCCACTTCATCATAGTGTGTAATTATTTTTATGTATTGCTGAATTTTTTCTGCTAATATTTTGTCAAGAAGTTTTGCATCTAAATTCATAAGGGATATTGGTCTGTGTTTTTTTTTTTTTCCTTCTCCCTTTTTATACTGCCTTATTGTCTTTATCTGGTTTTGGCACCAGGGTAATAGAAGCTTCATAAAATGAATTGGTAAGTATAACCTCCTCTTCTATTTTCTGGAAGAGGTTATGTAGAATTAATACTAGTTCTTCTTTAAACATTCTCCAATGAAACCACCTGGACCTGGAGATCTCTTTTTGGGAATTTTTAAATTGCAAATTGAATTTCATTAGTAGTTGTAGGGCTATTCAGATTTTCCAATGATCAATTTCATTTTGGGTGAGTTGTGAGAAATTGGTTCATGTCCTCTAAGTGTCAATTTTATGTGTGTAGAGTTGTTTGTAGTACAGAAGAGGGAGTCCCTGACTTACGATGGTTTTAATGCAGGACAGGTGAGCCTCAAAGTGGGACTTAGCCCATGAAGGTTCTTGGCTTTGCCCAGGAAATAATTCAAAGGCAAGCCAGAGGTAGAAGAAAACAGCTTTATTGAGGTAGCAGTGTTACTGCACTGATGGTGTATCAGCTCCGTGACTGCTCCTGCAGAGCAGGGCTACCCGGTAGGCAGAAAGTAGCAGCTCAGGACAGTCTTGCAGTCATATCTATACCCACTTATAATTGGTAGTTTATGAAGAAATTTCTAGGGAAGGGGTAGTAATTTTTGGGTCATTGGACCATTGCCATGGAAAGGGGTGGTAACTCCTGGGTGTTGCCATGGCAATGATAAATTGCCATGGCACACTGGTGGGTATGTCTGATTGGAAAGCTGCTTCTGCCTCAGCCCTGTTTTAGCTAGTCCTCAATCTGGTCTGGTGTCTGAACCCTGCCTCTGGAGTCGAGTCCTGCCTCCTACCTCAGTTCCATAACAGTTTTGGATGGTGGGCACTCTAGTTTTGTCTCTCTTTAGTTTTGTCTGTCTTTCTTTCTCTAACGGTGACTTATACCGTCATTAGAATTCTCTAGTCAATTTTCTCGGCAATGTAACAGCACTTTCATATGTGAGGCACTGAGAAAATACTGCAAAGACAGGCAAAGGCATAGCTTGGCCCTCAGGGGGATCATAAACTAACCCAGACAGATGCTTGCTTGCCCAAAATGATCCTGTTCAGATAAAAGAAGATGCAATTTGAAATCTAGCCCCTAATTCAAGTTAAAAAACAACCTCCGTGGTTTTATTTATAGCTTATTTCTTGATTCCAACACCTTTCCTGTCCAAGTAAGAACCAGTCCTCCCTCACGTGTGAAGGGATAACAAATGAGTCTGACTCACCACCTAGCTCTATGTGAGGCAAACACAATAAAAGTATGTTAAGCCAACTTTGATTCAATAATATAAGCAAATTTTCTTTTACTGTGGTAAAATATACATAATATAAAATTTACCTTTTAACTATTTTTAAGTGTAAAGTTTTGTGACATTAGTATACTCTCATTGTTGTGCAACCATCACCACTATCCATCTCCAGCAGTCTGTTATTATCCCTGTATCCGTTAAACATGAACTCCCCATGTCTGTCTCCCCCAGCCTCCCGGTTTAAACTTTATTTTGATGGTAAGGGTTAAAGAACATGTAGCCCTTGGAAGGCGTATGAAGCACATACTCCAACTCTTTCTTTCTTTTTTTCAATAATCCTTTATATCAGACCCAACACTGTGTGTATTAGATAGGTTTCCATACCTATTTTACAGATAGGAAACTAAGGCCTAGTAAGCTAATGTCACCCCCTTTAACTGAACACAATTCTCGCTTGGCCTTTCCTTCTTGCGTAGGTGAATTATCTGCCCACCAAGAGTCAAATGACATTTCATGGCCTCTGTTGCTGGCTCATGTACTGCCCTGGGGTTTCTGGAATTCCAGCCATGTGCAGGTGACTTGTAGATGATTGTATTTGTATTAGTCCATTTTCACACCGCTATAAAGATACTACCTGAAACTGGGTAATTTATAAACAAAAGAGGATTAACTAACTTGCAGTTCTGCATGGCTGGGGAGGCCTCAGGAAACTTGCAATCATGGTGGAAGAAGAAGGGGAAGCAGATCTGTTCTTCACAAAACGACGGGAGAGAGAGAGAGCGCTCAGGGGAAACTGCCCACTTTTAAACCATCCAATCTCATGAGAACCCCCTCACATATCATGAGAACAGCATGGGGGAAACCACCCCCAGGATCAATCACCTCTCACCAGTTCCTTCCCTGGAGATCTGTCCCTCCCGATTTGAGATGAGATTTGGGTGGGGACACAGAGCCAAACCATATCAGTACTGATGGTACTACTGTCATTGATTCTTGGTTCCAGTTACATCAATAAGGAACCTGGGGCTCCACCTACAGGTGTTTAACTGTGAGAGAATGAGATCTCTGGTTTTTTTTATTTATTTATTTATTTTGAGATGGAGTCTCGCTCTGTCGCCGAGGCTGGAGTGCCGTGGGGCAATCTCTGCTCACCACAAGCTCCGCCTCCTGGGTTCACGCCATTCTCCTGCCTCAGCCTCCTGAGTAGCTGGGACTACAGGTGCCTGCCACCACACCCGGCTAATTTTTTTTTTTTTTTTTTTGAATGTTTAGTGGAGACGGGGTTTCATGATGTTAGCCAGGATGGTCTTGATCTCCTGACCTCGTGATCCGCCCGCCTCGGCCTCTCAGAGTGCTGGGATTATAGGTGTGAGCCACTGCGTCCGGCCTCCAGATCTCTGGTTTTAAGGGGTTCTTAGCCTAGATCCCAGGCTTGACTCTACCTCTCAACCACTGTTCAACTTTGAGCAGATTACATGGTCTCTCTAAATCTCAGCTTCCTCATTGTAAAGGAACTTCAGTTTTTCCATGGTACAACAGGGATAATAACAAATTTGATGTTCCCACTTACACATCTGATAGGCATCTCAAACTCAACAGAATGAAATGGAACTTTTGATTTTTTTCCTCCTGAATTGGTGTCTTCTGCAGTCTTCTTAAGACTAATTAATGGATCTGACAGATGACATGACAGAAACCCGGGAGTCCTCCATTCCTTTTTTTTTCCTTAATCATTAGAAACTCCTATTTATTATGCCTGAGTTACAATTTTGTTATGTACATCAATTTCTCCTCAATTTCACAGCCATTACCCTGGTTCACCTCCAAAAAGGACTATGAAAATCGCCTCTCAACTGGTCTACCTGGTGCTTCTCTATCTTTAACAATAAGAATGAGGATAAAAATAAGAATGTTTTTACAGTGCTTTGTCTGCCAGCCACTGTTCTAAGTGTATTACATATATTAATTTATTTAATCCATGCACCATTCATAGGCAAATCCCCTACTTAAAATTAATCCATGGCTTCCCATTGTTTTAAGAATAAAATTCAAGCTCTCTATCTTGCTCTGCAAGATTCTGAATGATCTCACTTCTCCCTCCAATCTCCCCTCCCCAGTCTTCACCTTCACTCTTCAGAGGCTGACTACACTGCCTTCCTTTTTATTTCTCAAATGTGTTCTCAAGTCTTTGCAGTTCCTGTTTTTTCTATTTTGTCTCCCAACGCTTTGCATGGCTAGGCTATTCCCATGCTTCAAGTCCTAGCTCATAAAATACCTCCTTGGAGAGGCCTTCCCAATCTTGTTTATCCTGTTCATGGGCCAAGAATTCTTGATCACATCATCCAGGTTATGATGTGATGTGAGCAATGTCTATCCCAGTTTGTATTGATCTTGTTAGTTTATTTGTGTATTTTTTTTTTATTACCCCGTTAGGCTGAAAGCTCTATGAGGACAGAGACTTCATCTGTTTTATTCCCTGTTCTTTTCAGCACCAAGGAGAATGCCTGGGTCCCAAGGGACTCAGTGGCTGTGGCTAGAATGAATCAGTGAAAGAATGAATCACATACAACAGAGGGCCTTTTACTTCATAAGGGTGTTGGAAGATTAAAATGCATGAGATAGCCTATTGGTTGTACTTTATGAATCAGTCCCCAGCTCAGATGTTTGAAAGCAATAATTATTTTCTTTTCTGTTATTTATCATTTCCTATAGCAGTTTTAAGTAGAAAGTTTCTTTTTCTTAGACAAGCAGACATGATAACCACAGTCTTCCTCTTTCAGACTCCTCCCAGATGTGTGCCAAGCTCAGGAATACCTTGTAATGCCAAAATTACATGAGGCAGGACGGTCCAAGTTACTGCCAAGAACCAAGAGCCATGTCTACACAGCTCCGGGTGTAGCTCTTTTTTTCTTTTCTTTTTCTTTTTTTGAGACAGGGTCTCACTCTGTCACCTAGGCTGGAGTGCAGTGGCACAGTCGTGGCTCACTGCAGCCTCGATCTCCTGGGCTCAAGTGATCCTCCCATCTCAGCCTCCTGAACAGCTGGGACTACAAGTGTGTGCCATCATGTCTAGCTAATTTTTAAATGTTTTGTAGACACGAAATCTCATTATGTTGCCCAGGCCGGTCTTGAACTCCTGAGCTCAAACAATCCTTTTGCCTTGGGCTCCCAAAGTGCTGAGATTTGAGTGTAACTCATTAAAGAATTCAGGACCCACTCAGGTAGGGGACCTTCAGAGACTCCCGGCGTCTGCTCTGTCTGGATGGACATGCAGCTGCTCCTCTTGGATCCTGCCCCTTCCTCTGTGGCATTGCCAGGAGAGGCCCACTGGTCTTACTTTTCCCACTCCTCTGCTAAGCTAGGGAACACTTAGGGGAGGGGAGACCAAAGGAGGAGTTCTGCTGCACCCCCTACTTCTGGCAAAGACCCCATTCCTGCTCTGGAATCCCCTAGGGTCTTGTGGCTTAGATTCCTGGGAGATGATTGTCAGGGAGATTTTCAGGCCGCCTCCATTTATCCTCCCTTTGGTCAACGATTACAGAAAGGAAAGGAAAAACACAAGAGGAAAACCATATAATGTTATATCATAAAAAATATCTAGCCAACACTCACAGAACACCAGTTACAGTGACCACTTAATAGATATTAATTCCTACTTTTGTCACATTCCTCCCTCCCTTAAAGGTGTCACAAATGATCTGTGGAGTGAAACTCCATTGGGTCATTAAGGCTGACCATGGTGAAACAACCACTTCTCTCATCAACTTACCTGTTTCCACAGGACTCACACTGTGGTGTAGCATGTAAAGTTCTTTCTCCTGTTAGAAAGCGTCCAAACAGGCATCCAGGTGACTTAACCGAACTCCACTTTTGCATGGAGTTTGGATAAGTCCTCCTTTTTCTCTACTTCTCAGAATGGTGCTATTGGGTTTGAGACATTCATATGCACAAAGTGGGGGTGACCTGCTTCAGAAATCCCCGGGCCTGGGTTTATCCACATTACCAAGCTTCATTTCCCATCCTGTGTTCTCTGGTTTCCAGATGCCTTTGTTCAGGGCTGTGCATGAAGCAGATCCTCTCCAAGGACTGTTGAGAAAAGCCAAGGCCAAGGGCAATGTCCCCGTGGAGTGCCTGGAGAAAGAATTCAGGGACAATCTCCATTCTCTGTAACTCTCTTCACTGTGCTCCTGCTTTACTATATATTTAGTATCTCACTGTGGGTTTTTTTTTTTTTTTAAATAGACTTTGTTTTAGAGCAGTTTTAGGTTCACAGTGCAATAGAGCAGAAGGTATAGAGATTTGCCATATATCCCCTGCCTCCACACATGCACAGCTGATGCCATTATCAACAGTCCCACCAACATGGTCCATTTGTTACATTTGATGAACCTACATCAGTACATTATCATCACCCACAGTCCTTAGTTTACGTTAGGGTTTACTGTTGGTGTTGTACATTCTGTAGACTTGGACAAGTGTGTAGTGGTGTGTTGTACATTCTATAGACGTGGACAAGTGTGTAGTGGTGTGTTGTACATTCTATAGACGTGGACAAGTGTGTAGTGGTGTGTTGTACATTCTATAGACGTGGACAAGTGTGTAGTGGTGTGTTGTACATTCTATAGACGTGGACAAGTGTGTAGTGGTGTGTTGTACATTCTATAGACGTGGACAAGTGTGTAGTGGTGTGTTGTACATTCTATAGACGTGGACAAGTGTGTACTGGTTTGTATCCAGCACTGTAGTATCATACAGAGTGCTCTCACTGCCCTAAACTTCCTCTGTGCTCCACCTATTCATCCCTTCTTCTCCCCACTGATCTTTTTCGTCTTACCTTTTCCAGAATGTCATAGAGTTGGAATCATGTGATATGTAGCTTTTGCACATCAGCTTCTTTTATTTAATACTATGCATTACAGGGTCTTCCATGTCTTTTGTGGCTTCATAGCTCATTTCTTTTTAGAGCTGAATAATATTCTATTGTCTAGATATACCACAGTTTACGTATTCACCTACTGAAGGTCATCTGGTTACCTTCAAATTTTGGCAATTGTGAACAAAGCTCCTGTAAACACCTATGTGCAGGTTTTTTGTGTGTGAACATAGTTTTGAACTCTTTTGGGTAAATACCAAGGAGTGCATTGCTGGATCAAATGGCAGACTCACTCAGTTTTGTTTTTAACTTCCCATTATGGAGAATTTTGAACATATGCAAGAGTAGTCAGAATAATCAAATGAACACCTCTAGACCCATCAGTGACAACCAACAATCATCAATCCATGGCCAATCCTATCCCATCTACACACCCATTCATCCCCCCAACCAAATTATTTTGATGCAAATCCCAGACATTGTTTCGTTTATTTGGTAAATATCCCAGTATACATTTTTAAATGATAAGGACCTTTTACCGTGCCATTACCACAAAACCATGATCATTATCTGAAGTAAATAAATAAAATATTCACCTTTAATCTCATCAATTAGGCAGTGTTCAAATTCCAGTTATCTCATGCTTATCATACATACTTTCATAGCTTTATGTTTGAATCTATTCCAGTAAGATCCACACATTGTTATTGTTTGATGTATCTTAAAAGTATTTCTAGGTTTCCTCTTTTGTCTTTTTTTCTGGATTTTTTTTTTTCTTTTAGAAATGGAATTGTCTCTTTGAGTTTCCCACAGCCTGCACTTTGCTGATTGTTTCTCTGTAGTGTGGGTTTTTTGTTTTGTTTTCCTTTTTGAGACGGAGTCTCGCTCTGTCGTCCAGGTTGGAGTGCAGTGATGCAATCTCGGCTGACTGCAACCTCTGCCTCCTGGGTTCAAGTGATTCTCCAGTCTCCTGAGTAGCTGGGGTTACAGGTGCCCACCACCACGCCCGGCTAATTTTTGTATTTTTAGTAGAGACAGTGTTTCGCCATATTGGCCATGCTGCTCTCGAACTCCTGACCTCAGATGATTTGCCCACCTCGGCCTCCCAAAGTCCTGGAATTACAGGTGTGAGCCACTGTGCCCAGCCATTTTTACATGTTCTTCCAGTTTCTGCATTTCCTGTGAATCACAGTCTTGTTAAAATTCAAGTTCTATTATTTTGGCAAGAGGATGTCAGAAAGTGTCCTGTTCTCAAACCTGGGTAGGGTCTTGTAGAATAGCTCTGTCCAATAGAACTTCATGTAATGATAGAAACAGTCTATATTTGTGTTGTAGAGTTATGGTAGTCACAAGCTCTGTGTTGCTATTAAGCACTTGAAAAGTGGCTAGTGCAACCAAGGAATTACATTTTAAATTGTATTTAGTTAAATCTAAAGAGCTACATGTGGCTGGTGGCTACCATATTGAACAGCACAGCTCTAGAGTTTGTGAAGTCGTTGTTAGTGAGCAAAGCGTGGCCTGTGGGGCTGTTGTTAGGGGCTAGTGATGAACCGTCTTTAAAAAACAAGCAAGCCAGCAACTGCCCCCTCCACATGATGCAGTCAACACAGTTGCATCCTTTAATATCTGAAAGGGCCAAAGCTGAGCTCCAGCACCCATCTTTTCCTTTTGGACTGAGATGAGAACTCAGTCCTGTGTGCATCTCTTATATGCTGGGACCTGGGTACTGGCTGCTGCCTCTTCATCTATGGATGTCCTCAATGGCCCTAGCCCCCAAGCATCCTCAAGAAAACATACAATTTTCATGCATAATTCTCGTAGCTATCTTCCGTAGAAGACCCTTTTGAGTATATTTGGTTGTAGTTTTTCAAATGAGTATCAGTTGTCTTGAGAAGGATCTTTACTACGGAGTAAGTAAAGAAAGGCAGGATATTATCTGACTAAAGACGCCTCCCAAGAAAAAACAGTAGTACAATGGGATTTGGCTGCTCCTGGGCTGACACCGGCCTTCCTTTCGGGTGACTTTGATCCTGTGAAACACATTGAGGTAGTCATTAGTACCCAATTCTTCTTTTCTTCAAGACACACAAAAGGTTGTTTCCTGTCCCGCTCTGTGGTGGAGCAGAGCCATCTGACCTGATCTGGCCAATAAGCTGTGACAAGTGTTTCAAGCTAGAACAGTTCATCTTCTTTTTTTCTCCAGAAATGAAACTTCCTCAGCTAGGGTTCTTGAGTGAAGGTAGTAAAAAGAAGAATGTGTTCCAAGTGAAGGTCATGTAACACAAGAAATAAACCTTTGCTGTTTTCAGCTACTGTCATTTTAGGAGTGCCTGTTCCCTCGGCTGAACATAACGTGTTCTAGTGAGTGCACCTCTTTTAAGCCTAGCAAGAGGATGACTCAATGTAGTGTGAAGGAATGGCATAAAGGGATTACGGTCCATTTAGAAAAAAAAAAGGAGGAACTTATTAAAGTTGGTAACTAGGTTTCCTGAAGATTGGGTCTCTGCAGTTGGATCTGCTCTTCTCTCTATAGGACTTCACTGGACCTCCAGAATCTTCTTCATGGATATTCATTGCATAAGATAAAGATTCAGCGCGTTAGCGCTGAGGTTCTAATTCTGCATTAGAACTGAGAGTTAATGTAAGGTGGTGTTGAAATGAGTGTTATATGTACAAGCATTTATTTTTTGATTGTTGGTTAATGTTTGCTCCCTAAACTAGACTCTAAAATCCATCATAGCAAAGACTGAATCAGTTTATCACTGTGTCCCTAAATAACTATGAACGAATGAGTGAATATATGTAGATATGTATCACTGAGCATTCCTTGAGTGTTTCAGTGGGTGTGGAGCAGCTGTCTCTGTCAAAAGGCACAGGATGTGGTGGGGTGTGGGGTGAGAAGGTTTGTGGTGTGGTCCACGATCCACAGCCAGCAGATTTCCTGACTCAGAGCTCAGAAGAGAGAAACCTGCACACTTGAAATGTAACAGGAGAAATGCTTATTAAGTACACTACTGTGAACTCATATGCAATAGCATATTTCAGAGACATGAAAAATAATAAATGTGCATTATACAGATGCTCCTTGATTTATGATGGAACTGCATCCTGATAAACCCATCACAGATTGAAGATACCATTAAGTAGAAAATACATGTAATACACCTAACCTACCAAGCATCATAGCTTAGCGTACCCTCCCTTAAACATGCTCAGAGCACTTACCTTACCCTACAATTGGGCAAATTATCTGGCAACACGGCACACTGTAGGGTGTGGGTTGCTTATCCTCGTGATCACAGGGCTGGCTGGGAGCTGCAGCTCGCTGTCACTTCCCAGCATCCCAAGAGTACTATACTATTTATCGACTTCCTGGGGAAATACCAAACTCAAAATTTGAAGTAAGATTTCTACTGAATGCATTTTACTTTTGTACCACTGTAAAGTAGACAAATCATAAGTCAAACCATCATAGATTGGGGACCATCTAACAATCAGTGCAGCTGCCTGTCTTGTTTCAGCTTTGGTCTATGTAGAATATATGTCTTCATTTATAAAGATGCCAATGCTAATTTGCCAGTTGTCCCAGTGCACAGCATGAGAGGTGATTACTTTTATTTTTTTCTTTTTTTTTGAGATGGAGTCTTGCTCTGTTGCCCAGGCTGAAGTGCAGTGGTGCCATCTCGGCTCACTGTAACCTCTGCCTCCCAGGTTCAAGCAATTCTCGTGCCTCAGCCTCCCAAGTAGCTGGGACTATAGGCATGCACCACTATGCCCAGTTAATTTTTGTATTTTTAGCAGAGACAAAGTTTCGCTATGTTGACCAGGCTGAGCTGATTACTTTTAAAACATTGTAAATGGCTTCTAAAGCAAGTATTGATAGTTATTCATCATGCAGTACTCATACACATTTATACATGTATATATAAATAATTGCTTTACAGTCCAACATTGCTATTAGTTTTTATTCTATTTCAAAGTCTGGTTTTGCGACTCATTTGTAGCATCAGTTATCTTAGGGGTCATGGGTGGGCTGGCTGGCCCTTTAACATCATCTATGGCTTTTTTCAAGCCATACTGGGTGCAAAATTGACAGGTAAGTAATTGAGAAAAATGGATGATCCTGCAAATAATTTTAATTTTAAATTTCTCAGATGGTGGAATTTGGATAAGTGTTTGTGTAATTCTTACTATTATCTTTAGAGATAGAAAAGATATGTGCGGATTGATTTCTTCCTTCGTGGGAAAACAGTTAAGCAGACAAGGCTAACAGAGGTAGAATGCTTTTCTATCATTTGTATAATTCAATATCATACACCATATAATGGATAAAGAACTGTAGATGCCATAGAAATATACAGAAAACAGAGATGATTCAGCTGAATTAATCAGAGAAGTCTCACGTGGACCGCGCAGCTTAAGTTGGATATGGTACCCCGAAGATAAAGGGGAGGGAAACCAGACAGGTAAGACTGTGCGTGTGAAATGTGGGAAGGAATACATACAGCATATGTCCCATTAAGATTGAGGCTGTGTGGCTGCGAGTCCTCAGAAATATGATGGCGGGGGGAGATGGGTGCAAATACCAAGAGCCTAGAAAATGACTGTTGTATAGCTTTGAAATTACTCCACACGCTTCCATAGTTTGCTATGTGATTGACATGTGTTTTACTGTGATAAGATCTTGCCCTGCCCCTTGGGAATGTGATGGTTCCACTTTATCAGACTCCGTATGTGAGTTACTGATCTCAACCACTGGACTCCATCATACATATAAACCTAGGAGTTTGACAGAGACTTTGGGAGCTTAGATTGTGGCAGGGTGCACTCTGTCAGTTGCCTCTTTAAAATCTGAGAGCTCAGGCTACAGTGGGGCCACACCCTGTTGGCTTTGGAGCTGATCTGTGGAGCCTCACCAGCCTACACTAGCACCTCTCTCTAGCGCTGAGCATTCTTGCATCTCATTATAGATCTTCACTGTGTTGATTGAGCCTTCTCTTCCAAGAACCTCTTGTATAAAGCTACATCTCAAACTTTAATTAGACTTACACTCTACCAAGGCTTGCATCTATCATTATTGAGCAACCAGACTTTAATAATTGGACTTTTAAAATTGGAACTAAATGGTTACTGTACCACATGAATAGTACACAATAACGTACACTGCACACTATATATACAGTACAGTATGCAACATATACCGTGTACAAAATAATGGTACACAATAAAGTCTATTGAGTATATTTTCAATGAGATTTGTCCTTGTTACTCCCCTCTTAAAGTTTATGAATGAAAGTAAAACTTTGTCTTTGTATGACAAACCATGTGATTCGTGAAATTATTCTCTGATCATCCATTTATTTTAACTGTGCAAAAAAAAATCACCCCTAAGAGACTTGTCAGAGGCAATGGAGAGCTTTGAGAGAAAATGTATCCATTGAGAAGCTTTGAGCTACAAGTAATAGAAAATTTGACTCAACTGGCTTTAAGAAAAATAAAACATATCATTACTTCACCCAGAAGTCTGAATGTGGGGCCTGGGGCTGGCTTTTTTTCCTTCATCATTCTCTGCTGGTTGGCTTGTTCTGAGCCTGGCTCTCCTCCCTGTCACAGGATGGCTGCTGCGATTCCAGAAATCACATCCAAACACAACAAAGTCCAGATGACAAGACAGGGCACTCCACCCTAGGTGGCATTAAAAAAAGAAAAAAAGCTTTAATCAAAGAAGCAAACTTTTCACCAACTCGCCCAGCAGACTTTTCTTCCAGACTTTTCTTCACCAGAGTTATACCACATGTGTATGCCTAAAGCAATTGCTGGCAGAGGAATGGGATCCTATGGGAGTACAGCTGGAACCACCTCCCTTGAAACCCAATGTCAGACAGAAGAAAGTAGGTCCCTGAATACATTTGTATTCTCTTAGGAGAAAGGAAGGGGAATTGACTATTGGCAAGATAGCTCAGGTTTTATATGGCTCACTGCTCGTGTACTTTAGGGTCCTCTTTAAGAAAAGGCATACAAACCTATAAATACAAAATAGGAATGAAAAAAGAGTATTTTCATAGAAGAGTATTTTCATAGATTGAGAAAGGAAACCACAACAAATTACAAAACAAAAAAATGGTAAAATGTGCTGCAAAATCTAAAAATGTAAAATGACTTTTTAAGTAATTGTCTGGGTTATTCCTATGACTTTTTTCCTGCTTTTTGTTTGAGGCGGGAGCTGTATAGTCTTTAAAAGTCTCTTCACATGACAATGATTTTGCATATTATCTTTTATAATCATGATAGAGATATGATTCAGTTTTTCCTCAACATGGTAAATCAAATAATTTTTTAAATTGATGGTTTAAAAACGTTCCTTTCAGCCTGATGCCTTGCTGTGGGTAATGTGAGATAAAGATTTAGGGTTGTTGCTAAAGTCGAACAAGCCTCCATCCAGCTTCTTTCATACATGAGTTGTAAGAGCTCTCAGATTTTGAGCTGTCTTATGTGTTGACTAATCTCAAATACTCTTTTCATTCATTACACTCATCAAATATTTTATCATCAATGTCCTCATTGTAATGTGTATTATGAGGTTTGGGTTAAACTTGTTGACATTGGTATTTTGTGCCAAATCAGCAAGAAATTAAAATTGTTTCCAGTGTGTCCACATGATTCAAATTATCAAATAATTGAAGAGCTTATTTATCACTTGTATTCAAAATCTGTCCTTTCTTCCTAATGTATTAGTGTTTTTTAAAAATTTATTTATTATTATGTAGAGTTGATTTGAATGTAGGAATACATGTGAGTTTTCAGGGGTTTTTTTAGGAGATACAATTTAATTTTATTTATTTTTAACTTTTATTTATTTTTGACCCATACTTGTCCATATGTATAGGGTATAGAGTGATGTTTCAATACAGACACTGCATAGTGATCAGAGAAGGCTAATTAGCATATCCATCACCTCAAACATTTATAATTTCTTTGCATTACTGCTTTTTATTCCCCAAAATGTTCTGAGTATAATCAAAACAGTTTCCAAACCTCACTATTTGCTTTCAACCAATGCGGGCGCCTTTAAGTAAACCACACAAACATGTTCCACTGAACCTGAACTGAATGTATCACCAACTCCACTTCCCCTTATCAGCATATCATAAAAGACCCGCAGACACCCCACCGCCACTCAACACGAGGGAAACGGGTGAAAAATGACAGGGGTCACAACCACGGTGGTTAAAATATCTTACACAAATATGTAACCTTGTCAGTGAAATGCTTGCCTCTTCCTGGGCCTTGGAAAAGAGCCAAGGCAAGTGAGTGCACTTGGAGCTCCAACATCAGGAGCTTCATCCTGATCTCCCTCTGGCAAGGGTGTCTGAAATCAGGGATGGCAGGAACCAACCCGCGTCTGCGATCCAGGAGGACCTGGACAGGGGGGAGGCAGCGGGGTGGGATGGATGTGGGAGGTAGGAGGCCCAGGAGGCAAGCATCTCAACACCTGGTGAGTGAGTGGATGTGGCAGATGAGAGAGTGACTCAATCAAGCACAAGTCTCAGTGTTCCAGGCTGGATCGGCAGGAAGATGGGGCATTACCGATGGGGGCAAAGAGGCTGGAAGGGTGGGATTTTTATATTCCATTACAAGGCAGAGCACGGCTTAATGAAGTGTGTCAGGAGGGGATGAGAACTGAAGCTGGCTGAGCCCTCCAAGGATTTCAGAAGGTGATTTGGTGCTACGATAAGTGCCTTATTCAGGGCTATTCCTTAGTGCATGGGAAAGCTAAAAAGAAACCCAGTTTTTCTGACACACTGTTCTTGTCTTTACCCCAGGCTGCCTCCCAAATACAACCTTTACCCCACACTAAGCATTCCAAACTGGAGGAAGGTCTCAATTCTTGCTTAAGGAGAGCCTTCCTGGGCGGTTGCTCCAGCAAGTCTTGGTGGGTGGTTCCTGTTATTGATGATTTTATCAGTTGTAGGAAATCTGTGCTGGGTGCTAAGAACATCCATAAAACAGGGGAGGTATGGGGGGGAAACCTATTGTATTAAGTCCTTTTCTTTCACTTCAGTTCTCCCCCACCCTAAGGCCTCCCACAGACATCTGGGATCCAGTGCCAAAATACGCATTCTAGAGCCTTCAAGCAAAACTAGGTCTTCTGCCAGCAAGAACACTGAATCAAAGCTTTCTGTACCCCACCCCATCTAAAAACCCTTTATCAAACTTTCACCACACTAAAATGGAAGCATTTCAGTCTCTGAAGCTGTTCAATGTGACTGTGACTGCTGCATCTTGAAGGGGATATTCATTCATTCAACAAATGCATTTTAATTTCTGCCATGTGATCAACACCACGCTAGACACAAGAGACACAGCAGTGAGCGTGTGTAGTCACGGTCCCTGCCATCTGGGAGACTTCTCAGATAAATCACAAACAAATGTAAAATTGCAACAATGACACGAAGGAGAGGGACATACTTGGCTGATATGTATTCTGCCATCCTTCCCTTTCCTCCCCTCTGTACACACCATGCCTTTCTGCCCCTCAAGAGGTGAAGTCTTTCCCTTCCCTTGAATCAGGGTTGGCCTTGGGAATTGCTTTGAACAGTATACTGGAGGGACACTGAGACTTCTGAGCCAAAGCCTTAAGAGAATGGGTAGATCTACTTCTACCCAAGGAAACCATTGGCCATATAAAAAGCCCAACTATCCAGAGACGACTGTGGTGTGAAGAAACCAAGCTGGTCTGAGCGAGAGGCTACATGGAGACAGCAATGCCCAGCCATGTCTCTGCTCTTTAGCCACCCGAGCTGAGACACCAGGCACGTGATTGGAGAAGCCATCTTGGACATTCCTGCCCTAGTAAACACACAGGGAGCAGGAAGACCACCCAGTTGAAGCAAGTCTGGACTGAAAAATTGTGAGAAAGAATAAATTGTTGTTTAAGTGATGGAGTTTGGGGGAGGGGTGTTATACAGCTGTAGAGTTGCTGCCATGGGCTCCCAGAGCACCCACTCCCCTGTGTCCTGGACCCTTCACGTCATGTCTCCAGTACCCCTGGGACTGCTCCCCATACCTGTGTGTTAGTACTAAGTGGTTAATTCCTGGTCCAGAAGGAAGCCTCCATGATCTTGTCCCAGCATCCATTCTAATGGGGCCTAGGTTCTGGTTGGTCGATATCTGCACAGTACCAGTCAAGATTTTGAGTAGCAACCTTGGTTACAGGGTGCTCTCTGGTCTTATACTGATGGTGTTTGACCTCTTTAAAGAGTCCAGTAAAGGAGTCCGTGAGGAAGCGGCACTGAGCTGAGATCTTAAGGGTGTAAAGGTGGGAATTTGGTGGTGAGGGAGAGGAAAGCATGACTTCAGAGGGGTCATGTAGGAGGGCTCTATGGTAGGACAGAAGATGGTGGAAAGAGGAACTGTCTGGACCTTGTAATGCAGGGCACGGTGGATTAGATTAGACAGCACCCTTCCGTAGGCTGGCCAAAGACCTAGGAGAGTCTGACCAAGACTGATGCATGCTGGAAGGTGACTGGCCAGCCCAATCAGGTCCTGTCTTTCAAAGAGTTCAAATCAAGATGCACCAAGAGAGCCAGTTGGCCAAGAGCAGAAGTACAGCTGAGCCACCGTAATGGAGGCTGGGGCTGGGGCACAGGACACCTTTCCTCAGTTGAGGACTGACCTCCATTGTTGCTGAGAAGCAGAGGTCGCAACCCATAGGCTGGTTGGTTGGGGTGGCCAATGTGATCCTTTTTTTGGGCCATCCACATAGGGTTGCCGGAACAATATTTTATTATTAAATTAGTTGCCAGCATTGAAATATCAAAGGTTTTCAAATATGAATATCTCAAATGTGGGAAATTTTAGAATATTTCTGCCACATCCCTAATTGCAGCAATAGCTAGAGGTGAGTAGGAACTACTCACTTTAGATAGAGCATGTATAGTGCACACCAGTGTATTACATGTCCACTGCTCCCTGGGGTGGCTCCAACACTTAAGATGAGTGTGAGTCATCATGCATCATCCCACACAGGCCCTGCTGCACACATCCACACTGCCTACCCAGCCTCTGCAGTCATTGGACAGTGTGATCTCTTTTGTTGGGACACTGAGGCTGCTGTTGTAAACCAAAGACCTTAATGTCCTCCTGGTTGTCTGTGAGGCGGGGTTGCTAGATTTAGCAAACACAAAATACTGAAACAGAACAACCACCTCCAAGAACAAAATAAAATGGAATGTCCAGGTAAACTTACATTTCAGACAAACAACAAATGATTTTTCAGTGTAAGTATGTCTTCAATACTGACATTTTCTCTGGCCTCTTCGTGAAGCAAAGCAGCATTGGTGCTGAGATGGTATCCTGGCTTTGTATTCCTGGTACACAGAACCAGGTACATTCCCTACCCATGGCTGCCCATTCTACACCTCCATTGGCTGAGGTCACCTTGAGAGAGGCTCTGCTTCTTGCACCTGATGCTCCACAAAGCCCAGGTGTGGATGAGTAGCCCGTCAGAATAGATTGGCTCAGAGGAATGATGACAGACAAGGTTGGAAGGTCATTTGGGGACAGATTGCAGAGGGTCCTGATGCCAGGATCAAGATTGAAGGCGATCCCATGGCAGTGGCACGTCAAGAAGATGCAACTGACATTGTTTTGAGAAACAGGAAGATAGCATTCCTGGGGGCAGGGAGCTCCAAAGAAGGTTGTGGGGATACTGAGGTTGGAAGTAGTGAGGGTCTCCATTGGAAGGTGGAGGCTGGAATGGAGAGGAGTTGACATAGGCAACCAGTGTTGTAGGAAGAATCAAGAGGCTTTGGTGACAACTTGAATGAGTTGGTGACACTTCTATGGTTATCGAATTGGGGCAGCACCACTGCCCTGAGCTATATTTCCCAGGAAGTTGGGAGGGGAGCTGCCCTGAAGAGAAAAGGAACAATGCCTTTTTCAATGTGTTGACCTGGAGGTGCAGTCAAATAGAAAAATCCAGTAAGAGGTTGAAAATTCTGGAAAGTTACGAAAGGAGTTAGGATTTACTGTGTGCTTACTACGTATTTCTTGTTCTAAGAACTTTATATATATTAATTTGTGAAATCATTACTAAAACTTTCTGAGAGATATACTATTTTTATTCCCACTGCATAGATTAGGAAACTGAGTAACAGTGTGGTAACTGGCCTGAAGTCACACAGCTACAGCTGGTAATGTTCCACACCAGCTGTCCCGTAATGACTGTGCCTCACTTCCTCACAATTTAAACCCAAGGATTCGCTCCTCCACTTTCCTTTTAGCTGATCAAATCAACCTACAGCTAAGAAGAAAAAGTTTTGTCAGTATCATATTAGTTAAAATTTTATAATAAAGCATGGACAATAAGGTCCAACATCCAAAATCAAATTAGATTTATACATAAAAAAGAATCAAAATGGGTATGTGGCCACGTGGGACATTTATTTTGTGGGTTCTAATTAGGATGCTTTGATCTTACATCACCATCTCTGTGTTTGGTGGAGATCAGTAGTGAGATGAACCAACAATAATAATATTATGCCTTTGAATAACTTTTTAAATATGATATTAAAATTATTAGCCACAATATATTAATTAATGAATTCTAGCCTTAATTTAATGCTATCTATCTAATTGTAATTAAATTCTACTTTGATATATCATATTCAATGATAAAATTCCAATCCATGGCAATTTTCCTATATGGGTGGCTGAAAGTAAACAGCTTGCAAGTAATACAGTTTATCTTTAAGAAATGTTTATTTTTTTCTGTGTAAAATGCTAATGCATTTTCATAAATCAATTTATTTTTCATACATTCTTGCTGGGTTGAAAATTGTTATTTTGTCTTTTTGGAGAGAATTGTTGGATCTAAGTTCTTAGATTAATAGCTGCCATTGCTCCCTTGTTTTGGAAACATTTTGAAAGAGACCATTGCATTCCTGAAGTCGGAATATGGTTAATTCAGCTTTCATATGCACAAGTTCTATTGGAAGAGAGAAACTTGAGGGAGGGGAAATTGCATACCTGGAGATGTAAAGGGCTCATCACCAGTAGAGGAGATTTAGGGCACAGGTGCACAAAACAACTGTTGCCTCTTCCCGCTGAGTCAGCAACTGCGCTTCCAACTTCACAAGCAGCAGGGAGAAATCTGGGGAAGAAAAACATCTTCACTCTGGTGCATGTTTTGGCCTGTTCCTGGCTCTGCTACAGGTCATTTGGGGTGTGATAGCAGCCTGGCTCTTTTTAACACCCTGTTTTTTTCCTGGTAATAGAGCAATAAAGAAACTTGGAAAAAGTGATAGCCTGGAGAATGAAATTCAGGAACACCATTGAGCCATGGGGAGTTCCCAGATCTCCCCAATAATTCACTGCTGACAATCCTAGTCTGACTCTGAGGAAACTCATTTGTGTGATTATGGATGGCAGGGCTGGGGTGCTTTGGGGTGGACTGAAGACAAAGTCTCTCAGTGCTCTGTGAGATGCCAGTGGGCTCAGGGTGCTGGGTTGTTGAACCATTGAAGGGTAATTGACACGTGCATTTCACAGGCAAATTGGCAAAGATTTTGTGAGCTTGTGCAAATCAGATAAATAGGCTTGAAGTAGATGAATTATGATCAATTCCTATAACTGAGCCTAGCCTGAGAGCTGCAAGAATAAGAATCTCATGGAGAAATCCCAACAGGTTACTAAACAGAGTTGTATATGTGTGTCTATGTGTATGTGTGTTTAAGAACCCTCCTCCCAAATTGCTATGTAACTTTCAATACTTGTATCCAAATTCCTCTTTCTGTTCTGATGGCATTCCTTCCCAGCTGTTCCCCTGCAGCACACCATCCCTTTCTTCTCATTTCTAAACTTCAATAGTGAATTCAACTGAATTCTTTTTCTCTTCTTGGACACATGATTTTTTTAAGCTAGGAAAGAAGGGAGAAAACTTCTTGGAGATTTATTTGAACACTTGATTAAAACAAATCTTTTAATTGAAAATATTAATGGTTCATATTTTTAAGGGATACAAAATTGACTTATTTCACACAAGTTCTATTGGCCACTTGGAATAAAGTCAAAACACCTTTTGGATAAGTCATCTAAACGTCTTTTTTCTTGTACATAGGTTTAAGCAAAACCAGACTGCTATGTCCCTGTTTCCTTGACATCGCTATGTGATGTTACTTGTCTGAAGGCCAGACACAAAATGAGGGGTGTGTGTGTGTGTGTGTGTGTGTGTGGACATATGGAACTAGTTTTCCTCTCAATGACAAACACATGAGTGGTTCCTATGCTTCCTCCTTGGTTATGCAGCTTCAAGCACACAATGAGGCTACCCCAAAGCTGTGCTATTTGGGGTAGAGTGGAAATTCTCCCACAGACTCCTTCAACTTTTTTTCTGGTGGTAGCTTAAGAAATAAGATGAGAACAGGAAATAAGTATCTTCAGAAATAAAAGGTCTAAGTCAAACTTTTAATTTGGGGAAATCTTCTGCAAACTTGATCACTTGACTTAAACTTAGTGGTTCACACTCTAGGGTGTCTGCTGACTGTGTATTGCACTCTTAACAGCCAGATTAGTATTTTATTTGCTTTTATTTTTTTCTCTCTGGAGTAAGGGGAGGGTAGGAGGCAGCATAAAACTATTTCCAAGTTATTTAAATGAAAGCTATTAAGCAATGAATGATTTATTGTATTCACATTCTACATTTTTTTTTAAATCTAGGCCATTTATGTTTATTGTGTTTAGGATACTCTGAGAAAATAGTAGGAGTAAAACATTTCACTTTTCCTTGTCTAACATTTTTACATGCAAATTTGGTTAAATGATAGAGGATGCATGTAAAGGAAACAAATTAAAAAGTGGTAGTGAAAAGAAAAAAATTGCATATATTCTTAGTAAAAGCTGTTAAACTAGCTTTATAAATATAAACTGTAATCACTAACAGATAAATAGCAAATATATTTTAAATGTAATAGCACATGCAGAACCATAATAATTACTGTCCAGTTATGCTAAGATGTATATATTATGTTATATTCCTTAATGGGGTGGTGTGAAGGACCTTTTGCAGCCCTTCCTAGTCAATGTGGCATGCTTGGGTAAATGATCATTTTAAGCGTCTGTTTTAAGTGGTAGATGCCTCAGCAGCCTTTTGGTGTTTAGTTGTTTTGGGGGCAGTGAATATGTTCACTTTGTGTTTTATACAAAGGCAGGAAGGAAGAGCTGCTGGGGAGGATAGGTGGGCACATCCCCTTGTACTCTGGGGCTTTTGAAAACTACCTTGTCTTCCTGGCAGATTATGATAGGCAGAGCCTGTTACCTCCTTTATGGAACACCCACTTCCTTTTTTATCCCCAATCCATGCCAGTTCCTATGACCGAAGAGAATGTGTCTTATCAGGTGTTTGGGGACAGGAAAAATGTTTGAGAAAATTATTAGTATTTCTGAGAGAATTTTTATTTCCAAAAATAGGGGTGTATTCTATCACCAAATATCATTCTGCCAGTCAAGAAAGATAATGTTATGCATCTATAATCAGTGATGATTTCTAAAAAATTTATATTTGATACTCAACATGCTATGCAAGATCTTTGCAGAATTCATTTTGCACTGCAAGACTGCTTGAAGTCTCACCCAGAGGGCTACCTCAAGCAAGAAAGCTTTAAAGTTCTTCTTGTGAACCGTGGTAGGAAGAAGAGGATGTAAACATGATTTCTGTTTTTAAGTCACTGAAATAGTTTATTTCTGCTTATTTTAATTTAAACGATTCATCTAAAAGATTGTTTAAGGTGGTACTAAACCCCAGTGATCATGAGAGAACTTACTACTTCTGCCAGCCAAAAGATCTGAAATGGTGCCAAGATGCCCTGGATTCAACCAACTTCAATGATGATCTATCAGCTTTGGAGATTTGGACTCTGAGATTAGAGGCAGCTGTGAACAGAAAGAAAAATCCACCCCTACCTCCACCCCTCCTTCTTCATTCTAACATTCCCACAGAAATGAATATGCTTTTAGTTGAGCCGACTCAGACACAGAGGAGTCAAGGCTGGAGGATTTATTTGAAAAGGAAACCCAAGAAAAATCCTGACACATCTTGAAAAAGCCTCTATAAATCTAAACATAACTGCAGTCCGAAGTCCTGCCCATGAGATACAGGTCGAAGGGAGATGGTCCGGGCCTGAAGTGCCTCAATCCACTGATAATTGTTTGTGAATTTGGGTCTGGCTCTCCGACACATATGGCAATCTGGATCCCGTAAAGGAGTCAGTCCATCTGTGGGGCACAAACAGCTCCTTCTTAGGGGTGGTGGTTCTCGGACAAAATGTAGTATCTCCAGAGTGTAGTACCCAATACGGTGTGGGAAGGTACTTTTAAATACTTCCATTTTGGCTTTTCCACTGTCCATTTCTGCTCCATTTATAATGCTTATAAAGATGGATAACTTTAGATTCTGAGGAAAGGGTATTTTTTCTTCATTTTTCTCCTTCCACTGGGAGATAAAGTAGTTTATGGGAGACATGTTGAAGAAGGCTGTCAAGACCTGTCCCCCACACTCTCTGTGTCCTATAAACAAGCAGAGTGCTGCATGGAAAACGTCTTCTATCTTCTATGTAGCTGGAATAAAAGAATGGGAAGGAAAACACCCCAGCTGCCAATTCCATTGCAGTCATGAAACTTGAGAAGTCTCTGCTCTTAGGAAACGGTGTGGGTTCTTTTTGGAGTGGTTCTGTTCAGGAGACCCAGAGCTGAGAGGGAGAGGACTTCAGGAGGTTTATGCAGTGTATCCTTCACTTGTGCAGGAGGTTAATCTATCAAAACAAACTGGACTACACGTAGGCATGCATGAAAATGAGTATTCCTGAACATACTGAAGTCGGGCTAGTATAATTAGTGGTGGCTAAGTGCCCTTGGGCCAAGAGGGAGTGATAAGGGAATGGGGACCCCTAGGGCTGATAATCCTGGGGAGAAAGTGCTGTTTGGCATGGGATGAAGCAAGAGCTGGGCCATAGCCTGAGTGAGTGGGGCCTCTTATTCTCTCTCTCTCTCTCTCTCTCTCTCTCTCTCTCTCAGGGACCTCATGGCAAAAGTCTGCACTCCAGAAAGAAGGTAGGAGAGCTGGACTTTGTGACATGGTGTCAGGCTAGGACACAGGAAGGGGGACTCCTGGGACCTGTAGAGGATGAGCCTGTTGGCTGGCGATTAAGCAGGTTTACCTATTAAGCAAGGTCTTCCCTAAGGAAGATCCCATAAGGTACTTCCACGAGTGCTCAGGCTTTTTGGAAAACAAACTCCAACAGATAGTGAGCATCTTAGTCGCTCAACTGAGTGATCAGGTTGTGAAAAGGGATTTGATGTTTTCAGAAGTAAATGGGCCAGTGTTCCATGCATCTACTTTCTCACCCCAAACCTCTCTTCTCACTGCTAGTGAGACGCTAACCTCTTAGGCTAAAGAGGCCTGATTTTATCATCTTTCATCTTGCCTCTGTTGCTCCCTATTGCTAAGAGAACACAGTTATATTTCTCAGGTCTTCTCTTTACTTGCCCCACAGCTGATGATTCTATGGTGGATGATACGGAGAAGGAAAGCAAAATAATCTAACATATACTAAGAAGGGATCAATTGTCCATGCCAAACACTTTGCCTATGTTTTTGTACTTGCGCCTTTTGGAAATTATGACACATGAATATTATTATTCCTGTTTTACAGATGAGAAAACCAAGGCACAGAAAAGTCAAATCACGTGGCTAAGCACAGCTCACTAATGAGGGGAAGACCCATGTATTGAACGTAGAATCATCTTCCTCCAGAATACCTGCTGGGTTTTTTTTATGCCATCTCCCTGCGTTTCACTCCTGGGCACTTTTTCAAATTCACTGTGGAGAGATGAGTACACATTTAGCTAGCATGCAGGAGCAGGATAGGTATGCAGATGTGCAGGTGGTTTACAGGAGCAGGATAGGCGTGCGGATATGCAGGTGGCATGCGGGAGCAGGAGACAAGGCTGGAAGCATAGTGAATACTCATCTCCCGGCCTTTTCTGACTCTACCTCCTGCCCCCTCCTCCCAGCCTCCAACAATCTCCTGCCTCTGAAAGAAGTCACAACAAGGGATTTTTCTCTTGAGATCAAACCAGTGATCCATCCAGCTCTGTTTCCTGCCTCTTCAGTTTGGCTGAGTCATGACACTTGAGCAGCAGAGACAGAAGGCTCAGCAGCCCCTAAGGCGAGCAAACAATATTGCATATTGTAAACGGGATGAAAACGTACCGGCTGACCCCCAGACCCATGTGTGCCCGAAAGCAGGAGATTTAATGAAGCAAATGGCCAGGTGAGGTCACAGACCAAATTCCAGGCATGTTTTGCCCACACTGGCTTCAAGGGTCTCCTTGCATTTCCCTGTCATATTTATAGACACATCTGAATCTCATTTTTAAAATTCCAGCCTCTGAGCTTTGATATATTCCCTTCTAATACTTTTCTGCTGTGGCCTGAGGAGGAAGAGGGGACATTTGCATCTGCCTTGCAATTAAGGTAAACAGGAGAGGAAAATTTTAAACAATCTTTAAAATTACCTTAATAACACTTATAACACTGGCATCTTAAGGTACAGGAAGAAAAGCAGCTTTTATTTTAAAATATTTTCTTATGTCAGATGAAGCTGGTTAATATCCACAACCCTGCCTTTCATGTCATCTTTTATTTTCCCACCACTTAAGCATGCCGACTGCTGCCACAAGTGAGAGCCTCTGCCCTACCAGGGTTAATGGTTCACCAGCAAGGCAGGTCACAAGAGCCACGTCAGTGGCTGGGCGGGTGGATTCTGGGTCAGATACAGAAGGAGCAGAAACTCAAAGGACCTGATGTCTTATAAGGCACTCAGCTCTGGCTCTGAAAGTGACAATCTGGGAACATACTGGAAATGAGGGGAGCCAGAGCAGAGGTAGAGCTTGCATGGGTATGGAAGCTATAATCAGGGAACAACCCCCAGAGCTGCTTGGATTAAAGATCCATGGTGTGGATCCTGAGGTGAGCAGGCCAGAGGTTGCCCCCTTGCCTTTGCAGTGGATCCTCTGTGCTGTACACCCAGCCATCCAGGGCCAGGCCAGGGTCTCCCGCAGGGTGCGTGCAGGATCTCCTGCAGGGCCCGGAGAACTTGATACTGTTGGTGCAATTGTAGGACTGAGTGTTTTTTTTTTCTTTAACTTTTCCCCTGCTTCTTTTTTGCCCAATGTGTGAATTTTTGTTTATTCCTTTCACATCTCTTCTGCACAGATTTTTTTCTTTTTCTGTGAGGCTGAATTAAGTCTGGCCTACAGGAGGTGTGCAGAGTTGGCTGAAATATTGAAAAGAGCAATATTCCCTTTTCCTCGTGCCTTTTTTGTTTTTTAATGGCATTTGAACACAAAAGGTGGATCTCAGGATCTTGCCTGGAACTTTTCTCAGATTACCAGGGCAGCAATACAGTGCCTGAACTCTGAGTCATTTTTCAAGGCCTTCCCTGAGAGCCAATACCAGGCGTGCAGAGTCTCCTCTGATGGCATACGGAGTCCCGAATCAGCCCCTGGCAGGGTTGAGAAGAAGGGCAGATTCGCCTTGGGAGGGGTGGTCAAGGGTTCAGGTTGATTACATTGGCATTTCTCTTTGGAAAGTTGCAAAGCATTGACATTAAAATATCCTCCCTGTTAATTAAGAGTTTTCATATAACAGGGGTAAAGAACTTTAATGAGCATCATGGCACCCTGGTCGCTGAATTAATGACTAAGCGAGGGGGTCTCGGGCTCCAGGCTTATCTGCCATTAGGCATCTCTGAGCTGGCAGGAGGAGCAAACTGACAAGAATCACTGTGGAAATGATTGAGTTTCTCAAGCAGCCTGTGTTATTTTAATTAGACCAGGATATTGAGAACATGGTGCATTGATAAACTGGAGAAATAATGAAGGTTGTTTCTTCTCCTCTCATCTCTTTCCACCCCCTTCAAATGAAGCAATTATTTCTCTGACCTCAGGAACTGCATTTCAAAGAGGTCTGAAGACAGGCTTAGGCCTGCTGCTCCAGTGAATTCTGTGGTGCCCAATTACTGACCTCAGGAGTCAGCATTCTGAAGATTAGAGTCACGGGGAGTTTGCTTCACAGACTCACTTCTAATAATATACCTTCCATGCAGACACCATTAACCTGCCTTTTCCAGTTAGCCAATAAGGTACATCGAAGGGCAAAATTGTTATCAGCTCTCCGGGGGTCCGGCCTCTGGCTCTAATTAGAAACAGGGGCATCTGCAAGGGAAAGTCATAAAAGCACCTAGTGAGTAAAAGCTGACAGTGAATGGAGGCAAGGTGAGAAGTCATTCAGGCCTGGAACCTAGAGACATAATACATCTTTGGTGCTGAAAGAATCACAGCTCATTTAGGCTATCCAGCATTTTAAAGCTTAGCTCTTCTTTTCCTTGTCAGTTTTTTTCCTATAAACTGGTGAGGACACAATGAATCCTTCTCCTTGCCCCCAAACCTGGAGACCTTAGTCATTTAGTTGAACTAAACACACATTTACTGAGAGCTACAGTGTGCCAAACACCACATGGGTGGCTAGCTGGCCCTTCTCCATGGGGTTCCCTGAGAGAATTGAACCCTAATGCCCAAGGCATCTATAGTATATCTTAATGTTTTTCCTACCCATCTAGAATGATGCTGGCTACAAGGTATCCTTGGGAGTGAAGCAAGAGAATAGAGTCTGGAGGCAGGGAAGCTAAGGCCGATTTGAGCTGACTTCTTAGAACTAAATCAAAAGGAAAACCCCAACTTTCCACACCTAAGTAACAAAAGGACCAGATGCTACTCCCTTTGCAAAGCACCTCCACCGCCCCCCACACACACTCGTTTTCTGTGTGGCAGATAGAAAATGGAAAGTATCTCTAATTGGTTGTTTTCTGCACCAATCAGACGTTGGCATAGGAATGTAACTTTGTAACTTCATTTCAGCCTCTGACTGGTTGCTTTCCACAACCAACAAGACTGATTGCAGCCAAGTCTTCATTTGCATAGAAGTTAACCTTGTTACCTCATTTTAGTCTCTGATTAGTTAATTTCCACAACCAATCAGATGCTTGCATAGGGTGTAACCTTTGTAACTTCACTTCAGCCTCTGATTGTGGGCCATGGCTTGATTTACATAGGATGCACACCAGGTAACCAATGGGAAACCTCTGGAGGGTATTTAAACCCCAGAGAATTCTGTAAGCTGGCGCTTGAACCCCTGTGCTCAGGCCTGCTCCCACTCTGTGGAGTATACTTTCATTTTCAATAAATCTCTGCTTTTGTGGCTTCCTTCTTTCCTTGCTTTGTTTGTGCACTTTGTCCAATTTCTTTGTTCAAAAACGCTAGGAACCTGGACATCTTCAACTGGTAACAGCAGAACTGAGAAAATAGCCACCCATTTTCTATAGGGCTTAATTTCCTTGGGTGGCCCCCATTGACAAAGGCTGGATCATAAACACAATTTCTCCTCTCCCACTCTTCCCATTCCGGCCAAAAAGGAAAGTAATAGTGTGAAGTTTTGTGATAAAGTCTGGAGGAGGAGCATGTGCTCCCTCAGTGTGGATGAAGCAGTTAGCTTGGTCAGAGAGGCTAAGACAGTTAAGGCTAAGACAGAAGGCTAAGGAGTCTTCCTAAGGGAGAAACATTTACACTCCTGTCTGGAGGAAGAATTAGAGCTGGTCAGAGGAGGGGAAAATAAGTTCCCGGCTGGAGGGAAGAGTGTGATAACATGAGTGAAGGCCTTGAAGGAGTCAGAGGGTAGCTATTCCTGGGTGGACATTTTGATGACCAGTGATTCTTCAGCATTGGGCACATAGTCTTTATAGCATGACACACAGAAGATGTTCTGTAAACGTTGAATGTTAGTGGGAAAATGGTGATGATGGGGAAAGGGTTGGGAAAGAACAAGTCTGGATGTGTTAATAGGAACTTTCCCAGCTGCCTTAAATAATTTGGGTTTTATGCTAAAGTTGCCAGGAGCTGCTAAAGCGCAGTGCATTGATTATGTAGCTTCTTAGTCATGTGCCTGAAGTATGGGAGGGAGCCAGGCATGGGGGCTCATGCCCGTAATCCCAAAACTTTGGGAGGCCGAGGTGGGAGTATCACTTGAGGCCAGGAGTTTGAGACCAGCCTGGGCAACGTGGTGAGACATCGTCTCAACAAAAAATTTAAAAAATGAACCAGGTGTGGTAGCACGTGTCTATAGTCCCAGGTACTAGGGAGGCTGAGGTGGGAGGATTGCTTGAGCCCAGGAGTTTGAGGCTGCAGTGAGCTATGATCATACCATTGTACTCCAGCCTGGGTGACAGAGCAAGACCCTGTCTCAAAACAACAACAGCAACAACAACAACAACAGAAACAACAACACAAAACAAAAATAAGTACTGGAGAGTATATAAGTGCAATACTTCCCCAGAGAGTAAGTCTTGCAATTAGCTGATGACAAACAGGCACCTAGTTGAGAGGCTGGTAACCCACGCAGAGCCCACGTCTGTTGGCCATCCTGAAGTTCTCTTCTCCCCCTGGGCTCTCTGTCTCCTTCCCTCTTCTCCTTCTCTCCATCCCTTTTCCTACTCCTCTGCCCTTCTTCAGGACCCTGGCCCTACTTGGAGAAGCAGCCTCAGATCCTAAGGTCTGGCAGTTTGGGAGAAAGCCTCAGGTTCTTTACATTCTGTGATAGAGCATCTGTAAGATAGCTCTGTCATCCTATAGCATAATTTTGATATGTTATTATGCTTGGGACCTTTATTCAACTTAGTATGATTCTACACTTGTCCTTTTTGACACTTATCATCTTTCCAAATGTCCCAAGTAGTTAACAGCAGCAGTTGTATTAGAGCAATGAGGTCAGTGAGAACTTCTCTCAAAGTTATTAATAACATAATTAGATTAGTTTTATTCTAAATATTCATTGTATAATGAAAGCATTGTAGTTACAAGTTATTATTTCTTTTTCATGTGGGGATTTGCTTTCTCTCCAATGCTCTGGAATCTGGGTTTTTACAAAATTCACACCTCATTTCTTCCATCAGTTAGATTCCAACACACTCTAAGACTTAGAGAATGGTTTTCAAACTGGGGTCCCTGGTGGACCCCAGTTTGATGCATGTGGAAGGGTGTGGAGGGGACAGTGGGGGAATGCAAGTTCCAGGTTCTCAAATCCCTGCTTCAACCCCAGGCTTGACCTCAGGGTTAGATTCCACTGGAATGAAGGACTCCACCATTGACCAAACGTTGAAAAGAGAGTAGCTCAAGGTTGACAGCATCGAAGTAAGCGAGGAGCCATTAACTGTCATTACCACGAAGAGTGTGTTGTCTTCAGCCATAGACCTAGAGGAAAAGCATCTAAGAGTGTGGGAGCCTCGCAGTCACTCACTGCTGCTGCATTTTAAGGACTTGCAATAATTCCCCACCATTCTTTGGGGGAATCCTCAAGACAAACCACTATGAGATTTAAGAGATGAATCAAATGGAGGAAACCAGCCAGCATTTACTGGCATCTCCTAAATATTGGGCCCTGTGTGGAAAGCTTTACATATGTAATTCCATTTACTTTCCTTAGAAACTGTAGGAGAAAGGTTTGGGAAAGAAGAGAAACATTACTGATTCTAAGTCCATGTAGCTCCTGATGGAGCACCGACAAGCCAGAAAGAATGTGACCTTACATTCCGTAACTTGCAGTGACTATTGATTGGAAAAGTCAAGTTAGAAGCAAGGTCTCCAGATGCTCCAACTTGCCATTGGCAGGATTATTAATCATAGAATGTATGAAACAAGGCTGTGGAAATTTTAGAATTGAGGTTTTCAAACTTTAGTCTGTAAATATCACCTGGGAACTTAATAAAAATAAAAACTTTCCATCTCCACCTGTGAAGATACGGATCTGACAGGTCTGGAGAAGGGTCCGAGAAACAATATTTCGTTATGTGGTTGAGAAGTGCTGGTAGACTATGTGGATAGGAAGGCAAAATAACCTTCTATTAAAGCTGGAACCTGGCTTTGCTCAAGTTTGTTTGTATCAGAAAAAGATATGACTGCTAATTGATTTGGAAATCAAAGTTGTTGGATTGATTTGCGTTTGGTTATTGTCCTGCAAAGCATTGGTAAGTGAGTGTGGCTAGAATTCTTCAAGATGGTGCAATATCTTCAGCATCTATATTAGCATAATGGAAATGTTCTTACCTCCCTTTTTCTATTTTTCTTATAAGCTACAATGTCTGATGGCAAGTAATTAAACATTCCCTTATAGCTGATTATTTTGTGAAGTGTATCTGTCCATACAACTAATTCAGCCTTGCAAATACATTCCATTTCCAAAGTCAATAAGCCTGAAGACTGTCTGGGGAGATCCTTCCTTCGCTACGGGCAGGAGTCCTTGCACCCCTGTGCCTTTGTTTGTTTCTTTGGTATAGGATGCCCTCTTCGCCTTGTCAGATCTTATTGATCCTCAAAGGCTTATTGAAAACATCATGTTGTTCTAAAGCATTTCCTGATTTGCCTCTTCTACTTCCTTTTTATTGTATAGTCAAATAGGGATTTGCATTATCTTTGAGTATGCAAAGCTTGTGGTTATAATTCTTTAATGGTGCATATTTTTTTCTTTTTTACATTCAATTTGTGTTGCTTTATTAAATTACTAAAAATGCTTATTGTAATACAGTCATTTGTTTCTTTTCTTTTTTTTTTTTTTTTTTTTGAGACGGAGTCTTGCTCAGTCACCCAGGCTGCAGTGCGGTGGCGCGATCTCGGCTCACTGCAAGCTCCGCCTCCCGGGTTCTCGCCATTCTCCTGCCTCAGCCTCCCGAGTAGCTGGGACTATAGGCGCCCGCCACTACGCCCGGCTAGTGTTTTGTATTTTTAGTAGAGACGGGGTTTCACCGTGTTAGACAGGATGGTCTCGATCTCCCGACCTCGTGATCCGCCCGTCTCGGCCTCCCAAAGTGCTGGGATTACAGGCTTGAGCCACCGCGCCCGGCCAGTCATTTGTTTCTTAATGGTGGGAATATGTTCGAAGAAATGTGTCATTAGGCGATTTTGTGGTTGTGCCCACATAATGTTTACTTACACAAACCTAGAGGGTATAGCCTAATACATACCTAGGCTACGTGGGCCAGCCTGTTGCTTCTAGGCTGCAAACCCTTACGACATCTTACTGCATGGAATACTGCGGGCAATTGTAACACAATGTTAAGTATTTGTGTATCTAAACATAGAAAAGGTAGTGTGTTGCAGTGTAAGAGCAGGAGTTAGCAAACTATAGTAATGTCTGCTTTTGTATGGCTCACAGCTATAATGTCACTAGGCAACAGGAATTTTTAGCTCCATTATAATATTATGGGATCATCATCAATATGTAGTCCGTTATTGACAGAAACACTATTATGTGGCATGAATGTGTTTAAGTGCTACAGAAGCATATAGAATAAAAAGCTAAGCCTCTGTCATCTGCATCAGTTCACTCCCCACTACAGACCTTTTAAAAATGTGTTTGCCAGTAAAATAGAAGGAATAGATTTAAAGTTTGATCAACTATACATAAAAAATGTATTGTACTCAGGTGACGGCACCCCAAATACCCTGACATGATCGCTACCCATTATACATACATGTAAAAAATTTCTCATGTAGCCCATAAGTTTGTACTAATAATTAAAATATAATATATTTTCAGTCTGCATCTGTCACATAACCACCCCTTCCTCCTAAACACACACACAGACTTACTGTGCTTTTTAAAGAAGGTTTCATCTATTGCAAAGTGGGCTTCCTGTCAGCTGCTGCAGCACATATGTGGAATTGCAAAGAATGTTCAGTCTGTCCTTTAATTTGGATTTAAACAATATGATGCATTCCATAGAGAAATTCACAAGTGGATTTCCTAGTTTATCCATGTTGTCCTGATCTCTTTGAGGACACTGGTGTTATTTCCTGGGTCTTCAGGTTCCCCTTACGCGTAGTCTCGCAGTCAGAAATGAAAGTGGCCCCTGGATTGGCCCCTTACTCCCATGCTGTTCTCTTCTGTCCTCCTCGGTCTTTCTCTTTTATTTATCTCACCCAGCGGTTGGCAAGCCTTTCCTGCAAAGGGCCAGAGAGTAAAGATGTTGGGCTTTGGGCCACGTGGTCTCTGCTGGACCACTCAACTGTGCTGTTGCAGTGCCAAACAGCCATGGACTATGCACAGACAAATGCAGGCGTTTGTGTTCTGGTGAACCTTACTTATGGACACTAAAATGTGAATGTTATATAATTATTACATCACAAAATACTGTTCTTTTAATTTTTTCCAACCATTTAGAAATGTAAATAAACTTCTGTTAACTTGTTTGCCTTACAGACACAGACAGCTGGCCACTTTGACCCAAGGACCAGGGTTGCCATCCCTTGCCCTCCCCCAAACTCTCATTTCCTATTCTATACAGTTTTTGATGAAAATGATAATAATTTTCTATTCCCCCTACAAAGGATGGGGTAGGGGCATGGATCTTCAGATTCTGAGGCTCTAGGAGAGATGGCGAAAGAGGTCCTCAAACTGTTCTGGGCTTTAGGAAAATATCGAGATGGCAACAAACAAAAACAGTATTAGATCTTCATATCTTTTATCTTACAGTGCTAAAAGAGTGTATCCTTGCGAGTCTGGAGTTAAAACATCATTGTTTATTGTACATATTTTATTCTACTTCATTAGCTTAGCTTTCTGAAAATAAGGACTTTGAAAACTCTATTGCCTCTGTATCTGAATGCCTGGTACAAATTCAGTGGTCAAACCTCTTGAACAGTTCTTGGTATCTCCATTAACCCTACACTTCTTAGCCATTACCCTTATCCTCCTATTTCTACTCCTTTCTGCTATTCCACATATAAATCAGTAAATAGAAAATGAGGGCGGGTGTGGTGGCTGACAACTGTAATCCCAGCACTTTGGGAAGCCACGGTGGGCAGATTGCTTGAGGCCAGGAAGTTGAGACCAGCCTAAGATGGTGAAACCCTGTCTCTACAAAAAATTACAAAAATACAAAAATTACCTGGGTGTGGGGAGCATGCCTGTAATCCCAGCTACTAGAAGGCTGAGGCACTAGAATTGCTTGAGCCTGGGAGCTGAAGGTTGCAGTGAGCCCAGATAGCACCACCTCACTCCGTCCAGCCTGGGCAACAGAGTGAGACTCCGCCTCAAAAAACAAAACAGAACAAAGTAAAACTGTGAGAATATATCCTTAAAATTCTTTTATAAACATAGACTATCGTGAAAATAAAATAAAAATGGTGTAGAATCAAGGGAAGACATTTATCTCTCCAGTTTCTTTTCTTAAATCGCAAGGTGTGGTTCACTGGGGATGGAGGATACAAATCTTTTCAGCTGCTATCCTGTGATAAACCAAAACATGGTAAAATTGGGCTGGCTTTCTAAAAAGTTCAACATTCTCAGCCACTTATATGAAGACAGAAATAAGATTCTGTCTGCATACCGGTTGAGTGTATCTTAACTCTGTGATCAAATCTAGAGTTGCTTCTGACCGCCATCTCCACCCCATTCTTGCCTTCTTTGCCTTTCTTGCAAGCAGATGTGGAATTCTTAGTAAAGACTGAGTCTTTTTTTATATTAGTAACTTCTGAGTTTTGGTGACAATGGAGAAATGGACATTGGTCAAAATAGCAGAAGGGAGGAGATGGGTAAGAGGGGAACTTCCAGAATACTGAAATACACCTTTGACTCTGAAATCTGAGCTCATACATCAGGGTCTTCGGTTTACAAATGTTTCCCTGCTCTAAAAAATAAAATGTCTGACAAGCCTACAAGTATACTCAGTAGCCATATTAAAGTTCTCATAAATCATTTATAGGATTCAAAGTAAACATGCCTGATTCTTTGTATTTTAGTTCCTTGGCAGAAATCTCCATTCCAGCTGGCTTCAGGTCAGCATGGGTGCTTTTCGCAAACACTCAAGTTCCTTCTTCTAACGTGATCTTCTTTCATTTTTTAAATGAAAACCTAACTCTCTGTCCTGTTTACAGCTGCACATGTGGCCTGCATGAACAATTGAGAAGTATGCTTTGCCATCACTTGACAGAATGAGACCCTACTGCTCATAAGCCAGAGAATAAACACATGCTCTCTTTATCTAGAAAAAGCCTTTCATGGATATATTTTCAAGGAATCATGGATCCACTTTCAAATATTGGTTTTGATTCTGCTGATGCAGTGTAAGAGCAGGAGTTCACAAACTATAGTAATGTCTGCTTTTGTATGGCTCGCAATCTAAGAATGGTTTTTACATTTTAAACTTATGTTGAAAAATCAAATAATAATATTTAGTGGTATGTAAAAATCTTGTAAAATTCAAACTTCGGTGTCCATAAATTAAGTTTCATTGGATCCCAGCCACGCCCATATGTTTGCATATTGTTTTTAGCTGTGTTTGCACTGCGGTGGTAGAGTCGAGTCCTCCTGGCAGAGATTTCTGAAAGAGTTTGCTGAACCCGCGTTAAAGGCATGGGCTTTGGGTAGGACTTTCTGGTTAGAATTCTGGCTCTGCCACTTACAGTGTGAAACGTGTAAATTTTTCTTGTCTATAAAATATTTTCTTGCATGCAAAATAGGCGCGGAATATGATTCCCTCCATTGTTTTCTTGTGAAAATGAGTTGGTATCAAGTTGGGGCTTCTCGAGGTCCTGCATTCCCTCCAGATGCCACTGTTCCAGTTGTGGGAATTCTGCTCCTTCCTGATCAAGGACAAGATCTGCAAATAGACTTTGCAAGGATTTAACCGGTATTTGAATTCAGTGAACAACAGTATCAGTCTTTTGGGTTTTGGCTTTCCATCATCTCAACTCTAAGAAGATAAAAAACATTTTCAGCACTCACTGAAAAGCCATGTGTGGTGTTGTTTTTCCATGCCCAGGGGTGGAAACTCCAAGTTTTCCGCATGTATTCTGTAGCTTTAATTCATCCTGTGCATTCAGATATAGCTCTTAGAGATTTCATGGGCTGGTTCCCACCCCTCTCAGATCACAGATAGGAATCCCACTTCTTTTGTGCCTCATCTCAGTATGATAACCACATTTTTTTCATTGTACTCTTTGTTACTATGTTATCCGCTGTGGTTGTTTGCATATATTCAACAGAAATACAGTCTGGTAAAGAATGAAGCAATTGTTGGAAGGATATTGGGTGGCTAACAAAATTGGAAGAAGAAATAAGGAGTTGCCCACTCAACTTCAAGGAGGAGCCAAGGAAGCCTTGAGGGTTTGAGAGCACAGAACTCACAGACTATCTCAAGATGCTGCTTTTGGGTGACTCATGCACATTACTGCTGTCCCTGTGACTTTAGGGACAACATCCAAGGATCTGAGAGAACAAATCTGATGAGCTACTCATGTGGTCAGGAGGAGGGTCCTGTCATTGAAATCTCTTTAGCATCACATGAGGTGGATGCCCATTGCTCCAAAATAAGATACATTAACTTCAGTCTTTCTTTTCAAATTTTTGGTTCTGGTGGTTGCAGGAGAGGGAGAAGGGGAATGCTATTTAAATTTCCTTTAAACCTTTGTTTCTTAAGATACAAAAGCCAGATAATACTCATTTAACTCTATTGATGTAAAGATTAAAAAAATAATACATGGAAAGTGATTTACACCATGCTTGGCACACAGTGAGCATATAATGACTGGTAACTATTATTCAATTATTGTTCTTTATGTCGATTTCCATATATAACATTTTTTTAAAAATCAAAAGCTGTGATCTCAGCTCCCAGGACCCATAATCTAGAACCCATTTCCTGTTTCTAGGCATAAGACACAGCAGAAAGTGCTCTTAGGGATAAAGGGTTTGATCATGTAAATGGCTCATTACTCTTTAAATAAATGGTTTAAGTCCCTGCCAAGGCATTTGTATACCAGGTCAGTAGCTGTTTGCTGACGTATTTGTGTGTTAGACCAAAATCTCTCTTAAAACAAAACTGGGGGCCGGGCGCCGTGGCTCACGTCTATAATCCCAGCACTTTGGAAGGCCGAGGCGGGCAGATCACGAGGTCAGGAGATCAAGACCATCCTGGCTAACACAGTGAAACCCCATCTCTACTAAAAATACAAAAAATTAGCCGGGCGTGGTGGCAGGCGCCTGTAGTCCCAGCTACTCAGGAGGCTGAGGCAGGAGAATGGCGTGGACCTGGGAGGTGGAGCTTGCAGTGAGCTGAGACCGCGCCACTGTACTCCAGGCTGGGGGACAGAGCGAGACTCCATCTCAAAAGTGGGTCTTTTTTTCATTTTTTAAACTTAATTCAATTAATTTTTAAGTAGACTGAGCATCTACTACGGGCAAAGGTCTGCTGAAGAGGCATCGGGAGGCATACAAAGGGAATTCTTCATTAGTAGAAGCAAAGCCATTGTCCCTTCATAACAAAACAATTCCAATGCAGGAGTCAGGGGTCGAGGTGTTACCCTAAAGGTTCTCGGGACTGCCAGGCTACAGAGACTGATTAAAGATCGCAGAGATGATAACAATGTCCTGTGGGTGCATCTGAATATGATAGTATTGAGAAGACGTTATTGTACTATATCTGCTGCGCTAAAGCAGTTTAACTGTGTTTTACTAATGTAGCCTGAGTGTATTTACCAGCCAAATTGTGGATGAAAAAAAGTGATATCCAACTAGTTGTCTTTGTTTACATTTTACAGCAGCGTTTTCACGTTTAAGAGTCTTTATCTCAGTCCCATTGTGAGAGTAACTTTATATAATAAGAATTCAGTGGTAAATGTGTATGCCAGCAGAAACACATCTCTAGTCTTCTCCCCTTGTTCATTCTCAAGAATATTTGCTCTAAAGATCCATGAAATATGAGAACATTCTCACTTTATCTTTAGACTCTAGAAATCAGTCTTAAATTAGCTGGGCATGGTGGTGCATGCCTGTAACCCCAGCTACTTGGGAGGCTGAGGCAGGAGAATCCCTTGAACCCAGGAGATGGAGGTTCCAGTGAGCTGAGATCATGCCACTGCACTTTAGCCTGGGCGACAGAGTGAGTCTGTCTCATAAATAAATAAATAAATAAATAAATAAATAAATAAAGTCAATCTTGCCCTGCACAAGTCTAGTATCTCTAGTATCTCTCAACAATATTAATCGAATTAGTTTATTCCTTCCTTCATATTTTTTAATCTTTGGGGAATTACCAAAGATCTTTTGTGACCAGTTAATACATCATTTTAAAAATGATTAAAAATTTGTTTTTACCGATGAAATTATTACAGCTATTTATTACAGTGTTTTGTGGGAGTTAAAAATAATAGTAAGTATAGCATAAAATAAGAGTGAGTATAAAATAATCACATCATTTCTCAAGCACCTTATACTAGATGCTTTGGTGATCGATTCCTGTGTGACAAATGACACCAAAACTTGGTGGTTTAAAACAGCCATTTTGCTTTGCTCGTGATCTTGTGGGTCAGGACTTTGGGAAGGGCTCGGCTGGGTGGTTTGTCTCTGCTCCACCTGACGTCAGCATGGGCAGCTGGCACCTGGGGCTCCACTCCCTAGGTGTCTTCTGCAATCACGAAATCTGACTCCTCCCTGCGTTTTGGTTTCTCACTTCACATGGCATTTCCTCCTCCAGCCTCCCTCCATGTGGCTTGAGCTTCTTACATCATGGCTGTCTCAGAGCAGTTTTACTTCTTTTGTGGCAGCTAGTTTCTAAGAGGCAGAAGCGAAAACTGCCAGGTCACTTATGGGCTATGCTCAGAAGTGGCACAGCATCACTTCCTCCCTATTTGTTTTTTGTTTGTTTGTTTGTTTTCTGAGACAGAGTCTAACTCTGTCAGCCAGGCTGGAGTGCAGTGGCACAGTCACGGCTCGCTGCAGCCACAACCTCCTAGGCTCAAGCAATCTTCCCACTTCGGCCACCAAATTCACTGGGACTACAGGCATGTGCCAACATGCCTAGCTGATTTTGTTTTTTATTTTTTTGTAGAGACAGGGTCTCATTATGTTACCCAGGCTGGTCTTGAATTTCTGTACTCAAGCAATCCTCCTATCTTGGCCTCCCAAAGTGCTGGAATTACAGGAATAAGCCATTGTGCCTGGTCTCTTCCCTCCACATTCTTTTGGTCAAAGCAGACCCATGGTATGCCCAGGTTGAAGGGAGTAGAGAAATAGAGTGCACCTCTTGATGGAGGAGTGTCAAAGTCACTTCAAAAAAGAACACGTGCAATGGGGGTCATCTTCGTTGCAGCCATCTTTGGAAAATACAGTCTGTCACATTAGGACATGTTCAAGATACTTCTTCATAAATTCCACTCACTTAAGCCTTTCAGTAACTCTTAAGTAGTCACTATTATCACTACCATTTTGCAGATGATAAAACTGAGTCCCATGGAACTAAATAACTGGTCCAAGGGTACACAGCTTGTAAAAGATAATTTTACTTAAATAATGAGGAATCTGGTTCCCAGGCCAAAGTTCTTTACCCTGTGTTTTCTTACCTATGATATTAGACACGTCTATATAGATAAGCTATGTAAGCTGGGCAAGTTGCTTAACCTCTCTGGATATTGGCATCCCTAAAAGCATGAGGAAAGGTACTCTCCTTCAAGTGTTTCTGTGAGGATAAAAAGAGAACATGTAAGGATGATGCTTAGTACAGCCTGGACAGAAGAGACACACAATAAGTGTGTCTTACTGAGGCGTATGAGCTCAGGGACTGTGAACATGTTGATTTTCTTCCTGTTCACCTGAATAAACCTCATCCTGCCTCTACAACCTGGGGTCAGAGGTGCAGCTTGCTCTGTTATTCTCTTCATTGCAATTTGGCTCTGGGTTCGAACTCTGGCTATCTTCCTCCATGTTTTCCCTTTACTTACCCTTAATTTTAGCTTAAATTAAGTAAATTCAGAGGCTTTACATTTTAGAGTGTGCACAGAGAATACTGCGGTAAATATCTTTGTATGTGTGTCATTGGCTTATTTTGTATATCTGTATACAAAAATGACTTGCTAGATGAAAAGGAATGCATATTTGTAAATTTGATAAATTCTGCCAAATGTCCGCCCGTAAGCTTTTTTCAATTTATAATCCCCAAACAATGTATGTGAGGCCTGTTTTCCATCACTTTGCCAAAAGTGTGATTTGAAGCTCTTTGATCTTTGCCAAATTAGTCAGTGAAATATGATATCTCGTTGTCATATAATTAGCATTTCTCTATTCATGGGTGATGTTATTTGTCTTCTCGTGTGTATGAGAACCACTTGTATTTCCTTTTCTGTAAACCATATCTCCATATTGTTGCCAATAATTTTCTAATAGAATGTATAACATATATATAAGAAATTTGCTTCCAACAGCACTTTTGTATAAAGAACATCAGCATTTTGCCTGCATATGTGCATCTTTACTGGTTTTTGCATGTGAGTTTGCTGTTTATTATTACGCAGAATTTAAAATTTTTTTATATAGCCATGTTTTGTGTTTTTTTCCCTGTTTCCTGCCATACCTAAAAAGATTTTTTTCCATTCTAAGATGAGGAAAAACATCTTCCATGTTTTATTTCTTACTTTTATGGATCAAGCAGTTTCTCTTCATCTGATTGAGACAAACTTATAAAATGAGGTTACTTTACATAAAAATCTGGAGACTTGGTTTGGGAGATCTGCAGCCCTACCCTATACTTCCACATGGAAACAATTGGCTGGAGGTGAAGGGCAGGCCCGCCCCTTTGGACAGGACCAGTTCTCTCTGCCTTGCCAGGGTCCCTACCTTGCCCTTTGTACTCACTGGCATTCCAAGCAAGTCTTCCTAGTCAATTAAGCTTTCTACTTCTGAATTAGAGCCTCATGTGGGGTTCGGAAGTGGAAGGGCTGAGCTGATGAGAGTTGGGATCTCTTGGCAGAGCAGTCTGTTTTTTGTAAGTTTTCACATTTCTCTTCATTTTGAACATTCTAATGTGGCTTCCAAAAACAGGGTGCACACCTATGTCTTGGAAGTAGACAAAGCCATCAAACAAATGTTGTACATCTTACACAGTGTGTGAAATTTGTGTGATGATAGTGGTGTGCGATTTAATTGGTAAATGATTTAAAACATTGTTGTTAAAAACAAGCATGGATTTAATTTAGAGTATAAATAAATATCTGGATGACTTTTTTCTAAGATTAAAAAACCCTGGCTACATTCCCTCACCTCAGGCATGTGGTCACTCCACTCTGATGTCAGGATCACTTGGGTATATGTTTGATGCCACTGGATAATGACTTCTACAAGAAGCCTAGAGACAAATAAATTTCTTTGACAAGTCAAGTCTTGTACTTTATATAATCATCTTATTTCAAATAGCTGATATTGGACTGGTGTCCTGTTAATTTGAGTTTTCAGGTAAAAATTAGGTTACTTGGTTCATGAAACCAGAGGGGTATTTTTAATTAATATAGTGTATATAAAGACTGTGTGTTAATCAAACGGAAACATTTCTATGTAGGAGAAAAGAAGTAAAAATGAAAAGCCAAGAGGGAGAACTTATGTTGTTTCTCTATAAGTCTTTTCAGAATTTTATTCAAATAATAGAGAATAGATTTGTTTCAAAGAAGAAACATTTATTAAGTCTTTAATGTGTGCAAGGAATTACTAATGTAGCAGAATAGAGCAGTTTGAGTACTTACAATCTGGTTGGGAAAGAAGGATAACTCCATAAGTAAATAAATAGTGTTAGCCAAAAAACACCCTAGACCCTATACATGTGTCCCTCCAGGTGCACAACACTTAAAACGATGAATGAAATGTAGTTTAAAATAAAACATTTAAAAAGCATGGCTGAGCTGACAACAAAGAAAATACCGAAGGTAAGAAATGATGAGAGAACACCGGTTTTGGTTTTTTTTTTTTTTGGCTTGGGTGCATCTGTCAGTGTATGGTGTTCTACATACTTGGTTTTAAAGGACTGTAGTATGGAAGTCGCAGGCCAAACCTAGACTCCAGACAGGTGAGAAATCTGATTGGGGAACCCTGAAGAAAATGAGACCCTGAAGGTTAACACTCACAAAGGGCAAACTAGAAAGCCCAACCCCACAAAGGGGATTTGACCATCTTAGACTTTGCCCTGAATTCTATAAAAAATGACATGGAAAAATAAAGCCTCACATGAGAATTCCTAACCATAAGCCAGAATGGGCTTGTATTTGGAGGCCATAATTCACACTATATGAGGAGTCTTAACAAAATTTCAGGATGGAAATTTAGTACAAAGTGGTCTGATGTTGGTAAGCGCCTGCAGGCAACTGATGGAAGCAAACAGATCCTTTTTTTTGAGGATGCACGTTAAACACAGGTTTCAGAGAATTCTGAAAGAAACATGAGCTCACAATTAAAAACTAAATTAAAAATCACTAACAAGAAAATTGGACACTATGAGAGAGAGACAACAGAACCCTAGCAAATGGTAGAATCAGATTTATAAAAACTGCAGGCTCAACAGCCACAGACTATAAAACAAATATATTTCATACATTTAAATAAATCAGTGAAGATACTGAAGTCATGGTAAAGGAACAAGAAACTATGAATATTGATGAGGCAGATATTTTTTTTTTTTGAGACAGGATCTCACTCTGTTGCCCAGGCTGTGTGTCATGGCATGATCATAGCTCACTGTAGCCTCAAACTCCCAGGCTGAAGCGATCCTCCTGCTTCAGCCTCCCAAGTAGCTGGGATTACAGGCACACACCACCAAACCTGGCTAATTTTTGTACCTTTTGTCGAGACGGGGTTTCATCATATTGCCCAGTCTGGTCTGAAACTCCTGGGCTCAAGTGATTCACACACCTCGGCCTCCCCAAGTGCTGGGATTACAGGTGTGAGCCATTGTGCCTGGCCAAGGCAGATTTTTATAATAAAATCAAATAAAACTTCTACAAATAAAAATCTATAGTATTACATTTTAAAACTGTCAGGTAAACAGCAAATTAAAAACAACCAACAAGAAAATTAGTGAACTAGAAGATAGATCTGAAGACATTACTCAGGAAATAGCACAAAAATAAAAAGATAAAATGTACAAAAGAGAAGTTTAGACATAGCGGATATAGTATGAAGGTCTAATAAGTGTTTAATTGAAAACCCAGAAAGATAAAATAGAGAAAATTGGAGAGAGATAATATTCAAAGAGATAGTAGCTGAGAAGTTTCCTTAATTGATGAATAGCTACAATCCTTACATTTAGGAAGCTCAAGGAACTTCAAGTTGGATTAAAATGAAATTTCATCTGAAAACACCCTAGTGAAACTGAAAATAACCAAAGACAAAGAGTTGATCTTGAAAGAAATCAGAAAAAGAAAAAGCAGTCCGAGAGGAAAGAAAGGTTATCTGCAGAGGTGTGTTCACTTATATAACTTCTCAATAGCAACAATGGAAGCCAGAAGAAAATGTAATAATATTCCTCAATATACTGAAGAAAAAATAATTGCCAACAAACAATTTAACATAGAATTAAATATCTATCACAAGTACCTGTTGAGAATGAAGCCAAAATAAAGATATTTTTAGAAAAAACAAACAAGGCCAGACACGGTGGCTCATGCCTGTAATCCCAGCACTTTGGGAGGCCAAGGTGGGTGGATCACCTGAGGTCAGGAGTTTGAGACCAGTCTGGCCAACATGATGATGAAACCCTGTCTCTACTAAAAATACAAAAATTTGCTGGGCATGGTGGCACGTGCCTGTAATCTCAGGTACTCGAGAGACTGAGGCAGGAGAATTGCTTGAACCTGGAAAGCGGAGGTTGCATTGAGCCAAGACTGTGCCATTGCACTCCAGCCTGGGCAACAAGAGCGAAACTATTAAAAAAAAAAAAAAAAGGAAGGAAAGAAAGAAGGGAAAGAAGGAAGGAAGGAAGGAAGGAGGAAAGAAGGAAAGAAGGAAGGAAGGAAAGAGAAAGAAAGAAAGAAAGAAAGAAAGAAAGAAAGAAAGAAAGAAAGAAAGAAAGAAAGAAAGAAAGAAAGAAAGAAAGAAAGAAAGAAAGAAAGAAAGAAGAAAAAGAAAAGAAAAAACAAGCAACAGAACTGGCAAAAACCTGAGGGGGTTTAACTATGAATAGCTCCCCATTAATGCCTAAGGACTGTATTTCAGGAAGGAAAAAATGAGCCCAGAAGAAGTACCCAAGATACAAAAAGGAACAATGAATAATACAGTGTACTTTTGAGTAAATATAGATAAACACAGACTACATAAACAAATTAAAAATCTATCCTATGGGTATATAAGATTGATAATTGCAATACAATCCTCAAATACATAACATATAAATCAGAAGGCATGTGACCAATGTTTAAGTGCTGTAAGTTTCATTTATTTTCAAAGGAAGGTAAAAATATTGATTAGCCTCTACTTTTTAAAGTTAAATACACATGTTGATCATTCCTAGTGTACTGCTAACAGAATAAACATATAAAGTATGATTTTCAAATGAGAAGAGGAAAAAAGTGAAATGGGGGGGAAAGCAACACTATCAAGTCAAAAGGAAGCAAAACAAGGGGGGAAAGTTAAAAAATTAAAGAAAATACAAAACTAAGTGCTAAAAATTAATCCAAATGTATTATTAAGAAAATGAGTATTAGTTGAGTAAAATTTATAGTTAAAAGTAAAAAACTGTCAGACTGGTTGGAAAATATCAACAAAGAAACATCAGTGCCACAAATTTAGATATGGATGAGTTACAAGTTCAAATAAAAGGTTATAGAAGGTAGAAAGTAAATGGATGGAAAAAAATTATACCAGACAATACAAACTCAAGAAAACTATTATAGCCAGATTAATACTAGACAAAAATCTATTTTAAGGCAAACGACATTCTGGAGATCCTTACAAGATGTCTAATTTGAAAACTTCAACATTTGACTAAATTACAGAAATGGACAAATCACCCATCTTAGTGGGAGATTTTCAGACTATTCCCTTCGCCATTTATAGACAAGGCAGATAAAGAATCAGTAAATGTATAAATTAAGCAGCTCTAATGGACATATATGGAATACTTCCCCCAACCAGTGGAGTACATTCAGAGGATTTATGAAAACTGACCTGGGTGTGAGTCATAAGGTAATTCCCAACAAAAATTAAGAATGAGTGCCATATGGACCACATTATAGAAACAGAATGGAATTAAGCTAAAAATCTATAACAAAAAATAACTTTAAGATACACCGTGGGCCTAGACATTTAAAAATACACCTCAACCTCCCTGAATCAAAGAAGAAAGCAATACAAAAATTAGAAAATTATGCAAAACTAACATTTTAAAAAACTGCTGTTTATGGAAATCTGTGGACAGTTGCTGTTCAATTCTAACTGGTGATGTGGGGGCTAAAACATGGCAGAACTTCTATTTCTTTTTTCCGAAGAAATTCAGGAATCCGAGGTTTTTATTGAAAAATGTTCTGATGTTTATGACATGTGTGTCTCCTCACCTCCCCCTAAAACACTGGCAGGCCTGTATTCATTTTGTTTGACATTTCTAATGTGAGAAACAGGAAATCATTGAAGCTTTAATGAACTGAAGAATGACATGATCAAATTAGTTTGATTGGAAATACTCAGGTGCTAGTAATATTTTATATATTGTTATTATTTCATATCTTATATATCTTAGTTACATAAGATATACAAAATATTATACATATTTTTTTATTTTTTATTTTTGAGGCAGAGTCTCGCTCTGTTGCCTAGGCTGGAGTGCAGTGGCACGATCTCAGCTCACTGCAATCTCCATCTCTCGGGTTCAAGTGATTCTTGTGCCTCAGCCACCCAAGTAGCTGGGACTACAGGCACATGTCACTGTGACTGTCCTATACATATATTTTTAAGTAGAAATAAATCTGGCTCAGTTGTTCACTGCCAAGGTATATACAGCATTTATCAGTTGATTTGGAAACTTCCCAACATTAATCACTTTCCCTTAGGTTGCACAGAATCCCTACAGTCTTTGTAAGTCCAGGAAAACATAAAAGGTCCCCAGTCCTAAGCCTGGTGACGGCTGCGGCCATTGCTTCTTCGCATTGACCTGTGTGGCAATTGTAAGCACCTAATACATATTAGTTGTTTTTATTCCTGTGCCCAAGCAGTAAAATAGATTTAATAATACCAGCATCATAGTGCTGTTCTGAGGATCATCCAACACTTCTGACAGAGAGTGAACAGAGGCTACTGCCCTTTTTCAGTCTGTTGAATAAATGAAACTGGAAGTCAAGGGAATGGCCTGCTTAGTGGAGGGCCTGGCCTTGGAAGGCTGTTGCAGTATAAGAATCCCGGATCTGCAGTAGAGGAAAAGGAGAAGGAAAGGAGCCGAGTAAAGGAAGAGACATAGGGTAAGCTTCTTGAGCCTTCCTGTCACTGAGGTTTCAGGTTATAAGGTCACTTCAGAGAGGACATCCCTGATCACCCAGTTTCTTCTATGGCATGGCCCTTTCTAATGATGTGGAAAGGAAGTGTTCTGACCTGACATCTTCTTGTTTATTTGTTTCTTATAGTTCACTCTGCTAGAATAAGAGAGAAAGGTCTGTCTTGTTGACTGTGGAGTCTCCAGAACCTAGAGTACACACTGCACACAGTAGGCAATCCATAAATATTAGTTGGCTGAGCAAGTATATACTTTATAAATTCGCCTGACTTTACTCTTAGTTTTGAACATTAGGAAGAGTCTACTGAGGTCTGGATTCTGGCAAGATAGGAAATATTAGTAAAGATGACTCAGCGATTGCATTTACATCCTCTGTCTTTTCTCCAAATTCATTCAGGCCGTCAGGACCTGGACTACAGTCCAAACTTCCTTTGGAAAAAGACTGAGAGGAATTCTTCTGAAGTTCCTTGTTTGACTGTGGCCACTGTCTCCCTGGAGAATGGCACTCATTTCAGAAAGAAGAGAGACTTCTAGATAAAGCAGGTGATGCTGGCTTCAACCAAATTCAAAAACAAGCTGGAGATATACAAGTTGCTAAACCATCCCTTCCCTCAGACTCAAATCAGAGGACAATTGGTAACAACCACCTTTCTCCCATTTGGTTTTGAAGCCCAAACAAAACTGTCACCCTCGCCAAAACCCCTGAAATACAGAAATGTGGTATTAAAACAGTTATGACTGGAAAAGAAGTTCAATGGCCTCATTTCATGATGAAATTACCTATTACTCTGATTATGAATAGTGAATTCTACTGTTCATATAAGTTTTGATTTCATATACACCTGACATTTCAAAGTGCTCTTTCCTTTATATTTCACTTTATACTTGTGACATTCTTAGATATGTTATATCCCATTTTAGAAGGTATAGAAACCATGACTAGAAATGATTACAAGCTTTTCCCAGGATCACTTCATTACTTATCAGGAGACCAGGATTCTAGTCTTGGCTTTGCTGCTGTGTAATATCCTGTGCTTCTGTCTCTGTCTGTGCTACCTGTCTCAAAGCTAACTCTTTCTTAAGAAACTGAAAGCATCCTCAAATTAGATCAAATAAGATACAGATTTAGAAAATGAGAGGAAATACTCTAGGATTCTTTGTTGAAGAAAGGCTACATGTTACAATTATCCAGGTTTGTGTTGATTATTTTTGACAATGTTACATATAGTAATTTAAAAATTATATTTTATACAAGGCATTATAGATAATAGTTTTAAAGAGATAATGATGATACTCTGTAATTATACTGTGCTTTTTATCGTTCCAAAGAACATTAAAATCTATTATCTCATTTTATCCTTACAAATGATACCTTAAATTCTCATAATATTGTATTTTTTAGCAGGTTCTAGAATCAGAAATCTCTAAATAATGTTTGCAAACTATAACAGAAGGCCCATGCAATTGCTTAGGGTGAAAAGGAACTTGAGTTGCCCTTAAAAATACCTGGCAGCAAATTAAAAGTGGAGAAAGAAAAATCCTCCACATTTAAAAACTTATCTATCTAATTCCCTTGGGATTTCAGGCTCTGTTCACAATAGTGACTGTTTTGGCATCAACTAAAACTGCAAGTTGTATTCATTACCGTCAAGAGTGAGCTTTGGCTTTCACTGGTTGCTGGGATTAAGAACATGCTAGTAATTAGCTATAACTCATTTGCCTCAGCAATTATCCACAATTATTCATAATCTCATGGGTAATGGAACACACAATGCAGTTGGCTCATGCTGCCTTTTGGGTACTGACCTCTTGGGTGAGAGGTCATCCCAGGCATGAGAAGGGGTGGGCTTTCAGCAGAGTCAGTGGGTCTGCAGACAACATGTGAAAATAATTTACTAGAGACACCATAGAGACATTGTGCACACAAGGAAAGATTTTCAATTTTTTTTAGAAGTGGAAGAACAGAAATAATTTTTGACTTGTTTTATGTTTGAAAAGAATGCCCTGGAAAACAATATGGTGGACTTTCCTTGGACTGTGCAACACAACTAGGTCTTGTGTAGAAACCATGTATATCTTCTAGGTAGAAAACTATATGGGAGAAGGGAGTGGATTGTGGAGCACAATATCTGGGCCAAGCAATCCTTGGGATGGAAGCTTGTAGAGTCTTAGCCCACAGCCATTTCAGGAGCAAACATACATGTAAGCATTATGTTACCTTATTCTTTGCAGAACCCCAAAGGAAGCTTACAAAGGAAACTCTCATTCCTTCTATATTCATTAATTGGGGTTCTTCTGTAAGGAAGAGCTGTCCCTTCTTCCCCCATTTATTTGTTGATTCAATTATTCATTTATATCAATATACACTCCTAGACAATTATTTTATTCTGTGGGTTATGATCCGGTACTACAATTAATTCTTTCTTTGCTCAAATTATGGCAGCTTTGCCCATGGGGATCTCCTCCAAGTTGTGTCCTTGTCTTTTGGCATGTCCCATCCTTTCTTGTGGATTTTCTTATTTCCTGACAGCACAAGATCTTTCAAGCTCATCTTTTAATTTTCCTGTCCCAGCCTTGGAATCAACCTCTTTTCCAAGGAACCTTGTTTCTTTCATTGGAAAATGGTGTATAGGAACCAATATCCAGACACTAGGGGTGCTCAAATTGCTATGGAATTGTCATTGTTCCTAGGCTGTCTCAGAGCTAGGAAACATGTACACACACAAATACATTTATATTCCTATATCTACCTATCTGCATATATATGAATTCATACTGAGTTCAGGAGTTCATACTGATACCTCCCAATCCAGCACACATGTTCATTCTAGCCTGTCCTTTTCTTTGTCTGTAGCTTCTTTCTCCAATGATGAGAAGTCTGGCTCTTGTTATCTACAATGTATTTACTTACCAAAGAATAAAATAAATTGTTGTAGGTTTATGCTATATATATAACACAGGGGAAACCTTTGTAGCAAAAGCTACACTACTACTACACTCTCTATATTCATACTACTCTCTATATTGCAGTATATATATTCACACTAGTTTCTATATTACAAGATTTCTCAGTTCTGTTTTCTACACATATTTCATATACAACCAGCCTACAGTTTTTCACCTTTCCCACTGATCCTCCCACTTGACAGCCTCATGCCTTTCTGCACATTGAAGGCTGTGGTGTAGTCTGTGGTACTGGCCATGGCACAACTCTCTGGTATACCAAGTTGCCAGTAGGAGTGTTACTAACTGAAGACTGGAAGGAGTAACATCCCTTGCTCCAGTTTTTTCAGTGAATGCCCTACATGCTGCCCTGAACAAGGAAATATTAGTCACTTTGTATCTGAAAAGGGTCAGGTATGACAGGGGGCTATCACTATGGTCAACTCTCAGATTTAACCACATATTTATGGGAGAACTGTTTTCTTTCCATGATTTTCCTAAGGTGCTAGACAAACCCACAGCATGACTTGGAAGTCTACCAGACCTCTCCTGGTGAATTACTACAAATGTTGGCTAAATGTACTCTTTTAAAAACATCCCAGACAGCAGGCATGTCTGGGTGCTCCCAGGGTAAGCCAGTCTTGGGTGAACTAGCCATAAGATGACTTATTCTCTATGTAAAAGGTCTATGATACCTTTTTCTCCAAATCCTCATCTCATTTGAAACTCGGAGAAGCCAGAGTCAGCAGAGGGAGGGAAGGAGGAGAAGAGAAAGAGCCAGATTTTTAAAAAACAATCACAGAGAGGCTCATCACACCCCATCCACTCCTGCAGGTTTCCAAGCTGATTCTTGCCCAAGCTAGGGCAGGGGAGAAATTTAAAATTAGATAACAGCTTGGAACTTTAACTTTACATTTAACTAACTTTCTGATACCTGAAGGAAAAAAAAAAAAGCTAGAAAAACTATGGAATCTTCCTGGTATTTCATCTAGGGCAGAGAAGAATGATTTGGCAAAATTTGGTTGAAAGTGTTTTGCAAATGAGATGAGTTATATGTAGGAGGACATTTCTCCCACCATGTATGTGTGTGTGTGTGTGTATTGTCTTCTGAAATTGGGATGCATCTTAGCACCAGTGAATACATTTATGGAGGTAATTTTCTTCTTTTCCCTCCCTCCTTCCATTTCTCTTTTTTTCTTCTTGTTTTTTTCTGAATAGCTATTATTAAAACCATATTGTATCTTATAATCAGAGCGGAGGAATTGCTGCAAGTTCAATTTTTTTTTTTTTTTTTTTTTTTTTGAGACAGAGTCTTGCTCTGTCACCCAGGCTGGAGTACAGTGACTCAATCTCGGCTTACTCCAAGCTCTGCCTCCCGGGTTCATGCCATTTTCCTGCCTCAGCCTCCTGAGTAGCTGGGACTACAGGCGTCTGCCACCACGCCTAGCTAATATTTTGTATTTTTAGTAGAGATGGGGTTTCGCCGTGTTAGCCAGGATGGTCTCGATCTCCTGACCTCGTGATCCATCCCCCTCGGCCTTCCAAAGTGCTGGGATTACAGGTGTGACCCACCGTGGCTGGCCGCAAGTTCTATTTTTTAAAAATTTGTATACGTTTATGGGGTACAAGCACAGTTTTGTAACAGCATAGTGGCCAAGTCAGGGCTTTTAGGGTATCCATCACCTGAATGATGTACATTGTACCTGCTTAGTAATTTCTTATTATCTACCCCCCTCCCACCCTTCACCCTACCTAGTCTCTATTGCCTATCATTCCACTCTCTGTGTCCATGTCTACCCATTTTTATCACCCACTTGTGAGTGAGAAAGTTCTATTGTTACTACACTTGATCTTAGCCAAAAGGCCGAGAAGCGATGAAAGTTCTAGTGTTTAATGTAATATTGCTAGCGTGAATTTTTCAGTGGAAGAATGCTTCTTAAGCATAAAACTGTTCCTTAATTTGTATTATGTTATCAAGCTCACAATCTCATGACAAGAAATGGACAGCTGAAGTTTCCCACCTTTAGCTATCTTTGGACTTACCTCAAGACAGATTTCATATTTTAGGCAGAACGCTTTGTCTGCAGTGAGTGTATTTTCCGTTCTCAGGATGGTTTCAGAAAGGGAAAAGAAAAAGTTTATTTCTGCAGGAAAAATTGGAACCGAACAGACTATCTATTAACTTTGGCTCTTTTGGTTTTTCTGTTTAATCGTACAGTAAATGGCAGAACCAGAATAAGTTTCTCAAAATCTAAAAAAACAAAAACAAAAAAACCAACAATAATAACCACAACACTACAAAATATCCTCATTTTTGATGAGCTATATAGAAATTTCTACTTTATGTGATTTAAAAGGAGAGAGCTGGAGAATCCTGAAAAGATGGAGTTTCTAATGGAAAGGCTGACAGACCCTTAACAACGAGTCTGTTGCCAGGCGCCGCCATAATAAATGGTGGCCAGCATCCAGGAGGGCTCACAGCTGCATGTCTGAACTTTATGAAATATCCAGCTAGAGTTTGCAGGCCCCGGCCAGCTTGTAACTCATTTCTGGCTGACACATTCCAGTTCGTAATTAGTGTAGTGCTAATATGATCCTCATTTTTTAATTCTTTCCTGTAAAACTGGACTGTTTCAAAAGACAAAGATGTACTTCACTTGGCAATCAGGAGATCCACACGGTTGGATTCTCCAGGCACTCATGTGTGGCTGGAATCTATAGAAAAGGGAAGTAGGTTCAGCTTTCTTCTGTTTGCCTGTGAAGCAGCCTATAGATCTCCAGATTTTATTTCAACTTGTGTTGTCAGTCTCTCCTCTCATAAAATCTTGTTTTTCTTTTGGCCTGCTAATGCATAGAAAATGGATCACCACTCCCCCTTGATCTCACTCCTCGTGGACAAGTGGATATAGACGCAGCCTGTCAAATGGAATGAGCAGGATGTGCACAGATCATACATTTCCATAATGGATCTGCAACTTATGTTTCACATTTGCTGTAATTTCCTGAAGTTGCTCTGATGGATTTGTAGTGTGGGCGCTTGGCGGAGATGAAACTACATTTCCCAGAATTCTCTACCTGCCTGGTTCCAGGTTGACTTGCACCACAAGAAGTGAGAGGTAGAAGTGACATTTGGGGGTACAGGAGCACCTTGTTGGTAGCTTCTCCAATTCCTGGCCAAGTGTAGATTTTGCTCTGTGATGAGAAAGGTGCCAGAATCACATCCTTTAATTGGATGTTTGGAGAAACCAATATGGATTTCAGTCCATTCTCGTGGGTTCAAGCGCATTGCCGTGGGCTCCACTTTTGTCCTACTCTCCCCCATTTAGATTCCGTCTTTCTTTCCCAGCTGCCTGCCCTGCTGACTTTAGGGCCAACACAGACATAACAGCTTTACAGCCTTACACAGACTGTTTAATCATCGCCTATCATTGTGTAAGGTCAAATTCTCATAACGAATCCCTTATTTTATATCACTGTAGTGATTCTTCTCCTCTCATCTCACTCTGCCTGATACAGTTACATAGCCCTTCACAATCTTGCCCTAAAGCAGTGCCCAGGAAGTATGCAATCAATTTTTGTTACTGAGGCAGAACAGGTATCTTTATTCTCCTTTTATAGCTGAGAAAACTGTGGACAAAGGGATTCGGTGACTTGACTCAGCCAGTAAATACCAGAGATAGGGTTTGAATGAGACCTTCAGAGACCATACCCAGTATACCTGAGTGGGTAGCATATGTAAACTGAAATCAAAAGAGAGGTAACATGTGAAGAGGTACTCAATGTTCCCAGTAATCAAGATCACACAAATATGAGATGCCATTTTTTTTTTTACCCATCTGGCTGCAAAAGTTTGTAACGGTTGATGTGAGAAAGAATCTTCTCACGAGAAGAGGAAATACTTATGAACTGCTGGCGTTAACTGGGATAGTCACTTGGGACAATTTGATATTTGCTAAAATTTAAAGAATTCATATCCATGACCCAGCAAGTTCATTATGCACGATTTACTTCAGCACACACTTCCATGTGTGCACAAGGAGGCATTTTTAAAGATGCCCAGTAGAATAAAATGATGTGCATTAGCCTGATGAAACGACGGTGGTGCATTCGTACTCCAGAATAAGGTAGTCCTGTCCACACTCAGGTGGACACCACTTCATGAGTATTGTAACATAAACACGAAGCCAATTACAGAATTATGTGTTTAAGGAGTACAATTCGTGTGAAAACACACAAATTAAAACAGGGATTTATGTTTTCCATGAGCAAATATAAGTAAGTAAAAGTATCTTTTAAAAAGTTGGCAAGCTAATAATGATTAGAAGAGAGAGGGAGGAAGCTGGGATAGGGAGTGATAAAGCTGGGTTTAATTTATGATGTTTTTTTCTTTTATAAAGAAAATGTATTTATTACCTATGTAATTAATTTTTGGCACCAAAAATAAAGGTAACATGTACGAAAGATGAGTTATAGGCCTCACTGGGTACTAACAGAGGAATGGTATGTTTGAATTAATTTAGTTAACACTTTCATTTTATAGAGAAGGAAATTGGTACCCAGAGGCAGGAAATGATTGGCTGAAGGCAGAATCCAGTAAACATTTGAAATCGGGAGTGTCTCAGAAAAATTGGTAACAGAGTTTCTGAAATAATCTCTGAAAACACTGATGAAATCAGAGTGTATTTCAGAGCACCATTGTGGAGACCCCCTGAATAAACATGATGCAGTTTCAGGGGCTGTGATTTAGACAGTTGACAATGTTGCCCAGGGGCCCTGGTAAGATCACACAATAACTTACTATCATCTTTGATTCTTATAGTCTATTGCTAATTCTATGTGTTTTTCTAACATCTTCAACCTTTGTTGCCTCAGTAAATTCATTTTCTCTGTAGCAAGTTCAAAAATACTTTGACCTTTGTCCTTCCTCAACGTGAGCCATTTTTGCAATATTTACCTAAAGGACAGAAAACTCAGAGGCAGTTCCCTACAAAGCCATTCTTTAAATCAACAGAAATATGTTGGTGATAAATTTTTGGTGGTAAATTGTGAGTTTTTTTTCTGATGACCCAGGATAGAGGGAATTGGGTTCTGCTTCTACGAATACACAGTGTGATCATGTGCTGCATAACAACGCTTTGGTTGATGACAAACTACATATACCATAGCGGCCCCATAAGATAAAGGAGTTGAAAAATTCCTCTTGCCTAGTGATGTCACAGCTGTCAAAACATAGACAATGCATGACTCATATGTTTGTAGTGATGCTGGTATAAAGAAACCTACTGCACTGCCAGTCATATAAAAGCATAGCATATACAATTATGATTAGTGTATAATATTTAATAAAGATAATAAGCAACTGTTGCCTTTTTTTTACTATACTATACTTTTTAGCATTTTAGAGTGTACCCCTTCTACTTATACATACATACACACACATATGTATATGTATGTAAAGTTAACTGTAAAACAGTTTTAGGCTGATTCTTCGGAAGGTATCCAAAAGAAGGCCTTGTTGCCATGGGAGATGGCTCCTTAAAGATCTTTCAAAGCACAGGATGAGGAAGTGAAAGAGAGTGATAGTGATGATCCCGATGCTGTGTAGCCTAGGCTATTGTGTGTGCATGTGTCTTCGTTTTTAACAAAAAATTTAATAAGAAAAAATATTTTTTAAATAGGAAAACACATCGAATAAGGACGTGAGGAGAGAAAATATTTCTGTGTAGCTATACAATGTGTATGAATTTTAAGCTAAGTTTTACTATGAGTCAAAAAGTTAAAAAAATTAAAAAGTTTATGAAGTAAAATTACTATAGTAAGCTAATGTTAATTTATGATTGAATAAAGAATTTTTTTGTAAGTCTAGTGTGTCCAGTGTTGATAAACCCTACAGTAGTGCACAGTCATGCCCTAGAACTTCACATTCCCTCACCACTCACTGACTCACCCAGAGCAACCTCCAGTCCTGCAAGCTCCATGCATAGTAAGTGCCCCATACAGGTATACCGTGTTTTATCTTTTCTATCATATTTTAATTGTACCTTCTCTATGTTTAGATTTGTTTAGAGACACAAATATGATGTGTTACAATTACATATGGTATTCAATATGGTAACAGGCTGTTCTGACTTACAGCCTAGGTCCAATAGACTACACCATATAGCCTGGGTGTGCAGTAGGCAATACAATTTAGGTTTGTGTAAGTACACTCTAGGATGTTTGCACAACAACAAAAATCCCTAACGCATCTCTCAGAAAGTACTCCTATTGCTTAGCGAAACATAACAGTAGCTGCACTTGGCCTTCTCAAGGTTGGGGAATAACCTACCGTCGTGCAGCCAGATAGATAGAAGTCTCTTTGGCCGATAGCCTAACTGCAGTCTGTTTGTAGAGTTATGCTTGATGAGTAGAATTGATGAGTGCCCTGACTTGTACCCATCATTTCAGTCCTATATGTGTCATCCCCAGCTCTAAAGATCTTCTCTGAATCGCTGACCCTCACTCTCTACCTTAGGTGATCTCCCTCCAGATCACCTGGGCTCACCCCATTTGTGCTGGAACAATCTACTCTGTGTTTTTCTCTTTCACAGTATTGTGAGCAGAGGGAGAGCTGCTGGATGCTGGTGGGGAGCAAGCTCAGAGGCGGGGACCTCCCTGTGACTTCCTTCCCTCTGGGCCTCAGGCTCTATCATTGCCTTTACCAGAGCGTCTTTTTCATCATAGTTACAGCAACCACCACACAGTACGGTATCTGAACAAAATTGCCGAAAAGATGCAACTCATGGAGATGTTACTTAGCCAGAACAATGTCTTTCCTTGTTGCCTCCTTACCTTTCTTAGCTCTGTGTCCGCCTGCATCCTCTGCCTCTCGGACAGCAAGCTCTTTACCGGACCACCGTTTCCTCCTCTGCTATTCTTTTCCCATGGGAAGTGAAAGCTCTCATGGCTGCTTCCAGAAGCAATTCTGTTCCTCTCCTTTGGGGCTGAACTCTTCTCCTCAATCCTGGTTCCATGATGCAGAAGAGGCACTCGAGCAATCACAACTGCCTACAGCTCTCACAAAATGTTTGATTCCATTAAATGTGCCCATAAGTTTCACCTTTCTCCAAGCAAAAAATAAACACTTTTATTTTCTGTACTCTGATACCTGGAGGTGTAGTATTATATTATATCCCTTTTTCATCCTCTGCAATTTAAAGGGTGTGGGAGATCGTGGTCTCATCTCTATGCCGAGTCTCAAATGAATCAGAATCCAAGGCTGTCCAGCATCCAGTCTCCTCCAAGGCTTACTCTCTTTAGGTTAACATTTCTGAGCTCTGGATCAACAAGTATCAACACACGCCACATATGTTACTCATATTCTTCAACCTACTGAAAAGAAAACTACCCAAGCCTACTGTGTTACCGGAACTGAAGTAAACATTGGCAACAACTATGGAAAGGCTGACCTGCTGGTTTAATAGTTTCCCATTTCAACCTCTTAAGTGCATCGTGTGAATCATCTAACACCAAAATATTGTGCTACCCACGCTCTATGAGGTCTTTTTTGTTACTTATACAGTGAATTTTGCCTTCAGTGTGTGTTATGTTTTGTGTGATTGTGTGTTTGTGTGATTTTTTTAAAATGTTAAGGGTTCTGTTGCTTAATTCTTGGGCCGATTTATTGGAAAAGGGAGCTCCTGTCCTCTTATCTATCCACCTTAGTCTTCCAATATTTTATTTCTAATGTTTACAAAAAAGAAAAGTCCCTCTGATGATATGAATTGGTATGAACTTTTGTAGGGAGATGATAAAGAAACAGGAATTAGTTGACGTTTTATAAGAAGTAGCTTATTCTACTACTAATAACATCAATGAAAACTGTACTGTGAGCTAGGTATGCTGAAAGTAAAAACCATGAATAAAAGGTGGTTCTATTCCCAATGAGGGGACACTTACATGTATTTGATGAAAATTAATAGTCACCAAATCATTATGTTCCGTACTGCTGGTGGCATTAGGGGGGTCTGCTGGTATACCTCTCGTCCTCTTCAGAGTCTGCCCCTTGAGGCAATGCCTCTCACAAACCCCAGCCAAACCTCCCTGGAAGAGCAGGCAGGACAAACCAACTCTGGGCTGTACTGGTTCATGCCAGGACTCAATATTCCCTCCTCCATTCTTAAGATGATTGTATGAGACTCACCAATCCAGCGAAACCCACAGTTCCTTGTCTTTTAATCTGTGGTTAACAGAGTGTGGTCTCCAGACCAGCATCATCAGCATTACATGGGAACTTACTAAAGAGCAGATTCTCAGGTCTGACCTCAGACTTCCTGAATTGGAAATCCTGGAGCCGGGGAGAAAGGCTCAGTGATCTGTGTTTTAATAAGCCTTCCAGGTTATCCTGATGTCCTCTCAAGTTTGAGAACTGCTGTCTTCAGCCCTTTCCTGGGTTGAAGCCCTCCTGCTTCAAGTTCATTAAACACGGGCTCGGGTTCTCCCCTCAGCCCATCACCTTGCCTGGGAGGGGACCCGTCTCTGGAAGGACATCTGCATTTCACCTCTAGGCATGGGCTCAGGATCTACTACTAGTTCTTCTCCCCAACCCCCAAGCCCTTGTCCTATATTAGTTTAGAGCTTTGATTGTACCTTTATTGTCAGATCTATTTTATTTATTTACTTTTTTAACTAACCCAGGCCGGAAGCAAACATAATTGGGAGAGTCCAATTTTATCAAATGTATCACAGAATCTGTTTTTGAGCTAAAATGAAACTACGGCTATAATTCACCAAAATTAGTGTTCTGTCCTGAGGTTATTGCAAACCAAGTCGCCTGCCAGATTTCTTCAAAAATCTTGGGTTGTTGGAAATAAAGTTTTATGCGTTCCCACCTTAGGGGTTGGTGGAAGCCAGGTAGGGGCCTCAGATTAATGTCAGAATGTCCAGTTTCGTCTATGTTTATGACAGTGTTGTTACTGTTCTTGCTGGAAAAATCTTGTCGTTGGCTGCATCTCTCCAGAGCCAAATGGAAGATTGCTTTGATATGTGAGAAAGTTCCCAAAGGAGAAGGCAGAGACCCTTCTGACGACTTGAATGAGCTCTGCTGTTTTTCCTATCACTTCCTATCACTTTTCTATCACTTCTAAATCTGTTGTCCCTTTTCCTCTTCTGCTGGTTGATCCCTTTTGGTTCACCCTTTAGAGGTGGGCTTCGGAGCTCCTCAATTCTGTCCTGTCTTCATTCTCCACTCTGGGAATGTACCTTTGTTCCCACATCTATACCCCTGGACCTGAAGGTTCCACTCCCTGCTGGGCTATTACCACTGGGCCATCTCATCAGAGAAGAGATGAGGGCTTCCACCAGCCCTAAGGTGAAAATGCATGAAATTCTATTTCCAACAATCCAAGATTTTTGGGTTGTTGGAAGGTGGCTTGGTTTGCAATAACCTCGGGACAGAACACTAACTTTGCGGAATTATAGCCATGGTTTACATTTTAGCTCAAAATCAGATTCTGTGATACATTTGATAAAATTAGACACTCCTAAATTATGTTTGCTTCCTTGACTTCACTAAGTGGAGCCCTCGTTTTCAAATCCCAGCTCTTCCTCTTCTCATTGTCCATTTTATACACATTGGCATGCCTTCAACTACTCTTCTCCTTTTGCTGTGTGTCTGCCAGTCAGTCAATTATACCTAGTTTATCCCCAGTGTGTATCGTATCTCTGCCCCCTTACCACTGCTTGGCTTCAAGCTCTGGGCAATTCTTGTTTACGTTATTACAATAACCTTTCAGCTGTTCTCTGTCTCTCTACTCTTTTACTGAATTAGCGTACTCTACATACCACCACAAATGATCATCTTTCTAAAACGCAGATCAGATATTTCTTTCTCCTTGTTGAAACATGCCATGGCTTCCTATGGCCCTATAATGGAATAAAGTCCCAGATCCTTAGTAGCCAGCTCCAAGTTCCCACGATGAGGGTGCTCAACCTAACTTCAGGCCATTGTGGCACGTAACCTCCGTGAAGTAGCCTGTTTCCCGAGCTGTTGCACATTCATATCTGCTTATTTCTTTTCTTATGTTATTCCCTGCACATTACCCCAGGCCACTCTTCTGCTTGTCAAAACTCTGCTCATTCATTAAAGTTTACCTTAAAATATTATTCACAATTTTTTATTCACAAGGACACAGTAGGTCCCTTTCTCTGTTAAATTATTCCATCTGTTGAACTTCCCACTGAATTTGGATACACTGTGTTGTACTCGTTTAATCTTACTTTTCTATGAGTTTGTCTTTTTTACTAGATTGTTCATCTCTGGGTAGCTTAGGTGTCACTTTGTCCCCTAATTGCTTTGGACATTTCTGCATCCACTCTTCGGCTGGTGGAAATCTGAAGCCCTCTCTAGAAATCTGCTGAATATGGGGAATGTGTGTGTGTATGTGTGTGGGTGTGGGGGGGAACATGGGGGACCACATTCTCCTGACTTTCTCTGCTTACCTGACTTTGTTCACTTGTTGGGTTTGATCGCATCATTTTGTTCCCAGTAAGAAACATCTTGCTTCCGTAATGAGGAATGTACTTATTTCTCACACTGAGGTCTCGTGAGTTTGATAGACTTTCTAGAAAAAGAAAATTGTTGTGTGGAGCAGTCACGGGGTGAGCACATCACTGAGTTCCCAGCCTTCCACCAGCAGGAGCTCCGCTGCTTCCTCCCTTGTGTCTCCCTCCCAGCTTCACTTCCCTCCCCTCGCAGGTGGTCTGGGACCTGCAGTTGGTGTCCTTTCAATGCTCAGAACAACTTCCCTTCTCATTAGCCTGGGCACAGGAGGAGCCTGTGACACTCACAAGGCTTACCTTTTCCGAGACTCTGATGATCGAATTTTTCTTAACACAGTTGCTTCTTAAAGGAAATCCTAGTGTCCGCTGTGAAGATCCTCACATTGGCTCTTTCTCAGAGCAGCACGTGTGTATTCTCACATTTTGGGTATAATATTGCCGAAGACATTCGGAAAACAAATAACTGGCTGCCTGTCACTGTGTGCTTTTCTCTTTAGAGAGGGAACCCCAGGATAGGTAGAAGTTGATGGGGCCAGATACGGACTCTCCAGACGGTCTTTGGGAAATGATACAGATCTAACTGCAGAGGCAAGTGTCCGGTGCCGTGGAATGAAGGGCCTAAAGGTGGTGTGGTGGCTACAGTGTGTCTGAGGTCCCTGGCACCACTGGGCATGTCCTGGACTGTTGCTCCTGTGACTGGGTCATGGCTGCTCTTCGCCTTCCTGGGTTCCTTCCAAGCCTTGCTCTCTAGCTGTCCAGCGCATTTCCCAAGCTTCCCTCTACTTGTCTCCTAAGTTCTTTCTTTCTGCTTAAGTTCATCGGAGCCCCTTTTTGTTGTTTACCACCAAAAGCCCAGACTGCTACAAAAGCTTTGCATATGGTTTATGCTGAAAACTATCTTTAGAGGAGTCTATTGAATGCTTAAAATTACCAAAATTATAAACTATGACTTTTTTTTTTTTTTTAATCATTTGGGTAGTATGCCTCCCAGGTTCAAGCAATTCTCCTGCCTCAGCCTCCTGAGTAGCTGGGATTAAAGGCTCCCGCCACCAAGCCTGGCTAATTTTTTGTATTTTTTTTTAGTAGAGAGGGGGTTTCACTATGTTGGCCAGGCTGATCTTGAACTCCTGACTTCGTGATCCACCCACCTCAGCCTCCCAAAGTGCTAGGATTACAGACATGAGCCACCACACCTGGAGTTTTTTTGTTTTTGTTTTTGAGACAGAGTTTTGCTCTCGTTGCCCAGGCTAGAGTGTAATGGCAAGATCTTGGCTCACTGCAACCTCCACCTCCTGGGTTCAAGCAATTCTCCTGCCTCAGCCTCCCAAGTAGCTAGGATCAGAGGCGCCTGCCACCACACCCAGCTAATTTTTGTGTTTTTGGTAGAAATGGGGTTTCACCAGGCTGGTCTCAAATTCCTGACCTCAGGTAATCCACCTGCCTCGGCCTCCCAAAGTGCTAGGATTATAGGCGTGAGTAAATTTTTTTATTAGACTATAAAGGCTTATTTTTTATTGAACTCTCAGAGAGGTTAAAATGTCTAGATGCTATTGGTTTTGAGTATACACCAATTCCTGCTTTTGTAGTTAACTCTAAGTGACGTGCTTGGGGAATGGATTTAACTTGTTTTCTTGGATGAAAAGTAAGTGCTTCTCGACAAAGCATTGTAAAGAACATTCCAAAGTCATTTGCAGATGTTAGTCATTTCCTAACTCCTTTGTAAGTTTCTCGTTTTGGTAGGCCTGGACCACATGCCATCCACAGCTGTCGAAGGGAGTGTCTATGGGCAAAAAATAGCTGAAAACCTTTGAATTTAGAATTTGATTTAAGTGGTGCTGATAGCAAGAGTTTTGAAACAGTGCTCTGCAGAGGCCAAGGGCCTTCACAGGGCCGGGCTGGGAGTCTTACAGGACGTGTGCATGGAGAAGTGACAAGGCCAGCATCTCTGCATGCAGGACAGCATCTCTCTCTCTTTTTTTCTATTTAAGTATTACATTTTCACACAAATCAATGGGCCCCTGTTGAACCTAGCAAAAACTGGACCACTACCCCTTCCACGTACACCTAGGGAAAAAAATGTACATATGCACATACATTTTTGCATGCAACTTAGGATGTTCACGGACCCTCTGAAGATCTTCACAGATTTTCATTCCATAGGTTCCCAGATTAAGGAATTTTTAAAAAGTTTTCCTAGTTGAAAGCTTCTTTGACTAAAGAAGGAAGAAGACGAAGGAAAGCCTCTGCTCTATCTATATTCCTATGCCTTCAGATTCTCTCAGTATCTTCATATCTGGTTGGTTTTCAAGAACTGCCTTTTCATGGCCCTCTGAAAATAGATTTCATTTGCACAATGAAGGTGTGTGTGATGAATCTTTGCTCTTGGACAAACCCAGGCTGCCTATTGGCTTTGTGTTCAGAAGATCATTTACTAAGACAAGTTTGTATCTCTGCAGAGTATGTCTTTGCATGCTTTTGCGCTGAAGAGGGCTCCAAGTTTCATAGAAACAGGTTGGTATAAGGTGCTCATGGTCTGAAAGGCATCCTCAGGACCCCAGGGACCCAATGGGGCCTAGATCAATAATAGAGAAAAGGCAAGAGAATGCTGAGAGCCAGGTATGGGGCAAGAAGAAAAGAAGCATAGGGAAACGAAGAAGGAAGGAAGGAGAACTTGGTAAGGGTCAGAAACTAGCTGAAGGATTTTTCCTTCCCTAGATCCTTCTGCCTGGATCTTTCATTCCCCTATTTATGGAACTGCCTCCCTCACACTCTTTGGGTCTTAGATGAAATATCACCTCCTTTTACTTACCCCTAATATAAGTAGGTTTCCTCTGTTTGTTCTTTCTCATAGCATTTCAAATACTCCGTTTATAGCATATATCACAATTTAATATTGTATATATGTTTGTATGTGTGTGTAAATTTGTATATGTATGTGAGCATAATTTTACACACCACACATATACACACTTATATATGTAACATTACATATATATCAGTTTGTACTCTTTCTTAATTATTGGCTATCTCTCTGTCTTTTAGTGTAAGCCACAGTAAGGGCAGGAACTTATGTCTCTTTTGTACATGATACAGAGTACAGTTGGTTGGTAAATAATTATTGAGTAAGCGAATGAATAAATGGATCACTGGAAGTTTTTTGCGGGGGGTCTTGCTTTGTCACCCCTTGCACTCTTGCTAGAGTGCACTGGCGTGATCATAGCTTGCTGCGGCCTCAAACTCCTGGGCTTAAGCAATCCTCTCACTTCAGCCTCCGGAGTAGTTGGGACTATAGGAATATGCTACCATGCCTGGCTATTTTATTTTATTTTTTTTGAAGATGAGATCTTTCTGTGTTTCCCAGACTGGTCTCAAACACCTGGCCTCAAGTGGTCCTCTCACCCATGGCCTCCCTGAGCACTGAGATTACAGGTATGAGCACCACACCTGGCTTTCATTGGAAGTTCTAATGCCAGGAAGATGCATGAAGTATGGTTCTCTCTGAACTATGGAAAGAGCCATGCTACCCAGTGGCCTAAAGATGGATGACTTAGACTTGGGGGAAGAACTGGATAAAAAGAGAGAATGTGGATTTTTCCCAAAAGGACACAGTTGAGGAAAATCTCAGCTCAGAAATTGCTTTGCTCTGGATTTCAGTGTGGAAACCCCAAAGGGAGGACCACCACAAACTAGATCTAGCTGGGCTCTGTAGACAATCTGAGCTTCTGTTGCTAGCTTAGAAGCTGCTGTGCCCCTGAGAAGGAATGCAAGGGAGTGGGCTGAGAGCAACGCCACTTTCTGGAGTCCAGAATGTTAAGGCAGCAGATCCTAACACATCGCATGAGGGCAGTGGAAATAGTAGGGAAGGTGACCAGCCTTGCCTTCTTTTGGTTTCACAAAGAGTGATCTCCAAGCTTATGTGTAGCCCATGACATTGACACCCCAGGTGAAACACGGTTGAGGGTGAGTAAGAACTGTTCAGAAAGTGGGAAGTTTCTATCTTCTCTGACATTTGCTGTTACGTCTCAAATCTTTAGCCCTGTGGACACCAACAAACACTTTAAAAAGCACGCATTCAAGGAAGGCATTCGGTGCTGCAAACTGGAACTGGAAATCTTCCGTTTCCTAGACTTAACCCAAGGTAAAAGGAAGACATCTGCTGGAAAAGCAGATACTTTCTCTGGAAACATGTCCTAAATGGAAACGGAAGAACTGAATCCATTATATTTAGAAGTTTTCTCATTTTGTAGTATCCATCTCTAAGTGTATTAGCTTTTTTATAAACAGTGATAAAGATAACGTATAAAAGGCAACAGCATTGCATTTTCTTAGTTTGGGTTCTCATGAGTTGAATTTTCTTGTTCAGTTAAAGGAAAAATAATTCTCTCAACTTGCCTGGTTTGCCTGAATTATTCTAGAGAGTGGTTTAAGTTTCCACTTCACTTCATGTTCTGTAGATGTGGTATTGGCAAATCCTATATACATTCTCTGCAGTAAAAATTCTAGGAATGGTTGGCGATTGAACTTAAGAAGTCAGAAACTTGGTTTTGAATCCAGGCCTGTCACTTACTAGGAGGATGACCTTGGAGAAGTGACTCAGTAACTGGCCTTTTGTGACTAAGAATGAAAGCATTGGTTTAGATGGTCTCCAAGCTCCAGTTATAAGATCGTGTGATATTCTTTGCGAACCCAGGAATTGATGTCGACGTCCTTTTTCTTCTGTAAATTACAGAAGAGGAGGCTAAGCAGTGAACATAAGTGATGTTCTTTCTCCGATCTATCCCACAAATTAGCACAGATCTTACCTCTCACTTATCCCTACCCTTCCCGGGGAGGGCCAAGGTATGTCCCTCAGTGGGTTTCACCCATCCTGATAAAACATGAGGAAAGGAGTGGGGGCTTATGTATTCTTGTTGAACAAACCAAACTTACTGGACTTCACTTCAGCCTACAGTCAAAGAATGTGCTAAGGAGATGAAATAGCCCACTCCACCTAAAAGAGAAGCCATCCAATCCCTCACAAACTGAAGTGAAGTCACTTGTAGCATTGTTTCACAGTTTAACAATGTGGGGGTTAAAGCCAAATTTTTATGAAGAACAGATGGGCCCACAGGCCACAGAAAGGGAAAAAACTGCCTCAAAATAGGCTTGCTAAATATTATTATCTCTAAATATAAGCAGGGAGAAAATTCATTCTGTTTAAAACATGCTAAAAATGTCTTACGATATTTTTTAGTATTTTTAATTAATATGTTTTTTAAAGATGGAATCTTGCTACGTTGCCCAGGCTGGTCTCAAACTTCTGGGCTCATGTTATCCTCCTGCCTCAGTCTCCCAAGTAGCTGGAATGACAGGTGTACGTTACCACACTCGACTGTCTTAGGGTCTTTTTGTTCATTATCATTCCTCCAGCACATAGATAAATGTGCTACAAACCATGTAATACTGCCCATTCTATTACACTTAGCATTATTTTCATTAGCAAATTCAACTCTCTTTTATAAAGTATTTTATCCAAAGACATTGTCTGTGAGAGATATATTGAGAATCTAAGTACAGTCTAGGAAATGTGGACCAAGGGAGGCTTGTCTGATCTATGGGATGGGTAAGTAACAAGTGGTTTGGAAACCAGGAACTTCCCCTTGCTTCTCCCAAGTATTTTTTGTCCTGTCTGTTACAGATTCCTGAAATTTCTTTCCCCGTGACTTTCTTTCATTTTATAACTAAAATGAGATATAGTAGACAAAAACTTCTACAGACGTAGCACCTTGGCTAAAGTTTTTACTAAGGTGTAAATGACTAATAGAAAATTTTTCCTTAAAAGGTGAATTTCAGTGGAGTAGCTGGGGAAGGTCATGTAAAGAAGGTACAGACTTGCCTTCAAGGAGCACATCTACAACAAAAATAATTTCTTATGTCAGTTTACACCGCATTTTTTACAACACAACACACGCTGTATTTCAGGTCTGTCAACCTCTAAATGTCCAGTTGCACATATAACTCACTCCCATGCAATCCAGATGATCTCATCCAGAGAAGCTCCACACTGCACCCAGTTAGCTGCATCATTAGGGGATCATGCAAAAGTCAGGGGGGGCCAAAGTCAAGAGCCAGGTTTCATTATAATTCTCGAGTGGTCATGGGTAGCTGGAGCCTTTGAAATGGACATGGATTATTTATGGATAGAAAGCATTTAGAGGATAAGGTCTCTGGAATGAAAATCCAAGAGGAGAAATAAATGGGGAATGCATCCCAGGGAGATGAATAATATTTCCTAAAGTGTGTTTGTTTCCAGGCAGTTTCCTTTATTTTTACTGCTTATAGAGGTAGTCTTTGTGAGAAATCTCAGACCTGAAGAAAGGGCTGGTGGAATGAAGTCTGCTTTGTGAAATGCTCATCTTTGGCATCTGCAGGCATGGGGAGGGGGCTGGGTGGCTTCTCTAGGGGGGCTGTATTTTATTTTTTATTTTTTGAGATGGAGTCTCACTCTGTCGCCCAGGCTGAAGTGCAGTGGTGCGATGTTGGCTCACTGCAACTCCGCCTCCCAGGTTCTAACAATTCTCCTACCTCAGCCTCCCAAGTAGCTGGAACTACAGACGTGTGCCAGCACACTTGACTAATTTTTGTGTATTTGGTAGAGACAGGGTTTCACTATGTTGGCCAGGCTGGTCTTGAACTCTTGACCTCAAGTGATCCACCAGCCTCGGGCTCCCAAAGTGCTGGGATTACAGGAGTGAGCCATCGCACCCCGCCTGGAGGGCTGTGTTCGTATATTTGCCTTCTTTTTCCTTCTCCAACCCTTCTAGAAGCTTTTCCTTCAGGAAGTGTTTCCTTAAACACCGATTATATACCTGCAATGACACTAAGCAAAGGAAGTAGAGCAATAAGCAAGCGATCCACAGTCCTGCTGGGGACACAGGCATGAAGTAAACGACCACCAACGACTCGCCTATTTTACTCGGAATAAAAACGTTAGGAAGGAGAAGAACACAGCAGTGAATGTTTCAGTCACTTGGTCTGAAGATGGAAGCTTCCCTAATTGTGTCCTGGGTTTCAGACTTGGTTTGTCTTTATTGACGGTAAACAGGTTGGTCACACTGAGCTTAGACAAGGAGGACCCCATCCTTTGCTGCCCTTCTGACCTGGGTTTTTCTCCACCGCCATATTACTCAGTGGCCCCCGTCATTCTGTTAGTCCTGAGTAGACTGTGAACTCCTTTAGGGAGGAGGAACCACGGTCTTACCTTTGAGTATTAATGTTCCATACAGTGACTGTTGCATAGCAACTGCCAAATAACTGTGAGTTTGATTGAACTAGACCTTCCTGTTGCCTCTGTGATTCCAAGTACAGACATCCTCTGGGAAGAGGGGCTGTGGGTCCCATCTGGTTATTATTCATCAGTTACACCCTGTGGAGTGCTTCCTTCACTGTGACGTCTGGCCAAGAGACCTGGACAAGATGCTGAAAGGTGAAGAGGGCTGGTTGCGTGAGGCAAAGTCTTCTACTCCAAGCCCTCCATGTCCTCTGTAGGATGACACAGGCTTTGTGAAGACTCCTCTCTCATGCTGTCAACAAATGTGGGAGATTTGGATGTCAACTTTTCCCCTAAAGGGTTTCAGAATTAGACTGATGGCTACATCTCAGCCAGCCTTCCAGATCTTCTCTGAGGTGCCTCCAACACATCCAGATGGGAATTGTCGTATTTCATGGAAAGCACGCCATAATAAAAATTAACTCTACATTCCCCCCAACAAAAAATAGTTTTTCCTTGCATTCTTTGGGTTGCTACCATCCACTGAGAAACATTATTATTATGTTGGTGCAAAAGTAATTGAGGTTTTTACAATTAAAAGTAATTGCAAAAACCACAATTACTTTTGCACCAACTGAATATCATCCTAAAATCCAACTTTCTTTCCACCACTACTTGCTTTTCCTTCAAGCTCATAGCTACTAAGTCCACCTCCTAAATTTGTTTCACAACTCTCCCTCCTCCCAGTCTCTAAGTTCTAATTACTTAGAATAGGCAACTGGTCACTCTCTTTCCAGCCCCTGCTATCTGCAGAGACATCCTTTCAATGTGTAGAAATTTGTAATGACTATCTTTAATGGGATGCTGTCATCCACAGTGTAAAATACAGTCCTTACGTGGACATTTAAAGCCCTGATGATCTGATCCCACACCATATGATTGTCCTTGTCCTCCATTCTCTGTCCCTTCTCAGATGTCCTGTGCCCCTGTTACACTTGTGACACTGTGTACCATCTCCTCGAATACCCCTCCAGCCTCTCACTACTCCTTTCTCCATATCAGCCTTGTCAATGTCTACTCACCATTCAAGATCCAGCTGAAGTACCTTCGCTTCTGAGAAGTCCTCCTCCCAGCTTCCCCACCCATTCAACTTACCCAGTTAATCGCACCCTCTTCTAGGACACTATGGTTTCTGCATGACTCTCCTGGAGATTGTCCTACAGTGCTGGAATTTCCAAAGACTGTCCTTTAGTTCTTACCTGTGTCTTATTCAGACTTAGGTTCACAGAGCCTCACACTCTGCCCTTTATTAACCATGTGACCTTGGACACATTACACAACCCCTCAACTTCATTTTTAGTTTATTAAAAAGGACCAATTTATTTCAGCTTATTTAAGGACAAATAAGACTGTTATGAGGATTAAATGAGATGAAGCATATAGCAGCAGGCCTGGCACATAGTAACTATCTAATACATGGCGTTATCTGTTGTTGTTATTATTATCAACTAGCATAATATCAATGCAGATATCAATTGTTTTCTGGAGCTGTTCTGGGACTGGGGGTGCCATCAGATGGAAAGCTTTCTCCTGCGCTTTGGGCTTCAAGGAACAGATTTAGAGGAGTGGGTGCGGCTATTACCACTGGCTGCTGAAGGGAGATTCTCACTAAGGAACCAATGGTAGTCCTTGAGAGAAGATGGATGTGAGTTTTGACTGTACTAGCCTGGAGCTGTTGGATTGCAGATGTGGTGCATGGAAAACGAATAGGCTTTTATTTTAGTTGTGCCACCACTGGAATTTCAAACCAAGATGGATATGACCTGGACAGAATCATTCAAAAATCTTATATGAATGTATTTTATGGATTTGAGTTAACCTATTTCACGGCCACTATGAATCGATGGCAAAAGAAGTTCAAGGTATTGTTCCGGCCTTCGATATTCAAACCCCTACTTCCTGCAACGGGGGAGAGAAAGCTACTTACTTATATTTTGGCATCAGTGTATAATCCCAGGCATAGTTGATCCAGCCTGGTGTGATACAGACTTGGTCTCCTGGAGTTCAATGAAAAGTGAGGTCAGCGTGTACAGAGGCCTGGCGAAAACAAACTGATTTAAGTTACTAAACTGGACAATACTGTTCCATTTCCTTCTGGATGGAGTCCACAGTGGTACTGGAAAATCATCTGGAGAAACACAGCCCCAAGAGTAACAGCATGCTGTAATGCATTTGATTCAAAAGAGGAAGGAAAAAAACATGGTATGTGCTGTCCTCCTGCTAGGTTCGGGGAGCAGGCAGCCTGTGAGTTGTGGCCTGTGGAGATTTCACCTGGATTACTTTAAAAGCACTTTTGCAGAGCCAGGCAAATGAAAATCATGTGTTTATTCATCAAGGAGACCTTCTCTTGGGAATATTTTATTTGCAGTTCTATGAAGAGGGAAAACCTCCACATTTTTAATCTTTTGTGCAAGAACTTCTAAGTGCTGAAAAAGCAGTGACAGGAAGAATGAGTTTGGATGTCCCAGAAATCCTGATAAAGTTTGGAAACTTGTCCAGACTCTTTGAACTTTTCTTCTGGACCATATTAGATTCTGTGTCTCTGAGAGCAAGTTCATTCATAGCATGTACATTTCTCAAGCTACAGTGTTTCAGTGTTGTTATCAAGGGCCTGGCAAAGGTGACACTGAGACACCCAGTCTTTAATGTAGGTATGTCTGAATACCGCCAAATGTCCTCAGGCTTCGGTGGGTATTTGAGAGACATGTTCAGGTCATTTAATTCATCAGGGGGACATTTTCTGCCAATCAAAATTGCCTTTGAGAGATTTCGGTGGTCAGTCTCCAGTCTTCTCAGTCAAGTGGTGTCTGCCTAGTATACAGGGTTGTGCCATAATATCATGGGACTCATGGAATGAGACTTTTTGCTTCATTGTTTGGAGACTTCAGAATGTTTAAATGTAGACCCAGTAAGCAACACTACTTTGTGCTTTGGTTTGAACCATGGGAAACTGGGTCGAACCACAGATAGTCAACTTTAGCTCCTCGTGATTCTCTGGAGAGTCAGGGTGACAAGTCGTGAAGTTGCACGGTACTAAGTACACTTTTAAGTGTGCTGAGTCTGGAGGAGGCTGGAAATGGGCTTTAATTTCTTTGTCTTACTGAATTTTGTGTACACTGGACACACATGTGGTGTGGTGAATAGAAAACAAGTAAGCTTTTATTTTGGTTGTGCCATGGGAAACTGGGTTCAACCATGTCTGCTCCATGTTTGTTCCATGGGCAAGTGGAGTTACTTTTGAGGAAGTATGTGCATAAGTTATCTATTGCTACATAACAAATCACTCCAGAATTTAGCAGATTAAAACAACAGTTATTATCTCACAGTTCTGCACATCAGAATTCAGGAGTGGCTTAACTGGGTGGTTCTGGTTCAAAATCTCTTGTGAGGTTGCAGACAAGGTGTCAGCTGGGGCTGCAGTCAAATGAAGGCTCAATTGGGGCTGGAGCGTCTCCTTCCAAGATGGCTCTGTCCCACGGATGTTGCAAGAGGCCTCAGCTCTTCCCCACTGGGTGTCTCCATAGGGCTTCTTGAGTATCTTCATGATATGGCAGCTGGCTTCCTAAAGCAAACCACGTGCGTAGGTTTGCATACACACTCTTGTGAGAGAGTAATAGAGAGAGAACAAACAAGAAGTCAAAATAAATTGACCTAATTTCGGAAGTCACACAGTTTTGAAGTGGGCCTCTAAGTACAATCTACTTTTAAGGGTCGAAAAATTAGCATCCACCTCATGAAGGGAGGAGTCTCAAAGAATGTGTAGACATATTTTAAAAGCAGCACACCATGAGCCTCAGAAGTCATTGACATGAATGTGAATCTCCAGTCTGTCTCTTATTAATTGTGTTGCTGGGGAAAAACTGATGAATCTTTGAACTTCAGTTTAGTCATTTATGAACCGAAACTCAAAATACCTATGTTGCAGTGTTATTGATAGCATTAGAAATTCTGCTTATAATGTATCTCAAACAGTTCCTACAGCTGGTGCTAAATAAAGAGTAGATATGGGGATGATAATGACCGTCATGGGGATGATGACAAATAATATTGGGTAAATGACACAGTCTCTTTGCACCTCATTTGATTTATAATACGTACACCATGGAACTCTATCAAGAATAAATACTGTAATTTATGGAAAAGAAGTTCCTGGCAGAAAGTATATTAATTTCCCTACTCTTTTGAAGAAACACCAATGAAATGATATTTTGGCTGTTTTTGTTGCTAAAAAAAAATCATGTTTAAAAAACCATTAACATCATAAATATCAAAATTTCTAGAGCACAACCCCTGAAAAAAATAGAGGACTCACACTCTAAAATCCACTGATCTAGACAAAAGTGCTCATCTCTCCATTAGAGCAACGATTTTCTTGTGTGATTTATTGCACTGATCGGTGGTTCTGTGTCAGCCAGTCGTTTCTGGGAATTATACCTTGAGATGACATTTATCATGTCCCCTAAAATACACACTTACACACACAGATACAAATCAATCTGTCATTTAGTACATTGCCGTCATCCAAAAATAATTATTCAGTGGATGATGACTTGACTGGATGTGAAAATGGATGGAAAATATCATATAGTGAGACATTTGGTGGCAGACACCTTTTTACTCTTTCAAAATGATGCTTTGCCGGGAAGCCAGCGGGACTTTTGATATGACGACGGGGTGAAAGAGTTGCCTGGTGTTGTGTAGCTTCCCAATGGAGCGATCAAATCTCACAACCCAAGCTCAGAACAGTAACAGAGTGGCCCAATCACCACTATTTTTTTTTTTAAATTGGGTCTCTTGCCTCCCCAAAACCATTTAATTGAGCAGTTCCTGGCAAGGTTACTCCAACAAAGTGTTGTTTACGTGTGGTAATTTCAAGGTTCCAGGAATTTAAGATAAAGTTGGCAAAGCTACCATTAATTTGAGGAGTAAGGGAAAGCAGTGTTGTAACAGTGATGCAAATGTGGGAAGAACCAGGAACAAAGGCCATTATGTTCAGGCCTCCCTTCCTTTCCACCTCCTTAGTCAAAGGCAGGGTGGGTGGGGAATGTTCCAGTTTTCCCTGGAATGAATTGTCAAGACTTTCCCCTCCAGGCTTGAAACATGTTCTCCTCTGAGCTGCTCAGCACGTTGTCAAACCGGTCTTTACTTGAAAGACATAGGGCATCAACATGAAGGTTGTCACATAAGTTCCCCTCTCCCCATTTTCTGAGGGTTTTGAAAGATGTCACATCCTGCATCTGGGGCCAGCAGAGCAGAGTCTGCAGCCAGTCCTACAGGGGAAGCTGCCAGGGGGCCAGAGACCCCCACCTCTGGAGAGGGTCCCTGCTTGGTTTCTGCAGAGCAAATGAAGGAGAAAACTACGGACAAGGGAGGTGGGGGGAGACAAAGCAGGCAATGGGAGAACTCAGTTTTATGGAGCTTGCAAACCTGAGCTCGAATATTAAAAATGCTTTCATCAGTCTTCTTAATCCAAAGAAATTCTTTTTGGCTTAGATGGGAGGAAAAATCAGTCCCTTAAGGGGAAAGCAAGAGGAGAAGGAGGTAATAAGGATGTGAGTCAGACGCAGGGAATTGCTGGCAAATGCATTCGTTTTGGGAGGCGGAGGACTGTTTTCAAGCTGCTCTAACGTTACAGACCACTGATAACACCCGCCTGCTTTTTATTGATTTCTCCCTTTAGTTATTAAAAGGTTTGATTCCATTAAGTGGCGGAAAGGTGAGGAAAAAAGAATCTTTTTTTTTTTTCATGCTTATTTTTTTCTCCTCTGGGGAATAAGCAGCACTTGGGCTCCAAAGCTGTGTTTTTCTTTGGGTTTTGCCTTTTAATAGGGGTTGAAGAAAGCGGTTATAGACATTTGAGGGGAAATAAAGCCTGTGGTTTATTAACAGGGCTGGTTTTAATCAGCAGTGATTTGACTAGGGTAACATTAGAGCTGCAACAATGATAGCTGATACTATGATTTTCTATGCTTTTAACCCCAGACTGAAGTCTTGTGGGTTCATGGACAGAAATTCATTTGTTCCCCTGGCCAGGCTGTGGGGAGGAGTGTTCTCGGACAGCCTCAGGTAAGGAGAGGAGAGGGCTGGGGGTGCTGGGGCAGCTGCCTCAGGAGTACTTCTCTGCTGGAATTCCAGCTGCTGGGGAGCAAGCTTTGCAGATGGAGGGCTTCGAAAGACCAAAATGGAAGGTGGGCTTGGGACCGCATTTGGCCAGTCTACGTCCGAATCCAGATGGATAAGTATTCATGAGCTTATCTTTCCAGACCTGAGGCGAAATCTCGGGTCATAACACTTTACACTCTATTAGGAAAGTTAAGGAAGAATAGTCCACTTCCCAGGTGGAAGACTGCTGTCAGGTGAAACCCAGTCTTGTCCTACGCAGAATGAAATCTGTGGGATCTTTCGCACCCAGCCCATTATTTACCATGGCCACCGCCAAATCACTGCTAACGTCCCAACAAATTTGGGATAAAGACCAAACTCCTACATTAGTCACCAATTACCATTTGCCATATCTGCAGCCAGCAGTAGCAACAGGATTTCTGGGAATGTTCTCTTTAAAAGTAAGACACTTTATTTTTCAGTGTGTTTTCTAAAAAGAAGAAACAGAAGACCAACATTTACCCGTGTCAACTACAGGACCTGCCTGCTTTGAAGATGAATGAGGTCATTTACAAAAGCTTATGGAGAGGTCCATGAGTACGGGGCTGATGGGGGAGTGTGAATGGATGGACTCAGCCCCCAACAGTCCTCTTGACGTTTCTGTAACGTTCTGTGTTTGTGTGTTTACATGTGTACAAGCTACTCTTCCCAGCAGTAGAAAGTGCTTGCTCTCTTGCTCCTGTCTCTTGCTCTCTTGTTCTTGTTCTCCTGGCTGAGAAGCACTGACCAATCCCCAGTCTCTCCCTTGGTGCTCCGTGTGAAAGGGGCAGGTAACCAGGAGATGGTGCCTGAGATGAGAACAGAACCAATATGTGGTACAGGGAGGAATCTAAGAGGTCCCCTAGCTTGAAGTCAGAGTTAACTCACTCCACCCACCCCACGTCTCTTGCTTCCTCCTCCCCTTCCCTGACTTCCTCCCTGACCACATCCCCTCCTGTCACTCTGCAGTGGCATCTCTTGAAGGAAGTGCTCAGTTCACAGCAACAGCTCCCTGTCGGCACCTGCCTCTGACTGCACGAGGTGACCAGCAGAAGCTAGGTCTTACCATCCCGGCTGAGGAGTGGATGCCCAGCTCCGGAGCAATAGATTGTCTCTGTCAGGAGTATGAGATCCTGGGACTCACAGAGGCCAGGATTTGTGAGCGCTGAGCTCCATTAATGACAGTATTCTAGAGCAGTAGTTGCCAAACCTTTTTTTTCCATTAAGATTGGGTGAAAAAAAAAATGGGTCACATGTTCCTAATATGTTTATTTTGATAGGTTATCTACATGTATTACTATTACTAGCTAATAACTCAAGGCATACTATATACTTAAGGTTTTCAAAATGGAAAGTAAAAATGACCCAGTAGTAATGAGCACACTTAGCACCCAGGTCTTAGTTGCTAATACTGTTCTCCAGTGAAAAGAACCATAACTCGTTGGATAAATGTGTGATCCTAGGATTGGGAAATGAAAGGAGCATCTTATAGTCCCCCAAATAAGGCATTGCCCAAACAAACAATAACAATTTCATCCTACTAATAATAACGGGGAATGTCAAAGGGACACAGGAGCCAACTGAAAGAGCTACCAACGGCCAGAGTTGGAACAATTTGAGCAAGAAAATAAATAAAATAGCATAGTGTTATAACCCAAAGTACAACATAAATATCCATGAATTCACACAGATATAAATAAGTGATTGAATAAATACACGGGGGAGGAGAACAAGTTTTAGGTGCAGAAGGTTTCCAAAAAATTTATGGAGATACTACTCTGCCATTGAGGACGTGGAACACCACTTCCCATTTATAAGGGTGGGCCACCCATTGCGACTTCCTTCAAAAGGATGCGGTATGGAAAGGGACGGGAGAAAGAATGGGTTTACTGGGTTTACAGTGGAGAAATCTGACAAGCAGCACCCCAGTCAGTGACCGAGGGCAACATCTACAGTGACTAGACACGTTGATAAGATACACCCTTGATAGAACGGCATTCTGGTCCCCCAAACCCAAACTAATCATGAGGAAAACATCAGACCAATCCCAATCAAAGAACATTAGACAAAATACCTGACCAGTATCTCCCAAAATTGTCAAGGTCATCAGAAACAAGGAAAGTTTGAGAAACAACCAAGAGGAACTGAGGAATAACAAGAAGACATGATCAAATGTAATGTGGTGTACTGGGTGTGAGCCTGGAACACAAAAAGGACACTAGAAAAAAAAAAACTAAGAAAATTTGAATTAAGTATTTACTTTAGTTAATAATCTAAATAATTAGCTTTAGATAGTGTATCAGGATTGGTTCATTAACTGTAACAAACGGACCATACCAATGTAAGAAGTTAATAATAGGGGGAACTGAATATGGGATGTATGGGAACTTCCTATACTATCTTCATAGTTTTTAACGTAAATCTAAAACTATCTTAAAAATGAAGTTTATTGTTTTTAAAAAAGTAAATATGGCATAAGAGTTGGGTTCAAACAGTGTGTCTTAGCCTTGGTACCAGTGACATTTTAGGCCGGATAATTGTCTGTTGTGGGAGGCCACTCTGTGCCTTGCAGGATGGCCAGCAGCATCCCTGGCCTGGACACACTAGAGGCCAGTAGAACCTTGCCAGTTGTGACAACCAAAAGAGTCTCCAAATATTGCCAAATGTCCCCTGGGGGACAAAAACTGCCCTCAATTGAAAACCACTTGATTTAAACAACTACTAGATTAGGTAGGAGGGCTGGTATGAGATTCCAAGTATGAGAACATTCTCACATGTAAAAAGTGGCCATCCTAATTTTGTTGAGTACATGCGTGTGTGCCTGTGCATGTGTGTGCACTTACTTCTTTATCTATTAACTCTCACCCTCCCCGTTCATTTATTTCATTATTAGTTGAATTAGAGGGAATGACCAGCTGAGAAATTATGATTCTTTATGCTGCATGGAGCTAGTGCAGACTATGAAATAACAGCTTGATAAAAGTAAGAAAGAACAAACAGCAGAAGACCTCGGGAATGTGAAAAGCAGAGAAAACAAAAAGCGGAAGTAGGAGTCTCTGAAGGTCTAGTAGTGGATGGTGATACCTCGTGCTGGTGAGAGGAGCTCTTCTATCGCCTCCCATTAAACTCAAACAAATATTTATAGAGCACTTGGCTAAACCAGGCACATGCTATGCACTGGGGGTGTATATAACCCTCTTTCATGTGGCCCTTGCATCTCCATTGCCAGCCTCATCCTTCGCTCAGCATCCTCATGATGCTGTCTGGCAGTCTAGGACACACAGGCCTAGGCTTCACAATTGGGTCTGACTCCTCCGAGAAAAGCCACATGCTCAGGCCGTTCCCTGCCAATAAAAACCTCTAAGGCTCCTTTTCTCTGGCCTCTGCTGTACACACACACACACACGTTATAAAATTGCTTGGCCAGGCACAGTGGCTCATGCCTGTAATCCCAGCACTTTGGAGGCTGAGGCGGGCGGATCACGAGGTCAGGAGATCGAGACCATCCTGGCTAACACTGTGAAACCCCATCTCTACTAAAAATACAAAAAAAATTAGCCAGGCGTGGGTTCAGGCACCTGTAGTCCCAGCTACTCAGGAGGCTGAAGCAGGAGAATGGCGTGAACCTGGGAGGCGGAGCTTGCAGTGAGCCGAGATCGCGCCACAGCACTCCAGCCTGGGCGACAGAGTGAGACTGTCTCAAAAAAAAATTGCTTTATATTTATATTACTACATATATGTTCAAATCATACACATGTTTGTATCTATATTTAATTTGATAAACTACCTGAGTTCCCCCATCCTGCTAAATCCTATCTTTCCTTAAAAATCCCAAACCAATGTCATTTTTAGGAAGCATTCCTCGATTTTCCCAGTCAGAAGTAGTTTCTTTTTCCTGCACACTTTCATAACTTTCCCAGTGTTCTGACAAAGGTACTGATAGCCTGCATATCTTTTTCCTAATAGACTGCACACTGTCTTTGTGACTGGAGTGCCATCATCATCATCATTTCAATCTTTGTATTCTCTGCCAACCCACTGCTCAAAAATTTGTTATATAAATAGAAACCTATGTATAAATGTTCTTTAATAAATTAATGCATTACTCTTTATCCTGTTGACATTCTTGAAGTTCAATAAGAGCTTTTTGGAGTAGCACAATACTGAACTTAAAAGAACAGAGTGGGCATTTAAGGTACGAGACCAGGGTAGTCATATCAATTAGGGGCAGACATTATTTCTGACTCCAAATCCCATCCTGCCAGTGGAGTCCTAATCTGCTTATGCCTGAAACCTGCTTTGACCTTGATCTTTAATACATGGGGATCAAGGTTGAAGAGTTGGTTTCTTATAGAAAATACTTTTGGAACTTTTCTGTGTAATAAACCACCCCAAAATGTAGTGATTTTAAATGACAATGAAATACTATTTTTCAAGATGCTGTAGGTTGGTGGCACAGTTCCTCTGCTGGTTTTTCCTGGGGCTCACTTATGTGGCTTCCCTCATCTTGGGAGCCAGCTGGGACAGAGGGCTCAAGATGGCCTCCCACACAAGATTGGCAGGTGGTGCTGTCTCTTGGCCTGGGTGCCTGGATTCTCCTCCACGTGGCCTCTCATCCTCCAGGAGGCTGCACAAGCTTCCTTACATAGCAGTCTCAAGGTTGCTTTCCAAGATGGCAAGAACAGAAGCCACAAGGCCTCTTTAGGCCAAGACTCAAGAATGTATATACAACATTAATGTCACTACATTCTATTTGTCAAAAGCCGGTCACAGGGCAGCCCAGAATGAAAAGATGGGGATGCTCTGCTCGTTGGGAGGAGCAGCAAAGACTTTATGGGCCTGTGTCATCTACTACATGCAGCAATGCAGCATCTCCTTGATGCAGATCCTGGGGTTACTCCTGGGAACTTGGCAGAAGTCCTGTACTTACTCTGCCCTCAAAGGGACAGAGTTAGGAATATAAATGTCTGACTGATATCCTTGAAGATGTCTCTTTTTGCCTGGAGATGGGAGAATTTGACCTGTCTCATCTATGAAGAAGAGTCTTATCTTGGCTGACCACAAATTTCAGGAAAACTAACCACTTACCTCTAAAAATGGCAAGATACTGCTCAAATTTTGGAATCATTTCTTGCAAGTGGTGATAACTTCATAAAGATTAATATTTTACACCTAAGAATGTGAAGTAACTAAAATAGCATTATCATTGTACTAGTCCACTCTCACACTGCTAATACAGACGTACCCAAGACTGGGTAATTTATAAAGGAAAGTGGTTTAATGGATTCACAGTTCCAGATGCCTGGGGAGGCCTCACAGTCATGGCAGAAGGCAAAGGAGGAGCAAAGGCACATCTTACATGGTGGCAGGCAAGAGAGTGTGTGCAGGGGAACTGTTGTTTATAAAACCACCAGATCTCATAAGACTTATTCACTACCACGAGAACAGTATGGGGGAAACAGCCTCTATGATTCAACTATCTCCACCTGGTCACGCCCTTGACCTGTGGGGATTATTACAATTCAGGGTGAGATTTAGGTGGGGACACAGCCAAACCATATCAATCATAAAACTGCATTTCTAAAAGACAGCCTGAGAAGAATTCAGAGGTGAGAAAGGGAAGCTTTTATCATTCATAGAAAGTTGAGCCATTTCCCCCCAAATATAGTCTTTTCTCTGCCCCAACAGTTTGTAGCGAGTATGGTGCAGTGAATTCCCTGGTCATCCCCTTCCACTCAGACATGAGGGAGCGTTTTCCATAGCATCCCTTAGCACAGTCAGGGAAAGGGATGTGGTGGTGAGTTCACCCAGCCCCTCATTCGAGGCTCACAGCCATGCTTCCAGGGAGGAATTAGCATCGCACAGCCAAGGAAATGGAGTTCTGAGAGGTTAGGAAATTGTGCAAGGTCTCACAGCTTGTAATTATTGGAACTGGAATTTACGCTCCATTTCAGGTCTTTCTGAAGCTAAACTCACCACTACCACTTCATTTCCCAAGAGGATGTGCACAAAGGCTCTGCCAGATTGATCATGACTTGGATGAAAGAATATAAGAAAACAAGGACTTAAGAGAAAAGAAGCACAGAGAGTTAAGTATTGGGGGGAATTCTTGAGATGGCCTAGAAGCACAGTGTTACTTAATCCCTACCCAAATAAGAAAGGTCCAACAAAGAAAAATTAACAAAGTAAAGGTGAGTGCAGCAGAGAGAGAGAGGACTGCAGGCTGAAAATGTGTGCTCTGGCCTTCAACAAAGTTTCCTTAACCAAAAGGTGTTTCACATTGGCCAAGAAGGAGTTCAAAACACTCTCTGGTGTGCTGTCCAGGCCAGCCTTGGCTTTCCAGCCAAGTGTGTGATATGGCTAGGGGAGTTTAGGGCGACCCTGGGAAAAGCTATTGGCTGATGGATTAATTCTGTTCTCTCTGGCATTGTATAGGAAATCAATTGTCTTTTCAAGTAAGACCCTGTGCTTTGCAGGGTACATATCACATATACATATATATCTGTGAAAAATCTATCAAGATATTCATTTTGTCTTGTATTCACTCTTTCAAAAGAGAAAAACTGAGATGAGGAGGAGTGAGGGGTGCCCTCCCACAGAACCCCAGGAGGGAGCAGAGCTTTGGGTAGGTGTCTAGGGGGCTGTCTAGGGACTGATCTCCAGTGTTGAAGCCCAGCCTGGCGCTGAGCTCCATACCTTGAGAAGTGGGGTATTTATATGCATTTTGGGCCTGTCCTGGGTGTGTTAGTTACTGACTCATGATAAAGGAAGAGCTCACTCAACAGTGGGCTTAGTCAAAGGTGTGATAGAATTCATGTCTCGAGGCCAGTGTGGTAGCTCACGCCTGTAATCCCAGCACTCTGGGAGGCCGAGGCGGGTGGATCACCCAAGGTCAGGAGTTCGAGACGAGCTTGGACAACATGGTGAAACCCTGTCTCCACTAACAATACCAAAATTAGCCGGGTGTGGTAGCAGGTGCCTGTAATCCCAGCTACTCGGGAGGCTGCGGCGGGAGAATTGCTTGAACCTGGGAGGCGGCGGTTGCACCAGCCTGGGCAATAAGAGCGAAACTCTATCTCAAAAAAAAAAAAAAAAAAAAAAAGAATCCATGGAATGTGATGGAGGAAAGGAGCCTACAAATACTGATGCCAGATGTTCTGTTAGTCAGATAGATAAGGACTGGAAACTGGATTTATCTGACCTAGAAGAAAGGAAGTAGCACATCTCTCATACTCAAGTGCGGGGCTAATTCATACTTAGTATATACATTTACGGAAATACACTTTCTTGCAGTATTTTCCGGTTACTGCATGCTCTTCAATCTTACTTCTCCTCCTAAGTTCTTGGGGAAGCAGAGATCATTTTTTATACTTTCATCTTCCTTAGTTCTAGGTTCACAATAGCTGCCATAACAGATATATGTTGCTTTTGATGGTTGCATCATATCAGAAGCTTATTAAAGCTTATTAAAAGAGTCTTAATTTCCTAACTATTTTAACAAGAGGAACCAATACAACGGCAGAGTTGAGGGAAACCCTGCTTGTGCCAGAAGCTGGCATGTGTATCTCAAACCTAATATGTATTTAGGGTGGCAAGTGTCTTGATGCTCATTCTGGGGAGAAGCCAGCTGACTTACCCAGCTGCCGTGTCTCTGTGAATCTCGTGATCACAGGGAGAGATTTTGTCCAGTGTTTGCCTTTAGAAAACACACTGCCCTGTTAGCAATCTCTTCCCAGTCCCTTCTTCCATGGCAGCTACGTCTGATGATCCCATTCTGCTGAAACCAGTACCCATTCCCTTCTAGATTAAGATTCGGGGGAGAACTTCCTTTGCCATGTAAGGGCAATATGCGCTCAATTACATTTGCAGTTAGACCGACATGTTCAATGTCTCTCTATAGGGCTGATGGGACTGGCTGCGGCTGCTTCCATTTATATAAAGGGGATGATGAATTGCTCAGGTGGGTGCGGGCAGATCACAACTCCTCAGGTTTTCAGAGGCCACAGTTTCACAGCCAGCACTGAGAAGTTGCAGCTGTCAAACTGCGCCACTCAGGGTGATAACCTGCGTTCTCCTTATTCTCCAGTGTGAGTGAGCGTGTATGTGCGTGTGAGCCCACAGTCCCTTCCCTGCCTGCTTAGAAAGTACTTAATAGGTGGCAATCTAGAATTCCGAAGACAAAGGTTTGTAACAAGTTCATAGAGGCTGAATGTTTCTTTAACAGAGCTGATGCTATCAGACAGGAAAGCCTGGGCTTTCTCATTTGTGAAATGGGAAAGTAGGATAGTTTAGTTATCAGGCTACGTTCTTGAAAAAAAAAATTGTTAAAGTCCTAAATACATAATATACATTTATTATAGAAAATTTAGGAGAACCAAAAAATACAAAAGAAAAAATCACTTATAACTCTCTAACTTTAATGTTTGTATGTAACATTAAAATAAATACTGGATATATAACCTAGGCAGAGTATATAATGTGATATGATTTTTAATAAAGTATAAAACATGTTGAATTAAATATAATACGTGATATGTAACTACTATAAAATATTATATTGCATTAAATATTTCACCCACAAAATTGGAATATATATAGTATATTACAACTTAAATGGTATATATTTTCAGACTCTTAAAAGTGAATGAGTAAGTGATTGATGAAAGAATAAATAAATGAACTCATACATTAATGGACAAGTGTATAGACACGTTAATTTTTCTTCTGGCAGGGGAGGACTTACAAGTTTTCTAAAAATTTTAAATGAAAGGAAATCTGAGAGATTTAGAGTAACTTCCTTATAATGGGATAATATTCCCTTCTTCCTGACCCTGTCCCTATAACACACACGCGCGCGCGCACACACACACACACACACACACACCCATCACCACATATTGTTCCCTAATCATATAAATCATTCACGTGGAAAGCTCTCATGTATTCCAGAGATTTCAACATCGTTTATGTTGGGCTGAATTTTAGGTGTTATCTTTTTTCCTCCTTTTTTCTTTTCGGCGTCCAAATATTTCTCTTTAGAGATAAGCTATGATTCAACAAATAGAGCTTCAAATAAAAACCTGCCCAGTTCTTCTAAGGTCAACTGCCTGTGACTCAAGCCGATGCTAAATTGTTTTGAGACTTGAGCTGTACTCCTCAGCCTTCCAAACACTGCAGAAAGAGGAAAAATGGAAAAACAGACGTAAGTCAGAAAAGATGGGAGAAGAGTAAATCAAATCTCATTTCCCTCTGCTCCAGTTTTGTTTAGAGGTGAAGAAGAGGGTTCTGATGTCAGAGAGATTTGACTTGAATCCTGGCATTGCCACACTTAGCCATGTGACCTTGAACATTTATTTATTTTGGCCTCTGAAACTTCTAGTTTTCTCATTGATAAGATGGGGATAAATAGCACTACTTTATTTTATAAGATCAGTGTGAGGATTAAACAAGATAACATGTACAGTACTTAGAACAAGGACTTTTAAAGACTAGGTGCTAAATACTAAGCAACTATAATTTTAATATTATTATTTTTAGGTCTTTCTTAATGTTGATGTTGTTAGGCTAGCCTTGACCTTGAAACTAAAGAACTGTAGAGGGAGCCACAAAATTCACTGTAAATTTCGTTCTCAAAACTATTTAAATGTTTTTCTTGCATCTTTAAAATGAATACTAACATGGATCGTATCTCCGAGGGGCTGGTGGGAAGCAGTCAATTTCCTGCTCATAAAAGGAACCTAATACGGTTGAAAAAAAATGAAAACCCACTCAGACCTTCCTAGGATAACTATAGCATGCCACAATCCATAGTGCTATATTGTCTCTTGATTTCAGTACCCTATCCAGATTATAAGTTAAGGCCTCTGACCTCAGTTGGAGAATTACCCCATGCAGTTAATATTGCTTCTTGAGAGTGGCGGTAAATGAAAATCCAGTTCTGTTAAAGATTCAGTTGCAAAGAAGCATGTCAAAGCCGATGAGGTATGATGCTGTCATGGGATTGGGGTTTAGCACCATGAAACTGATCATCCATGAGTCATTTTTTGGCTCCAATATGGGGGCACCTCCAGGGAACAATAATGGGATTTGCAAGTATCCTGGCAGCCATCTGATTGCTGTGTGTTCTGCCCAAACTGTGAGATGAGGACAAATGAACCCAAGAGGGAATTGCATTTCATGGATTAATTCTTTCTGGCATTTTCAAGGTATCAGGGCTTGAGAGAACACTGTGTTGATCAGCATTTGGCATTAAACAGGGTGGGGACGAGAAGACAGGAGAACGTATGATGTTTCCCTTCCAGCTGGCCCAGAGGGCTCACCAGCAGTTGGTGAGAGAGGCTGGGGAACAAGAGTAGTGGGGAAAAAGAGAAATCTCTGAAGAGTTGACAGGGATATGAACACACAGTAGAGCCAACGACGAAAGAGACTGAGGTCAGCACCCTGAGCATGTCCATTGCCAGGGCTCCTGTGAAATGTGGTCTGCAGCATCTCACCAATCCATCTGCAGCAAATGAGGCTCCAGTTTCCCTGTGGACTGCATTGAATCTGAACTGAATGTGGCAGTGCATTCTCTTTGCTCAGTTGTCCTCCTTCTTGTGTGTGTACACTGTCTCATTGGCCATCTTGGTTTTCTGTCTTCAGCCTTGGTTACAGAGGCTCCAATGTACTTTTGTCAGTGTGACTCTTCCCTCTTCCCACAGTGGGCACAACAAAGTCCCCTGGGTTCTGTCCTTTCCTAACACTGTCATAGGAATTACGAATGGGATGAGTTCATTGCTTGAATAGGAGAGCTGTTTCTTCACGGACATACATGTATCTATTAGCACTCTAGTGGCATGTTCATTGACAGGAAATGACATATGCATTGAAGAAGAATGGCCGATCAGTCAGATAGACATCCTCTAAGTCTGGTGTGAGAGCCCCTGATTTCTACCAGGGCTTTCCATCTCTGGATCTGTTTCTGGAGGCAGTTGGTTAAGCTTTTTCTCAATTGTACCTTTATTGCTGGTTGTTTGGTATTGTTTGTGCTTGTTTTTGTATATGTGAGTGGAAAGATAGATAAATATAAACATAAATATATGTACTAGTGAGGGCTCTCCAGAAGGATAGACCAAATAGGATATAATTATATATAAAAGGGAGTTTATTAGGGAGAATTGGCTCACATAATTACAAATTGAAGCCCCATAATAGGCTGCCTGCAAGCTGGGGAAAGAGAAAAGCCAGTAGTGGCTCAGTCCAAGCCTGAAAGCCTCAAAACTTGGGAAGCCGACAGTGCAGCCTTCAGTCTGTGGCTGAAGGCCCAAAGGTCCCTGGGCAGCCGTCAGTGCCAGTTCCAGAGTCCTAAGGCCAAATAACCTGGAGTCTGATGTCCAACAGAAGGAGGAGTGGAAGCAAGCGTCTGGCATGGGAAGAAGAAAGAGAACCAGAAGACTCAGCAGGCACACTTATCCATCTTCTTCCACCCACCCTGTTCTAGCTGCACTGGCAGCTGACTGGATGGTGCCCATCCACATTACGCACCCTCTCCCTCTCCCAGTCCACTGACTCGAATGTCAATCTCCTTTGGCAACACCCTCACAAACACCCAGAAACAATACTTCACCAGCCCTCTAGGTGTCCCTCAACCCAGTCAAGTTGACACCTCAAATTAACCATCCCAAAGTATATGTAGTTTCTTTAGCTGTAAACAAAATTTCTACTTCTTGGTTGTTTTGAGGCTTAAAGAGATACGGATGTAAAATCTTCCAAGCACAATGTTTGGTGCATAAGAGTCACTCAGTAAATACATGATGACTGAGTTAATATTTCTATGCACAAAGGGACATGTGCTCAAGCCACCCCTGACTTACAAACCCTCAGTTGAGCTCAGTCCTTGCACATGAATATGATGATGACTGTAGAGGTCCAGCCTCTTCCTTTGGCCTTACCTGTTGCTGCTGCCTACAGTCCTGGCCACCTTGCAGCCCTTCCATCTGGTTTCATGGAACTACTGGAATGTCAAGAACTACTGGAGGGTGGGGTGGCTTACCTCCTTTTACTCAACATGGGAGGGTGAGATCCCCTCTTCCTGCTGGGGCAACATTGGGAATGGATAATTTCCTGGCAATCTGACTTGCTCCTTGAAGTAAATTTTCCCAGGGAACAATGTTTTACACGGTAGTTGATATCTTAGAGCAGCCTGCAAAAGAATCTTGTATGAGTCAGGGAGGAAACACGTGACACACTCAAATTGGGTAATTTAAGAGAGTTTAATAAAGGGATTGTTTATAGAGATGTTGGCAGTATGTAGAGAAATCACAAGGGATGATGCAGTCACATGGAGAATGGCAATGGGAAACCTCAGGTGCCACGCTGGGCCTCAAGAGGCAATGAGAGGAATAGTTATCAAAACTTGGAGCAGGGAGCTGTGTGGGTACGGCCACCAGCCAGACCATTTTCAGTGGAGAGACACAGCCAGCTTGTGCTAAGTGAGCAGGGAGCCAGGGAGTCAACATCCAAACCTCCATCTTCCCCGACCATTGGGTGAACCCAACCAGAAGCCAGAGAACAAAGTGGCCAGTGAGTGCAGACCATTCAGATCAGCCTTTTGGGTGGAGCAGGATGAAAGAGGGCAGACTGGGGATCTGCAATCATGAAATGGTTTTCTAAAAGGTCTTAGAACCTGTAAACCAAAAATAAAATTCTAAGCCCCTCAACTGACTTAATGGACCCTCCTCTCAGCCAAGGGGACCCATTGAAACCTGAAAAACCAGTTCAGACCCTGATGGGAAGGGGGTGTCAGACATATCTCATTATGGTCTCTTCCCTTTGGAGTTCAGGCATAACTGACCAGCATTAACATTAAAGCAAAGATCCTAAGACCGACAGAACAGACTCTTTGGAGCAGCAAGGTACCAAATTCCAACCTGACTCTAGGATAGCATCACATCTATCGCTGCCTAGATGGCAGGGCCTTGAAATAAATCAAAGTGTTTTAGCTATATATTTCTTTGATGTGTTTTTGTCAAAGAAATATGCAAAGCTGTCTCTTGTGGGGGAAATTTACATTCTATAGAGAATCCCCTTTCCTTTCCAGGTCTTTTTCTGATCCTGAAGAGATTGGCTGAGAGCCCAGCACCTTTTAAAGGTCTAAATAGGAAACATTTGCCATCTATTGCCTCTAAGGGCAGCCACCTATAAGACTTCATCTACAAAATAAGAACCTTGGTCTCCACAATCCCTTTTCTTAACCCAGACACTCCTTTCTATTGATTCCAAGTCTTTAGATATAACTTAATTATTTCAACCAATAGCCAACCAGAAAAATATTTGAATCCACCTATAAAACCCCCTGTAAGCCCACCTCCACCGACAATTTAAATTATCCCACCTTTCCAGAGGGAACCAACGTATATCTCACATTTATTGACTGACGCCTTAGGTTTCACTAAAACGTATAAAACCAAGCTGTAGCCCCACCACCTTGGGCACATGTTCGTAGGCCCTCCAGAGGCTGTGCCACGGGTCATGATTCATAACCTTGGCAAAATAAACTTCTACATTAATTGAGACATCCTTTGGTTTACAAACCCAACCACCCTGTGTGATATTGTTCCTGAAGGAAAATGCATTCCAAGTTCCACTGCCCATTTGTAATGCACGTAGTCTCTCTCCTGCTCATGTGCATCTATGTTCTGTGTGCACACTTACACATATATTTGAGGATACTGATGCATATAGGTTAGTGTAATTAGAATCAGCATTCAATTTTGAGAGTGAAGGGGGTACTATTATTAATTATTCTGGTTAACAGGTAAACTGGCACTTTTCTGGGCAAACTGGGGCATACGACACCCTAACTGAAAAGCAACAAGATGGATTTCATAAGTGACAAACGAATCTTAATCTTGTTACTTTATAATCATCTGTATTTAAGATACATGTCATGTACGCATGACCAGCAGAGAATAGGTGTACCTGCAAGGTGCAATTGGAGAATATGCCAGTTAAAAGAAGAAAGGTCTCGTATGTCAAATAATCACCATGCTTGCCCTGCCCCACACCTCAAATGTCCCTGTTAGCACGTTTTTCCTTTGCATCGATGTATTTTCTCCCATATAAATATAGATCTCCCTAAGAAAGATTTGTTTTAGGCTGCTTTTGCTATTGATACTGTACTGATCACAGATTTTTCAAGTTCTGACCGTCCTGAAGACGGCTTCCTGTGGGAAGAGGACACATAGGAAGACCCTCTGATGAAGAGAAATGGCTGAAAGGCCTTGGTTCCTGGCTAGGAAACAGTCTTCAAGTCAGAGTGTCTAGACTCTAAGCTACCTCGTTTGCCATCTGGCCCCTGGTGCAGACCCAGCCCCACATCTATCTCTATCTGACTTACTGTCACAAACCTTCTTTTAGAGCCAAGCAAAGCTGCATTTATTGGTTGTCAGCCGTACCCCATGGGTCATACTCAAGATGGTTTCAAACAGAATTCAGATATGAAATTAAAGTACATGGAATCCCACACTAAAAGAGCTATTCCTGTAACAGACTTTGCTAATTGCCTGGTGAGCCTCAACTTACTGAGGTAAATACCTCCTTATCAGAGGAAGTGACTCTATGCCCAGCTCAGGAGTAAATCTAGGTTGGTCTAAAGCATGATGATAATTTCATTCTCTTGTATTGGCTTACAAAAGGCTATGAGACAAGTTCTAGCCAATGACCTATGAGAGGAAGTACCCTGTCTTCTGAAAGGGATTTTTAATTTCATAAGCCTGCTTCTTCAGTCAAGTGGAGACGACGATTTTGCTCAACCAAAATTATCTCCTGCCTCAGCCTCTGGGAAAATTTTCATGACACAATTTTGTACTTTTTATAATGAGTGATGGTGTGCTGCTGGCCCCTCTTCCTGGACCTTTTAGTTTTCCTTTATCGCTCTTCAGCCATTAAACTTTTCCTCATCACAAGCCTCACAGATTTATGTTACAAACACAAGCAAGTCTTTGCTATCCTAAGACAAAACCTGTGACCCTGCTGCATCACCAAGCCACTCTGCTTGATCCTTCCCGGTGCCACCCGCCTCCTTGCTGAAGCTGGCTGTGTTCTGCATGTTTTCTCGCTTCCCACAGCTCCTTGGATGTGTACATCTGTGTTGATGCTCCACGGAAACTTCTCTCATAAAAATCGACTAACCACCTCTTACGGATGTCAATCACTTTTATTCAAGCCTATCATTACTATCCTCGAAGTTACTGCACCGTCCCTTCTGATTTCCCTCATCTTGCCTACATCTTTGTGAACAATCTCTTTGTTAAATTCTCCGAGGCTACCCAATTTTTTTTTTTTTTTTTTTTTTTTTTTTGAGACGGAGTCTCGCTCTGCTGCCCAGGCTGGAGTGCAGTGGCACGATCTCAGCTCACTGCAACCTCCACCTCCTGGGTTCAAGCAAGTCTTCTACATTAGCCCCCCGAATAGCTGGGACTACAGGCGTGTGCCACCATGCCCGGATAATTTTTGTATTTTTAGTAGAGACGGGGTTTCACCATATTGGCCAGGCTGGTCTCAAACTCCTGACATTGTGATCCGCCCACCTTGGCCTCCCAAAGTGCTGGGATTACAGGCGTGAGCCACCACGCCTGGCTTAGGCTGCCCAATTTGAGTGTGCTGTGTGTTTCCTCCCTGACTCATACAATAGGCTTTGGGCACTGGTCCAAAAAACTGACACTGTCCCGTGGGAAAACTCATTCTTCTTACACTTTCTTTCCTCCCTTCACTTCCACATCATCATTCTCATTCAGGTGTTTTCCTCTGTCTCCTCCCTCCAGTCGCTCACTGGCTCAGGTTCTTCCACGTACACCTCAACCTTGGTATTTCCCAGGTCTCTGCCCTCTGCCGTTTCTCTCCAGCCTGTCTTTCGGGTTCTCATCTACCTGCAGTTTCCACCTTAGGCTCCATGGTCAGATCTGTCAGATGCTCTCTTCTTCACTTCTGCTGGGGGTGCAGAGAAACCTCAAACATAAGGAGTCCTCGGTTAGACATGATCTCTGTGTTCTGTCCTGTTCTCCATCTCAGACAGTGACCCTGCCATTCACCCAGTCACCCATGCTGAAGCCATTGGAGTCACCCAAGAGCCTCTTTCCACAACTCCCCTGTGGGGTCCTCCCAGTTCCTGTCCCTTCCGCTCCTGGAGTCTCTGCTCCTATCCATCCCTCTCAGTGTCTCTCCTCTCACTCCCTCAGTGGGAGCCCTTCTCTTTCATACAGCCTGCTTTTCAGACTCCTAAGTGGCTCCCGCTCTTGTCCATTCTCCAAATGGCCACCACTGTAGCTTTCAAAAATAAATTGGATGGTGTCTCCTCCTTTAAAATGTCAGATGCCTTCTTATTGCTGATGGAAGTCTCACCACTCAGCATCGCACGCCAGGCTCTCCGCAGTTGACTTGGGCTACTTTTTCGGATTTGTTACCATTACCCTCTTTTATTCATCAAAAATGCTAGCCATAAAGAAGTCCTAGTTGTCCCTTGAGCATACGGTGCAGTATTTCATGGGGGAACTTTTAAATGGGCAAATCATTTCGGGAATGTTCTTCCCAAGCGTCTCTTCCTGCTTAATTTTCAAGGTCAGATTTAAAGTGCTCTGGACTCCATAGGTGATGGGATAAAATATACATGTTAGGAACTAGGGATTATTAGTTAAAATTCTGCCGAACTTAATTCCCATTTAGGTAATGGCTTTGCTACCATGTCCTCGATGGCTGATCCAGTCCTGGTCCGGAGGAAGGGCTCAGTAACTTCTAGCTGAATAAATGCAATCTTATTTCCCTAGGCATCACTGATCTCCCTATCTGCCTGCATCTGAGCCTCCTGCACCATCATAGATCCCCTCAGTGGGCACTACTCTTATTTGTGATGTTTCCCTCACTGAGCTATGACCTCTGAAGATCAGGGACCCCAGTCATTCATCCCACAAACTGATATTAGCTCTAGTCAGTGCTAGGCATTGTCCTAGGGGATTAGGTTTTAGCGAGGCCCAAAACTGAGCAAGGTCTCTGCCTTTAGAGAGCTTACATTTTTAGCACTGGCAGACTCAGGAGCAGATTCAGTGAATAAACTGTGTGATATTAGAAGCCAGTGCTAGTAAAAACAAAGTAGAGCAGAGTTAGGAGTCATGGCTCCTGCCTGTGATCCCAGCTACTAGGGAGACAGAGGCAGGAGGATACGTTGGTCCCAGGAGTTGGAGGTTGCGGTAAGCTGTGATCACACCACTGCACTCTAACCTGGGGGACAGAATGAGACTCTGTCTTCTTAAAATAGCAAAGTAGAGCAGCAGAGGAAACGGGGGCCGGTGCAAAGGTTGGACCGTCAGGATACGTTTCAGAGGGAAGACACAGAGTAAAATTTGAAGGCAGTTGGGGATCATTTATTAAAATTCTGCTGAAATGTAGTCTCTATTTGGATAATATCAACCAAGGATTTGCCAAGGAGCTCTCTGAGTGGAGAACATTCCAGATAGAGGGGGCAGTTGAAGAAAGACCCCAAGGCAGACCGGTGCCTGGAACTTCTGGGAACACAGAGGAAGCTGAGCCTCTGGTATAGAACAAGTGAGTAAGGGACGGGAGCTGATGAGGGGAGTCAGAGAGGGGAAGAGCATGGGGCCTCAGGCAGGGTCCCATCTGTAAAATGCAGATGACCTCAGGGATGCTGTTTGAAGGTTAGATGAGATGATATACGAAAAGCACTTGGCACGGTCTAACACCGCAGCCTGTCCAACGGAAACATCATATGAGCCGCACAAGCAATCTTAAATTCCTAATAGTCACAATTTTAAAATGCCAAGAAATGATGAAATTAACTTAAATAATATTTCACTTAACTTTCTGTATATGTTTGCTATATATAAACACAACAGCATATATATATTTAACAACAAAATATTATCATTCTAATGTGTAATCAATGTAAACAATTATTAATAAGGTATTTTACATTCTTTTTAAAAACTAAAAACTTCAGAATCTGGTATGTGCTTTATTCTTATATCGCAATTCAACCAGTCACATTTTAAGCACTGCACAGCCAAGTGTGGCTAACAACTGCCCTATTGGACAGTGCAGGTCTGGGACATCAAAAATGCTTAAGAAACATTAAATATCATGAAAAATGACAGGAATTGGGAAATACGCTTGGTCCTGGTATTGAAGGAGGGAAAAATGGAAACTTTGGAGGCTTGTATCAAATAAAGGTCTGATGGCCTTGCCTGCTGGTTTTCCTCCTTGTCCCTTGGTATGGGATCCCAGAATTGCTCAACTTGAAGTGACCTAGAGATGCAGCCTAACAGGAAAGATCAGGTGCCAGCCTGTGGGTGACTTGGGGAGGCAAGAATGTGAGTCCTCTGCCTCCCAGGGTTCCTTTGCCACTTCTGTGAGTCCTCTGTCTCCCGGGGTTCCTCTGCCACCTCTGTTCCAGCTCCTATTGCAACTCATATCTCACTACACTGTGAATCACTTCATCCAAGTCTCTGCTTGGCCTAAGGTCACACCCAGAATTTCCACCCTGGGAGTTTCTCCACTGAAGGTGTCTGATTTCAAGATCTGGGTTGTGTTTTCAAACAACACTTCAGCACCTTTGAAAGTGAGGTCATGGCAAGAGTGATGGTATTAACTCCAGCACTGGTACCAGTGGATGGATGGCGAGAGCTCAGACTCCCCGCAAGCTGGCTGCTCAGAGAGGGACACCAGGGAAGGCTCCACCTATTAGCTGTGTTTTTCCAACTAAAGATTTAATTAAGCCACTGCTGTGTCAATATTCTTAGCATGCCACCCACCTCTTCCCTTGGATGAAAACATTGTTGGGTTGCCAAGCACGGATTCAGAGGGGAATTGAATCTCGCTAGAGGGAAAACAGTATAGAGATGCAACCTATAGTCCCTCCATGGAAGGGCCATTTAGTGTGGGCTTCTGGTTGCTTTGTGGTTTCTGCAGGCTGTGCACACAGCTGCACTCCAGACCTGGAACAGGGCCTCAAACCTTTCAAAGGGCTCCTATGAAATTACTTGACTTCCTTTTTCTCTTCTGCCAGCTTCTGTCTTTCTCTCAGGAAAGAGTGTCCAGTGGACAAGCTGGGTTTCCCACCCTGGTTCCCTAAAACCGTAATTGTTAGTCTTTCTGTTCGAACGGCTCTTTATTATAACAGTGCTGCTTTTGCTGTTGTGTTTTGAGCACCTGTCTTATGACTTGAACCTTGTATCTGTCATTTCTTATCTTCTTCAAGCCTGCAAGGGAGGTGGCATTACTATCTTTATTTTAAATGGTTGAGCAAATAGAAGGATTGAGAGGTTAGGTAACTCGCTCAAGGTCACTAAGTCTCAGACTTGGGATTTGACGTGAGTATGCTACTTTCTAAAAAAAAATAGTAATAACAATAAAAAACAATAAGTGGCAATACACAATGAGCACCCAGTGAAAGGAAGCATCATTATTACACAAATTGGATAAATGTATAATTTATGTTGGCACCTCACTCTTCCTGTTGCTGGGCCAGAAGTGCTGTTATTGCACAGACTTGCTTTGCATTTTAATAGATAATAATGGATTCCCAAAGAAGCAGTGTCTTCTTCTGGTGCTACTGATTCTTAAGTGACGGACGGCCAAGTTTTGAGGGAATGAGGCAGGGTAGGAGCTTACATTTGCAAAGAAAGGGTGAGAAGAAAGAGTGGCATGGGATTCCAGATAGGAAGAGTTCAAAGATTGATTTCCTCCCTTTAATTTTGTGTGTGGCCCATTGTGGCAGAGATGATTCCTGCTTCCTGGATATTCCCTATGCCCCTCTCCATTTTCCAGCCTCCCTTGCAATTAGATGGGGTCATGTGACTTGTCCTAGTCAATTGAAGTGGGAGCACTGTGTATATCTTCCCAGCTAAGAGGGCATTTGTTTCCTCCCTCCCTTCCTTTTCCTACCTTAGCAATCTCAAAAAGCATGTGCTCCAAAAGCCTACAGGATGGAGGACAGCGGTCTGAATCCCTTTAGACTTTGATGCAATCAAGAAATAAGGCTTTATTGTATCATGCTACTGAGATTCAAGGGCTCATCTATTCCTGCAGCAGAGCCTGGCCCATTCTGAATGGTGCACCCATGACCCTTGATTGTCAAGCCCCTTCACCGTCAGCATTTTGTTCGTATGAGCCAGCTTCTATTTCTCAGAAGGCAGCAAAATGGTGCTTTGGCCAAGGTTTGCTACTCATAACCTATTCTTAACCCTGAAATGTGACCATCCTGAGATTCTTTTCCCAGAGGTAATGAGGTGTTGGCACCATTTCCTCTGCCTCTTTTGGCACAAAGCAGAGACAACCATCCCTCTAGGAGGACACAGACACTTGCAGATGAAAACTTCTTAGTCAGTCTCCAAGTTCTCTTGGTTTCTATGTCTTTGTCCTCTCCTGGTTTCCTTTCTACTTCATGGGGGAGTCCTCGAGTTCCTGCTGACTTCTCCCTCTCTTCTCCATATCTGAACTTTAGAGCACCCCCCAGAGTTATATCCTGGAACTCCTTCTCTTGGCACCCCAGGTGGTTCACCCGGTCCACGGCTTTAAACACCATCCCTATGCAGATGATTCCCATCTTCGCATCTCTATTTCTGATCAGGAGCCCAGAGGACCCATGTATTCAGTTGCTTCCCTGATAGCTCTACTCCCATAGACATTAAAAACTTAGCATGCCCATAAGGAGCCACTGATTTACCCATACCTCCTCCTTCTGTCTTTCTCAGAAGACTCCTATGCCATATCTCTGTTAATGATGCCACTCACAACTCAGTTGAGCAGATCTGAATCTAGGCCTCATCTGTGATTCCCCTCCTTACCTTACCTTCCATATCTAATCCATCATGAAGTCCTCTCAACTCTAGCTCCAAAACATATATCCTGAATTTTCCATGTCTTCCCACCTTTGCAGCTACCGACTCATCCAGACATTACGAAATCTCACAGGGACTAGGCCTCCCGTGTGGTGTGCCTGCTTTCAGCCACTATTTCCTTGCCTTGTTCTTTACATAGCAGCATGGGGTATTATTCAATAACATAAATCAGGTCACTGGATATCTAGTGGCTTTTCATGACACTTTAAATAATAATCTGCCATAAAGTATAGTTATATACCTTGACCTAGTGTTGGTTGCCTCTCTTTCCTCATCTCTTGCCCGTTTCCCTTTGGTCGCTGGACTCAACTCCATTGGCTTTCTTTTGGCTTCTCTAACACTATAAGCTTTCTCCTGCCTCAGGGCCTTTGCACTTGTTATTCCCTGTGCCCTCAGGACTTTACATGGCTAGATCCTTCTTGATGTTTAGGTTTTGAGTCAAATGTCACCTTCTCAAAGAGATCTCAAAGAGGCCACACTCAAAGTAAATCAGGCTGTGGATCCCCACTCTCTCTGATGGCCCTGCTTCCATGGCCATGGCCTCACCATGCTCATCATCTTCTGAAGTAGCAGTATTATTTATCTGTGTAATTATCATTATGTGGAGTAAGAATCTGTGTCATGAAAGCAACAACTTTGTCTTTTCACTGTTGTATCCCTACCTAGCATGTAGTTGATCAAAACAATACTTGTTGGAAGATGAATGAATGAAAGGAAGTACCTACTTGAGGTCAATTCCCTATAGTAGTCTAGACGTTTAACAGCTAGAAGACAGGGCTTCACCTAAGAAGTTCTGCCTTTACTTAGACCTGAACAAAAACAACCTCTATCCTGGACCTGTTGCTTTATAGGGCCTTACTCTGACCCTTCTGTGGGCTTGCTGCTCCCCATAGGATCAAGGGGCAAAAGGGATGTGTCCTCCCAGAGTGCAGTCTAGAAGGTGAGATGATCCTTCCAGAAATCCTTTCTAGAGTGCCTCCTTTCTAGACTCCAGAATTCCCTGTGCAAGGACCTCAAGCCCACTTCCACGGCCTACATAGGATCTTCCCCACATCTGTCCTCTCAAGGGCAGTCCAATGTTCACAACCCTAGGTGCCAGTTTCAACATGGAACTCCAAGAAATCTGCAAATTCCATGTTGGAAGTTGGCCTTCTAGGTCATGATGAAGGCAGGAGGATAGAAGATTATGTATCAGGCAGTTTGTGAGTTTGGTTTCTACATTCTAAGTATTTATGTGTGACCTCCATTGGGACTGTTTTCTAAGCCTACAAATGCTGTGGGCAGGCCTGCTTCAGCGTGCGGGGTGTAGATTCCTCTTGCATTTATGTGAGATCAGGTGGAGGTTGGTGAACTCTCCTCAGTCATCAAAGCAGAGGGGCCTCCCTAGGAAAGAGCCCCCAACTTCATAGGATGCAATAAACCAGGTTCCTTTCCCACTTTTGTATTTGCAACATCCCCTGCTTCCTCTCCCTATGATAATTTAGAGAAGTTATGGTAAAGAATTTGTGAACGAGCTACATTTCCCATAACAGGGGATTAAATAAACAAATTAAGATAATCTGTCCAAGGCAATGCTCTGTATATATTAAAACATTTTAGAAAAATCATTGGCAGCACTGCAATAATAACAATGATGACAGTGCCCACTTCTTGGGTGCTTGCCCCTGGCCAGGCAGTGTGCACAACCCTTCACATGCACAATCTTATTTAGGTCTCTCAACCAAATGGTGCTTTATTAGTTTGAGTTGTCAGTGAGGGAACCAAGCTTTAGAGAATTTAATTATCCGAGGGTGTGGGGACTAGAGAATTATTCTCTGAGTCGTTGGAACTGGACCATAGCTCCTCCTTGGAAGTGGAGTCTTCTAGAATTGCTGGAGCCCTTCCCCTAGGAGAAGCGAGCTCTGAACCCTTTGACTCTCATTTTGCTTTTCCCTTCCCTTGGTCTCTGAATATTCAACCTCTTTAAGCCTCGGTTTTTTCACCAGTGAAATGGGAATAGCAATTGTAGTGATGCCTATAATTATGAAGATTAGGTGGAATAAGCATGTAAGCTGGGAAGTGCTCATAAACCATACCCAGTAACGGTTGGTCCTGGCTCTTTCTGTAAGTCCCAGTTTTTCTTCTTTGATGCTGGTTGTCAGCTATTCAGCTCCTCCCAGGCATGCAGGGACCAGGAGTTGGGAAAAGTGGTTGTCCTCATCATTCCATCCCTGGGGGTGGGGACATGGCTGAGACCATCTGGAGCTTCCATACCTCCTGAGTGACCTCTTCCTCCTTTCAGCTCTCTGGCTTGGTGAGCTAAATGATTTGATTTCCTTTCCTGTTTTGAGTTGCCCATGAAGGCCCCTTCAGTATGACCAGGCTCCAGGAACAGGGTGAGTGAGGGGAGAGAAGAGAATGAAAAGTGAAGAAAAATGAAACAAAACATATATAAATTAGTATTCATAGAGAAAGGTCTGGAAAAATCTTACCCAAGAGATTAATAGTAATAATATTGGGGTTCTGGAAATATGGCTACTTTTGTTTTTTTTTCTTTAAACTTATATGCATTTTCTACTTTATTTACAGTAGACACTAATTTTGGTCATTAAAAAAAGGTATGCTTTTTTTTTTTTTTTTTTTTTTTTTAAGGTAAATAACCTGTGTGCTTGCTGTCACCGGAATGAGGGAAGGTAGAGACAGGGAGGTGGCCTCCTCTTGGGTAGTTTGTCTTGGGCACAAAAGACCCTACAGTGTAGAATGGAGAAGATGGAAGAGGAAATTGAGCATGAAGGCCGGGTGCGGTGGCTCACGCTTGTAATCCCAGCACTTTAGGGGGCCAAGGTGGGCAGATCATGAGGTCAGGAGATCGAGACCATCCTGGCTAACACTATGAAACCCCATCTCTACTAAAAATACAAAAAGTTAGCTGGGCGTGGTGGCGGGCACCTATAGTCCCAGCTACTCGTGAGACTGAGGCAGGAGAATAGCGTGAACCCCGGAGGCGGAGCTTGCAGTGAGCCAAGATGGCGCCACTGCACTCCAGCCTGGGTGACAGAGTGAGACTCCATCTCAAAAAAAAAGAAAGAAAGAAAGAAAGAAAGAAAGAAAGAAAGAAAGAAAGAAAGAAAGAAAGAAAGAAGAAAGAAAGAAAGAAAGAAAGAAAGAAAGAAAGAAAGAAAGAAAGAAAGAAAGAAAGAAAGAAAGAAAGAAAGAAAGAAAGAAAGAAAGAAAGAAAGAAAGAAAAAGAAAAAGAAAGAAAGAAATTGAATATGAAGAGGTGCTTGTTGGGAAGTGGGAGAAGGAGTGGAAAGCAGCTGAGCCCTTATGGATCAGGTACCGTGGGTCTTCCAGCAGGTAGGCTGGTAGGGTCCCAACACATACCAATAAATACAGCAGAATATCAACTAAAGAACTGCCTTCAGTGAAAGAACTAAAGTAAATCTGTTTTCTCCTGTAAAACAGTTTTCCCTCATGGTAAGTGAATCACTGCCAGGGACAGCATGGCACAGCTCACTATTGATTTCCCAGTGTAACAATATTATGAAGTGGAGCCTTTAAGAAGTGATTGGGTCATGAGGGCCCTCACGGATGGATTAATCTAGTCACGGATTAATAAATTAGTGGGTTATGGAGGGAATTAGTTAGTTATCATGAGAGTGGATCTGTTACAAAAGCCAATTTGGCTGTCTCTTGTGAGCTCCCTCACCATGTGATGCCTTGCACCACCTCAGGACTCTGCAGGGAGTCCCCACCAGCAAGAAGGTCCTCTCCAGATGCAGCTACTAAGTCTTGGACTTCCCAGCTTCCACAACTGTAAGACATATTTTTTTTTCTTTATAAATGCCCAGTCTTAAGTATTGAGTTATAGTGACAGAAAATGAACAAAGACCCCTACCCTCCACCCATTCTCCACACAGCATTCAGCATAATCTAATGATGTAAGCCAGGTCCTATCATGATTGCTAGTTACAACCCTTCTAATTGCACATGGAGTAAAATCCACAATCCACAGTGGTGTGGAAAGCTCTGACAATCCAGGCCCTGCTCATCTCTAACTGCACTTTACCTCATTCTCACCTTTGATCACTCAAGTTCAGCCATGCTGGCCTTCTTTTAGTTTCTCAAATGTGCACAATGATTCCCTGCCTCTGAGTCTCTGACTGTGCTACTCTTCTGCTTGGAAACGCTCTGCCCTCTTCCCCTCCTCATACTCCAGACCTCAGCTGAAGTATGACATCCTCAAAGGGGCCTTTTCTGATAACATGCCGGGCTCTAAGTCAGTCCTTTGTTAGTTTCCTTTGTAGCACTTATTGCAATTTGTAATTCTTTTATTAATACGTCCTTTTATTCAAATTCATTTATTGTCACTACTCCAAGAGCAAAGCCAAGTTTGCCTTGCTTACTGTAGTATCTATAGCACCTGTCACAGTGCCTGACATATAAGAAGTGTTCATAATATATTTGTTAAAGAAAAATATAAAATCATAGCGCCTAACATTGGTTTATTATTTTAGAATGAGTTTGCATATCTTCCCAATGAGTAAGTTTTTCTTCTCTGATTAGATCTTTATAAACAATTTCTTCTTCTTTTTGCCTAGAATTTTGCTTCCTTTTAGTATAAATACAAGAATTTGAGAGCTTGTTTGGCAGTAACTATACTGTTGGCTTATGTACTTTACTTTAGAAAGCATGCAGATGCTAAGTAAACTGCACAGGCCCAGAGATGTATATCCATGTGTCTTTAAAAAATAGAAATATGTTCTTTCTGATCTTCTTCTATGTTCACTGCTACAGAGAATCCCAAGTCAAGCAGATGAGTTAGCATCATTATTCTGAGCCTCGTGGTTTTTAATGAATGGCTCCAACTCTTTGTTCTAATAGACATAATCTGTATAAATTCGTTGGAATGGAACAATGCTGCAAGAGAAAGAAGGTTTTGAAGAATCTACTGGCAAGAGTCCATTTGCTGGTCAGCGATAAGTAACAGGTCACATGGTTTGTCCATATCCTGGAGGATGATGTCACGGAAGCTGAGGGATTTGCAGAAGAGTCTGACCCTGTATTAACCTCTTCATTTGCTTGGATAAACTTCAACCTGGCATTGCTTTCTTTACTTTGTATATTTCAAATTAGTTCTTCTAGGGGTGATGTAACCCAGAGAAACACAACTACAGGAGTTGTTCAGATGTACATTATTTCCCAAACACAAACAAATCCCCAAGTTTCCAAAAGTAGGGTTTTCCAGTGCTTCTAAATATAGAAGCACAGCCTCAACATTTCTTGGAGAATTTTCTGAAGTATAAGAAATTGTTAAGCTGTAAGAAAGGAAAGAATTAGAGAGTACAGTGCCTATAAAGGAGATGACTGAGTATATAACTATGAAAGAATTCTTCTAAGGCGAGAGACATCGTCTATCGTAAATTTACCATCTAAGACTTTCTTGAACTTTTTCAGATTTGCAAAGCATACACCATATTGGCTTCATTGATGCCAGATAATAAACCTTCATAAATCTGTGCCTGTGAACCCTCTGTTACATAATGTATCTACAGCTATGTCCAATCAGGCACTTATTAAATGCTTTTAATTGACACACCTTTAAAAGTTGGGGTAAAAATACCTTTTAGAAAGCTCAAGTAAGTGTTTTCTTAGCTTAGAAAATAGCCTGAAACTGGCCCTGTCCGCTACCTTGTACAAGAAACTCAACCCATTTTCCATATGTTAATGCAAAATGCAGTTTAAAACACAAGTTGCCACTGGCAGAAGAAAGCAAAGCAATGGCCCGCACAACCCATTTTCACTTTAGCCTTTGCTGAAGTTGGCCCAGGTTCAGCATGTCTACACTTATGCCACACACCTGTGGCCTGGGCTCCCACACCTCCCTAAGTTCCCAGGCATCCCTGGGATGGAGGCACAGAGAACACCCAGTTTCCCATTAAGCCTCCCCGGCCTTACCCGAAGGCCAGGCAGAGTCTTCCCCTGCTTGTCACCTAGTTGGGAACCTTTGGAGACAGCTCATCTTTGCATCTCCCCATCAAGGGCAGCAGTGATTTCGGTACCCAGAGGACTTAGCCTTTGGTTTGCATCTATCTGTCCTTCAGAGGAGGAGGATGCAGAGGCTGGCTTTGAGATTATTTGGAGCTGGTGATCACTGAGGTCTCTTTAAGCTGACTGAGCCAACTGCTGACTTAGTCAGTTAACCTAAATACCACTCTGAGTTTTCTTTTTTTATTTAAGAAAAATAGTGTCAGAGTACAGGATGGACTCCCCCAGCGGGAGAGCTGACACCACGTAAACGATTCATTAGCAGATGCTTTAGCTGAACCTCAGCTGTTTTCTCCAGTGACGTCGATGTGACGGAGATATTTGTTCAGGTGATGGGACTTGAGTGGGCCTTGGGCCAGACCTCCACCCCTAGGGGCCACCCTTCTAGCAATGAAAGGCAATAGAGTCTTCACACTGGCTGAATCCTGTGTTTTCTCAATCCCCCAAATCCGACAAACTTCTCTAAATTGTACTGCAAAGTTTTGGCAGCCAGAGCTCCCATTCGTCGCTGCCATCTCCCCACCACCCCAGAGGTGCTGAAGGCTGAGTGCAAGCCATCTGGGTGGAAATCTGTATTTGAAGGTCTGCACCGTGGTTAAATCTCCCTGCCTTTCTCTGTTGTGGTTGATCCCCCTGCTGAGGTGGGTTTGTTCATGAGTGTGCGGCAGTATTGAATGAGAGCAGCTCATCTCCAGGTGGCCGATGCCACATGTGTTTGCAATGGATTTTGCCAACTAACTCACTGATTATCTATCCCTAGTTAGGTATCGCAGAGGTCCAGAGATTTTTGAGGTTTCAAACTTCCCATTTTTTAAGGTTTCCAGTATTTTAAAAAATGAAGAAACACCTACAAATGGGTCTTTAAAAACACCTTATGATATGTTCTAAATGTTCAGTCTACTTGGTCTATTTCTGGAATTGTACGCTATCCCTAGCTAGAAATGACAACACAGACAAAATCAGAGCTCTCCTGATCTGAAGATTGGACCAACAGCTTCTCTAGCCTCAGCAGTTCCCTGCCGGCTCCTGAGCCTGCCTGTCCTCTGTAGACTCTGGCCTGTGGTCAAACCTGTTAGGGAATGGCCAGGTGCGGTGGCTTACGCCTGTAATCCCAGCACTTTGGGAGGCCAAGGCAGGCAGATCATGAGGTCAGGAGATCAAGACCATCTTAGCTAACATGGAGAAACCCTGTCTCTACCAAAAATACAAAAAATTAGCTGGGCATGGTGGCACGTGCCTGAGTCCCAGCTACTCAGGAGGCTGAGGCAGGAGAATCGCTCAAATCCAGGAGGTGGAAGTTGCGGTGAGTCGAGATCATGCCACTGTGCTCCAGCCTGGGCAACACGGCAAGATTCCATCTCAAAAAAAGAACAGCAAAAAAGCTTCCCAAACCTGTATCACCCAACTGAGAGGTACATGGAGGCCTACAAGATCAAAGAGGCCTCTTAGCCAGTAGTCGGGGTTTGACTGGTAAGGGTTGATGACTTTCCTGGTAAGTTTTAAACCCAGTGGTGGCAGCATTTTCCTCTTTATTTTGTTTTTGGAATTCCTGTCTGCTAGGGTAGCAGGGATGCCAGTGGCAATTCCATACCAAGTATTTGGTTTTTATTCCATAGCCTTTACCCACCACCCCATGCCTCTCAAGACTCCAGGAGAAGGGAAACATCTTTTCTTTGGGGATGACTCTTCATTAGAGCAAAGAATCCACCCCTTTGGTGGTCCTGAAATGTCATGATAGAGAGTGGTTCCAGGAGGGAATGGACAAATGTGCGTGGCAGAGGTGATGGAGCTCAACACACACTCCATCAACTGTCCTGCATGCCCAGCCCCCTGTGGTTAAGCAGATCATGTGACTAGCTCTGACCAATGGGCTGCAAGTGGAAATGGCATATGTCATTTCAGGGCTAAGGTATGGAAGAGTTGGTGTGTGACCCTTAATAGCTGTCTCTTCTCTTCCTGTGGGGTCTGGAGATGCTTGACATCATAGGGCCTGATTTCTAGAAAGCAAAACTCCTCTCCTGCCACACCTCTGAAGGTACAGCAGAGGGAGAAACAAACTTGTGCATGTTAAGCCATCCAGATTTCAGAGACCATTTGTTACCACTGCGTAGCCTAACCTATCCTGATTGATACAACATGTATTTTAACTATATCTTATTTAAACAATTACATTTGAAAGTATTTTAAACATTCTGATGTATGCATTATATTGCATATGTGTAAAATATAAGATTAGAAAGTTTTGATAGATAAAATTCTTTGGTGCAGGAAACAAAACACAGATTCGCATCTCTTTTTGTTTTTATGGTCTTTTAGGTTTTGCATGTATTAAACACAAGATGCTAAGATTGTTACCCAATGTGAGCAGCGGGTTTAGAAGCGTGTAAATCAAATTTTCTTGGCAGTGAGTGAATGAAGCCTGAGACCGTCTATGGTCTCAGGAAGCTCAGAAGAGTCGGGGAAAGGCCTGGAATAGGAATCAGGGGATGTATGGGCCACGGGATATCCAGGATCACTCTCTCTCTCTCTCTTTTTTTTTTTTTTTTTTTTGAGACGTAGTCTCCTCTGCCACCAGGCTGGAGTGCAGTGGCTCAATCTCAGCTCACTGCAACCTCCAACTCCCAGGTTCAAGCAATTCTCCTGCCTCAGCTTCCCAAGTAGCTGTGATTACAGGTTCGTGCCACCATGCCCAGCTAATTTTTGTATTTTTAGTAGAGACGGGGTTTCACCATGTTGGCCAGGATGGTCTCGATCTCTTGACCTCATGAGAGGATCACTCTCTTAAATGAGGCTTCTTTCTCCAGGATCCTTCCTCATTCAGTCCCACACTAGCCTATCCCCTTCTGAACTGCTATAGCAGTGGTTATCTTTGCTTCACGTTAATTACAGTCTGTCTTATATCTGTCCATTCATTCTAGAAATATTTGCTGAGCCCCTACGATGGAATTCCATGCTGGATACTGGGAACTCAAGAGACCAGAGGCAGCCCCGAGAGACCTCACAATCTAAGAAGAAGGTCACTTACAGTCTACTCAGAGTTTCCAAGTTGTTAGTTTTGCCCCTTATCACTCCCTCTTAGAGGGAAGGAATTTTGTCTTTGGGTTCCCATTTATCATCCTCATGCAAGGTTACTGCTGGCAATGTGGAGGCTGCTTCAGAGATGGCTGATGCCGTGTCTGTTGGGCACATTGATCGGCCGGTGTGTCTGTCCTCATCTTTATTAAAATGTATTCCCAAAGTAAAACGGTTCTCCTGGTTTTAGATCCATTCTCCATTCTCAATCATGACTGCCTGCTTTGGGTTGCTTCAAGTTATACGCTTCTGGCAAAGTCATCATCATTTTCCATCCGTACCACTTGGAGACAGCCAGGTTTTGCATTGGAGAGTGAGCAGCTGTGGAAGCATTGCTCATGGTGGTGAAAGTAAAGGCGATGAGATGGCAAAGCACCCAGCAGAAATCTGACTTGCTCATGAACATGCTCTCTTAAAGTGCTATTAACATGAAGCGGACATTTCGTGGGAAAGCCACTGCAAGTATCTCCCTTTTGCCCATCACTGACACTCAACTCGAAGTGTGCTCCTTCCATATGCAAGTCAAAGCAAGACTTTTCCAAGTGTCAGCACCACAAGCTCAAGCTAGTTCTTGGCAGTGATCTGGGTTTCCTTTTGCCCCTGGCAGAGTATTAGCAACCAAAGCACAGCTAAGGAGCAGAGCTGCACCAATGGACTGGGAGTGAGAGATCACCTTGGTCCCAGCCTGCCCAACCCTCTGAAACACACCTGCCCCTGGTTTCCAGGGGCTCAGGGCGTGCAGTCAGGAATGACACAATTATAGCCTCTTTTTTCTTTCTTTCTTTTTTCCTTCTTTTTTTTTTTTTTTTTTTTGTAGGGCAAAGGGCCAGCTTGTTCCCTCTGCAGTTACATGAACTGAACTGGTGGCAGGCAGACAACCAGCGTTTCTCAGGAAGCTGTACCAACAAGATGCAAAAGGGAGAGGCGGAGCAGAGGAGGGCAGCTCATGAGCTGATTGTGCTAAGCCCTGTCAAATAATCCTTTAGAAACCCGATGGTAATCAATGCCACCCAAGGGCACCACATGTGCCGGTAAAAACCTCTTGCATTTTGGCTAAATGTGGCTTGAGATTAGCATTGGGTGAGAATATCTGTTGTTTGCAGGCACTCCAGACTGCTGAATTCCAAAGTGACTCTTTTGATATTGATAAATAATGTGGCACACGATTCCTCCCCCATCCCAATAGAAATTGTGCAAATCCTTAATTATGAGGGCACTTTCTCAAGGGCACATTAGAATATCATGCTAAATTGAGTTGTTATCTTTGCCTTTGCCAGGGCTTTCGTAAAACCCCACAGCAAGCTGCCCTTAGAAGTTTTCTCTTTTGTTTGCAAATCATCGGTTCAATTTGTCCAGGAATTAAAAAGAAAGAAAAAGTGCAGAAAAAATTACACAGAGTGAGCCTTCTAAAGTAGGTTTTGTTTTTCTCTTTTTTTCTTTTGGTGAACGGGTCACAAGATTGCAATTCTAAACAATCTCACAATTAATTATTGAGCTATGCAGTCCAATTAGAACAAACGCTTCCTTTCTGATTTAATTAGAGATGAGGACACGCCTGTGAGCTTATTTGTATAAAATACGTGCTCATTAAACAAGGTTTGGATCGGGTTCAGCTTGTTAGAAATGCCATGAAAAGGGGGCTGTCTCTCACTGTCTCTGGCTTCTTTAACCCCTTTAATGCTGAGAATGAACTTCACAGGTGTGGCGAATATAAAGAGTCTCTTTGCTGAAACCTGGTGAACTTGAAAGAGATGGTGTGTGACCAGCCTGACCAACATGGTGAAACCTCATCTCTACTAAAAATACAAAATTAGCTGGGCGTGGTAACGGGTGCTCGTAATCCCAGCTACTTGGGAGGCTGAGGCAGGAGAATCACTGGAACCTGGGAGTCAGAGGTTGCAGTGAGCCGAGGTCGCGCCATTGCACTCCAGCCTGGGCGACAGGTGAGACATTGTCTCAGAAAAAAAAAAAAAAAAAAAAAAGAGGTGGTGTGTTTGTTGATCAGCCCATCTACTCATCTTCTGACGTTTAGCATCTTCTTTTCCCTTCCCCAGGCCACTGTAGGCAGAAAATCAAGTTGGGAGTCTGAGGAAAGCTACTCCAATCATAGAAAAATTCTTGTATTATCTGTGTTTCTACTACTCAAATGTCACTACTCAGAGTGGGAGCCGTGGACCGGAAGCAGTAGCAGCAGTGCCTGGAAGCTTGCTAGAAACACAGAATGTTACTCCCCACCCCAGACTAATGAGAATCTGCATCTTGACAAGATCCCTGGCTGACACCTGTACAGATTTACAGTTTGAAGAGTACTGGTCTAAAGGCAACAAATCATGAAGATTTTATTTCAAAAATCCAAGGGCCCTTGGGACCCCAGAGAATGCCACTTCACTTGAATAAAACCAGACCTGGGTGCCCTCTCTACCATGGGGGAATTGCCACTTCGACCCTCCTGAACTCTCTGCTTAAGACTCAGGTATGTCCCTCTTGTCTCATCCTCCAGTGAGCCCTCAGGACTGGAAGGGCCCATGGTCAAGGACACAGGTCACAGGGCAACCTCTGCCCGCATCTGTGCCTCCCGCCTCTTGCCCATCCCTTCAGCACAAAACTGAGCATTTGCTGTGCATCAGACCCTGGGGTGGCTCTCTGGCTACAGAGGGAGAGGAGGATTCCTGCCCCAGAGGGGCTCCCACTCTATGGGCTGAGGCTGAAGGGAGAGAGATGACAGGCAGCTGGTGAGTGGGAGAAGTCTTGAGACTCTCAGGCCCCCCAGATGCCATCACTGACAGACTGCTCATGACAGCCAACATCAGAAAGGCCAAACGTCCTGGGAGTAGGAATCCCTGTCTTCCTGGGGAAGGCTCCATCCATTCAGTATCTGTCACGTGCAAAGAGACAACTTCCAAGACACAGTGTGTGCCTGTGGTATTGAACGTTAAAGAGAACGTAGGCTGCCGAGTGTGCTGTGTGCCATCTTGATGTATTATTCTCCTTCACAAGAGTTTGTCTCTTTTTTAAAATTTATTTATTTTCTCAGAAAGCAAAACTTGCATCCAGGAAAACGACAGCATCAGGAGAGTGACTCAGTGTTCTCTCATGTTGCTCAGTCTTCACACTTTCTTCAAGCAACCAGGTGGGGAGAAAATATTGACAAGTTTCTGTCTCACTACTTGGTGCCTACAGTAGCACTGAGCAGGCCATAGCAGATTAAAAATTTCTGTCCTTCCATCCCAGGCTCAAACTAATGTCACTGCTAACTAGGGGACATTAAAAGAGCCCAGACCAGCAGGTAAATTGTCATCAGTGATCCTTGAGGCTGGCCCTGGTCTGACCTGGTGCCCTGCACACCATGATTGCCCTGGTGATGGGCTCAGCCCTGCCACCTTCACCACTCCATCTTAATGATGGACAGTACCGCAGGCAGCTCCAAACAGCCTCAGCTGCTGCATCCCCAACCCTCAGCTGCAGCCTGCATGTAGAACTGCCCTGGTTTCCCCATTCCTGTTCCCTTGGACCTTTCGCTGGTAAAACAGGAGACTGGAGGAAGACCTGGGGAGGGGAATGGGGAAAAAAGCCTCACTCCAAGTCAGTAAGTATGACTTCCTTAAGATGATGATGATCGCATCGTAAACCAGCTCATCAACATCTAACAGGCATGGGATGGTGGAAGGAGATTTGGGGGAGGAAGACTCAGCTGAGATAAGAATAAATCTGGGAACGTCAAGAATAGGAAGCGGAACCTTAAACATAATTTTGAAAAGTTCAGTTGGAGTTCTAGTCTGAGCCTTTTAAAGTAAGTTTATTATTTTTGAAAATCATTCAAGCAAAAGGTGTTCCTTGTTTTAAAATAAAATAAAAATTTAAACGATTAAACATTACTCAACTATCACTCTTAACACTTTTGCATATTATGTCCTACATTTTATGTATATAAAGACAAATAGAAAATTATAGATTTGGATACAGCATAAGATGGAATCATATTGTACATACTAGCTTGTATGTGCTATTTAGTTAATCCTATAATCATGAAAATCTTCTATAATATCATTGTAAATTACTGCATAGATTTACATTGATATATACACTATAGTTTTTGCAACTGACTTGCTGTTATTGGATATTTAGACTGTTTCTTTTTGTCTACCTACATCTTTCTGTTTATCTATTATCTATCTATCTATCTATCTATGTTTTACTAGCCTAAAGAGTATTAAATTATGTTCTTATAGTTAAATCTTTGTATACATCCTCAACTATTTCCTCAGAATAAACACACAAATATATAATCGCCTGGTTAGAAAGAACTTGCATTTTAGGAATTTTGAAGTATATTGCCAAGTCGTCTTCTAGAAAGCTTGGACCAATTTGTACTTTTGTGAGAAATACCTTTCTCACTCTAACCAGTGGTTTTTGGGAAAAATTCCCACTGTGTTTTAAGGCAAAAAATTGGATTTAACTTTTATCATAGTTCCACCAAGAATCCCCCTTGGATTCTCTTTCAATCATGCATAAGATAAAATCTGAGTCTCCAAGAGCCTGGGATCCAGAAGAAGGCATCTCAAAGACTGGCTGTCTTTGCCTCCTATGTGCTTGAGGGGGTGAATTAGAAAGTGAGAACCCTGGGCACTGCAGCCAGAGAGGCCACTGCACTGGTGCCTGGGTGAGGGACACCGTGACAACCGATTGCTGCCACCATCTCATTGCAGAGCCTGTGTGTGCTGCCACAGAGAGCATCACAGCTACTGGGAAGCAAGAAAAAGTCCGACATATGTAAAGGAATAAAATAAACAGGGAGGAGGATCGACCTGAGCAACCAGGGCTGTGGCTCCCCAGAGTGGAAGAGACAAAAAGGTACCTTAGTTCAAACAACAACAACAACAAACCTCTCAAAGAGATGCATTCACAGAACCCCTAAAAGGAATTTTAAACCCAAAATACGTGTTTGCAAGTTAAAACATTTAAAAGGAGAATTGTAAAGACTATAATCATGGCCAATGGTTAAATATCTTGCAACAAAAAATGCAAATGAAGGAAAGGAAGAAAGGAAGGAAGGAAGGAAGGAAGCAAGGAAGGAAGGAAGGAAGGAAAAAAGAAAGCAATGAGGAAAATTATAAGAGAGTTGGAGACTCAAGAAAATCTTTTATATAATAGTGAGGAATTTCAACAGAAAAAAGAATAAAGAATTAATAAAAAATTCATAAAAGAAAACATGAACTAAAGAAAACTTCCATTTTAAAATGGAAAGATCTTGGCAAGTGCCATGCATTATTAATAATAACATTAATTATAAAAATAATAATATAGACCAGACCAGAGCTGGCCAATAGAACTTCCTGCAGTGGTGAAAATGTTCTGTGAAGTTCAGTATGGTAGCCACCAGCCACACGGGCTATCGATTACTTGAAATGACTGGTATGAGGAAGAAACTGACTTTTACATTTTATTTAGTTTTAATTTATTAACATTTGCATTTAAATAGTCATATGTGGCTAGTCACTATCACATTAGACATCAGATCTAGACATTTCCGTGTGAAATTTCTTAAATATAAGCATTAAAGTAAAAGCTTATAAACTTGTGGACTTTCGTATTCAAGGGGGGATACATTCCAAGACCCCCAGTGGATGCCTGATACTGTGGATAGTATATTATGTTTTCTCTTATACATAAACATGATAAAGTTTATTTTATAAATTAGGCATAGTAAGGCATCAACAAAAATAACAGACAATAAAATAGAACAATTATAACAACATGCCAGCATCACTACTCTTGCGCTTTGAGGGCCTTATTTAGTTAAGATACGGGTTACTTGAGCACAAGCACTACGATACCACAGCAGTTGATCTGATAACTGAGAAGGCTACTAAGCCACTAAGGGGTAGGTAACTATCCAGCAAGGATATGCCAAATAATTCACATCCTGGCGGAACAGAGGAGGACAGCGTGAGATTTCATCACCATACTCAGAACGGTGCACAAAACTCACACATTGTTAAGTATAACGGTGTAACAAAACTTACAAATTGTTAATTTCTGGAATTTCCTACTTAATATTTTTAGACCTTAGTTGACTGCAGTTAATGGCAGGTGACTGAAACCTCAGAAAGTGAAACCAAGGATAAAGGAGAACTACTGTATAGAACATCAGATTTGTATTGGACTTCTTATCTGAAACACTGAAGGTTAAAATAAATAGAAGAATTTACAACCTTTAATAGAAAACACTGATTGGAGGCGGGTCACGGTGGCTCATGCCTGTAATCCCAGCAGTTTGGGAGGCTGAGGCGGGCAGATCACTTGAGCCCAGGAGTTCCAGACCAGCCTGGGCAACATAGTGAAACCCCATCTCCACAAAAAATATAAACATTAGCTGTGCGTGGTGGCACTTGCCTGTGGTCCCGGCTACTCTGGAGGTTGAAGTGGAAGGATTGCTTGAGCCTGGAAAGTCGAGGCTGCAGTGAGCTGTGATCATGCCACTGCACTCCAACCTGGGCAAGAGAGTGAGACCCTGTCTCAAAAAAAAGAAAAGAAAAGAAAGAAAAATCTAGATAAAGAACAATACAGTAGAGCAAAAGGGGTTATAAGGAAAGGACTAATAAAAATAAAACTTGAAATTAATGTAATATAAAAGATAAAACAGAAAAATAAAATAAAAATTTAGTTTTTTAAAAGATAAAATAGGTAAAATACTAGAATGGTAGGTGAAACAGATAGAAAACAAAAAATACAACATTAAGAATGAAAAATGAGGCATAACAATGGATACTAAATAAGAAAAAACTGTGTTTATACTTTCTGCAACTCTACAATAATACTTTTGAAAAATATTAAAGTTGATGATTTTCTAACAAAAGATAAAGCAACAAAATTGGCTCAATGGTGTTAGAAAAAGAAACATAAAAATATTCTCAGTTCTGAGGATTTTCACAGCTAACATCCATCTTATATTCAAAGAATAGCTAATTATTAGGTTTTTAAAAATTTTATTGTCTATAGAAAGTTGTAAGTTCTTCAATTTATTTTGAATCTATTACAGTCTTAATATCAAAATTTGAGAAGGGTAGCACTGAAATAAAGACTATAGAACAATAAACATATGAATAAAGTGACAGATGTTAAATAAGAAATTGGCAAATATAATCCAGCAAGAGAGTGGAAGAATGACAATTACAGCATGGCCCAGTAGGGTGTATTAGTCTGTTTTCATGCTGCTGATAAAGATATATTCAAGACTGGGTAACTTATAAAGGAAAAGAGGTTTAATGGACTCACAGTTCCACATGGCTGCGGAGGCCTCACAATCATGGTGGAAGGTGAAAGGCACGTCTTACATGGCGGCAGACAAAAGGAAAATGAGAGACAAAGAAAAGAGGTTTCCCCTTACATATAAAATATATATAGCTGTCAGATCTAGAGAGACTTATTCACTACCACAAGAACAGTATGGGGAAACCATACCCATGAATCAATGATCTGTCACTGGGCCCCTCCCACAACATGTGGGAATTATGGGAGCTACAATTCAAGATGAGATTTGAGTAGGGACACAGCCAAACCATATCATAGCATTTATAATTGAAAGAACAGTTCACCGTTAGAAAATCCAGAAACATAATTCCTAATTTAATTAAAGAAGAAAAACAAAATAATTGTATCAGTAGATTCTAAAGAAGCACTTGATAACATTTTGAAAACGTTCTTCATCAAAACTCTGCCTCAGTTCAGACAGAGGTAAACAGTAAAACGGAGACATCCTAAAGACTATGAGAAACACATTAAAATGCTTAAACTGTTTCTATTAAATCAAAGATAAGAGTGGGTGCCCTATTATTTCACATAGTTTGAAGATTCTAGCAAGATACATTATAATTAAAATTCCTCAAAATGATCTTCATTTTCAGATAATTAATGTATTCCTAGGAAATGTGAAAGATTATTTAAAAACCATTTAGAAGTGAGATTTTGATAAGGTATATGTAGTTGTGGTTGTATACATAAACTCAAGAGTGCTTTCCCCCGATATAGATATGACTGGTTAGAAAAAGGAATAGAAAAAATATCCCATGTATAATAGACACAAACACTATGAAATCATCAGGAATTAATTTAATAACAATGAAAACTATAAAACTTTATTGAAAGACTTAAAACAAGGTAGAGACAAATGGAGAAATAGATCACGTTCCTGGAGGAGAGACTTAATATCTCAAGCCTCCTTTGTGTGTGGATACACGAAAGTCATTTCCCATCAGAATGCCTCCTCTTTTTCTGTGAGGCTTTAGGAATTGGACTTCTTGATTTGAAGTATTTATGAAAGTACAAATGTGTAAGAATTTCCAATAAAAACTTGAAAAGGAGGAATAAGAAGGGGTGGCAGGGAGGATTTTGCCCAGCCAGATGTGAAAACATACTATAAATCTGCTGGATTCAACATAGTGAGGCAATGAAGTTAGGGCGGGTGAAAGCTAAACAAGCTCCCAGACTCATTGGAAGAGGTAGGTTGGAGGAAAGCGAACAACAGGAGGAAGACATGACAAACGGCTTTTCAAATTGGGGTGTATGAATATCTGTAGGGATCTGACAACTCCATCTGCAAACCTAAAATTTGTTTTATTTTAAATTATAATGGCAAAAAGAAAAAAAACATTTACTCTGCGTCATCTGATCAACACTGATAGCTGAGGACTGCCACAAAATTTCTCTGCCATTTTTGCATTTACAATTAAGATTCATTTGCAAATTGCATTGGTGATAGGTAGCAGTGATTTAATAGCTCTGTGCTAGTAAGAACAGAGGTGGATTTAAGACATAGATGAAGTGTTTAACTTGAGTGCCAAATGCCAACACACACCAAACTGCTAACCCTGGCCACCTTGATGGAGCAGAGTGACAGTGCAGCTGGATTTGAATGGGCCAAAGGAGACATTAGTTTTATATTTATTACTGAGTCTACTGCAACAATCACATAATGAGGTTGTACTTTGAAAGGAGAAGTCAATCAAGTCTATGTAGCTCAAAGGCCTAACTATCAAAGTGGGAGGGCATTTTATGGCTCAGTGTGATAAGTACTATAACTTAGGGATGGATTGTTTTTGGTAGTGTGTGCATTATGGTATATGTGGGGGTGTGGAATGGTGGCCCCCAAAAAGATCGGTCTAGGTCCAAATCTCTGGAGCCTAAGGATACTACTTTATTTGGAAAAAGGGTCTTTGCAGATGTAATCAATTAAGGATGTTGAGATGAGAGCTTCCTGGATTTCCCGGGTGGGTCCTCAATCCCAAGACAAATGTCCTGATAAGAGGTAAGCAGAGAGAGATGTGAGACACGCAGAGGAGTAGGAGATGTGAAGACAGAGGCAGAGATTAGAGTGATGCAGCCACAAGCCAAGGAATGCTTGGAGACAGAAGCTGGAGGATGCAAGAAGGGGACTTTCCATCCCTGCAGGGAACATGGCCCTGCCAATGCCTTGATTTCAGAATTCTGGCCTCCAGAACTGAGACAGAATACATTTCTGTTGTTTCAAGCCAGCCAGTTTGAGGAAACTTGTTACGGCAGTCATAGCAAACTAATATAGGAAGGTAGCTTATATTTTTCTGGAATGGTTCAGGCAGGCTTCACCAGAATTGTGACTCTTTTAAGCTGCACCTAAAGGGGAAGTAGAAAAAGGAAGGAAGGCTACTCCGGGCAGGGAAGACAGCATGAGCAAAGGCACAGAAGCCTGAGGGGTTGGATTCGGTGTGGCTGGATGTATTTAACAGGTGAGATTGGGGATAAGCCAGAGGGTGAAATATGTCTTCTACTTACTCTTTAGCTGTAGAAACTAATTCACAAACAACTGAAGGATATTTCTGAGAGGACTGAGAAAATTCATGTCAGAGACAGAAATCTGGTAAAATCTACCTTCACTGTCACATTCACAAGGCAAGAAATTGCATCCCTGCAAAGCCCCAAGAAAAAGAGAACTGAGAGCGGACTCCTCATATTCAAAATGCAGCAGCTTGTTGGGTCTTGAGGGCTCCCTTCACAGCCAGTTTGCTCACATTCCTAGGCGGACGGCTTGCTCTGGTATCCACGTAATCCCTGCCAGAATGGGAAGCCCCCAAGCTAGGTAGAAAACAAAATATTTTCACCCTTTGACACGATAAAGCGATAAAGCGTGTGGCTCTTGAGTAGAAGAACTGTCGCAACCATGAGAGTGTTCTGTCCCATCCACCCACTCCACGCCCAGTGGGAAACAAGTCTCTGCCAGCCAGCATGTCAGAAGGTGGCCTGGACAGTGACAGAAGCCACCCCCTTTGATTTCTCTATGTGGACATGACTTGCCACTGGCGTGGATTCTGCCTCCTGCTCAGCAGTGTTTGTGGCAGCTGAGAGCACCTTCTCCCTGATACCCTTAGGAATACCCAAGTGGGGTGTTGCACACTGAGGCCAAAAATGGATGTGCGCGCATGCTAGGATCACTTGCAGATGGATGGTTGAAAACATTTGCTTCACAGGACTGACGCTATAAATAGGGTGTGGATCAGCAGGAAGGCAGCAGTTTCCATGGGTGGCCTTGTCTCTATGGCAGAGATATTTCCCAGAAGCTCACACCAGTGGGGCTGGCTCTGGATCCAATGAAGCTGCCACGTCATCACTGTGACATGGCTCACAACTGCTGGGGTGCCAAGCCCTTTCCCTCACTGCTCAAAGACACATCTGGAATCATCTCCAGAAACTTCCGTGACAGGCTGGGGGCCCTCATCCGCTGGCAGCACACCATGCGTGTGTGTGACTGTGCCAATGTGTATATAGTGTGTATGTGTGTGTATACGTGTGTGTGTATGTGGGTGTGTATATGTGTATGAGTGAGTGTGCGTCTGTGTATATGCGTGTCTGTGTGAGAGTGTATGACTGTAAATGAGTGTGTTTGTGTTTTTGAGTGCCTGAGTGTGTGTGTGTGTGCCTGTGCAGGTACATCTGTGTATGTGTGTGAGTGTATGTGTGTGAATGTGTCTGTGTGAGAGAATATGTGTTTATATGGGTGTCTGTGTGAGAGAGTGTGCGACTGTAAATGAGTGTGTTTGTGTGTGTGAGTGCCTGAGTGTATGTCTGCGTGTGTGTGACTGAGTGTGGAGGTACATCTGTGTATGTGTGTGAGTGTGTGTCTGTGTGAGAGAGTGTGTCACTGTAAATGAGTGTGTGTGTGTGAGTGCCTGAGTGTATGTCTGCACGTGTGTGACTGAGTGTGGAGGTACATCTGTGTATGTGTGTGAGCATGTATGTGTGTGAGTGTCTGTGTGAGAGAGTGTGTGACTGTGCAGAATGTGTGTATATGAGTGTGTGTGTGGGGGGGGGGACTATGTGAGTGTGAATACCTGAGTGTGTGGATGTGTCTAGGTCTGCGTGGGGAGAATATGGGTGTGAGAATGTGTGTGACTGCATTACTACATACATATGTGTGTGAGTGCATGTTGCCCAGGCTGGAGTGCAGTGGCACGATCTTGGCTCACTGCAACCTCCACCTCCCAGGATCAAGGGATCCTTGTGCCTCAGCCTCCAGAGTAGCTAGGACTACAGGGGCACACCACCGCGTCCAGCTAATTTTGTTGTATTTTTAGTAGAGACTTGGTTTCACCATGTTGGTTAGACTGGTCTCGAACTCCTGACCTCAAGTGATCTGCCCACCTCTGACTCCCCAGGTGCTTGAGTATGAGCCCCCAAGTGCTTGGCATGAGCCACCCCACCCGGCCCCAAGTGGGAGTTCTGTCCACCTCAGGGTGGGAGGCTGTGGCGCAGCTGCATCTCGCTCTCCCCCAAACTGAGGAAAAGGCTTCCTGCCTGCTCTTGGGCAGAACTGAAAACCTGGGGCTAGGAGAGTAAGGACGTGAAGGAGGTTGAAGAGTGGGGATTCACCTGGTGGGTGACAAGGCACACAACGGAAGCCTGTGGTGGGAGGGGACAGCAGCAGCAGCTGCAGGAGGAGGAGGAGGACTCACCTGGCCCGTGCAGGCCTGCAGGAGGAAGCAGGGGAGTGGGAAGGAGAGGGTCAGAGCCGAAGTGACTCTTCAGCTCCAGCAGCCCATGAACTGGCAAGACGAAACAAAAGGAGAGCAACAACGCTTCTGTGGGATGAAAGGCTGGGGAAGCAGAGCGGTTGAAGGCTTGGTCTGGAAGTGGTTATGATAAAACGTTCACATGGTTGGGAAGAAACCCTGGGCCTCACTTGCTGTGTTCCCCAAACATTTGTTTCCCTTCCCAAGTTGGAAATAAATGAAGGCATTGTGTGGGGTTCTCTGACATCCATCATCTCATAGTCAAGCCTCACAAATCTTAGGACCATTTTCCGAAAGGGGAGATTGAGGCTCACAGAGATGAAGTAACTTGCTGAGGGCATAGGGTAGGGTCATAAGCCCAGGTCTCGGGGATGTGCCAGGGCAATGGCAGAAAGTCCCTCCTGTGCTTTTCTTGGGTGGTAATACAGATGTTCTCAATGGCAAAGGGTATCTCCCTCCTCTTGTGACACAGACACCAAGTGCTTAATTTGTCTGGAAACTGTCATAGACACTAAAATCCACTGTCTCATTTGCTCTTCATGATTTTGCAAGTTAGTTCTCATTACCCCATTATCTGGAGCACACAGAAGGGACTTCTCCAAGGACACACAGCTATGTCATGCTGGAGCCAGGATTCAAACCCAAACCCATTTGATGGCCATGCTCTGATCCACTGCGCTACCCTGCCTTCCTCATGGGAGAAAGGGCTCGTCCCACTGGCTCCCTGCCCCCCTTTTGGCTCTGCCCACGAGAGGAGGTGCATTGCACCCATGCAACAATGCTCATTGCTCATTACTCACGGCCTCCCAGGCCTCCCAGTGATTAAGCCCTTAGAACTTCCCTTTGGCCGTGGGTGACATCATTGCATAATTAAGGTGACTGTGATGCCCAACTGCGTGCACCAAACAAAGGTTCCTTGTTTTAATTTATCATCCCAGCTCTCCTTGTGCAAGACTGAGCTCCAACTGGTAATTAAGGGAGACGGTTTAACCTGGCTGAATGGGAGCAGGGCTTGGGGCAAAGTGGCAGAAGGGTGACCCAATGTCAACTCTTAATTTGATATGGTAATGAGGATACCAATAAAAGATAATAAGGAGTAGGCTTACCCCAGAAAGAGGAGAGCTCGACACTAATCTGAAGCTTTCTTTTTATGTAATTTTCTTGCCAAGTAGCTAAAAAGATTGTTTTGTCTCCTTTTATTTCTCAGCTGACCCTTTGATGGAGCTACTACTGAGCAGTCACATGCCCTGAAGTTGGTCACTTTCTACCCAGAGCATCGTGTTAATGCACATAGATTCTGCAACACAGGCTACAAAGATTCAAAGACAGCTTTGCCATTTGCTAGCTTTGTGACCTCAAGCAAGTTACTGAAATTCCTGTCCCTCAGTTACTGCATCCATAAACGAGCAGTTGCAATATTAGTACCTGCCTCATCAGAGTGTTGTGGGGATGAAAGTGAATTAATATATGTTCAGTCTCAAGGTCAGTGCTTGGTGCATAAGCACTTCGTGTCTGTTATTATCGCCTTCAAAACTCTCTTCACTATCTGTGTAAGATTTTCCAGTGTCTTGCATAGATTAAGTGTTTAATAAATATCTCTTCATGACCTTTTCTGTCTTCCCCTCTTTCCTCTCTTTGTCCTTCTCTCTCCACAAATGGGGACCTCGTTTCTACCTTCACACATAATGTGAAATATGGGGCAGACCCCTTAGTTTGCAAGTGCAATGAGTTAGGAAGGGACTCATCCCTTGTGGGGTGCGGAGGCCAGGTGAACAGCAACTTGGAGTGTGGGAGCCGGATAGAGAAGGTGGTTGGGGCATGGGCTTGTATTTAAAAAGCAGCCCACAGATGAGGTTTTTGACCAAGCCTGGAAGGGACAGTCCCTCCGGGGCCAGCAAGACCTCAGAGGTCAAAACATCAGAATGCAAAAAATGAAAGACATGGTTTATAAAGTCTCTTGCTTTCTCCCCTTCTGAGAATTGTCATTTGCCTTAATATAACTTACATTCAGGGGACTCTAATGGAAGGCTAAATTGTTATTTTATTTTATTTTATTTTATGATTTTTTTTTTTTGAGACGGAGTCTTGCTTTGTCGCCCAGGCTGGAGTGCAGTGGCGCCATCTCTGCTCACTGCAAGCTCCGCCTCCCGGGGTTCACGCCATTCTCCTGCCTCAGCCTCCGAGTAGCTGGGACTACAGGTGTGCACCACCACACCCGGCTAATTTTTTGCATTTTTAGTAGAGACGGGGTTTCACCGTGTTAGCCAGGATGGTCTCGATCTCCTGACCTCATGATCCGCCCGCCTCAGCCTCCCAAAGTGCTGGGGTTACAGGCGTGAGCTACCGTGCCCGGCTGGAAGGCTAAATTGTACAGCAAAGTTTGTTTTCCTTATTGAGTTGAGCTCCCTTGATTCCCCCTTAGCTACCTGGCCAGGATGGGGACTCAGACCTTACCAGGGTCTGCCAGCTGGGGCCAGAGCAGTGCCCTCAGATGTCTCCTCAGAGGGGCATTCATCACCTGCATCTACTTGTCTTAGTAACGCCTCTCCTTTGGGGTGAACTGTAACCTGCCTCATCTCGAACTTTCCCTGCTTTCCAACACTTTCCCAGTTACTTCCTTATTTCCTCTCCTGAATTTCTAGACTGTTTTTTTCTATTCTTCTTCTTATTATTATTTTTATTCCAACAGTTCTTTAGTGGTGAATTCTGATATTTTAGTGCAGCAGTCACCCGAGCAGTGTACATGGTAGGCATATGCCATCTTTTATCCTTCACCCCCCTTTCAACCTCCCACCTGTGAGTCCCCAAAGTCCATTATATTACTCTGTGTTTTTGCATCCCCATACGTTAGCTTCCACTTATATTTGAGAACATATAATTTTCTATTTCTGAGAGACTTCACTTGTAACAATGGTCTCCAGCTCCATCCAAGTTTCACAAAAATACATTATTTGTTCCTTTTTTATGGCTGAGTAGTATTCCATTATGACCACTCTGTCAATGGGCACTTAGGTTGGTTCCATATCCTTGCAATCACAAACTGTGCTTCTATAAACATATGTGCGCATGTCTTTTTCATATAATGACTTCTTTTCCTTTGGGTAGATACCTAGTAGTGAGATTTCTGGATCAAATGATAGTTCTACTTTTAGTTCTTTAAGGAATCTCCACACTGTTTTCCATAATGGTTATACTAGTTTACAGTCCCACCAGCGGTGTAGAAGTGTTGCCTGATCACTGCATCCATGCCAACATCTACTGTTTTTAGACTTTTTGATTATGGTCATTCTTGCGGGAGTAGGGTGGTATTACATTGTGGTTTTGATTTGCATTTCCCTGATGATTAGTGATATTGAGCACTATTTTCATGTTTGTTGGCTGTTTGTATATGTTCTTTTGAGAAATGTCTATTCATGTCCTTTGCCTATTTTTGATGGGATTATTTCCTTTTTTCCTTGCAGATTTGTTGGAGTTCCTTGTAGATTCTGGATACCAGTTCTTTGTCAGATGCATAGTTTACAAATATTTTCTCCCACTCTGTGGATTTTCTGTTTACTTTGCTGGTTATTTCTTTTGCTGTGCAGAAGCTTTTTAGTTTAATTAGATCCAATGTATTGTTATTATTATTATTTGAATTTGCTTTTGGGGTCTTATTCAGGAATTCTTTGCCTAAGCCAATGTGCAGAAGAGTTTTCCCAATGTTATCTTCTAGAATTTTTATGGTTTCAGGTCTTAGATTTAAATGTTTGAACCACCTTTTTGATTTTTGTACAGGATAAAGGCTGGGATTTAGTTCCAAAAGATAAAGGAAGAGGAATTCCTCCCTAAATCATTCTATGAAGCCAGTATCACCCTAACGCAAAACCAGGAAAGGATATAACAACAACAAAAAACTGTAGACCGATATCCTTGACGAAAACAGGTTCAAAAATCCTCAACAAAATACTATCTAACTAGGTCAGGTGCGGTGGCTCACACCTGTAATCCCAGCACTTTGGGAGGCCGAGGCAGGTGGATCATGAGGTCAGGAGATCGAGACCATCCTAGCTAACACAGTGAAACTCTGTCTCTACTAAAAATACAAAAAAATTGACTGGGTGCGGTGGCGGGCGCCTGTAGTCCCAGCTACTCGGGAGGCAGAGGCAGGAGAATGGCGTGAGCCCGGAAAGCGGAGCTTGCGGTGAGCCAAGATTGAGCCACTGCAGTCCAGCCTGGAGGACAAAGCGAGACTCCATCTCAAAAAAAAAGAAAAAAAAAGAAAAAAAAATACTATCTAACTGAATCCAACAGGAAGATAATATATCATGATTAAGTAGGTTTCATCCCAGGGATGCAGGGATAGTTTGACATACGGAAGTTAATAATACGTCACATAAAGAAAATTAAAAACAAAAGCCATATAATCATCTCAATAGAAATGCAGAAAAAGCATTTGATGAAATCCAACATCCCTTTATGATAAAAACCCTCAACAAAATAGGCATAGAAGGGACTTACCTCAAAGTGATAAAAGCCATGTGTGACAAACTCACAGCCAACATCATACTGAATGGGAAAAAGTTGAAAGCATTCCCCCTGAGAACTGGAACAAGACAAATATGCCCACTTTTACCACTCCTATTCAACATAGTACTGAAAGGCCTAGCCAGGGCAATCAGGCAAGCAAAAGAGATACAGGGCATCCAAACTGGAAAAGAAGAAAACTGTTGCTATTCACTCATGATGTGATCGTATACCTAGAAAACCATAAACACTCATCCTAAAGGCTCCTAGATGTGATGAACGAATTCAGTAAAGTCTCAGGTTACAAAATCAATGTATACAAATCAGTAGCATTGCAATACCTCAACAACGAACAGTCTGAGAATCAAACCAAGAACTGAATCCCTTTAACAACAGCTGCAAAAAAATAAAATACTTAGGAATATACTTACCCAAGGAGGTGAATGATCTTTACAAGAAAAACTACAAAACACTGCTGAAAGAAACCACAGATAACACGAACAAATGTATACACATCCTATGCTCATGGATGGGAAGAATCAATAATATGAAAACGACCATACTGGCCAAAGTAATCTACAGATTCAAATGCAATTCCCATTAAAATTCCATCATGGTTTTTCACAGAACTAGAAAAAACAATCCTAAAAATAATAGGGAACCAAAAAAGAGCCTGTCTAGCCAAAACAATACTAAGCACAAAGAACAAATCTGGAGACATCATATTACCTGACTTCAAATTACACCCACAAGACTACAGTTACCAAAACAATATGGTACTGCTGTAAAAACAGGCACTTAGACCAATGGAACAAGATAGAGAACCCAGAAATACAGTCAAATATTTACAGCCAACTGATCTTTGACAAAGCACACAAAAACAGAAATTGGGGAAAGGACACTCTATTCCATAAATGGTGCTGGGAAAACCGGTGAGCCACATGTACTAGAATGGATCTAGGTCCCCATCTATACTTTTATGGACATTTTCAGTTTCTGTCATTTGATATATGTTGTGTATCTGCCTTTATTGCCTTTAAAAAACATGCGAGTACCCTGAGGACAGGGACCGAGCAACTGCACCTTACTCATTGTAGTGTTACTCCTTCCTTCTCTATATTCCTAGCATTCAGCATGATGCTTGGTGCATGAGCATTTGATGAGCATTTATCAAATAACAGGAACTTAATATTTTATGTTAGGTCTCCCAGAAGCTGACACTCAAGCAAGGATTCAGAGCAAGTTGTTTGTTTAAACAGTGATCCTAGGAAGCACTGGTAGAAGGGTGGAGAAGGAGAAGTGGAAGTTGTGGGGGTACTCTTTAGTGCATGCTAATGACCTGTTTACCACTGATGGCAACTCGGGCTTGATTTTGCAGATACTCTGTAGAACACAGCTCAAGTTGTCCCATCTGGGTTATTTGTCCATATGCCACTGGAGGTGGGTTGCCCCTGGGCCAGTAAACTCCATGACACATGAGCAGAACAGTGGCCAGAGCAGACCCTCCACAGGGTCCCAGATGGCTACGGCAAGAAATCGAGCCATTGACCTTGAGTGCCAGTGTGTTATGGGTGGGTACCTAGCCATCTGCTATACCTTAGTTGTAAAATCAAGTTTAAATAGCCACAGGTTCTAAAATCGAGGTACCTGCAACTATCAGCCAAGACACAGAGAAAAAACAGAGAAAACAAGAACAGATTTAAAGTCATTTACTCATTTTACTGTTATTGTCTTGAGTTTCTCGTGACATCGAGAGTAGGTGGTTGACATCCTCATGGGCCCCTGCATTTTCCCACCCTATGCCTGGCTCCCACAGCTGGGAACATCTGGGCTGCATCCCAAGGTAAGCTGTCCAGAAAGCTGTGGGATGGCCAAGATGTGCCTTGGTTGAGGTGGTCTGGGGGGACGTTCCAGCTGCCGTGACTTCAACTCCCCCTGGATAGCCCTCCCCTTACTCCAAGCAGCAATATTTCTCCAGGGATGTTGCTTTCATCTTTTTCCCTTCACTCAAAGAAAGGGCACGTTTCCCCTTTGCGGAATATGTTGATGACCATTTCCTCTTGTAAACATCTGTGCCTCTAGGCTCCAGGCTAGGTCCGCCTTTCTTGTTTTGCCCCCAAGTTCTCCCATTGCACAGAGGTAGGGGCCTCTTGGAGCCTTGGACCACATCATCCTGGTGAAGTGCAAAATAGGATAACTTTGAGTAAACTTAAAGCCAAAGGTAATCAAGATAATCTGGGTCGTTGACCTAGTTCAGGAGACCTACATTAAGAAGGCAGAGCAGGATGCAGTGGGAATGGGGTGGAAAGTGGAAACTGTTGACGCCAAATGCTCCTGAGTCTGGCTTGAGTGCAGATGTTGTCACTTAGCTCAATGCACAAAAGCATCCCAGCAAAGTTCCATACTTTAGATATTCTTGAATTTGGCAATTTTTATTTTATATTTTTGGACACTCTTCTGGAATAATCTGTCAATTAACATATACCAGATTCACTTTGTTTTTTTTTTTCCTTTAGCAAAACCCTACAAAAATGTTTCCCAAATCCATCAGTTCCCCAGGGTTTTCTAGTAATCACAAGCAGACCTCCCCATGTGTCGGCCGACTGCGGTGTTCCCTAACATTCCACCAGCACCGCAAGTTTGAGTACTCCTCTGGGACAAAGCCTTCCGTCATGCTCTGGCCAGGATCCTGCACTGACAGAGCCAGGTACATCTGTAGAGTTGACAAGGGTAGTTTTTAGAAACACAGCAAATTGATTCTGGATTATGTTTTAAGTACAGTAGTGAGGTTAAAAGAAAGAGGAGCAGACAAAACAGGTACCACAGATTAGAAAAGAGAATGATGTCACAAGAATACAGGCTTACAAGCTCAGAAACCTAGGTCTCATCCCAAAATGCTAATAAGTATCAATGTGACCTTCAAAAAATTCCTCAACATTGCTGGCTTCACTTTCCTTCTCATTTATCAAATGGGGCATTGGACTATATTCCAACTCGAAAATTGTTAAGAATACATTGACTTTCAAAATACATAATACAGATGTCTTCATACACTTTGGAGAAAAAAACAGTGCCTTATGTGATAAGTAGATACTTAGAGTGGAAATCAAGTAGCACATGGGAAGAAACTGCACAGGGAAGCTATCTCACTGTTAGGTGATCCCATCTCTCAAACTGAATAATTGTATATTTTTATAAATGGTTTATATTAGCAATACCTTGAAATAGAAAACACTGTTTTTTTTAAAAATCATTTAAAGATTTTTCTTCTCATTCTTTCAGGCGTCAGAATAACAACTTCAATTTATTATGACTCTCTTGTTTGTCATGCGTCACGTTACAGTAATCACTAATTCACACACCAATCCAATGGAGTAGTCTTTCTTATGCCCCTTCTTCTGATGAAGAAATTAAGCTTTGGAGAGGTTAAAGACCTTTTCCAAGTCACACAGCTAGTAAGTGTCAGGGCTGGGATCTGGAACCAGACATCTGACCATAGTGACGATTTCTGTCCATTCATCACCAGTGCCATCCTGGTGATACTGAGAGAAATGCTCTGAAATTCACTTGACTTCTCTCCAATGTACTTAATGCTGTGAAAAGGCCTTTCAGAAAAGGTAAAGACTGAGAAGCTGCCTTTGTCTTCAGAAGAATTCTAGGGGTCCAGGCTGTGTGAATTATGGGTAATCAGTGTAATATCCCCAACAAGAAGGGAGGCTCTAGCTTGTTGGAGTGCTTGTTCTCTCTCCTTATTATCTACTCCTGGTAGAGGTAACACAAATAGCTCCTCTGAACAACAAAAGGGTCATCTTCTCAAGGTCTTTTACCTTAAGACTTAAGCTTCACCACATCGCATTGATTTAACTCCTCTCTTTTGCATTTGGCTTGCCAAGATTTCAAAAACAAGTATTACTGTGTCACCAGATTAGTACTTACGGAACTCAAGTTTCATGGTTTTGTCTGAAGCTAGAAACAGAATTAAGCAATTCCAAAATGACCATCGGATACCAGATTCTATTCCCAGCCCCTCCTGGGGCAGGGAAGAATGATGCAATTTGCCAAGTGTCAAATCCATCCCACACGGCCAGCCTGAAAATGCATCCTGACTCAGGCTTTTTCTTGTTTTAATTTGTTTATTTGTGATGGGGACTTGCTGCTTCTAGGAGGGTCCCATTAAAAAAAAAAAATCTCAGAAGACATCAAAAACTTCTGGCAAAACAACATCTTGATGATTTAAGTGTAAATATGTCAGAGACATATGGTTTCTATTATTCACGAAATAACACATGGGTTTAAAAATCAAGGGGAAAAGTGTTTGGTAAAACACATTGAGGACTTGGCTAAATGTTTTTTAAAGGTCAGTTCTGAAGCCTCAAGGGGGAAACCCACTGAGGGGAACAAATCCAGGCTCCCAGTCCCTCCCTCGTTTGTCTCTTTTCTTGATCAGAGATGGCACATGTGTTGTCACCAGAGCACTGATGCATCTGCCACCACAATGACGTTTATCCAGCAAATTGTGTTTTGATGGACAAATCTAGGTCCTGATTTAATCCCTGTTGTTTGCTAGCAATGGCAGTTTGAGGCAAGTTAATGGATCTGAAAAATGGAAAAATATAGCTCACAGAATTATTGTGAGCATTTGTGTTAATATATGTCAGTTGCCTGGCACATAGTAGATGCTTAACAAGAGGCAACTTTTAACAATAATCATTGTTCACTTGAAAAGTGGTATTAGGAAAGGTGGGTAAGGGAACCTAGGACCAAAATTGTTTCTGGAGTATGAAGAATCCATAGGATCACATGAGATCCTCTAACCCCCTCTCTACCCAAAGATGCAACCAGTGGGGGAAGAGGGAAAGTGTACCAACAGTTGCTAAACACAAACAAAAAACAAGAAAGAGCACAAATCTGGGAGGTCATAATAAACTCAGTCTCCATTGACCAACTCACCAAGGTACTTGTTCAAGGCCCACTTTTAAACAGTTTTCCTAATTTCAGGATATTTATTCAAATCTGATAATATTTGGATTAAGTTTTTTGTCAATGAATTTTGACAGCTTTATTGAGTTATGACTGACTTACCAAAAAATGACACATCTTTGAAGTGTATAATTTGATAAGGTTTGACATATGTATATACTTGTGAGACCATCACCACAGTTAACATACTAAACGTATCCATCACTAAGAATGATGTTAGCTATATATTTTTTTTATCTTTTGTCAGGCTAAGGCTATTCTTTTATATTCCTAGTTTTTGTGAATTTTTATCAGAATTTGATGTTGAGTTTTGTCAAAACCATTGTGATTATTGTATGGTTTTCTTTTTTAGTCTGTTGGTAGAGTGTTTTATGTCGATTGACTTTCTAATGTTAAACTGTTTTAGCATTCTTGCCATGATACAATATCCCTGTTGGGTTCAATTTGCTGAAGTTTGCTAATAATATTTGCATCGGTATTTATGAGGGACATTAATCTATAGTTTTTTTCTTACAAGGTTTTTGTTTGGTTTTGGTGTTAGTGTACTGCTTTCCTCATAGACTGAGTTGTAAAGTATTCCCTCCTCTTCGATTTTCTAGAAGAATTTGTGTAGAGTTCATATTATTTATTTCTTAAGTGCTTGGTAGAATTTGCTAGTGATTTGGTAGAATTTGCTAGCCATCTGGGCCTGGGATTTTATTTGTTGTAAGGTTTTAAGCTATCAATTTAATTTCCTTAATACATATATTATAGGGCCTTCAGGTTATCTGTTTATCTTAAATGAACTTTGGTAATTTGTGAGATTCAAGAAATATTCCCATTTTATGTAAGTTCTAGAATTTATCCTCCTAAAGTTATTGATAATATTTCATTACTATCATTTTAATATATGTGTCATTTGTAATGATGCTGCCGCCCTCATTCATAATATTTTTAATTTGTATCTTTTCTCATTTTTATCCTGATCAGGGTGGCTAGAGGTTTGTCAGTTTTAATAATCTTAAAAACCACAGAATCAACTCTCGATTTTATTTATTTTCTCAAGGTGAAAGGTCAGGTCATTGATTTGATACTTTCTTCTTTTCTAATAAAGGCATTTTGGTGCTATACATGTCGCTCTATGTACTGCTTTAGCTTCATTCTACAAATTTTTCTATATGTTATATTTTCATTTCATTTAGTTTAAAATATTTTCTAAATATTTTTATTTCCCTTTTAATGTTGATAGTGGGACTAAGGAAGAGAGATTGGAAGACAGCGTTTCTTTTAATTAAGCCTCTACCACTATAAACATCCTCTGATAGTTCTCTAATGTCTTTTACCAAAAAGTTGATTGAATCTTTTCAGTCCCTCTATTTTTTGGCATCACCGATCTTAATATTTCTGGTCAGATATAAATGTTATTTCAATATGAGGTACAGTTAATATGGTATATTCAATTAAATCAGATGGAATAAAGATGTGGAGAAGTTTATCAGGGAAAAATAACACTGACGCTCAGGAATCCTTCATGGGGAAACAAAACATAGCTGCAATCAAAAGAACAAAGGAAAGGAGACTATTATTTAATAACATATACCAAAGAGTCTGCCAATGAACCTCAAATTGCTAGGAACTTTCCACACATATTTTCTTTGCCCAACCTAAAGAATTTTTGATCTGATGACGTGTGAGTGCTCTTCATATAGACATTCTGTGACCTGCTTCATTTGCTGTTTTCTTGTTGTGTTTGCCCTTGTACATTCAGTTTCAATTAAGAAAGGGAGAGAGGAGGCTATATACTGCCAGCTTAGCCCTGTAAATATTTGCAGTGTTTATGACAGATGTTTTCCTGTTATGAAGGAATCTGACCTTCATTAAAAATCTGGAACTTTTAAAATGTAATGGCAAAACATCACAAACAACAGCAGGGTTTGCTGGAGATTTTCATATATTTCAAGATGCAGAGTCTAACTTGAAGAAACCAGTAATTATCACGACTATTAACTATTTGTTGGGAAAGTGGTCAGAGGGTAGAAAAGAACCACAGTTAACACTTTTGTGGCTCTAATCACCATCCTACTCCAGCAGTCTGCAAGACGGGCCATTTAATACTATCATTTCATAAACCAACAACATGGCTTTCATTATATCTAGTGAAGTATTCTTCTTCCTGATGTTTGGAATACAAATTAAAGCACACACAAAATCCTAAATATCAAGCTTACGTGTTTCTCATAATTTTTACCATTAAAGTGATATAAATGTGTGACATATGAAAAACTGCATAAAAATACCATGAAAAAAACATAATACAAGTTTTAGAGTTTTCCAACTGACCACACCTTTTCCCTCAATGGGTGAAGACAATCTGAGTTTCCCTAGGTCCACTAACTTCTTTTAGGTTGAGGTTTATGGGCTTGGATTTACCCACTTGGCTGACATGTTGCCTTCTTTAGGATTATTGGGATTTGGATTCACCATGACTTCTATTTGAAGGGGAAAAAAACAGTATATATGACATTGTTGTTCCTCAGGATTGCCAGAACTGGAATGTGCAAATTGTAGAAACTGTATGCACATGGACACAATGTATGTTACTTGCGTCGCACGCCCAAGAAAAGAAAACTAGAGTGCTGTGACCAAGCGCCAGCTAGAAAATTAACTCAGAGCAAGAAGAGTAAGTCACAGAAAGACACGTACAATATGAAACCATTTCCGTGTTTTTAAAATTCCCAGAACAATACTGTAATTAGTTTAAGGAAACATACATATGTGATTAAAACAAAAACAGAGACAGAAAAAAGGACTCAACAGTTCTCAAGATTATGGCTTCTTCTGGGAAACTAGAGAAAGGAATAGAATTGGGTGGGCTAAAAAAGGTAATTCAACTTTATCTGAAGTTTCATTTCTTTAAAAAATTTGATGAAATATCAATATAAATTATTTATAGTTATTTATTTTATATATAATTTGTTTATACTTATATAAATCTAGGTTGTGGGAACATAGACTATTTTCCATTCTCTATTTTCTCTGTCTTTTAAATATTTTATAATTAAAAATTTAAAAAGAAATTTATATTCCCTGATGTGGAAAATTCTCCCTTGTTAAGGGAAAAAGTGATTATAGAAAAATATATGTTTTCTGTGACAATTTCTGAAAAAGATGAATATAGAAGTATATATTCATATATATTATAATTACATATATAATTAAATTATATATGTTTATAATTACATATAATATGTACAGTTAATATTATTCAGTTATATATAATAGATAAGATATATTCAATTTATATATAAAATGTATATTCTAAATATATATAATTACATATATAAGTATATAATTATATATTTATATAACATATAATATGTAATATATTATACAATTAAACATATTATAAATACCTAAAATATGTAATTAAATATATAATGAATATATATAATTATAAATACATAGAAGATGTTGACTATACACAAAGTTGTTTTTTGCAGTTACGTGCTGGCAAGAAAGCGGAATTGTGTGAGGGGTGTGGTTTACTTTGTATACTTACCTCATTTGATGAAATGCACATGATTCATCTATTGCTTTATAAGTAAATAAATGAAAAGACAAACCTGTGTTCTTTCTACGAAAACAAAGAATGACAACGCTAGCAACGTCTGCCCATTTCATAGTCTTCAGAGCTGTGTCTCTCTGCAGAACTGCAGGAATTTCACTCAAACAGTTTTCTCTAGATCACAAAGACTTGTATTTCTCACTCCAAGACCCCAAATAAAGGCCAAGGTAACCTTATCTCATTGGCTATTCCTTGGAGGAGGAGATAATTGATAATACTGAGAAACCAACCAGGATAAGCCAGCCAGAGCACAGGGGAAGAGTCGAAAAGACACTGGTTTAGGGTCAGTTAGTGTCCCCAAAGCCACCTGAAGGCACTGGGTCCCCACGACTGAACACGATGTTCTAACAGAATTTCAGAAGTTTGCAAAAGCCTAAGAGGTTGTAGGACTATATTCTTGCTACATGGGATGCCCTTTGACTTCACTTCCATCCCTAATTCCGAATCCTTTAGGTGGATTGTCTCAGCTACCTGCCTGCTAAGGCCCCAACCCTCTCTTTCCTATGCTCCTGGCCACCAGGGCGGAGGCGGCCAGAGGATATCAGCTTCAAAGCTGTGGGCCAGGTGGTCTCCCTGCAGGTGGATGGGGCCTCAGCACTGCCCCGTCTGCCCCCGTGTGACTCCTGTCATGGTGCTCTCTCCTGTCCTGGATGATGATTTCAAACTTGCCCCTCAGCAGGTGCCCTCAACTACTTCACAGAGAAAAGACAAGACACTGGCCAATCACTCCTCTGTGTCCCAACAGCAAATTAAACACCCATCTGCATTTGGGCTCACAGTGTTCTCTGTCTCTCTTTCTGCTGTGGCCTAACCCTCCACTTGTGCCTCCCAACCCCATCCCCATCCACCAATCTAAGAACGTTTCTCTACCAGGTGTCTCTTCTCTTACCTGTATCTTCAATATCTTTCTCTCTACCCCCATCAGCATTTAAACACACTTGAATCTCTCACAAAAAGATCTACCTTCAGTCTCATTCACCTCCATCAGAACTTTCTCTGAATGTCTGCGTGCATGTTCCTCCATCTTGATGCTTGCCCTACTCAGAAACCATGGGCTCTCTACCAAGCATCTCTTTTGCCCCCAGCTCTTCTCACCCCACCCTCTTCCATCCCCTTAGCCTCTTCCAAGGAAGACTATATCCTTGATCATTCTTTGTCATCTTTGCAGGGTGGGTCTCTGACTTTATTATTGTGGTTGATGGTGCCGCCTCGTTTCCATTCATTGGCCAACGTTGAGAGCTGCATGTGCTACTTCAGAAGCAAGCTCACCTGGAAACAAATGACTTAATTTTCTACTGGACACTAATAGTCTCATATCATAAAGGTAAAGACTGAATTCTGCCTTTGAACATGACTTTGACCATCCTCATTGTGAAATAATAATCCTGGCCTTATTCTAGGGCACATTGAGTTGCTCCTGAGCACATGCCAACTGATCCTCAAATATCAACCTTGACAGAAGGCTTCTCTGAGGTGACGGATAGCTCATCTAGCTCCCTGCATTATATCCCTTTTCTTAATCTGTACAGTAGTGTAATTAATTATTTGTGAGTCTAGCTCTTCCATCAGCTAGTGAATAGGACCATTTCTTCATGACCATTGTCTAGACCTTCGGATGGTGGAGGACTTACTGAAAATTGCCCAGTAATTAGAGCTTGCCATTGGACAAATCTGAATTCAAATTCCACCTCCTTTACTGATTAGTTGTATAATTCTGGGTAAAGCACTAGCTTCCCTGAATCTCAGTTTTCTCATCTGTAAATTGAGAGAGGAATAATTCCCATTTTAGAGGCTGTCGTATGGGTGTTTAATCCATAGTAAATGTCTGAAAAATAATAGCTACTATTAATTATTGTGTCCGTTATGACCAGTAGGCACACAACAGGATTAGGGCCAATGTATAACCTTGTGATGCTGCCTTTAATTTCTCTGTGGCGGAAATAGGTGTTTCTTCAGAGGTTTCAGTTGAGGTACTGTATAATTGTCTCATAGTCTGAGATCCTGTCATACATCAACTTAATCTGTGTTATCTGATCATATATTGAATGAAACTTTAGCATAACTGACCTCTATGTCTTCCTCCTGCAAACCTCTCTTTGGAAGAATTTGTCATGCCCAGCAATTCCATGGCTATGTAACTGAAGACGTCAGTTCAGCTCCTGTGGGAGGCCAGGGGAGGGCTTTGGGGAAGTTGTGGGTTTAAAGCATCCTAGAATGAACAGAAATATCATCTGGAGAACAAATTTTCTCTCCTCCCACTGTTTTCTTGCCTGTCTTTTTCTTTTATTTGGTTTTTGATGTGTGTGAGAGAATAAAAAGAATAAAGGAGAAAGGCAGAAAAAGAAATGTAGAGTTTCTTTGAAGGTCCACAGAAGCAAATCCCCTAATTTCTGGGCTGGAGTGGGATCGCCTTACCCTCATCAGTGGGCAGGAACGTGGTGCTCTCTAGACAAGGATCTCCTCACACGGCCAGGGTGAGCATGCGGTCCAGGGTTAGGGGCTGTCAAAAGAAAATGACCCTGTGTCACAGTGGCCTGTGGCCCTACAGCTGGGAGAAATTTGAGGAAAGTGGCTCTCACACTGTTGAATTGTGCAGATTAAGATGATGTTTTTAAATGAAAAAAATAATCCTAGCACAATAGTTGTCTAGAAAATTTGAGGGTTTTATAAAAGTTTAAAGCAATTACTATCTACTCTTGCTACTATTTTACAAAAGAAAAAACATTTTAACATCAAATATGAACTAAGGATTCATATTGGAATATAGGATATATAGGAAATACAGGAAAGTCCTTTCCAGAAAACAAAAACTTTAATTTCAAACTTACAGATCTTTCTTCACCTATCTTTCATCTAGCTATCTAGTTATTGTCTATCTACCTAAATGCTTATCTGTATAATTCTATAGCATGTTTTTTCCTCTTTTCTTTGTGGACTTGTCATGATGAATTAGCACCAGTCCTCAGAGCAGGATCCTAGAACCATGCTTTGGAGGTTACCTATTATAACAGCTTTAATTTACAGATGATTATTCTGTAACACAGAGATTAAGTGACAAGTCTCTTATAGTTTTACAGCTAATAGCAGCTCAGATCTACAGCCCATTCTTAAATTCCTATTCTTACAACCAAATGTTACTTCCTTCCTATGTCATTACAATCACCATCAAAAGACACAATCAGCATTCTAGTATCTGTTGCAATAGGGCATGAGGAGTCCACAACCTCCCACTGAGAAATTCAGGATAGCTGTTTTGTAACTCTCTTCTGTTACAGCTTTGATATAGTTTGGCTTTGTGTCTCTCCACCCAAATTTCATCTTGAATTGTAATCCCTGGGTGTTGAGGGAGGAACCTGGTGGGAGGTGATTGGATCATGGGTGTGGTTTCCCCCATACTGTTCTCATGAGTTCTCATGAGATCTGATGGTTTTATAAGGGGCTCTTTCCCCTTCACTTCTTTCCCATGATCTCTTGCCTGCTGCCATGTAAGATGTGCCTGCTTTCCCTTCCGCCATGACTGTAAGTTTCCTGAGGCCTCCCTAGCCATGCGGAACTGTGAATCAATTAAACCTCTTTTCTTTATAAATTATCCAGTCTTGGGCAGTTCTTTATAGCAATGTGAGAATGGACTAATACAAGCTTCAATCCTGTCTTGATTAATTTCATTGGTCTTCCTACCCAGAAGTCCCCTCTCAATGCTCTGTTGGTTAATGTTGCCACCACATTGCCGGTGCCCAGTCCTGGGACATGGGAATCCTGGGTTGTTTACTGCTCCTGTTTTCTCATCCTTCTGAGACACCGAGTCTTTTCAGTCCTATCTCTGAAAGGTCTCTTACATCTCGTGACTCCTCGCTGGCCACACAGGTCTCATGGCGTCCTTGATCATTTTCTTTTCAGGATTGTTTTGGCAGTTTACTGATGGGTTCCTAGCCCCAGATGCTTTCTATCTACTTACCCTTTAAAAGAAAACAAAAACAATGATATGAACAAAAAAGTAATAACACCAGCAGCACACTTTAATGGTTTCTTACTTCTTCCAATAGCAAAATCTCTCCCTGCTGTCCTTCTTGAGTGCCACATCTGAGTGTCACCCAAATGTGTCACCAATTACTGTCCATTCCAGGTGATGTGCTTCTAGAAGCGCCTTTGATCATGCCACTCCCTTTGCCTGAAATGCCTTTCTACTCCTTCCCTGCTTTAAAAGCTACCACTACCCCTGAAGGTTCACCTCAAATACCACTTCCAATGCCACTTTATTTCCTTCTTCTCCAGCTGAGTTAGTTTCCCCTACATGTCTGTAACACTTAAATCTACCGCCCCTGTATCTCTATAACTTAATTTTTAGCATACCTTGAGCGGATATAATGGGATATCAGGGTGGGTCATGTATTCCACCCCCTACAATAAATTGGGAGCTTCTTAACAGTGATTTCTGAGGCCTTCTCCGCCGCTGCACCCTTTCCAACATCTAGTTCTGTGCCCAGATCCAAGTGAGACTTCGCTAAAATGTGCTGAATGAATGGAAGGTCTAACAGCAAAGCCTCGCATTTTATCTCTTCCATCTACCCCTTCCACCCTTTTTAAGAAAGTGCAAAAACAGACTTGGGGTGATCTATAAGTTGGATTCAGTGCCTGGAAATGTAAGAACTGAGTAGGAACAGATTTGAAATGGGAAATTTGGTAGAGCATGTGAGGAATTATTCCCAGGCTAGAGCTTTTCTTCTGGTAGACAGAATAAAAAACCTCCATTTTACTTGAAATACAAATGAAGAAACTTTTTGTCCAATGAGGCCAAAATACTCACCCAGATTTATTAGTGTTTGAAACATTCTGAGATAATCCACCTTAATCCTACCGCAGTGTGTGTTTGATAAAAATTAATAGCAACTGACCAACAAGATCTTGACATCAAAAGACATTTGTTTTTGTTTTTGTTTTTTCCAACAAATGTGAAAGAATACCAAAGAGTAAGACATTCTGATGCCGTATAACAGAGGTGACCACGTACACTGGTAGAGTGATTCTTCACGGTTTCAGGAGGCAAGACAAAAGAGTGTGCCATAATATATGTAACCTACCCAGCTCGTGCCTGCAACATAGTCGGTCTTCAATAAATGTTATACTGATTTCTGTATAGAATTTAAGTTTAATTAAACAGCAACATGAGGCTTTCAATGGGAGAAGTATAGCTTGATATTAGAAGGATTAAAAGGCCCTTGTGGCATAGACTGCTATACACACACCAAAACCCATTTTATATTTCTTGTGAGCACACAACAAGACTGTATTTCTTGACCTCCCTTGCAGTTAGGTGTAGTCAACTTCTGGACCAAATTCTGGCCAAATGCTATGGAGGCAGAGAGGATGTGCTACTCTCTAGGACTAGTCCTAAAATCCTTTCTCGTGAGGTGGGATTCTCTGTTGTACCTCTCTTTCCCATTTGTCGGCCAGGTATTAATGATCCAGCAGAGGAATCTGAGCTATAGAGGATAGCAAACCACAAGATATGAAAAACCTGGGTCCCTGAGTCTCTCCATAGAAGGCTGCCTGCTGAGCTATTGAGATAGTGAGAAACAAACTTCTATTTTGTTAAGCCAGGGTCTGGGGGTTATTGGTTACAGCAGTCAGCTTACCTTGACTAATGCAGTCCTGCTTAGTAGCTTTTAAATCACTGCTCTGACACTCTGCATTTATCAGGCCCTTACACAGTATTTCTAATTTTGGTATTTGTTTTCCAAAAAGGCAAGAAGAAGCTGGAGAGGGATGACAGAAAATGTGACCATGTTGGAAAAAAAGGTAAAAATCTAGCAACTACAAAGATTTAAGTTAGGGGGAAAAAGAGGGGGGCATTGAGGGCAACTTTGTTATAGGAATCCCTTCCCATAGGAGAAACTCTGGCATATATGGATTCGCATGTGGGTATATTTTCTGCATCTATGCCAGTGGTTTTCAATGCCGGACACACATTAGAATCACTTGGAAGCTTAAAACTATGGGATGCCCAGATCCTACCCCCAGACCAATTACATTGCAATCACAGATAGTTCTAAAAGTGCATGTACATTTGAGAATCATTGATTTATGTGGGTCATGAACCACGTCTTTTTGTGACTTGAGTGTTCAGGGTTATAATATCCAATAGACGTTTGCTTGGAGAATCAGACACACTAGAAAACTTCTGGGTAGAAGTAGATAGTTGAAAGGGGATGCGTTTGGGAGTCACATGAACCTGGTTTGAAACATTGCACTGTTGCTAACTAGCTGACAGCCTTGAGGAAGTTCCTTTATTGCTTTTGACTCTCTGTTTCCTCACCTATAAAATGGGGATTGTATAACCTGCACAGTGTACAGCTGGAAACAGAATAGATACTCAGTGTTTATAAACAAAGAATGCCAAATTTACAAGGTTTGCGTTAAAACTGCTAAAGGAATATATCCTGAAGAAATTCTGGACCCTGAGCAATAGTAAATTATAATAAACTGAACTGTGTTCATTATTATTATTAGGTTGATGCAAAAGTAATTACAGTTTCTGCCACTAAAAGTAATACAATTTTAGGACATATAAATTATGATTGACATTATCTTTATTGAGTATGCTATCTTTATTGCTTTAGTTTAATAGATATAAAAGTATTTATAAGGGTTACTGGTGACATTGGCCTGCAAACTGTGTTTTCCCAAAAGCTCCTGACTTCCTCAACTCTGAATTCTCCCCTCACGTACATTACCTTCTGGGTAAGAGGCAAATACTGTGCTTTCTTTTCATACAGGAGTGGTTTTACAGATGAAGACTGAGTCAGCTCTTTTTAATAGGTCTTTGAAAAATATGATAGTAGATGCTGCTGAGGATCCCAAACAGGGACGAGATGCTGACCCTGTGCTCAGGCAGCTGACCAGCCAACAGGGACTGGCCTCATTGGCGATGCTGTGTTTGTTCTGTGCTTTGTTTTATGTCTTTACACAATGGCAGCCACTGTTGTAAGTCAGTCTGTGATCTGTGCCAAAGGAGAGGTGCAGAATATAGGGGTGACGGGATGTCAGAGAAAGAAGTGATCATTTTGGTTTTGATGATCAGGGGGAGGTTTCCCACAGAAAGGTTCCCAAAGCAGCTAGCCTAAGGTTCAGATAGTTGCAGGTGGGTTCAACTATCTGGAGTCTGAGGGAATGGCTCACACATGTCTGGAGGAAAGCGATTGGATGGATGTATCAGCAGTGGTGGGAGGATTGACATGGGGGCACAGTAGGAGAGAGGGTGGGTAAGGCAGCTGGCACCAGCTGGGGGAGGTCCTGACTTCCAGACTTCTTCCTTGCTACATGGCATACTGTCACAGCCCATGCTAGGCATTTTCCTGCTTTATTTCTTCCCGGGTATCCTCATTTAACACTCCCATTCTGCCATCTCGCTTTCACCATCATAGTCAGTCTAAAGTGTTTAAGATGTATTTTTTTATTTGCATGTGGTTTTTTAAAATACTTTCTTTAAAAATAAGTTTTACATTTTCTAGAGACGGAGTCTTGCTATGTTGCCCAGGCTTATCTCAAACTCCTGGGCCAAAGGGATACGCCCAGCTCAGCCTCCCAAATTGCTAGGATGACAGGCGTGAGACACTGTGCTCAGCCTGTATGTGTTTTGACAAAATATGACTTCTTATTTTGTGGCAGGCATTTTAGTTTGTAAACATGGCATTGGGGTTATATATCTTCTGCAGATTCATAGTTTTTTCTCAGTGCTATCACCTCTGAGATTCATGCATGTCACTATAGGCACGTCAAACACATTGCTTCCCAGTGCTGACTCATACTCCGTGCTGTGCATCCACCACGTTTCACCCACCCACTGTCCAGTGATGGATGCATGGCTCGGCTCTGCTTCCCCATCACAGCCTTCTTATACCAGCCCTTACAGACCTGTGTGACAACAGGTTTGGGATATATATCCAGGAAATTGATGGCCGCTTCATGGCTATGCAGCTCCTGCCCCTGTCCAAAAGCTTTTTATATAGTCTAGGATAGACCCTTGCTACTCAGCGTGTGGTCTCTGGTCCAGTAGCAGCAGCGGCACCCAGGAGCATATCAGAAATGCGGAATCTCAGGCCCTTCCCCACACCTGCTAAAACAGAACCCGCACTTAGATAGGATCCTTAAGTTGAGGTACAGGTTTATTAAAAGTCTCTGTCTGTGCTTTTCAATACGGTAGCCACTAAGCTATTAAATTTATTAATTAAATTAATTAAAGATGCATTTTTCAGTCTTCCCAGCACACACAGCTAGTGGCTACTGTCCTGGACGATGCAGATAGAAAATACTTTCAGCGCCGTAGAAAGTTCTATCGGATGGTACTTGTTGCTATGAGTCTCTTTTACAGAGTTTTTTACATTGCAAACATTTTCTCCAGCTTTTTTCCCCTCTAAGCTGTGTCAAGACGCCTGAGAAATGGGATGTTAGGGGAGAAATTAATGACAGTGAGGTTTGGTCTTGATGTGGTGGGCACATGGGGTGGGACGGAAACACCACTAGGTGTGAGAGGCCCAGTGAGTACTGGTTTCCATATATGGTTAAAAGACAACAAATAATTGAACGAAGGCAGCGATGCTGAGAAATTGTATGTTGGCCTAGACAATACCTAAACATTACCTACATATGTTGACCTAAACCATACCAAAGCGTTTTTATGTACTTTATATAAATTTAATATCACTACGAAAGTACAGGCAGGGTAGACATTGTTTTCCTTATTTTTCACAGACCAACCAAAGAGGCTAAGATGTCAATTTTTTAAGGAATAGAGAAGAAGAGAAAAGTGAGCTGTGCTGCTTGCCTACTCAAACTTAAAGCAGGAAAATTTGAGGGGAACTAGAGGAAAAGCACTCCAGTGAAATCCTGGATGGATGCTTGAATGAAGCTGCAGCATCTCTACTTACAGATATGGCCGACGAGAAGAGAAACAGTAGGGCGAACGGGGAACAACAGACTTTGAACACTTGCTGTGAGCTTGGCCCTGTGCTAGGTACTTTCTTTCCACACATGGCTGTCGTTAGCACAGCTCATAGGGCCATGATCTGTCCTCATCCTACGTATGAGACCTCTGAGGTTGTGACTGGTTCTAAATGCTCTGCCTTTTTCACTGAACAATTAATTCTAGATGTTTTGAAGATCATCTGATGGTCCCATGTCATCACTATAATTTGTTTCTGTGTCTATATCTACGTCTGAACATGCCCCACTCAGAAAAGAGTTTACTTGGAATGAGATAAAATGCAGGAATTTAAGCCTTTGAAAGGGTCATCATCTGGCAAGGCCGTTTCTTAGCACTTCTCTCAAAGCTGCCTGGGTGGAAGGCAGAATCCCCTCTCGGGTGGAAGGCAGAATCCCCTCTCAGTTGCAGAAACCAGTGGCTTTGAAGGCAGCTGCGTGTGAATTATACAACTGGATAATTAGAACCATAGGGGAAACTTTGATTCTTTATTTGTGAAGTTCCTATAGGGCATGATATTATGCAAAACTTGTCCTAAAGATTGAATGCAAATCCACAGGGAGGATCCCTTTCTTTCTGAAAAAAAAAAATGTGCAGAAATCAAGAACCATGTGAGGGTGAAATGGAAAGCTTTTCAATGAAGAAGGAATCATTGCTGAGTGAGAGCCCTTTGGGTAAGAATTTGCCAGACAGAAGAATGATTTGGGGGGCTAATGAGGTACACTAAAATGTAATTCCTGAAAAGCAATCATTACTTATGCAAACCTTTAGTTTTGAACCCACTTCAGTCACTAGTTCACAGGCAGCAGAGTGAGCCACATGCCTCAACAGAGTTCATGTTTTCTGAGAGTGGAGGGGAAAGCGGATCAATAGAGCCTGTTGTTATTGCAATTCCTGCTTCCCATCCCTGTCACCATACACTTGAGCTGTGTAATTTTTATAACACAGTCTCATGAAAGGCATGAAAACACATTCATACTAAAGTATAAATGACCAATAAAATGTCTATCCCTTGGCATAGCTCATATTAGGAACAGAGATCAAAGCCTGAGCTGAATCCAATTCAGTACTGGACTAGAGCATGTACTATGCACAAGATTTGAGCTAGGGTTGATGGGGGAATGCTAAGGTGTACAAACCGAGGTTCCCATTTCCTAGGATTCCATGGGGTGGTAATGGGTGACGGTGGTAGTAGTTATAAATTACTCCATCCAGATAGAATATGTAAAGTTGGAACGAAGTGCTGTGAGCGATCTCTGAGGGGCAAATGAGTTCTAACTGGGAGGATGGCTACTGTGCAAGTTTAGACAGGAGAAAGTACTCAGCTAGTTAGGTGAGGGATTGAAACAACCCGTAGGGGGATCCTGTGCCTGACTGTAGGGTCTCGGGTGAAACAGATAAACAGGTAAACAAGTCTGTCTTACTTTCTGGATCCCTTCTCATTGCCCACAGAGTGTGAATACATTTTCTTAGATATTTCTTTGCCTTCTCTTAAGAGAATGGTTGAAGGACAGGGTTGCAGTGAGTCAGGGGGTATGGGATGGGAAGAAGCTGAACCGTGGTGGCAAGCATGCCCTGGTTATTCTCAGATGGTAACAATTCTCTTGCTTCTTCCCAAGTGGAACTGGGGGTAGATGTACACCAGAGTCCAACTAACAGGTGGCTGAGGAGCGAAGGACAGCCTCCAGCTCAGGCTGCACATCAGAATCACCAGGTGATTTTCTGGATCTGCCAGTGGCCAAATCCTATCCCAGGTCAATGAAATCAAAAAGCTCTCCAGGTGACCCTAATATTCACCAGTGCACAGTGGTCCTCAAAGTGTGGCCCTCCATCAACAGCATTGGCATCACCTGAAACTTGTTAGCAGTGGCAATGATCAGCCCCCCTCTAGACCTACTGACTCAGAAGACCCAGGCATGGGGGCCATGCACATGGGGGCCACCCTTACACAGGGGCTTTCATCAGGGGATGGAGACCATCGATCCATGTTTTAACCAGCCCTCCCACCCTCCAGAGGTTTCCTACCTGCCAAAGTTGGTGAACCTCTGGTATGAAGTAAAGACTTCACAGTGGGGATGCAGAAGACCTGAGTTCAAATCCCTGTCTCTGACTCCTTGGCAAGTTAGTTAATATCTGTAAGCTCCCAGTAAAAAGGGCCATTACTTATTAATCAAGTTTTCCTTGAGTGCCTGTCAGGTCATTGGTCTATGAGGATGAGTTTAACATAATTCCTGCCTTCAAGGATCATATACCTGCTTCTTGGAACCCATCTAAATGGTTTTCAACTGTGGTGTTTAAAAAGTACACCTTTCCACTTATGCCGTGATGCAGAATTTTAGCTCTGATTGCTAATCAAAACAAGATTGGGCTGAAATGATCCAAGATACAATCGAGGGTCCCAGGGTCATCTTCTCTAGCCCTGTCTCAGGGTGACCCAGAGGTGAATCATAATTTCTGGTGACTCATATTTACATGGCTCTGCAGAGAAAAGCAGAGCGGGTGAGGTTCATAGTTCCTGATTTACAGTCATTCCATGACTAAGGCAGACATCGAATGACCTGTCTTTTCACTACTCTAGAGCCATCTAGAGTCTCTAGAGTTGTCTAGAATTATTTGTCCTTGGCTTTTCAAGGTTGAATTATATCTTTCTATCAAGGAGGAGCTAAGGGCTGTAGGATATGATCGTGGTCTTCATTCTTCTTCAGTTGTTCCTGTCTAAGAGTATGTCATGGGTTGAGTTGTGTCTACTCCAAAAATATATGGTGTAGTCCTAACCCCTAGTTCCAGTGAGTGTGACCTCGTTTAAAAATAGGGTCTTTGCAGATACTGTTGGGTTCAGATGAGGTCATTGGGATGGGTCTTAACCTACAGTGACTGATGTCCTTAGAAAAGAGAAAACTTGGACACAGAGACACGCAGAGAGGGAAGGCCATATAGAGACACATGGGGTGAAGGCGGCCATGTGACAACAGAGGCAGAGGTTGAAGTTATGCTGCCAGGAGCCAAAGAAAGTCCAGGGCTGAAAGAGGCAAGGAAGGATCCTCTCCTAGAGGCTTTGGAAGGAACATGGTTTTGCTGACACCTTGGTTTCAGACTTCTGGCCTCTAGAACTGTTATATGACAAATTTCTCTTGTTTTAAGCCACAGAGTTTGTGCTGTCTTGTTATGGGAGCCCTGGGAAACCACCACAAGGTGCCTGTTAGCTATTGTTCAAAAGTCTTACGTTGGAACTGGTTGGGAATATAACACATGGTTGGACAACATATTGAGGCCTTCCATAAACATCACTGACCTCTAGCAACTACTCTAGCTAATACTATTCTTTGAGTATTGGAAAACATTCTCATGATATAATTGTCAGAAGCCCTTGTGCCCCACAAAAATTTCTTTTTCCATGGCCTACATGAGAGATTCATCCCTTTGAGTTAAACAAAGTTTATGCCTTAATTCCCTTTTAAAAGATACCTGAAGGGGAAAGTTCATTTAAGAGTGAACATCTCATTCTTTGATTACTATGGGAAGAAAGTAGAGAAAGTGCCTCTGAAAAAAAAAGGGGGGGGTTCCCAGGAGCTTGAGGGGGACCTGGAAGTCAAACTCTACCAGTTCAGGATTTGCTCCTCTTGTCCTGGGCTAGTTTTGAAAATTTTAGTAGAAACTTCAGCAATGTTTTGATAATCTAATTACTATAGAAATCCAAGAAATTGATAATGGATACTTGGCAAAATACAGAAGGAAAGCAGCAGCTGTAGGTTATCACAATACTCTTAACTTTACCTTATTAGTATATTTCTTTTCTTTATGTATGTGTGAAAAACAATTCTGTTCTTCCCCATTCAAAAAGAGATCCAGAAGAAATGCTTCTATATTGCTGATGAGATTGTGTTTAGAGTTTGAAATAGAACCCCAAAGTTCTTGAAGGTGTGGGAGCACAGACATTTGCTATGGAGTTGGCTTAGAATTGTATTTGTTAAGGTTCTTTCAAGGATTAAGAAAAATTTGTATGAAGATAAAAGCAACCAAGTTGGCAGAGATGAGAAGAAGCTTGCCTCTCAAAGGAATTCTGAGGCGGTTGAACCTAAAGAATTGCTCTTTCATCCCTTCCTGAAGGGAGTTCCTGACAGCAGACACTTGACTCACATCAAGTGTTTCCAAATATTTCATGAGTCCCACTTTTATTTATATTTTTAATCAGGAACTATAACTAGATATCACCCAAATTCAACTTTAGAAATAAATTCCGTGCAGTTGAGTCCGGATCTATTGACTTGCTCCATCAGAGAGAGAGAAAGTCAAGAGTTTCATATATATATATATGGAATTGAGATCCTTTATGCAAAATATCTCATGATTAGGCCATTAGTCTCTACAGAGTTACTTTATTCATGCACTTCAGTCAGTTTTCAGGAAGGTACGTTTCATTTCAAAAGAAAAATTAAGAAATAGTGCAGAATTAAGGTGGAGAAAAACAAAATCTAAGAAAAAACTTCAGCATGAAATTAAAGGAGAACCTGACTATGATCCCATTTCCCCATCTGAGCCCAGAAGATAAAAACTGTAATAAATTCATTCATCTACACCCACTTTAAATATTGGAGCAGATCAGCAGTTTCACTGATGTACAGCCAGACTTTGAAGTCTATCTGAGCTCTCTGGAATTCGACCAGCCACTTTCCAGACCATGTAATGTATTGCAGATCTTTCCACATTATGCATTCCAGATGGCCACAGTAATTCTTTGTGCATTTTCTCCTTTCTTATTTGGGTTACTGGGGTAATTTGGGAATAAAGAGTGTATGCTACAAAGTGAAAATTGACATACAGTTACTGCGTTGTGCTGCTCAGATGACAATGATGGATATTAAAGAAACTGAAAGAGTTAAATATATATATAGAGAGAGAGAGAGAGTGCAAGGGGGTGGGGAGAAAGAATGAGGAGGGAGATTTACCCAGGAGTTCTTTTTGCTTCTTGCTGAAGGAGGCAGCCGTGGCTGTGCTGGAAGCACTACGACTGCCTCATAACTGTTTTGCGGGAGTGCACAGGAATTATCAGCTCTCCTCCCCCACCTCAGCTCCCTAAGCCAACAGGCCATCACCTTGACCTTGAAGCCAGGTGATCATACAATTAATCCACAAAACCAGGGTACTTCTGAGTGTGAACGGGGTGCTATTAAGAATTACACCTGGGCAATGGGCCTAAACCTCATTCACAAACCAGGGCACGTGTTTACCCCACCTCTCAGAGTGGCTCTCCAGGAGGATGCTGAGCTGTTTAAATGCTAGTTGTATTGAATTCAGCACTTGCTCAGGGTGAAGAGGCTGCCAAGTGGCTGTTGACCCCCGTGTTTGTGGCGACTGGACTCTCCAGGTCCCCACACAAAGTCAACACGTGCAGTTAATAGGCAAAAAGCGTTTGGTCACCAGACGGGCCATTTCACCTCCACGGCACTCACCCTCACTTGGGCCAGCTTGCCCTGAGCTGATTTATGTGGTATCCTAGGGCCCTGACTGAGTGTGCCTTTGGGCTGCTTCATTGTTTCTATTCAGACTGTGAGAGGGATCTGTGAATGAAGTGAAATAATGGCATGTAACCCTTTCTAGCCGAGGACACAGTCTTCTTAAAAAATCATTTTTAAGGTTGCTTTAAATATCTCCACTGCAAATGCAATGTGTGGTTTCATTGCCATTGTTTTTCTATGCAAAGCCCCCCTTTGTCGTCCTGCTGTAGCAGGCATTCTCAAACTTTGCTATGCATCAGAATCACCTGTAAACCTTGCGAAAGTGGATGCCAGAGCCCCATCCCTGGAGAATCTGATTAAATAGGTCTCACAAACATCTGGAAGAAGGGTCCAGCTGGAAGAATTTGCAGGAGGTAAAAATCCTATGGAAATCAAGCTCCCTGCAATTGTATTTCTCATAAAATTCTTCACGTCCATGAAAACACAGTCCCGGAAACCTAGCCAGCCTTCCAGATTCAAGGCAGGGAAGGGCTCCTCTTCCAAAATCATCTGAAGTGATGACTGTCATCTGGTGAAGAAAGATGGATTTTATTTTCTGAGACACCAAACAAACTATTGCAAGCATCTCGCTGTTTTTCCAAGCTATCCTCATTTGCTGGCCCTGGTGGTGAGGGCTGTGCACACAAGGACAGTTTTCTTTGCGATGAGGCAGGAAGCTGAGGAGCGTGTTCTCCCAGGGGAGCTGCAGCTTGTGTTTCACGGACGTAAAGGGCTCCCAGATTTGGAGGCAACAACTGGAATTTCAGACTTGGAGCCAAACGCCCAAATATTCTACGGCTGCACAACAGGAAAAAAAAAAAGTGTGTATTTGTGTCTGTGTTTTCGTGCTCAAAGACATGGACAGATAAATCTCACAGAAAAATTTTATTTTTCTCGAACACTCAGGAAAATTGATGCTTCGTTTATTTGCACAAAGACTGCTGTGTGATTCAGATACACACCCAGTTCAGGAATACTCATTGCCATGTAAAATGTAGGCTGTTATGAATATTCTTTCTTTTTTTCCCTGACTGTAACAATATTACGGGTTTATTTTTAAACACTTGAAAAAAAAAAAAAACAGAAAAGGGTAACAAGAAAAGCAAACCACCTAAAACCATGCCTGTCAGAGATAACAAATGGGAATATTTTAGAGTATTACCTGCTGTTTTATATTTTCATGGTACGTGTGTCATTGTATGGAAATTGTAATTAGTATGCTGTTCGATCAAGTTTTCGCTTGGTGTATTTTGAGACTTGCTCCATATTGTTAAATGTTATTGGAGGACAAGATTTTAGCTTTTTATTTTCTGGCTGCATTAGAAAGATAGACTAAAAGAAAACTCTGTCTACTATCTAACCTCTAGTTTGTTTCCTTTTAAAAATATTTATATGTCGTGGCTGCAATGAATTACCTTTAAATGAAAACTTCTATTTAACATAACTGATGTATCGAAGGTCTTGTTGCATATTGCTGACTTGAAACCTGGGCATTTTAACTCCATCCATGGCCATTGTTGAGGTCGGCCTCTTTGAGGTCAAGCACTTAGAGTAGAAAGTTTGTATTCTGTACATGGACTCCACAAAACCCCACGAAATTCCCCTGCAAGAGTTGAGAGCTCATTAAATTCTGCCAGCTTCTCTGACCATGGTTACCTTTAGAGATTCGCTGTAATGGCAGGAGTTGTGAATTCCATCATTCGAAGAATGGGGCTGGGATATTTCTTGGTCTCTTCATAGCTGTTACCATCACTACCCGTGTTCCTTTTGGGGAGCAGCAGAGAGAGCAGGAGCCTCATGGGAATCAGAACCTGGATAGAAAAACTTTTTTCCCACTGGTCAGGACCTACTACTTATGCACACTCTCCTGGTTCTCACAGCAGCTACATGAGCTGCTGCTTCAGCACACTCACCTGCTCTTCAGCCCTTCGCACCTCCTGTTTCCCCACCAGACTCTTTTCTCTGCCCTGACCACTGTCTTCTATCAGCTCCATCCCCTCCTATCCTCTGAACTTCTACTTGCTCTTCAGGTCGCAGCTTAAGCAAGGTCAAAGTCAACTAAATGCAGGCAACTCCGGCCTTGATCTGCGAAGACCTCCCGATCCCCAGCAATACTATGGATATCCAGATACTTCAAGATTTTTCAAACTTGATGGTTACAGTTGAAAGCAATATTTCATTAAAAGTTGCAAACACTGTTATTTGGCAGGAGGTGGAGACTTAAATACTTCTTTTTTTTTTTTTTTTTTTTTTTCTTTTTGAGACAGAGTCTTGCTCTGTCACCCAAGCTGGAGTTCAGTGGTGCGATCTCGGCTCACTGCAACCTCCGCCTCCTGGGTTCAAGTAATTCTCCTCCTTCAGCCTCTCGAGTAGCTGGAACTACAGGTGTGTATCACTATGCCTGGCTAATTTTTATAATTTTAGCAGAGACAGGGTTTCACCATGTTGGTCAAGCTGTTCTTGAACTCCTGACTTCAGATGATCAGGAGTTCGGCCTCCTAAAGTGCTGGCATTATAGGCGTGAGCCACTGTGCCCAGCCAACTTAAATACTTCTTAACAGCAGACTGTCCTTGTGTCCAGGGGAAACCATCCCCAGGGGACACTTGGTAGATGTGTGTAGAATTAGGTCTTCATAGTCTATGAAAATGGAGTTCTCGGGTGCTAAAATTGCTTTGCAAGTGAGGAGAAAGGTATTCCTATGAAGGAGGCAGGGAAGCATTTCTGTCCACTTTTTTATTTTAGGCTCTTTTGGAAAGGTAACAGGATTGCCAAGATGTCTATGTCCCACCTTGACCTTGGAGCTGGGTCAGGCCTCCATCTTAGTGGAGAGACACCAGAAACTGAAGAGCTGCTTTCATGGGAGATTTTGTGGGGCTCTGGGCACAATCAGAATTACTTGGAGCCCAAAGGGACAACGCTCAGCATCCCTATGATACCCCAAAGATCGGCAGCATTTAGTTCCATGCTGTATTCTGGCTGTCTGTTTTTTGCAGGGAAATAGGGAAATAATTGACCTTTTGACATTTATTGATATCAAGCAACATTATCAAATTTTCCCATTAGTTCCAGTGATGTTTTAGCTAATTCTCTTGGATATCTAGGTAAATAATCAAAGCACGTGGAATAAATAATTTTCCTTCGTCTTTCTTGTGGTTGTGCTTTTTACTCTTATTTTATGCCTTTTCACAATGAGAGAACCCACATTACTGCCAAACCGGGTGGAGTAATTAAAATGCTGTTGAGCTTCTGAGCAGCTGCGGAAATGATGGATTTGAGAGCAGAGAGGGAGGAGGCTGGAGACAGAGCAAGCAGCTAAGAAACCATTGTAGCATTTCAGGAGAAAAGTAATGATGTCCTAAAGATAATAGATACAGATTTGAAAACAAAAAATTATTTATAGACACATCCATCCAACCATCCATCCAGCCATCTATTCATGCATACATATGTCTATATTTTAGAGGCCATATTGAGTGTTTTTGGTGATGTGTAAGTCAACAAAAGTTACTCTCAGGTTCCCAGCCTGAAGCTTGGTGGTCTAATTAATTACTAACAAGGAAACATTTTAATAGACAATGAAATCATTCATTTATCTGTAAAGGGGTGATGGGAAGTATTTTAATTAAAATGCCCAATATGCAAACACATTTATTACTGTGGATTTGAGAGAAATTCACTGTTATTTTGATTTTTAGTATTCCTTTGTGGTCTGAAATGTACCCTAGCCATACCCCACACTGTTAGTTAGCATGTGTACAATGTTCTTCCAGACTCCATAGCCACTTTATAGGTGTATGATCTCATTTGGGTCCCACCACAACCCTGCGATATGTGTAATGATGGAAAATAGCATCAGTAGACACCTTCCAATTGCAAAACACCTTCCCTTGATGGGGACTTTGAAGCTCACATATGCATACGTTGCTGGTTGCTGGTGATTTATGGTTCAGCACAAATGCACCACTTGAAGTTCTCTGCACATAACACACATGATGCTCCATGCTCCTATGCTTTTGCACCTCCGGTTCCCTGCATTGAAAATGCTTTTCCTTGCCCTGTCCAGTTGCTGGGTCCTTGTGCCATTCAGGAAGGACCTTGACCCTTTTCCCCAGTGGACTGATGGTGGGGAGTGATTGGGGAAGGCAAGCACAGGCAGCAATAAGCCTTGGGAGGGAAGGGCCACGCTGGTGACCACTGCAGGGCAAGTGTGGTCGGGACATAGTCTGCTGAAGGTGGCACAAGCTTGGTCCTGCTACTGCCTCTACTGTCCATGGAGAGACCAATGGCACCCTGACAACGCCAGCCCTACATCTGAACTCTGAGACATCCTCCTTCCATAGCTCCGCTCATTGGTTAGCTCACTCCCATCACCAAGGAGAACAATACTGGACACAGATCTCATGTCCCTGCCCCACCAGAGTGCCATCAATGGGTGTGTGTGTGTGTGTGTGTGTGTGTGTGTGTGTGTGTGTGTGTGTATGCATGTGTGAAACCCACTTCTCAGAGGAGAAAGGAAGACAAAGGAAGTTTGTTTGTTTTATAAAGGAAAGTAAAGCAATGGAACAGAATTGTTCAGAGGTCCAGTTGTAATTAGTTACAACTCTGGTTCCCATGCCATTTCCACCAGGAAGCCTCGCTCTGGCCCCTAGCCTGGGCTCGGTGCACCCACCCACCTGAACGCTTATGCTGCCCCTGCACGTACCCATATTTTGGTACACGTAGTAAACAGCACTCTCTTGGTGACAAATGACAGAATACCAATTCAAATTAGTTTAAGGAAACATGAAAGGGGAAATAAAAGGAGATGGGGCATTTATGGAATGAAATACTCAAATACAGAAAGGGTTGGGGTGGAGCTGGCCCTGGGGTGGCCTTGTCCTGGGACTCGGGGCTGTCGGGAGTCATTGTCTCTGCCTCATCGTTACGTGCGGTTGGCCTCACTCTTTCCCACCATAGCTGGCCTCCATGGCCCAGACGGTGAGCTGAGAGGAGTGTTCGCCCCGCCAGCTTCAGTTTGCACAATCCTGAAGAAGGCTGTGGTTTTTCCAGGTGGGATAATAGGTTTATTCTCACACAGATTGTTGGGGTTAGAGGGATGACGCAGATTGATCCCTAAGGCCAAGGACTTGATCTGTCTTTAGAAGTGTCGTGGGAGGCACAGACATGGTGAATGGAGAAGTCTCATGACCTGGGAAAGTCTTCCATCCATGCCTTTTGGGAGTTAACGATCCCTCTGTGCCGTCACTATTCTCACTTCTCTGTCCCCTCACTCATCCACAGCCCCTCAAGGATAAGGATGTGTCTGTTTTCCTTGTGTGCCTTTGCTTTAGCACAGCTCATGGAATTCAGTAGGTGTCCGCTGAGTATTTGATAAGTGACTATGAATGAATGGATGAGCCCATGTGTAACAGTAGGATCTGAATTAAATCAGGTGCCTGCACAGGCAAGCCTCACCCAGGCATGGCTACAGCACACGTGTTCTCAGACATGTTTTTACATGAAGTGGAATTTAGACCCCAAGAGCTTTGCCCCTCTAGGTGATTTGTTTTCACTCTTTAGACTTGGGCCACATGGCAGTGGGCCTGGAACTCCTGTCACAGATGTGAGTTGTATAGTAAGTTACCTTCAAAATACTTGTGGACTCTGAAGATTCCAACCCATTCTACTGTTGGATCTTCAAAGTCTCTTCCATGGATCTTGCCTGTCCTCACACTGACTCCCCCGACTTCAGGCCAGAGGCACTGAGTTTGTCCAGAAATGTCCACCTCTCCTGGCTAATGTCAAAGATCTCCCGTTATGGTTGGTTTAACTAAGAGAATTATTTTCCTTTAGAGCCTTCCTAAATTCTTCACGGCAACATCACCATCAGAAAATGCTTCAACACTTTGTTTTCTAACCACCCTGTTTGCAAATAAAAAATTAGGCCGACATGACTTTCTCCTGGAACGTTGTTTACATTGCACTTTGCCCATGAGGAATGTTTTGAATCCCAGCAAATTAAGCACTTTGCAAACGTGGTGTTTAAAATAATAAAGAACTCTCCCGGAACATTTAAGCGGGACTGGAGGCTTTCCTGGCCAACACCTGTGATTTGCCAGCTGTTGCCATGGAATTTGGCCACGGAGCTCAGTGTACTTTTCCTAACATTCGCTTGGCAGATGTCATTACATTAAGTAATACGTTTAAAGTCCTAAAGAGAACCATTTCTTTCCTTTACGACTTGCTGGACAGGGAATGAAGTCATTTTTGCATCTAGCAGAAAGACGCTTTCACATTCATCAAAAACGTAACCAGACTCCTTAAAATATGAGGCTGACTCTGTCCTCAGGCTGCTAAGGCTCCCCAGTTCATAGCGGACACTATTTTGGAGTTCTGTGGAGGAGATGCCCTTAAAAAAAGAAAAAAGAACCCTCACCTGAAAGTTTAGTAGGGTGGTGTGACTTTGCTGGGGAGCTGTTGCTCTCAAAAGTAAATGAGACTGTTTCAGATGTTTTGCTGAGGCTTGGAAGGCTGTGAGGAAATGTGTCATGGTGGTAATGGAATTATCACTGGCCTGTGCTTGTTATTTCACAAAGTCCTGGGATATTTTACACTGGGTCTCCATGATAAAGGATCGTTTTAAACATTGGTTGGGGGGAAACCCACATACTAAAATTGCTTCTGTGCTCTTTTCTAAACATACTTTTTTTACCTCTTTTGAGACGGAGTGTCACTCTGTCTCCCAAACTGGAGTGCAGCTGCATGATCTTGGCTCACTGCAACCTCCGTCTCCCAGGTTCAAGCAATTCTTCTGCCTCAGCCTCTGAGTAGCTGGGATTACAGGCGTGCGCCACTGCGCCCAGCTAATTTTTGTATTTTTAGTAGAAACGGGGTTTCACCATGTTGGCCAGGATGGTCTTGATCTGTTGACCTCGTGATCCACCCGCCTTGGCCTCCCAAAGTGCTGGGATTACAGGTGTGAGCCATCGCACCCAGCCAAATGTACTTTTAAAAACAATTACTGTCTTCTAAAAGTGACACATTGATTCATTTACAATTTTAGATTTAATGAACTTAGGAATTTATAATGGTAAATTCTACTAACTGATAAATTCTGCCCAATTTACTTTCTATATTAAATGCATTTTCAAGGAAAATTACATATATTTCTTCCTTTTTAACTTAGCAGATTGATTGTAAAGTTAATCTGGGAGAATACTTACTAAACCAGTTAAGATTTTGGAAAAGAAAATAATAAGGAAGCACTGGAGTTATCAGATGTCAGAAAATAGTGTGAAACTATAGTATTTCGAAAAGCTTGGTACAAAATAGATGACTTACTTGAAGTGTTCAGAAGCCGTCTCTGAAAGCTATAGGCATTTAATATATAACGAGTATGACATTTCAGGTTATTTAAAAAAGGATAGTTTATTAACTTCGTGGTATTGGGACAACTGGTTAAACATTTGGAAGAAAAGCAAAGCTACTTAACATCATAAACAAACATAAATTCTAGGTAGATCAAAGATCTGACTGTGAAAAAGAAAGTGGAAAAAATAAGGAAAGATAGACAAAAGTTTCCATAACATTTGGATATGGGTTTTATATGTGTGCACAGGCATGCATACGCATGTGTGTATATGTATGTGTGGGTGCATGTGTGCATATGCATGTGTGGGTATGTATCTGTAGGTGTATGTGTACACATGCATGAGTGTGTGGGTGCATGTGTGTGTGTGGGTGCATGTGTGGATATGCATGTGTGTGTGGATGTGTGCACATGTGTGTATGTGTGTGTGGGTGCATGTGTGCACATATGTGCATATGTATTTTGTGGGGGGTGGGTGCAGGTGTGCCACATGTGTGCATATGCATATGTGTATGTGTGTGTGTCCATATGCATGTGTGTGTATGTGTGTGGGTGCATGCATACATATTCATGTGTGTGTATGTGTGGTGCATGTGTACATATGCTTGTGGGTGGGTGGGTGCATTGTGCACGTGTGTGTGTGGGTGCATGTGTGCACATGTGTGCATATGTATTTGTGTGGGGGTGAGTGCATGTGTGCACATATGTACATATGCATGTGTGTGTGTGGGTACGTGTGCTCATGCATGTGTGTATGTATATGTGAGTGCATGTGCTCATATGCATGCATGTGTGGGTGTGTGTGCACATATGCATGTGTGTATATGTGTGGGTGCATGTGTGCATATGCCTGTGTGTGTATGTGTGGGTGCATGTGCACATATGCGTGTGTGTGTGTATGTATGTGTGGGTGCATATGTGCATATACATGTCTTTGGGGTGCATGCATGCATATGCATGTGTGTGTGGGTGCATGTGCCCATATGCATGTGTGTGTGCATTTATGTGTGGGTGCATATGTGCATACGCATGTAGGGGGTGCATGTGTGCATATACATGTGTGTGGGAGTGCATGTGTGCATATGTGTGTATGTATGTGTGGGTACATGTATGTGTGGGTGCATATGTGCATATGCATGTGTGGGGTGCATGTGTGCATATTCATGTGTGTGGGTGCATGTGTGCATATGCACGTGTGTGTGTATGTGTGGGTGCTGTGTGCAAATGCATGTGTGTGTATGTGTGGGTGCATGTGTGCATATGCATGTGTGTGTATGTAGGTGTGGGTATATGAGTACATATGCATGTGAGTGTAAGTGTGGGTGCATGTGTGCACATATGTCTTACCCATCTTAGCCTCCATACTACTCTGAGAATGATCTAAGAACCAAGCAGGAGCTTGTCTCTCCCTACTTGAAACCCTACAGTGCACTCACACCAATGGCCTTAATATAACCGCACGTTGAGCACTGCACCATCTCTGCAGCCCCAACTCTTGTCAGTTTCCCACACATCCTCTATGCTTCAGTCATACCTAAATCTCAGTTTTTGAACAAGCAACCAGCTCCTTTGCCTCTGTGCTTTGTACATGCAATTCCCTTTGTCTGAAATGCTCTTCTCTTCCTCCTTCAATTGAATACTTTCTATTCATCTTTTTAGCCTCAATCAAAACATCCTCTCCCCTGGGAATCCTCTGGTTATCCCAGGCAAGACTGGATTCGCCTCCATGATGTTACAGCATCAGGGGTATCTCGGCGGTGCACTTATTCAACCAGATTAGACTTGCTGGCTTTTGAAAGTTTTATTTTGATATATGATAAAATTTTCTCATAGGAAACAAATTTTCTCATAGGATAGAAGGGTATAAAGTGCTCAATAGAAGTTGCCCTCTTCCCCATCCCAACTTCCCTTCAGTCCCGTTTCCCAGAGTTAACCTCTATGAAGGTTTCTTACATCTCTTTACAGAGATTGTCTATAGGTATAGAATGAGATCTACCTTATCTCATCATCCTTTCCTCACACAGACAGAATCGGAGGGTATTTACTGTCCACATTTTGCTCTTTTTATAATTATTATTTTTTACTTGTTTGTCTTTCTGAGCTGTCACAGGAATATTGGCATGAAAGGCAACCCTGTCAGAGTTGACCAGTGCACATCCTACATCACTGTACAGTGCAGTCCTGCTGTCTCCCTCACTAAACTGGAAGTTCTCTAAAGACAAAGACTATATCATTCTGTTGTTTCTATATACTTGCTGCTACTATAATTCTTGGTATGTAGAACTTCCTGAATGACTTGTAAATGACAGAAAAATCTATAAATATGACACTTTATAGTCCCTTGGCTACTAACATTCATAGTCATATAAAATCCTCAGTTCTCTAATATTAACACAGCTCTGAATATATGCTAGAAGGGTAAACACTTTTCCGAGCCATAAGTGAAACAGGGGTGAATGTTAAACCTAGTCCTCCTCTTAGTGATGTACTTGGATCTCTATTAGATGGAAAAGGCTTTGGGATCAGTTACTCTAATCATTTACATCTGTGGCTTGATTTTACAGATAAGAACATTAAAGCTCAGAGTGGTAAACTGCCCTGTCTAGGTCATATTAGTGATGGAGCTGAGAATTCATTCTGGGAGTTTAGACCCTGAGACACACATCCTGTCTCAGCCCCATGAAGATGTCACGTGGAAGGGCAGACAGAGCAGTAGACTTGTGAGCAAAACTTTGGGAAATGCTGGAAACTCCTTGGAGAACATAATGCTTCGTGACTGCATATTTAGGCTAGGCCAGGAATCCTGCTTTCTCACTTAGGATACTTTGAGCTGCAGTAGAAGAAAGCCTTATTTAAACTGGTTTAATCAAGAGGGGAGTCCACTGACTCTTTTCCCTGGAAATCCAACTGTGGGCTGCACTTTGGGGTTTGTTTCATTAAGAGATCTTGGCTCATTTCTCTGAGATCCCCCTGGCTACATCCTGGTCAGCACATTAGCATCATCCCTGGGCTGGCCTCCTTTTCAATAGCAGAATGGCCACGGTTGGTTCAGGGTTCACATCTACACCCTGCTAATTCAGGGACGAAGAGAATGCTTCTGCCCAGCCTTCCCAGTGAGAGTCTGAAAGTCACCTTAATTGTATCAGCGTAGGTGACATGTCCACCCCTCAACCAATAATTGTGCCCAGGAGACTAGAGCACCACTTCAGTCAATCACGCCCTTCTCCTGAAGCTTCCGCCAAAACAGAGAAGACATAGGCTGGGTAGAGGAGGGGCAGATGCAGGATGAGACCCTGGTACTGTTAGGAAGGGGAGGGGAGGGTGAAAGTGAAATGAATGCAGGTAGGCAACCAACAAAGCCCATCCCCAAGCCTCCCCTGTTATCTTTTCCTGCAAATGCAGGACCCGAGCTAGAGGCTGTCTTCACTCTATGAATTTCCAAGACTCTCCAAAAGAACACTCACATGTGGTCACAAACGTCTAATTGGCCCAACTGAGATACCTCGGGTTTTTTTCCATTTCCTTTTGTTTCTTCCCCCTATTCCATTTCCACTGGATACTGACGTTTTGGCCACACACTGCTAAAACTTTGATGAGGGGTGGCCGGGCCGTGGTCCTCCCCTGGCACCACAGCCTTCTCTCATCAGAGCTCCCTGTGGATGCTCTACCCAAAAGAGAAGGAGAACATGCATTTGTTTTACAATTTGTCAGAGAGTCCTCAGAGAATAGTTTCTTGTGCCCCAGTATCTCAAGGAGTTTTGGGGGAAACAATTCTTTCAAATTTTTTATTTAGAAAAAGCTTTAAGAGACAAATAGGAGATCAGACACTTCGCTAGACTGAACTGACCCTCCTCTCCTCTCCAGTGCTCCAATCTTCATCACCAAGCCTGACTGGACTGCCTGGATCCATCTGTCTTAGGATAGGAGCTCATAACAGGGGCATCCATGAACTTGACTTACAAAAAATGTATATATCTCTGCTTTTGACTTCTAGCTGAAATTCAGCATTTCCTTCAATTATATGTGACCAGCCACAGTTGTAAGAGCACTACCTGTGACTTTGTCACCAATAGAAATCTCAGATCTTTTCATATCCTATACATTGCTACAACGATCTGAAAACATTGGTTTTTGCTCTTCAGTACTTTGGAATTATAGTAGAAACTAAACTCAGCATCAGATCTTGTTATTTAAAGAGTCGATGAAGAAGCACACATACTAAAATATATATTGAGTGTTTCAATAATATTTTGATAGATGCATTTTGATATAATTGATTGCCTAGATTATCCTATGTATTTTGCTAAATTCACATAAAAACACTCTTTTGAGAAGTTACCCATAAGCTTCTAAAGTTACCCATAAGACTGCTAAAGGCATGCGTGGGCTAGAGAGGGTATGTCCCCAACCTTGGCATGACTTATTCCCTTAGTAGAGACATCACGGAACTGGCTTTTTACTTTCCATGTTAATTTATTTCCATCAAGCATGTCTTCAGTGTGATAAATTTAGAACCTGATTACACTCCCTCCCTGCCCCTATATTTCACATGTCTGCTCCCCCATGGGAAAAGAACAGACAAGCCCCCTCGCTGTGCAAGGCTTACACTGTCCAGGGTCTCAGTCGCATCGCAGGGCAGATGGGAGCATGGACACCTCCGACATGGACCTTCGTGGTGCTCTTCACACTTTGTGGTCCCAAATGAGCTTCTTTCTCCTTTTCAACTGAAGATTAGGCAAAAATATTCAGAAGCCCCAAATGCCCTAGTTTCCATATAGCTGCAAATTGTTTTGAAAAATGCAATATAGACACCGCCCTCCCCCACTACAATTTTCTTCTTCAAACCAAGAGTAGGGGGAAAAATGTCATCTAAATGTGAATCTAAAATGTTGATGATCTAATTACTGAAACCCCCAATATTTCCAAGGCTCCCAACATTTTACTTCTTTTTCTCTCTTGCTCGCTGTCTGTTACAGATTCTCAGGCCTGTTTCTGAAGCCTCTCTGGCCTCACTCTGTCTCTCAGCCTTTCCACCGTCTGTTAGAGAGAATTTCAGAATTCAAATGAGAAAAAAATCACCACATCGACACGTCCAAATGCTTATCGCAGTCGTTGGCAGCATTTTTGTATAACAATTCAAGCTACGTCCTCCGTTTCGACCTCGAATCATTTATAAAGGCAGGTCTCTCCCTGACGACGCGGGGAGAGAATAGGCTGCCAGCGTGGGTGGTCTGGGGCTCAGGAGCCCAAACTCGGAGGGAACAGATGACATCATGGATTCACATGGCAGGTTTATGAAGCTGCAGTTCAGCTCTCCGGAGCAGTAGGCCCAAGTTGCTGCATTATCTCTGCTAGAGGATTCAACGCTGGACAGACACAGGACAGGGAGACTAGAAAATGATATTTTTTAACTTGACATGCAGGAATATTTGAAGATTTACAAGCATTAGCAGGATACTTCTGAAGCTCTATACACTGGGGGAAGGGAGGCTGGGCTCCTTGCACCCGAATGATTTTGCAAACCGGCACACCCACCCGTCCCTTTGCCTGCCTGAATTGCTAATTCTGTTTTTTTTTTCTTCCCCCTCCCAAAAAGACTGTTATTGGTCTTTTCTCAGACTTCTGTTAGGCTTTCTGGGCTGGCACAGAGGATCACTGAACACCACTTTCTTCATGGGCCTGCAGGAATTTCAATCTGGGGTGAGGTTTATGCAAACACAAACTAAATCAGACATCCATAGAGTTTTCACCAGATTTCAAGGTTATCGCAAAACACCTGCCCCTCATAAGAGAATGTTCCTGAATCCTAGCCCAGGGACCCACTGAGCTTTCTGCTCATGGTAAGGAATCTGAGGTTACGGGCACGAGACAGCGCTGCATGGGTCTTCACGACGCATGTCGGCTGTGAAATGTAGGCATCAGTTCTGTGTATCTGATCTATTACAAGCAGTTACTCTCCCCTTCCTAGTTATGTGGTACTATTGCAATAACTAATATGTTAGATATGTTCTTCAGTAATAGCTATGGCTCTCCCCAGTAACTAAGTAATTATAGTTTTTTAGCTATAATCCTCTCAGAATATCCTAGCTTTTTTTTTTTTTTTTTTTTTTTTTTTTTTTTTTCCTGAGATGGAGTCTAGCTTTGTCGCCCCAGCTGGAGTGCAGTGGTGTGATCTTGGCTCACCGCAACCTCTGCTTCCCAGGTTCATGCAACTCTCCTGCCTCAGCCTCCCGAGTAGCTGGGATTACAGACACCTGCCACCACGCCCAGCTAATTTTTGCATTTTTAGTAGAGATGGGGTTTCACCACGTTGGTCAGGCTGATCTCAAACTCCCAACCTCAAGTGATCTGCCTGCCTCGGCCTCCCAAAGTGATTACAGGCACAAGTCACTGCACCCGGCCTATCCTAGCATTTAAATGTTTAATGGATCCAGCCTACAAGAGCTGGATCTTAGATTTGTCTCTTAGCAGTTTTGTGACCCTTGGACGAGTTCTCTTAACCTTTTGTTGTCTCAGTTTCTTTGTCTGAAAAGTGGAACCGTAAGAATTAGTATCTGATTCATAGTATTGTTTGGAGAAGAGATAAGTTAATACATATAAAATGTTTAGAATAGTGGTTAGCACATAGTAAGTGCTGAATGAACGTTAGTTATTTTTTATGACTTTTATTATTATCTTTATCATTTTCCTTTTTTTTTCTTTTGAGACAGAATCTCACTGTCTTTCCCAGGCTGGAGTGCAGTAGTATGATCATAGCTCACTGCAGCCTCAAACTCCTGGCCTCAAGCAATCCTCCTGCCTCTGCCTTCCATATTGCTGGCATTACAGGCATGAGCCACCAAACATGGCCATCACTTACCTTTTTGATTGATGTTTTCTGACATCTTGCCCAAGGCACTTTTGTAGACATCACCTTTCCTTCCATCAGTGCACCCTGTCTTGTTAAAGAACACAAGACATCTAAGTGTAAATGTCTGAAACTCACATGGCTTTCATCCACAACTGCCCCAAAATTCAAAATAGGAGAGAGCCTTAGGAATGTCTGAAGATTTATAACAGTTTTTTAAAAGAGTGGCAAATTTGTCACCAGCAAAGGGTAGCCTTGCGTTTCTTTTTCTGACCCTGCCATAACCTTGGAAGCAGCTGCAAGGGGACTTGGTTGTCATAAAGAGCCAGTGCAAGGATGCTACAGACAGCTGAGCCACAGATGCACCCGAGCCGCTGGTCTTCACGGGGTCCTGTAATAAACACTCAGTTGTCCAATGAAAGGAGTCTGACTCCCACAGGGAAGTTGCCGAGAAAAACTGATCAGCCAATGGATTGTGCTTTAGACATTTCCCTTTAACAGTGTTTGAGATGACTTTGCTAGGGCGGCGGCTGGAATGGGAATCAGATGGTGGCAGGATGGAGCAGGGTCAAGAGCCTGCAGAGCCCGTGGAGACAACAGACCTAGCTTTCAGTTCCAGCCACCCGCAAGCTGTCGCTGGCACCTTCTCTCAGTCTCAGTTTCCTCACCTGGAAACGAACAGAGAAGAATAGTATCTGCCTCCTGAGTTGATTTGAAAGGTTAAATGAGGTAAAGTACATGTAGAAGGATGTCAGTGTTTAACTGGGGTTACCATGGAAACAACAATGTCCCCATGGTGGGGAGCTGCTTCTTTCCTTTCTCTGCTGTTTCGGAATGAGTGGGTCACTGCCTCTATCCTTTCTTTTTTTGTGGTGGCTAATGACTTGGGATTTGGTTTTAACAGATTATAAGACCTAGTGACAATAGGGAATACAGCCTTCGGATTGAGGGTGAAGACAGTGTGTAAGGGGGTCTCTGGGGATGGAGGGTGGGGTGAAATAGTGTGGAGAAGAACAATTCTGGGGTCAGGATGCCCAGGGTGGAATTCTGGGGGCCAGCCCATGGCAGTGGGGCAGTGCCAGCTGAAGCCATGGAGAGGAGGATTAGAGGGAGGGCTGTGATTTCATCTTACACTGTTACCTACTCTACACCATCAGAATAAACTGACTTTCCAATGGGCAGAGATGCCCAGCAGGCCTGCAGAACTGGTTCTGCCCCATCCTTGGGTGCCTGGTCCATGGTTAGCCTGAAGGGACCCATGGATGCTAAATGAAGTGGTAAGATGAGCTTTCACCCTGGGCAAGGCTAAGGCTGGGCTGAGCCAAGGAAGGACTGAACGTGACAGCTGAGTGGGGACAGTGGTCTGTGAGCACCACTGCTATAGGCTGAATGTTTTTCTTCCCCCAAAATTCATATGTTGAACTCCTAACCCCCAAGTGATGGCATTAGAAGGTGGGGCCTTTGAGACATGGTCAGTCATGAGGATGCAGCTCTCATGAATGGGATTAGTGCCCTTATAAAAGAGGCCCAGAGAGCTGCCTTCCTCCTTTTCCACGTGAGGACACAGTAAGAAGGCTCCATTTGTGAACTGGGAAGTGAGCCCTCACCTGACATTGAATTTGATGGCACCTTGATCTAGGACTTCTCAGCCTCCAGAACTGTGAGGAATAAAAGACTGTTGTTTATAAGCCACCCAGTCTATGGCAATTTGTTATAGCAACCCGTATGGACTGAGGCAGCCACCTCACACATGGACGCCCTTCACATGTGCGGGACACTGAAGGGGGCTCCTACTACCATTTTCCCTGGTTGTTGAGAAAAACTTTTGATACAGCAGTTACAAACATACAAACATAGCTTGGTGTTTTCATTTTTGTTTTTATTTAAATATTTTTCAACTGGCTACTAGAAAGTAGCTGTTTGAGGTAAAGCATCACCTAGATTCTCATAGAAATTTCTTCACAACGCCATCATGCTCAGGGGTTTCCATCTTGAATATAGGAATATGTTTGTTGTTGCTTGCTTGAATATCTATAGATGCCACTCAGATTTAACATTTCATTACTTTGTCCTTTTCTAAAATTCTAGACAAAAGACCCAGTATCTTTATTTTTCCCCAGACAGATTCCCTCTGGGAACAGGAGCCGTTCATAAACTTCCTCTGAAAGGTAGTCCTCCTGCCTCACCTCCTTCAGGACTCACAGGGGATGTCCCGAGAGGACGGCAAGATGTGACGGCCAGATCACACGCCTTCCGTTTTGTCTTTCCAATCACTTTTCTCGGCATTCTATAAATCTTCCCTCCTGCAAAGCCAACACCCTAGTTTCTAGATTAGATGAGAAAATGATTATGCAAAGTAGTGTCTTATTTTTCTACAGCTGCATAAAAAATTACCCCAAACTTAGCAGCTCAAGACAACAAACATGTATTATGTTGCAGTTTTGTTTTGTTTTGAGATGGAGTCTTGCTCTGTCCCCCAGGCTGGAGTGCAGTGCACTTTAAACTCACGTTCTCGGCTCACTGCAACCTCCGCATCCCGGGTTTAAGCAATTCTCAGCCTCCTGAGTAGCTGGGATTACAGGCGCATGCCACTATGCCCGGCTAACTTTTGTATTTTTAGTAGAGACAGGCTTTCACCATCTTGGCCAGGCTGGTCTTGAACTCCTGACCTCGTGATCCACCCACTTCGGCCTCCCAAAGTGCTGGGATTACAGGCGTGAGCCACTGCGCCCAGCCCAAGTTGCAGTTTCTAAGGGTCAGGAATCTGGAGGCAGCTGAGCTCGATGATTCTGGTTCAGGTGTCTCCTGAGGGTGGAGATTGCTTAGCAAGGAGTCCCACTGCTTTGAAGACTCATGATGGCAGGTCTCAGCTCCTCACTGACTGCTGACATCAGCTCCTCACCACATGGGCCTTTCCATAGGCTGCCCAAATGTCCTCAGATGTGGCATCTTCCTCCACAGAGAGTGGTCCCAGAGAGAGCCCAACGTGGAAACCACAGACTGTTAGAACCAAATCTCTGAAGGTAACATGCCGTCACTTTTCTGCATTCTATTAATCATGATCATGCAGACCAACCCTATGTGCTGTGGAACGGGCTGCCCAGGACATGAATACCAGGAGGTCACTGGAGGCCAGGGACCACTGGTATAAAGTCTTTCACATTTTTAATATTGGTTCTCCTCAACACACACACACACCCTTCTTTCTTGCTTGCCACTAAAACTTAATTTCTCAGGCTTTAAAAGGGTCATGATATTCAGATATATTGGCCACTTTTTTTTTCCCTACTGGAAACTTTAAACTCATGCTCTGTAATTATATATTTATTTAGCAAACAATGGTGATGTGGTGGACACAAAATTACAAACCAGGGTAGCAACCAAGGCCCAAGCAGGACAGCCTATTTGGGTGTTGACAGGCATGTGTTTCCCATCCCATGAGCATATGATTATTCATAGCTTCCGTGGGAAATTGCACAATGGCCATTGCTCCTAACACCCTCTCCCTTCTCTGGAGCCCCCTGTCTGGTGGAGGACACTTGCTGAGGGCTATGGTAAAGGGAGCCAGGGAGGAACGAAAGGGGGCAACACTGTCTACTGGGTGAACCCGGAGGCTTCCAGCTGTGGGGAACAGCTTCAGCAGTTCCCTTGTATGTCTCCCCACAGAACAATGCCTGAAAAGGGTGATGATTTTTCTCAAAGTGCCTCTTCATTTCAGAGAGACATTTAGACTAAATAATCTTTCTTATGGTTTAGGGTCAAATTCACGGTCCCCCTCACCCATGTCTCATAAAAGCAGGCTCGGCCGGGTGCAGTGGCTCACACCTGTAATTCCAGCACTTTGGGAGGCCGAGGCAGATGGATCACAAGGTCAGGAGTTCGAGACCAGCCTGGCCAACATGGTGAAACCTTGTCTCTACTCAAAATACAAAAAAATTAGCCAGCCGTGGTAGCGCATACCTGTAATCCCAGCTACTCAGGAGGCTGAGGCAGGAGAATCACTTGAACTCAGGAGGCAGAGGTTGCCATGAGCCGAGATCATGCCACTGCATTCCACCCTGGGCAACAAGAGCGAAACTCCATCTCAGAAAAAAAAAAAAAGCATACTCAACGCTACACCCCAGGAAATGATTTAGTCCCACATACTTGCTTTACTTCACGCTCAACATCCTGAACTCGTTTTCTTTAAAACTTTCCTTCCCGCCACTTATCCCCATGCTCGTGCCCTGGTTTGGTGACAGATCCTCCAAGTCAATCTGGGTTTGCATCTGGCAAAGAAAGCATAGTGAGGACACCCATCGCTCCAGAGCGAGTTTTAACCCGTAACAAAGGAAATTCAGCTAAGTTACCTATATTGTCTTTTTCACTCATCTTTTTCTTGATATTTCTCTCCCGTCTCCTTCTTCTGCTCTTGTAGCAGAATCATAGAGACAGAAAGTGTAATGAAGGTTGCCACAGGCTGGGGGAGAGAGGGAAATGGGGAGTTACTGCTTAAATGGTGCGCTAGTCCATTAGCGCTGCTCTAACAGAATACTACACACTGGGCTGTTTAAAAACAGCAGACATCTATTTCTCACAATTCTGGAATCTTGGAAGTTCACATCAAAGTGCCAGCAGGTTTGATGTTGGATGAGGGCCCGATTTCTGGTCCTTCCTTCTCGTTGTGTCCCCACAAAGTGGAAGGAATAAGGCAGTTCTCCTCTTTTATGAAGGCACTGATCCCATTCACGAGGGCTCAGCCCTTATGACCCAATCCCTTCCCAAAGGTTTCACTGCCTAACACCATCACACTGGTGATTAGGTTTCAACGGAGGAAGTTTTGTGGGACACAAACGTTCAGATCATAGCAAGTAAGTATGAAGTTTCCACTTGAGGAGATGAAAATATTCGGGAGATGGATGGTGGTGATGGTTACACAACAGCGTGAATGTACTTAATGTCACTGTACCATACACTTAAAAATGGTGAAAATGGTAAGTTTTATAAACATGTATATTTTACTACAAAAAGCAAAAACCCAAACCAGAAAACTCACTTATTTCCATTGTAAAAGGAGGCGTCAGAGCTCAACAATGGGATTTGAAGTCACTGGTCACTGTTCAAGTTCTATAGCATTAGCCCGATAGCTGTTTCCGCACTCTTCTGGTAACTCCATTAAACAATTAAACAGGAATGGAAATAATTAAATTCCAAATTCCCCAGCCTACCTCTTAAGCCATCCAGAAATTAGGCCTTAGTGTAGGAGACAGGAGGAGGGCCCAGCTCTATTCCAACGTAAGTCAGCATGGCCCAAAGTCTAAATCGGGGTTTTTATGTAACTCCCATTGCAACCAGAAGTAGCCGGGAGCTTGTAGAACCCACTGATGCCTGAGGCCTTCACCCCTCAGGAGTCTTATTTCATTGGTCGGGGTGAGGGGAGCGGGCTGGGAGGCGGTGGCAGGAAGAGCCCAAACATCAGTATTTTCAAAGACTCTCTTGGGGGTTCTAACTCACCATCAGAGTTGAGAACTTCAGTTTAGAGAGGACACATCCAAAAGTGTAACACCACTGATCAACGCTTCTTCTGGATTTCAGGAAAAGAGTAAGTTCTATCTTCCGTAGCAGATAAAGCAAATGACTAGTCCAAGCTTTTATACTGTAGATGTCATAACTGGGACAGGCTAGATCTGAAATATGAGACAAATACACAGTACACATTTTGCCTATGTTGGGAGCTCAAGGAGATGCTTAGAAGAAATGGAAACAGCCAAGAGGGCGCCAAGCGAGGGCTGGGGAAGTAGCTTCGCTCCGGTACAAGGCCCAAGGGCAGCCGGCCCACCAAAGCAAGTGAGGACAGCTTGCTGCCATCCCAGGAGGGCTTAATCACAAAAGAATTCCAGGACAAAAGTCATTTCCCAAGTCAGCAGGGAGAAAATAATCATGTTCTAGGCAGTCCTATTTGTGTTCATTTCCTCTCATCAACAGAAAGGTGCCCTGTATTTTTTATTTTAATTTTAATTTTTATTTTTTTGAGACAAGGTCTTACTCTGTCACCCAGGCTGGAGTGAAGTGGAGAAATCATGGTTCACTGCAGCTTTGACCTTCCGGGTTCAAGTGATCCTCCTGACTCAGCTTCCCAAAGTGTTGGTATTACAGATGTGAGCCACAGTGCCTGGACCTCCCTATTTTATATACCACTAAGAAAGAAAAAACATAGGCTCCCTACTCAAATATAACACAGCATTTCAAACCACTGACGTTGATTTACTACTTATTGAAAGGGCTCTTTTAGGCTTATTTAAATAGAGATTATCATCTTTATATCATTTTTGTGCTTATACAAGAAAGAAAATAGAAACATTAGTTGTGGACTTTCTTAAACCTTCTTTATATACAGAGCGTGATCAGCTGAATAATTTTCTTGACGCGAAGCTGTCGATGTCCAGGATCATCTTCTATGCTGCCAGGAGGAGAGGGCTGGGGCTGCAGCCCTTCAGAAAGACGGCTGCACTGTGGTCGCTGAGGCTTCCTTTGAAGTCTGAAATCTACTCAGCAAGATCGGAGCTGACGCTTCCCTCACCTCCCGTGCAGGTGACAATGGAAGGCGTATGGACTACAGCTGGGACTCTCTTCCTTGCTGAAACAGTCCTCAAATGTCTGGTTGACTAAAACATCAAGCTCATGGTCTTGACTCTAGACATACCACCAAGCTTTCAGGAACAACAGGCATGACAGGAGATGACAGCCACATCACACCTGTCTCTCGCCTGTGGTGACTGTGAGAGTCACTGGCTGCAGCATGCCTTCTGATTTCAGAGATGTGAAATTATGAAAGGATGTGCACATTTTAAAGGGATGAAATAGAGTGTTTACATCTATTATGAATTGAATGCCAGCCATGGGTCAGGCATTGTGTTAAAATGGCAGGGGTGGTATAATTCACACTCTGTAACCATCTCCCAAGGTGCACATTATCTTATCATTTTATAGAAGGGCAAACCAAAGTTCAGAGAGGCTAAGATATCATCCAAACCACACTGCTTAAAAGAGGCCGATCAGAATTTGCACTGAGGGCTGTGTTTCTTGAAAGCCTATGTCTATGCAGCTGACCAGGATGCCTAATGCTTGTCAGTGGAAGGGGATATGGGAAGCAGAGCCCAACCTTCAGGAAGTGGGAACTGACAAGGAGCCCGGTCCACGCCTAAGCAAGGGGGGTGTTCAGGACAGGACTTTGGCCCCAGTAGGGTACTGGTAGGGAGTAGAGGGCAAGTGAAATGATCTGAAGAAAGAAGGGGCCAGGAAAGAGGGTGCAGTCCAGCCTCATAACATCCAACCCCAGCTCAACTCTCTGTCCCATCAAGCCCTGGCCAGGAGACATTCAAGGGCTGAGCCTGGCTGGAGGGTCCTTCGGGGAGGTAAGGGCTGGCTCAGAAGGACAGAGAAGATAAGTATGTATCTCTATAAAAACTAATCAAACTTAGAATAAATAAAATTGATTTTGAAGATAGCTGAAAAGGCTATAGATTGCCAGGGAAGAAGCTGGAATATAAGTAACTATAGATGTATAATATTTGAATATATATATTCTATTAAGAATGTAGATGCTGAGTTGAGATCCCAGACCTGAGATCCCTTATCATTCCAAGGCATATGACCTTGGTCAAGTAATTCAATTGTTCAGATCCTCAGTTTTCAAATCTGTAAAATGGGTACCATAATAGTTTCTGCCCCACAGAGCTTTTATGAACTAATGGATGTCAAGTGTTTTAAACAGTGCCTGCTGGGCAGTGAGGGTTTATAACCACCTACTTATGTGCTTTCTGATGTAGCGTGGAATGACAGATCTCCATTTCGTACGGTTGAAAGTTACCCTGAGGAGGAAGAAACTTCAGGCGTGTCCTTTGCTCTAACTGCCCATTGCCAGTGAAGTGCCCCAGAGGCCGGAGGAGACCCTGCTGATCATGTGGAGGTGCAGGCCAGGGGCTGCCTCTCACTCGGCAGCTTGGGGTAATTGATAATCCACATGGCAAACAGCTGTGAGTGCTGTCGCCTCCCACATGTGTCAGTTCTACTGGAGAGTAAGAAAGCCTCTCATGGGCACCTGAAAACTATCTGGAGGATTCCTGATGTGGTGGGAATGCTCAGATGGAAAAGGATTTGCCTCAACTCTACTCTTTGTTCTTAAAGCTCCTGGGAAAGGAGCAGACTTGGTGGATTCAAGGTAAGAAATGAGATGACAACAGCAGGGCCTGGGTCCATGAGGACCTTTGCTTCTGTGTCTATTCACTGGAGATTAGATATAATCTGGTCATCAGCAGACAGAAATAAAAGACTAATCAGAGTCCATTAATATTGGAAACACTTAATATTTACATCCCCTTACTCCACAATGGTGCCTGTTAGAAACACTTGGCCTCTGTTAGTTCATAAAAGCTCTGGGAGGTAGATATTTTTATAGTACCCATTTTACAGATTTGAAAACTGAGGGTGTGGAAGATTGAATAATTTGCCCAAGGTCATATGGCTAGGAACGATAAGAGACAGATCTGTGGTCTGAACTCAGCATCTACATTCTCAATAGAACATATATATTCAAATATTGATGGCAGTGGCAGCCCATCTGGAGTAGTCGCTGTGAAGACGCTGGCTGCAGCCGGGAAGGCACCACCAGGGCTGCATGCTCCATGGAGCCAGTGGGAGCTGGACACAGGTGGGAGCCCCAACCCCCTTCTGAGTTGGTGGGGTGGGAGCCCCACCCTCTCCGGCAGCTACAGCAGCCCAGCTGTGGCTGCAGACCTGGGCATCCATGAGCTTTTGGGGGCCAAGAAGCCCCCTTCCCCTGTAGTGTCAGAAGTGCCTGCTCCCACTCCCTGTCCTCTCTCCACTCCCAGCGTCTGCTCCAGGGCTGAGCAAAGTTGTGGCCAAGCCTGGGTGCTGTCATAACCCAACCAGGTGTGCACACACTCAGGGCAGCACTGACATGCCAGACCCCTGTCGCCTGGCCCCATCTGGACTTTGGGTGCTGACAAGCACAGGATGAAGGCCAAGGGCAGGGCTGGGGCCCTGCAGGTGCCCCTTGGCACAAACAGTCTGGGTGCTGTGGATGACAGATTGATAGACAGATGGCAGAAGGAGGCAGATAAGCTCCTGGGTAGAAAGGGGCAGGTCCCTGATGAAGCCCCACCTTCAAGCCAGGGACGGCCTGAAGCATGGGGCCCAGCCCAGGCTGTCACTTCCAGGTGAACTCCAAGGTCCAGAGTGAGAATTTATGGTGCTTTTTCTGGGCCCACCTATGGTGGCCTATGCACCAGTCGGCACACGCTTCCTCTGCTCTGAAGCCCATAAAATCCCCAACTCAGCCAGATGCTGACAGACTACAGGACGACCTGCCTGTGGAAAGGAGCTAACCTCTCCAGGTCTCCTTTGAGCTGTTCTGTTACTCAATGAAGCTCCTCTTCACCTTGCTCACCCTCCAGTTGTCTGTGTACCTCATTCTTCCTGGATGTGGGACAAAAACTTGGGTCCTGCTGAATGGCAGAATTGAAAGAGCTGTAACACAAACAGGGCTGAAACACACCTCCCCACTCACCATGTTGTGGACAAGGAGAGAAGAGCTACACAGCCCCTTGGGGAGCCCAGACCTAGGGGCTCCCTGAGCCAGGGCTGTGACACCCTCTTTGGGGCTCTGTGGTTTCTGGCATCTCCAAGCTTCCAGGCACCACCTGCGGTCCCCTCATCCACAAGTGGATGCCTACAGCAGAAGTCTCTCACGGTCCATCTGATCCAGCCGCAGGTTTGCACAGAGCCGGTGACTGTGCCGGCACCTGAAGCTGTCCACCTCACTGCAGCAGCCAGTGTGCCTGTCAGTGTGCATGGCTGTGCACAGTGGCTGAACCCCATGCTCACTCACACATGCACCCCTCCCCCCTTCATGCCTGGCTCACCCTTGGCAGGTGTAGGATCCAGGCCAGTAGCACAAGCCATGTGCAACCTACCAGACCGAGTGGGCAGAATGAGCCCAGCAGGCCTGAGCAAAACTCGGGCAAAGGCACCACTGGTCACAGAGGTTTCCAGCTGGAAAAGTGACACTGCAAGGACCTGTGACAATATTATCCATATGCAGTTACTTACATTCCAGCTTCTTCCTTTTCTGGAAACTTACATTTGTATAGCATTTTCAGCTCTCTTTAAAATTAATTTTTTTTTAATTTTTAGTTTGATGAGTTTTTAGAGAGATACATACCCGTGTAACCACCACCATTACCAAGATATACAACAGTTTCATCACTCCAGAAAGTTCCCTTATACTACTTTACAGTCAGTACTAAGTCCACTCTGACCCCAGGCAACCACTGGTCTGCTTTCTGTCACTATCGATGACTTTAGTAGTTTCCAGAATCTACATACATATAATCATACTGAATATATTCATTTGCATCTGGTTTCTTTTGCTCAGCATTATGTTTGTGAGGCTTATCCATGTTGTTGTGTGTAAGTGGTTGGTACCTTTTTATTGCTGAGTAGTATTCCAGTGTGTGGATATACATTGTTTGTTTACACTATCAGCTGTTGATAAATATTTAGGATATTTTCAGTTTCTGGTTATTCTGAATAAAGCTGCGGTAAACTTTTGGTACAAGTTTTTTGTGGGAACATATGTCCTTATTTTTCTAGAGTAGATACACAGAAGTAGAATTGCTGGATCATTTGGCAATGACACACATCTTATATATATAAGAAACTGCCAGATTGTTTTCCAAAGTGGTCGTTCACCTTAGGGTCCCACCAGCAGTGCGTGAAAGTGTCCGTATCCTTGCCAACACTTGGTAAATTGTAGCCATTCTTACTGGTATGTAGTGGTAACTCTGTGGTTTTAATTTTCTTTTTCCTAGTAACTAAGGATGCTGAGCACATTTTCATGTATTTATTGACCGTTTATACATTTCCTTTTGTGGCATATCTGTTCTTTTGTGACACATTCATTTGAACCCTCCCCTCTTTTAACAAAAATGGGCAGTAGTCCTATTTTCGAGTGATAGGAGATGTTTATCTATTCTAGACTCAAGTTCTTTCTCAGATATATGCATTATGAATATTTTTCTCCCTCCCACATTGTGTGTGTCCTTTTTATCCTCTAATGGTGACTTTTAAACAGAGATTTCAAATTTTGATGAAGTTTAACTTATCATATTTCTTCATTTATGTCTGTATGTTCCTTCCTTACTCCAAGGTTGCAAAGATATTTCCCCATGTTTATCTCTGGAAACTTTATAGTTGTAGGTTTGACACTTAGGTCCATATCCATTGTGAGTTAATTTTAATTTGATGGAAGGTACGGTGGAAGTTCATTATTTTGCACATGGGGGTCCAATTGTCCCATGGCTATTTGTTAAAAACACAAAACAGAATCTTCTCAGCACCAAATGACCTGGCCCTTTGTGTGGGCCTGTCTTTGAGCCCTCTTGTTGGCTCCATTGATCTATTTGTCTGTCTGGATGACTATAGTGCTATCATAAATCACAACATTTTATTCTTTACAAATGCCTTTTTCAGGTAACAGTGGCATCCCAGTCCTTCCGTTTTCTCATAAAATCGTGATGACAAATGATTCATCCCAGGCCACACAACTGAAAAAATAGCATAGTCAGAAAGTGATACTGAGGGCTCTCACCCCTAGCAGATTTGTCTCTTGGGGCCTGAGGGGAATTGTACAGCAAAACCCCCAGCTCTCAACTGCTGCAGTTGAAAGCCTGGGATTCTGTTGAACAATACTGAACATCTTCCATCAGCCCCAAAGTGGAAATCACGCACTAACTGGAGTTCAATGATGCAGATGATATGGATTGGAGGACGCTGGTTGACAGAAAACTCCCCAGCAGCTGAGGCGCTTTCTCTGCATTTCAGCACTAGCAGCAGAACCCCGAACAAAAAGGTAAGAGACGGACGCTGTTGGGAAAATGGTGTTCTCCGTATCTGTGCATTTCATGTCTACCTGCAATCCAGACCCCTGAAGAACAAACTGTGGGCAGACTTCAGCATCACTAACACTCAGAATCGTCTGTGCGTGAGAGGGGCTGTGGACCAGCAGCCACTACTGAGCGGTGTCAAGGGTGTATCCTTATCTTTGGAGAGAAAGTCATCACATTCCTCGCCATTGCTCTAGAAGTTAAATTTGGCTAAATGCTTTAAAATGTTCATGTTACTTAATAAGTAACCAGACAAACGAGGCAAACCTGATTTTGTCCTTCAGTGTTCAGTCATTCCTTTAAAAGGAATGACTAAAACATAATGATACTCTTAAGGTGACCTCATTCTCTAAAAACATTCCTTTATATCGTGTTTCTACATCAGCATCTCAACCATGTAGTTGTTAACTTCAAAATTAACTCAGTCATGCAATTTAATTCTATTTTCAAGTAACTAAGTCCTTTGTAACTCCATGGAAGGAAAATAAATACGAATCAACTTCGTTATTCTTTTTCAGGAGAATTTGATATTTTCACTGTTTATGATTCACAGCAGTACTGAAATCCAAGAGTAAACTGTATAACTAATTATGTCATTTAAATAATGATTCCAAATGATTCAATTCATGGAAAGTTGTTATGAGAAAATGAAAGAAAAGCAAAACAGGAGAAATTTCAAATTCAAAGTAAAATGTACAGGGTTCTTATTTTCAGTTTTAAAACATGCCGGGTTTTCACTGCCTCATTGGCCATACCATGAGTTTAAGGGAGTAACATCTCGATGATGAGGATGCCCCAGGGGACACCAATGAAGAAAGTTTGTGCAAACACTATGAGACCAGCAGACCTGGAAGGAAATAAATAGCTCACCCTAACCTCCCACTTTAGAGCTGATGAAACTGAGGTCCAGACTCAGAAAGTGAGGACAACGTGGGTGGCCCAGTATTGAATAGGCAGAGGGAAAAGTTGGGTCAGGAGGGTGAGACATTCAGTAAGGAGAAGGAGGAAAAGCTCTCAGATTTGGTGAATAGAAAAAAGGAGTTAAGTTAGCAAATTTAGAAACGAGAGTACCTCCATGTATCCTTGTGGAGAGACGAAAAATAAATCAGTAAATAAATAAATAAACTGTAGAAAGTTTTGTATTTTTGCATTAAGAAAGTGAGGTGAACCAAGAACACAGTGGGCTTTTAGCCAAGCAGGGTTAAGTTTCCAGCATACTAGGCATGCTGCACTTATCATCATGTCCTGTAACAATGAGTTACATTATAAAGAGGGAGAAAAAGCACGTTAAAGCAAAGTTAAAGGTCACTGGAATGGAGCAACATTTGGCTTCCTGAGCTCGCTGCACCTTGGGAGATAATCTGGGAAGGAGTTTGGGAGAGCTTTGTGCCAGGCACAGAATGAGATCACAAAAAGAAAAATATGATTTATGTATGAAAGGGTGGACTTAAGACTACGATACAAGAATGCTGTGGGTATCGTGGGTCCATAAGGACCTCCTTGTTCTGACTTAGTCATGGTAGTAGGCATTACTAGTGCTCAGCAATGTCCAGTTCTCTGGCCTTTGCTGGGCACCCACAACCCCTGTCCACTTGCAGATAGCTGGGGCCATGTGATCTGTTCTGGCCTATGGATTGTGAATGCAAGAGTCTGTGCATGGGGAGGCTATGAACAGTGCATGCAACTCCTGAGCTATCTCTTCCCCTTCTGAGGGGATCACAGCGCCAGGACACATGGAATTAAAGAAGCATGGATTGCTGTGTCTCCACATCAAGGTAAGCTATCCTTGAGAATCACCACACCTACAGGGGACATTGAAAGAGTGAAGACTAAACAAACAGTATATATTTAGTCACTGAGATTTGGGGTTTGTTTCTTACTGCAGCAAGCATGTCCCCTAGGTTGACTAATACAATCATCTCCTATGGTGGCATAGCCTGTACACTGTCTTGCTCATTCTATGTGGTGGTATCATTGCCTGAAAGAAACCTTGGTCTGGGAAATTGCGGTTCATTCTCCTGCTGATTCATGCAAGGTGACTTGGGATTATAGGAGGAAGGCTTGGACGCAGCAAGAGTGTGGTTGTGAGTGTACAGTCATCCTACATTTTCTTTGTGAGGTCAGAGGAAAAGGTCATGATTTGCTGAAAACTGGAAAGTTCACGATGACTTGGGTGAAAGAAAAGACGTTTCGAGAACATTTAGAAACCTTTGAAATTTGCCACAATGGCAAGGGAAAGAGCAGGAGTCCAATGTTTATGCCGTATATGCACTGAAGGGAAGCCGACCTGGAAGACTGGGGGAGGAGAAACCAGGAGGACCCACATGAAAGCAAGAGTGATGGGTTCCTCAGACCTCCTTCCAACATGTCCAGTAGAGGGCGGGAGGAGAAACTTTGCAGTGAAAAAGCCTGATGAACATTACCTCAGTGGGGGGACCAAGGCCAACAACAAGGCTGAAAAGTCATGTTTATCAAGACTATGAGAATGAGGTCTTCCTCCCAATAACTCATAATCCCAGTGTTATCATGCGAAAATCCCTCAGACAAATTCAAGTAATAGGGCATGCTACAAAATACCTGGCCAGTATTCCTCTAAGCAGTCAAGGTCATTAAAACAAGGAAAGCCTCAGAGACTGTCAAAGCCAAGAGATACCTAGCGAGACACAGCAACAGAAGGTAATGAGGCTTCCTGAATGGAGTCCTGGAACAGAATAGAAACATTAGGGAAAAACTGGGGAAATCAGAAGAAATTCTGGCTTTTACTTAATAGTGTATTGATATCAGCTCAGTAATTGTAACGAGGTAATCATACTAATGAAAAATGTTAATCAGAGGGGAAACTGGCTGTGGGGAGGCTGAGAACTCCCCATACTGTCTTCTCAGTTTTTCTGTAAATCTAAAACTGTTCTCAAAACAAGGAAGTCTGCTAAAAATGAACAAATCAATAAAGGGCAAAAAATAAAAAGGCAATTTTACCTGAGATGGTATCTGATGAGTATGCCCCAATAATGACCCATCCTCAGTTTCTTTACCCTAGGCCCATTTTTCCTTTATGAAACCAATGCCGGAACTAAAGACATTTTGTGCTATGTTGTACGCTTAGATGATTTCACTTAAAAAAATGGGTTTATCTTTTCTGAAAAAGGTAACAAACTCATGTTACTTAATGAAAGTCAAGTGGATATTTTTCTAAAAAGAGAAGGGGAAGGGAAAACAATTTTTGACTTAAAGAGGTAGATATTTGCATCTTCATTTTTTTTTACAAAGGAAACTGAGGCTTATAGAAGTTGAATAAAGCATCTGAAAGTTCTAGGTGTTGTAAACGGCAGAGCCAGGGGTCTTAGCTTAGGTGTCCCTGCCTTGAAGCTCCTCCCTTTTCCATTCTCTGTGCTGCACACTAAATGCCCTCACACAGACAACAGGTGGTTACATGTCATGTTTCCAGGCAAGGAGGGTGGTGGGTCTGGCCTGGGAAGTAACTGTGGGAGAGCCTGCTGTCCATGAGGAAGTGGGGTAGGCAATGAATAAATACATGACTTTCAGGGCTCAAAAGACAGAGCCATTCTCTCCATCCTTCAGCTGCCTGAGTAACCTGTGACCTGCCTTCACTCTTCTTGGTGTACTTTTCAGTCTCTAGGGTGGTTTTCCAAGTTTTATTTGTTAAAATGTGTTCAAGTGAACTCACATGTCCAACAAGCAAAACTAGAGGATCCCTAGTTGAAACGAGGCTGGGTATAGAACCTTATATCAGTCAGGGTCCTCCAGAGAAGCAGAGCCAGTAGGATATAGACAGATATATAGAAGAGGAGATTTGTGATGAGAATTAGATCATGTGATTGTGGAGGTTGCGAAGTCCCATGACGTGCCATCTGCAAGCTGGAGAACCAGGAAAGTTGGTGGTGTGATTCAGCTCAGTTCAAAGGCCTGAGAACTGGCAGGGGAGGGCCCAAGTGTAAGTCCAGAGTCTGAAGGCCTGAGAACCAGGAACATCAATGTCCACGGATGGGAGAGGATGGATGTCCCAGACCAAGAAGAGAGAGAGTGAGAGTTCACTCTTCCTCTGCCTTTTGGTTCTATCTGAGTCCTCAATAGATTGGATGGTGCCTTCCCACACTGGTGAGGGCAGAGCTTCCTTACTCAGTACATTTATTTAAATTCTAATTTCATCTAAAAACATCCTCAATGACACACCCAAAGTAATGATTTCCAGCTATCTGGGCATCCTTCAGTACAGTCAGATTGACACATAAAATTAACTATCACAACCCCAAACTCTTAACTCCTCCTCTAGCCCTAACCCCACCATCCCTAGGTCTCCTAATACAATATTCTGTTAAGAACTACTGGTCTGTTACATTCCTGAAAATGTGGGAGCCATGTGGGGCTGCTAAAAAGAAGGGTGTGGAAGCTCACACTGAAATCCTTCAAGGTCCTGTACAAGGGGTCACCCTCATGACAGCCACAGGTGCAAAGGATTTCATAAATCTTTCAGGAAGGCAACATGTGGGTGACCAAAAACCCAGGCTTTTTTCAGGATTCGAGTAGACTGAGTCTTTTATTGAGTAATGTCGAAAGAAAATGATTTAAGTGACTCAAGCAGAGGTTGGGTCTAAATAGAGTCTCTATTTAGAGATTAAATAAGTTCTAAAGACTCTATTCCACAGGGGCATATCAGGGAGAACCTGAAACTTCTCTGTTTAAACAGAATCAAGGTTTTCAAAGGGTGGGGGTGGATTGAGTACATGTCCTTGCAGCTTTTGAATCAGGTGGCAATTGTCATCTTTAAGAAAACTTATGGTTGGTGATAGTTTGTTCCTGTTTTTGTGTCTCTTGTTTGGGGTGTTTGGTGCAATCCCCATAACCTGTGAGAACTGTTTTGGCAAACGTTGAGGTTTATTGGTTAGTCAAAGTTTATGGTGAAAAGGAGGTAGAAAAAAAAACAGAAAAGAAGAGAAAGAGGGCAAGGGTAGAAGGCAAGGGGAAAACAGGAATGCCGTATCTGTTTGAGCGCTTTTATAGCACTAAGTAGTTGACTTGCATTGGTGGAATGGAAAATGTGCATCTGTAAACACCAGATGGAAGATGCCCACAGTTTGCAAAGGGGTAAATCTACCTGGGGTGCAGAAGACACACTTCCCACTCCTGTCTCACCCCAGAGCTGTCTCAATGAGTGAAATCATGGGGTGCAAGGTGATTCTGCTCTCTTCATGTTATTTTCTGGTTTTCCTCCTTCATCCTGTCCTTTTCCTCTCCTTTTCTCCTCCCTATACCTTTTCTTTCCTCCTTCTCCTTCTCCACTCCCTCTCCTGTTCTCCCTTCCTCTCTCTTCTTCTGCCCTTCCTTCCCTAACCCCTCCACCCTTTCTCTTGGACCTATTGTTAAATATGGGTTGTTAAATGAGCAATACAACTGCAGGTAATTCCTTTAGATCAGATCTCCCTAGCCATCTTGATATCAACTTCTGTATTTTTCATGTATATAGAAAAATAAAATGAAGTGTACTCACATCTCTTTGGCCTTCCCTTCCTTCCTCTGGCTGCCTCATTCCTCTCTTCCTTGCAGTACCTGTTGCCTGTTCCTTTTCTCAATCTGTCCGAGTTGTAACTGTCATCCTGCTGGGAACATGCCTTTGGAAATGAGAATCCTATGCTTGATCCAGTGGCCTCTCCTCATGTAACACTTGTAAAGCCTCCCTTCTTTGGAGCAGGCCACAGCAGTCCTGTATGAGTGCTACTCTCTACACCCTCCGGAAGAAAGCTTAAGGGAATGTAAGACTTAGAGGGTTCAGCGCGAGACCTCATCTCCTTATTTCATCCTACTCCAGACTCCAAAATACCTGTCAAACTGAGACTTGGAGATTATTCATATCTGGAAAGTGCTGCATTTGCTTCTGTTTTAATTGTTGGGATACCTGTCTTGCATGTTGTACAGAAAAGGGGGATAACTGCAAAAGAGAAGCTTCCACTACTGGTGCAATTAATTAAACGGTAGTAAATAATAATATGAGAAGTTGAATATGTGGCTGATTTTACAACTTTTAAAATAATGTGAGTGGTGGCAAAAAAGAAAAACAAAAATCTTCAACATCCCAAACCACAAATCACATTTTAGTTGAGGTTATTTTTCCCTACAAAATAAAAAAGATTTGGAAAAGAGCATTTAAACTACTTTCTTCCCAACAAAGGCTGAAATTCTCCCTCTTTAAATGATCCCTGGACAATTCACATGCCTAAGTTGGAGTTAACATTTCTACATAAAGACTTACTTTAATAATATAAATATTAATTTATATTTTAAAAAAACACTATAGTTATCAGAGCAATTTCATAGACATGATCTCATTCTATCCCATTGCTGGCTGATATTCTCTTTAATGTACATTTCCAGAAGGTAAAAGGCTTGTCCAAAGTACCTCATCCAGAACGTTCCAGGCTATACCTTGATGTACTAGCTCAGGGCTCAGCAAATGGCAGCCATGGATTGAATCCAACCCACCATATACTTTTTGTCTGGAACAACATGTAAGAATGGGTTTTACTTTTTTGAATGATTGGAGAAAGAAACTTTACAATACAGGAAAAATATTTACAATCCAAATTTCTGTGTCTGTAAGTGAAGTTTCCTTGGACAACCACGTTTGCATATCATCCATGGCTGCTTTGTTGCTACTAGGCAGTGTTGAGTAGTTGCGACGAGATGATATGGCCTGAAAAGCCCGAAATGTTTACTCCATGGTCCTTGAGAGTTTGCCAACCCCTGTCCCAGATCAAGGGCTTATTCCATTGCTCAAGAGCTGCCTTAATAGAGGCCTAGCAGACCCATGGACAAAGGCAAAGCCCACAAGAGTCTTGTTTGTGAAGCCCGTAGAAAAGGCTTTGAAATTGGCCTGCAATAAAAGGTTAGCACTTTCTTGCTCAGGAGCACCCCTGTCCTTCTGAGTGGTGAACTGCAGAGTGGGATTGAGTATCCAGACTGGCAGGCAGCTCCCTTCTCCAGAGGGGCATGCGACAGTCCTAACAAGACCTTCGCTAAATGAAAGGGCAGAAGGGCAGTATTCTGTCTCCCCTCCTCCCTTTCTCCTTACCAGGAAAAAGGAGTTCATTAACTAATGAGCCATCCTTAGACACAGAAGGACAAAATGCCCCAACTTAGAGGGCAAGGAGACAAACGTGGAAGGAAGCAAGCAAGCACTCTGTTCTGTGTTTGTTTTTAATGCAGGTTATTTGATATACTATTCTGCTATCCCTGTACCCCTTTCGACCTGTGGAAGGTCTTGTCTGCTGTGGTTGAGCATGCAAGGGTCAATTGGATGAAGAAATCAAACATACAGAAGGCTTACTCTTCTCTCAGCAGACCATCTGATTCATTTTGACTCCCTATTTTTTTACTGCCACGCACAAAACATATGATCTTCCCTTTTCTGAGTACCTATTATATTTCACTCTATTTAGATTTAAACAGATGATCTTATGTAACTGTCTCCACGATCCCATGGGGTTTACTCAGAAAGGAACTAAAACCTGGATTGTCTAACAATTTTTCCCAGGCACCAAGCTGGTACCTGATCTCTATGATGCCAATATCTGGGCTTTTCCCGCCAAACCTCAAGAGCTCTACAAAGTCAAGTGCATCTCCAATGAAGGGCGTGTTTGCTCCATGACCCAATGGGGTTTACTCAGAAGGGAGCTGGGTCCTCATGACATCTTCACTGTGGAGAAACATTCTCTCAGTTGTATTTCTTCAGAGCATCAACTCCTGGGACCTTACGAGAAATTCTTTAAAAAGCAAAAAATTTGAAAACTCTGTTTTCAATGGGAAAAATAACGTAAAAAAGGGTAATCAAGTTTGTTCGGCCAAGGACTTTTCAGAGCCTTTTACAGGCAGCATTTGCAGCCATCTTCCAAGTGAATTCTAGCAACCAGGAGGGAATCCGAATAACTGAAACACAAAGCTCTTCCCAAACTTGTGTTCTTAAGAATACTGGTTCTGAAACATGTGAAGTGTTCTGCAAAACAAACAAATGAATAAATAAAAAACTGAGCAAGATGGCATGCTGAGAGGCTCATTTACCTTGCCCAACATCTAGACCAGGGGAAACAGAACTAGAAAAATGAAATCTTTCCAATGATTAAATAAGGAAATAATGCATGTCTCCTAAAACATAGCACAGCACAGAACACATTTTTCATTTACTCTGTTTTCATGAAAAAATGATGCTTCCAAATATGTAAAATTGCATATTAACAGGCTATCTCTAGGAGAGGAAGCCACACATTAAGCAGTATCTAACGGTAAAAATGCAGTCAATGTATGAGCAGGGTAGAAGGGCCCCAGGCAGAGGGCCTCTCCAACCATTTACAATGCTTGGGGCTTACCTAGTGGGCCAAAAGTACAGCTTTCTCAAAAGGCTGACTTTTATTCAGTTAGGGAATGTCTACAAGTAATCATACCCATCTGAAGACTCTTCAAGAGGCAGGAGAATATCAGGGTCAAGAACATGACCCCTGGGGTCGTACTACCTGGATTCCAGTCATTGCTCCACACTTAGCTTGAGCAAGTTAGCCAAAATACCTATGACTCAGTTTTCTCAGCTGTAAAATGCGAACCTCTAACCCACAGCCAAGGATTCAATGAATTATATGTTTAGTGTGCTTAGAACAGAGCTTGATATGCAGAAAATGCTATGTAAGTGTTACTGTTAACATTCATTTTCTATTGTTTTTATTTGTTGATGTTATTGTCATTTAGGGGCTTACTGAATCTCCTACCCTCACAAGAATCAAGAGGTCATTATGCAACTTCTCTCTCCATATTTTTTTGTCTCGTTTTCTTTCTGCTCATTTGATCTTCTCTCCCTGTGGGCCTGCTTCATTTTATCGTGTATATGACTCATCACAGTTGCCTTAAAATGGAAGCCCAGGCCCTAGCACACATCCTCTGCTAGGTCAACACCCCTCAGACAGCAAATCAGAGGCCTACCACCCTGCACCCTCAGGATCTTTGTAACAGATGGCATCTTCTGGTCCATAAAGTGACCCTTTCCACATCCCCAGGCAGCCCCAAGTCTCCAAAAAGAAACATACTTAGTGGGGTGAAAATAACAGCTATGTCTGCTGCCGTGTCCCCAGTCTAAGTTCACTCTGGACACCAGGTTGAGACAGCAGACATTAGCTAGACCCTGAGTCAACAATGGAGAGGAAATTCCCATTCCATCCAACTGTCTGGGCTTCCATTGACTCAGGACCTGGGGAAGACTCAGCACACGTAGCAGAATTTTACAGCAGACTGATGGGTATGCCTGGGGTGGTTGCAATGGGCAATATGTACAAAAATAACTAGCACACGGAAGAATTTGCTTATTTCCATCCGTTTGCTCACTTGTTGAACAAATGTTTATTGAGTGACTTCTCAGTGTCATGCTAGGGAATATGCATTCTAAACATTTCATAAGTGGAACAAATACACATTTTTAAAGAGATAAAAGATATTTTTATAATCTCATTAGTGATACTCTCAACCTAATCCTTTATGTGAGTAGTTCACTCATTTTGGAGATTCCTGAGTATAACAACAATACATGTTGTTTATCTTATTCATATACTTTAAAATTATTATTATTTAATCAGCATGCTACAATCCTCATACAAACCAATCACTAGAAATTGTCAATGACATTTACTATAGAATATTTAATTCATGTTGTAATAAAATAATATATAAAACATATTGATATGTATTTAATAATAATATTGAATACGCAATACATATGAAAACCCACACATTCCCTATTAAGCCTAAGAAACTGAATAATACCAATTCCTCTGAAGCTCCCTGTATGTCCTCCCAAGTTGGATCGCCATCACTCTCCCAAGAGTAGACCATTCTCCTGAACTGGTGCGGGTCATCCTCTTGTGTTTATTCACAGGTTTTATTTTATGTGACTATATCTCTAAACAAGATATCATTTAGTTTTGTCTGTTCTGGAATTTCACATCAATGGAATCATATTGTATGTGTTTTTCCTAAATGGATGGATATTTTATATCTATAGATTTTTATAGATATATACAGATATAATGCACATACCTGCATACATTATATATTATATATACATATGTTATACATATACATATGTATATGTATGTGTATATGTATATGTATATGTATATGTATATACATATACATATGTATAACATATGTATATATACAGACAAATCTATATTGTATATATTATTCGGATATATATTTATCTGAACAGATATATATGTGAATATTGTCAACATTATATTTCTTTGTTTTGAGACAGAGTCTCGCTCTGTCCCAGGCTGGAGTGCAGTGTCATAGTCTCGGCTCACTGCAACCTCTGCCTCCCGGGTTCAAGCAATTCTCCTCCCTCGTCCTCCCAAGTAGCTGGGACTACAGGCATGTGCCACCACGCCCGGCTAATTGTTTGTATTTTTAGTACAGATGGGGTTTCACCATCTTGGCCAGGCTGGTCTTGAACTCCTGACCTTGTGATCTGCCCGCCTCAGCCTCCTAAAGTCCTAGGATTACAGGCATGAGCCACCACATCCAGCCAACATTATACTTTTAAAATTTATTCAGATAAATACATATAGCAGGAATTCAGTTATTTTACTGCATAATATTCCATGTATGACTACACCATGATTGATTGATTCATTTATTTCCCTAAGACTCTTTTTAGAATTTTGCTATTAAAAATAATAAATCTATGAGAATCTTAGCCATGTCTCCCGGGCAGGTATGTGGATGGTTCTCCTGCACCTGGAAATGGAGTTCTGAGTCATGAGGAAGATGCATCTTTATATTGACCAGACAACGTGTGATTTTTTTCTTTTTTTCTTTTTTTTTTTTTTTTTTTTGAGACAGTCTCACTCAGGCTGTAGAGCAATGGCACAATCTTGGCTCACTGCAACCTCTGCCTCTTGGGTTCAAGCGATTCTCCTGTCTCAGTCTCCCCAGTAGCTGGGATTACAGGCATGCACCACCATGCCTGGCTAATTTTGTGTATTTAATAGAGATGGGGATTTCATCATGTTGGCCAGGCTAGTCTCAAACTCCTGACCTCAAGTGATCTGCCCGCCTTGGTCTCCCAAAGTGCTGGGATTACAGGTGTGAGTCACCATGCCCGGCCAACATGTGATTTTCTATAGTGATTGTACCACCCTACTCTGTCACCACCTCATGGTGATGTCCTTTTCCATTTTGGTGAGTAAAAAATGGTATAGCGTGATCTCATTTGGCATTTCTCTGATTGAATATCCTTTCATATGTTTATTGACCATTTGGATTTACTCTTTTGTGAATTGCCTATCCCTGTCTTTTGCTTATTTTTCTATTTTGTTTTCTATTTTCTGTGTTTGTTTATATATATACATACATATAGTTTTGTTTGTTTTGTGTATATACATAGTGACACATGCATACATACATATACGTATTAATATGTCACATATAATATAATACAATTATCTCTCAGTTTATGGGTTTTCATGTTTTTATTTTTTATTGTGTTCTTTGATAAACAGAAATTTATATTTTAACGTAATCTAGTTTTTCTACTTTTTCCTTTATGGCTTGGCCTCATTTGTCTGAAGAAATCCTTTACCACAGTGAAATTAAAACAACCACCACCACAAACACAGAAGTTATCCTATATTGTCTTCTAAAAGTTTTAAATTTCTTCTTTTCACATTTAATCCTTAAATCCATCTGACACTGGTTTTATGCATTGTGTGTGGGAGGGATCTGATTTCATTTTATTTCTCACAAGGATAACCAGTTAATTCTGCACCATGTGGTCCTTCGTTCATCCTTTCTTCCTAGATGTTCAATGCTACCAGCCACATACAAAATTTCCATTTATGCATAGGTCTATTTCCAGGCTCTCTCTTCTTATTTCTTTGGCATATTAGCCTCTATCTGCACCGGTGCCATATTGATTTATTTATTATACCTTTTCATGAAGCCTGGACACTGGTGGGGCAATCTCTTCCTCACCCTTTATTCTCTTCTGAGTGTCTTGGAAATTCTTGCCTTTTGCTTTCCTATGTACATATTAGAATTAACTTGTTAAGTCCCCAGAAGAATTTGTTCTGAATTGATAGATTAATTTGAGAAATGGTATATTAATCTGAGAAGTGGTATATTTATGAAATTGAATCTTCTCATCCAGGTATATGGTATATCTTATTTATTTATTTATTTTCAGTGGGTATTTGGGTTATTTTTCATTTTTTTGCTGCTAAAAAATATTGAATTTATTTAGGTTTCCTTAGATGTCTTTCAGCATAGTTTTACCACTTATACTTTTCTGCTGCTATTATATGTGGTAACTTTTTTTAAAAGTATGAAACATAACTATTGTTTGAGATCTTCATTGTAAACTATATTCTCACTGTGTTTTGTTGCCCTTCAGAGACAGTGAGATGGATGGGATAATTTTTCCCTTACCAAATAACTCTGGACTTCTAGACTGCTCTACTCTTCAAATCCTTAGATTTGCTTTTTATACTTTCTTGTCCTTTTCATTGCTGTTATGGTGTGAGGGAAGGACTCCTTTCCAAGCCTGAGCTTAATGTGCTCCTAACCATATGAAGCTTATTAAAATCATAGGAAATTTGCCATAAATACATTCTGTGACATTTATTTAAACTGCCCACAACCCTATTATTTATGTTCCTTCAAGATTCTCAAATAGTGGAGCTTGCAAAGAAAATCATGTCTGCAGAAGTAAGCTATTATTTCACTAATTAATAGTTATTTGTATCTAGTTTAAATAATTATATTACTATAGAAAAAAGAATGACAAGTAGAAAGAAGAGGTATATTCTTAGAAGTGATAACTCAGGACGCATTGTCCCATGGTTGTATCTCAATAAAGTTTTAGGTAAAATCCTTACAAGAAAATGAATACTCTCACAAGCATTGCCTCAGAAATCTAAGTCAACAGAATTATAGCCACTCTCATGTGTGTAATGGCAGTAAGGTTGCATAAGTGGACATGGCAACAGAATTTTGGGGCCATTTGGCTAATTTCTTTCTTTTTGTTAGTATTATTATTATTTTTTTTTTGAGATGGAGTTTCACTCTTGTCACCCAGGCTGGAGAGCAGTGGCACAATCTCGGCTCACTGCAACCTCCTCCTCCCAGGTTCAAGCAATTCTCCTGCCTCAGCCTCCCAAATAGCTGGGACTACACGCGCCTGCCACCACGCCTGGCTACTTTTTGTATTTTTAGTAGAGATGGAGTTTCACCATGTTGACCAGGCTGGTTTTGAACTCCTAACCTCAGGCAATCTGCCCTCCTTGGCCACCCAGAGTGCTGGGATTACAGGTGTGAGCCTGGTGCCTGGCCACCATTTGACTGATTTCTATAGGTATGTAAAATTCTAAGTTTCTAACTAAGCTGTGCCAAAAATCCAGCATAAATGAGCAAAATTTGAGTTTAATTGAGATGTATTACTGACTATCAGTTGCTACCTAAGGAAAGAGCCATCCATTGTCAGGATAATGAACATATGATGTCTAATAGGGTGTGAGGGGTGGTTGCAGAGGCTGAGGAGTTGGGTGCATTGGCCCTGAAGAATGGCCAATGTCTCTGAATTATGAGACTGTTTAGGTAGGACAGTGCATTTGTGTGCTTTTTCACTTTCACAATGACTCAGTGGCATTGTGGTAGGATTACCATAATTCTTCTCTCCTGTTGGAAATTTAAGTTTTTTACTCCATTGAAGTTAGGCATGACCATGTGATTTGCTCCAGCCAATAAAATGTGAGCAGAAGTGGCATTATCACCTCCAGGGGAAAACACTTAACGCCTTGCCTCCGTTTAGCTGCCTTTGAGGGCATGAAGAAACAACACTAGCCAGTTGCACAGAAAACTAAACAGTTGCTAGGACTGTCAACAAGACCAGACCTGCAGAGGACCTGGTGAGCCAGAAGCAGACTTGTGTTGCTAAAGGTTTGAAGTTGCTTGTCCTGCAGCAAAGCCTGAGATCCCCTGCCTGACACAGATACCAACCATCACAGTACATTTTGTGTGGATTATGAATTTAAGAACTAGCAGCAAGGACTGTGGGTTTCAGTTTCAGAGATCCAGAACCTCACTTTCCTCATGTGAACCCTGCCAAAGTTGAGGAATGTGGAACTTGCTATCCATGGGGTGGGGGAAAAAAGAAAGAAAGAAAATAAAAAAACTGATTTTCTCAGTTTTGAGATAAGAATGAGAAAGAGAGTAAAGTTATGTCACCAAAAGGACTCCATTCCCCACAAACCATAATTTGATTATCTTTCAAGGATTAAGAAAAAAGTGCATGTATGCACCTGTGTAATACATTTAACTACGTGTGATGTAAGCAGAGGGGCAAGCTTGCTGTCTTCTATCCTAACTGCTCTAATATCCTTAGGTCTAGAAAACAGTTGCTTCTTGAAACTGGGCTTTGTTCTTAACCCACCCTTGTATCTGATAGGCATCAGTGGCACAGAATTTATCAACAAATATGCAAAATGTGATATTAATTTGGTGTCTTTCCTTTGAAGCCAGGAAGTCCTTTTCCTCCTTTTCATGTTTCTAGCCTTGTGAGAGCTGCCACTTCATTTGGGGTCATTAAAGATAAAGGAGATTTGTACTCTTGGCATTTCTCACCCCTGATACTACCCACTTCAAAGGCCCTGTCCTTGTCTCTCTAGAATCCATAGTCCATACACTCATAACTGCCTTCTCCCAGCTCTCATTCGGTTGGCCTTCTCTGCTCCCCTAATGCTCCCCCCACCAGCACCAAAATGAACAAACAAAACCTTCCGAGCTCATAAGATCACAAGTCAATCTCTCTGGCAAGGAGGGGGAGTTCTATTTTCTATTCGTGCTCACCCAATCTTTTTTCTTCATCCATACCCCTGCCCATTCCATTCCTTCACCTCCTGTTCCTGCAGAGAAATCTCTATCCTCTCTCTATGGCACATTCCTGCTGTCTAGATATATTACGCGCGCTCACAAACATGCCGACTGTAAGAGCTGACATTCAAGTCGTCCTGCTCTACAGGATGACAAGAAGGCGCAGGGCTCATTCATGAGATCCCTACTGCCCTACTCACAGTGCAGGGGAGTCCCCTTGGTCCCCAGAGGCCACTTCAGGACTCTGAGACCACAAGGAAGCAAGGCAACAGGGGGCAAGGAGGATTTGCTGGGTATTTTTCCCTCAAAGAGCTTTTATGAGTAATAGAAGCGAGAAAGTCACTTGTACTCATATACAGTTTTGACGTTTCCTTTAGAGGAGATGAGTCTCAAAAGGTAGGGTCCCATGATAATATAAATTTATTATTTAAATTTATATGAAATATAAATTATTTATTACTTACTTTCATGTCTTTAAGTGCCTAATAGTTTTCTAGAAATTTTAATTGGATACTCAATACACCTTGAATATTTTCTCCCAATGCCACATCTAGTAACTGTAATGAAATAATAACAATATTATCTAAGATTTATGTACTAAGAACTATATTAAGCCCTTTAAATTTTCATAGCAATCCCACAAGCGAGGTGCTATTCTTACCCCTTTACCAACCAGGACTCAGCCTTTGGAGAGACTGCGGTTGCCCAAGGTTAACATTTGTGAAAGGCTGAGTGGGGACTGAGTCCTAGGCCCGTCCCATCTCAGACCCCAGACTGTTTATCCCCATGCTCAACAGCCTTTGATGTGATGGCCCAGTCTGACTCAGGGCTCCACAGTGGACTGAGTGTGTTAGCATCTGTTCTGATTCTCCGACTTTCCATGCTTTTTGGAAGAACTTAATATAAATAAGATTTCAGTTAGCTTAAATTTTTTTCTAGGTGCCAAAACGTAAGAGTAGAATTTAAGACCTCCGGATTTACTCTTGCACTTTCCATTGATCCATGACCCTTTCCTCTGCTCTGTGATGGCCAAAAGGTGGACATGGTCCAAATCACCAAGGAAAGAGGAAGCCTGAAACAGGGAGGTTTGTGGCTGTGACCATAGCCGGCCTCTCTGCAAACCTTGGTTTGCTCGCTGGTAATTGGAGGAGTCTGTGGTGCCCACAGGCTATCTGAGGGGTCTCTTGCAGCTGTGACATCTGGTGGCCCTAAACTCTCAGTGCCTGCCTGGCTTTTATGCGATCTCATATCTGAGCACCAAGCAACTCCTGCTTACTGCAGGCACCTTTCCTCTGTTCAGAGAACGTGAGCAACATTGAGAGCGTTTAAGGGGCGATCGGGTGAACAGATCGGAGTCCATGCCTTCAAGTGGCCAAAAGCTGTTTCGCTTGCTGGAGCTTTTGAGCCCGTTGCAGTCAGCCTGGAATCTCCAGTCCTCCTTTTCACCCTAGCTTGCAGCCCACCGGAGCTAGTAAATTAAGACCTTTGCCTTTGACATTTGGGTTGGGAAAAAAGTGAAAACCGATCTAATAATAATTAGTTATGGTTTAATATGCGAGATTGAAGCGTTCTCATTTTTCATTCTGGAGCCTGGTGAGAAGGAGCCAAGAGCAGAGATTGATGGGGCAGCATAAAGCCCCGCAACGTTCCCATGCCAAGAGAAGTAAATGACCCTCAGGCGCCTTCTTATATCATGTGAAGAACCCATGACAGCCCCAAAAGAAATGGAGAGACCCAGCGAAGGTGGGGGACAAAAGAGGGGTTTTTTTCGTTGTTCTCTTAGGCCAGGCACCTTGGCACGCACATCCCTGCCTATTGATTGTGTAAAGACTGTGGTCTTCAGGCTCCAAGAAAGAGGACTTAGATTCAGATAACCGGCTCTGGGGAAATCGCAGCTTGTTTTTGTAACACTGGAGATGTATTTACTTTTCACTTAATGAAGGGGAGTGATGCCTTGGATAAGACATGACCCGACACTAACTACAAGCATTAAGCCCAAACATTACAGGGAAAGCCCTTCCCAGAAATGTCCAATGTGTTACTATGTAGAATCAGTATTGGTGATTTTAGTGCCGTGGAGGGATTTCATTAACTTTCTGCAGGGAAGACGCTGTGGAATGGTGAGGTAAATCTAAAGACATTCTGTGTGCGAGTGTGCGCACGCACGCCCGTGCCTACGTGTGCACGCGGCATAGCTGTAATTTGACATCATGTGGTGAGATTAGCCTGTTTCTCACTGGCGGGAAATTCAGTGTGGCCCAGAAAGTTACAGAGGGAGGAAACTGTGAATCAGTTGAGAAGGAAAGTATTAACTAATTTTTGATATATCACTGTGTCCTGGAAAAGAATGAAGATTAGGAGAGAAAAGGCTGGAACAGGAGAGGAAAAACAGATGGTGCCTTGCAAAGAACGCTCCTGCAGTTTTTCACATCTCCCAGTGGGACCTGAAATGTGAACACAGAGTTGAGGCTGAGCAGGGAGCCAAATACACGGCTGCAGACAGGCCAGTGTGGCCCCATGACCTGGGCGTGTTGTCCCAAGGCCTGGAGACTGATGCCCAGGGGGGCCCTGGGGAGGGCCGGCAGATAGATGCTGCCCTGTGGGGAGCGGGCAGCTGAGGTCAGCAGGACCATCAGTCGAGTGCTTGGTTTTATCCGTAGTGAATGAGATGGCAAGGATCCAGCCATGGGAATTTTAGCAGAATGGTTATGTGTAAGGAAATTGGCATAAAATAAGAGAGGGCAAATGGGGCTTGCCACAGAATACCACAACCAGAACACAAACATCTTAATGACTTTTAAAGATTCTTGCAAAGTTTCAGACCTGCCTTCTACTCAGCAAACATACCCCTACCTACCCTTATTTGCCTCTTCAGGGTTTCTAGATCCTTCCCTATCTCCCATTTGCCTGTAGAGCTGAATGAAACCAGAGACCAAGCCAAGGGTGGGGAGCCCACTGGCCCAAACAGGCTCTTTAGCAAACCCCACGCTCTCTGTGACCTTCTGTAGATTTGAAGGTTGTCTTGAGCCGTTTGCCTGAAAGCCAGAGTTTCTAGCTCCAACAAATACGAGTCTCACAAAGTAAGAACAAGGCCTTAGTGTCTGAGATGTGGGACTTCATTCAATGCTGTGATTTTAATATAAGAAATGAGAGACTAAATTATAATGACATTTCAAAAAAGAATAACATTTTTATAAATACCAAAGTCTACCAGCAAACTCGGTGGTAGATAAAAGATTTCTAGCTACTGTAGAAAGAGCATTCAACGTGCAATGCTGGCAGTTCTATGTGAGCAGGTAGAGAAAAGAACAGCAATTTTAGATTTTTGAGGAATGTGGTGTTATGGGAAGGCACAAGTGGTAAGGCCTCCTGCAGTGGTCCTCAAGCTTGAACAGAATCATGAAGAAGGTTTGTTAAAACATAGATGGCTGGGCCATACCCCCACAGTTTCTGACTCAGTGGGTCCAGGGTGGGACTTCTAACAAATTCCCAGGTGACGCTGATGCTGCTGTTCTGGGGCCTGTACTTTGAGAACCAGTGGCTTAGTTAGGATAAAGATACATGCATAGATTACATTTCTATTTACCCACATCTGCAACTGTATTCTGGCAGGAAGCGTAATGGACTGTAACAAAGCCAACACTTATTGGACCCCTTTCCTGTCCCCAGTCAGTGGTTTCAGGGAGCAGCTGAGCTGAGCAGAGATCATCATTGCTGGCAGTGGGAACCCAGGTGTACTGGACCCCTGAGGTGTGCTGCTGGCTGAAACGAATTTAGGATTGAGGAAAGGGGCATGAAATATTAGAATGTTAGCATTGGAAGGGAGCTAGGAGAAAGTCTGATGATTATGGAATAGCCATTGAGTGAGAGAGCCTTGAATTTCAATTCCAGCTGTGACACTTACTAGCTTTGAAAACTTAGCAAGTTACTTAACCCCCATGAACCTCAATTTCCTCCTCTGTAAAACTGGGAACCCTAAAAGGCTTGTGTTTCAATCACAATTCTTAGTTGCAATCAACTGAAGTCCAGTCTGGCTGGTTTAAGCTGAAAGGGAATTTATTACAAGGATATTGAGTTCTACAGGGAAAACAAACTGTTTCACCAACAAATCAATGGTATGTAAAAAAAAGAGTGAGAGAAGAGCTGTTGTTGAATAAAAGAGACATCTGAGACATAACAACCAAAGGTAATTGGTGGACTTCACTTGAATTGTGATTCGAGCAACCACCATGAAAAGACAATTGGAAGAAGTGGAATAAGGCTGGGTATGAGATGACATTAAGGAATTACTGTGAATTTTTTTAGGTGTAAAATTGTCATGAGGGTTACTGTTCTTGTAGAGGCTCTAACAGAGACTAACACACTAAGGTATTTACTGGTAAAATGACACAACGTCTGAGATTCACATCAAAAAACTCTAGGGAAAGAAGTCATAGGAGGACAGGAGTGGAGGAGTGTAGAAAAAACAGGATTGGCAAAACGTTGATTATTGCTGCACCTCAGTTATGAATACATGGTGATTTATTTTGCTGTTCTGTGTGGCTGCATGTGCCTGTGTGCTTTTGAAATTCTTCATAATAAAATACTCACACAAAACAGGAAACAGCCTGTCTATGAGGGCTGGTGAATAAGGCTCAGATATCTCTTGGGAAAAGACTGAGGCGCTGTTACCATTGTCACCAATCCCCAGACATTGGAGCTTGCACTGTTGGCAAGGGAGGTTGTGAGAGTGATTAACTAGCATTCTCAAATTCTATACCAGGGTGTCTCTAGCAGCAAGACTCACAAGGTAGGAAAATTTCCAAGCTCAGAAGAGGGATTCAGGAGATGGGTGGCCAAACAAAAACAAAAACAAGAACAACGCTAATGTCCACTAGAGGACATACTAGGTACTCAACCCGTGTTGGTACCCTCTCCCCTTCTTGTCCCTGAGATGCGTGTAGCCCAAATCTCCATCTTATGCTAGACTTTCTTTTTTTGGCATCTTAGATAGCTAGGTGTCTCATCCCAATAATTTTCTAATCTCCTTTTAAAGGATCAAATTCTTCCAAAAGCCAGGAATTTTATCTCACTGCTTCCCAGTGAGAATCATTCCATTTTTGGCATTCCCAACAACTGGAACAACTTTATTCTGAGTGTATAAGCTGTCGTGTCCAGCCATTGTTCTAAATGTAGCACCCGTAGAATGTGTCAAATCCATCTTCCACAAGGGGATTCTACAGATACTTAAAGATTTTCATAATCTTGTGTTTTCCAACTCTCAATCCAGGCCCCAGCACCTCATCGATGCCTCTTTTTCATCAGATTAAATATATGTGAAACAGGTAAAAATCTTAGTTTATAACTTTAGGTATAGGAGAAGTATGCCTTCTTTCTCTAAAATTCAAATTCCAGTGGACCCTTGAACAACACAGTTTTGAACTGTGCAGGTCCACTTATACACAGATTTTCTCCCACCTCTGCCACCCTTATGACAGCAAGACCAACCCCTCCTCTTCCTCCTCTGCCTCCTTAATGTGAAGATGATGAGGATGAAGAACTTTATGATGTTCTACTTCCGCTTAATGAATAGTAAGTATATTTTCTCTTCCTTATGATTTCCTTTATAACATTTTCTTTTCTCTAGCTTACTTTATTGTTGGAACACCATATATATTACATATAATGTATCAAATACGTGTTAACTGACTATTTATGTTGCTGGTGAGGCTTCTGATTAACAGTAGGCTATTAGTAGTTAAGTTTTTTCAGAGTCAAAAGTTATACCTGGACTTTTGACTATGAAGGGGTTGGTACCCTTAAGCTCTTTATTGTTCAAGGGTCAACTAATCCCTATTTGAGCCCTCTTTCCACTAGCATTGCAGAAACCTGACTATAATCAAGCTATGGTTCCCCTATAAATTCCTCTGAGGTTGCGCTAAGTCCCAGTGCCCACAGAATGTTGAGGCATTTAGGAGCATGTGGCCTCTGCTCCTTCCCGTCATCTGTCTTGGCAGATGCCCACTAGATGTTCCTGCCTTCACTCATCTGCCCCGTGGCCACTTTTTGATGGCCTGCCCAGTCAACAAATGCTTTAAACCCTGTCTGAGCTCTTTGTCTCTGCTTTAAAAGACATACTCCCCCTGGAGAATGAGCTCTACTAAGTAGCAAGTAGGATCCCCTTACCCATATTGGTAGCCAAGTCATGTATATGTGAAAAGTTGCTTAAGCCTCTAGCTCCTAGAGGCAGTCTCAAAATAACACAGAGGATTCCAAAGAAACTCTTGAGGTTTGCTAGTTTCCTACTTGATCCACTCTCCCCTTCCCTTCCCCACTGTGTTGCCTGGCTTGTATCCCAGCTGGCCCTGTCCAGGGGCATAGAAAGCCCCCATGAGCTGGGTCATCCAGTCTCACCATCAACCCATCAACAGCTCCTGTTAGGAGACCAGCTCATCTTGGCAGGAGCTATATTACAGCAAGATTAGAGCAACATCTGACTATGTTATTTTGTATTCCTCCATATTCCCACCTCCATTCCCACAGGATTCCTCTCCTATCCCTGACCAATGTCCTATCTGTGATATTCTGTGCTGCACTTGGCTCTGTTCCAGACTCTTCTGTCCTTTGTGCAGGCTGAAGCTTGCTTACTGATAGCTGGGAACTCTGTGCCCACTGGCTCCTTCTCTACAGCCTCAGCTGCTGTTGCATCAGAGTTGTATGTTCTCATGCCCCTATGATCCAGGTAGCTAGGGGAAAGTAAGCAGTCCCCTAAGTATCGGGATGAGGTCCAAGTTCCCTGAAATAGGGGTGAAATGTATATCAGACCCTTGCTTCTACTATAGCAAAGTGTGGGTCTTGGTATGTTCCCTAGCACCTAGTGAAAAATGTGTCCTTGAAAAATAAATAATAGTAATGAAAATTTTCATCCAAAAGAAAATCTAGACGTGAAAGCTGAAGGCTTCTTTATAGTTTTGCATGTGCTTTTATTTTATTTTTATTTCTTATTTTTTTAAATGAGCAGGTCTTAAATGGAGCTCATAAGTAACGGGCTTCTAATAGCTTTGATAATCAGTCTGGGCTGAAATCAGGGTAATTTAATGAGAATTATAAATCAGCTCTAAAAGAAATGTGACATGTCCAGCTTTTTCCATCCATGTTAAATTTCAGTGTATCTACAATAACTACAGATTCTGCCAAGCTTATCTGCATGGGGACAGGAGCCGTGTCTGTCCATCGATCTCCCCCAGTGCCTAGCACAGGCCTCGGCACAGCCAAGGAATGCAATAAATCATTGTTAAATAAATGGAAGCTTTTTTCTACATAGTGTAGGTTGAACATTTAAAATTATTTTGAAAAGGAAATGTTTCCTAGAATCTCGTCTACCTCCTTAACACGGTATGGATATTGCAAACTAATGTTATCTGTATAAATCCACATTCCCTTCCTCACAACTCCAACATCCAAAAAGCTTTGGGACCCTAAAGATTCCTTCTCACTTGTTTCAAAGCAAAACCTGACGTGACCCGAAGGCTATGCATAATCTTTACTTATTCTGCTTGGTTTGAGTATTCAGTATTTTGCATTCCAAATAATGGGTTTGATTATGGGGTAGACCCAGCCCCTGCTGAGGGCCCCAGGCAATTTTATCCCACCTACCTGGTTACTAACTTTCTAAAAACTAAAACAATTATACATTGCCAAAGACACTTAGCCCCAGGATTTTAAATCAGGGCACATAGACCTGGAGTCTTAGAAGCAACGGCCCCAAACATGGAGGAACTCACTCAGAAAAAGAAAGTACCTCTTCAGAGATATTTCATCTGCAGTTTTAAACATAAAATGTGTACTCAAAACTGTTGGGGATTGAGATCCTGAAGCTATTATGTCTTCATTGCTTTATCTTAGTGAATATATTTATAAAAGCTTGCATATGTTTATTCCTAAGTTTAGTACCTATAACCCTATTCTTCAGAGCTTGTCTGATTTGAGACTCGGAAGAGAGGAAGACGCTCACCTTTTGGATCACTGTATGTGTCTAGATGTGCAGAATAACTTCGAAATATAAGATTTAAAAATATATGTATTAACCGAAATTTAATCTATCCAGGTTATCATAAAAGCAGTTGATGATTCTCAACTATCCCAATCTAAAAAACGTGATTACAGGCCCAGCGTGGTGGCTAATGCCTATAATCCCAGCATTTTGGGAGGCCAAGGTGGGAGGATCACCTGTGGTCAGGAGTTCGAGACCAGCCTGGCCAGCATGGCGAAACCCTGTCTCTACTAAAAATACAAAAATTAGCCAGGTATGATGGTGGGCGCCTGCTATCCCAGCTACTTGAGAGGCTAAGGCAGGAGAATCATTTGAACTCAGGAGGCGGAGGTTGCAGTAAGCCAGTGTTGTCCCACTGCACTCAGGCCTGGGTGACAAGAGCAAAATTCTGTCTGAAAAAAATTAATCAATTAAAAATGTGATTCCAAATCTTTAGATCAATTCTGCTTTCATAATTTTCTCTTCCTCTATGAAAATTCTGTTTCGGTAGCTCTTTTTAAGTCTTGTAATGTTTTGCAGTGCGTTTTAACAAAGGATGGTATTCTTCATTATTTCCAACATTAGAATTTTAAATTCCATGACATTTTAGCAGGATAGAGTTTTGGACAGTTGTTCTGGAAATGCTCTCAAATAACACCATGCAAGTAACTGTTGGATGCAGAAAGGACTAAACGCAAAAGGCATACAAGCCACATTATTTTGGCTGAGTAGGAGAGTAGGAAGGTTATGAAAAGTACCCGAAGGCTGAATTGCACAGCAGAGAGGAGACTGCACAACTATCGTGGCAAGAGAACCTCATCGCCACTTCACAGATGAGGGAACTAGAACTAGGGCCAGCGAGGTGAAGTCATGTGCCTCAGGTTGCATGGCTGGATCACATCCTTGGCCAGTGGAGGACCTAGGCCCTGTAGGGAAGAATGAACAATTTGCAAAACTCCTGTAGCCCTGAAGTCTAGCTCCAGAGACACTGATAAGAAGGTAGTGCTGATTAAGGTATGGAAAAGTGAGCCCCAAGCAGTACAAAGTGGTGGGAAGGAACTGTAAATTGATACAGCACAATGGAAGACAATTGATCACTATGTGACCATGAGGATGCTCTCTGATCCCCAAACTTTTGAGAATCTATACTTATCAAATAACCGGGAATGTTGCTCCAAGGTACACAAGTAAGATTGTTTATCACAGGATTGTTTAAAATATTGAAAATTTTAGAACAACTAAAATGTTCGATAATCATAATACAGTTAATTAACAAATTAAAATCACATAGAAAAATGTGTAATGGCATGAGAATCTTTTTACTGTATGTTATTAAATGAGGATAAAAAGTTAAGAGAATATTAGGGACAGCATGATCAGTCCTAATTTTTTAAATTATATGGCACCTGTGCTTTTCCCTTCCTACCAAAAAGTCATCACAGGATTATTCAAAACTCATGGCTGTAGGTAACAGAAACCCACTAAAGATCGTTCTATCTCTCTGCTATTGTCATTGTTATATTTAACAATTCCAAAGAGATCCTAAGGGCTCTTGATGCTAGTCTACCATGTAGAACATGAGCAGGAGGTAGAATGTTCCCATTCCATTCTATCAGTGACAAATTGAAGACGTTTTGTCCTGGCAGGGGGTCCCTTCCATTTCTCATAACCTTCACCCAATCCACTGACAATTACTGAGCACTTGCTCTGGGCTTACCACCATGTGCAACAACAGTGGAGGAAATAAACCAAACCTGGAGGTTACCATCTCTTTGGAAACACCTGATCTGAAGTCGCATGAGTGTAGTGGGGTTTTGTGGAAGATGTGGAGGAAGCATGAGACCCGGTTCCTGGCGTGGAGACATAAATACATAAAATGTTTGAATAATCATGTGAGGGAGTCTGACCAAACACCGCGATTGTGGGCTATGGGCTGCGGTGCTACAGACACAGAGGGCAGGGCTGTCAGTGCAGAGAGAGTGATGGGGAGAGGCTTCCTAGGGGAAGAGAGACAGCTAGGCTGCGAAGGGTGAGTGATTTGTAGAACGAGACTTCAGGGGAGGATAGAACGCATTTCAAGCAGATGAACAAGGATGATTCAGTGCAGAACATTCTGACACAGCTGTTGATCTCAGCTCTCCCAGAACAACCATTTTTAAAATTGAAGTGTAATATTTTACTTCATTTGCAACAGGAATCCATAATCCAACTCCTGACTCTTGTAACTTGCATCAAGAATAATGAGATCAATATCTTTAACATAACAGAAGCTTCCACAGATAAGTAAGAAAAACACAAAAGGATTGACAGAATGAACGATTCACAAAAATAATCAACAGGACTGGGTAACAGAAATAAGCAAGGCTGGGTGAGCCACTGAAGGTGATGTTCTGTGTTCTATACTCAACTGGTAAATCCCGAAATTTAACCAAGTGGGGGATCATGACCTTCTGCCTTTTATTATTATCTCCTAAGAATACAAATGCTAAAAGCAACATAGTGAGTGGCCAAAAAAATAGAGTTGAGAGTTTGCAACAAACTCGTAAGTGTATTTGTGAAACCTAAAAATCACACTAACAAAGTTTGTATTTTCTCAATCTCTGAAAACAAACATAAAACACTGGTGTAAGGAGAAAATTCTTTATGACTGAATATAATAAGCTTGTTTAGATGTTTCTCAAAATTATTTTCCTACTGAATGCAGTCATATAAAGAATCAGGCATTGTGAACATTTGGAATTACTTCCAGGCAATTTTTCAACTCATCATCGCAGACAATTTTGACTTTTGTCACTTTTCAGATAACACATTAATTATCCATTTCTGGTTTATTATAAGCAATTCAACTGAGTGGATGGTCAAACAAAAACAAAAGCAAACAAAATTATTTCACTCTAGGAAGCATATCTGCTTGTTCCTGGCGAGGCTGCCATTGCATGTTGGTACCAGGAGCAGAGTAAAGCTCTGATCTGGCCCCAGGTGGATCTCAGACTAGTTCTGTAGACTTCCAGACAGGTGCAACACCAGCATCCCATTCCCCTTCTGCCAGCTCACCCAGGCAGGGCCCAGACAGTGACTGGAATATCACCATGGGCTCTCATGAGCGGGGACAATGATGACAGTGGAGGAGAATGTCCAGCCAATGCCCAATAGGTAAGTATTGTGAGTAAGACATCAACCTCCAGTGAAAATTTGGGCTGCCGGTTATGGCAGCGTAACTAAGCCCATTCCCAAGTATGTGAGACAGGGAAAAAGAAAATTGGAAAATTCATAGAGCATAGAACCCAATAGGTGGTCTATAATCCTTGCCTCCTTCCCTTATAATCCCTAGTGTCTATTGTTGCCATTTTGTGTCCATAAGCACCCAGGGTTTAGCTCCCACTTATAAGTGAGAACATGCGGTGTTTGTTTTTCTGTTTCTGCATTAATTTGCCGAAGATAATGACCTCCAGCTGCATCCATGTTGCTCTAAAGGACATGATTTCGTTCTTTTTATGGCTGTGTAGTATTCCACGGTATACATCTACCATGTCATCTAATTTTTATATGCTTTAGCTCTGTCACATGTCTCCCCAAAAGTCATGACCACAGAGCCACAAGTGAGGTATTCAAAGAGGACAAGACACACATTGCTTAATATTTCAAAATTATTACACTGCCATTGATTTTTTAAATGTCTTATTTGGAATAGCACCTATGTCACATTATTTAAAACGACCTTAGTTGTGGCATCCCTTTTTTCTTTGACATTGATTTTTGTTAATAAGTCTGTCTAATGCTGACCTTCTGGGCCAAATCTGATGGAAAAAGGGAGTGATCATGATGCGACATAAATCAGAAAATGGACTAAAGATGGGAAAAGTTATATTTCTAGAATGCCCTGTAAAATTCTTTCCGGTGGCAATTTCATTTAAAAGAGAACATTTATTTAAAACACAACTTATTTTAGTTGCAAACCTCTGCTCTCAAGGAATTGGTAAATATGGAAATACAGAGGTGAAAATATCACAATATGAGAAAAAATATACATGCCAAATGAACAACAGCTCAGAAAAACCTGTTTCATGTGAGCAATATCATACTTACTAATAGATGTATCATTATACATCAAGTACAGGCAATGGCACAAAATATGTGCTAAGTAAATCATTGCTGAATGAGTGTATAATAGGAAGTGAACAGTAAGAGAGCAAATTACAATAAATTTTATCTTTTCCTTCCCTTTTAATCAGTTTATTAAACATGACAATTGTCATACATTTCAGGTTTATTTATGCACAAGTCTTTGGTCTAAATACAAAGCTGATTTGTTCAGATGTCTAAGGTCAATTCAACATAAACTTAGCTTTGCAAATGCCTACTCTCTGTCCTTTTACTGTTAGCCTTGCCACCACATAAGTCCATTGGATGATTAGAGGACTGAGTTCATTTTGTGTCTTTGATTTCTTGTTAGTTTACTGATAACAATTCTGGTAAGTTCCCTTTATGACCAAGGAAGTGCTTTGTTTGGATAAATCATATATATTTAAAGGTTTTATGAAATAAATCAATTTTTGAATCTTCCTGTCACCAAATTTAAGAACTTTTCAGGGATAAAAGAAACAACTCAGCCAGGCGCAGTGGCTCACGCCTGTAATCCCAGCACTTTGGGAGGCCAAGGTGGGAGATTACAAGGTCAGGAGATAGAGACCATCCTGGCTAACACGGTGAAACCCTGTCTCTACTAAAAATACAAAAAATTAGCCAGGCGTGGTGGCGGGTGCCTGTAGTCCCAGCTACTCAGGAGGCTGAGGCAGGAGAATGCCGTGAACCCGGGAGGTGGAGCTTGCAGTGAGCCGAGATCGCACCACTGCACTCCAGCCTGGACGACAGAGCGAGACTCCTTCTAAAAAAAAAAAAAAAAAAAAAAAAAACCAGAAACATAACTCACTTGTACTTATGAGACCATAAAACCAAGTTGCTTTAGAAAACTTTGTTTTAATTTGCTTTCTAAAGCAGTCCCCCAGGCTAAAAAATTCATTTTGTCTTTTCTGCAATACTTTACAAGAACTGTGTGATCATCATTTCACTTTATCCATCATTTTTTGTGCCATCCCTTTAAACTCAGTTTTGTTTAAAGTCAAATATTCAATGTTTTTTATAAAATGTTATCATGAATCACCAGCAGGAAGGATTCAATGTAACTACCGTTCTTTTCTTCAAGTAGTGATAGAAATTTCACTAACTTAGCAACATTGAAAATTTGGCCTTACACTTGTAACATTTGCCACGTGATACTTTAAATAATCTTCCAAATGTCAGCTGTAATATTATCTCTCCCTGCTAAGACAATGGATGGGCCTAAAATTGGCTAGAAAAGACAGCTGGGTCTCTCTAGGGTTCTTGAAGGAAGATGCCAGAAAATCTTGATTAATACCATCACTCCCTCTGGAATTAATTTTTAGTTCTCCCATCAGGTGTGTTGATGGAAAGAGGTCTTACAGTTCTAGTAATTGCCTCGGATTCCTTCGCTGTCCTTCATCAGGACCTCTAATGAAGTCTGAGCTGTAGCCTGGGGTTGATGCCAGACTGGAATGCAGGGAGGCTGAAAGCTGACACCAGTTCAACGGAGCAAAGGGCTCTGCGCTGAGGTTGTCTCCATGACAACCTGGGTATTTTCCTGGTGATGCATTTACACAGCAGGGTTAAAGTTCTGTGAAAGCAACAGCTGTTGTAAAAACAGTATATTAAATATGTTTAGGACTGTAAAATGTGCATTCTTCTCTGTGGCATTTTATTGGGGGAAATTCTAAACATGCAAAATGTCTTTAAAACAATGATGGGGTATTTCTTTTGACAAATTTCTTTTATTTTTGTTTTTGAAAGGAAGAGTAAGGAAATACTTAATGTTCCTTGTTTCCTAGCATTTTTTAAAAATTATCTTTTCATATCAAAATATCCAGCCTACAGCCCTGACCCTATTGTGTCTGCAATAAGTTACTTGACAGGTAACAGTTTGGGGAAATGAAAGCAATAAGTTTGCTTCTGTAACCAAAATCATTTGTCACGCTTCTTATTTGATGTTGTTCTTATGTGTTCACCATCTTTTAGTCTTTTGTGCTAACTGACTATTCTGACAGGTATTTGAAAAAAGAAACAAAGTATTTTTCACATAGTTCAAAAATATGTTGATGTTTTCATAGAACAATTTTTGCTTGTTTGCTTTTTACAAACAAACTTATGACAGGCATTTTGGTACACTGCACTGATTTGCAAGAGGTAACCTGACCTTAACTCAGAGTTCTGTAAATCCATGCATCACCGTGGCATTCTGAATAGAGTGACCAACTATCCCAGTTTGACCTGGACAGAAGATTTTCCTGAGACATAAAACTTTTGCTACTAAAATTGAGAAAGTTCCAGGAAAACCAGGACTTCTTGGTCACTCTAGCATTCAACAAACATTGGCCAGCATCTGTTAATATGCCAGGCTCTATACTGAGGCAGTGAGATCTAAAGTCAACTGGTCACTGCTCTGTTCCCATCTCTTTTGGTAATTTTGTAGAAAAACTGCAGCAAATCGATTCTGGCTCTCTACCTGAATGTGCTCATATCTCTAACAGGAGATAATAGAAGGTGGATGTTAGTTCATGTTAGTTCCTGAAATGTTGAGAAACCAAAGCACTCTCAGGTGACTGTATGTTTCTGCCTCAAGCTGCCATCTTGGTTGGAATAAAGGGCCATTTTCCAGTGGCCTTCTGATTTTCTCTGCCTCCACACCAGTAGAGGCCAGCATTGGCCTGGGAAGCCCATTCATGTAGTACCTTTGCTTGTAGCGGTAGGTGGAGAGTGCAAGATTTCATCTGTCCTGGTCAAATCAAGACAGACCCCGTACAATGAATCGTGTGGCATTTTACCCTTGCTTTCTTCTGTCCTGGGTATTGAGCAAAGGAAACTAAAAAAAAAAAAAAAAAAAAAAAAAAAAAAAAAAAAAAAAAGGTCTATGAACTCTCCAGTCACAGAGAATATTTGCTGGGAATATTTTTCTAAATAATATGAAGCAAGAGGTATTGGCTGCCTGGCTATACTATCTAATGTAAGTATCCCTGGGAAGTTCAAGAGCAGCAGACACATTTTCTCTTTCCTTGAAAGTGAGGTTCATAACATTGGTCTACTTCTATTGTTTATGACTAGAGGAAAGGAAGCACCCATGCCTGCCTTTTAGAAACAAATCTCCAAAGTAAAAAATAAGGTAGCCAAAGAGATGCACACTTTGCATTGTAACCAGGCAGGGTGTCCCAATAGTGGGAGTGGAATCCCCCAGCCAACCACACAGAGCAGAAACCCTACGCTTGAATTCATTCATTCACCAGATATTTATTGAGTGCTTACTGCATATCAGGCTCTGATCTAGTGTCTGAGAAAAGAACAGTGGGGAAAACAAAAACAAACAAACAAGCAAACAAGGCAGAGATTCTTGCCCTCAGTGAAGCTTACATTCTACTGAAGGAAAGCAAATTAAAACTCTAGAGCCCACATGCATGTGAACACACCACAGAGCTTACTATTGTCATGGCCCTTACAGAAGAGATTAAAACTCACCTGTTTTCTTAGCTAAATGAACTTATGTTGACAAGTTGACAGACAGACTGAGCAACTATAGTGCATTGTTAAATGCTAGAATGGAGATTTTGCAGGTAAATCGGATCTGATCTTATCTTCTGATTTAATCTTGAAACTGGTCGAGATGAACCACTTTTTGAAAGCTAGTTCTGTAGCTAGTCTATGGCCAGAATGACCAGATACCACCTGAGGGCCACAGAGAGCTAGATGATTTTGATGAACTGTAGTTGTTATGGACATATAGTCCCATTGGAGAGCATTCTTCAAACTTGATCCTCATGGTTGTGCTAAGAACAAACTTCTCATGGTAGATATGTTTTTCCTTATTTTAAGGCTTCTGTATCTTTCACTTGGATATCAGAAGTTGACCTATAATATTCAGTTTACCACTCAAATAATTTTTTCAAATACTTTGATAGATTTCCAAAAGATTGATCAGAAACTGGAGCACATGAACAGTGTTAATTTACATGAATAAACTCATGATCTTGAGGATAAATGATAACATTTAATACCAGATCTTTCAAATAGAAGCTACTATAATGCTTTGTTTATAACATTTGTGTCTCTTGGGTTATGCATCTGGACAAAGATAAGGTATAATTTCAATGAGCACTACATCCCACATTTAATATTGTCAAGGATTTTTAAACAATCTCTTCTGCCCATGGCATGGATAGAGGGGGTAAGATCTTTCTTACTTTAAAACAAAGCTCCACTGTAAAGAGAATTCCGTTTTGAGTTATTTCATAGACAAGAAAGAAAGTTTAAATATGTTAAAAGAAAGCTGTTTTGAGAAAAGAACAGTTTTATCTACTATATTCCTAGCAAGGCTACAGCATAAAATTTGATTCTGTTTAAAAATAAAATCATCTTGGAGGAAAGCCATGGAATTGAGCCTAATAGGCACCTGCCAAAAGATCTTATCTGGAGCCATCTCCTCCTGAGTGGGACATGTTTTTAAGCATCTGAAAAGCCTACATTATTTCTACCTACAGCTAAGAGGTCTAGGGTAAGTAGAGAAGGCCTTAGTCTGTGGATCCTTTTAGAGGTTTGGTTTGGGTTTACAATCTACTTTTAGAAGATAGAAATAAGTATTTTAAAAACTGGTTTCTGGATTTTGGAGGGCAAGGATGGAATATGAAGTCCTGGGTTGGAAAACCTATGTCCTAAAACTAGTTGATTGGACCAGTTTCAATCTGGTGGCTTCTAGAATTGAACCCATTGGGACTACCCTATCAGACTGCCTACACTACAGAATTGAGATGGCTGTGGACCACAAATCAGAAGATAGAGCTTTTCTAACCGGCTTTCTCATCAGATTTTGGGCCATGTTTCTCTAGGGGAATGATTTAATTCATCTAGGAAACTATTTTCTATGCTGTGAGCTCTGTTCCCTTTCTGCCCTTTGCTTCTGCAGGACTGGACGCTTCCACTCCAGAGCCATGCCCCACCTCTGGGACTCTCCCACTGCCTGTACTCCCAGCACAGAAAGCAGTCTAAGAGAGAGGATTCTTTGAGATTAGCAAATCCTTCAAAATCCTTACACATCAGCAGATGGGGGTGCCATCTGATACCACCATTCTGATGACAGATACAGTGACTTTCTTAGTGGGGAATTACAACGATCTCTTAAAAGTGAGCCTGGGAAAGAAAGGTTTAAAAGAAGGTATACTATTTTCCTGAAACCTAATTTTTTCTAAATTCTAAACCTTTTCTAAATAGATCAATTTCATCTATGGAGCAGCTTGCTGATTTGAAACATGTACAATTGGCCCATTAATGTCTAATTTGCACAAGGATTTTTGGACGTAAGTTTTCATAAGTTTCCAGAAAGCTACCTTGTAGTATAGCCAGTTTCCCAGAACCTAAAACAAATTAGATTAATCATGCTAGAAACTAAATAAAAGTGCCTTGTTGGGGCCTGTTTGGGCAAGCCCTAATATTCTCTCCTGTTGGCCAAGAGGAACAGAGCATCTTGGAGGGCTTAGCTACCACCCACTCTGCACGAGAACAGCGATCGGACTCTGAGCTTCAGGGCATATTACTCTTCCTGGGTTCAGACAGATGCCAGAATCTGGTTCTGTTGCAGGAGTAAATAGTCACAACTTTCGGTGATTTTTATAGGTAGTGTTTAATCTATGGAGAAGTGTGATTTTCACACACTTGAGCTCAGGGCAAAGAACATTTTCTTTTCCGTTGTGGTCATCTGGCAGAACTGTTTTAGTTCCTCTTCCTGACTTGCTGTGTGTCTTTCCCCACCACCCTTCTGTTCTCATGCTGTGTGATTCACCAGCATCTCTATATGGTTAAGGGTATTTATAAGTCATGGGGCATGCACTGACACTTGATTTGTTACTGGTGTTGATTTCTTTCATAAGGCTGCATAAACTTCTTCCTGCATGTCACAGGGCTGCTGGAGGAACTTAGCCCTAGCCATGTGCCACTAATCGGCCTGGCTCTGTAGAGAGCATGGAACTGAGCCTGCTGTTGCACGGAGATCGAGTTTACTCCCAGGCACTGTCACTTGATCCCTCCCATGATCTCACCAGCATTCAGGAACTGAAAATATTTACTTTGTGTTGATCTGACAAAACCCAGTAAATGGCAACCTTTACAGGGCCCAGAACGCATGCCAAAGGAGCAGAGAGAGGGGCGTCCGAATAACTCCTGTTCTGCTTGCATGTGGGGGTTTTCTGAGCTGCAATGCAAGCCTAGAGCCAGTCAAGTCTCAGGTTTCTTTGGCCTCTGAAACCAGTATTTACTGACCAGGGCTTTGGAACTGAATAAAAGTATGTCAGACCACCCATTTTCATTGCTAAATCTCTTTCTTGGAAATGTAGCCGGAAAAGGTTTTCTGATCATTTCTCTATCTCTCGTAAAGATTGCTCACTCCCTCGATGACTTATTTAACACATTTTTACTGAGCTACCATCATTTTCTAGGCTCTAGTCTAGGTGCTGGGTATTTAACAGAGAGCCAGAAGTATTAGCTTCAAGACAATGAATCAATAAGATGATTTCAGATTGAGATAACTGGTTGAAAAGAAACAACCAGGGGATATGATAGAGAGTAACTAGAGCCTTGTGACCAAGGGTGATTATAGCAGGCTTTTCAGAGATGCTGCTATTTGACTCAAGACCTAAAGAACAATAGGCAGCCATCCACAAATTAGTAGGTCAGTTTTAAGGCAGAAGGAACAGTAAATATAAAGACCTTGTTGAGAGGGGAAAAAAAAGAGCTTCCCATGATCAAGGAGTGGAAAAGAAACTAGAGTTACAGAGACCAAGTGAATGAAAACAATAGGGTAGAAGATACCTTGATCACTACTTCCCTACTCTTTTTTCAGGCTACTGATTCCTACTGCCATTGCATTAATAGTTTACTCTTGTTATGACACTACACTTGTTTAAACTGCAGGAACATGCAACTAATACTTGACATAAGCACATGAAATCCTTGAAGTTAAGCAGAAGCAAAATGAAGTATCACTAACGTGCTCCAAGGACGTGTTGAAATGGTGCAGCCCAGGAGGCTTGAGCACCCCAAGTCACGGGGGCACAGGCAAACCACTCTGAGTTCTAGGGAATTGTGTTCTATAGTTCTTGAATCCCAGTCTTATGGAGCTCCAAGTCATCAATGGCTGCAACTCTCTGAGTGAGACCAGGGTTAGTGTAAGTGGAGTTGACAGTGGGCATCAAGCAAGATGGCAGGTGTAGGATTGGAGTTTTCTAGAACTAACTGGGATTTCTGATTCTGCCCTTTCTCCTTGTGTTCTGGGAAAAGTATCTTACCTTGTTGAGCTTCTGCTTTCTTATCTGTTCGATGGAGATAGTAACACCTAGTTTGTAGTATAGATACAATGAGGATAGTATTTGAAAAAAAAATCCCATTATGTTTTTATATGATTCTTTGAGTGTAATATCTTCATGTAAAACCAGCTGTCACATGTAAGGAAATAGCCCTAGAGAAGCTAGTTAATTCCTCCTGTATTTCTTTAGTTAGCCGGTAGAAGATGGTGTTTTTCTTGGTTCAAGAGAGCAATGGCTTTTCCTGTGTCTTAGAAACTTTAAGATATCAGCCAGACTATGATGCTTCTTTCTCTCTTTAAAGTAGAATTATTTATTAAAAATTAAAGAATAATAATGATGTGTCAATGTAGGCTCACGAATTGTATCAAATGCAGTACTCTGGTGGTGAATGTGGATAATGGGGGAGGCTGAGCATTTGTAGGGGTCGAGGGATATGGAAATTCTCTGTACCTTTCACTCAGTGTTGCTGTGAACCTAAAATTGCTCTTTAAATTATTATTTTAAAATTATAGAATGAATTATTTAGTGGCTAAATAAGTAGTAGTATAGAATATAGGAATGTTTTTATAACAAAAGTTTGTGAAGATACACTGAGGACCAATGTCTCCTTGTGTATCTTTTTACCAATGCACATAGATATCATCACTCTACTTTATAATAATTCTTGTCTCCTTACAGGACATGCTTCCTCTCCTTTCTGTTTTTTTTTTTTTTTTTTTGGTTTTTTTTTTTTTTTTTTTTTGGAGACAGAGTCTTGCTCTGTCACCCAGGCTGGAGTGCAGTGGCGCAATCTAGGCTCACTGCAACCTCCACCTACTGGGTTGAAGCGAGTCTCCTGCCTCAGCCTCTCGCATAGCTGAGATTACAGGCGTGCGCCACCACGCCTGGCTAATTTTTATATTTTTAGTAGAGATGGGGTTTCACCATGTTGGCCAGGCTTGTCTCAACTCCTGATCTCACGTGATTCACCCACCTTGGCCTCCCAAAGTGCTGGGATTATAGGCATGAGCCATGGTGCCCTGCCTCGTTTCTCAGTTTTTGAAGGTTGTCTTAGTTGTTCTTGATTTTATTTTTACTCTAATATGTGGATTCTGTGTCCCATGCTACAAAATAAATATTGCTTGAATTTTTATTAGAATTTTATTAAATTAATAGATTAATTTGAGGATAATTTGCATCTTTAGAATATTATTTGTTTTTCCAAGAACTTGATTTTTTTCCCCATTAATCTAGGTCTTCTTTTATGTCCTTAGTAGAATTTTTAAATTTATCAGTATTTCTCAATAAACTTATTTGAGTATTTATTATATGTTTATGTTACCTAGCAAATGAGGCCTCAATTATATCTTCTAGCTCATTGATTACTATGTATATAAATTAATGCTATTAACTTTTTCTGTATGTTAAGTTTGTGATTGCTCACCTTACTGAATACACTTATATTAGGACAGCCAGCCCTTCATATCCATGGGCTCTGCATCCATGGATTCAGTCAAGGATAAATCAAAAATATTTGAAAAAAGAATTGTGTCTGTACTGAACTTGTACATACTTTATTCTTGTCATTATTCCCTAAACAATACAGTATAACAAGTATTTACATAGCATTTACATTGAATTAGGTATTATAAGTAATATAGAGATAATTTAAAATATATTGGAGCATGTGCATAAATTATATGCAAATACTACATACACCATTTTATATCAGAGACTTGAGCAATGAGGAGTCCTAGAACAAATTTCCCACAATATCAAGGGATGACTCTTTATAGATCAGATATAAACTGATATATACACACATATATATTGTGTGTATATTGTGTATGTGTATATATAATCTATTAATATATGTGCATATGTTGTACATATGATTACAGTTATATGTAACTATAATTTACAATAATTCTTGTCTCCTTATAGAACACGCTTCCTGCTTTTTCTCAGTTTTTAAACGTTGTCTCAGTTGTTCTTGATTTTCTTTTTACTCTAATATGTGGATTCTGTATTAATTTGAGAATGATTTACACCTTTAGAGTGTTATTTGCTTCTCCAAGGACTTGATTTTTTTTCCCATTAATCTAGGTCTTCTTTTATGTGCTTAGTAGAATTTTAAACATGCATATGTGCATATATGTGTCTTTGTGCATATGTTGTGTGTGTATGTGTATATATAATCTCAGAATCCAGAATATGTAAATAACTGATACAAATTAATAAGGAGAAATGTGAAAAATCTCATGGGGTGGGGGGAGGGAAGAGGGATAGCATTAGGAGATATACCTAATGTAAATGACAAGTTAACAGGTGCAGCACACCAACATGGCACATGTATACATATGTAACAAACCTGTACATTGTGCACATGTACCCTAGAACTTAAAATATAAAAAAGAAAAAGAAATGTGAAACATCTGATAGACAATTCAGCAAAGGATAGAAACAGGGAATTCACAAAACAGAAGAACTAAATGACCAATAAATGTATGAAAAATAATTTTACCTCACTGGTAATCAGAGAAATAATATAGTTTTCATATGACAATGTGAAAAAAAGAATATCATTTCGTAACAATAAGACTGATGTACGATATCAGACGTTGGCAAGCATCAGGTAAAGGAGAAGCCTCACACTCCTAAAGTGACTATAAACGTGTTCAATCACTTTGGAACACAGTTCCTCAGTATCTGGAATATCTGGTGTCTACCCAATATCCTACATCCATCTAGCAATTCTACTTCTAGGTATAATTCTTAAGGAAACCCTTGCATCTGTGCACAAGGAGACATATACATAAATGTTGAGTGAGGCATGCTGTGTGACAGTAAAATTTGTTAAAAATTCAAATTCTCATTAATCAGAATAACTTACGATATATGATGGAATACTGCACGGCCAACAAAATGAATGAATTGGATCCATAAAAATTAACATAGATAACTCTCAAAACATACTGCTAAATAAAAAAGCAAATAACAGAATTTTACATACAGAATGATGCAATTTATATACATTTTAAGAACACAAAGTAATGCTGCTGTCAGGCAGCACATATATGTGTAGCAACAAGGACTGAAAGAATAACCCCAAAGTCACTACAGTGATTGTCTCCATCAGGGAGGGAGGAAAGAAGGGAGGGGTATTAGAACATAAAGCCAAAAGAATAAAAAAGGACTTAAGTTCTAATACATTATCCTTATTTCTTTCATTGAAATTAACCAGAAGCCCAAATGACAGTATGTTAGCACTTATCACTGCTTACAAATTGTAGTCATACATTTGATTGTTCATTGTATGCTAAACCTCTCTGATTTTTTTTAACTTCTTCTTTTTTAGATAGAGTCTCACTCTGTCTCCTAGGCTGGAGTGCAGTGCTGCAATCATGGCTCACTGCAACCTCTGCCTCCTGGGCTCAAGTGATCCTCCCACCACAGCCTCCTGAGTAGCTGGGACTACAGGTATGTGCCACCACAACGGGCTAATTTTTGTATTTTTTGTAGAGCCATGGTGTCACCATGTTGCCCAAGCTAAAACTTTTTCTTTTAAAATGTTTTCTTTGCTTGAGCTAAACAGCAGGCTTCCTTCTATGAGGCCTCCCTGGCACCTTTTCACATAGGTCACCTATCTGACTGTAGACCTCTGAGTTTCACTGTTCCTGCTCTGTGGCATTGCTCTATGTATCTCCTCCTCAGCTCCCATCACTGTCACAAGTGTGCTTTCACTTTCTCTTTAGTCACCTGTGCTTTAGTCACCTGTCCCACCACCGTTGGCACATAGTAGGGATTTGTTTGTTGGATGAACGAATGTTGCATTGGAAAGCAAGGAGCAATTTGCCGCCTTGGTTCTTCTCTCAGCTCTTCTAACAGCTACCTGTATTGGTTCCCAGCAACCTTTCAGTGTCAAAATGGAAAGGTTTCTCTGTTTTCAGAGAGGAATAAAGATAAGGTTTATCTTTATATTTCACACTACTGCACTTTTCCTGCTCAGGAAAAAGATCTTCTGCAAACCACACTAGGACACCACTTGAACTCACTTGCTTTCCTTGGCCTCTTTCCCCTGGCCAGGGTCTCCCTCACACTAGAAAAGCCTGCTCTGTCTAGTTGGCCCCAGGAAATTCCCTAGGTCACTCAAGGACTTTGTTTCTTAAAGGCCCCATAACCACCCTGCTTTCTCTGAACATTTAAAAATACATTAAAACAAAATAGAAAACTTGTTTTAAATAAGCTTAGTACTGTGATTCTGTCACATAAAAATAAGAACCACATATTTACTTAAAACGGATTTATTTTATCTGTTTGTCTTCATATTATTATTTTTTTATTATTTTTTATCATTACTTATTAAGCTGAAATAGACACTTCCCAGTTGTTCCACTTGTATTTGCATTTAAAACTTCTATTTAAAGTGAAACACTTGCATTAAACATTGGACCATTTTTAAAGAATAATTTTTAAAAATACAAGCATTATCATTATAATAATGATGCCATCATTATATTCACCCCTATTGATCTGAGTCTTCTAAGATTAGTCTCAAAAACATATGTTAACCAGAGCTGTATCTTTGCAAATGACAACATCAAGGTGCTTTGCATAAGGTGTGTAATTTTTCTAGCATAACCCTTTGTTTTCGATACCAAGTTGTGCAATTGCAAGCACATGGCTCTTTAAAACTTGCAGGTATGTGTGCAACTGTCCAGTTTCCATTATTGGGACTTTTCTGGGCATGTTTCTAAAACATTTTGTCTAGAATCCTTCTCGAGCAAGATAGAGAACAGAGCAGAGTCCACTGACAACCTGCCCCTAAACCACTGAGAATAAGGAAGAGGTTGGAGCAGAAGGGCCATTTGTCTTTGTTATTAGGAAATAAATCAACCATTGTTTTCTGGGCCAAACGCAAGGAATGTCATTATTACCAAATAAATTGTGTCGTTACAAATCAATCGAGCCACCTTTCATTTAAATGTGAATCGGTTTAATTGTCTGGGCTCCAAACTTGATTCCACCCTAAGGAAACAAATGACTAGATATGTAGATCATTCAAACTCTACATTTGATACAAAATTTTCTACAAAAGCAGAAGTTTTTATTTTTTAGATTAGTCAACACACTAACTTGTCATTCTATATTCTTTTCTCCTAACGAAGGGGTTATCACGAAACTTTTCCCTGCGAGTGTAAGATCAATTTGGCAAAAAGTTAAAGGCTGCCTTTCTCAGACTATGGCAAAACTGACATGCTTTGAGATACTATGAGTGAGGTATTTATGTCTGAATACCACCCACTCATCTTAAGGTGTATCCTTTAATGACACACAGGAAATAGTGGCATAAACTTTCCTGTATATTTGGAGTAATTTTCCCAAGGACTTAGGGTAGATTGATGCTTAATTTTAACCAAGTTTCAATCTACCTGTTGCTGAACAGGAGCCTTAGAGTTAAAACCACCCTAGGTTTTAGGTTCTGCTGCGGGAATTTTGCATATGGCTCTAATTTCATTGGTGTACAGTTCTAAGCAGCACAAACACAATTTCTGAACTAATGATGCTGCTCAACCAAAAGATTACCCTATTCTCTTCTCTGGTTTCGCTCTAGTTTCTCACACTGTCCTTTCGCTGTGGCCTCTCTCCCACCTCTGACCTCCTCCCCAGTTTTCACCCTTGCTTTAACAATTGATTTATGATGGGCCCATGGAAGGGTCAAGCCCACTTTTATGGTTTGCTTAAAATATTTCTTTTAGAGTGAGCATCAGAAGTGGTCTTCAATCCCTGCTAAACAGTCTCACCAAGACCTCAAAAGACCTTCCTTTACTGCCCATCACTGTGTCTTATTTATATCTTTTGTACTGGTGAAGAGAAACTCATTAAAAAAGGCAATTTTGAAACTTTTGCTAAAATGAATAACTTATAAAAGATGCCAAATTTAGCTTTTTTCCCCTCCAGTGAGAATGTCTGTGAATGATTGTATAATTCAGGAGTAGGGAGGTATGAGGAAGAGAGAAGAAAAAGCCCCAAAGAATAAAGATGAGCCTTGGATTATTTCTTTTAAGGGATCTATTTTTCTTTGAGTTTGACAGTTTGATCTTTGCTAACACTGAAGCCTGCAGGTCTATTGGGTATACTCTTCCATTCATTGCCTCAACCGTAAATTTCACCCTTTTGTTTAATTGACTTCCTGTTGTTGTTTCAATATGCTAAATAATTGCCATATTTAGAAATGTTTTTAAAAGCTCTGGTTAATAGAACCGATAAAAACATTATTTTCTACATTTTAAAGATTCGGAAGACAGAAAACAACTTGAAAATATAGGGCTATTTATAAACACATACACAATCTGAAAGACTAAATAGTGCCTAAAAATAGGAGAGTTTCCTCCAAGATTCCTGGCCTAAAAGTTAAAATAACTTTCATGTTCTAATGTGGATCTTAACATTGAACTGTAGATGGTTGTGAAATCTTTGCCACCTTTAGTGAGCCTACATTAAATAGCACCAGATGACACTTCTGTATATGGCTTCCTAGAGCTTATTGATCTCCTCCCTCCTTGGTCATTAAAAAATGTGATTTATTAGTCTGACATTTTTAATAGGGCAAAGCTCAGAGGTTTATTGCAATGACTTTCTAGTGTCCATGTTGGCCTAGGCTGCTACCAAGTGCAAAAGCTGTCAAGATATCTATCTACACTGCTGTCTAATAAGAAGGTGACTTTTTTTTTTTTTAGCTAAGTGGCAACCTCTACATATTTAAAGTGTTTTACACCTATTACATAGCAATGAATTAATTTTTCCCATTTCTCCCTTCTCTTTCATGTAGCACGAGGTGTTTCCCTCTAATTAAATGCTGTCGTTTTCTTAGTGTGAGGCTTGGCAGGACTCCAGAAGCAAGCAAGCCTGAACTGAAGAGGTCTGCCGCCAAGAGTCTGTGTGACCTCAGACAAAGAGCGGGTCTCTGAGCCACTGCCTTCCTCAGCCAAGAAGGAGACCCCCGCTGACAACCAGCAGGCTCTCAGGCGTGACATCGCAAATCCAGCCCTCTAAGTATCCCTGAGCCAATATATGGAAATACTGCAGTCCAAAGCAAGGTCTGGGGCCTAGATTCTCATTTCCTAGTCTTTGTAGTCATGGATCTTCATGAATGGGAAGAAATATGTGCGCTGAACATCAAATTTAGATTCATACATCAGAGTTTTGGCAGGTGCCCAGCAGAAATTTGGGGGACAGGAGGTGAGTAGAATATGAATAGCAGGGGATATTCAAATAAGCAAGTCGTGTGGGGCTGGATTCCTGCCCTATATTTGGACCTTCTGCCCCACTAAAGTCATCAGCTCCTTTTCCTCCAGTTTTTTCCAGTAATGCATGTCTAATTTGCACGTACTTTGGTAGTAAGAGCTCTATAAGAGAAGAAGGAGGAGCAGAAAGAGGAAGAGAAATACCGTGTTTTGAAAGAAGGAGCTGTGGTTCTTTTGATTTTAGACTCTTTAATTAGCCACATCATGTTTGTGGCATGAACCCAGAATAGGAGTTTCACAACTTCCAGGGGATGTTTAAATAGGCGTGAGGAATCAGAATTCTTCTTGTCCCATTTGCATGCCCATGTACGCTGCCCCAGAGACACCACAGAATAAGGAGAATCTGGCACAGGCCTATAATTAGAAGCTCTTCTGTGGACAATAAACTGATAAACTATTGCATTTGAGATTTGCTAGGATATGTGTGTTCTATGATACCAGGACTACAGCTGAATTGTTTTGACTAATGTTTTTGAAGCAAAAAATATGGTCCCAGCACTCATTTTATGACTAATTGTAAAACGCCTTGCGTGTTTCTTTCCCTTGTTACTTCTTTCTATCAAGTAAACATGGTAGACATGTCAGTGGTTGCTCTGGGGAAGCAGATGCCCTGACCAGGACGCTTCCCTTGTGTTGCTAAGCGACCCGCTTCCAAGAAATTTCTGGGGGTTGGGGATGATCATAGTAGGTCCCCATGTCACTGGAGCAGTCCTAGTTAATAATATGCTATTGTCCCAGCATACAGATTAATAACTCCTTTCACTCTCAAAGGTGTCTTGGTTTGGACTGGGTATGTGGTACCCCCATCAGTGGGGGCACTGCATAAATGTGGAATAGGACTGGCATTTCAACCTCAGGGTTCATATTGTAGTCCTCAGTGGTGAAGTGTAACTGCAGGGGGGCCGGATCCTGCGTCACGTGTTTCAGAATCACGTAGACCTGAGTCTACATTGTTTAGACATATGAACTTGGATGAGTTATTGAATCTCTCTGAGCCTCAAGTTTCTCACCTATAAAACAGAATAACCATTTATTAAAAATTATAAAAAAGAATAAGTATTGTAAAAAAGAATAACCATTTATAACAAAGGATTAAATAAGAAGCACCCAATATCAGTGCCCATAAGTCAGGAACTAAATTAATATTTCCTTTCACTGACGCCTGCCTCCTAACTTCAGTAGTAAAATCTTTTCAATTCTCAATTATGCCTTTTCAGCTACATATTAATTCTGATGGAAATAATAAATCTAAGTCTATCTCTGAAGATCTGAGGTAGGGCTTCTGTTTCTGGCTTCACCACTGACTTGAAGCACACAAGTCATCAGCAAGCTGTGCAAATGGTTTACCAAGCCTGTATGACAAGGAGGATGATATAACAAGCAAAGAACATTGAAAGACTATTTCTTTTTTTCTTCTTAACAGAACAAGCATTGATTCTTTTTTTTTGTTTTGAGACGGAGTCTTGCTCTGTCGCCCAGGCTGGAGTGCAGTCATTTCCTGCCTCAGCCTCCTAGGTGACTGGGACTACAGGCGCCCGCCACCAAGCCCGGCTAATTTTTTTTTTTTTTTTTTGTATTTTTAGTAGAGACGGGGTTTCACTGTGTTAGCCAGGATGGTCTTGATCTCCTGACCTTGTGATCCACCCGCCTCGGCCTCCCAAAGTGCTGGGATTACAGGTGTGAGCCACCGTGCCCGGCTGATCACTTTTTTAAACATTCCACCAATGGTGCCAGAAAGTGTACTGGATGCTACACAAGTTAGAAAAAGCAGCAATGGCCCATGACCTAAGGGACTGGACATTTAGTTGGAAAAGTTATAAATGGACCCAAATGCCACAGGGTTTTTCAACCTTTGCACCATGGACATTTTTGGCTCCGTGGTAAAGATTGTCCTGTGCACTGCAGGGCGTTTAGCAGCATCTTTAGCCTTTTCCTGCTAGATGCCAGTAGCATCCCCCTATCCCAGTTGTGACAATCAAAACTGTCTCCATTAGCGCGACTGCATAATTTTCAGGGTGCAGTGCAAAATGAAAATGTAGACTCCTTGTTGAAAAAGCAGGGGAAAAGTAACATTAAAGGTACTGAAACGTGCAGCTTTTCCTTTCTTCCACCGTCTCTCTCTCGACTTGCCTTGGTATTAATATTTTTTATTTGCTATTTAACGTCAGTCCAAGAACGAAAAATTAAAACTGTAACTTATTAGGATGAATTTACTGTTTATCTTTATGTTGCAGAATGCCAGTTTTAATTGCAAATACAACAGCATTTAGCTCATAAAAAGAAATGATATAGCTGAGTGCAGTGGCTCACACCTGTAATCCCAGCACTTTGGGAGGCCAAGGCGGGTGGATCACCTGAGGTCATGAGTTCAAGGCCAGCCTGATCTACATGGGGAAACCCCATCTCCAGTAAAAATACAAAAAATTAGCCAGGGAGGGTGGCGTGTGCCTGTAATCCCAGCTACTTGGGAGGCTGAGGCAGGAGAATCGCTTGAACCTGGGAGGCAGAGGCTGCAGTGAGCCGAGAATGCGCCACTGCACTGCAGCCTGGGTGACAGAGTGACACTCCATCTCAAACAAAGACACAACTCCTATGTCATAGTTCACGCATGCACATGCATGTCACTCTTACTAGAATAGTGAAAATGTTGCACAAAATATGCACACATTGAGCTGGGCATGGTGGCTCATGCCTGTAATCCCAGCACTTTGGGAGGCCAAGGCGAGCAGATCACTTGAGGTCAGGAGTTCGAGACCAGCCTGGCCAACATGGTGAAACCTCATCTCCACTAAGAATACAAAAAATTACCCAGGATTGGTGGTTGCGTGTGCCTGTAATCCCAGCTACTCGGAAGACTGAGGCAGGAGAATTGTTCGAACCTTGGAGGCGGAGGTTGCAGTGAGCTGAGATTGTACCATTGCACTCCAGCCTAGGCAACAAGAATGAAACTCCGTCTCAAAAAAGAAAATAAAAACATGCACACATTCTACAAACTCTCTCTACCTTCAGCTTACTGCTGAATAGGGGAGCTCTGGAAGGAAAAGGAATTATGCATTGCCCTATCTTTCCTTTTCTCTCTGTGTCATCATTTTCAGGACAAGTGCTTGGCTAATACAGGAAAATGGCCTGAATAAGAAAGAATATGACAGGATTCCTTCGTTGCTTGTGTTTTTCTGCACTCAAAGAAAGCTCTGGTTCAAGTAGAAAGTATAGCCTAGTGGAGCTACGTTGGTATAGATGAAACTCTCTTAATTTGTACTACTTCTGAGTCTTACTGAACTCCCACTCACGGTAGACCACCAGCATTCTGTGCTCATGGGGCAACATGAATGCTACTAAAACGTGAATGGGGTGGCAAGAAAAGGCATCCCCACATATTCTACATCTTTTTTATGCACATTCTCCACTGTCCCATCAGACTTTACTCACAAAATCCAAGTTCAAAGATAAAATTATTAAGAATGATAAGGGGCAGCCACAGAACATTAAACGAAACGTGGGACCCTTCAGAATATGCAGGCCCGTGACAATGCATCAGTTGCCAAACATTGCCAAACATTTTCTGGGGGTTGAGAACCACCTAGGTGTGGTACACAGTAGGCTGCACTCTGTGCAATCCTGAAAAAATTGACAGAATCATAATGGATTTAAAATGTGCTATTTCAGACAGGGGAACAAGGAAAGTAAAGAGATAGAATGTGAGTGGGACCGTAGAATATAAAAGTTTGGAAATTCCTTGAGCTTATTCGTTGTTAGTATTTTGTTTCTTCTCTTTGGTGAAAAACAGTTTTGAAAGTGTTTAATTTTTTGGTGCATCATATTTATAAAATATTATTAATTTTTGTCCCCACAAAAGAAATTTTTGTCAGTGTGTACACCACTAATTGAGAAAGAAGTTATTCAAAAATGGGGCAAATTGTACTTATAATTATACACCATGTATTTTACCTTATGGATGAAAAATTCTGAATTTTATACTTTTCCAGGAGATACATTGCACTATAAAAATTCAAGTTTTTATATGTCATCATCAAGTTTTTATATGAATAAAATGCAGTAGATGAAGTTGCACAACCCCTTCTCTTTTTACAGAAACCTAATTGAAGCAATAATAATTAACATTAGTGTAAGAACCCAGGCCATGTTGAAGACTTGGCATCAATATTGCATGCAATTTTGCAATTAAAATATGAATATGAAAAGATAATTAGATAACAAGTTTAAGGATTCTTTCCACCTCTTTGGGGATTCGCTGCTAAACATAAACAGTGGTAGATGAACAGGAAGCTAAATACGGACTCAAAATACTCAGGTTTAAATCCCAGCTGCTTCCCTTTACCTTTCTGCACCCCAGTTTCCTATCTGTCCCAATGGTGATAAGCCTCATCTTGTTCCCTCACAGGGTTGTGTTGTGAGCATTAAATAAAATAGTGTGCAAAGGAGTTTTGTTAACTATGAAAAGTGTATGATTATTCAGCAATCTGTCATTATTAATTACATCGGAAGGGTCTGAACCACCTACATGTGTAATCAATTTTTTTCAGACTATCCCTAAAAAAGCACAGGATAAATAATGCTAGTTGCTATATAACAAACAATCCTCAAATATCAGTGGCTTAACACAAATATATTTATTTATTACCTGTCTTAGTCTGATGTAGGCCAGATGACTCTCATTTGTGACTCTCCTCCACCCTGTGACTCAGGAACCCAGGTTCCTTCCATCATATGATGACTCTATTCTAACACATATCCTCCACAAATGCTACAGCATGGGAAGAGAAGAGGTATGGAGATTCATGCAGGAGACTTCTAAAGCCAGTCCTGGAATATGTCTGCTCAAATTGCATGCCTAAAATATAGTCAAGTGACTTCAAACTAACTGCAAGGAAGAATGGGAAATGTAGTCTTTCTGTATGCCCAGAAAGAAGAAACAATGTTTGGTAAGAATCTATCTAGTCTCAGCCACATTTCAGAAATAATATGATGGCCCAATACAGAAAATTATTATTTTATTTTCTTGTATGCTAAATCTGGCCAGGGAAAACCTGACAGGTCATTGTCATTTTAAGTGATGTCTGCTTAGACTTGAGTTTGAGTGCAGGCTGTATCTTACTAGATGGGTAAAGTAGCATGCATATTTGAGCTAGCCTTCAAGAAAACATTTATTTGCGTGACATTTTGATTACAGTAATGAAATCAACAGTACTGACTGTGCATTTGTCATATATATTTGGCACAAAGCTAGGCACAGGGTTGAGACCAGTACACACACACATACATGCACACACATGTATTTATCAGGCCCAAAAGCCTTACCCCAACCTCCAGCTCCAGGAACTATAAAAAGCTGAAGAGTCACAATTAGCCCACAGAGAACAACAGTGAGCAAAACTAGGAAATCCACAATTAAGCACTACACTGTGAGCTTCTGACTATAAAGCAGAGGCTGTGGATTTTCATCTTATCGACTGAATTGGTGCCATTTTGTTTGGACCACATTGTGTTTTGTTTTAAAAGTCTGAACCAACATCTTAAAATCAGATTTCATTATAACATTCTCTTGGAGATGTAGAAAATCCAGCAACTTCCCCTCCCTACCCTGTAACAACCAACGGAGCTGAGTAGTGGTCGTCCCCTTGACACGGGACACACCCCTCCAGGTATTATGGCCCCACCACTCTCTACTGAGGCTCCACAGTGAGAAATTTTGGATTGTCATTTGTCATGTCATTTTCCTCTAATTTAAACAATGTTTTTCTATACTCACGTCTCTATAAAAATTAGAAAATGAAAAATAGGACAAGAAAATCCTGGGTTTCATGAAATATGGGAGATTGCAAAATTTGAGTGAGGTTGAGGGATACTCTTAAATATTTACCATGCAAAAAGACTGCATCTTCATCCAAAACATAGAACCTGGGATTGCGTTACATTACCACCCTGGCCTGGTAGATACTTAAAAAAAGATAGCTTTCTTGAATTATAATTTACAAATCATTAAATTTTCTTGTAATCAGTGTAAAATTCAGTGATTTTAGTTAATGTATTCAATTGTACAATCATTACCACAATGTATTTTTTAGAACATTTCCATCACTGCCCAAATTCCTTTGTGCCCAGGTGACAGTTATTCCCTGCTCCCATCCTCAACTCTAGGCAAATACGGATCTGTTTTTCTTCTCTGTTTGATAGACAGTTGAGTGTTTAAATCATGCTCTGAGAGCTATAAGGTATTCAGGGGAGAAGGACATTATTCCATTCTGACACAGCAAAGACCATATATAAAATAGTCTTTTGATAGTTTGTATATACAGATGCTGACAAAAAAGATAGGTATTTGAGAGTTACTACCATTTTTTTGCTTAATAACTATTTGCAGAATCACTCTCTTCCATAGAATAGTTTCATTGCAGCCCGAAGATTGCCTAGATAACTTTCTCTTTGTATTTGTTCATAAGTTGAAAATTTAAGACAAAATACAATTCACATCATACTACTATTAATATGCTTATGATTTCATTGTTCCTTATAAATCAAACAATAGCAATAAATAATATGTAAATAAATGTCTCCAAATCCTTTTCTTCTTTTTACCTGTAAGGGAATCAGAGGTCCCTGAAGGCCCAAAGCGGGTCATGATCTCCATGGAACAATCAATGATTACTGTAACTCCCAAGTCTTCTCCTTTTAGACCTCAAAACATTTATAATCTGTATCCCTTATTAAGCAATTTATCAAGAGTTTTTTCTTGTGACAGTTCTTCTGTTGTTTCTTGTACTATTCAGGACTTATCCTGATATCATTTAGTTTGACATATGTTTATCATGTAACCTTGACCATCTATTTCCTTAATAATTTAAGATCAATTAGAGTTCTTACACATCCTTGTATTCTTTGTGCAAAGCCTTGATCCCCTACCTTTCCTGTAGTAGGTGTTCAATAAAACATGTACTATTTCTTTTTGAAGAATAGATGTCATTTATGAATTACATTTAAGGATTATAAAAGTAATTCTTCAGCTTTAAATGCAATAAAAATAAAATGACTTGGTTGAATCAATATAGACAAGATTTAGCAATGTTTTGTTTGTTTATCATTGCAACTAAGACGCTGAAACAGCTTAAGGTGAGGTTGTTCTGCTTATTTTTGTATCTTAACAATCAAATTAGATCAACTATTTAATCTTTTGCTCACAGCTCTGCCATTTGGTCAATTAAACAAGGAAGTCTGGGCACATCCTAGAAGCAGTATTACTGTTTGCCACTTTTCTGTTGCTTCTGGGTTTTTTTGTTTTTGTTTTTGTTTTTCTCTGTGTCTTTCTTTGTGCCTGTCTACTTTTCCCATCATTGTTCGAGTCTCTCTCCTCCCTGACTCCTTCGTCCATCCACATCTCTGCTGTGGCCTGTGTTTGGTGGTTGTTCTCTGACTGGCTCCTACAGTGTCAGCATCCCCCAAGTTCAGAGACATTTCAGAGTACCAGCACTGGCTTGTCTCACATAGAAGATCTGGAAGTCATTTGTAGGTAAACACGGGTCATAGGAGGCACGCAGGGAACCTTTAACGTCCCATGCAGATAAGATATTTGTGCTAATAATTTTTTCAACAAAAAGTGAAGAAGGAACAAAAGGAAAGATAGTAAATTCTCCAAACAGAGAAACTGAAATATTTTAGAACATTACAGAAATGCCATATCATAAAATCTTAATCCTTGATTTGATCCAAATGGAATTTAATATTCAACAAATGCCACTTATTAGGAGAGAGTCTGTATATTGGAATGCACTGTGAATCTGTATTAAAAATATGCAATTCATCTTCTTTTCAAGATTAGCATGATGTCTCTCTCTCAGAATACAAGGATAACACTTTTTAAAAATCTGCAAGATCATTCTTTCGGGCTGAGGTTATAACTTGATCAGAGAAATTGCCACTTAAGAGAATTTCACTTTTAAATGCTTTTTGTGTGTTTTCACCCACATCTGATATTCTCCACAAAGCCACTTTGAGATCTTGAAAAAAAGTTTTTGAAATAAGCAAGTGTCCCTTCCTGGAGGAAAATAATTCTACAGATGCCACATCCTCACCCCACAACAAGACTGTCCCCCAGAAACCTCCAGCCTTCCCGCTGCTTCATATTCATTAATTAGTCTGAGTTTTCCTCCGTGTTTCGTTTACAAAGCCACTTAAACCCACGCACCCATTTAACATATTTATGACCCCAGCTTTCTCTCTGTTCTCTGAGACTGTACCGTAATTGTTCTCTGGAACCAGGGACTGCAGAGAGCCTTCCCTGCTGAAAAGAGACAACATAAAGAAGGAAATGAATGTGTGCGGGTTGAATACCTTCAACAAAACGACTGGGTGCAGTTTGGCCCCTGTGCCCCCCCCTCCCGGGGTCACTTTAATTGAGTGGAGCCTCAACCTCTATTGAGTGTATGGGAGACTATTAACTCTTAACAACGCTCCGTCTCAGGTTATTTATTTATTGCTTAAATGATTTGTTATTGCTACTTGAATTTAATACACCCTCTGGGAACCAAGATGGCAGCATCATGTTACAGAAAAACTACAAGTTATTTTAAAACTGTAATTGACGTTTTATGAGAGCCATAAAATCTTTCTGAACAAATAACTTACCATTAGTCAGAACCTTCAGCGGGAGATCTGTAAAATTAAGGATATGGTAGAACAGTACTGTACTTGTGTGTGTCTGTCTGCATGTGTGCAGGAGAGGGTGGGACATAGGCAAGAAGGGAAGTAGCAGAAACATTCTAGTGGGTTATTTCTCATTGCTTCCAAGCATCTTGATTTAAGCCATCACACGTTTGAGCCAGAGGGATGTGGGAAATGAGGCCAAAGGTTCCCAGAAATGATGACCTGTATCTGACAAACACATTTCAGGTGACCACCCTGGGTCCGTCACCTTTGGCTAGGCATGGAAACAACTTCCTAGCCAGACACGTGGTGTACTGCAGCCGAGCTCCCCAGCTTACCGGGGTCAGCAGAGACATCAGTTAGAATAGCACCTCCTTGGGCTCTCAGGTCCAATCACATGTGGGTTCTTGAGATGTTTATAGCAGCTATGAGAACGTATCATGGACAGGTTTGGAGCATCCGAGTTCCTGGTCCAGCACGGTGTAACATTTTGACATTGATTTGAGATAATGAGATAGACTTGAGTTGTAAAATCCACAATTCCAAAAATAGTACTGCCAGTTTTCCATTTAATGGGATGCTGTCGTGGATGCCACCCAGATCCCTCACCAGGACTGAGGTTCTCATTCCTCCAGTTGTCTTGACTGTTGGCCGCTGAGCTCACAGTTGCATCTCCAGGAATTGTCTTTGGTGGAAGTGAGGTTGCCTCACCCAAGCTTTGTTCCCTGCTCCAGAGTAGCTCAGATCCATAGAGGAGGTAAAAAAAGCCCAGCTTTCTCCCCTCAACTCTGGACAGCTCTAAACTGCCACCCCAGTTACAGAGCGACATATAGATTACCCAAGGCCTTGGCTGCAACTGCATTGCAGTTCGACTCCTCCCTCTGCCCCATTTGGCTTTCCTCGCTCCCTTCCAGATGTTGTTCCCGAGAGCAGTCCCCACCTCTGCACACTCTCAGAATACATTTCCAGGGGAACCCAACCTAAGACACATGTTCACTTTGCCTTCACTGACCCTTCCAGCCAACTTGGCCCCCTAAGGATCACGCTCTCATCCACCAGCCAAGGGAGCCCCAGGCTGCTTCATAAATCACACAAGAATTTACTTAGCTGCCTTCTAATCTTTTTTGCTCTGATCTTCTTCCTTGTAGTTTCCAAATGCTCAGCTCCGAAGTCCCCACCAAATTCCACTTATGGATCCTGAATTCTGGTCACATTTTTATTTTCTTCGTACCTTACCTTTTCCCAATTGGCTTTGACTCTGAGTTCTCGTTCCATATCTTGGAGGTAATTTTTGTAGCCAGTGGTAAGAAGCTCCTCACAATAGGTCCCAGGTGAAAGAGGAACCCTACCTGTCTAGTTAGTGCTGCCCTCTCCCCGACCAAGTCCTCCACCCCATCCACCTGCCAATATTTTGAGGTAAGCACATCAGACAAAGGGAGATTAGGAGCATTCAGAAAATTAGACACTAGATGCAATTCATGACGGGAGAACATGATATTCAGATTTTGTTGGGCCTTAATCTTCTAAAAGTACTAGCAATGTGCTAGGTACTACACAGAACACAGCATACACACTATGTATACAAAACTAAATGAAAGTGCATAGGCACAGAAATAAATAGCACAACACAGGGCATCTACTGATTATACACAATATGCCTGATTATGTAGAATAATACATACAAGAGGAAACTTAAAGATCATCAAAGACACTAACTTCTTCCCCTTCCCCATCATGCGCGCATATAACATGCCAAACTTCGTTTTCTAGACTATGGGCTTCTGATTACTTGTCTTTAGGACAGGGAAATTGTCACGTCTCTGGATGTCCTTTTTATTTCCAAAGAGCTCAAGTTATTTGAAAGTTATTTTCAAGGAAGTTTAAAACTATGTCTGGGATTTGTTTTAATCAGGCATGAAAGACATGCAGACACAGAAATGACTATTGTGAAGTCAATATTCACAAACTGCTAGGAACAGGAGGTATGACACGCCACACAGGCCATGTGGGGAAGCACCAGGATCGTCAGAAGGCAGAGGGAGCCAGGGGAAGACATGGGCAAAATTCTTTACTGTAGTTTCCATGAGGAGGAACCCATGAGGTAGAACAAGCAGGTTTAGGATTGGCTCGTTTGAGTAATTTCATGGGCTCTGGGACTTAACCACTGTTTCTAACTGTCTGACACCTGGCCCTGGGGTGATTGAGACAGGTGGATAATGGCCATGAGTGGGAAAGTCAAATAAAGAAGGTGATTGGTGGCTATCCACAGGATGAGTCTATCCATAGGAAAAATCCCTACAGGGGAATTGTTGGCTGTAGATGTATTCGTCCATTCTCATCCTGCTGTAAAGACATACCTGAGACTGGGTAAATTATAAGAAAAGAGAAGTAATAGGCTCACAGTTCCGCAGGCTATACAGGAAGCATTGCAGCATCTGCTTCCGGGGAGGCCTCAGGGAGCTTTTCCTCATGGCAGAAGGTAAAGCCAGAGCAGGCATCTTCATATGGATGGCACAGGAGGAAGGGCAGGTGGAGGTGCCACACAGTTTTATACAACCAGATCTCGTGAGGAGTCTATCATGAGAACAGCACCAAAGGGATGGTGCTAACCCGTTCATGAGAACTTCAACCCTGTGATCCAATGACCTTCCACCAGGCCCCCCCTTCAACAATGGGATTACAACTGAACATGAGATTTGGGTGGAGACACAGATCCAAACCATATCACCAGGGAAATACGCATTTGTCATGCGGCAGATGCTGAGAAATTTCCCTCCATTGAGGCTACTCATTGCTTTGTTCTTAATTATAAAAATTATTAAAACTTGTAGTATTCTTTACTTAGAAAGTTAATGTTGTTAACTGATCATTCTCTTATCTGTATGTCTATAACTTACTAAAATAGAATGCAATGAAAGTCAATTTTCCTTCCATTGCCCTATTCCTTTTTAACCTGTACCCAGAGTGATTGGGGAGTGTGGGCTCTGGATTGGTTGGTGTGCAGATGAAAGGGGCACTCCCAGGCAAGTTGTTTGCTATCTCTAAGAATTAGCTGCCCTGGGAGCAGTAGTTTCTCTTGAGTTAGCAAGCCTCAAATGTCAAAACATCAAACACAGAAACTAGAAAACGTGGTTATTACAAGGGATGAGCTGCAGCTGCCTCTCTGCGTTTTCTATCCAAAGTCCTACCTCCGCGCTATGGAGTTTTAACCTGGGATTTCCTGCAGAAGGCTCTCAGTTCCTTGCAGTTGACTGGTCATTCTCCTCTGACTCTGCTTCCCCACCTGAGTCAGGACAGAACCTCCTCTCTCACTTGTCTCACTTGAGAGACATCAATTTATCTTTTTCTTCTCCCATGTCCTGTACATTACCCAGCACATGGTTGGGAACATTCTAGTTATCTGCAAATGCCTTTTGAGCACTTACAAGTCTATCCACAGGATATGTTCCTACAGGACAATTGTTGGCTCCAGGGAAATATACCTTTGTCATGCTGCAGATACTGAGAAATTTCCCTCCATTCAGGCTCCTCATTGCTTTGCTCTTATTTATTATAATTTTCTAGTATTCTGTACCTAGTCAGTTAATGTTGATAACCAATCATTCTTCTATAAAGTATTAAAGTATAAAGTACTTCTGGAAAGTATTAACATAAGAAGTAATTAAAGTCAATTTTCCTTCCACTGTCCTCATTCCTTTTTTACCTATACCAAGAGGGAGTCATAATAATGTTCAGTTGATAACACTGTTATAAAATAATTTTCACCTCTTTATCATCTGGAAAAGCAACCCTAAGCCATTAAAATAATACATGAATTAATCTGGGTAGAATGCACCGGTAGTCCCAGCTATTTGGGAAGCTGAGGCAAGAGGATCACTTCAGCCCAGGAATTTGAGACTTGCCTGGGCATAAGACCGTATTAAAAAAAAAAAAAAAGGGTGAATTAATGAAAAACATAAGAATGTTGTAAGTGTTTTGATTAAATAAAAAATGATAGGATAACTACAGGCAAAAAATTCTTATAGAAAAGTTGATAGAATGTTTTTAGTAACAGAAGGAAGGAAGGAAAAGTGGAAAAGTCCAAATGGAGTATTTCCAAATAAAGTTTATGAACAATAGCAAGCATTCACAGTGCTCATATTTTATACTTTGTTTTAGAAATCTCAAAGCACTTCAGGAAAAACAAATAGAAGGAGAAACTGGTGATAATAGCACAGATTTTCCTTGAGGCAGAACTATTTAATTTTTGGGAAGAAATTTGCTGTGCAAGAATAGAAAAAACATAAGTGCTTAATCATCTAGACTACCCATTTGTCCAACCAGCCTCAAAGACAGTCCATCTCTGACCTTTCATAGTCTCAGGGAATTTCCAGCAAGAAGAAAGTTCAGAACCTATATTTGATGGCTACTCTGCAGGAGGACTGATAAATGGGTGAAAATTTTTATTTTCTGAAGTTCAGCATCCCAATGCTTATGTGGACTGCTCTTTACTTTCTCATTTTCATCGTATATCTAAAAATTCATGGCCAGGCGTGGTGGCTCATGCCTGTAATCTCAACACTTTGGGAGGCCGAGGTGGGCAGATCACGTGAGGCTGAGGTCAACCAACATGATGAAACCCTGTCTCTACTAAAAATACAAAAATTAACTGGACGTGGCGGCACACACCTGTAGTCCCAGCCACTTGGAAGGCTGAGGCAGGAGAATCACTTAAAACTGGGAGGTGGAGATTGCCATAAGCCAAGGTCGTGCCACTGTACTCCAGTCTGGGCAATAGAGCAAGACACCATCTCAAAAAAAAAAAAAAATTCATCTTTCTACCGCAGAGGAACAAGAGAAAACCTCAGCTTACTTTTCACGTTTTACTTAGCACTTGGGTGTGTGTGACCTAAAGGCTCAAACATCTTTTGGTAGCCAGTGTTTTATGATTAAACAATGCAGTGTGTATATAACATCTGTACCCCAAGGAACCACCTGAATATAGAAACTTCTCCAGTATCTTCTAGTCTGTGTATCTCATGGGAAAAGGGCACTGAGGAGGCAAGTGGAGTGTGTTTCTCCTCCCTAATACCTGTAAAGTCTATTCTCATGGCCCACCCAAAACTCACAGCTCAACATCATCTTTGACTTGTCCTTGTCTTTGAGATGATTTATTAACCCATTTGTCTCAAATTTCCATACTCCCCAGGTCTTATCAACCTTATCTTCTTACCATTGCAACAAATGCAGTCCCGCCTTCAAAGCATCCCTCCTTGACTCTCTGAGTCACTTCTGCATTTACCAGCTTCTCCCCAGCACAGATGCTTCCAAAGGCTGATACTCCTGCTACGTTCATCTTTCAAACTCATTCTCTTTGTGTTGTTCACATCCTTCTTCCCCACACTGTTTTAAGGCTTTCAAAATTTTTTCACTACCTAACAATGGACTCCTCTGGCTACACTGCCTGGCTACTTTCTCAGTGCCAGGCCTGCCTTAGTTCACCCTTGCAATGACTCCCCTTGACAGAAGTGAAAAATAAAGTGGTTCAACTTCACAGAGGTAGTAAGTGGAAGTCCCAGCCTTTGGTCTCTCATCTATCTGGTGTTAGAGACCATGTTCTTAATGAGTATACTCTGCCTCCTTTAGAGGCATTCTAATACTCAGAATTCCTCATTCTGAGATTTAAGGAGCTGAAAAATCAAGGCTCATATTTTGTCTCACCACTTGAGCTCTCTGCTTCATCCCAGAGTAAATGATTTGTCTGTCTAGTGAGCCATTTACATGCCTTTGTTTCTATCTGGTCAGAATATTTGCTCCTTAAAGGCAAGTGACTATGTTATACTTCCTTCTATCTCCCACAATGTAATTACTCCCAGCTCAAAAAATACTTGGTTGTTTTGGAGAAACTTCTTCCATCTTCAAGGGATTCAGCATATTTGGTCTCGGGTTGTCAAACTGCTTTCTCAGCTGCATTTCTGGGCTCCTCCCCCTTTGGAATGTTAGAGATGGTTTCTTCTGCTGAGAAGTGTCAGAAAACAGACGTGATGAAGCTGCACACTAGGCAGGATCCTAAAAGTATGTAGATTTATGCCATGGCTTGAAACATTTATTCACCTGCCTTAAAAGAAGATGAAAGATGTTTCTATAAAAAAAATCAGTGCATAGAATGTCAGTATGAATGCAGAATTGTGGACAAATAACACAACTCCCCATGAGACTTTGAATTCTTCAGGTAGACACCCTCTGGTCCTGGTTGTATATTTTGTAGATGAAGTAAAATAAACTTTACTATTGTCATCCTCGCTGAATTCTTCCACGCTGTAACCCAAACAGTGGTATGTTTGGGTTAACTGGGTTGATGATGGCGATGAAAACAGACGCATGGGTGATAGGTGCACTAAAATCTCAGAAATCACCACTAAAGAATTTATCCATAAAACCAAAACCACCTGTACGCTAAAACTATTGAAACTAAAAAAAAAAATAAACAGAAGCAGATGCCTCATGGGAGCCAGAGCATATGTTCAAGACATATAGCAAGTGCAGTAGGAATGTCCTTGGAAAGACACCTGCTGCTCCTCTCTGGACACTCAATGATGGGGCCGATTCAGTATCTGCAGCTTCTCAACCAGCAACTAACTGCACTCCCAGGCAATGATTTCAACCTTGGCTGTGCTGTGGAATTGCCTGGCGATGTTAAGAGACAGATGCCCAGATCCCACTCCTGGAAACTGGATTTTTACGAACTTCTCGGACAATTCTAATGCTCAGCCACAGGCTGAGAACGGTTGGTTTTCTGAACCCTTGCAGCAAGATATGGCCTGTGAAGCAGCATCTGGAGGCACCTGAAGCTCATTAGAAATGCAGAGTCTCAGGTCCCACCCCAGAGCTGTCAGATCAAAATCAACATTTCAACAAGACTCCCACAGGACTTGTATGCACATTAAAGTTTGAAGAAGCATAAATCTAGGCTCTTCTCTTCCTATGTAGCTTCTGACCACCTGAATCTTTGGCTTCTAGTAACTCAATGGCTTTTCATCTGTCTGTATGATACTCTGCTTCTTTTCCTGCTCTAAGTTGTTGACTTTGTCAGCAAGTTTTGGAGGCATGCTGACGTCTCACCCCTGTTCCTAGCAAACTCCAGTTCCTAACTGATCCAGTTAAACAGAAACACCTATCCCAGTTAGGCAGAGGTGCCCCAGGCCTGCTGGCCAGCCTGAAGATCAGCTGCATGGGAGGAGTCCTTACATGTCTGATCCACTGTGGCCAGATCTGGAGACACCCCATCCCAGAGGCCAGCTTTCCTTAGGTGAGGCCATGGGCCCAGCAGACATCCAATGAGGCCTCTCCTCTCTGATTCGTTTCCTTCCAGAGCTATCATTCTTGGAGATTACTATCATGTCTCACTCTGGGATAGTTAAACCTTGCAATGTGTTATCCACAGCTAAGAGATGCTTATGCAGGCGTAAGAGAATTCTGGTGTTGATGAATTGGGCCTCTGAGGATAAAAGGCCACTGGAAATGATTCATTATTTAACTTCACTCCAGGCCTAAGGGTGAAGTTAAAGCAGCCTGACAAATTCCATTCTGATGAAGAAAATGAAGTGTGGATAGAAGCTGCTGGTTAGCTATAAAAAGAGACTTTTTTTCCAAAGTGTACCAAAGTCTCTTTTGTTTTCTTTTCTTTTTGTTTTCTTTCTCCCTCTTTCTTTCTTTCTTTCTTTCTTCCTTCCTTCCTTCCTTCCTTCCTTCCTTCCTTTCTTCCTTCCTTCCTTTCTTCCTCTCTTTCCTCTCTTTCTTCTCTCTCTCTCTCTCTCTCTTTCTTTCTGTCTTTCCTTTCATTCTTTCTTTCCTAATAGAGTTTCACTCTGTAGCCCAGGCTGGAGTGCAATGGTGCAGTCTTGGCTCACTGCAACCTCCACCTCCTGGGTTCAAGCGATTCTCCTGCCTCAGCCCGTCGAGTAGCTGGGTTTACAGGCGCCCACCACCACGCTCGGCTAATTTTTGTATTTTTAATAGACGGGATTTCACCGTGTTGGCCAGGCTGGTCTTGAACTCCCAAAATCTTTTTTTATTTAAATCCAAGATATATGAATGGTATTGACTAACCACGGTTTCATCTTTAGAAACAAATGCCACCTGGAGAAAGCAGGGAGACATTAAGAGTCTGCAAAGACAGCCATGAGAGGGCTTCCTGCGCCTTCCCCTCCCGTTCCCCACATCTCCAGTCCCGGATCATCGGTCTGCTTCCAACAGTTGCCGCCTCCACAGCAAAGTGCTGGAGACTTCCTGAAGAGACTCCGACTTTTCCCCTGCGTTTGCATTTAATCAATGACTCTAAGGAAAGCTGTGATCTAAGAAAAAGAGGGAAAGACTGCAAAAGGCGTTTCAGGGAGGGCTGTACCTTGTTTTGCTTTTTTGTGGGTGAAGGAAAGAATAGCTTTCCCTTAATCACCTTAAAGCATTTTCCTCCCAGGGTTGTCTTCACAGTCAGCATTTTTTTCAAACCCTGGAGAGCAGCTAAACCAAGCAAAGGACGACTCTGGATTAGGTTTCTGGAGTTTTCCCTGAAACGACTTACTGTGAGTGAATTGAAGAATCTTTGCCTTCATACATAGGCCAGAGGTTTGCTTGCCGTGGGGAGATTTGTAATCACTTCACCAGCACCTTTAAATCTACCTGCAGGTGTGCCCAGCTTAAGAAGAAATAATATTGAAATGCAAATTATAAATTAAATTAGGGAAGAACTGTACTGTAAAATTTATAGCTAAATAGTAAGAGCCTTTAAGCTAATTGATTAAAAATGAATAACGACTGGGATGAGAAATCTGTGGAACAGAAAAAAATTAATCCATTGTAAATAAATTCAAAATGAAGAGAAAGCCCCTCTGCAATCTTTTCTGCACATTACTATGTGTAAATGTGATTCTTTTGACAAACAATTAGAATAAGAAGATGACATTGGTGCAAATTGAGGCAAAATGAATTTCTCTGTACACACTGTGCTATGGTCTGAATGTCTGTGTCCCCCAAAATTCATATGCTGAAGCCCTAATCTTCAAGGTAATGGTATGAGGAAGTGGGGTTTTGGGAGGTGATTAGGTCCTGGGGGCAGAGCCCTTAGGAATGGATTCATGCCCTTCAAAAGAGATCTGAGGGAGCTCCCTCACTCCTTCCAGCAGAGAGGCAAAAAGACAGGTCCAGGAGGAGGGAAGTGGGGCCTCGCCAGACACCACATCTGCTGGCACCTTGATCTTAAACTTCTCAGGCTCCAGAACTGTGAGAAATAAATTTCCGTTGCTTATAAGCCACCCCATTTCTGGCGTTTTGTTGTAGAAGCCTGAGAGAACTGACACACTGTGAAGTCTATAAAATTTTGAACAACGCTAGTTCCACACGCCTCTCCCATACTGGACATCTCAGTCATTTGGGAATATGGCAGATTCTATTTTCCAGGAACCGTCAAAGAATACATCCCATCTTACATGCTCTACTTAACTGTGTGGTTTTGACAGTCCTCGTATACATAATCCTCCCATCAAGAGATGAGGCCCCTGCCCCTGAGGAGGCAGAATTGACACCATGTTACTTCCCGAGATTGGTTCTCCCTGGGTCTTGTGGGACAGGGACACCTGGTATTGGAGACCAGCCACAGGCTGTAAGAGGAAGCCCAAGCATCCTTTGGAGAGGGCTGTGTAGGGCGGATCTGAGATCCTCAGCCCATGGCCCTAGCAGAGCTCCCAGCCAACGGCCAGAACCGACTTTCCAGCCACATGCTAAGCCAGGTTGAAAGCACGTTATCCAGCCTCAAATCAAGCTACTTTAGCTGACCTGGGGTGGAGCAGAGAGGAGACTAACCTCAACTGCAGATTAATGAGCAAAAGAAATGATTTTTGTTGCATTAAGTCACTAAGTCCTGGGGTAATTGTCACAAGGTGAGAGATAATTAATACAAGGCCCTCCCCACACACCCTGCAGGGTTTTGCAAACATCCCAGGGATCTCAAGCAGAGCTCAATGCTAGGTGGAAAGAGCTTTGGTATTCGGACTTCTGATTAAAACTAAGGTCCCATTGGCCAAGCCAATGAGAGATCCTGAAATCCAGCATCCCTGGTTTCTCTTTGGTTAGGAAATGAACTGGGGGCCTTGTCTACCCTCAGGGACCACCCATAGCCAGACTTCCACTGCCTACCCCACCCTCTCCATAGGACCTGTAGACCAAGGAGCCCCATACTTTTCCCCTTTGGGGGACCTCACCGCCCCATCTTCTTGGTTGAGCTGCTCCATCCTCCCCTTTAGCACAGCCCTCACCTCCCTCAGGTGAGAGAGCTCAGGACTCCTGGAAACAAAAGAAACCACCCCCGGGGCCAGGCAGGACCTTCTTGGAACAGAAAGGCAATGATGCTGAAATAGGAAAACACACATACTAATAGCTCAATTTACCTGTCACATTTCTATTTTGTTTGGGAGGTCACCAAGGGAACAGAATGACTACAAGAAAGACAGAATAATAGTATTGGTAATTAGAGGGGAAAAAAAAGTATTATGGGCCAGGTGATTTTTAAAATACCCTTCAGAGATTAAATGTTTCTCAAAACTTATGTAAACACACATACAGTACGCCTATTATTGGGCATAATAGGGAAACAAACCTTAGGAGAGTAAAAATAGCCTAAGTAACAACTGGCCCATTTGACTTACAAAAAGGAAAGATCCTAACCAGGGATCAGGAAGTCGGAATTCTCATCTGAGCTTGCTGTTTCATCCTGGGCAGATAACAGTCTGTTCTACGGCTTAGGTTTTCTCATCAGTGAGATACAAGATTGAACGTGATCATCTTAAAGCTCTCTGCAGCCCCACAATCCTACAACTCCTGTATAAGTCGTCTTAGTACAAGCTGATTCAATTACCAACCAATCAGTGCTATGAGAAAATCAGTTAAATGTTTGATGCAAGTATCAGAATTTTCTGCCACTCTGTGGCACATTGCCAAAAGTTAAATTGGATTCACATAACTTTATATTCCTCGAAGGTAGCCAGGAGTGAACAAAGAGATATGAGAAATAAGTGATGGACATACGGAAGTTTTCTATGAATATTCCTTGAGTGATAATTAAACTAGCCCATGGCATGGCATGTTTATTCTAATTATTATTGTGTAGATACAGTCCATGGGCAAATGCTCATTTACATGCTTCAGGCTTGTCTGCACACACAGGTGTAACAACAGTCACTGTAGTCTCACGATGAGGCAGATAGTTCATAAATGATTTTGTGATCATTGTATATATATAGCCTATGTATAGATTATGTAGAAAACCCCAATTGCTTATATAATGTTCATTATAAAGGCAAAAAATATTTTTAACTTTTTTCACTTTTTATTTTTTTGTCTGGGAATACCTGTGTGTCACACAAGTAAGCAGGCAGAACGGCAGGAGGACAGCCAGGGAAGAGTATAAATCTCAAGAACTCTGGGCTGCAGGGGATGATTTAGCTAGAAAATAACTATGGAGCACAGGTTTGCTCTGCTATTTTGCTGGGCAGAAAACAGCAATCAAATTTAAGGTAGCATTGAGAGAGGAATATTTTCTGTTACCACACAAAAAAAGCCATCTGACAATGGTTTCTCAGTATTTCTGGATAAAAAGTTGTGTTTAAATGAGAATCGTGGTGGAGGAGCCTAATACTTTACAATAAAAATTAATTTTGAAGGGACTGAATTTGCTAGGCATCCACTGAATACGTACAAATGCTTTTGAAAAATTTCATAGAAAGTAAAAATAGTCTGGGCGTAGTGGCTCACGCCTGTAATCCCAGCACTTTGGGAGGTCAAGGTGGGTGGATCATGAGGTCAGGAGATCAAGACCATCCCGGCTAACACCATGAAACCCTGTCTCTACTAAAAAAAAAATACAAAAAAAAAAAAAAATTAGCCAGGCATGGTGGCAGGTGCCTGTAGTCCCAGATACTCAGGAGGCTGAGGCAGGAGAATGGCGTGAACCCGGGAGGCAGAGCTTGCAGTGAGCCAAGATCGCACCCAACCTGGGAGACAGACAGAGCGAGACTCCGTCTAAAAAAAAAAAAATTTCCAGTAGCATTGTTTATAATAGTCAAACATTGGAAACAATGAAAATGTTCATCAGAAAAGGATGCACTAATTAAATTATGGTTCATCCACACACTGGAATACTATGTATCCATTAAAAAGAAAATAAAGCATTCTAAATATACTGTCAAACTGAAAAAAGCATGGTGTAGAACCATGTGATTAACATGTACCACAATTTTTTAATGTTAACTGCTTGCCAGATGCTGCAAGGATATATAGTGACTGCTAATAGCAACTGCCTCTGAGAGGAAGGAAGGAGTAGGTACTGTAAAGAGGAGTGAGTGAGCCTCTCCCCACTTTTTGTTACTGTTTTATAACTTTTGGATGTAAATACCATATGCAAAACAAACAAGCTAAAAAGAAAGCACACTAAATAAAGATGACATCAGTGCCGTTTTACATATGAGAGTCATTGTGATGGTAATGTACAGTTAAGTTTCATAGGCTACAAAACCTTTATACCTAGTCTACTTTCTACTTTTCCTACCTTCATTATTCCCGTTCCCCAGCTTTGTTTTGTTTAATTACAAACAATGGGATCAACTTCAAACTTGTAAACAACAAATAAAAAATATCCGTCCAAAACACAAGACCTATAAAGACAAATAAGAAAACGTCTTATAATTAAGGAAAAGCTGCGCAGAAGTCAATCTGAACACACTGGATTTTAGGAAAAGATTTTGTAGTGAGAAAAGAATTACAGGTTTGTCTTCATTAATACAGGTTCCCCCACCTCCCTACAATTTATATTGCATGATAACATGGAGACGGGGTTTGGGATGGGCATGGGAGCAGCTGACTAAAGTCACGCCCATAGAAGAGAAAATCTCATGAACGATGGAAAAGGAACTGCAATGTGAAGATGATTTCTCTAAAGCTAATGACCTTATATAAAGATGCTGGGGACATGCTTGCCCCAGGAGATATCGATATATTTATTTTAAATAAAGAGGCAGAGTATTTTACGACCTTGGAATGAAAAGTTAGGCAAGAACTAGCCACAGTTATGAGAACTTTATTATATCTATCAACTGTGCCATTTGTCTTACTTGCTTTTTTTGGTTTTGAGACAGAGTCTCACTCTGTCACCCAGGCTGGAGTGCAGTAGCATGATCTTGGCTCACTGCAACCTCCGCCCCCTCCAAGTTCAAGCGATTCTCCTGCCTCAGCCTCCCGAGTAGCTGGGATTACAGGCGCCTGCCACTGTGCCCGGCTAATTTTTGTATTTTTAGTAGAGACGGGGTTTCGTCATGTTGGCCAGGCTGGTCTCAAACTGTTGACCTCAGGTGATCTGCCCACCTCAGCCCCCCAAAGTGCTGGGATTACAGGTGTGAGCCACTGAGCCCAGCCAGTTGCTTAATATTTTTGAATATGTAAATACAGAGGTGTTTTAGGTAGTGTTGAAGCCAGGTGAATTAAGGTGGGCTAACGAGTAGCAAGCTTTCAGTAAAGATGTTGTTTTTAATAATGATAATGAAGAAGAAGATGATAACAATAGTGATGGTGATGATGATGGTAATGGTGATAATGGTAATGATTATTACTCTCATTTGTGGTTTAACATGCGCCAGGCATTGTACAAAGTATTTTACTTACATTATTTTGTTCAAATCTCACAACAATCCTACAAAACAGGAATCGTTTCATTTTCTAGACTAGAAACAAAGACTCAAAGAGGTCAAAAAAAAATTAAGAAAGTCTCAGCGTTCTCCCTCTGGTATAAAACTAGAGATTAAGTTAGTGCCGATGGAAATCAGGCAACATATCCGAACTCAAACAGACGTCATACATGGTACCCTTTCCCTTTTAACTAAAAATATTTTCACCAGCCCTGAGAACCCTCTTTGAAGATGCAAATGTGGATACACTAGATGATTCCTTGTCAGCAGTTTTGGTAGTCAGAAAACAGAAATGTGTGTTTTCTTCATTTTGTTTATCATCAGGAGGTCTAGCTAAAAACCAATGCCACATGGCTCTCTAAAGTAGTGGTTTCACTGGGCTGGGATTTTAGCTAACAATGGGAACTACTCATAACCCACAAACTATCTCATCCTTACTGCAAGACACAAAACATCTGGATATGCCTGCGTTACACATGTGGACATCTCCAGGTCAGTATACTTTGGCCTGTAGACTGAGAACCATTTTTCTATTGTCAAGACAGGAGGAACATCTTTGCCACTGATAGATCAATGTGGTGATGCCACACGGTTCCACTCTTTGGCCCTTTTATGACCTAACTCATAGGTTCCCGGGTAGGTCTCCTAGTAAGTTTAGGCAGGATTAAGAGCAGATAGCAACACCAAGAATTACTTTGTGAACGTCATCATTGCCCCAAGGCATCAATTGATTAGTAACTAGATAAGGCAAACTTACTTTTTTCACCATCAGAGAGTAATGAGACAGTAAGTTAGAGGCAGTGGGGTTTGCGTCATAAATAGATTTGAGCTGATATTTTCATGGCAGACCCCAGAACACATTGAGACATTTTGCAACAGAACCCACTGTCATCAATTCTCCTTCTGCAATGGACTTTCTGGACATCATGACCTAATTAGATGTGCTTCACTAAAGAAGGCTGGAGTTGTCTTGGTTTTCTATTGTTGCAAAACAAGTCACCACAAACTCAGTGGCTTAAAATGGCACTCATTACTCTCTGAATGACATCACCACATTGATCCATCATGGGCAAAAATGTTCTTCCTATCTCGACAACAGAAAAGTGGTTCTCGGTCCGAGATATACTGATTTGGAGATGTTCATATGTGTGACGTGGGCATATCCAGATGTTTTGTGTCTTGTGGCAAGGATGAGATAGTTTGCGGGTTATGTGTAGTTCCCATTGTTAACTCACAGTTCTGAAGTCAAAAATACAGGCATGTTGTGACTGGGTTTTCTGTTCAGGGTCTCATAAGGCTAAAGCCAACGTGAGAACCAGGCTGTGTTCTCACCTGGAGTGGGGTGTCTTCTTCCAAGGTTACATCCATTGAGTTGCACTTGTAGGACTGAGTTACCAGTTTCATTGCTGTCTGTCAGCCAGGAGCCACTCTCACGTCTATTCAGTGGCTTTAAAGTGTTGAATTAATCATTCCTAAAGTCCACTCACAATTCTTGCTGCATGGTCCTTTCTGTCTTCAAAGTCAGCATTAGAGACTCTCTTACGTCAACCCCTGTCACCCTTCAAATCTGTTTCCCCAGCCCCTTTCAAGGGATCATCACCTGATTGGGTCAGGCAGACCAAGGATAGTTTTCCTTTCCGAACACAAACGGAACCCTATAGCATAACCTAATCATGGGAGTGACTATTTCATCAGAGTCAAACTCCCAGAGATTATACAGGGTATGTACACCAGGGGCCTGGAATCTTGCGGGGTATCTTATCATTCTGAATTGTTATGTTTGACTGAGATACATTTGTTCTGTTTAGACCTGCAGGGGTGAGATGAAATCCCTGTGGGTGAAGAACATTCCTAAGGATGAGGTCATCCACCCAGATAAGGGCTGGATTCCTTAGACAGGAAACAAGAATTAGGAGAGTGAGATTGAAAGTATGGAAGAGACAATGTCGCTCCTTTCCTTGGTCTTTACCTTGAGAAACTTGAGTGTGTAAGAGTTCACTCCAGTAGTGTAGGTGAGAGATGACCACTGCCATTGGGCACAACCTGCACAACCTGGTGCTGGGCAGGAAGGGACTCCTGGGATGGACCACAGGCTCAAAATGAGCAATCTCCATTTATAAGCCAGAAATTGAAAAGATAGTACCTATTTTTATTTCTCTTTTGCTCCGCTCTTGCCTCAAGAAGCCTTTTTGTTGATTTGTTTTTTGTACATTCCCGTTGTTCAGCCAATGATAACGGGCACACATGGATCAGAGTGCTAAAGGAAGAACAACTACTCCTCCAAGCTAATATGCTAGCAGCAGAAATTTCCAGCAAAAAACACTCAGGGGAATGTGGATCCTACAGAACCAAGACTGGAGCTGTGTAGCCCAGCATCTTTTACTACCCATGCTCTCTTTCCCTATATTTGATAGAGGATGTCTGGGTTTCATTTATTAAAGAAAGTAGGGCAAGCACAGTGGCTCATGCCTATAATCCCAGCACTTTGGGAGGCCTAGGTGAGCAGATCACAAGGTCAGGAGTTCGAGACCAGCCTGGCCAATATGGTGAAACCCCGTCTCTACTAAAAATAAAAAAGTTAGCTGGTGTAGTGGTGGGAGCCTGTAGTCCCAGGTACTCAGAGAATTGCTTGAACCCAGGAGGCAGAGGTTGCAGTGAGCCGAGATTGCATCACTGCACTCCAGCCTGGGCAACGAGCGAGACTCCATCTCAAAAAAAAAAAAAAGTAGAATTTCCTAATACAGTCCTATTTATTAATATGCATTCATGGAAAAGGCAAGGCCATTGGTGGACTGTGCTGAGAAGCTATAATGCACCACATTTCCTTCTCTACCCCTGCTCCCGACTTCCATATGCTACCGTTATAGGTAGTTCCAAATCACCAGATTTGACGTCTATTCAGTGGTTTTAAAGTGTTGAATTAATCATGCCTTGTTATTTTCTGTATCTCCAATGCTGTTGTATCTTGGTGCCTTGCTAAACCTAGAGACTGCTCCTCCCCAGGCTAGCAGATTCCTAGAGACAGTAAACAACCCACCTGCCAACACACCTTTCATATGCAAACCAACCAATCCAGAGCCCAGACAACGTGTCCACCCCCACCTCCTCTAACTGGCTCTCACACTCCAAGCTGCTTTCCCCCTGCCTTAATCACTCCTGGGCCAGGTACCTGAGGTCTAGAGAAAGTCCCTACACCTCAGGGCCTGCTGAAATTACTCAAAGTAGCCAATCCTAATCCTGTTTACCCTGTCTTGCCCATTCCTTACTGTGGAAACCATCCTTCCTCATGCTTCTCTTTGCTTCCTCTGCCTCCTGACAGACCCCAGTGCTCCCCTATGTGGTCCTGTGTGGCCTGGCATGCCCAGCTCCTTTTGGGAACTCTGAGTGACACACTGTCTTTTCAGTGGCAGTAATCATCTGATCTGTTGCCCTCATCATTTTAAAACACCAGCTTCCAGATGCGCTGCAGGTTTCCTGGCCCAGATAATGCAGTGACATCCTTCTGGTGATATCATTGCAATTTCACCTATAAAAGGCATTCTTCGTGAGAAGATAATTGCAGTGGTGTATGTGAACAGTGTGAATTCCAGACGCTTTCTCTGTGGGCCACTTCCTTGACCCAAAGAGTAGGGCAACAAAAGTTGGCAATTTGGTGCATATGGCTGTGTAATTTGAATTCATCTCGAAGCAAGCAGGGACATTTTCTAACATCAAACCTTCCTCTAGTAAATGATACCCAGTAGGTTCTGGAATTTGCCTTTGAACAGAGTTGAGGGTACTAATGTCAGAGGCGTGGGAACCAGAGCAACTCCATCTTGAATAGAAGCTAGGTAAAATGAGGCCGAGACCTACTGGGCTGCATTCCCAGATGGTTAAGGCATTCTAAGTCACAGGATGAGACAGGAGGTCAGCACAAGATACAGGTCATAAAGACTTTGCTCATAAAACAGGTTGCAGTAAAGAAGCTGGCCAAAACCCACCAAAACCAAGATGGCTGTAAGAGTGACATCTGGTTGTCCTCACTGCTATGCTCCCACCAGCGCCATGACAGTTTACAAATGCCATGGCAACATCAGGAAGTTATCCTATATGGTCTAAAAAGAGGAGGCAGGAATAATCCACCCTTTGTTTAGCATATCATCAAGGAATAACCATAAAAATGGGTAACTAGCAGCCCTCAGGGCTGCTCTGTCTATGAAGTAACCATTCTTTCATTTCTATACTTTCTTAACAAACTTGCTTTCACTTTATTCTACAGACTTGCCCTAAATTCTTTCTTGTGTGAGATACAAGAATCCTCTCCTGGGGTCTGGATCTGGACCCCTTTCCTGTAACACTAACACCAAGAAGGGACCCAGGTGCCTTCCTGAATCACGTTATTCTCCTATTTAAGTTTTCCGTTGGCTTTCTGTCAACCTCAGCAACTGATTTAACTTTTGTAACTTTCCAAAAACACTTTTCATTATAATGAATAATCTAGTGAAGGCCCTGTTATGGTTTGAACGTGTCTCTTCCAAAATTTGGGTGCTGCCAACGTGATCATATTAAGAAGTGGGGCCTGTAAGAGGTGATTAGACTATGAGGGCTCCTCCCTCGTGAATGAGATTGGGTGCCCTTATAGAGAGGCCTGATAAAGGAAATTATTTGTCCCAGTTTTGGTCTTTTGACTTCTGCCTTGTGAGGATTCAGCATTCCTCCCCTCTGGAGGACTCAGCATTCAAGAAGCCATCTCAGAAGCAAGGAAGAGCCCTCAGATGCTGGTGTCTTGAACTTGGATTTCTCAGCCTCCAGAACTGTGAGGAATAAATTTCTGTTCTTTATAAATTACCTAATCTGCCGTGTTCTGTTATAGCAACACAAATGGATTAAGACAGTTCCTTAAGAACGTTTTTGATTATTTGTTCAATTTTTTAATGAATGAGGAAAAAACTCTCTCAAGTAAAATGTTTTATTTTATATAGGTATATTTTCATAGATTGTAAAATTAACTTCTAAAACAAAAAGTTAATATTCATGGTATATAAAGACAAGTTTCAACTTTTCCCCAGTTAATGTGACTCATGCCCTCAGGTGACTGTAAATTAATTTTGTAAAAAAAAGGCATTATTTGTTGATGAGTATATTAGCATCAACCATGGTTTGGGTAAAAATGTATATTAAATTGCAGACTGATATTGAACTGTTTGTCATAGCTTTGCAATTGAAACACATGTCCTTTTATGAACTGATATCTGGAATTCTGGAACTTTACACTTAAAAATTATTTTGTTTATTTTTTAAAAAATAATTTTATTGCATTGTTTCTAAGAGATTAAAATAAAAGGTTTCAGACCCTTGACTATAACCATTTTCCAAATGAAGCATTGTGAGCGTAAGTGGTCCTTATTATTATTAAATGTAATGTAAAATTGGATATAAACACAAATGTCTTCTCTCTCCATCTTGTGTTTTGAAGATGGTGTGCTACAGAAGGATTTGTATTAGAGCCATGTTTTCTGATCTGGTGATGATGGTCTGGAGGTAATTTTTCAGAATTATTTTCACTTTTAGGCTCCTCATTTAATACATTCTGTTTTGACTCCTTTGTTCCTTATGATTCTTCCTCAAAGCAACAATGCATGTGTTAAGCTTCTGTATGGCCAAAACCCAAAACACTTAATAATTTTAAGCCAAGTAGTAATTTTAAGCCTGTTCATTGGCCTCCACTAATTGCCATACACACTGGCTGCCTTTTTTAAGGCAATAAAAGAAATATATCATTGATTGATTATCTTAATAGAACTTTAAACAGATCCCATAGCACATTTGATAACTGGATCTCCAGGAACACCTTCTTGAACCCTTGGAGGGGTCTATGACCCACCTGTTGGAAAATACTGATGAGTGTGCTAAAGTCCTAGCTACTTAACAATGCCTTTTTGACCTTGTGTCTGGCCCTTGCCTATCTCTCCAGCTGCATCCACATATGCTCCTCAAATAAACTGCTAGAGTCCCCAGCACATACCTTGATGTGTTATCCTCCTTAGCCCTTGCTCATGGGCCTTCCCTGCTCTCCAAACCCAAATGAGCATGTGCCCTTCTGTGTCTGCCTCTCTTGCTAGACTGAGAGCTCCTACTCACCAGAGACTGTGTCTTGTTTATTTTGTAACTACAGTGGTGAGCCCAGCCAGCACCTGGCAGAAAGTAGGCACTTGTTAAATGTTAGTTGAGTAAATTAAGGAATGAATGGATGGATGAAAAAATGAATGAGTTAAAAGCAAAAAAAGAAAAAACACAAAAACCCACCTTTAATGGTGAAGTGGGATGCCTGCCTAGTGCATCCACGCTGCTTTTTTGGAAGTGGCTAAAGAGATGGGTTTAAATGGTCATGTTTAAGCCAGATGACCCTGTCCGGGCCATCACGGCTGGCTGATTAGACCAAAGTGACATGTGGCCACATGGAACCAGGCATCAGATCTCTACATCATGAATTGAATGAAGAGACCCGGAAGCTGTATCAGGATGTTAATGGTACTGGAGTCATGAGATCCAATAGAACTGGGGGCCACAGCCATTGCCATGGCAACCCCCCGCACCAGGCAAGCCAAGGTTGTGGAGAATAGAAACCGAGAGATGCTGGGGGAGTCCTGCTGCAGAGAGGCCAAAGGAGGAGGCTCGATCTGTGAAACTGACTCCACATCTCAAAGCCTAACATCTCCATGAAGCATTAGGAAATGCCAGGAGTTCTGAACAGAAGGAAATCAACTTTAAATGCTTTTGATTAGCATCTTCTTATAACTGACAAGCCCCGCTGAGGTGCAGCCAACACCTCAGGAGAGAACAGGATAGATGACCATCACTGGCCTTATGTTTCCGAATAAATGCCTTAAAGTACATTTCTAGTTCACACAAAATCCCACTTCATCCAAATTTTGTTCTGACCAGTTTGGAACTGTAACCAATTCATCTCTCCCATTTGTCCCCAAGTAAACCGAACATTTTGTGCTGTCAAATACCTGGGTTCAATAATGAATTCAGGTTAAAGGTGAATGTATTATTTTCCTCCTCATAAGAGTAAGCTTCTCAGAAAACATCCAGGAACAACCATGCCTGCTTGTTTCCTGGTGAGCCTCCCTTGAATGGTACACATTCCTGCCAGTGTTAATCCACTCCCTCACAGGTAGCTATGGGCCTCACCTTCCCTTCTGAGGATGTTAAAGAGCAGCGTTTTGTTGTTTTTTTTTTTCCTGTAGTGATATTATCATTGAACTCTCAGGTAAGAGCTCCTGCAACACCAGCTCTGTGCTTGTCTGTGAGTGTTCGGGGGGACTGGCGATGTTATGAAATGGCCTTGTGCCATTATACTGGACAAACGTCTTTCCTCCTGGCTGTGATGGCATGCCCTGAGCTCACTGCCAGGTGGCAGATGAGAGGGACGCATCTATGCTGCCTTCTGACAGGCATCGAAGCATAGGCTCTCCCGAGATCTGTCATCCTTTTGCAAAATTTCCCCTCTACTCTCCTAAAGTGGATCCCAGGGTGTTGTGAGATCTTTGCAATCTGAGGGTGGTGGGGAGTGTGCACAGATGAACAGTCAGTCATCATCATAGGCAGTGCATTGTGTATCCACGCTGGCTAGCCATCTCTGCTTCTGTGTGACACACTTTGAAACTTGGAAGTGTTCTGATCTGAGTGTGGGATGTGATGAAGCTGACGCTGAAAGGTTGTGGTTTTTATTTCAACGTAGCATCAAATGTTCTTTCAGAGCTGCGATTAGAACAAACATTAACTACTTCATTCATGAAGAAAAGTTTTTTAAATCCATGCTTTTGATTCAATAATGCCATTTCTAGAAATCTGTCCTAAGGAAATACCAGTAATATGAAAAATCCAAGCAATTTTATGAATGAAAATGTTTAGCACGGTAATATCAAAAGGATAAAAAAATAGAAAGGTGTGGAAAATTATAATATATTAATGTGTGATACAATATGCAGCCCAAAGAGAAAAACAAACACATGTAAATATTAGGCACATGCAGAAGCATGTAGAAAGCAACATCTGGAAGCAGAGCAAAATATTCTATGTATTCTATCATTATAATCAAGATACATCTACATAGGTAGATTTAATCCATAAAGATTGTATGAAACCTCAATTTAAAAAATATTTATTGAGAAAAATCTCAATAAAAATTGAGAGTCACAAAAAATTTATATTGTCGCTTCTAGGGCAGGCATGGTGGCTCACTCCTGTAATCCCAGGACTTTGGAAGACCGAGGCAGGTGGATCACCTGAGGTCAGGAGTTCGAGACCACCCTGGCCAAAATGGCAAAGCTCCACCTCTACTAAAAATACAAAAATTAGCCAAGCATGGTGGCCCATACCTGTAATCCCAGCTACTCGGGAGGTGGAGGCAGGAGAATCGCTTTAACACAAGAAGCGGAGGTTGCAGTGAGCCGAGATGACAGCACTATACTCCAGCCTGGGCAGCATAGCAAGACTCCATCTCAAAATAAAAAAATACATATATAAAATAAATAGATAAATAACTTGTTGCTGTAAGATGGATTGCAAGGTGAAATGAATTATTAACTGTTTCATGCTTGATGTTGTGAAGTTGTGTGATGATAATTAAAATGGAAAGCTCTTAGGAAAAAAAGTGCCAAATCTGTCCTTAGGGGGACATTGTGCCTCCACCAGCAAGAACATCCATCTTAAAAATATGCAGGCCTGAGCCAGGTGCAGAAGGTCACGGATTGCATTATTCCATTTACATGAAATACTCAAAATAGATAAACCCAAAGAGACAGAATACAGAGTGGTGGTTGTCAGTGGCTTGAGGGAGGGGAAAGGGGGAACTGCTTAATGAGTATAGGGTTTTATTCTCGAGAGAAAGAAATGTATGGGAACCAGACAGACGTGATGGTTGCACCCCATTTTGAATGTCCTAAATGACTGTATTGTCCACTTCAGAATGATTAATTTTATGCTATGTGAAATTCATATCCATACATGTTTTAAAGAAGTTTTTTGAAATGATGCATGCTTGGGTTCCAGCCTAGAGGAGCTGTTTGTTATTGAAGTTTTCCAGTGAGATTAATTTTATGCTATGTGAAATTCATATCCATACATGTTTTAAAGAAGCTTTTTAAAATGATGCATGCTTGGGCTCCAGTCTAGAGGAACTGCATGTCACTGAAGTTTTCCAGTGAGATGCTCAGTCAAAAACAAGTCATAGAGAACTGCTTAACTCTGCCTACCCAGTTTGCAATGTTAGCAAACAAACTGTATAAAATCAACAACGTCATGACAGTACTGTAGCTTGTATTTGTGAAACTTCAACCATGGGCTTGGCGCAGTGGCTCATGCCCGTAATCCCAGAACTTTGGGAGGCCAAGGTGGGTGGGTCACTTGAGGTGAGGAGTTTGAGGCCAGCCTGACCAATATGGCAAAACCCTGTCTCTACTGAAAATGCAAAAGTAGCCGGCTGCGGTGGCGGGTGCCTGTATCCCCAGCTACTCGGGAGACTAAGGAAAGAGAATTGCATGAACCTAGGAGGTAAAGGTTGCAGTGAGTTGAGATCATGCCATTGCACTCTAGCCTGGGTGACACAGCGAGATTCTATCTCAAACAAAAAAGAAAGAAAGAAAGAAAGAAAGAAAGAAAGAAAGAAAGAAAGAAAGAAAGAAAGAAAGAAAGAAAGAAAGAAAGAAAGAAAGAGAGAGAGAGAGAGAGAGAGAGAGAGAGAAAGAAAGAAAGAAAGAAAGAAAGAGAAAGAAAGAAAGAAAGAAAGAAAGAAAGAAAGAAAGAAAGAAAGAAAGAAAGAAAGAAAAAGAAAGAAAGGAAGGAAGGAAGGAAGGAAGGAAGGAAGGAAGGAAGGAAGGAAGGAAGGAAGGAAGGAAGGAAGGAAGGAAAACGAAATTCAAACCATCAAACATTGACTGGTGGTGGATACAAGAGCACCTCCAATGATATCCTCTTGGGAGCCACATCACCTCACCGAAGAGCTCAGAAGGGTTAGTGTATCCCAGAGATGGTGCAGGGATATGTCTGAGCCTCTCACAAGGCGGGTGGGAGCATGGCCAGCTTCTTCTGCTGTTCTTTGCAAGCGCCTCCATACAAGCGTCTTTAGATGTCTGTTGACTGGTGCTAAACTTTAAAATATGGACCAACACCACTGGTTAAGAAGAAATGGTTCTAATCACTACACAGAGACCAGATACAATATTTTATCAAAATTATAAAGAGTAGATTTACTCCATTTGTTGTCTTTGAAATTTCCTTTAACTGGATCCCATTTTTACCATCAGAAAAGGTTTCACTGAGTGGCAGATCTTTTAGGAGCTGGGGAGCCTTCAACACTTAAAGACAACCAGTCTTACCTAGCCGTTGGTGAAATCATAGAACTACAAAAAGGCTCCAAAATGTGTTAAAACGCAGAAGACTCTGGCCATGCAAAGCAGGTACAAAGGAAAACCCCAAATGAAATGAAGGGAGAAACACGCAGGAGTTCCCTGCTGTAGATTCATTGGTCCTCTGCAGAGCTGGGTGACTTACCAAGAGAAAGCTCTGCAGTTTGCAAAGGTGTTTGAAAGATAAATGCAATCTTTTGCTGGGTTGTATTAAGTTAGAGAACACTCCTGGTCTTGGGATTCTTTTCTAGGACATTATAGCTGGTAATTTTAGGTTTGTCAGTTCTAGGAAACGTTGCTTTTGGGGGAAATATGTCTCCGCCGAAATTTAAGCAATCAATATCTGCACATTAGGATGAGGTTTGCACCTTTTTGTTCTCAGAAATATGGAAAATGAGGGAGGATCACATGGGTCTGGTAATACCCCACTTTTCCTTTCAGCGGTTTAATCACACGGGAGGTCTCGCATTTCATCAGGGTGTGAAATGCCTTATATTTCTCCTGGTTTCTTTTTTCTTCTTGCACAATGAATGCAAGTGCAGGAACGTGAATGCGGCCCTTCGCCACCACACACAGGCTCTCTCCCACCCCCTGCCAGCTATCCCTGCTCTGACCTCTCCGGGCCTCCCTAAGGGGACGATGCCCCTTCCTCCGCAAGTGGCAGCCCTGCAGCCCGGGCCCTCTTCCCTGTTCCCCTGGCCTCTGCGGGGGCGCTCGGGCTGGGACAGGGACGAAATGGAAAAACCGCCCTCTCCAGCACCCTCACCTCCACTGCCACCCTCACCTCCACCGCCACCCTCACCTCCGCCGCCACCCTCACCTCCGCCGCCACCCTCACCTCCGCCGCCACCCTCACCTCCGCCGCCGCCGAGCCCGGGGTCAAAGCTGCCCCATCTCACAGGGGCCTTCCCAGCGCGCGGCACCAAGACCCCCATTTCTATGCACCCTGGAAAGGGTGATTAATTTAAAGTGAGTGGAGTCTGTTTCTTTAAGACAAGCTCATAAATCGTGAAAGATCACCACTTCTTTTCAAAAGCCTCTCCACGGTCTGAGTCTCCCTTCTGGGTCAGTAAAGTCATTGAAGCTTTAACGGCATGCCATGGCAGATTACACGACACAGCTGTCCCGGCACCGTGAAAATTAAGTTATGCCCCGTGTCAGCAAGGGGGTTTTCCCCTTTCTTTTCTCTCCCCTCCCCCACCCCTCCTCTTTTTTTCTCTATTCCTTCCCACCCCTACTCCTCTCCCTCCGCGCTCATTCTCTCCCCCTTCAACCTCGTCCCACCCCCTCCCCTCTCCTCCCTCCTCCCAGCCTCTCCGGCGATCTCCCCTCGGCCCTTTCACCTTCCTGCCGGGAAGTGCACATCCCAGGACAGGCAGAAGTTGGCCCACAGGCTGCTGTGCTTTGAGCCTGGGCTATTGAGACAGTAAGTGGAGATGATTGCCTTTCAGGGAAGAGCTGGCAAAACGGTGTCTTTTGTTCTCCACCCACCCCCACCCACACACGAACACACGTCTTTTGCCTTCTTCTCTTCTGTTTACTCCCTTCTCCTCCTGCTTCCCTCCTGGTGTCCTAGCCCTGAGTGGAACCCCTCCCGACCTGATGCCAGCAGCGCCCTGAGTGCTTCCACCTGCTGCCGCTCACTCCCTGCTGTTGGGCCAGCCCAGTCTGCTTGGAGGTGACTCTTCCCTCAGGTCAGCAGCAGCGGTCCAGCCTTAATTTCCTTCCAAAGTTAATCACTAGTGTAGCTGTGGCTGCTGCTCTTTTCTCTTTATGGGAGGGGAAGGTGAAGAGAGCTCCCAGCAAAATAAGAGAGCATCTGCTCTGCAGCCCTGAGCTCCGCTCCCATGCTGATGGTGACTCATACACACATGGCCTCCTAAGAACCCTCAGGGCCCTACACACACACACACACACACACACACACACACACAGAGAGAGAGAGAGAGAGAGAGAGAGAGAGAGAGAGAAAGACAGAATATAAAGCCTTTAACATCATTCACTTATAGCCCTCTCTGCTGAACAAATTGAAAAAGCAATCTAAATAAAGAAACACACATTTGTCTATTTGCATAGTCTGCATCACCCCAAGAGATGGGAAACATGCCTACAACGTGGAAAATTTAAACCCTTGTAGTGTTTCTCCAGCAGGGTGAAGGGGAGGAATGCACTGTTGGCTTTGAAGAGTCTGGCTGGCATTTACTATGGGTTAAGGGACCGCCTTGTTTTGGGGTCCCCACTCCGCCCACACACTGCCCCGCTCCCTGGCTTCTCTTCTCACCACCCAGGGCCTACCTGAGCCAACTCGTTCTTGCAAAAGATCCAGGAATTAAATAAAACCACCTGGTAAACTAGAGAGCCGTTGTTGACATGAAGGATATAATCGCTGTACCATGGAAAACATAAAGGTTTGAGAGACTGACTCAGCTGGGATGGAAACTTTTAAAGCAATCACATTTTATAATATTTTTAAAGGTCAGGTGCTTTGGAGGAAACATCTAAGAGTAGGGCAAAATTTTCATTTTCTTGGTCTAAGACCCAAAAGTAGGCCAGGTATGGTGGCTCACACCTGCAATCCCAACAGTTTGGGAGGCTGAGGCAGGAGGATCGCTTGAAACCAGGCTGAGCAACATGGCAAGACCCTGTCTCTACAAACAATTTAAAAATTAGTATAACTTTCATGAAGGTGATGGGGAAAGGCAATCCCTTAATTTGGGGGCTTCAATGGGTACCCATGTGAGTTGAGGAATTCCTTGAAGCTTAGCCCCATGAATGGAGAAATGATGTGTGCGAATGGGGTCCCACGGGGCTCCGGGCTGCAGGCAGACTCCTCTGTATCCAGCAGTCTTACTCCAGCAGTAATTCTCCACCTCGTAAACCTAAACTTCCTTCTCCTTCCCTAATGAGCTAGCTTCTGACTTCCTGATGCAGCTCCTAAACTGGGTCTGAAGACTTCCAAAGAAGACAGTTGAGAGTGGTGTGAGCAACTCAGGAGCACAGAGAGAAGTGCTCGGGGTATCAACCATGGTGGTGCTCTCCTTTGAAATCGTTCTTACAGAATTTTGTGGATTCCTGCTTATCTCATGGTAAAATCTCTAATATGATGTGAACTTTGGAAAAATCTTGCAGCCAACATGTTTTAATATGGGCTCCCCGAAAAAAAGACCCTAAGTGAAGGACACAGGTCCAGGCAGCTTATGTGGGGGTATAATCCCAGGAAGCAGGGGTAAAAGAGTGGGGAAATGAGAGAAGAAAGGAAGAAGGGCCCATAAAAGGGTGAATTATCAAGCTTACCACTGAGAGCAAGGGAATCAGTTCTACCTAGACTACCTAGACTCTCAGACAAGTGTCCCAAATGCTTCCTAGAATTACCTGCTTGAAGACATGGGCATTTATCCACAGACTCCATTTTTTCCCATTGGCTAAAAGTTGTCCCACGAGTCTTAATTTTCCTGCTCTTCTCAGCCAGGCATGCACCAAGTAAGTCACCATGAGATTGGAGGAGCTCAGAGCAAAAGCGAAGATTGCAGTATACGCTGGAAAGGAGCATTAGGTATCGCACAGCTACTTGGAATTGTGCCTTGATGCTCATGGATCTCAAGAGAGGAGTCCTCTCTATATTTTATAGATGAAGCTCAGTGACAGGGGGCACTTTACCCATGGTTCCTGCTTAGTGTGTCATGAAAGTGGAGTTTTTGCCCAGGAAAGATTTCCACTATAGCTAGATTGCATAACCTGATTCTCTAGCTCTTCACTTCTATTTCTACCCTATTTCTAGTCTCCTCTTGAGGACTAAAGAAAACAAATATGCCCTGCACAATGATTCTAAAAGGGTTCCCTACTAGAAACAGAGCCTGGGACATAGTTCAAGGGCATGCAATGTTTTTTGGAGATGAAGGGAACACCAGCAAGGGTGGGGAGGTGACACAGGGAAGGGAAGGCACTAAAGGAGGGGGCATTATTAAGCCAGCTAACACTGAGGGCAACCGATTTTCAATCTCCCCAGAAAGCTCTGAAAGTGATGTAATACACATCCTTTGTCCTTCAGAAAGATTCCCACTAAGGCGCACAGGAACTGTAGTACTTCTGTTCCACACTCCTGAGTTATTGACTTCAATAGTAGCTGGGTGTGGTTGGCCGTGGATCATCAGTGTTGCTGGTAACGTAGGTTCCAGCAGCTCCCCAACAGAGACTCAAGTGCCACCACCGGCAGCCAGAATTGAGTGCTTCTATGGGAAAGGGGCCTGGGCAGAGTGGTGCCTGAGTTGGCAGCAATCCCCTATGCATCTTGACTTTCCAGAGACTTTTGGAGCATTGGAACTCATCCTGATCAAATTACTCAGGGCTCCTCCCATAATGAGAACCTAAGATGTCAAGGCTCAATGTTGTGTTTGTAGATACCCCTCTTTGCTCACCTTTTTTGCCTAATCCTTCTCTTTCCTCTATGTTGTTGCTCATTTGTTACCCCGCAAATATCAAGGTTCTATATTTCCGACTTATAATATTTTCCACATACTACCTGGTACAAACTCTAACCTCCTATTAATCCTAAAACTTTTAAAAAATCTAGCATCAGTTTGTTTCAGCTTGAGATGATATTGGAGGACCTCCAGCTGTAAATGCCACAAATAACTACTTCACCACTTGCAGGGTTCCTTCTCACAGGTAGTGCCTTGATCACATCTTGGAAATCACAAAGCAGGCTCTGAAGAGACACGTGTGCTTGTCACATAGATTCTGAATGGATCTGATGCCATCCGCCCACAACCACACCCAGCCTCCTTGTGCCTGTGGGTTTTATTCCTAGGGGTGGATTCTCCAGCTTTATTTGTGTAGCACACAACTTCACGAATTACCTTATGTTATAATTTGAACTGAGAAGGTAAAATACAGTCTCTGTTTTCTGGCAAGTGCCAGTAGAAGAAAAGGGAAGTAACTTTGCAGAGCAAGTCATAGCTGTTAGAAATTTAATAATTCTTTGAAGTGCCATTTATAAGAAAACAAAATTGAAGACAGATTCTATCAGAAAAACAAGTTTTTGTTTTGATGACACTTTAAAACAGAATAATTTTAGATGATGATTTTTTAAATTCAAAATATCAGTATCTATGGTTGAAGGAACTTGTCATTTTCATTCATCCGTCCTGCACAGGAATGTTTAGAGCTTATTACAAAAATACCTCTTGGTTATAATCTCAGCCATTTTCTTATTTTTGTTACCCCTTACTAAAGACTTAGCTTCAAGTTTATTTTCAATAAGTTTTATTTTTATTTTTACTTGCTGAGCCTGTAGAGAAAGACCACATTTTGTCACTAAAGTACACCAACAGTTACAACAAAACTGGCCTATAAAGAACATTCTTATCCTGATTTTGTTCAAATGCAAGTGCTGATACAATTTGATTAAAGTAGCTGTAAAATATGCCGGGTATGTGGGAGGTAGAAGTATGGAAAGGGTTTGAGAAATCCTAATCCTGCAGCTCTCAGGACTGCAAGAGTTAGACCCCAGCTGGTGTAAATGGATTAAAAATCTTTTCTCATTTCAAAGGTTTGATCTCAACAAGGGCTTGATTTGATGAAATCAAAGTGGCAGCTTGGATTTGAAAACTATTTAGAGTGGAACTTCCTAAAGTTTACATGTGAGGGAAGAATTGGCAGAGGCATCAATGCGGGGTGACCATGTATTTATATGGTGTGTTTCACTGGAGGTCTATTTGTAAGGGGATGAAGAATGTTAAAAAAAAAAAAAAAAAAAAAAAAAAATTGAAAGTAAGGATAAGTATCAGGTTACTTTTGTAACAGAAGGATGTTTTTATAATTCTTGGCTTGAAAGGTGAAACAGTGGATATGCTTTTAAGGAACAGGATCTCCTTCAGTAAAAGTCATTTTACATGTTATCTCCCTCCACCTCCTCCTTATATCACTCCCAATATATACTCCCAGACCCTTGCACTCCAAGTTAATTTCTCCTTAATTGTCTGCTATGATTTGTGACAAACACTCCAAATAGACACAGGAGAGCAAAACAAAAACAAAAGCAAAAACATGATGCATTAATAGATGGTAAACAAAACCTAGAAAGTGAAGACTGGCATACATATGTGTCTTTAAGACTTAAATTCTTAAGGGTTTTCAACTATTTTCTCTAGAAATGGGATTCATCTTCTTTCAACAGAGTTGGGGCTACTAATAGTCTTACTGATAATTTACACCTCTGTTGTCTCTGGGACAATCTGAAAGTAGTTTAGCACTGTCTCCTATTTCCCACCACTCCATACAATGTCAACAGAAACTCTGGCAAATTATATGTTTTCATATAGGCATAGTTCAGGCAGCATCTGGAACAGAAAAGGTGTTGGGGAAAATTGGGTTCAACATTCTGCATAAATTCTGGGATGATGCGAGAGGCTAGTAACATAGCAGTCATGGATATGACACCTGATGAAAGAGAAAGCCATGGTTGAAATCAGCCATGCTTCTCAGAGTTAGCAAATCAAGTGAAGAAATCACTGAGCAAAATTCTTTTTTACACATAAGAAATCCACAAGATGTAAATTAAATACCTCTAGACTTTTTAAAAACGCTGCCTAAGGCTTTATAATCACACTCAGTTCTATATTTATCTTGAACATAAAGAGGTTATGGAAAATACTAAGTCTTCCACAAAAGACGCAATTTAAGCTCCACAACATGCTTTCATCTTAACTGCACTTTCAAGCCACTCAACTTCTCACCCTTCTTTCCATATATGCTTTCTCCTACAGTTATTTTATCACCAGGATATGGAAATTGAACTATTTAAGTAGAAAATAAATTTAGCATTCCCTGTATAAAGTAAAGGAACATAAAGGTACTGCTTTAGTGTTCTATTGTTGCTGTAACAAATTATCATAAACTTAGTGGCTTAAAACAACACAAACATATTATCTTACAGATCTACAGGTCAGAAATTCAGAAGAAATTTCATAGGGCTAAAATCAAACTTCCTTCTGGTACGTCTAGCAAAGAATCCATTTTCTTGCCTTTTTTAAATCTTACATAGACTGCAGGCATTCCTTGGCTCATGATCTCCTTCCATCATCAATGTCAGCAATTGAATCACCCCAACTTGCTTCACATCCTCTTCTCTGACTCTCACTCTCCTGCCTCCCTTTTTCTTTTTCTTTTCTTTTTATTTTTTGAGACAGAGTCTTACTCTGTCGCCCATACTGGAGTGCAGTGGAGCGATCTTGGCTCACTGCAACATCTGCCTACCAGGTTCAAGCAATTTTCCTGCCTCAGTCTCCCAATTAGTTAAGACTACAGGCATGCACCACCATGCTAGGCTAATTTTTGTATTTTTAATAGAAATAGGGTTTCACCATGTTGGCCAGGCTGGTCTCAAACTCTTGACCTCAAGTGATCCACCCGCCTCAGCCTCTCAAAGTGCTGGGATTATGGGTATGAGCCACCAGCCCCTTTTTCACTTATAAGAACTCTTGTGATGGAGTTCAAGACCAGCCTAGTCAATATGATGAAACCCCCTCTCTACTAAGAATACAAAAATTAGCTGGGCGTGGTGGTGGGCTGCTGTATTCCCAGCTACTCAGGAGGCTGACACAGGAGAATCGCTTGAACCTGGGAGGCAGAGGTTGCAGTGAGCCGAGATTGCACCACTGCACTCCGGCCTGGGTGACAGAGTGAGACTCTGTCTCAAGAAAACAAAACAAAACAAAAACTCTTGTGATTAGGCCCACCTGGGTAATCCAAGATATTCTTCCCATCTCTAGATCTTTTACTTAATCCCATTTGCAATGTGATTGTCATGTGATTGTCAACTTGCAGTGTCACAAGTTCTGGGAACTTAAAATGTAGATATCTTTTAAAATTTTCTTCTTGGATGGGGGTGGGGAATTATTCTGTCTATCATAGGTGAAAAAACACTACTGTATCAGGCAGGGTTTAGTATGCTAAGCTTAATCTTTACCCTGTTACCTGAATTAAATCAATCTTATTACTTAACTTCTTTTCAACTGAAGAAAAGTAGGAATGTCCAAACTTTCAAGACTGCTTAATGAATACCTAGGTAGCTTCAAAATAATGCTATGGCTTTCAAGCTTTTTTTTAAATAAATATCTGTGATTGCAAATAAGAGAACTAAAGGAGACACCCTCTGCAGTTACTTCCAATCTCAGTATTTGATGATAGCATGAACAATCTAGCTTTATCTAGCTTTATCAGGCAACTGTATTCATAGACATAATCAGAAGAAGGAAAATTCCAGTGCCAGGGAACTTTTTGGTTATTACAGATGTTTGGCTGTGGCTCTTCCAATCCTATTTCAGATGCGAAAAATCAACTTTCAAAAGTTCAGTGGATGGCCATACTATCTGAATCATAGAATGAGAACCTTTGTAAATCCATTTCTCCTTAAAAGCAACAAAAACACTGGCAAAATGGTCAAAATCAACATTTTCATACTTCTGGAAATTAACCAAAGCCTGCAATAATCTAAAGTGTTTATTTAATAAATAAGTAACTGCTGGAGTTTGTTGAAAACAAAAAGGTTTGTGACATTTTAAACTTGCCTACTCACTTTCCTCTCTCCACAGCTCCATGGTAGTCTTGAAAACCAGCAGCCTCCAACTGTGATAGTAGCCACCAGAGGGAGGAAGCCAGCTTTGGAGTCCAATCCCAAGAGCATTGCCATTATTTGACCTGTCTTACAGCTCCTTGGAAAAGCACCATTTGCGAGGCTGTGCCTTCATTTGACCTAACCCGGAGCTCATCCACAGGGAAAGCCCTAACCTCAGGGCATTTGCTGAAAACAATCAGAGGCAACTGCTAACATTATAGCTGCCTGAGACTGCTCTACCACTTAGGGAAAATGAGACCCTTACCAAAACCTGAAAGGAGAGCCTGAGGAATGAGATGTTTGTAGGGGGCTTTGAAAAACTCTGACATATTCCTGGGGATTTACAAAACTGCATACATGTGTAGAGCTATGTGTATGACTAGGAAAGACCTGACAGGTCATCTCTGGCTGACCTTGAGGCCCTGCACAAGCAGGAAGTGAAGGCTAAGGCAGAGTTGTAAAATGTTAGAGCATGGAGCATGTATTCCCAGGCAAACTCATGTCCCTTTGACAAAAGATGAAAGACTTATTGCTTCAGGACCTGTAAGCAAATTCACTGACTACTACACTAACTGAGGTGAGATTTCAGTTACTGCACACTACAAGGACTACAGATTTTATAGGATTAGTCCAGGAAAAGCACTAAATGAGCAATCAGCAGCAGCAACAACAAAGCAATCAAAACAAATTGTGGGTTGGGATGAGGGTAATTTGACTTCCAAAGTTGCCACACTATATTATATAAAATGTTCAGTTTTCAACAAGAAGTTACGATACATGCAAAGAAACAAGAAAGCATATTTCATACACAGGGGAAAAAATCAGCCAATTGAATGTTTATCAGAAAGGATCCAGACATTTGTCTTACAAAACAAAGACTTCAAATTAGCTATTATAAATATGTTCAAAGGAAGCCATGACTAAAGAGGAAAAGGAATATATAGAAACAATGCTTCACAAAATAGAGAATACCAATAAAGAAATAAAAACTATTTAAAAAGAAAAAACGAATGAAAAATCCTGTTTTGAAAAATAACAGAAATGGAAAATGCACAAAAGGGACTCAACAGAAAATATAAACTGAAAGAATAAAGATTAGAGAACTTGAAGACAGGTTAATCGAGATGATCTGGTCTAATGAATAGAGAGAAAAAAAATGAAGAGAGTCTCAGAAATTCCTAACACACTATCCAACATATCAACATGTGCATAATGGGAGTCCCAGTGAGAGAGAGGACTGGGGGCAGATAGAATATCCAAAGAAATAATGACCAAAAACTTTAAAAATTTGATTTAAAAAAGTTTAATTTAAAATAAGCTCAAAAGCTCCAAATTGGATAAACACAAACAAATTTATACCTAAGCACATCATAATCAAATTACCAAAAGTCAAAAACAGTGATCTTGAAGGCAACTCCTCTTATGAGGCTGATATTAACCTGATATCAAAAGCAGACAAAGATGCCACAAGAAAACTAAAGGCCAATATTCCTTATGAATATAAGAGTCAAAATCTTCAAAAAAATGCTAGCAAACTGAATCCAACAATATATAAAAATGATTATGCATCATGGCCAAGAAGGATTTATTAAGGAACACAAGGTTTGTTTGACATCTGAAAATCAATTATGTTGATAAAATAAAAAACAAAAACTATGTCTGCCTACATGCAGAAAAAGCATTTGAGTAAATTCAGCAGTCTTTGATAATATGGAGAAAAATACACTCAACAAACTTGAAATAGAAGGAAACTTTCTCAACCCGAGGGAGGCCACCTGTGAAAAACTCAGAGCTGGTATCATAGTTGACATTTATAGTCTGAGTGTTTTTCCCTCTAAGATCAGGAGCACGAAAAACATGTCGTTCTTGCCACTTCAAATCAACATTGTATTACAGGTTCTAGCCAAGGCAGTTAAGCAACAGAAAGAAATGAAAGTCATCCAGATTGGAAGAAGTAAAACTATCTCTATTGACTGATATTATAATCTTGAATATAAAGAATCCTAAAGAATCCACAAAAAGAGGAAGTGACCCTTCCTATCCACAGGTTTCACATCTGTAGGTTCAACCAACTATGGGTGGAAACCTGTGGATAAGGAGGGCTGGCTGTACACATTTTCCACCTGAGTTGGGTTGAATCCATGGATGCAGAGCCTGCAGATGTGAAGGGCAAATTTTACTATGTCATTTCATATAAGAGACTTGAGCATCCATGGATTTTAGAAGTAATGAACAAGTTCACTGATGTTGCAAGATGCAAGATTAATACAAAAAATCAATCATATTTCTCTTCACTAGCAATGAACATCTCAAAAATAGGAAGAAAAAGTTAAAAACAATTCCATTTAGAATAGCATCCAAAACTACTTAGCAATAGATTTAATGAAATAACTCATACATCTAAACCTACAAGTTTTGTTGAAGGAAATTAAAGGAGATCTAAATGAATGAAAAGATATCTTACACTTTGGATCAGAATATTTAACATTGTTAAGATGCTAATACTGCCCAAATTGTTCTACCTATTCAATGCAATCTCTATCAAAATATCAACTGACTAGTCCGCAGAAATTGACAAGCTGATTTTAAAATTCTTATGAAAATGCAAGGGATCCAGAATAGTCAACATAATCTTGAAAATGAAGAAAGTTGGGAAACTCACATTTCCCAATATGAGAAATTACTACAAATCTTACTTACAGTAATCAAGACATAACAATAAACATCTAGATTAATGGAGTGGAAATGAGAGTTCAGAAATAAACTCTTACATTTATGGTTAATTGATTTTCTATGAGAGTTCCAAGGGAATTCAAAGGTGAAAATAATATTTTCAACAAATGGTACTGAGACAATTGGAAATCCTAGCGAAAAGATTGAAGTTGGTTCCCTACTTTACAATGTACACAAAAATGAAATGAAAATGGATCAAATACCATAGACCTAAATGTAATCGTGAAAACTGTAAAACTCTTGGAAGAAAACTCTAAAGTAAATCTTCATTAACTTGGGTTAGGGAGTGGTTTCTTAGATAGGACATCATAAGCACAAACAACAAAACAAAAAATAGGTAAACTAGACTTAATTAAAATTAGGAACTATTGTGCTATAAGTGAGAGCATCAAAAAATTGAAAAGATAACCCACAGAATGAGAGAAAACATTTGCAAATCTGGGTATGATGGTTGGGATCCAGAATGTGTAAAGAACTTAAACTAAAAAATAAAGACAAGTAATACAATTTAAACAGGTCAAAGGATTTGAATAGACATTTCCCCAAAGAAGATACAAAAACTGTCAATACACACAAGAAAAGATGTACATTATTATTAGTTACAGGCAAATTAAATCAGAACCACATGAGATACTACTTTATAGCCACCAGGACAGTTGAAATAAAAAAAGACAGATCATGCCAAGTAGAGGAAGTGCATGTAGAGGAAGTGCAACCATCCCAGATCTTTGTTCGGAATTTTAAGGGTACAGTTGCTTTGGAAAACAATTCGGCGGTTCCTAAAAAAAAGTTAGGGATAGAGTTACTAATTTAAACCAGCATTTCCACTTTACTTCTCACTCAAGAGATGAAAATATATGTTTACACAAAAACTCATACACATATGTTCATAGCAACTTTATTCATAATAACCAAAAAGTAGAAACAATACAAGTGCCCATCAATTGATGAATGGGTAGACAAAATGGGATGCGTGTGTACAATGGGAGAGTATTTGGCAATAAAAAAACATAAAGGACTGATATACACTATGACATGGATGAACCTTGAAGTCATTATGCTAAGTGAAAGAAGCCAGCTACAAAAGACCAAATATGGTATAATTCCATTCATATAAGAGGCCCATGACAGGCAAATCCATACAGATGAAAAGTATAGTGATTCCTTAGGGCTGGAAGGAGAGAAAATGTTGGGGTAAATGGGAGTGACTGCTAATGTGAACTGGGCTTCTTTCTGGGGTGATGAAAATGTTCTAAAATGAGACAGTGGAAATGACTGCCCATGTCTGTAAATATACTATAAACTCACTGAATTCCACACTTTCAATGAGTGAATTCATAGTACAAGGGTTATGTCTCAATAACCCTGATTATACATGCATATTTCACATATACATAAAATAATATGTTTATTGGAAAAAATATCTATTAGGAGAAATACCGGCCAAAAGGAGATTTCTCAGCTTGAGTCTTAGCTCAACCACCAATCTAAATTGAACCTTAGTTAAATCTCTTTCTTTCTCTTAGCCTCAGTTTTCTCATCTGCAAAATGGGCCAATGGTAATACCCATTCTTTGGGCCTCACAGAGTTGCTATGAGGATCAAACTAGGTAATTAGAGTGAAATCATTGTTCAGAGATTGATAGGGCAGGAAACCAGGAGTTACATTTAAGTGTAGCTTAGTCTGTCGAGTGTCAAGGTTAAGAACACAGACTCTAGGGCCAGGCAGCCTGTGTTCAAATTCATCTATAGCACTGACTAGCTGTGTGACCTAGAACAAGTGACTTCATCTTTCTCTCTGTAGTTTCTTCTGTAAAAGGGCATCATAAAATCGCTGCCTTCATGGAGCATTATGAGAATAAAATAATTAAACACATAAAGAAGATTTTTTAAAAAAAGTTTAGTGTACTAAGAGATTGAAGTAAACTCTGAGAATGCACTGCCCAAACTCTGAATGCTACAAAAAAAGAAACAGAGAATGGAAAGAAGGAGGGAGAGTGATGGGGAGAGGATGGAAGGAGGGAAGAGAGAAAGAAGAAAGAAAAAGAGAAAGAAGGAGGGAATGAAGAGGAAAGGAAAGAAAAGAAAAATGCATTTTCCAGCTAGAATGCAGAAATAATACAAAGAAAAAAATGTATTTTCCAGCTAGAATGCAGAAATGATACATTGTCAAGAGACTGAGAAAGTTACTGCCTCAAATTGCCATCACTGGAGATTATGAAGCAGATTACACAGGGCCATTTAAGATGGTGATTAATAAATGCTATTTATTAATCAACTGTAGACATTTTGAGTAAAGACAAAAGGAGGATTGTATTTTTTAAATATCCGGAATTATTCCATTTGACCACATTGCTATAAATTATGGTGAGGAGTATAAGAACTAGTCAAACAGAGGGTTTTTTTTTCTATTTTAAAAAAATCCCTCTATTTGACTAGCTATAGAAAATGTCTGAAATGTCTCACGTAATTTTGCACATAAGATTTTTGACAAAATCTTGAGAGACAATTCACGCTTTAAAAACTACTTCTTGAGCATGGAGGTGAGCTCCTGAGAGGTGAGGCCGTTGTAGCTTGAGGGGCCCTAAGACAACGTCCAGAACGATGGCTCTTGACTCCGACTAGGAGAATAAACTAACAGAAGCCAGTTTAGTGTTTCTCCGTGTTGTTTGGAATTCGAACATAATGAAATGAATAAACCTTTTTTTATGGTCTTCGGGGAAATTTACATTTTCATATTGAACAGTTCCATTGAGAATCCCATGTGGTTCCTCACATTTCAGGTCTGAGCCTCAGTGTTTAGCCCGTGGGACTTCAGCAAAATGGCCTGTGCTGTGGAGGAACCCACAGTCTCAGCCTGTGCTTTGGAGGAGCTGAAAATCCACTAGGAGAGGCAGGAAGCTGAACGACATAAATGTCAACCAAAGGATTACAGACAAAGCCACAGAGGATCAGATAAGGAGAAAACAAGAAGCGAGAACTAAGAAGAGATCCCAGGAGACGGCAGTTCAGTTGGTCCTTATGGAACAGGCACTGCGAAGAGGTGTTCCTGACTCCCAGGCTTGGATGTGGACTCTGGGAAGTCAAAGGCAAGGCCCATGCACTGGAGGTAATTCTGCTTGCCTGGAATGCAGAGAACACAAGAGAAAGTGACGAGAGAGAACACTGAAAGATAGCATGGTATTTAATCATCCCCAAAACTCGAACTGCAATCTATGAAATTTAGAATTAGTTCTTTCAGCTTATAGGAGGATACTTCTAAAAGTTTTAAACAGAGAAATATTATAATTGGAGCTATGCTTTAGAAAAAGTAATCTAGTGGCTCCCTTTAAAGAACCTTCACTAGGAAAATTTACTCTCTTTGTTGCTTCTGAGAAACTCTTAAGTTTACTCTTTATAGGGAATAGAATCATCTAATTGTTTTCCTTTTCCATTTGTCTCCCAGGATGCTCAGTGCAAATCTGCCATTTTGTGTTTACCTGGCTAAATATTATGGCCTTTATAATCTGCAATCAATTTCTGCTAGCTCCTGATCTTCCACTCTGATGTTTATTTTTCCGTGATTCTGACTTTTATACTTTATATTTTATCTTTTATTGAATATATTTATCAACATTACCATAAACCCTCAGTCTAAAATGAGGTAGAGTTATAAATAAGCAGCCACATGATACGTGTATCTGAATATAGTTTGTGACAAAGATTGGGTGAGCATGAGTCTGAGTCCAAGACACTAGTGAGGCACTATCAGCTCCAATTCCAAGCTGGAATCAAAGCAACATGAACGAATGGGGGAATGAGTCTCAGACAATGAAAAGGTCAGCATCCATGAGATTCATACACTTTACTATTATTCATATGTATTTATTCATATATTTATGTAAAAAATAGAGACAAGGTCTCACTGTTGCCCAGGCTGGTCTTGAACTCCTGGGCTCAAGAGATTTTCCCGCCTCAGCCTCCCAAAACGTTGGGATTACAGAGATGAGCCACTGCACCCAGCTGAGATTCATACACTTTAGATGTATGATGTGGAGCAGACCAGGGAGTCAAACGTGATTGATGCCATGGATTAAACATGAGGTTATCAGGTTTCCTCGAGAGTGGTGGCGGCCTTAATACAAATAAAAAACAAATGAAAAAGAAAAGTTTTGCATGTTAAGGCAATGAGGAAGGTTCTAGAAATGACCCATAGTTGGACACATCCAGGATAGAAATGGAGAAGAGCCATTAAAAGAGGCTGAGCTGAAGAAAAAGCTTGGAAATCATCTTAAGGAATTGGGAATTGAAAAAGAGAGTGCAAGTAGGTGAAATTCCCAGAAAAGAGAACATATAGAGTGAAAAGAAAATGGCCAAAAATTGGCTCTTGCCCAACGCTTGCACTACAGGGTGGGAAGAATGAAAGGAATTAGAATAGATTCGTAAGAGAAGCAGAAAAACGTGGTGCCAGGTAAGCCTAGGTGGAGAAAGTGTGTCCGAAATTGGTGGGTTCTTAGTCTCACTGACTTCAAGAATGAAGCCTCGGACCCTCCCAGTGAGTGTTATGATTTTTAAAGATGGTGTGTCTGGAGTTTGTCCCTTCAGATGTTCAGGTGTTTCCGGAGTTTCTTCCTTCTGGTGGGTTTGCGGTCTTGCTCACTTCAGGAGTGAAGCTGCAGACCTTCGCGATGAGTGCTACAGCTCTTAAAGGTGGAGCATCTGGAGTTGTTCGTTCCTTCCAGTGGGTTATCGGTCTCGCTGGCCTCAGGGGCCAAGCTGCAGACCTTCATAGTGAGTATTACAGCTCATAAAGATGGTGCAGATCTAAAGAGTGAGCAGCAGCAATATTTATTGCAAAGAGCAAAAAAACAAAGCTTCCACAGCATGGAAGGTGACCCTGCTGGGTGGCAAGCTTTTATTCCTTTATTTGGCCCCACCTACATCCTGCTGATTGGTCCATTTTACAGAGTGCTGATTGGTCCATTTTACAGAGTGCTGATTGGTGCATTTACAAACCTTTAACTAGACACAGAGTGCTGATTGGTGTGTTTATAATGCATTAGCTAGACAGAAAAGTTCTCCAAGTCCCCTACCCGATTAGCTAGACACAGAGCGCTGATTGGTGCATTTACAATCCTTTAGCTAGACACAAAGGTTCTCCAACTCCCCACCAGACCCAGAAGCCCAACCAGCTTCACCTCTCAAAAGTAATTAAGAAGGACCTGTGATCATCAATAGGCAAAGCTATTGGATTAATTATTAGAAAAATCACTGATAACCTTCAAGAAAACTATTTCAATGGACTGGTGGGGCCAAAGCCAATTTCAAGGAGTTAAGAAGTGGTTGGATGCTGGGAAAGTAAAAGGCATGAGTATAGACCAGTAGTTCTCAAACACCACCTGCAAGCCTGGGGTCTTTGAGAAATCCAGCCTCTTGGGCCCCACCTCTGGAGACTCTGATTCAGTGGGTCTGGAAGCAGTAGTTCTGGTGAAGAGGACAGAACACATGAAGCGTCTTGCCTACGCTTGTCTGTGGCTCATGGTGAGCTTGTTGTTTGGATGGTTGGTTGACTGTGTGGTTTGAGAGGAGGGAACTCTCTAACTCCTAAGTGTGGGATAAATTGATTTGGGAAAGAGACTACAAGAGAAAAATCTCAAATTGCTGTGCAAGGGTGAAAAACAAGGAACAGTGGGGAAGGGAAAACTGACTTAGGCAATGAAGCAGAGGAGGAACAAACAAGGAAGGAACAAATGTTAATACGACTGAGGATCTGGAGCCATGGCAGGTACTTGAGAGTAATGTAGAGTGTTGGGAGAAAGAGAGAGAGAGAAATACTAAAATCTAGACAAAAGGGTTTGGAGTTGGTACTTCAGAGCCATGATTCTCAAAATGTGGTCCTGAGGCCTCTGCTCCAAGCCTATTGAAGTGGAGACCCTGGGGCTGGGGCCCCGCAATCTGCACTTTAGTAAGATTCTCCCATTTGGATGTAAGTTTGAGAAACAGTGCTTCAGAGAAAAAAAAAAAAAAGACCAGGCCATATCTTTTCTTATTAAATGTACAAACAACATAGTGAAAATGATGTTTGGAAAAGATTTTGCAATCAGATATGGGGGGTTGCAAAAAGATAAAAATGGATGAAGTTGAAATAACCTAGATTTGAAAGGCTGGAGTAGGGTGACAACTAAAGAAATGGATGGAAGAGGCATATGTGGCATCAGCACAGGGCTTTGGTAACAGGGCATGTGGAAGGAGAGGGAAGAGGGTCTAAGCATTCCTCATTTGCCTGCCTAGAGCAGCCTGTGGTGTTAGCGTCAGTCATGATGATCAACTAAGGAAGTTGGGAAGGGTGTGTGCTATGGAAAAAGAAAGTTCAGAGGTTTCTGTTTAGTTTCAAAGCCCAGGTGATACAATTAAGAAGGTGTGTTCTGTAGGTCACTGGACATAAAGAGGGACACAGAGAGAGCAGACCTGGGGCTGACCCTGGAAGGTGGTAGCTGACACAGCTTGAGAGATAAGATACATATATAGGTAACCTTGAGTGACAAATGTACTGCATCCTCACTACATGTGAGCCACAGTAAAAAGACCAGCATCTCAGTTGTGGCTGGAGCACGTTGTGTATATGCGTGGGGGACAGTAGGGGGGACGAGCAATAAAAGGCAAATGTTCTTTAGTCATCTAGTTTAAAATGCATATGTGATCTTGCTTTTATTAGAATGAAATACTATCCATAATAGATCACCTTATAATTTCAATTGATGATTTACTTTTTTGTTTGTTTTTAATAAACTTTAGTTTTTGGGAATAGTTTTACATTTACAGAAAAATTGAGAAAATAGTAGAAAGAGTTCCCAGATTCCCAGATACGCCCTCACTCAGTGTTCACTATTATTTTGAGACAAGGTGTCTGTTACCCAGGTTGGAGTGTGATCACAGCTCACTGTAGCCTGGACCTCCTAGGCCCAGGAGATTCTCCCACCACAGCCTCCTGAGTAGCTGAGTAGCTGGGACTACAGGTGCACCACTGTGTCCGGTTAACTTTTTTTCTTTGGTAGAGATGGGGGGTCTCATTTTGTTGCCCAGGCTGGTCTCGAACTCCTAGTCTCAGGGAATTCTCCTGCTTTGCCCTCCCAAAGTGTTGGGATTACAGGTGTGAGCTACTGCACCAGGCCCATATTATATTTGTATGTTACATTTGTTATAATCAATGAATCAATATGGATACCCTGTTAACTAAAATCCATAGCTTTTTTAGACTTGTTGAGTTTTGTTGTTGTTGTTGTTGCTGTTGTTGTTTTGAGACAGAATCTTGCTCTGTCTCCCAGGCTGGAGTACAGTGGCGCAATCTCGGCTCACTGCAACCTCTATCTCCCAGGTTCAAGCGATTCTCCTGCCTCAGTCTTCCGAGTAGCTGGGACTACAGGCGCTGGCCACCATGCCCGGATAATTTTTTGTATTTTCAGTAGAGATGAAGTGTCACTGTGTTAGCCAGGATGGTCTCGATCTCCTGACCTCGTGATCCCCCCGCCTCAGCTCCCAAAGTGCTGGGATTACAGGTGTGAGCCACCACACCTGGTTTTTACCTGTTTCTAATTTTTATTTTTCCTCTTGCAAGATCTCATCCAGGCTATATTTACTCGTCATGTCTCTGTGGGCTCCTCTTGGCTGACAGCTTCTCAGGCTTTCCTTGTTTTTGATGACTTCCCTTGGTTTTGAGTTGTTCTGGTCAAGTATTTTGAAGTTTTAAAAAGATTATAACAACTAACACTTCCTCAGCATTTTATATGTAGTGTCTCTTAACATTCACAGCACAGATACTTTCTGACTGGATAGTATTACCATGATAATGATTTCATAGGTGAGGAGACCAAGGCTCTTTTATTTCTCATGACACATTTAACAATAGAATGCAGGAGAGTTAGGGTAAGAGGTTGAGGACAGAGGTATACATTTTTTAAAAATTCATAGATAATTTTTTTTTTTTTTTTTGGAGTCTCGCTCTATCGCCAGGCTGGAGTGCAATGGTGCCATCTCGGCCCACTGCAACCTCTGCCTCCTGGGTTAAAGTGGTTCTCCTTCCTCAGCCTCTCGAGTAGCTGGGACTACAGGTGTGTGCCACCACGCCCAGCTTATTATTATTATTATTATTATTTGTATTTTAGTAGAGATGACGTTTCACCATGTTGACCAGGATAGTCTCGATCTCCTGACCTCGTGATCCACCCACCTCAGCCTCCCAAAGTGCTGGGATTACAGGTGTGAGGCACCGCGCCCAGCTGATAAATTTCTTTATTTCCCTGCACCACTTCCCCAGTGGCTTCCAACTACCCCACCCCCACCCCCCCACTACCGTACCCAGGAGGGCAGTTTAATTTTTTCTGAAATGGATTTTTCCCTGGAAAGCTGTTAGAGGGTGCGCTTGCTTATCTTGTTCTTTTAGAAGGCTGCTGCTCCCCTCTCCAAGCAGGTCATTGGAAACATGGGTGGTAACAGTATGTCACTTTGTGGAGACCTGGGAAAATAGGCCAGGTGGCAGCTCCTCAGTGACCCCAGAAAGCAGCTGTCTGAGGATGAAACTTCAACTTGCCTCGACTCCCTCCTATCCAACCTCTTAGGAGCAGTTACAGTTCAGCCAAATGTCTAACCATTTTTTAATCACCGAGCAGATAATAATTCAAAGGCCCAGGCCAAAGCAACCTCTCTGAAAAGATCTTATGAAATAATTTCTCTTCACAAATCCATAAAAATTGCCCGGGACTCCTTATCAATAGGGAGGCTTAAAGCGGGAGCAGAAGTCATGGGATGATGATGTGCTCATTTTAATGAAATTCGTCTCCTGCTGAGACGTTCCCTGCAGATTTTCCATATTTCAGCCTGGGAAAGGTTTGATGCTTTCCTGCCGGTGCCAAGAGTTAATTGAAAACATTTCAGGATAAATTTGGCTCGGGGGCCAACGCTTCCAGCCCATCATTATTCTTAGCAATAATAGAAGAGTAATACAATTATTAATAGGCATGTTGTATCCTCTTATGGTGCCCATGGGTTTAGGAACCGTGTCTTTGACGTTCTTTCTAAAACACCACACAAAACCCTGAAATGCGAGACTAGGAACTTAGAAGAAAAACAAGCTTTTGCTGCTAAATTATATAGTTTGTCTCTTCCTGTTTGGAGTGGATGAATGGTAGTAGATGATTGCTGCTTTTCCTAAAAAGTTCTATTTTCAAGTCTAGCATTGGGTTTTGAGAAAGACGCACTTATGGATATTAAAAGAAAATGTATGTAAACATTGGCAAGACAGTGTACACAACCAAAATCATGTTCAGTTTTAATGTAGTACTCACTGGGGGAATTATTTCGGCATCATCTATCAAAATTGAGTTAGCCTTAAATTTTAAATACAGCCTATTTTTCCCTCTACATACTATTTGACTGTCTCCTGAACTTTATCAGATAACATAGCAAACTAATATTTAGTCACTGTTATGAACAGGAATTCTAATTCTGATTTTCTTTGCTTTTTAATGTGATTTGGAATGCTTACTCTTTTACTAGCACCTTTCCATGTAGTTTGAACACCTATGATTAAATCTTCTCCTGAAACTTAATCTCTCTGGAGTCCTTGTAGAAACGTTAGGATAACGGAGCAAATCAGAAACACATCTCTGTCCTAAGTGTTGCCTCTTAAAGGCAGGAGTTAACACCATCCAACCTTCAGATATGTGTTTCTTCTAGCCAGGAGCACAGGCAACATGTGTGTGAAGGAATGAGTAAGTCACACAGAGCAGTAGCACCGTTTACTTTTTTAGAGCAGTACTTTAAATCTCGAATCTGACATTTAAGTTAATCATTGTGTCATCTTTTTGTTCTCTAAAAATACATCAGAGTTTTATACATATATATGTACATTTTAGGTGTATGTTTTAATCTCACTGCATACCCATTTTCTACACAGGGAAAACTGAAATGCAACAGTGTAAGGGAGTAAGTGGCAAGAGCATTCAGCATTCTCATCTGCCCTTGGTTTCTCATTTGCTTTCCCTTCTAGGGTGGAGGCTCAGCGAAGGCAGGGACTTGTTCAATCGCTGCTTTTTACTCCAGTGCCTGAAAGGGTGCTGAACATTTACTGAATAAATGAAGAAAAAAAAAAAAACACAAAAAACTGCTGACTCTTCCTGACTCTTGCCTTTACTTGGGGAAACAAACCCAATTAGAAGTAATTTTCTACTTCATTAAACTATAATTGTGTGGTTTTTGTGGAGTTCTCTAATAAGATCATTTTAACTAAGATGCATAATGAGTACTTTGGGGATATTCTCTTAGATGTTAGCTAGAAAGATTACTGCTTCTGTAGTGGGATTTCAGTACTCTCCATAGAACAACGCTGCTATGGTTTGAATGTATCCCTAAAGTTTATGTGTCGGAAACTTAATCCCCAATGCAAGTGTTGAGAGGTGGGACCTCAAGAGGTGAGTAGGTCATGGGGGTTCTGCTCTCATGGACAAATTAATGCCATTATTGAGGGAGTGAGCTACTTATCACAGGAGTGGGATCCTGATTAAAGAATGTTTGGTCTCCTTCTCTTTCTCTTTCTCTCCCTCATGCTTTTTTGCCCTTCTGCCTTCCACAATGAGATGATGAAACGCAAAGGCCCTCATTCTGATGTGGCCTCTTGATCTTGGACTTCCCAGAACTGTAAGAGATAAATTTCTTTGTTTACATAAATTATCCAGTCTGTGGTATCCTTTTATAGCAGCAAAATCAAACTAAGACATACACCAAAAGATGCCTCTACTTCATCAAATAGACTTTGCATGAAATCTCATAATTCCTTCAGCTCTTGTCAGTGTCCCTCAAAGTGTGATCAGTAGACTCTCCTAAGGTGCCTGACAAAAACAGATTCTCATGGCTTGGCCCTCAGAGATTCTGACTCAGTAGGAAGAAGAGTGGAGCCTAGAAATCTGCATTTGGAACAAGCTCTCCAGAAAACTTTTATGTACACTAAAGTGTGAGAAATATTGGATTAAAGTTTTGACCCCTGTTGTAATGAATGTGGCCTTAAAAGAAGCTGTTGCTGGCCAGGCACAGTGGCTCATGCCTGTAATCCCAACACTTTGGGAGGCTGAGGCAGGTGGATCAGCTGAGATCGGGAGTTTGAGACCAGCCTGACCAACATGGAGAAATGCCGTCTTTAATAAAAATACAAAATTAGCCGGGCGTGGTGGCGCATGCCTGTAATCCCAGCTACTAGGGAGGCTGAGGCAGGAGAATCGCTTGAACCCACGAGGCGGAGTTTGCAGTGAGCTGAGATCACACCATTGCACTCCAGCCTGGGCAAGAAGAGTGAAAGTCTGTCTCAAAAAGAAAAGAAAAGAAAAGAAAGAAGGAAGGAGCCATATATAATATGATATGATTATACGATAAGATACTTGCTTTAGGGGGAATGAGCTTTCTTTAAAGCAAAGCCTAACAAAAGAGTCCACCAACAGAAGAATTCTCAACAAAGGAAGTTAAAAATGTAAGCACAATGCTGTCACCCCTCCAAATCCAAGTTCTTTTCAAATCCCCTGTATTAATTGGCTGGGGCAGCTGTAATGAAGCACTACAAACCGAGTGCTTCAACAACAGAAACTGACTCAGTCCTGGAGGTTAGAAGTCCAGGTTCACGGTGTAGACAGAGTTGGTTCCTTCTGAGGGCTGAGAGGAGGCATCTGTTTCATGTCTCTCCACCAGCTTCTGAAGGTTTGCTGGCCATCTTTGGCACTCCTCGGCTTGGCATCACCCTAATCTCTGCCTTCATAGTCACATGTGTTCTTCCTATGTGCATGTGTTTGTGCGCAAAGTTCCCCCTTTTCGAAGTAAGGTCACCAGTCATATTGGTCCACTCCAGCATGATTTTATTTTAACATAAGTCAGTTACATCCGCAATGACTCTGTTTCTAAATAAGTTCATATTTGGAGGTACTAGAGTTAGGAGTTCAATCTGCGAATTTGGGGAGGAACATAATTCATCCATAACATCTTGTATCCTGAACAACAGGCACTAGGGATGCTTGAGTTTGGTGCGGCTCATGTTAGGCCAAAGGCACCAAGTCCCCCACTGCCTGTTGGTTGCATAGACATGTCCCAGCAATGGCAGCCACATCAAGCGTACCATGGACTGTTGCCTACAGTCACAGCCTGAGCTGCTGGATGACAGGCATTGTGGGGAAGAGGAGACAATGGAAGAAAAAGAGAGGCTGAAGTAGAGGAACTGGAGAAATTGCTGCTGCCAATGACATCCCCAAATTTCTATATCCAGGAGTTTAGGGGCACCATCAATATGGTCGACAGGAGAGACTGGGAAACTTTTCTTTTTTCTTTTTCTTATTTTAAAAATATTTTTAGTATTTTTGGATACAGGGTCTTGCTCTGTCACCCAGACTGCAGTGCAATGGTGTGATCAGAGCTCACTGTAGCCTTTAACTCCTAGGCTCAGGCAATCCTCCTGCCTCAACCTCCTGAGTCACTCGGACTACAGGCACTCAGCACCAAGCCCAGCTACGATTTTTATTTTTATTTTTTGTAGACCCAGAGGTCTCACCGTGTTACCCACTGTGATCTAGAACTCCTAGCCTCAAGCAATTCTCCTGCTCCAGCCTTCCAAAGTGCTGATATTACAGGTGTGAGCCACCGCACCTGGCTGTTTTCTTGTTTCTAAGAGTTGACCTAGCAAGCATGCCATCATTCTCATGTAGCTCATATCAATATTTATTTGGATGGTTGTGGGGGAATTGATACAACTGTGGGGGTGGCTGAAGCATGCCTCTCCCCTCACCACACCTTGACTCTGCTATTTGTGGCTGACCAGTGGTGATGATGACGACAATGATAATTATGACATTGTCTCTACAGCATGCAGCATAGTTCCTGGCACATATGAGACACTTAATGAATATTGGTTGAATGAATAGCTTGAAAGGACTAAAGCCTCACTTAAGACCAAGCATGTTGGCTTCCTAGGAGAAACATTACAAACAAATTAAAGTCAGATGGCATGTCTGGAATGCATTTACTTGGCAAAAAGAATCTATTCTAGAAGATCTGGCTTGGCTTTGGGATGTTTTGTATAACATTAAGTTAGAAATGAATATTTAAAATGAGACTCACGGCCGGGCGCGGTGGCTCAAGCCTATAATCCCAGCACTTTGGGAGGCCGAGACGGGCGGATCACTAGGTCAGGAGATCGAGACCATCCTGGCTAACACGGTGAAACCCCGTCTCTACTAAAAAATACAAAAAACTAGCCGGGCGAGGTGGCGGGCGCCTGTAGTCCCAGCTACTCAGGAGGCTGAGACAGGAGAATGGCGGGAACCCGGGAGGCGGAGCTTGCAGTGAGCTGAGATCCGGCCACTGCACTCCAGCCTGGGCGACAGAGGGAGACTCCGTCTCAAAAATAAATAAATAAATAAATAAAATAAAATAAAATAAAATAAAATAAAATAAAATGAGACTCAGTAAATAAGGCTAAATATAGGACTAACACATACAGACCCTTGAAACTTTATCACTAATGAAAGCTGCCTTTATCACCCCTTCCCAGTGGAAAGTATTTGTGTCAGCAGCTGAAGAAGAGATGTTCTCAGGACCCAATACCTTTGAGATGACTCTAACCCTAGACTAGCGTCACATAATTGTGGATCCACTAATCATAATAGCACCTCACATTTGATTGGGCCTTTCTGGTGCAGAGGAGGAACTTCAGAGTATGCACTCACAAGGTGCACATTTTACCTGAAGATCGTCATCTCAATTTCACATTGATAGTAACCACTACTGTTCACTGACCATCTGCCCATGTTCCTGCACATTAAGATATAAGTAAGAGCAGTTTGAACTTTCATTCTTGGAATTCTGTGGAGTCTCGTGCTTTCCCCAAGCATCTGGTGAATTCTCAGGGTATCATTTTGTTTTGTTTTTTTTTTCTAGTCCCCTCTGAATCTAATTTTCTGCTTTTCTTTTTTTTTTCTTTTGGAGACAGGGTCTCTTTCTGTCACACAGGCTGGAGTGCAGTGGTGCAATTACAGCTCACGGTAGCCTCAACCTCCCAGGCTCAAGCCATCCTCCCACCTCAGCTTCCCAAGTAACTAGGACTACAGGTGCACACCACCACATCCAGCTAATTACTGATTTATTTATTTATTTTTGTAGAGACAGGGCCTCGCTGTGTTGTGCAGGTTGGTATTGAACTCCTGGACTCAAGCAATCCTCCCATCTTTGCCTCTCAAAGTGCTGGAATGATAAGCATGAGCCACCAGGCCCAGCCATTCTGCTTTTCTTGTACTCTTATTTTCCCTCTGCATTGTGGATCTCTTTATGTCCACTCCAGCACTAGCCCACAGTGAGACAAAGCTTTTTCTTTGTCTAGGGAACCACATTCTTCAGTCACTTACAAAAATCAGGAACATTCAGTAAGGGGTAGTGATGTGTGGTATATTTTTATTAGAGTTCATAGATAATAGCAAAGGACACACATATAAATTTTAAGCAGCAGATAATTTAAAGAGAACAGTAGATAGTACTCATTCTCTGCAAGTCACCGTAGGCTTATGTGTCTGGTCATGTTGCTATGTCCTGTATTACTCTCCTCTCTCATGCCCTTCTCTTCTCTCTTCTGATTTCGCCACCACAAATTATTGTTTACTTACAAAAAGCACTTGAATTATCTCATTGTGTTCTCCATTCAACCTTTCTATTCTGGAGCCTCCCTTCCATGCTGCTATCCAATGACTTATCGAGGTTCTTCCTAAACAGTCTATTTTTTTCCCTAAAAGGGACTTTGGTTCCACCTGGTAAAATAAGTTTTCTTCCTTTCCTTTTATCTCAAATTCTCATAACAATTATTTAAGGTAGATATGTTTAAATACTTCTCTTTTTGCTATTCTTCATGAAGAAAGCAGTAACATGTATTGTTAATTCCAAGTAAAGACGGATTGCAAAAAATACGAATAGCAAAACAGGACAAACAATTTATAGGAAATGGTGAGGATGGTAAAAGAAGAAGGCTTAGGAAAAGTTGTTGTTTTCTTTAGGAGGAAGATACGAAACTTTCCAGCCCTTAGACATTGAGAGAAAGTAACAGTTAAATATATGGGCTAAGTTTTAAGATAACACTAGACAAAATAGAAGTCTAATTTATGACTTCAAATAATTGGGGAAAAGGGGAAGGTGAGACAAAACAGCCACAGACATCCTCAACATAATGAAAGCCATATATTACAGATCCACAGGTATTATCATGCTGAAGGGGGGGAAATTGAAAGCCTTTCCTCCAAGATCTGGAATATGACAGGATGCCCACTTTGACCATTGCTATTCAACATAGTACTGGAAGTCCCAGCTAGAGCAATCAGATAAGAGAAAGAAATAAAGGACATCCAAATTAGAAATGAAGGCGTCAAATTATCTTTGCAGATGGTATGGTCTTATTATATATTCAGAAAAACCTGAAGACTCCACCATAAAACTGTTAGAGCTGATAAACAAATTTGATAAAATTGCAGGATACAAAATCAACTTACAAAACTCAGTAGCATTTCTATATGCCAACAGTGAAAAATCTGAAAAAGAAACTTCAAAACTAATCTCGATAGCACAAATAAAATTAAATGCCTAGGAATTAACCATGGAAGTGAAAGATCTCTATAAAGAAAACTATAAAACACTGATGAAAAAAATCGAAAAGGGCACAAAAAAGTGGAAGGATATTCCTTGTTCATGGATTGGAAGAATCAATATTTAAATGTCCATACTACTCAAAGCAATCTACAGATTCAATGAAATCCCTTTCAAAATACCAATGACATTCTTCACAGAAAAAAAAAAAAAATCCTAAAATTTATATGGAGCCACAAAAGACCCAGAATAGCCAAAACTATCCTAAGCAGAAAGAACAAAACCGGAGGAATCACATTACCTGATTTCAAATTATGCTATAGAGTTATAATAACCAAAATTGCATGGCACTGGTATAAAAACAGACACATAGACCAATGGAACAGAATAAAGAACCCAGAAACAAATCCACACACCTACGGTGAACTCATTTTTGACAAAGGTGCCAAGAACATACATTGGGGAAAAGACAGTCTCTTCAATAAATTGTGCTGGGAAAACTGGATATCCGTATTCAGAAGAATGAAATGAGGTTGGGTACAGTGGCTCACGCCTGTAATTCTAGCACGTTGAGAGGCTGATGCTGGTGGATCATTTGAGGTCAGGAGTTTGAGACCAGTCTGGCAAACATGGTGAAACTCTGTCTCTACAAAAGATACAAAAATTATCAGGGCATAATAGTAGGCACCTGTAATCCCAGCTACTCGGGAGGCTGAGGCTTGAGAATCACTTGAACCCAGGAGGCAGAGGTTGCAGTGAGCTGAGATCACACCACTTGCACTGTAGCCTCAGTGACAGAGCGAGACTCTGACTCCAAAAAAAAAAATTAATTAATTATAAAAAGAAAACTAGACCCCTATTTCTTACCATAAACAAAAATCAAATAAATGGATTTAAGACTTAAATCTGAGATCTCAAACTATGAAACTATTGCAAGAAATAATTGGGGAAACTCTCCAGGACATTGGTCTGGGCAAAAATTTCTTAAGTAATATCCCACAAGCACAAGCAACCAAAGCGAACATGAACAACTGTAATCATATCAAGTTAAAAAAGCTTCTGGCCTGGCGCAGTGGCTCACACCTGTAATTCCAGAACTTTGGGAGGCCAAGACAGGCAGATCACCTGCGGTCACGAGTTTGAGACAGGCTGGTCAACATGGTGAAACCCTGTCTCTACTAAAAATACAAAAATTAGCCAGGCATGGTGGCACACGCCATAATCCCAGTTACTCAGGAGGCTGAGGTGGGAGCATCACTTGAGCCCGGGAGACAGAGGTTGCAGTGAGCCGTGATTGCACCACTGCACTCCAGCCTGGGCAAGAGAAAGAGAGATTCCATCTCAAAAAATAAAAAATAAATAAATAATACAAAAAAATCTTCTGCACAGCAAAGGAAACAATCAACAAAGTGAAGAGACAACACACAGACTAGGAGAAAATATTCGCAAACTACTCATCTGACAAGGGATTAATAACCAGAAGATATAAGAAGCTCAAACAACTCTACAGGAAAAAATCTAATAATCAAAAAATGGGCAAAAGATTTAAATAGACCTTTCTCAAAAGAAGATATACAAATGACAAGCAGTCATGTGAAAAGATACTCAACATGATTGATCGTCAAAGAAATGCAAATCAAAACTGTAATGAGATATCATCCCACTCCAGTTAAACTGGCTTATATGCAAAAGACAGGCAATAACAAATGCTGGCGAGGATGTAGAGAAAATGGAACCTTCATATACTGTTGGTGGGTATGTAAATTAGTACAATCACTATGGAAAACAGTTCAGAGGTTCCTCAAAAAACTAAAAATAGAGCTACCATTTGATCTAGAAATCCTACTGATTGATATATACCTAAAATAAAGGAAATGAGTATATTCAAGAGATATCTGCACTCTCACATTTGTTGCAGCACTTTTCACAATAGGTAAGATTTGGAAGCAACGTAAGTGTCCATCAACAGATGAATGGGTAGAGAGAATGTGGTGCATATACACAATGGAGTACTATTCAGCCATAAAAAAAGAATGATATCTGGTAATTTACAATAATATGGATGGAACTGGAGGTCATTATGCTAAGTGAAATAATCCAGGCACAGAAAGGCAAATATTATATGTTCTCACTTATTTGTGGTGTCTAAAAATCAAAATAATTGAACTCTTGAAGATATAGAGTAGAAGGATGGTTATCAGAAACAGGGAAAAGTAGTGGGAGGGGACCGGGGAGAAGGGAATGGTTAATATGTATAAAAAAGTTAGAAAAAATGAATAAAATCTAGTATTTGATAGCACAACAGGATGACTATAGCCAGTAATAATTTCACTGTACATTTAAAAATAACTAAAAGAGTATAACTGGATTGTTTGTAACACAAGGGATAAATTTTCCATGATGTGATTATTATGTGTTGCATGCCTACAGCGAGACACTGTCTCAAAAAAAAAAAAATCTCATGTGCCCTATAAATATATACACCTACTATGTACCCACAAAAATTAGAGTTAAAAATGAATAAAATAGCAACAAGCATACATAGTCAATCCAACAAAGGCTATCAACAGGAGATTTTTGAAAAAAAAAACCATGAAAGCATGGCAAATTTAAAACATAAAGTAAAATGGTGAGAATGTATCAAAACAAACCAGTAACCAGTAAATATAAATAGTTTTTGAATTGCTATGAAGAGATAAAAAGCTCCATTAGATTTTAAAAAATGGTACCAATCAATCAAAGAAAATTCATACTAACCAACTATGTGCTCATTAGAGGACCTAAATTGCAAGAAGATAAATGGATTGAAGAGTGATTATGGTTTGGCTCTGTGTCCCCACCCAAATCTCATCTTGTATCTCCCATAATTCCCACATGTTGTGGGAGGAACCCAGCAGGTGGTGATTGAATCATGGGGACAGGTCTTTCCCATGTTGTTCTCATGATAGTGAATGGGTCTCACGAGATCTGATGGTTTTAAAAATGGGAGTTTCCCTGCACAAGCTCTCTCTTCTCTTGTCTGCTGCCATGTGAGACATGCCTTTCACCTTCTGCCATGATTGTGAGGCTTCCCCACCCCAAGGAACTGTAAGTCCATTAAACCTTTCTTTTTTAAATTGCTCAGTCTTGGGTATGTCTTTATCAGCAGCGTGTAAATGAACTAATAGAAAGAGGAAGATATTTAAAAAGCTACCACTCCCTAAAGTGGTATTAGAGGGCTTCTGAGTATGATGACACAACTTATAAAGTAGAATGTACTTTTTAATTTTAATTTAAATATATAGAAAAGGTCAAAAGATTACATGTAAATGTACTTAGATTATCTATAGGTGTTATTATGGATGTTTTTTAGTGTCTTATTTTTCATTAACTGCATCTTTAAAATTTTTAATGTGTGCATATTACCCTCTACAAAGAAAAAGCAAAGTGAAGTTTCTTCAAAAAACAGTTAACAAAATAAAAGCAGGTGCAATATATATATATATATATATATATATATATATATATTTTTTTTTTTTTTTTTTTTTTTTTTTTTTTTTGAGAAGGAGCCTTGCTCTGTCACCCAGGCTGGAGTGCAGTGGTGTGCTCTCGGTGCACTGCAACCTCCACCTCCAGGGTTCAAGCAACTCTCCTGCCTCAACTTCCCTAGTAGCTGGGATTACAGGCACACACCACCAAGTTCGGCTAATTTTTGTATTTTTAGTAGAGGCAGGGTTTCATCATGTTGGCCAGGCTGGTCTTGAACTCAGGTGATCTGCCCATTGGCCTCCCAAAGTTCTGGGATTACTGGTGTGAGCCACCGCACCTAGCCCCGATGTGACATTCTTACACAAAATAAAATTAAAGGCAAACATTATTAAAAGGGCAAAGTTAAGGTTCATATTGTTACAAAATATATTCTTTTGTAAAGATAAAAGTCATGTACCTAAATGCATTTAACATTATACCTTCAAAACATATACATAAAATCTGACAGAAATAAGAGGAAAAAACTGATGGATCCATAGTGTGACAGGAAATGTTAACATATGTTCTAAAGAAAATAACAGAAAAAGAAATACAGAGAATTAAGATAAGTATTTAATACACTATTGTAAAGAAGAACTCAGACAAAATCAGAGATTACACATTTCTTTTTAATATACCTAATATAAATTTAACATTTTATCATATTAACAGCCATACATTAAATAGCATGAAGTTACACACAGCAGAAATAATTAGGCTGGGCTCATTAATCAAAAATGCTGTAAAATGAGAAAATAATACATACAAAATTATAGATAATTCTGAGGCTAAAGAGACAATCAAAATAGGAAGTATGTACTCTTTGCAAATAAATTATAATAAGGAAATAGCACACCAAAACCTGTAACCCAAATGTTGCACAAAGGAAAACTAGCATTTAGAAATGAACTTGTTAGAGCATATGAAAAAATGAAAATAAATAAGCTAAACATTTAGCTGAGGAACCCAGGAAAAGAACAGAAACATAAAGTAGAAAAAAGGCAGTCAAGAACGGTACAGCAGAAATTATCAAGATAAGAAACAAGCAATCATTAAATGTGTTTGATAGATGAAACTAAAAACTTGCTATTTGAAAGGACCAATAGGCCGGACACGGTGGCTCATGCCTGTAATCCCAGCACTTTGGGAGGCCAAAGCGGGCAGATCATTTGCAGTCGGGAGTTTGAGACCAGCCTGGCCAATATGGTGAAACCCCATCTCTACTAAAGTCACAAAACAATTAGCTGGGCACCTGTAGTACAGGAGAATCGCTTGAACCCAGGAGGCAGAGTTTGCAGCGAGCCGAGATTGTGCCACTGCACTCCAGCCTGGGCCTCACAGCGAGACTCCGTCTCAAAAAAAAGAAAAGTAAAGACAAATAATATAAGCGAAACTTCCAAAGAAAGCAAGCACATAGAAGTTTAAAAAAGAAGGAAGACATAAACACAGAATCAGAAAATTTTTAAAACTGAAAGAGAATATCTTCCACAATGTAATAATAATATATTGGAAACCTAAAGTGATTTTATTTTATGAAAATATAGATCACCAACAATAGCTCAAGAATAGGGCGAGGTGCAGTGGCTCACACCTGGAATCCTAGCATTTTGGGAGGCTGAGGTGGGAGGATAGCTTGAACCTAGTAATTTGAGACCAGCCTGGCCAACACAGGGAGACTTCATCTCAACTAAAAATAAAAAAAATTGGCCAGGCATGGCAGCACGTGCCTGTGGTTCTAGCTGCTCAGGAGACGAGGCAGGAGGATCACTTGAGCCTGGGAGATGGAAGCTGCAGTAAGCCATGATTGAGTCACTGCATTCCAGCCTGCGGGGCACAGCAAGACCATGCTTCAAAAAGAAAAAAAAAAAAAAAGAAACAAAAAGAATAGAATTTCACAATAGACCAATAAACAAACAAAAAAAAACTGAAAAGAAAATTCCTTAACTTGATAAAGCATAAACTAGAAATCTATACCCAGCATCGTAATAAAAAACATTAAAAGTGCAACCATCCCTGAAGTCAGCATGCAAGAATAGCCAATATCATACCCTCCTATTTAAGTGGAAACCCTAGCTACAACAATAAGACATGAAAAGTAATTATGTGACATAAATATTATAAATATTAAAAAGTAAAAATATATCAGCTGTTTTTAAAGTGTAGTATATAGATTTCTGGAGGATTCCTAAGCTTCTTTCAGGGAGACCATGAGGTTAAATAATCCCAAAGTTCAATTTTCCTTTTGCACCATTGACATTTGTTTGCACTGATGGAGCAAAAGCAATGGTGGGTAAAACTCACTGTGAATTAGCACAAAGGCAATTGCACCACACTGTACCAGTATTCTTCCCTGCTATGTATTTGCACACACAAAAAATTGACAGTTTATCAGGTTATCAAGAATAACCTTAATAAAGTAGTAACAATTTTATCTGATCTCAACCCTTGAGTATACATTATTAATATTTTGATGATTAAATGGGAAGTATGCATACAATGTTTTTCTCAAGAAAAAAGCTCGTGGTTGAGTTACAAATAGAATTAGCCACTTTTTTTTCATGGAACACCATTTTTACTTGAAGAGACTGCAAAAAATAACTGTAAGGGAAATTAAGTTTTTCAGATTTGGATATTTGACAAATGTTTATCAAAAACAAACATAATTTAAGGAAAATAACAGAATTTGTTGTCAATAGTAAAAATGTGAAATTCATGGAAAAATTAGAACTTCAGAAAAACTTTTATCCTATACTGTGAGATTGACATCTTTCAACAGAGAATTATATGATGGAATCAGTGGGGATATTAACAAATGTGATTTATTTACTATTATGAGATTAAATGTGTCAACACTTGGAAAATCTTCATAATTCAGTGACAAATATCTTTCAAAAGATTGAGACATGATGTTACAAAATCATGCATGAATGAACGATCCATTAAAAGTGCAAGATAGAACAATATAATTTAATGTAACAGATTATGAAATGTTTATTGATATGGTTTCAGAGTCTACCTTACAATTAAACTTTTAAGGTTTACCATTTTCTAGATAGAAAACATTATTATATTTAAGTCTAGGAAATCAAAGAGAGTCTACTGCCAATAGTTAGAGCTCGTAAGTGTTCAGCCAAGTATTTAGACACAACATCAATGTATAAAAACCAGTAGTTAGGCCGGGCACGGTGGCTCAAGCCTGTAATCCCAGCACTTTGGGAGGCCGAGACGGGCGGATCACGAGGTCAGGAGATCGAGACCATCCTGGCTAATCCAGTGAAACCCCGTCTCTACTAAAAAATACAAAAAACTAGCCGGGCGAGGCGGCGGGCGCCTGTAGTCCCAGCTACTCGGGAGGCTGAGGCAGGAGAATGGCGTGAACCCGGGAGGCGGAGCTTGCAGTGAGCTGAGATCCGGCCACTGCACTCCAGCCTGGGCGACAGAGCGAAACTCCGTCTCAAAAAAAAAAAAAAAAAAAAAAAAAAAAAAAAAAAAAAACCAGTAGTTTCCTACGTACTCAATTTTTTTGTTTGTTTGTTTTTTGTTTTTTGTTTTCTGAGATGGAGTTTTGCTCTTGTTGACCAGGCTGGAGTGCAATGGTGCGATCTCAGCTCACTGCACCCTCCGCCTCCCAGGTTCAAGTGATTCTCCTGCCTCAGCCTCCCAAGTAGCTGAGATTACAGGTGCCCACCACCACGCCCGGCTAATGTTTTTTGTATTTTCAGTAGACTCAAAGTGCTGGGATTACAGATGTGAGCCTCTGTGCCTGGCCTGTACTCAATGTAATAATAAAATAGTGTAATAATAGTAATAATCTAGCAGAAACTACAAAATACCTAGGAATAAATCTAAGAAGAAATAAACAAGACCTGAATTTTAAAAAGATATAAAACCTTCAGCAAGACCTGTTTATAGATCACTATAGTATTTAACTGGAAAAATGGAAAGATTCACTATTATCAAGTTGCCAATTGTCTCCATATTGATCTGTAAATTACATCCAATTCCAATCAAAATCTCAATAACAGTTTTTAAAAATAAACTTCACAAGCTGATTCTAAAACTCTCCTGGAAGGCAAACAATGAAGCATTATGTGAAATGTTTTGATGTAAAAGCAGATCCTACTAGAAACCAAATCAATGCAAGTCTTTGGTGAACAAAATAGTAGATCGGTATTTCAGGTCCTTTCTGGCTTTTTGGCTCTGAAATTCTATAAATTCTGAAAACCAAAACAATAAACTACTTTCTTACTACTCTTTCTTCCTATCATGCCAACAGAAGATGTGGGAACAGAACCCAGGGAAAATGATTCATTGTTGTAGAAGATCGTTTACAGAACGGATGTCATAATTCTTAACATCCCCAAACGCTCACCTCTATGCAAAGCTGCTGCTTGTCTTCTCACCGAGAGGTCGAGTCTATTTCTCCACCCCTTGAAGCTGGGCTTGGTCATGTGAGTTTTTTTTTTTTTTTTTTTTTTTTTTTTTGAGACGGAGTCTCGCTCTGTCGCCCAGGCTGGAGTGCAGTGGCGCGATCTCGGCTCACTGCAAGCTCCGCCTCCCGGGTTCCCGCCATTCTCCTGCCTCAGCCTCCCGAGTAGCTGGGACTACAGGCGCCCACAACCGCGCCCGGCTAATTTTTTGTATTTTTAGTAGAGACGGGGTTTCACCGTGGTCTCGATCTCCTGACCTTGTGATCCGCCCGCCTCGGCCTCCCAAAGTGCTGGGATTACAGGCGTGAGCCACCGCGGCCGGCCAGTCATCTGAGTTTTATATAGATGCTTGCAAATGTGTTGCGAGCGGAAGCTTAAAAAGTTCTTGCAGGCCGGGCGCGGTGGCTCACGCCTGTAATCCCAGCACTTTGGGAGGCCGAGGCGAGCGGATCACAAGGTCAGGAGTTCAGGACCAGCCTGGCCAATATGGTGAAAGTCCGTCTCTACTGAAAACACAAAAATCAGCCAAGCGTGATGGCGTGCGCCTATAGTCCCAACTACTTGGGAGACTGAGGAAGAAGAATCGCTTGAACCCGGGAGGCGGAAGTTGCAGTAACCTGAGTTCCGGCCACTGCACTCCAGCCTGACGACAGGAGGAGACTCTGTCTCAAAAAAAAAAAAAAAAAAAGTTCTTGCAAACTGGGGCTTCCCCTCTCTTGCTGTTTTTGGACTCTAGGTGCCACGATAAGAAACTTGGGTTACCTTGCTAGATGTGAGACATGTGGTCCAGCTGTCACTGTCAACCCTGCCAATTGCCAGACATGTGAATGAGGCCACCAGGAACCAACCCTCCCTATCCTGACCTGGCAGCTAACTAAAGCCAAATTAGCCAAGAAAAGGTCAAGATTATTACTTTGCTGAGCCCAGCCCAAATTACTGATCCAAACAAAGGAGATCCAAAATTGGGATCAAAGGAATGACTAAAAACTTTAAGCTATGAAGTTTTGGGGTGGTCTATTATGCGGCAGAGGCCAAATAATAAAATCATGAATTTCCTGGCAGTAAGCTAAATATTGGCAGGTTTTTTTTTTTTTTTTCCTTTTGTTTTGTCTTAAAATACTATTGGTTTCAATAGGCTGGATTTTGTGAAATAGAGAAAAATCAGGAGACAGTGAGCAAGGACCCCATTTGACAATTTACATGACATATGAGTCAATTTGTTTCTAGAACTTACTAATAATTATTTTTAAAATAATATGCAATGTGAAATGTTATGATTAATTTAGTTACTATAACTAACGTGTCCTTCTAGAATATAACAGTATGTTTTCATTTTATTACATGTCAAGAATCAGGACAGAATTTAGCCCTGAAAGTGCTATAACAATTTTTGGCTTAGCCCTTCTATCAGAACTTCCCTAGAATAAGACAGCTGTACTTTCATACATTTTTAAATATACGGAAATATTATAGGACTTAAGTCTTCCACTCATAAAATGCATTTTTAAAAAGCCAGAAGGTTAACGTCTATATGAGAGCTAATATTTTCCCACAAATATCTGTAAGGCGTGAATATATTTTGAGAAAGAGAAGATAAACAAAATGTTTAATGAACAGGTGTAGAGAAAAAAAAAGAAAGGTACAATCATTCTTTAGTAGAGGAAGAATGGTCTTGTTACAGAAGACAAGAGAGGGGGGTTCCAAAAAGTAGGTTTCTAGTGTTGACTTATACTCATGGATAGCAGGAAAGTTTACTATTTGGTTCACTGTTATATCCCTAGAGCCCAGCATGGTGCTTAGCCCATGGTAAGTGGTGCTCAATAAATATTGATTGAATGAACGAGTAAACAGTTTATCAAGTCTTCTCACTCTAACAGTTTTGTGTTATGATTTATTTTCATACATCATATATTTTTCATGTAGAACAGTTTTAGAGTTTGTATTGTTTTATGAATGAACTTCTTCTTCATGAATCTGAAGTCTACTAAGCAAATAAGGGAAAACGAGGGCCCATTCCTCTGAAGTGTAGGTAATGGTTGTCAGGGGCAGGTTAGCACCCACAGGGACTGAATCCACACTCTGCTGTTTCTTCTTCATGGTTCTGAGTAACATTTTAAAAACATTTTCATTGTGAAAGCAGGATAACATATATTCATTGATGAGATTTAGAGAACATTTAAATCTGTAAGGAAGAAAATAATAACGACTCACAATTACATCGCTGACTGCTAACATTAAGGCACATTTCCTCTCATAGACAGATGATTAGAAAAAGTCATTGGAGCCAGATGTAGTGGCTCATGACTGTGATCCCAACAATTTGGGAGGCCAAGGCCAGAGGGTTGTTTGATCCTAGGAGTTCAAAACAAGCCTGGGCAACATAGTGAGACTCCATCTCTACAAAAAATGTAAACAATGTAGTTGGGCGTGGTGGTGCACCTCTGTAGTTTCAGCTACTCAGGAGGCTGAGGTGAGAGGATTGCTTGCTTGAGCCTGGGAGGCTGAGGCTGCAGCGAGTCAGGATTACACCACTGCACTCCAGGTTGGGTGACAGAGTGAGACCTTGTCTCAAAAAAAAAAAAAAAAAAAAAAAAAAGAGAAAGAAAAGAAAAGTTATTTGAATTTTGCCCAGTATTTCAAATGTTCTTGGGTTCTTCAGGCTTTTTACATTTTGAGAATCAGCAAGGTATTAAAGTTATGATCACAACCTCTTGATGTAAACAGACCTAGATTTTATATTTACCAACTTTCTCATTGAACGACTATGGTCAAGTCATTTAAGCATCTGTTCCCTCATTTTTAAAGTGGTTGTAATAATAAAAATAATAAATATTATTCATAAAGATGTAGTAATGATGAAATAATGTGATACATATTGTGTGCTCAGCATTGTCATGGTAAATAATAATCATTTAATGTGAACAATGATTGACTATTACTATTATTTGAATGTAATGGTGTAACTTGGTCATTTTAAGTTTCCTGGAATTAGTTGTGATTACCATTATGATTACTATTATTGTTAAAATGAATAATATTTTGATCACTTACATTTTCTTAGAAATTCAGTGAATTCATCTTGCTTTCTAAGTTTTGCTTACAGTATTGGCCCCTTAAGCGTTTTGACATTTAGGTGTACGTGTCCAGACATGTTATTATTATTCCTTGTTCCTGCTTTCCTCAGACACCTCTGACTTTCTTTCATCCCTGCTGGGAGTACTCGCTGGGCACCCCTTCCTCTGCCCACTGCACATCTTTCTCCCTCAGTTTTCACAATGACCACGATGCAAGGCTGACTGCTGCCTGAACTTCAGGCCTGTAGCTGGTTTTCTGAAGTGCACCACCAACGGGGTCTCCTGTAGGTCCTCACACATCACTTGCTCTCCCACCTTTCTTCCTCTAGGATCAAGGGTGACATCATTCACTGGTTACCTGAGCCAGAAACCCAGCAGTCATCTTGGCCTCTTCCCTCCCTGAACGCCCCATGTTTGACCAATTGTGATGTCTTGAACCTGACTTCTTCCTCCCCTTCACTGACACTCCTCAAGTTCCATCCCTGGCCTTTGTTCACCGGACCATGCAGTAGCCTCCGAACTGTTCTCTCATCTCTGGTCTTTTTCCCTTACAACCGACATATACTCTGTGCAAAAAGTGAACCTTCGAGCTTTCAGCTGGGAACACCCAAGGATTCCTAATCTTGCACATTGTGTAGGGTAAAGTCTATGCCTAGCATGTCCTTCAAGGCTTCCATGACTCGGCATGAACCCTTCTTTCAGGCCGCTGCTACTTTCTACTTTGGTGGGAACAGGTGGTCTCACGCACAGCACTGTGCTGATACATCCCTCCATGCCTTTGGTGATGCTGTTCTCCCTGTTAAATCGTTTAGCCTAATGCTGCCTCCTTACATATTTTAAGTTCAGTCTAAATGTTTCCTTGTACATTGTGAACCATAACAAGTGGAGATGTGAACAGACCGTAGCTTACTCTTCTGCCAATCACCAAGTTTTGTCCAATCCGATATAGCCAACTGTTTGAGCCGTGTTTAAATAAGACAAACACTGAGCTGTAACCAATCCAGCTGTTTCTGTCCCTCACTTCTGTTTTCTGTATGTCACTTTCCTTTTTCTGTCCATAAATCTTCTTCCAGCACGTGGCTATGCTGGAGTGCCCACCACTGTGGCTCAGGAGGCTGACCGATTTGCAAAGTGTTCTTTGCTTAATTAAACTCTTACATTTAATTCAACGGAAGTTTTCTCTTTTATTACCTCTAATACAATGGCCTTCCCCACCTTTCTCTTGGCTACCTTCCATGCCTGGCTTTAGATTTACCTTCAATGTCACCTTCTCCAAGAAGCTTTCCTTAAACCCAGCGTTGTGCTGTGATCCTCTTCTATGCTTGCCATGTCATATAAAAAGTTTCTACGTGTGTCTGTCTCCTCATCCTGAGTGTCAGCTTGTCCATGGACATGACTGTATCATATTCACATAGATACCCCCACACATGGCACTCCCTCAGGAAATGCCTCTGGAACTCTTTTTATACCCTCCAGCACCTGTTCAGGATTATGGACACAGGTTTTAGTCATTGCAAAACTCACTTCAATGTTTGTTACAGAAGGATGCTCCACATCAGTGAAACTAACTGGCAGGTAAGAAGTGACATGGATTAAAACACAAAATTAAAGGCTGGCATTTTTCTAAAAGAACTGTCTATGACAAAGACCTCAAATCTCACTGAAATTGTTCCTCATTTTGATGCTTAGTAACATCTAATCAGGAATAAAATATACAATCAGATTTAGCTGTGGTATTTACCCCATTCTGGTATCCAAGAACTCGTAGATATCCTATAGCACTTATAAAATTTAAATAAAAGATAAACTTGTAAGGACACATATTGATAACCAGAGAACACAAGGCTGTCTATAATAGCATTTTATTTTTTATTACAGATTGAAGGTGTCCTTGACAACATTGTGTAGATGCTATCTGTTTGCTTAAGGAGAACATGCTATAGATAACTACAGTATATACCAACACTATTGAGAGTAGCTGTCTTTGCTTTGATCAACTTTATAAAATTGAACTCTTAGGACAACAAAATCAGTAAAGCATTGTTTTGGTGAATGCCGTATCAAAAACATAGACATTTGATTTTATTATGGAACCCATGCTCCTGAAATAAGTGGAGAAAATACTTTCTGCATCTCAGCAGCCCTCTGGCTCCCCTTGCATGCATATTACACAGGGTTTGAAGGTAGTCCTCCAAAATATTAGCTGAAAGCTTCCTCGGAAAGCAAATCTTTCCCACATCCTTCCCTGCAGTTCCTCTTTAAGAGGTGTCAGCATGGCTGAAAGAATGAAGTGGCTGCACATTGTTTGGCAGTGCTATTATGTGCTTAACATTTCCATAACAAAAGTGCCACTCGACTTCTCCCCGATTAATGCAGCTCGAGGGCTCTTGTCGTCCTTTAATAAAACATTGTTGAAATCATTTATTTAGAGCCCCTGGTTACTAGTGGGAGAATGACCATCTTTGTGCCAAAATATAGTGTATACAGTCCACTATTTTGTAGTAGATCATTCTGTTATTTAAGAAATTGATTAAATTGATGCTTAGAAGGAAGGTATGCTAATAGCACGTGACTTATGTCATTCAGATAGTCAAGAGTGAACCTTTTCCACTGTCTTCCAGAGGCAATCTCTCAAATAGACTACAGTAAAGTCCAACTTTACTTCACTCACAAGGCAGCGAGACCCATGGAGACTCAACCCTCCTTAACTATACTGGCCACAAGGCATTTGCAACCTGATGCCCTCCCACAACCTTGCTTTGAGTAGCTGGGAGAAACAGGGTCAACTGGCAAGATTTCTGATGTCCCTTGGTGTAAGAGGTCAAAACACAAATAACGCAGGCTTTTCTTTTTTATGGGTTGAAAGGAGATACACGAGGTTATTTTGTTAGAGAGCCTCCACAATGAACTCAACAAGCTAACAATGCAAAGCCAAAGTAGAAGACTTTAAAAGTAGAAAAATTTTTAATACAGTGTTCGAGGTTTCTCATGGTGTTTTGGGGATCTGCTTTTATTTGATGCTCTGTAACATTGCTGGGATGGGCTGAGGGTGTGAATACAGACGGTGGCAAGGAAGAGAGAAAGCTCATTCCCCTGAGGGTTCTCCTGACTCTTCAAGGCAAAGAGACGGAAAGATTCTGTCTTCGCCCACAGGGACACCATCTGGAGAATGGCGGTACACCCTAGATGTGTTAGAACCTGATGGTCCCTTAAATTTGTGGCGATCAGGGCTAGGAACTATGTCCATCCTTCTAGACATTTGTAGGGTTGCTGTCCAAGTACAGAGAAGTCCTGCTACTTAGTAGAAGAACTTATTTCCCTACAGACATGTTTCCACTTTACATACGTGTATTGCTCCCGTACATCGCTATATATTGTTTAAAATAAACAGAGACCTTATGTTATGTCCATTGTGATTATATACAAAAGCGTTGCTGTGTGCTCGGGTGAGCAGTGAAGCCTGAACCTCCTTCTATTTACTGTATGGTCACTGTCAGTTCAATGAACTGCCTCCTTGTTCTCGACCATTGTCCCACACTCCCTTAAACATTTGTCACTGAAGTGCCTCCAAAGACAAATAAACTGTCACTGAGAATTCAAACCTGCTAACTGGGGAAATGGGAAAGGCTGTGAGGACTCATGATTTTACGCGAAATCTAGAAAGAGTTCCTCTCACCCTGGCGGAGTTCTGTTAGAAGGCTGATGCTTTTTGAGAATCCTCAGGAAAAGCCAGAGATACCTTTTCTTTCATTAATGGGACTTCCAGCCATTCTCCACGGGACATTCGAGATTGCCAAATGTCCAAAATTCCAAAAGCCTCCCCAGAGAGCGTGAGATATTACAGATGTCAACATCTGTAAAAATCCTTTCTGCTTAGAAGCAGATGGCAATATGCAATCTCATAACCACTAGCCGAAGGGTTCTAACATCTCAACAACCTCCGCTAGGTCTGCAGGGGTACCAGAGGACTCCTTGGCTCCAGTGTATAATTGTTTAAATGAAAATGGACCACCAATCAATGTTCACTTTCTTCAAGGAAGAAAGCATAAAGCCTCGTGTCCTCTCTCCCCAAGACCGAGTTGTGTTGATTTATTCCAGGCAGATGCTTTTGACAGGACCCTGTAAAATCAAGTTGTGAGTTTATTGTAGCAGTTAATTATCAGGCCTTTTCTAGTGCTAATGCCTTTTACTTCTTACTGGGGAAAACTGGGCCTTTTACTGGGACAAAGACTTAACTTTTAGTCAAGAATGTGTTAAAATAACATGAGATGGAGATGATTTAAATATATTTAAGGACAACCGCGGGAGCACTGCTAGCTTGTCGTTTTGTAAAGAAAGCTGATTTCATTTACAAGTCTCTGGGAATACTCTTTGTTCACTTCCCAAAGAAACAACGCTCTCAGCTTTGTTTTAACAATATGTTTACTCAACCATTCAGGTGACTGGAGATTCCAACCACACACCACTCTCCTGGGCTTACGTCTGACACTACAGCTATCTTAGACTTTCTAATACTATACATATAGAAATTGTGGTTTTAGGTGCACCAAGAAGTGTCTTGAAAACCTCCATAAAAGCTGAGAAAAGAGCGAGTGAGAGGCACAAGAAACCTTGAAAGTAGGGGGGTGGGAGTGGGTAGGAGGAAGTCAGAATGGGGGCATAGCTTTGTTAATTACTTTAGGCAGCAGAGAACTCTGGTTATGTTTTTTCAGCACATGTTAATATCAAATAAAGAGACACCAGATCTTGCTAATCTGTCCACCCCTCAGACAAAGTTTATTTGTGGTGACTTTTAAACTCCTGACTTGCCTTCCAATCACCGCGTTTAAAATGAAAAGCTTTAAATAAACACCAGGAATAGAAGATAAATAAACTTTTTTTCCCCCTAGCAAGTGCCTAGCTTGGCGAGGTTCAGGCTCAAATCCCCAGAGGACAGAGCGCTCTCTTTTGTGTTAATGTTTAAAAGATTTTCCAATGCCGGAGTTTATTCCTACTGCAAACATTTCTATTTACAAGGTCAAGTGTATCAGCACTCGACACAGCTTAAGAGTGTAATTATTTATCTAAGGGCGTTTGAGTGTAGATCAGTAGCTCTGGCAGGAACCCAGCCTTCAGCCACTGCTAAACAACTCCTCACAACAATATTACAAGTTCTGGTGATTGTTCCTTTCCCCTGTGTGTTTACTTTTGCTGGTCTGAATGTTTTGCAACAAAATTTTGTACTTTTTCACCAAAAGTGTGAAAATGACTTTGAAGTATTGAGTCTTGCAAGCTTCCTAAAACCTATTGGTAACAGATGTTATTGGCATGTTTGATTGAGAATGGCTAGTAGCCAGAGAGGATACTCTTGGGGGTAAGGGGTGATGGGAAGGGGGATACAGAGAGGGGAGGTCTCAGGGAAAAAGGGGGAGGCGGGGCAACATGATGTCTGAGTTATCCTCAAATTATGTACAAGAGACACTATTTTGTGAATCCTCTCCACAAACGCAAACACCAATAGAGAGGCGAGTCAATTAGATATTTTTGGCTGCCTCATTTACAGATGTCTAATTGTTCATTAAATTAAAGGCAGAAATAATACCCTGCATTTCTTGTCTTGTACTGTATTTGCATTTCAGTTGATGGTTGATAGATTCTCAGTGCCCCCTCAGCCCCCCTCCTCACCCATTATTGGGTTAACCACAATGTAACTCTGGAAAGTAACTACACCATATTCATTGTTTAAAACTCTTTACTGATGTACACGTTTTAATAAAACAACCAAAAAATACACAAATCCATAGTTATTTAAAAACTTAGGATTTTTAAAAAACAATGTCTATAAAAATACAACGTTTAAGGCAGTTTGGAAATGCATTTGTACATTTCTACAACGTCCATAAATTCTCTTGAAAATAAGAATGTTAACTTCAATTCTATAAAATACACTGTACATTTTAAGACTGTTCTAAATATAGCACACTTCACAATGGACCGTGGGTTTTGATTCCTGGTGACAAATGGATTCTATACATTTCAGGGGGGGAAGATGTAATATGGATGTGAGTTTAAAACTTTTAATTTCTTTTTAAAAATAAATTATTTCTGAAGCATACAATTTATAAAAATTCTATATACAAAGTACAGCAACTGGTAACAAACCCCAGTTTTAATACATTTTATATACGATGTACCAGGGTTTAGCAACCCTGATAGGAGCAGAGGCAATATACATTCTCCGCATATTTAAACATACAATTTCTTGATGTAAAGAACAAAAATGGCAAAAAAACAAACATCATAAAGAGGCTTTCATAGATGGCAGTGCAGAGCTTTTTTAAATAAAAAGTTGCATTGTTCAACACCATGGCAACCCCTTAGATCAGCATTTTTTGACCCTTAATCCTAAGAAATGTGCTAAGAGATCAGAGTGGTAGCAATGAAATTAAGGTCAAGGGCTCAAACTTATCCAAAACCAATTTAGGGGTTCCCTCTAAGGCAATCGCCGCCACCCCCACCCCCACGTCACTGAGAATTCTGGGCGCTGATACAAACAGTGAAAGAATGAATCGGTAAGTGGGACTTTTCTGTTTACATAGGATTCTAACGTCCTCACTGGCCACAATCTATAAAAGTCGATACTGGTACTTTTTTTCCCCCTCAAAGGAAATATGCTAATAGGCAGCCCCTTTGCAAATATAATTCCTCCTTCCCATCCCTTCGAATTGCTAAGGCCCCACTGGTCAGCACCTTCCCTTTCGAGTCCAGGACTACTGTTATGTCCCCTACATGCCCGCTTCCTCCGGGAGGTCCTGAACACTGCAGCTAGGTTTCTGGACCGCAGACAAGTCGGGAGTTTCTGCAGCCTGGAATTGGGGCGGGGGAAGAGGTCCAAGAAGTCAAGCTCCGGAGAGGAGCTTCAGGGGAAGTGCCCAGAGTCGTGGCGGGGGGGACCGGCTACACCAAGTTGACTTGAAAAAGTTTTGGGAAGTATCCCCAACCATCCCCTCTATCTGTCCCCAAGCCACAGGTGCCCCGGCGCGGGGGCGAGGCGAGCACGGGAGCGGGACGCAGGCTCTCCCGCAGCCAACGGCGGGGGGCGCGAGGCCTAACAGAGCAGCCCGAGCAGCAGCAGCAAGATGGAGGCAAGAGGGGTCCAGGAGCCCCGGGGCGCCGAGCGGCCGCCGCCGCCGCTGCTCCTGCGCCCGGGCCCATAGGGCAGGTCCCCGCGGCCGCCCGCTGCAGCAGCGCCGCTGCCTGGGCGCGGTGGGTGCGGGACGCCGTCGTCGTCGTCTAGCGGCTGCTCACCACCCGCGCCCCCGGGGCGCTGCTCGTCATCGTAGTCCTCATCGTAGTAGTCGTCCAGGCCCCCGTCCGAGCCGCTGCTGCCCGGGCCATTGCCCAGCTCGGCGCCGAAGCACAAGCGGGCCATGTTCTCCTTGACCGACTCGCAGATGGGTCGCTCCAGGCCGTCGCACACGCAGTCGTTGAGCAGTGCCGCCTTGGGCATAGCCAGCATGTCCTCAATGACGGTGCGGCATTCGTCCGTGCAGCGCAGCCCGTTGAAGACCTTGCCGCAGTAGGTTAGGTAGCGGCTCAGCGCCAGGTTGCAGCGGCTGTCGCGGTCGCAGCGCCGCCGGGCCTCGGTGCAGCCCATGACCCCGCCCGCGCCGGGGCCGCCCGCGCCGCCGCCGCTCGTCCGGGGCAGGCACGGCTCAATGGCGCGCTTGGTGGACTTGCAGTTCTCGTCCTGCGCGCAGTCACAGTCCTCCAGGGCGGGCCCGCGGCGCGTGTGGTTGAGCTGAATGAGGGCCGAGATGCAGTGGCTCGGGCAGCGCCAGCGCGACGAGAAGGAGGCGGCCGAGGCCGGGAAAGCTGCTGCGGCGGCGGCGGCCCCGGGCGCGTCGCCCCCGCCGTGCTGCGCCAGCACCGGCGCGCACGCCTCGGCGTACTGGTTGTAGGCGTAGCTGCACTCCGGCTCCCCCTGGCACTGCAGCAGCGCCTGCCAGCAGATGAGGCGGCGGCCGTGCGCCAGCCCAGAGCCCCGCGGCGCCGAGCCCAGCAGCTGCAGCAGCGCCATCAGGCACAGCCAGGCGCCCGGCACGGTCCCCCCGCGGGCCTCGCCGCCGCCGCCCAGCAGCGCGGCCACCATCGCGGGCAGCGGCGGCCGCCGGGAGAGGAGGGGAAAGGAGACGAGGCGCGGGGAGCGGCGGACGCGGAGCCGGTGGAAAAGTTTGTCCAAGTCCTGCCCACTTCTTGCATGAGTGTCTTCATAAATCCATGCGCGCCGCTGGCTGATGCCCCGCTGGTGGCAGAAGGTCCCCTTTCGCTCCGGCTGTGGTGGCTTCCTGGAAATGAACAGCTGCCGAGATCTGGTCCCGCTCTCCCACCCGAGAGCCCTCCGCTCGGCCCCCGGTGGTGGCGGGAGAGGCTCACTGTCGCCCCGGGGGGGTGCGGGCCGCGGGGCCGTGGCGGGGCTGCAGGACCGCGCGGCGCGGCGGGTGCATTTTGCTCCGCGCCTGCAGATCCGTTGTGCGGCCGGCTGTCCCCGCGCCGGCTGCTCGCGCTGTGGCCGCGGCGCTCCTTCCTCCCGGGCTCAGCGCCGCGCAGCCGCCACTGCTGCCGCGGTCTCTCGCATCGCGCCGCTTCCTGGCCCGGCGTCCGCGCGCTGCCCGCCTTTCCGCGGCCCGGCCGCCCCGCGTCCCCTCCCCCTCCGCCCGCGGCAACCACGGCCTCCGCCGAGCTCCGGGGAGCTCTTTCCGGGAGGCGCGGGGAGAACAAGAAAGTCGGCGCTGCCGGAGAGCGGCTCCCTGGCTTCACTCGGCGGCGGCTTCTCGGGTGACCAGGAGCCCGGGGAGCGGATCCGCTGAGCCCGGCTGCAGACTCGTTAGCAGCGAGGCTTTAAATACAAAAGTGGGCCGGGAGCCCCCGCGTGGTGCCGCGGTGCCCCCTCATTATGCATGCATGGAAAAGCAAACAAACAAAAACATTAGCAACGCTCCTCCGGCTCGCCGAGCCCCGGCCCCGCGCGCTCCGAGCCTGCCCGCTTTCTCCTTTCTCCACTCTCTTTCGCCCTTTGCTCGGCCCCCTTTCCCGGCTTTTCGAGATGCTATTGGTCCTGCCTGTTGTTGTTGAAAGTTTTTTTTTTTTTTTTTTTTTTTTTTTTTTTTTTTTTTTACGAGCCGCTGGAGTGGGGTTGCGGAGTGGGGGAGGGCGGGAGGGTGGTGGGCAGCTCACATTCAGGCATTCAGGGCTTGAAAGGAAAGGCTTAGGGAGCTTGACGGAGGCCGGGAGCTCCTCCTACTCTTAAGGAGGCTCGGATATGCAGCCCTAGCTCGCGCACTGAACCAGCGGGCAGGGCTTAAGGGCAGCTGTTTGCATCCGGCTCAGGCACGGGCCTTTTTTGTTTGGTTCTTTTTTCTTTTTCTTTTTCTTGCTTTTTTTTTTTTTAATAGTTTTATTAATTCTCGCTGGCCCCCATCTGTGCTTTCGACTGGATTCAGAACTCAGTTTATCTTCCAGGCTCCCTGTCTTTGGGTCTCGATCACTGCAGAGGGGAGGGGGAGAATGCAGAGAGAAAATGTGAGACTGAAACTTTTTTTAAAAAGCATACGAGAAAGAAGCACACACTTTATTAGGGAGATGTTGATGAGATGCTTACAACCCTCCTCCCGCCCCCGAGTCCCAGTTAGGCCATCTGGCAGGTACCGCCCGTGCGCCAGGCATCGTTTTCAAATTGCAAGACCGAAATCCAATCAACCGAAATAATTTCTTAGGAAGATAAGCTTGCAACACGTGCAGTAATGAAAGAATTTAAATAGCATTAAAAATATTCAGGAATGTTGAGCAAGTACCACCTAGCCGCAGTCACAAGACAGAAGAAGGAGATAAATGGGCACGCACCAAAGGTTTGTATTAAAGTGTAAGTTTCAGCCCCTCCCTACATTTAAGGGAGGCTGCCCCGCAGAGGAAACTTCTGTCTCGGCGCGGGAGTTACCGAGCTACCTTAACTGGGGCGCAACGCAGCCTTTGGCCACCAGAGGCAGCGGGCGTCTGCGGCCTGTCAAAAACTGGCGCTTTTTTCCTCCCCTTTCCGTGGAGAGACTATCAACTCCATCTGTCACAAAAATTAAGGCTAAATCTCCTCTCCAGAAACAGAGGGAGCCGGTGCTCCGACGCGCTCAGCGTCGGGCTGTCCGCCTCTCCCTAGAGGCCAAGTGAATTTGAAACGGCAAAAGTCACAGCCGCAGGCCCAGCACTAGGAGATTCCTCCGGCTGTGGGAAATCCTCCTGAGCCTGCTGAGGCTGCTGCGGTCCTTAGAGGCGCTGGGTCGGCCGTGGGAAGCTGCACCTCTGCAGTACCAAAATCAAACCTTAAAAGAGCCGGACTGAGGTAAGGCGGACCGGCTTGCTCTCACTTGAGTCGTAGTAGACAAATAATATACATCGATACTAAAAAAATACAGAAAGCCTGCAACTTCATAGCACATCAAAACAACCATATCCCTGATTCTCAATCTCTCTCTTTTTTTTTCTTTCTGTTATTTGGAGTTGTCCAAGTCCTCCAGGCAGGACTGAAAGGACTTGGACAACTCAGACACCTTCTCTGTGTCTGGGATCCCTCATAGATAAGGTTCGAAGCCAATTAGACAATTGAACAAGCCCCTCTTGTCTTTAAAGCTTTGTTATTTTAGGCCCATAAGGAACAAAGTCAGCACTCGGTTTCATCTTTGCTTGAATGGTTGTTGAGTTCCTTTAGAATAGTGGGACCCAAACCTTAGCACATATCAGAAAACTCAGATCCCTAGTTTTTGGAGTTTCTGATTCAGTTGGACTGGTGGGTCCCAAGAATATGCATTTCTAACACGTTCTCAGGGAATGCTGCTCAAACTTTGAGAACCACTGCTCTCGAAGTTAACATGGTTTGTTTTTTCTGTGTTGTTGTGTTTTTGGTAAAACTTGCCCCACCTTGGCCTTGATACAGCTCTCAGTGGGGTTTAAGGGAGACCCAAGACCTCTGCATGCTTTGGGGACCTCTGCATCCCAGTCACACAGCATTAGCATTGCAATCCTGAGGGGTTCTCAGCCCACTTTTTTGTTGTGTCATTTCCATTCACCACAATAGGCTGTACTGTCTCCTATCTTAAAAAAAAAAAAAAAAAATTAAAATCTTCTAGACTCCACGTCCCTACTCAGTAGCTATCCCATTTTCATGAAAACTTGAAAACCTTGCTTTTACTCATTTTTCCCACTCTCCTGTTCTCCCCTCGATTCACGCTACATAATTGAGTTACATTCGATTATGTAGAGTCACTAGTGACCAAAACCTTGCTCTACCCGATGGTCACTTCTCAGTCCTCAGCTTATTTGACGTTTCAGCAGCATTGGCCATGACTGATCACTTCCTTCTTTTCAAAACGCTTTTTAAAATTTTGGCTTCTGAAACTCCACACTCCCCTGTTCTCTCATTTTACTGCCTGGTGGCTCCTTCTCTCTCTTGACTCCTTAGGTAACCACATCTATTGCCTTGATTTTAAATTGCATCTCCTAATTTGATGTTTTCAATTTCAGTCTTTCTCTGATCTCCATATGTATATATTCACTTGGTTCCAAGAACATCTCAAACTTAAGCTTCCCCAAGAGCACTTCTAATTTTCCATCCCCAAAACCTCTTTGTTTAATGGGCTTTCTGTGGTGGATACCCTCCAAAATTGTTCTCCATCAGTTTTCCCCCTGCCTTTAAATCCTTACTGCTCAGACCAAAATGTAGAGTTCAATCCCCTTCCCCTTGAGTCTTGGGTAGGCCTTACTGACTTTGACCAATGGGACATAGTGAAAGTGACTGACATTCTGGGGCCTCCAAGGCTGGATCACAAGAAGCCTTGCAGCTTCTACTCAGGCCTTCTATTAGTCCATTTTCACACTGCTGATAAAGACCATACCCCAAACTGAGCAATTTACAAAAGAAACAGGTTTACTGGACTTACAGTTCCACATGGCTGGGGAGGCCTCACAATTATGGCGGAAGGCAAGGAGGAGCAAATCACGTCTTACATGAATGGCAGCAGGGAATGAGAGGGCTTGAGCAGAGAAACTCCTGTTTTTAAAACCATCAGACCTCATGAGACCCATTCACTATCATGAAAACAGCATGGAAAAGACCCACCCCCATGATTCAACCATCTCCCACAGGGTCCCTCCCAAATATGTGGGAATTATGGGAGCTACAAGATGAGATTTGGCTGGGAACACAGAGCCAAACCTTATCAGGCCTCTTGGAATGCTTGCTCTGGAGAAGCCAGTCACCATGTAAGACATCTGGACCACCTTCAGACTGGCATGCTATGAGGAAGCCCATGCTTACTATGTGTAGAGGATACATGGAGAGGGAAGGAGATTCCTGACCAGCTCCCTGCTATTTCAGCCATGTGAGTGAAGCAGGCACCAGACTTGTGAGTGGAGACACTATCTTGGATGTCCAGCCCAATTGAACCTTCAAGTGGCTCCAGCTCTAGCTGCCATCCTACTTAAGGCACATGAGAGAGACCCCAAGCCAGGATCAAGATCAGGGTGAAGCAAGTGAGGCATTTTGGTGCAAAATTTAAGGAGGCATTGACCTTCATAATTGGGCTCCAAAGACTCCAAGAGTGAGTGTCTCCTTAAATTTTGTACTTGAGACACTACACTCACCTTTCTGTAGTTCTGGTCTTGCCTCAAGCAAGAACAGCAGAGCTTAGCTCAGTCAACCCAAATAATCCTGAGAAATAACAACAAAAAAAAATGTTCTTTTAAGCCACTCAGTTTTGAGATGGTTTGTTAGGCAACAATAGATCATTAGAACTTTTCATCCTGTCCAATTGCTTAGCTGAAAGATGCTAGTATCTGCCTGAATTCTTCCCTTTTCTTCACATTCCACATTCAATTAGTGGTTCATCATAGGTGTCAATAAAATATTTAATAAGTTGAATGAATGAAGAATCAGCACCTATTTCTTGTCTTCTAAATCAGCCAACTCAGAACTAGTCCAAATCATTTCTATTACAGAGAACAGTAATAGAGACCGTGAGAGATTAAAGAATACAGAATAGTTCTGAAGTTTTAAAATATAAAATTATATTTCCAAAAGGGTTCACTGGTTCGGTAAAAGAACAAAAACCTCAATCAACAAGTACCAATTACCTTTTGGTGCTTTAGCAATATAGCCAGGATAAAGTAGGAGGAGATAGACTCTTGCCCTCAGAGGACTCAACAATATGTCACTTGACCATTTGGAGTTGTCAAAGTCTCTAACCACTTAGCGGAAGTCTTAAGTCACAGACATCCTGTATTAGTGTGTTCTCACACTACTATAAAGCCTGGGTAATGTATTTTAAAAAGTGGTTTAATCAGCTCATGGTTCAGAAGGCTTTATAGGCTTCTGCCTCTGGGAGGGCCTCAGGAAGCTTACAATCATGGCTGAAGGCAAAGAGAAGCAAGCACTTCTTCACATGGCTGGCAGGACAGAGAGAGCAAAGGAGAGGGGTGCTGGGCACTTTCAAACAGCCAGATCTTTTGAGAACTCACTCTCACAAGAACAGTACAGGGGAAATCCCTACATCCCTCCCCCATGATCCAATCACCTCCCACCAGGTCCCTCCCCCAACACTGAAGATTACAATTCAACATGAGATTTAGGTGGGGACACAGAGCCAAACCGTATCACACCCATTCTCTTGTTTTCTTTATTTACTTGCATTCTTAAAACCAGAAAATATTAATACTTCAGTTTGTGGCAGATACTCCATGGAAATCAAGCACCATCTACTCTAGAATTCTACATTAGACTTTGTATCCTGAATGTTTACCTCATTCTTCACAAAAGCCTTCTCTTTGTCTGTTGCCTTCTTAAGAAGAATTAATTCTTAGGAACAAGATAGAAGGATGGGAACCTCATGTTGAAGGAAATCCCTTTCATGCACAGTAAAGCAGGCTCATTCTCCCAGCTGACGATCTGGAGCCTCCTCCTGAACCCCAGCTTTGCTTATATCATCCACAAGGACCATCTTCGCATCCTTGAGTCCTATTCATTCCATCTAAGAAAAATGTTGTTCACATTCACCCTTCCTGTCTTCTCATGTCCTGGTTTCTTTAAGGCTTTCTTCATTGATGAACACCAGGCCTTTCCCAGCTCTTCTCCAAACCAGGGATTGTAAACCAGAGAAGCATCTCTAAAGGATTTAGGAGCTTTTTCCAAATACATATGCCTGTACCGACTTCATTACACTTGAATTCTTCCCCAGGGGCTGAGGAATGTGTACTATGGAAAAAACACACACACAGACAAAGGCATATTTCTGCTTATATCACCTTGCCAGTGGCTCCCAGACTTTGAGATTTCAAAGATCCGTTTATTTTCAAAAAAATCTGGAATATCTTAAAAAAAAAGATGCCAACTTTTTATTTTATCAAGCATTAACAAACAAACAAACCTATTACTACCATCTATTAACACCAGTGTCTTATTAAATAAAAAGGATTTGAAACCCCGAAGGCAGAGAAGGAATAACCAGAGAATTCAGGCAAGTTGAATAAATTTAGATATTTAAAGGATTTACTATATTGTCCTATTTTTTGTTTACTAAATTTTACTATGTTATTTTAACTAAATTTACTACACACGGGAAACTTCTTCAGAAACTTTTGCATCTTCAGACAGCGTTTTGGAAATACTACTCTAATGCAATCCTCCATGCTGATGTTAAATGAGTCAGATGAAATCACTACTCCACTTAAAAATTTACAGTGACTCCTCAGGAAAATGTCCAAGGTCACTACCATTATTATAACAGTTTGAGGCCTAGTCAGTGGCTCATTCCTATAATCCCAGAACTTTGAGACACCTAGGCAAGAAGATCACTAGAGCCAGGAGTTTGAGACCAGCCTAGGCAACATTGTGTGACCCCATCTCTACCAAAAAACACCCACAAAAATTAGCCAGACATGGTGATGCGTGCCTATAATTCTAGCTACTCAGGAGGCTGGGAAGGGAGGATCACTTGAGCCCAGGAGGTTAAGGCTACAGTGAGCTATGATCGCCACTGCACTCCAGCCTGGATGACAGAGCAAGACCCTGTCTCAAAAAAAAAAAAAAAAAAAAAAAAGCAGTTTGAAAGACCCGTTCCAAATATTTAACCCCATCTATTTTTGCCTGTGCCCCCAAACGCAAGCATACATGCACACACACACATGCACTCACATATGATGCATGTACTCACATACATATATGGATGTATGCATCTGCACACTCATGCAGGCACACATGCATGGGCACTAACATATACACATGCATGCACTCACACATACTCATGCACACACATACACATAAACTGGAATTTCTCTTCTGAGTATCCACCATGGCATCTCCATCCTGCCCTTTATCTGTCTCTCCATGGACTTTGGTATGTTGGCCTCTTTAGCAGAGAAACGCTTCTGTCCCCCAGCTTTAAGGGATTACGAGAGAAAGTCTCCCTTTTGACGCTCTCCTCCTAGATAATACATGTAAAGTCTCACCGCCCCCTTTCTATGTGCACATACTCTTTGTAACTGTAGTCAACAGCTGAGAAATCAATGTTTGTTGCTTAACCCACCCAGTCTATGATATTCTGTTATAGCAGCCCAAACTAAGAGAGTGGATGAAAAAGACACATTTTTCTAGTAAACAAAGAGCTCTTAGAAATTTACAGGAAAAGGGCCAGGCACAGTGACTCACGCCTATAATCCGACTACTGTGGGAGGCTGAGGCAGGTGGATCACTTGAGGTCAGGAGTTCGAGACCAGCCTGGCCAACATGGCGAAACCCCATCTTTACTAAAAGAAGAAAAAATACGAAAATTAGTCGGGCATGGTGGCAGGCGCCTGTAATCCCAGCTACTCAGGAGGCTGAGGTGGGAGGATTGCTTGAATCCAGGAGGCGGAGGTTGTAGTGAGCCAAGATTGCGCCACTGCACTCCAGCCTGGGTGATAGAGCAAGACTCAGTCTCAAAAAAAAAAAAAAAAAAAAAAAAAAAAAAAAAAAAACCTTACAGGAAAAGGACAGACCAAGGGAGAAATGGGTAAAAGATATAAATAGACAATTCACAGAAGCATAAATCCAAATTGTCAGCAAACAAGTGAAAAAATGTTTAAATTAATGAGTAGTTAGATGAAAGGAAATTAGAAAACAATGAGATGTTCCTTTAACACTCCATAGACCGACTAAGATGTGAAAGCACTTTGACAGCCAGTTCTTATAAAGATACCTTCAAGTGTTGCTGGTGTAAATGTGAAATGTTGGATTCTTTTTTGGCAATACCTTTAAAATGTAAAATACAAATACTAACTGGCCCAACCCTGAGAATCTTTCCAATAATAATAAATACTGATAAGGAAGGACACTATCTACATTCTAGCAATCTCAATAGAAATAATTACTTTTTTCCTCCAAAAGTTTTAGCAAAAGTTTTGGAACGTCAATGGATCTGGGCTATGTGCCCACGTACCTTAGTGAAAGAGATGAGAAAGAGAGAGAGAGATTGAGCACGTGCTTCCTGAAGGAAAACCAACGCTGTCATGATGAGGAAAATCAGCCACTACACCAGGGCTCCACAAATGTGATCCAGTGCTTTGTAGTGGTTCATGATGAGACAGACCACTCAGCTCATTAGAGCAGGCATTTGAATACTTTCACAGCAATCTCATAGAGTAGTATGATGTCAGTTGAAGCTAATAATAACATTTGAGGCTTCTATTTTGTAGTTATTCTTTTTTCTAGTCACTTAAAAATTTTGTTTTACAAAGTATCTGTGATAGACAAAAAAGTTCTGCAGTTTCAGAACAGACAGTTTGAGAAGCACTGTGAAATATACACATTAAAATACAAAAAAGAAATGGATACTGGTTATTTTCTTTGGTTTTAGAGGTAAATAAGTAGTTTGGTACAGGAACATAAGGATTTGGCGCTGTGTAAAGGCTAATAAAAATGGACGGAACAAACTTCGAATTCTTCAAGGAACATAGATAGCAACTCCAAGATGCAGAATGACAACAGGATCCCGCTTTCACTGATAAGTGTATCAACAGAGACAGAGCAGCTGTTTAACACCATCAGCCTACTGTTCTCTTGGGGGCAAAAACACATCCCCACATCATTGCTTTGGGACTGGGGAGATCAAGATCCTGGCTCAGTTTCAATACCTAATAACACAAGGAAATACCCACAAAATTAGAAGGAGCTCCAATTATCAGGAAACTTGACTTTCATACTTTTTGAAAAGAGATATTAATGAAATAGAGACTTAAACCCAATGGCAAGATACAACATAGAACATTTGAGGCACAACACACTTCAACCTCAGTGGATTGCAGTTAGCAGTACAACCATATTTCTACCAAGAGCATTTTTCCCCCCAGGAGAGCACCTTGGGCACATTTGGGCATTACCTACTAAATTCTCCAATAATTGTGGCCGATTCTACAATATGCGTAGTTAGTATGTTTCAAAGCTGTGCTAGGCCTTATTTCCAAATCTAGCTTCTCACTACTGAAGTCAAGACTAAAATTAAGAAGAAACTTTTGGCTGGGCGCAGTGGCTCATGCATGTAATCCCAGCACTTTGGGTGGCTGAGGTGGGCGGGTCACGAGGTCAGGAGATCGACACCATCTTGGCCAACATAGTGAAGCCACATCTCTACTAAAAATACAAAAATTAGCTGGGCGTGGTGGTGCATGCCTGTAATCCCAGCTACTGAGGCTGAAGCAGGAGAAGGACTTGAACCAGGGAGTCTGAAGTTGCAGTGAGCTAAGATCAAGCCACTGCACTCCATCCAGCCTGGTAATAGAGTGAGACTCTGTCTCAAAAAAAAAAAAAAAAAAGAAAGAAAGAAACTTTTTTTTTTTTTTTTTTTTTTTTGAGACGGAGTCTCGCTGTGTCTCCCAGGCTGGAGTGCAGTGGCGTGATCTCGGCTCACTGCAAGCTCCGCCTCCCGGGTTCATGCCAAGAAAGAAACTTTTAAATAACTCTTTCATAAATCTAGATAAACTGTTTTCTAAATAAAAATAACATAGTTTATAAGAGACCTTAACAAATCCCTCAAAAGTCTGCTTTTTATCTTGTGAGGATTTATATAAAGACAATAGACATCCAAAAAAAACCTATCCACAGGGGGAGAAAAGTCTGGCAACAAGCCTGTACAAAATTTGTAAGTTTCAGGTTAATGCTTCTCTAAATAATTTGAGAAAAATACCACAATTGCTTACATATTTATTGCTGGAAATCTGTAATTGTCATAAATGTCTTGGGAAAGATCTATAATCTTATTGATAAGGATTGCAAGCCATCTAATTCATTTTAATGAAATATATACCCTAGGACTTCATCAAACACCTCATTGATGAGTTCACACTTTTCCTAAATTTTAAATCTGCATGTGCACTTTACCTGCTCATTTCTTACTGAATTTGATTCAGGTGAATCCAACACATGTTTCTTGAGTTCCCACTGTATGTTCTAGGAAGGTGAATAATTTTTTTTTCAAGTCTTCCAACTCTGTTCCTCTTTTCTTTCTTTATTATTAGACTTTTTTTTTAAGCACTCCTAGTTTTAAGATAATTTTAGAAAAATTGATTGGAGTCCGGGTGTGGTGGCTCATGCTTGTAATCCCAGCACTTTGGGAGGCCGAGGCAGGCGGATCACGAGGTCAGGAGTTCGAGACCATCCTGGCTAACACGGTGAAACCCCGTCTCTACTAAAAATACAAAAAATTAGCTGGGCATGGTGGCGGGCGCTTGTAGACCCAGCTACTCGGGAGGCTGAGGCGGGAGAATGGTGTGAACCCAGGAGGCGGAGCTTGCAGTGAGCCAAGATTGAGCCACTGCACTCCAGCCTAGGCGACAGAGCGAGACTCCATCTCAAAAAAAAAAGATAATTGATTGGAAAGTACAGAGGTTTCCCACACAATTCCTCCTCCTCGCAACTGTTTCCTCTATTATTTACATTCTGTATTACATTACTGTGGTACACTCGTTACAACTGATGAACCAATACTGATATTTTATTATTAAAGTCTTCAATTTACATTAGTTCCTTCTTAGTGTTCTTCATTCTATGCATTTTGACAAATGTATAATATCATGTATTCACCTTTCAAATATCATGTAGAGTTTCACTTCCCTCAATTCCTTGGAAGCATTCTGTATTAACCTACAAGGGACCTTAAATCAAATTTTTTCATTTACAGCTTCACCTCTTAAAGCTTCTGGATTTAGTATTTCCTTTTTGTCCATTATAAAAAAAAAAAAAGGAGGTAAGATTTGGCATGCCATTTGAATTCAAAAGTTGGTCTCTCGGTGGTACCCATCTCCTCAAATGATTAACTATTTATGTTGAAATAGTACTTCTTATAATTCAGTTATCCATCCGGAAATATTTCTGGAGTACCTGCCCTGGGCCAAGCGTTCCGGTCTGTTTTTCTCCTGATTAGTGAAATTTGTGATAGGTGACCTTATGTTACATATCTTTGTTTCATGCATAGACATGCATTTAATTATCAAAGTCCTTTACATGTATATAGTACGAAATGCAAAAGGTTTTTTTTAATCATATAGTTTTAGCAAGCTTCCACTTACCTTTGCACTGAGACTGCCACTTCCGTTAGCCACTGTTATCAATTTCTGGCATGCATTGCCAGAGAAATTACATGTATACACCTACATAAGCGGTGGCTCACGCCTGTAATCCCAGCACTTTGGGAGGCCGAGGCGGGCGGATCACGAGGTCAGGAGATCGAGACCATCCTGGCTAACACGGTGAAACCCCGTATCTACTAAAAATACAAAAAATTAGCCGGGCGAGGTGTCGGGCACCTGTAGTCCCAGCTACTGGGAGGCTGAGGCAGGAGAATAGCGTGAACCCGGGAGGCGGAGCTTGCAGTGAGCCGAGATCGCTCCACTGTGCTCCAGCCTGGGCGACAGAGCGAGACTCCGTCTCAAAAAAAAAAAAAAAAAATCTTTTTAAAAACAACAATCTTTGCCTTGTTTTTTACTTAACAGTATATTTTGGGCACTGTTTCATGTCACTTTGTGAAAAGCTGATGTATTCCTTGCTTATCCTTTTTGATCAGTACATAGCATTCCACTTTTGAGTGTTCCATAAATTATTTAAGCAGTCTCTTAGCCCCTTATTGTTGACTATTTAAATTCAAATTCTTTGTTCTTCCAATGTGGCAGTGAATATTCTTGCACATTTGTCACCTCATAAATATTTTAATGCAGCCATAGGTGGCGTTTGTAGAGGTGGAATTACTCAGTCAAAGAGGAGGTACATTTTAAATGGTGCTAGATCGATTGTTCTATCTCTGTGTCTCTGATAGGTCCATTATTCTCTGTAGAAGTCATGCCAGTGTGCGAGAGTGTTTCCTAATATCATCACCAACATTACATGTTATTAAGCTTTTGGATCTTTGCCCATCTGATAAGTGAACAGTTATGCCATTGTAGCTTTAATTTTAATTTCTCTTATTATATGTAAGTCATACATTATTATTTAAGTCCTCAGGAAATTAATAAGGTAAAGATTGAATACATTGAAGTACAAGGAGGTTAAGTGATCCAACATCATCCAACTCATGAGTGAGGACACCCAGAAAGTGCTCTCCCAAGCCCCTGTCCTGCATCATGCCCCAGCTCCCTGTCCGTAGTATATAGCACAGTGCCAACAGGCTTGGTTACAGGTTTGCATTTTCCTCCACTTGATCAGTAATTGTCAAACAATTATTCCTTTTTGTGAAGAGGAATAGGATTTCTTACTAAAATGGCAAAATCAGTTAATTCTGAAGAATCCTCCCAGATTTCCTTTAAAATTTTAGGAACTCCCTTCCCTCTCACTAGAGACATACTAGAAAAAAAAATCAACATTTTTTATCTGGATAATCACTGAATGACTAACATAAAATATCTGGACTTCTGTTTGAGATGAAATGATCCTATTATTGGCGGGACATAGTTGAGAAACAAAGCTTTGCTCTTTCCTCCCTAACTTCCTGCTCTGAAACACCTGTTTCCTTTCTGTATCTGACCAAATTCAGAGCATTGAGTTTCCATACACTATGGAACCCTGAGAATCTTGTGCTTTCTGAGCAGCCAGTGAAGACTTTGCTTTCATTTGTATTTGTTGTGTTTGTCACGTAGAGGCTTGTCTCTGAACCTGAGCTGTCTACTGCCTCACTGTCACAGGCAGTTTGCTGCTCTAAGAGGGTTAAGTGTCCCTTCTTGTACCCTCAAACCCACTCTTGACCCTTGGTTTGGAGGGAAGGGAAGAGACAGAGCCACATGGAAACGAGAAGGCTTCCTGTGGTCCCAGGGCAGAGCGAGCAGTTTGTGGTAGTTTAACAATTATTAAACACATTAACGAAGTGACCAAACGAACCAACTTTCTGGAACAGATGTTATGTCAATCTTGAATTATGCGTTTTTGCTGTTATTATTCTTTATTCATCGAACAGATATTGCACAGCAGTTTGTGTCAGAAGCTGGTCTGTGTTCTAGAGGTCTGGCAGTAACTAACAGGAGGAAATGCCTGCCTGTAGGTCATTTTATCCAATGGCTGTCATCATTTTCTTTCCCCATTTTCATGGTAAATCTGAGAACTGAGTGACCCATCATTACAAAAGTGGGAGTCCGTTTCTGGAATTTCTGGAAAATGCAGATGCCCTCAGGCTTAACCTTATCTCTGTTCTACAAACAAAAGAAGTGAAGTGAATTCCTTCCTAGGACCTTCTAGGTCCTGGAGGAAAAGTCTATGCCATTCTCAAATCTTTGAGAAACATCTGGGGGAAGCATAAACAAGGTGGAAGAAAAGCCTCCCTTTAAAAGCTGATCAGCCACTTTTCTGCCAAGGGCTTGTCAAAATTGCTCAAGAGGGAGGAAAAAAGAGAGAGAAACAAGTGCACATATACATTTTTAAAGTAGCTAGCAACCAAGACAACACCAATTATTTAACCACAGTAAAGAAACCAGCAGCCAAACCACACTGATTATTTAACCGCGTATCCAAGTGCTGAACACAGCCATAGCCAGCCACATTAATTTAATGTAAATATCCCCAGTAACCAGCCACACGGAGTCAAGAACTGCAGCAAGGGCAGCTCCTCACCTTTCCGTGTCTTGTCTCCAGATGTCTGGAGCTGAGAAACTGGCTATCATCCAACCAATATTTTCTTATTTTTTCCCCCTTGGCATTTTTGTTTCTCTAAAAATTGGTACATTCCTTCTCTACTGATCTAGAGTCTCACGTGTATACGCATACTCAGGGAGACATTGCACTCAGTGAATTATGTTCTTTCCCTCTTCATTTTCACCTGCCCTTTTCAAATCAGTCTTTCTCCTTTTTTAACTTCAGTGCTTTCTTTACGGTGCATTGATTCCTACTTCCGTAATTTTCACTAATCATTATAAGTAAAGTTTACTCTCAAGAAGAATTTATCAGGAAAACATGATCTTGCTTTGCCATTTGTCATTACACAATCCATACCATTGGAATTTACTATAAAATAGTTCCTTTCAGTGAGAAATGCACAGACTCATGGATCTCATAAGCCCAAATGTTCACGTTTGAAAAACACAGCCCGACTTTTAATGGCCACAGGTATGGCGTCTGACTCAAGGTCAGTCAACCCATTGTCTAGCAACCAATCTGATTCCTCTCTTTGGGATTTGAACCAAGAGACATGGAGACTGGCTTGAAATGTGGCATAGATTGGGAGCTGACTGACAGGGCAGGCCATGTCAAACCGAGCAAGCTTAGCTGGAGAAAGGAGCAGAGAGAAACAGCTGAGGAAGACCCAGTGGTCCAAAGCAGTTAAACGTGAGGCAACTGGTAACCATATGCTTCCCTGAAGTAAGGAGAGAGGCGCCCCACTGCCTGTCCGTGGTCTAGTTCTATTTCTAAGGAACCAGTCTCTGTTTCAGTTGCTATGACCATGAGACTGACTTTGGATATGCCCCATATTACATTTGCGTCAGCAGATAATAGGGCAAGATTAGGCTTTGGGGTCACCTAGCTAGTCCCTTTTGATTCTGCTCTCTCCTCAGTGCCCACCTTTTCTCCGGCCATGGCATCAGTTTTAAAACGATGATTGTGAATAAAATGTCTATCTCATGTGTAGGGAAGTCTCTTAGGCATAATGTAACAAGCTTAATGAGAACTTGAGCTTTGTGGAGTGAGTCATGGAGCTACTACATAGAGCAAAAGGTTCAGGGTGCCATTGGTGCCTAACCGGCTTGTACAATACCTCATCAATGGCAAAGCACAATGTTGGTGGGCTGAACCTCTTCTTTCCCATTGCTTTCGAGTGCTAGGTGCCATATTCTGACTTCTCTGATTCAAATCTAACCAGGCTTTGGGGGTGGGAAATTAGAAGAGCTCTTGGGGCAGGATAAGTTCGAGATGATTTTTGAACAACCAAATGAGTGTGTGTGTGTGTGTGTGTGTGTGTGTGTGTATGGAAATAAGAGAAAGACTAAGATTGAAAATATCAAAAAGCACTTTGGAAAGAAGGGGATGATTGGTCATGTCCAATGCTGTGGAAAGGTCACATAAGCTGAGGACTGAGAAGTGACCATTGCATTGGGTAGAGCAAGATTTTGATCATTAGTGACCTTGACATGAGATAAATCTCATGAGATAAAATGATGAGATAAAATCTGATTATAATGAATTGGGAAGAGAACATGAGGAGATATTGGAAAAAGTGAGTAAAAGCAACTTTTTCCAGGATTTTTAATAGAAATGAGAGAGTTACTCATTGGGGACTTCCCCAGGGGAGGTGGTTGGTTATCAGCACAGATGCTAGGAACAGCCAGGGTTTGAATCTCAGCCTTATAGGAATTAGTTAAACTCACTGAGACTCAAATTTCTTAACCTGTAAAAGGAAGTTCAGAGCATGAAATTATTAACTGAAGAGTTGAGTATCTAGCATGATACACATATTGGCTAACTTAAACCACAGATGAGATGCTTTATTTGTCTAATATCTGTGAGCACACACCTACTGGCTCTTTAAAAGAAACTCATGCAGTTCTGTATATATGACTCTTTACTGCCCATCTGCCGTGTCCTGGTGCTGTGCTGCTCTAGGTGAATGTGAGACAGTACCTGTCCTTCACAGACTCACCAGCTAACCTGAAGCAAGAAGATCCCTCTACTACCACAATGGCGTATCTCTTGCCTGAATAGAACTTCCCTGGGTTATTTCATAAATGCAGATTCCTGGACATCTCCTGGACCTGCAGAAGACTCTGGTAGTGGAGCCTGTAGAACCCCACATGGTACCATCTACAGTGACTTCTTCTGCACACTGGAGTCTGAGGACTCTGGCTAAGGAAACTTGAATGGTTGTGGAAGTTTCTGGGCAGATGAGTGACAAGAGAGCAGCATTTGAAGATGAGCCTGTTAGAACTGATTGGAGGGAAAAGAGGCAGCAGGACTAATTAAGATGAGATTGCCATCAACCAGGGTGAAAAGAGTCCTTAGGCACAAGGAGGAGCGGCGAATATAAAAAGAAGGGCAGACAAGAAAGATTGTTTTCAAGGCAAAAAATGACAGTGTTTAGTAACCGACTGGAAATAATAAATAAAGGGGGTGTTAGCAGCGGGATGTATCGTGTGGCACCAAAGTAAGTTAGTGAAGGCAAATCTGAACGGGTCTGCAGCAACCTCCATTCTTGCCTTCTCAGAAGAAAGAATTAGACTGAGGGACGTAAGGCAGAGTGAGAGACTGAGGCAAGTTTTAGAGCAGGAGTTAAACTTTATTAAAAAGCTTTAGAGCAGGAACGAAAGCAAGTAAAGTACATTTGGAAGAGGGCCAAGTGGGCGACTTGAGAGACCAAGTGTACGTTTGACCTTTGACCCGAGATTTTACACGTTGGCATGCTTCTGGAGGGTTGCACCCCTTCTCCCCCGATCCTCCCCTGATTCCTCCCTTGGGGTGGGCTGTGCACATGTGCTATGTGTCTACTGCTGGCACTTGGGAGGGGCCACATGCCTAGTGTGTCTACTGGAATTGTAAGTGTGCTCACTTGAGGCGTTCTTCCCTGACCAGTCGAATGTTCCTAGAAGGTCATATACCAGATAAACGCCACCATTTTACCTCTTCTTAATGCATATGCTTGAGCACACTCCCCCAGCTCCTGAGATCTTATCAGGAAGCTGCTGATCACCAGTTTCAGGGTTTTTTTTTTTTTTTTTCTATCTATTAGGAGACTGCCTGTCCCTGGTTCTGGCTATGACCAATTATTATTTTAGAGAACCTGTAACAACGCCTGACCATTTCCTGACGGTGACCTGACACTCCTGGGTGGGGAGCCCTCTGCTGCTCTACTCATGCCTGACTGGCTACCCACTGTAATAGAAGGGAGGATGACTCCAAGGTTTCATTCAAGGAGGCTGCTCCCCTTAGTTTCAGATTTGTTTTTCTGCCTCCTCAACATCTCTACTCAGAAGTCCAATAGTCACGGTAATGGAGCACATCAAAAGCATAAGCCCGAATTTCCATTTTCCCCAAACCCACTTCTCCCCCAGCCTCTTCCCCATCTCAGCAACTTACAACTCAGGACAAGACTCTGAGGTGATTTTTGAACTCCCATTTCTTCCATAGTCCCATAACCAAATCCTTCAGCTATACTTTCAAAACCAATCAACAATCTTTCTAGTTTTCATTGCCTCCAACTTGACCATTGTGGCCCAACCAACATTAACCTTGGCCTGAACTATGACAACAGCTTCCTAACTTGTCCCTGCTTCTACCCTTGTTCTTCATAAACTATTCAGACCATGTCACTTCTCTGCTCAGATCCCTTTAATGGTTCCCCCAATTCATTCCAAGTCAAAGCCAAAGTCCTTACAGTGGCCCACAGGATCCTACATGATCCCATCCCCCAGCACCTCCCTGACCTCACCTCTTCTCGCTGCCCCATAAGCAATCTGCTGGAGACCTTCAGGTGGCTGTGTTGTCACTTATATTTGGCAAGCCGGCTCCTAAATCTGGTCCTTTGTTCCTGCCATTCACTCTGCTGTTGGTGGACCTAAACTTCCTCCGTCCTTCCCTCTCCATCAAGGTTTTGGAGGTGGTATTCCTTGCCTTATATACAATCCTTCCAGAAATCCACATGATGGACTATTATTATTATTCCAATAATGTCACTGTGTCATCTTCACAGAGGCCTTTCATGACCTTCCTACATGGAACAACATTAATCAAGTAACTAGTTGTGACTCTCCACCTGCCTTGTTCTGCTTAGTTTTTACATTTGCCCTTATCTCTTGGTATATTATATACTTACTTTTCTATTATCTGTCACCCAAAAACAGAATGTAAAATGCTAAGAGAAGAGCATTTATATAGTTTATTTAGTGCTAGATCCCCTGAGCCTTGAACAGAGACCAGTACCTAAACCCTCACAAACATTCGTTGAATAAATGTCAAGACTGAATTAAGAGGCAACGTAGCTACTAGGAAAGAACGTGGGCTCTTGAGCCAGGTGGGCTGGGTTTGTAACTTGGCTCTACTTCTTACTTAATAAGTAATCTTGCACAAGTTACTTTGCATCTCCATGCCTCAGTTTTCTTATCTGTAGAATGCAGGTATTAATAAGAGCCCTCTGCAGCCATTTTAAACATAGCTACACATTCTTTAACACGCTTCTGTGGAGAGTAAGATCTGTGTCCCCCCCACCCCTAACTCTGAGCAGGCTTGTGACTGCTTTGATCAGCAGAATACGACAGAAGTAATGCTTCCAAGGCTAGGTACACAAAGTGATCTAGCTTCTGCCTTACTCACAGGAACCCTTGTCCTTGGAGTTCAGAGCTGCCACGTAAGAAGTACAAGTGCTTTGAGGCCGCCATGTTGGGGGGATCCTCAAACTACATGGCGAGGCAATAAGCAGGTACTCCAATCTGCAGTTCCAACTGAGTCCCGCCTTCAAATCATCGCAAGCCAATGTCAGATGTGTAGAAAGAATCACCCAGATGATTCCATCCCCCTGCAGCTGCTCAGTTGGTCAGTTCACCTGCAGCTGTTCAGGTCTTTGGAGCTAAGACCTCAGATGTTGTAGAGGAGAAACAGGTCACTCCCATCTGCTTTCCTATGTCCAATTTACTGATCCAGATAATCTGTAAAATGGCTGTTCTTCTATGCCACTAAGTGGAATAATATTGTATTATGTCTATGAGTACAGTATTAGAGTATTAAATATTGGAGTATATGAATATAAGTATTAGAGTTAGGTCTCGCTCACTGGTGTGTTTCTCTGAGCATGTAGCGTTGGTGTGAGGCCTAAAGGAGGCCTCACTGATTTCATAAATGCACTCGTGTTCATTATCGTCTATAAACTTCTTGGAAAACATTGTTTTTCAATAATTTTCTCCAATCTTGCCTTGAAATTTGCCCTATTTGCCGAGAAGTTGATTGGTAATCTTATAAGATTTAGATTGAAGTTTATGGATGACATGGCTAGTATTGCTAAGAATGTACAGTGCAGCGTAAACACGGAAGTCTTGCATAATCTTTTCCTGGACTTGTGCTTTTTTGAACTGGGTTCAAATCTAAACTGAGCAAGGCCACACAGGGCGTTAAAGCAAAAAAATGTACAGTTGGAATGCACTGAACCCCCTCGATTGGGGGAGATAGGCCTTGAAGGAGGTGATTTTTAAGAACCTGCCTTTTATTTCCAGTCACCTGGCAAGCCAATCTAAGAAAATATACCACACAAATGTGATTTTCTAGTGACACAATTGTCTAGAGAGAAAAACAACTTCAAACATATCATGGTGTTTTGGAAATTATTTGCTGAATATGTCAACATACCCTTTGAAAGAAAAGCAGTTGCCTAGCTTTTGGACTCTTCTCATGTGCAGATTTCTCAAATTTTGAAATAACAAAATCCTTAAAATAATTACTTGGATGTGACTCACATTTTTTAGACGGCCTGTTGGATACTTTGCTGCAAATAATTTCATGTGTCTAACTTTGCTACAAATAATTTCATGTGTCTAATTTCATGGTACAGCTACATAGGGCAAGAAGGAAAAAATAGGAGGGCAGGGAAGCTAAAGAAGAAAGGGAAAAGCAAGCAATGTTTAGATGTAATTGTTTGAGAGTGCTGCCTTAGGAAATATTAATCTCATTTGAAGTTTGTAGTCTCTGAATTCTTTTTTTTTTTTTTTTTTTTTTTTTTTTGAGATGGAGTCTCGCTCTGTCATCCAGGCTGGAGTGCAGTGGCATGATCTTGACTCACTGCCACCTCTGCCTCCTGGGCTCAAGCAATTCTCCTGCCTCAGCCTCCTGAGTAGCTGGGATTACAGACGTGTGCCACCATGCCTGGCTAATTTTTGTATTTTTAGTAGAGACAGAGTTTCACCATTTTAGCCAGCCTGGTCTCAAACTCCTGACCTCAGGTGGTCCACCCGCCTCAGCCTCCCAAAGTGCTGGGATTACAGGCTTGAGTCACGGCGCTCAGCCTAGTCTCTGAATTTTTACTACAGCAAATATTAATGCTTCAGTGTCATATATAGCCAGTAAGGCAGAGTCCTCATACTCAAAGTGAAACATATTTAGGACTGTTTTTTCTCAGTAACAGTGAAATCAGAGGGTAACGGTGTTACTAATGATTTCCTATGTATTGACCCAGGGTAGAAAGTTCCTTTCTAGGGGCCGTTGACTTTATGACTCAGGATTATTATCTGAGAGTGTGGGAAGCGTGGTTGGGAGGGTCAGTGGCCAAATAAACAACCTGGGGAACCCTTGTGTCTTAAACAAGGGAAGGACATATTTATTAAACACACATGGCAATGTGGTTTAAATTTGTGTCCCTGCTCAAATCTCATGTCCAATTTTAATCCCTAATGTTGGAGGTAGGGTCTGGTGGGAGGGGATTGCATCATGGGGGCGGTGTTCTCATGAGTGGTTTAGCACCACTCATCCTTGGTACTGTATAGTGGGTGAGTTCTTACGAGAGATCTGGTTGTTTAAAAGTGTGAGGCACATCCCCGCTCCCCCTTCCTCCTGCTCTGGTCATTTGAAGTGCTCTCTCCCACTTTGCCTTCTGCCATGTTTGTAAGTTTCTCGAGGACTCTCTCGAAGCTGAGCAGATGCCAGCACATGTTCCTGTGCAGTCTGTGGAACCACGAGCCAATTACACCTCTTTTCTTTATAAATTACCTGGTCTCAGGTATTTCTTTATAGCAGGGTAAGAACCAACTAATACACATGGGCAACTGATTTTGCCGTTTACATTGCAATTTTATTTTAGTGGTTAGCCCAATATTCCACCTTGCAAAACTATCTCCTTCATGGATCTCTTTATTTATTTATTTTGAAACAGAGTCTTGCTCTGTTGTCCAGGTTGGAGTGCAGTGGTGTGATCTCAGCTCACTGCAACCTCCACCTCCTGGGTTCAAGCAATTCTCCTGCCTTAGCCTCCCCGGTAGCTGGGATTACAGGCGCGCACCACCATGCCCAGCTGATTTTTGTGTTTTTAGTAGAGACAAGGTTTCACTATGTTGGCCAGGCTGGTCTTGAACTCCTGACCTCATGATCCACCTGCCTCAGCCTTCCAAAGTGCTGGGATTACAGGAGTGAGACACCGCACCCAGCCAAGGATTATCATTATTATTGATGATTAAATTTTTTTTGAGACAGATTCTCGCTCTGTCACCCAGGCTGGAGTGCAGTGACATGATCTTGGCTCACTGCAGGCTCCACCTCCTGGGTTCACGCCATTCTCCTGCCTCAGCCTCCCGAGTAGCTGGGACTACAGGTGCCCACCACCATGCCCAGCTAATTTTTTGTATTTTCAGTGGAGATGGGGTTTCACCATGTTAACCAGGATGGTCTTGACCTCCTGACCAAGTGATCCACCCACCTCAGCCTCCCAAAGTGCTGGGATTACAGGCGTGAGACGCCGCGCCTGGCTACTGATGAATAATTTTTATTGAGCATTCATACTTTCAGGAGATGTTGTGGGCTGAACACATATTCTATGCTAGAGTGTACTAGGCTTATATGTGCACCATGCCCTTAATCCTAACTTCATTCTGCCTATTTGCAGATGTATGGCTTGAGATGCCCAGTGCCACAGTGCTAGCAAGCAACTGTGATTTGGAGCTAGATCTCTCTGACTCCAACATCTTGCCTCCCTTGCCTCACTGTACATGATGTGCTATGAAGTGCTTACTTTGAGCAGCTGCTGGGAAACTGGTCTACTGGGGCCTTAAACAATCATTTGGTCTTTAGTCCCTGGTTTAATGTTGGCCAATTATTTTAGCCAACAAACCAAGCAGGTTGGAGGAGTGGGCTGGCTTTGACATCAGCATGTCAAGACTGGCAACCCAGCCTCAGCTCTGATATCATCACGGTGAAGTCAGCCTGGCGTGGCCCCCACTCACAATTGCTGTCAGAATTGTGGTCTAGCCACAAGCCAGACACCATAGGCTCCAAGAACTGGTAAAAAGCCTGGGTGAAACAGATTGGTGGGAAATGTGCATTCCGTGGGCAGCCAGCTTCCCAAGGTTGCCAACTTTGCTTTCCTAAAGAGAAGGAAGATTAAGTAGTTAGCTGCCTTGGATTCAGGATGCCGATTTCACACTACACATGTGCAGAGTGATCCCTTTTGATTGTTTAGGCAACGCTGGAGAGAAATGTGTCTAAAATTATTTGATGTCATTTCAAATGTTCCTATTCTCTATTTTGTGTATGAGTTTCTTGGTGACTTCTTTGAGTCATTCTGATATTTGTGTGCATAGCTCAATGTATATGTGACATAAGCTGTTTTGAGCACATACATTATAATGTGTCAGGGACAACAGTGCCTCTCTCTTTTCTGAATGTATTTAGCCACTTAGTGTTAACTAAGCTGACATTCCACCATTGTGCCATCCTTGAGCCATTGGCTCTGGATCCAGCCCCTGTCCTTCCCCTTCTGTCCCCTCTTCTGCATCCCTGAGAGCTTCACCCTGCTGGCTGACTTTCTCAGACTTCCTCGTAAGCTGTTTTTCAGCAGGGTTTGGCTGAGGGGAGGCACTGGTGAGGGACAAAGGAGAAAGAAGGAAGGGAGAATCCAGGATGTTTTTCTTGTCCCTCTTTGCCTCAAGCAGCGTCCCCCAACTCCACACCTCCATTACCCACTTGGCTGCCATAGTTCTCACTGGTTCCTGTGACCTGACCCTTGGGCTCTGGTAACTACGGTCTTTCTCTCTGTCCTTCTAGCCTTGGAGACATGACAGCTCCCTGCTCGTGCAGATCTCTGGGTTACACCGCTGTGCCTGGTTCAGTGTCTTAGCATCTATTATCTATGTGAGGAATTTAATTCTCTCTCTTTGATGTACCCACAGTGGTTTCTGCCTTCCTAGGTGGATCCTGATAAATATAATTATGCTAGTTTTTGTCGCACTCAGGAATGTTTCAGATGCCTATGAATTGCCTTTGAGAGATTTTGGTAAAATATAGTTTAGGGGTCTTTCTTTCAATTCACCAAACATTCAGTGGGTACCTACTATGCACAACACAAGTTTGTAGGTGAATAGTTATGGATTGTTACACAGCCAGGACCTAAAAAGGATGAGACGATCTGAAGAACTTTCTTTTCAGGTCAGTGGAATATAATCGGCACAACTGATTTATTGCCTGCACTTAATGAGAGATATTAGGAGACAGAAACATTTATTAATGTTCTTGTTTGAGCAGTGTTAATGTCAAGGCTTGTTATATGGGGGTGCCATCAAATCGCCTGCTGGTACATATTCTCACAGTGCACCAAAAATTTCATCCAAATAAATTATTGTTATTATTATTTCAACTGATTCATTTGGCAGGAAGAGTTGGGATCATATTCAGAAGAGTGGAACATGAGCCATGTTTCCTCCTGCCCTTGATGTAGGCAGTCTGGTGTTGAGCTAAGTGAGTGATTAAGCTGGCTTCTTCCTTCCTTCCTTCCTTCCTTCCTTCCTTCCTTCCTTCCTTCCTTCCTTCCTTCCTTCCTTCCTTCCTTCCTTCCTTTCCTTCCCTCCCTCCTTCCTTCCTTCCTTCCTTCCTTCCCTCTCCCCCTCCCTTCCTCTTCTTTCTTTCTCTCTCTCTCTCTTTCTTTCTTTTCTTGATGGAGTCTCGCTCTGTACCCCAGGCTGGAGTGCAGTGGCACCATCTCAGCTCACTGCAAGGTCCGCCTCCGAGGTTCACGCCATTCTCCTCTCTCAACCTCCCAAGTAGCTGGGACTACAGGCGCCCGCCACCATGCCGGGCTAATTTTTTCGTATTTTTAGTAGAGATTGGGTTTCACTGTGTTAGCCAGGATGGTCTCGATCTCCTGACCTCGTGATCTGCCCGCCTCAGCCTCCCAAAGTGCTGGGATTACAAGCGTGAGTTACCACACCCGGCTGATTAAGACCTTTTCTATAGTGTCAGGCATTGACCTATGAGACCTGTGAGGTCCACACACTGATAACCAATTCCCTAGGAATGATGAGGAAGACACAGAAGATGGGAGCTATGAGAGCAGCATTTTGTGATTTTTCATGATGTAACTGATACTTTCTGTGAGCAAATAAGCTACTGGCTAGGTTCATCACAAATGGCCTGTGGTGACTGAAGAGTTGTGCATATTCTTACTAAAGGACATGTATGCAAATTCTTATCAATGTTATAAATCATGGTATTTTGAGGGATGCCAAGAAATTGATCATTTTCACTTACTGAAATCATCTAATGCCTCTTAGAGGTGAACGTCAGAGTTTGGAATAACAAGTATCTTTTACCGCTCTTCCCTGATACTGCTTTCCTGTCAAACTGCCTCCTGTGTTAGAGGTTGTTAAATTCCAGTTGTGGGCTCAGTGGAGGTGTAGTAGCCCTAAGTTAGTATCAGAATATCCTTTGATAACATGAAAAAAAGAAAGGGGTGGAGGAGAAAGAGAAGAGGAGGGGAGGAGGGAAGGGTGACAAGGAGTTAAGGAAGAGTGATGGATAAGGCCATGGCCATTCCAGATGCTGTTGTCTGAGCTACTACCTGTTTGTCCTGTTGCCTTAGGAACGGGGACTGCATTAGCCCAGTAGGGATGGCGTGTGGGGCTTTCAATTTGTTTTCATTTTCTTACTCAGATAGGAGTCAAGCTTCATTTCCTTAACTTACCTCTCTTATTATTTTATACTTAAAGTATGCTTTTATTCTTAAATTTTTAAGTATAAAAACCAATCTCACCTCCATTTTTCTTCTTGAAACCCAGTCAATCTTGTAAGCTAATTGTTTGTCAGTTCGCCATTCTCCCAGCTAGATCTGAGACACAATCATTTGAAGTTCCTTTTTATGTTTGCCCAATGAAAAGTCCAATTCATCCCTTAACTTTCCTTAGTAATCGAAGGAGGTGAAATACACCATCTATTTGGTTTGTTAAAAAGTGGTGCCTTTGGATATCACATTAATTGGGTTTAAAGCATGGGCAAAATTGAATATCTAGCAGGCCTGGAAGTTATATTTAAAGCTATTTTCCCCTCTCGGTGGAAACAAAATACAAAATATTCATGATAGGTTGAGATTTAAAATGGTAGTTCCATAAGAAGGTGGTTCTTTCCTCTCTGTCTCCCCATGTTCCTCTTTTAAAAAGTTCCCGAATTTAGAATACAAAATAATAGTAAACGGTATTTTGAAAACAATGCAGCCTAGTTGGTGTTGAAAAGTTTAAAGATTTAAAGGTTCTGTTTGTGAAGGAATTTGCTAACTATCCTGCAAATGTTCCTTCTTTTTATCCCTTAGGCGTCATAGTTTCCTTAACATTCTCTTCCTCCCTTTCTTTCTCTGGCTTTAGCTCTCCATATTGTTCTCTTTCTTAAAGCAGTGAAGATAAGTTCAAAGAATGCTTAAAACTTCTTTTCTTTCCCTGGAAACAAGACTATGCCTCAGTGCCAAAGTCCTAAGGCCCTGTCTTGATGAGAAGCCCTCTTACTTTAATTGTAACCTTTTCCAGAAAGTTCTCTCCCAACTCAGTGACTTGTGTATCCTGGATTTAATTTTATTGGGTGAGTTGCAACATTGAATTTGGCCTTACTTCCTGACTCCACCTAACTTTCTAAGCCCCCCACTGAAATAATCAAATAGTGGGTAACAAATATCTGTATTTTTTTCAGAGGGCTTAAAATGGCAAATTTTTAAAGAGCCCTTGGATGATCAGAAAGCTATCCTAACAACTCCAAACCATGGCTTGGAATCAGTGTTCTTATCCTTTAAAAAAAAGACCCATTGGTAGCACTCACTTTTAAGATTTGCCGATCAGCATGATATTAAAGTCACCTGATCACTTTGCAGTCATCTTAGTCAGTATTTTGAATTCCTAAGTTAATATCACCTTTAGAAATAAAGTCAAATGTCTTTGTTTTAGTTCCATTATTAATCTTTCATAATGCAATTGAAAATGAACTCTAGTGGCTGAATTTATTATTAATTTCTTTTTAAAGTAGAGATAATCTTCATTTCTCTTACATGGGGCATTAAACACACACACAACCAACCTACCAACGTAGATTCAATTCTTTTCCCTGGTGTAAACATGGTAGATCCCACAATGCCTAGGCAACTGGGCTAGAAATGGGGCCTCAAGCTGCTTATTCCAAGCTTCCTCTCTGGTGAGCCTTGCCTAGAACTCCTCTCCCCTCTCCCGGGACTCAGGTCCTCCCCAGCAAACGATCTTTCTCCCTCCCCTCTTGCTCTCTCTCTTGCCCTTCCCTTCCCACAGCAATTTAAACAATAAAGGCAGAAGCCTGAAACCAAAAAATTACATTGAGGAAAAGTATAGGTAATATGAGGGATGTTCTGCTTCCCCTATTTTGTGGGATTCATTGAGCAAATGATTTGTCATACAACCTAACTCCTGGTAAGACCAGCTTACCAGCTAGTCTTACAAAGTATAGCTAACCAAATTGACAGTTTTGCTTAAGGTGGGTCCTGAATATATAGAGCTTCTATAGCCATTATGATTCCTCATGAAACTTGACTTTCCTGAGCCATCTTTGCCATGAAAAGCGTTTGGTAGCCCTTCCCTATGTTTCATTTCTCTCCTCCCCTCACATACACACACATTGCTGCTACTGCTCCTCTTCCTTCTCCTCACACACACACCTCTCCCTTAAGAAAGAGTTCGAGAATCACAGAGCTGGAGAGAGATAGGACTTGCCTGAGTTCCAGAATATTCCTAATGATGAGGTAGATCACTTCAATCCCCACAAACATGGATGTGGCATTGAAGAGTCGTTGCAAATATGCTGCTAGTCTTCAGGGCCTCTTGCATTTGGTAATTAAGGTAGGGCTTCACTGTTCTCTGAGTTATAGTAGATTTTCAAATTTTTAACATATCTCACTTCCAATATACATAAACCATTAGATTAAGATTATTTTGAGCATAAATTATTTGAGATTATCCATGTGACTACCCACGTTGCATTTGATCATATGACCAATAGCCAGCTATGAAATCTTCATCAATAAAATAATTTCAGGTGTCACTATAACTTCTTCACCCCAGAAAAAGACTACGATGACCCTCAGATAAGAATTTGATGTATTTGGCAACCTCAAAATGTCAGAGGAGTATTTGTGTAGTTAAAAGACTGTTCTAACCAAAGCTATATGGTTATTCCTTGTAGATGGCAAAGAGAGAATGAGAGCATTGTTGGGGTTTCAGGGATTGCATTAACAGAGCTCTGTGTAACACGGTGAAGTACAACTCCACTGGGAGAGAGGCAGTTTTGCAAATTATGGTGCAGTCAGGTAATTACTCCTCTCCCTCCGAGTTTAGTTGATACTCTCTGAGATTTAAAGTTTGTCTCTGTGAGATATGTAAGTATGTGTGTTCAACAGTCTCTCCATCATGTAAAGGAAGCTAGATGGCTTGTTCATTGACATAAAAGGCTAATTGCCAGCAATCACAATTCCTTTTAGTCTGCTGTTCCTCTCAGAGAGAAAGTGTTCTAAACTGGAGGAAATATAGTGCTGAGGAGAGAAAAGGACAGATTCTGAATTGAGCCCGTGATGAGGGCCAAAAAGCCTGCGGAGTTTCACACCATGGAGATTAGAAGAAGAAATGGTGGAGGGAGGTACTGGCCAGGTGATCAAGGTCAAGGTGAATAACTTGAGTGTGAGCTGGAGGAAATCCCTTATGAAGGCACTTTTCCCTTCAACTGTCGGCACTTTCCCCCAGAACTGTGAGAGAAGACAGTTTTAAAGTATAATTGTAAGTTTTTTACAACTTTTTTTCTGTTAAGATGTAGTTGCCTTGAAGGTACTCCACACCTTCAGGAAAATCTGATCATCCCTTTTGTCTTCAGTGACACACAAGTGAAGAAGAGGAAACAGTCCCCTGAGGGAAGCTTGGCCAGGTACCAAATCCATGCCTCATCCCACCCATGCCTTATGGTTCCAGCTGGGAAAGGACAACACCCTTCCAAGCGGATTATGTTTGGTAATGACCATCAACAGTGAGTCAAGGTCCACCTTCAAGGAAGGGGCCATAGGGAAGAGCACTTGAGCTGAGACAGGACTTCCAAGAAGACATCCATAAATACTCAAGTGAAAAGAGACCTTTAGGTTGACAACCCAAGGAAAAAATGCAAAGTGAGGCTAAAAGAAAATGATTTGTTAAGAAATACTTTAGTTTGGCTATCCCTCCAACCTGTTTATCTCCAAGTTGTGAACTCTCCTTTACCCAAATTTATATCTCATGGCTTCACCCGCATGCTTCAGTTTAGAAGTTAAACTTCTCCAAGGAATATCACAACTATGCATGATACCCTGGATATCTTATAGGATTTTGGACTTGGATTTCAATTATTTTAAATCCATCCAAATGCCTTTTCTCTGCTGACAGCTCCACACTGGCCACTCATATAAAAAAGACTCACCAGGAGAATAAATTATTTCTTCCCTTGTCAATGGTAATTTGTGTTCACTAAATTACCTCCAGATCTACTTTCCTGAGTCAAAAATAACTTCATAGTTTTTTTTTTTTCCCCTCCATGTTTAGCTTGGAAAGACATATAGATTTTGAAGTTAACCTCTCTCTGTTAGATGCTCAAGAATAATTAAGCTCGTTTTCTTCTTAAATCAACCAGATGTTTCATTTTAAGATGGAACAATGTGTGGTTTATTTGACCCAAGTTCTCATGAAAAGGCCATTGCTTTCATTTTGATAGTCCTGCTTTGCGAGAGGTAAAAATGAAAAACATCTTTAAGAGAATTCCATCTTTTTTTTTTTTCCCTGGGAACAATGCTCAGTCTCAATAGGAAACCACATTTTTTAAGAACATGAAAGTTATTACTGATGATGTCCCACAATCTGATCAAACACTTAAGCGACAGCCGTCACGTTATGATTTTACCACACTGTTCTTCATAACTTTCAAAAGAGACTTAAATGTCTACTGTGTCAAGATCTGTTTCTGGCAAGGCATTTATTTACACTATTTCTTTGTCACTTTAGTCTTTTCTTCTAATCAAGCTAGGCTAATATGTTTAGGGCACCTTTCATTTTTGTCTTAAAAAATACCAATAAATGGTTAAGGGTAGTTTTTACAACATGGTGAGTGTTATTTCACAATGTTTCATTAGCCACAAATCCTCAAGTCACTTTTAAGAATTCCAGATGCCCTACTGTAGGTATTTTTGCAGCTGTTTTGTGGGAAATCATGAAAGTGCAACTCTTTTTGACAAAAAAGAACATATCTCATTTCTACAGGGATCGGTCTCTTTTTACTGTACTTTATAGTAACAAAAAGGGCAATGTAAAGACAGCTGTGTACTGTATATAGTTTCTCCATGTGCCTGAAGTTCAGATAGTGAAAATATCTTCTAATTTGTAAAATACTATGATTTTACTTTGAAGGAAGTCTTTCTTTTGAACTGGTTATGAAATATTTGAAGTTATAATTTTCTTTCTTTATTTGTAGCACACAATTGGGCCTGAAATTTTTTTTATCTGGATCCAATAATTTTGCTTTTGAAATGCATTTTATTGTTCTTTGTAACTAAATTCCTAAGTCGACTCCATGTATTCTTTTACTTAGAAGACAACATAGTGAATATAACTATCGATAACTATTGACTCCTCCTCTAAACAATTAACTATTAACCATCTCCAATCCTCTTAGTATTACATATTTCCTTTAAATTTTTTTTAATTTTGAAAGTTGTATATTTCAGGATATTATGAATATCTATTTACTGATATCTTATACCTCAAGAATATTTTGCTGCATAGACAGCCACAGTTTATACATTTTATAAAGAAAGAAAGAAAAAGAAAAGGTTTTCCTTGTGTTATTTCCAGTACCACATGATCTGTAGTTTTCATCATCGGGCTGTCCCTGAATTGTAATGTGCCCAGTGCTTATTGCTTTCAAACAAAATCACTTAAAAAATGTTGAAACTGGAGATTTGGGGCTCAACGGCCCTAAAGGAATTCCCATTGCTAAGATTTTGGCTACAGCGTCAAGACTAGACCTGTGATAAACAGGACTTGTGATAAAAGGAAAATAGACGAGGATCTGGAGATGGGAGGTCAGTCTTTGACTCTAGCTCTTTCTAGCTGTGGGTGACATCATTTAGAGCTAATTATGTAGCCTCTTACATTTTATAGATGAGGAAACTGATGCTCAGACATACAAAATTTTGTCTAGAATTTCATAGACCACCCAATGTAAAAAGGTCAGTTTTCTTATTTTGCCATTTTGTCCTTAACTTCTATTGCTTCAACCTGGGCTTCTAGACCTCAGAGTGGGTTCAAAGGAAAGTTGTTCATTCCACAATAGGCAAAGTGACTTAGTAAAACTGTGGGGATGCTGAGCTGAAAAGACACAGTGTCTGTCCTCAGAAGGCTTGACATCTAGTGAGAAATCAACACACAGCCCCGGGATTACAATGCACAAAGGCCGATGCCCTGTAGAGGCAGGGATGGAGTTGGGTAGGAAGACAGAAACAAGTGAGGAGGGCAGTAGCTTATGATGCTTGAAGGAGAGTGGAGATGGCCTCCCTGGGCAGACAGAATGGCGTCCAGACCATGAGGGCCTGGAGCGGTGTCTCTGTTACTGAATGCAGGAGTAGAGTGCCAGGGGAGACGCTGCACAGCAAGTCACAGTGGGATTCTGTAGCCTTTGTTTGCTCTGCCAAGGAGCTTAGATTATTCTACTGTGGACATCAGGGAGTCCCTAAAGCATTTAGAACAAGGAGATGACATGCCTGACTTTGCATGTTCTAAAGATGATTCAGCCATGCCATGCTTTTCTCTCATTGCTATGACAAGACTTACAGGTTTGAGGGGAAAGCAAAAAATTTTATCTCACCCTGATCAGGGGAAAGTCCGAAAATAACTCTGAAAAGCAAAAGAAGAAACAACCCCCTGCCTTAATCTTTATCTGAATCACCTCCAAAATATTCACTTTATAAGCATTTTCAGGCCTGTCATTGTTTTACTCAAAACTCTTTATTACAATTTAAAGTACTACATGTAAGACAATTCTTTCCCTAAATTCAACAAAATATTTAGTTCCACTGAAGTGGTTGACTTGTGAAATTGTTTCTGCTTTTCTTTAAAGGATGTTGTAATTTATTGAATCTTTTATTGGACTTAAGGGACCAATTTATTTACATATACTCATATGATCCTTGGGATCAGATGGTCCTTAGCCTAAAACCCTGCTCTTCTAAGTAGAGTAGGAAATTATCAGAACAATGGCACTTTTGTCTTAGGTGTCCTGAGAGGATGAAATATGGTAAGGCATTTAGAGTGATTTGCACCATGTGGTACATAGTAGGTGAACCAAAAATGTGAGCTCCTGCCTCGACTTGTGGCAGACCTACAGGAGAGTGAGTTGTGTTTGATGAGGGCATGGCTAAGCTGGATGGCACAGATTCTGTGAGTCCACTTTACCATCACAGCCTACTAGGAAACACACCTTGTTCATCAGCCAGCACTGGAGGTCCAGGTAAATTAAGCGAGGACTTTGCAACACTTGTCAAGCAAAAAGAAAGCTGTCCAAAGTCAAAATGAAGTTCTTAAGGGAAAGAAAGGAAGGGAACAGCCAAACAGCTTATTATGTAATTAAAACTGGAGTCAAACATCATTAAATGGGGCAAAATTCCAGTTGAAAATGTTTAAAAAGTATTAATTTTTAAAGATATATAGTTTTACTTCTTTCAGGTAGATATAATAACTTAAGCTATGTTAATAAGGGCCTTCCTAGCAGGGAAAATGAAAATGCCTGGCTTAATAAAACAAAATAGCAAATTTAGTATTAGAATTTAGAATGTTAATAATTCATATGGAGAGATTGGAAATAGCTTGTTTTCTTAACTGGTTTTTAAAAACCTCTGAAGTATTATTTATATTGTTAATTTATTCAGCTAACTTTTCCTCCCTGGACTGTGGGACCATAAGCTTCAGTGCAGCTGCTGTTCAAATGTTCCTTAATTCCCAAGGGTAGTCTGCACTAATGACGCTGTATGATATTTAGGGGTAAAAGACTTGGGCCATATCATTGGTGAACTATTCACAGACATAGAAGATAAAATAGATTCTTAATCAGCTGAGACTTGGAAAATACATTAAAAAAACCTCTTTCTTTTCCTCTTGAAATATGTAGTGTTACAAAACACGTGTGCTTACATAGCCTAGATACCTAGGCTAAGAATGTTTTCTAAACTAAAAAAAAAAAAAAAGATTATAGACAGGAAAAATATTTAATGAAAAGAGTATCCACAAATAAAAGGAGAATAATATTTCAATATCCAAAGGCTTACTGTAGTCGGCTAGGAGACACAGGATGTGACATTTGAGTAATTAATGGAAACTCGTTGTAGGAGCAGTGATGATCACACTTTCCAGAAAAGCAAAGGGAAGGGCCACGTTCCCTGTCCCAATCCGACTGGCTCCATCCTGAGCGTTCAGACGACTTTGCTGAGGCCTTTAACTGCATCCCAGTGACACGACTCACACAACGGTCACAGTCACCAACGCAACTCTGGCGCCAGCAAGCTTTAGTTTGTTAGGAAAAAAATACTACTTTCCATGTATGTTTAAATAGTACAGACACATAATATTAAAAAAACAGAAGCCCTGAGTATGTAATTTGATGCTAAGCCTTTGCAAAATAGGCAGAGATCCAAATATTTTTCTCTGCTAAAAGAGTTGAAAATATGTTTCCAGGGGTGACTTGGCTGGAGAGGCTACCACTTGGGATTGGTGAGCTGAAAAGTCTGATCTGGGGATGATCCATACTTCTGAGACAACCATGAGAGCGCCTAGGGTTGACTGAGATCCAAATGGAAGGTAGTCTCCACAGTTGAACTTTCCAGGCTAGCCAAGTGGGAACATGTGTGTGGTAGCGGGTCGAGGGGAGGTGGGGGAACAGATCTCATTTTTGAAGCTTTAGACTCAGATTATGGAATCAAGTGAAATGGTGCAAGACCCACTCAAGGTTAGTTAGTTATAAATTCGGATTCTAGAATTCTTTGTGGGGAGTTACTCTCTAGGTTACCAGAGATGATACATTGCTTGAAAGCTATTATCTTGATGGTGGTCTGGTGACAGGGAGATGCCTATAGCTTGCCATCTAGGAAAATGGCTATCCCTGGACACCCATGAGGTCCTGGGCCCTTTAGTTCAGGTCAACTATATCCTAGTGGGCTCCAAAGGCAAATCTTTCAACTCAGCAGAGGTTTTATGTAATCTTCCAGGTTTTTCCCCACTGCTCCCAACATGCATGTACTTACTTTCATTTCCTGGCTTCAGATATCTGGGTTCCTGTGGTAGCTGCTGTATCTGACTTGGTTCTCCTTCAGGTTTGGCAATGCCCCTCCTGGTGGACTAGAGCTGAACACTTCCAACCATTGTAGACCCCAGCCTGTGAAACAATTCCCATAGTCAAGCCTGCTACCACCTCTCTCCCAAATGAGTTCTGGACTCCTTCTTCTCAGAGATAAATGGCTTCCCTTAAGACTTACGCAAAAAGAGATAAACATGACTAATACCTGGTCCTTACTTTCGAGGAACTTACAGTCAATTGTGTCAGATAAAGTACAAGAAAATTGAGCTAATGTTATGGTAAGTCTTATGCTGCAAGTATCAAATGGATAGCAGGTGCTCTGTGGTTAGGAGGAGGGAGGGGACACTTCTCTTTGGAGAGACCAGATATAAAGTGTCTACAAGAAGGATTTTTAGGGATCTACAAATAGTTTTTTAAAATTACTTATCTATTGCTATTGTAACAAATTACTGCAAACTTAGTAGCTTAGCACAATACAAAATTTATTACCTTCCTGTTCTGTAGGTCAGAGTCTGACATGGTTTTACTCGACTAGAATCAAGGCATTGGCAAGACTTCATTCCTTCTGGAGGCTTTGGGGGCAATCTGCTTCCAGGATTATTTGGATTGTTGGCAGAATTCAGTTCCATGTGGTTGTAGAACTGGGATTCCCATTTCCTTTTCGGCTGTCAGCTGGGGTCAGCTTTAGCTCTCAAAGACCTCTCTCCACATCTCGCACATGATCCAATCCCTACAGTTCAGGATCAGAAGTGGTGCAGATCTTCTCATGCTGCACATCTCTTCTGACTCATCTGTCTACCTTCCATTTCCACTCTAAGCACCCTGTGATTACCCAGAGCTCACCCTGTTTATCCAGGATAATCTCCCTATTTGAGAGTCAATTATCAACCTTAATTATATAACATAATCACAGGCATAAAACAAGGGGTGAAAGTCATGGGGGCCAAAATCCTGCCTAGCACCATGTTTTTGCGGTATCATAAGCTGGTGGGAGAATGGAATTCAGAGGAGTGAAGGGCAGAATCCAAATCACATTTTCATTAAGCACCTAGCAGGTGCTAAGTACGACTCAAGCTTGGAAGGACAAGTTAAGTCAGGACCCATTGCTTCCTCAACACTCAGCCTCAAGGGGAAGACGGGCTTATTTTTAAATAAATTGCAATAAAATCGGCTACATGCAACATCAATAACCAACATTCAGAATTTTGTGGTTTTATTTTGATAGAGTACTTTTGTCTTCTGAATTTCACAAGTTGGCACACATTTATGACCAGGAAAAGAAGAAGTTCTGATCAAGGCATTGGCCAAAAACTGCAAAAAATGGGATGGAATCTAAGGTGGACCCATTCTCAATTGCCCCAGCATTCACACCGCAGCACTGACCCTGACTCCGACCTGCCATGTTGCGTTACTTTCAACTTTTTCACCCAACGTGGAATATTCTCTCCTTTCAATTGTAGCACGAAATAATATTTAAGGGAGAAAACCACATTGTAATAGCAACATTCCAGTTGATATTTTGAAGCTCATTAGATCCATTCTTAGTCCCTAGGCAGTATTCTCTGCTCTCCAACATTCACTCATTTTCTCCTCTGTGTCCACTGTTACCCAGTTGTATACTCAATAAGAGATCGAGGAATAGAGGACATTTAATTTATTTTAGAAAATTAGTCTCCCCATCGCAACCCTAATGGAGTGTTACAGACAGTGAAGCCATTCAATAAATGTTTAGCAAATTGAAAAACAAAAATGCAAAGAAAAAGAAATAAAACAAAGTTCTTAGTTCTAGGGATTTTAAGTGAGTAGACAGGAAATGGCATTTGCTACCTGAATCTTTTTATCTTTTTCAGGCAGAGGAGCTGAGCAGCTAATTGCAGGGGACAGTATGAGCCTCCAAAGATTAGGGAAGAAAAGTGCAGTTGAAGAAAACTTCCTTTGATTCAGTGCAAAAATAATGGAATGAATGGCATACTGAAATATCATATGACATACAAAAATGGTGAATGGTAAGACCATTGTACACCTTCCACAAAAGCAGGCATTTAAAGCAGACATTGAGAACACTTGGTTCTATGTTTATCCTTTGCTGATCTCCTTGCCCTACGTAACGCTGTTTGCACTCTGGTTTTGGTTACTCTGGAACAGCCAGTGATTCCCAAACTCAAGAAGGGGAGAAATGATGACAAGAAGCAAAGGCCGTCTACAGCCCTCACGTTAGACAGGCAACCAGGTAGTAAGTCACCAGGAATATCCTGTCATTTATGGGAAGGTTCCCAAAGAGTCAATGGAACATGGGTTCCTTAAGTTAAAAGCCAGTGGCTCACTGGTCTCACTTTAAAGCTTCAACCTCAGGTTCTGCCATCCACATCTCAACAGCCCTTCCTGAAAATATGTTAGGCTACATGGCAAAGGGCAATAAGGTTGCTAATTGGCTGACTTTAAAATAGGGAGATCATCCAGGAGGGCTCAATGTAATCAGAAACAGCCTGAAAAGTGGAGGGAGAGGCAGAAGAACCAAAGTCTGAGGGGACATAGTGATGGAAGCAAGGTAGAATGGATGCCGTGTGAGGACTCTGCCTGCCACTGCTGGCCTTGAAGATGGAGAAAGGGGAAGGAATGCAGGAAGTGTCAAGAAGCTGGAAAAGGCAAGGAGATGGATTCTCCCCCAGAGTCTCCAGAAAGGAATGCAACTCTGCCCATCCCTTGATTTTAGCCCAGTGAGAACTGTGTCAGAATTCCAGCCAACGGAACTGTCCAGAAACAAATTAGTGTTGTTGTAAGCCACCAAGGTTGTAATAATTTATGCTAGCGTCATAGAAAACAAAGAGCAGCATCATTGAATCAACACCCAATGTGTGTTAACTGTGGTGAAGGACCCCGGGATGCCTATGGGTAAGAAGCCCTTATCTTGAATCATTCTTTGTGCAGGACTGAGTGACAGACTCTCCAAGAAGTCATGGGAAAAAGGCCACTATACCTCAACTCATTGAGCTTCACATTGTTTGGGTAGAGACAAATTTCCAAGTTCTAGTCCATTGTAGAGATTAAAAGCTAATATCATCTGGGCCAAATTCAGCAGTCAGACTCTTTTACTTGCATGGATTGTTTTTTTAGTTGAATTGGTAGCCAAGATTTAAAAATTTATCCCAACCATCAAGATTTCTGACTTTTCTTGGAAAAAAAAAAATAGAAAATCTTACCGTACTTGCATTTTCAGGATAAAAGAGTAGTGAATGTCCCTCTAGAAAAAGAATGCTCTCTCTGATAGTCACTGTCCCCACTACTGTACTGTCTCACATCCCCTCCAACTGTCCTATGTGGTCCTCTGGGCACCTGAGTTTGCAATTCCTGGTACACTGCTTATATACAGTTTCAATACTGGCTTAATTAGGGTAAGGTACTAAAGGCAATCTGGTTAGTTGCAATGTTTCATCCTGTGTGATTGCAAAGAGTGCCTTCATCAATTTCAGAAAAAAAAAAAAAAAAGAACTTAGAGATGAAATTGTTTGACCCATTGCCCCATTCCTTCCAAATTCTTAACCTACGCAGCACCAAGAAATACTGGCGTGGGTGCCTGATAGGGAATTTCCAGGCCTGCTTAATGACTCCAATTCTGATCAGCTAAATCTTTTACTCCCTTGCGAATATATCCAAATCTGACTTCAGCGGATAAGGAGAGAATTTTTAGAGGGATAGAAATCAAGCTGGAATACTTTCAATGTGGTACACAATGTGCTCAAACAAAAAGTCAGATGATCTGACAGCGTCTTCATATGTACAGGGCTTAGAGAAATCCTTGTTCCCTTTCATTAGATTAACAGCATGTACGTTCTGACATCAGCTGCAACATAAGCTGGTATTGCAAAATGTGCTTTGGAATCCTGACGCATTAATTGTTATGTTTGGCTTTATTACCGACATATCTTTTTACTCATATCTGAATGCCGACGGTTATGGGCCAACATTTTTGGAAAAACGATACCTTGCAAGCTCACACTTGAAGTGGCTCTGAACAGTGAGGGGAGGTCATAGATACGGGAATAAGAGAGGAAAGTCGGCTCACAAAAGGGTCAATGTCCTGAGCGGCTAAGCAGGAATGCACCTTTTCCGTGACAGCCTGTGCGTCTTCAGAACACAATGCAGTGAATAATCAGCCATAGACGGGCAAGGGGGAGGCCTGGCCGGGCTTTTGACACGGCCCTCTGTAGGCGTGATGGATGTGGAGAAACTCAACCCTTCCCAGGGGGGTCAGGTGGCACCATCAAAACAAAGAGTACAAACAGTTCGGTCCTAGAAAAGAACTCCCCCCCACTCTAACCCCCCTTTCTTTCTGCTATTTGTGCCAAAAAGTTACGGTATCCAGCCATTCCTGATTAAGTTGGAAATCTATGCAAGAAAAGAAAAATGAAGCCAATGTGAAAATCCACTGGGTAGAACCACATATTTAAATTGTGCAAAATTTCTACAGAAATAAATAAATAAATAAAATGGCATTGATTTCCAAGGCTGGGAAAAAAAAATTCACTTTCCGGATTAGAGTGCGAGACACCATCCAAATTGGCAAAAACAAACAGAAAACAAAACAAAACAAAAAACAACCCCCAAAAAACAAGTTCTCCCAAATCTTTCCTTTGGAGGCTGTGAATAAAAACAAACCAGAGGAGGACGGTTCTTCCTCTGACTGTGGGGCCAGCCTGAGAAGATGGAGACAAGAAACAGAGTGTGTGTGTGCCTGCTGTCCCAACTAGAAAACCTGTGAAACATATTCTTGTTCTGCCCTTTCATTGTTTTCTTCTCTTTTTACATCTCTGAGCAATGGTTCTAGTTGGATTTGGATTTATTTGAACTTTTGGAAAAATATACACCACGACTTCTACCCCTCCTTCCCCCCTAAATCTAGGCTTCTAGGAATTTTAGAAATATCTATAAATTTGCTTAATTGCCAGCCAGTTTCTCCATTTCTAGGCAACTGGCTTCCCTTAGCTGTAATGTCAGAATGTGACCTATGGCATCAGGGTCTCATTTATCGGATGACTACCAAATGTTAAGGATGTCATCAGCCCGCTTTGCATGACTCTACAACTGGGCATGAGATACCTGGCCTTGGAGCAGGTATCTAAACAGTTTTTCAGTCCTGATCCAAGTGGGTGGAAGAGAGCCAGTTGAGAAGGGAGCTCCTGGGTAGATGTGACAGTAAACAGCACCTGCTGTGTATCAGGCAATGGGCTGAGCTTTACCTTACGCTATGCCCACAGGCATTCAAAGGGTCAATTTTGTCAGTCTTGCTTTTACCAATGAAGTTCATGGAGAAATTTAATAGCTTGACAATCTTAAGCCAGTACATGGCAAAGCTGGCATTGCAAACCAAGACTGCCTGCCTCTGAAGCTTTCCTTATCCACAGAGCCCCATTCTTACCCCCAACAGAAACTTCTAGAAAGATACTTTGATGTTTGCTCTTTTCAACTTCTTATCTCTCATCTAATCCCTCATCACAGAGAACTCCCGCAGAGAGAATTACCTATGGCAGCAAGAGCTTTACAGAAGTAATTATTAACACACCTCAGCTCAAAATTGATTTCCACTCTTGGACCCAGACTCTATCTCAGAGGCAGGCTGTCAGGATAGAAAATGAGAGTCCCATATAATTTAGGCCATTTAGATCACTCTGCTGGCCCCCAGCCACCCACAGCCACCAAGGTGTTCATGCGGCTTTAAACAAATGACTGGTTTTAAATAAGTAAGAATTTGGATTGTGACGGCTTCATGGGAAAATGTCAGAAGCAGAGTTGTTTCTAAGGGACCAGTTCAATGGGCAGCAGGACAATGAATCCTATCTGAAAACACAGCATCAGGCAATATCAGGAACACAAAGATTCCTGGGCGGCCATCTACTATCTACCTTCCTTCTCCTAGCAATCCCTTAGCTCGATTTTGGACTTTCCCGCCCATGGTGTAAGTTTTGATTCCAGATACCCATTTTGTGTGCTTACACAAAAGGACAGGGCAATGGCATGCAAAGATCATGGGCTGCGAAATAAGAATACCTGCTTTTCAATCACTGTACCACATTAACCAACTGTGTGACCTTCGGCTAGTTACCTAACTTCTCTGGGCCCTTCTTTGTAAAATCTATTGTTCTGAGTCTGGAAGCAGTGTAAATAACATACTACCTGGCTTATAGTAGACAGCTAGGTAAAACATAATCATATTGAGACAACGTAAATAAAATACTACCTGGCTTGTAGTAGACAGCTAAGTAAAACTTTTCCTTTTCTCTTCACTCTTCTACTCATTTGCTTCTTCAGGAATGCCCTAATTCCAGGGGGTTCCCTTCTTTTTTTGCAAGGCTTATATATTTTAAGAACTGCTTAATTTGGTGGTGGCATTGATGATTGAAATCTTGTATTTTATTCATGAGCTGTGTACTGCTGAAGCTATTGTTTAACTTCTCTGAGCCTCTATGTTCTTATCTATAAGTTCTTGATAATAATTGTAATGTAGTTCATTTCCAACCAAACAGGCATTTAATACCTTCTTCTCTGCACAAAGGACCTAGATTTTGGGTCCATGTAGCCAGCAGAGGTGTCTCAACATGAAGGAAGACCCAGACCCAGTGGACAAATTCTGGTTGATCTAATGTAATGATACTAGCTCCATTCTTCTTTACCAATGAGTGCTCTAGGGTGAGTATAAATGATAACCACTTTTAGCCAAAGAAAAAAAAATGGAAGTTTTAAGATGGAGCCCCAAGAGAAAAAAACCTTTTGTCCATTACTTTCCACTTGGTTGTTGATGGTGGATGTAATGCCTAGAGAACTGGCAGCCATCTTGACCCTATGAGGTGACAACACAAGGATGAATACAAATATGCTAATAATGATGGAAGGAATGGTGGGAAAAAGCCAATATTGTAATATAATATAATATTGTAAAATTAATTATCTTGAAGATGTTGTAATTCAGACATAAAGAAATAGTAAAAACCAAATAGTTCTCATTACTAAAGACTGAATGGTTTTTCTTAAGGCTTTCCAAGTGATTCCATTCTCTCCTGTTGGCTGTGAGCCTATTTGACTTATCTTTTTGGCCTGAGCTGAATGTCAAATCTGTCAGTGTCACTGATTGGATAAACAACTTGCAGGGAAAGGAGGTTGTAACTGAGTCATTTGTTGATTATTTGAGGATTATAAGTTGTCTAGAAAGTAGAAAAAAGACTGAAAACACTAGCTATGAGCAAAAGGAGTTCACTCGGTCCTCAATTAGGTGCTGGGAAAACAAGGTCAAATAAGTTAGTGCCCTGTCATTACAGGGCTTAGCAACAACTCAGTAGAGAAAGGTATGCCACAACTCAGAAGAGAAAGATATGTGAACAAGTCCAATCGTCCCTCAGTGTCCACTGGGGATTGATGTCAGGACCTCCTGTGGGTACTAAAATCTGTGGATTCTCAAGTCCTTTATATTAAATGGCGTAGTATTTGCATATAACTTATGCACATCCTCCCTTATACTCTAAGTCATCTAACACAATGTAAATGCTATGTAAATAGTTGTTATACTGTATTGTTTAAGGGACAATAACAAGAAAAAGTCTGTACATTTTTAACACAGATGAAATTTTTTTCCAAATATTTTTTATCCGAGGTTTATTGAATCTACATATGTGGAACCCACGAATGGGAGTGGGGGGAGGGGGCAACTGTATAGACAAAAAGCTATTGTAATTGCCAAAATAGTGATAACAATGACGAAACACTACTGGGATTACTACTGTTAATGACTACCAGTGATCAAGCACCTCCCCCGCCCCAGGTACCATCCTAAGTGCTTCGTAAATACCGTCTCTTATGATATTTATAACAATTCTTTGTGGTCAGTCCAATTGTCATGCCTGCATTAGAGGTGAGCCTCCGAGACCCAAATGCACACAGCTAGTTAATGGAGTAGCTAGAATTCACATCTAGGTCTTTCTAACTGCAAAGCTCATAATCCTGACAACCAAGCCATGGTAGAGATTCCAGCAGAGTAAAGTGGAGCTTGTAAAGGAGGAAGGAGTTAATTTTGCTGGGGATACTAGGGCAGGGAGTGGAAGTTAGGCATGGGGGAAGTAGGAGGAAGAGTAAGGAAGGTCTTTAAATGAGATGACCCTCCGTGGAAGCTCAACTTCCTGGAGAAAAACTTCTCAGAAGAAAATGTACGATGTGCAGTTCTTTAGCATATTATCTAATATGAAGATGTGGGGAGGCTAGAGGCAGAATGGTATCTGAATTGGCCCAGTGGCCCCTCTCCCTGCCCCTGCCAGGAAAACTGCAAGTTCCAATGCAACTGGGACATCAGGAACCTGGGAAAATTAGTAGAGCTGTTTATTTTGCCAAAGTACATACTTGAAATCTCATGCATAAAAAGTTTTCTATGAATACAAAATATTGTGATTGTCTACATTAGACCAAGGAAACATTATATTCAAAGAGAAGGAGAGAAGTTTGAACATATTTATTTAGCATATGAAAGTGGGTGTTCGTGCCAAAAATAATTCAATATGGTAGAAACCTACTTAGGCAGTGTCTAAACTAACACAGCAGAACATGTGATGTGAAGATTTGGTGGCTGTAATTCATGCCAACCAGATCCCCCGCAACCTGATTTGGTCTGTGAGACCCTCCTCATCCAGCCTCTGCCTTGTTTTGTGGCCTTAGGCTCAGTAGTCTAACTTTTAGCACTCCACTTGCGTTATCGGGTTTTGCTATAGAGTTCTAACAACTAAGTATTTTAACCAAGCTAAGGCCTGGACAACATTGAAATATAAGAGGTAAAATAAGATTTTGCTGACTTTTGAATTATTCAAATATTAAATATTAATATTATCAATCTTTAATTACTTGAATCATATTACTTTGTGAAGATTCTGTTTCTAGTAAATAAGGCCTTGAATTTAATACTTCTTTGAACTTTTTGAAAGTGTATACCAATTTTTTTGAAATGTATACTTGTTTTTTAAAAACAGTATTTGCCTGCCTTGTTTGAAGACATGAAAAATGTACACAAAATGATTTAGAACTGTTGGGCTTTTCAGAAAATAATTTAAAATCATCTACCTCATAACTAAAGGTATGTTTTGTTTTTAATTACAAATCAATTTCAGCAAGTTTTAAAGCTGATAATATCTCATGCTGTTTTGGGTATACCAAGTACAGTAATTAGTACTGTACTTAATTAAAACGATAAGTAAGTCTTATTTTAATGAGGGCAAACTGAAGTGACCTTTTTTCAGTGGCAAGAAAACTCCCAACTCTCAGCATAGCCACATTAATCTTCTTTTTGTTCCACAAATTAGCCAAGCTAATTTCATTCCTCAAGTCTCTGCACTTACTCTTTTTTCTTTTTCCTATATTCTTCCCAGAAATACTTGCTTGGTTGGGTACTTTACGTCTTTTATATTTCATTAAGGTCAAATGTCAAATGTTCCTATTTCAGAAAATGTGTCCCTCACTACCCCCCACCAACTCACCCAGTTATGCAGACCAAAAGCCTGGAAAGTATTTACCAATTTTCCCAGTCCCCCCATATCCCATGTATCAGTCTGTCCTATTGATTCTATGTCTAAGTTCCATCTGGAATTTGACCGTTTCCTGTCATTTCTATTGCTAAAACTCTAGTCTAAGACACCATGCTGTTTCATCTGTATTAGCACAACAACCTTTTCTCATCGTAACTTAGCTTGTCATACCTAATACAGAAACTGGTACCTTGAAAGGGGATGTTGCTAGGATACAAACTTAATACGTTTACTTTTTTGAGGAACGCCAAACTGTTCCAAAGTGCCTGAACCATTCTGCATTCCAACCAGCAATATATGAGGATTTTAGTTTCTCCACATCTTCATCAACACTTGTTATTTTCCCTTTTTGTTAATAGCTATCCTAGAGAGTGTGAAGGGGTACCTCATTGTGGTTTTGATTTGTATTTCCTTAATGACTACTGATGTTGAGCATCTTTTCAAGTGCTTGTTGGCTGCTTGTATAGCTTATTTGAAGAAGTGTCTTTTCAAGTCATTTGCCATTTTAAAAACTGGTTTTTTGTTTTGTTTTGTTTTTGCTGTTGAGTTGTAAGAGTTCTGTATATATTTTGGATACTAGACCCTTATCAGATCATAATTTGCAAATATTTTCTCCCATTCTGTAGGTTGTCTTTTCACTTTCTTGACAATGTCCTTTGATGAACAGAAGTTTTTGTTTTTTATTAAGTCCCTTTATTCATCTTCTTTTTTTGCTTGCGCTTCTGGTGTCATATCTAAGAATCATTGTTAAATCCAAGATCCCTATGTTTTATTCTAAGAATGTGAAAATGGAGACTCATAGCAGTACTATTAACAAAACTCAAAGGGTAAAAACAGCCCAATTGTCCATCAATGAATGGATGAATAAATAAAATGTGGTTATGCATACGATGGAATATTATTCAATCATAAAAATAATGTTATACTGATGTGTGCTACAATATGACAAACCTTGAAAACATTCTGCTAAGTAAAGGAAGCCAGACACAAAAGTATGGCATAATTCCATTTACATGAAATGTCCAGAACAAGTAAATCCACAGAAATAGAATTCAGATTGATGGTTACCAAGGGCTGGGAGAAAGGAGAATAGGACAATTGCTTAATGGTGTAGGGTTTCCTTTTGGGGTGATGACATGTTTTAGAATTAGATAGAAGTGGTGGTTGCACAATATTGTGAATGTACTAAATGCCACTGAATTGGTCACTGTAAGATGGTTAATTTTACATTATGTGAGTTTCACTTGAAAAAAACAAATTGTAAAGAACAAAGTAGAATCACTTCATTTCCTCTCTGAAAGGTAATACATTTACTATAATTTCATTTCTGCGCTTTCTACATTTCTTTCCAGTTTTTTATATATTAGAATTTTAGATACACATTAATTTTTATAGTATATGTCTTCTATTTTAAGACTTATTGTTGATATTTGCATTATGCTTAATATTCACATTAACAATAATTATTTAGACTTATTTGTAGTTTTCTGATTTCATTGTTCATCTTTGATGAAAATACTATGCCTTCCTCATTCTTGAATATGTTATAGTATTTCTTTGAACAATTTTTTTCGTTTTTCTGTTTTGTTTTGTTTCTTTGAGACAGAGTCTCACTCTGACACCCAGACTGGAGTACAATGGCATGATCTTGGCTCACTGAAACCTCTGCCTCCCAGGTTCAACCGATTCTCCTGCCTCAGTCTCCCAAGTAGCTGGGATTATAGGCACGCACCACCATACCTGGCAAATTTTTGTATTTTTAGTAGACAAGGTTTCACCATGTTGGCCAGGCTAGTCTCGAACTCCTTACCTCAAGTGATCCGCTCATGTTGGACTCCCAAAGTGCTGAGATTAGATTACAGGTGTGAGTCACCACACCTGGCCCTTTGAGCAATGTTTGAAAGAAGAGTATATATGTGAAACTCTATTTGAAGACTTTAATTTCAGAGGATGACTTTCAGTTGCTTTCACTTGACTGTTTTATTAGATATAAAACTCTTAGGACACCCAGAAAGATGGAGTGGATGTACTTTTCCCTGTTCTTCATGTCAGAAAACCAAAATCAAACAAACAAAACCTAAAATATCAAGAGACAGAATACTTTAATGAAGTATTTTTAAAAATAAAAATTATGCAAAAATCTATGATGGACAACATGTAAAAATTTGAAATAGAGTTTGACAAGGCAAGATTAGAGTGAAGTGAGTCATACAAGTGCAACATCAGATCTCCCCAATTTAAAATTTTACTCTTTGGGTGTTCACTAAAATTTTGCACCTCAGAACCTCATTCACCTCGCTTTAGTCCTGCTTAGAGGACATTTTTTATGCTCAAAACTCCCTAGGTTTTGCTCTGATGTAATGGCTATCAAATTTGGCTTCACACTAGAATCTAAATGTTATTAGATAAATCTAATATCCACACTCTTTCCTCAGACAAGTTAAGCCAGACTCACCATTAATGAAGCAGGATTTTAAAAAGCTTTCTAGGAGATTCTAATGTGCAGTTGGGGTTGTAAACTGCAATCTTATTTTTTCATTCCTATAGAGTTCAGTGATAAGGACCATTGATCATCTACTCAGAATGTATCAGTTCAGCTCTTGGCTTTGTGCCCTTGAGTAAGTTATTTAGCATGTCTGATACTTAAATTCCCATTTCATGGCATTGTCCTGAATATTCAAGGAAAAAGCACACGCAAACCCTAAGCACAGTGCCTGGATCTTAGAAACGATAAATGCTGACCATTAAGATATTGCTGGTGCTGGCCGGGTGCGGTGGCTCAAGTCTGTAATCCCAGCACTTTGGGAGGCTGAGGTGGGCAGATCATTTGAGGTCAGGAGTTCGAGACCAGCCTGACCAACGTGGTGAAACCCAGTCTCTACTAAAAATACAAAAAAATTAGCCGGGCATAGTGGCACATGCCTTTAGTCCCAGCAACTTGGGAGGCTGAGGCAGGAGAATTGCTTGAACCCAGGAGGTGGAGGTTGCAGTGAGCTGAGAGCGTGGCACTAAACTCCAGCCTGGGAGACAGAGCAAGACTCCGTCTCAAAAAAAAAAAAAAAAAAAAAAAAAAGAAAAGAAAAGAAAAGAAAAGAAAAGAAAAAAGATATTGCTGGTGCTGAAGATGGAAACAGGAAAAAGCAGTAGCTATGATTTAGTATTGTAGAGGAGAATCTTTTGCCAGTATGAAATATTTTGCCATATCCTCTCAAAAATATAAATGTTTCCAAAGGATTTGTCTCCATGTCTGTCTTTGTTTATTTATTTTGCCTCATATCCAGTGAGCCTATTTGCTTTAACAACACAAGTGCTTTAGTTCAAGTTTGTCCAACCTGCGGCCCACAGGACAGCTTCGAATGTTGCCCATCACGAATAATTTTTTGGCATTTTGTAAAAACTTCATCAGCCATCATCAGTATTAGTGTATTTTATGTACGGCCCAAGACAATTCTTCTTCCAGTATGGCCCAGGGAAGCCAAAAGATTGGACACCCCTGCTTGAAAAAAGTTCAATACACTTTTTTTTTCTATTATATCTATTAATCAAAAGATTACCTTCTCACTCTCTGTTTTGTTTTCTCCTTCTGGTAATATCTATAGCTCTTGTTCTCACTAAATCTGTAATCTTTTTTCTTCTAATTTCTTGGAGAAGGTTTTTAATTTTGTCTTTTTGATATAAAAATACATATGCACAGTTTCACAAGTCGAGAGCTATAAGCTTTTGAAAAAAATGGCAGTATCTCATATATTACTTGTATTTATTCTAGAAGTCACTTTAAAGTATTATCTTTTCTTCTGGCATTACCTTTTAAATAACATGTTTTGAAATAGAAATTTTCATGATTTTTTATTTTTTGAATATGTAACACATTAACTTTGTTCAAAAGTTAAATAAATACAAATTTCTAGATTCTTCATATTGACCTTAGTAATAATTTCCTGGATATGACACCAAAAGCACAGGCAACAAAAGCAAAAATAAACAAATGGGACTACATCAACCTAAAAAGCTGCTGCACAGCAAAGGAAACAACAAAACGAAGAGGCAACCTATGGAACAGGAGAAAATGTTTGCAAATCATACATCTGATTAAAAGTTAATATCTGAAATATACGAGTTTGTTCTACAACTCAACGGCAGAAAAACAATCGGACTTTTAAAATGGGCAGAGGACCTGAATAGACACTTCTTAAAAAAACATAAATAATCATAAACAGGTATATGAAAAAGTACTCAATATCATTAATTATAAGAGAAATGCAAATTAAAACTACAATGAAGTAATACTTCACACCTTTTAGGATGGCTATTACAAAACAATAGAAAATAAGTGTTGAGTAGGATGCAGGGAAAAGGAAACCCTTATACACCTTTTTCTGGAAATATAAATTGGTATAGCCACTACGGAAAACAGTATAGCAGTTCCTCCAAAACTTAAAAAAAGAATTACCAGATGATCCAGCAATCCCACTTCTTGGTAAATACTCTGCAAAACAGAAACCAAATTCTCAAAGAGCTATCTACACACTCACATTCATTATGGCATTATTTACAATAGCAAAGACACAGAAACAACTTAAATGTCCATGAAACAGTTAAATGGACAAAGAAAATGTGATACATACATACAGTGGAATATTATTCAGCCTTAAAAAGGTGGGGGGAGTGATTTAATGCTAAAAAAGAAGGAAATCCTGTCATTTGTCACAACATGGATGAAGCTGAGAGACAGTATGTTAAACAAAATAAGCCAGACACCGAAGAACAAATATTCTATGATCCCACTAACATCAGTCATTTAAAATAGTAAACTTATAGCAGAGATCAGACATATAAGGTTCTTTTACACAAGCTTCTTTTTTGGGCGGAAGTTTCTCTCCCATTCCACTCCCATCTGCCCATTACCACTGTTACTACCAACAATGTTTAATTATCTTTATTGTATTTTGTGTACCTTCCACAGTTTTTTTTCATGCCAGTAAAAGCAAATATAACATGTTTTTTTCTTTTTCTGAAAGTTAACTTGGGCATCACTGTTTCTTTTTGCTGCAGTATGTTCTCAGCCTCTCCCTGCCATTACTAGGGTTTCAAATTACACAATTATATTCTTATCTCAAGTTGCATTTCCCTCTCGTATGACTGCTTATTTAATAGTTTTCTAAATCCTATCAAGAATATTAATTCCAGACTTTCTTAAGTTTATTTCCAGGTATATTTCACATAATAATTCTGTTTCTTGAGAGGATATTGTTTCTGATTTCTTAAAACCTTTAGAAGACATTTTTAATTTCTGTGCCTGGCACTTTGTGTCCATTTGCTCATTCCTACAGAAAGAAAATTTTGTATTTTACCTTTTTGGAAAACTAAGAAATATTTTTAAGGCATTGAGGGGTGTAGGTAAAGAGAGAAGGGAAAGATTAGATTTTCTGCAATTTTATTTCACTAACACAAAATTTCAGAAAATAGAAAGAAATACGGAAGGAGTCAGAGCTAGAGGCAGTGTCACCTGGGTTCCAAAGAGTTCCTTCTTCCTGTTTGTCACTGGTTTCTCAGCTGGTTCTGAGACTCCCATCTCCCCTTGGCTTAACTGCCTCTTCATATTCCCTGGTTATTGTCTGATCCTACTTTCAAACATCAGGATAAGTGGGAGTGAGTGTGTCCATGGGATCCTCACTCCAAGTGACCTTCAGTGCCTGCTAGGATCAAACTTTTCCTACAAATGCTGTGTTATGGACTGACCTTAGCTCTGGCGCTTAGAAATTGGTGAGATTCTGCCGAGAAAATGGCACCTTCTCATGCAGTGAATTGTGATTGGCAGAGTTTTTCCTCAATCTGCCCCGTTTTCAGACGTCTCACAGAAATTCCTCAAGATTTTTAATATACATATGACATTCTTAAATAGCCCCTTGCACAGGTATTTCTTGTTTGTTTTTGTTCTGGTGTGGCAGTTCAAAGGGGATCTGAAAGTGAAGGATAGATGTGTGCTTTCCACACTTGTCACTTAGAACCCATAGTGACTTTCTTAGTTTTCCTCTATCTAGATGTGTATTATTTAGTCACAAATATATAAGGTGAACATTTAAGCTTCCATGTTGGCATCATGGAAGGCAGCTTTGATCTCCCACAGAAAGTCCCCTGATAGCCACACTGCTGGTGAAGTTTGAGGATGGGCTTAATGCTACATACAACTTTTGACTCTATTACGCATATTCATAGATGGGGAAGTTTAATTTATTTCTCACATGCTTAAGAAGTTTTGTTATTATCCATTAATTTTTCCCTTCCTCCCTCTGTATAATCACTTCATCATCACTTCCCAATTTATCACATCTCTCACTTAATTCGCAAACATTTTTATTCATTCATTTATTCATTCCCTGAGTGTTTATTGAGTACAGGGAATAGCATTAGAGGTGAAAAGTGAGCCAATTTTCCATATCCTCAGGGATCCCACAGGTTTAATCTCAGATGTTAGGAAGATGTTGCAGCTGGAGAATCTTACGGAAATAAGGGGAGAGGAAGACAAGGAGGATGACAGTGTGCACGTCTCTAGCATCTGTACTTTATCTGTGCAATCTTGTTTTACACTGATGACATGGTGATGATAGCGATAGTTATTTTTAAATGTTGGTTATTTAACACAGGTTTTGTGCTAAATTTAATATCCATTAACTTACATAATTTTACAATTACCTGATGAAATATTCCTTGTCATATTCCAATTTTACAGGTGAAGGAAATGAAGTAGAAGGGTGTTACATACCTTGTTCAAAGTGACATAGCCAAGTCTGCTTGGACTGTGGTTCAGGCCATGCAGCCTGACTCTAGAACCCATGCTTTGCTACCTGACTCTCCAGACGTAGGAGGCAAATACCATAATTGGCTCCGTTTTGAGAGGTGTAGGAATTGAGGCCCAGAAAAAATAAGTAACTTGTCCAAAATATGTAGTGAAATTGGTACTTGAACTTTTGTCTGTCTTTTGACTACACTACCACGTCTAAATGCTCAAATGCTCAAATTCTAAATGCTCACATTCAGATCATCTTAGATTTATGGACTAGAAACAGCCTTGGAGATTATGTTATTAAATAATTCCTCATTTTACAGATAATCTGTAATCACTAAAATCGTTTACCTAAAGAAATCAGGAGCAGGTTCTATACAGCAAAGCAACTTAACATACTAAGGAAAATTATTGTTTGAAATATTTTTTCTATTTTTTTTTTTGAGATGGAGTTTCGCTTTTGTCACCCAGGCTAGAGTGCAGTGACACGATCTCAGCTCACTGCAAGCTCTGCCTCCTGGGTTCAAGCGATACTCCTGCCTCAGCCTCCCCAGTAGCGGGGATTACAGGCGCTTGCCACCATGCTCAGCTAATTTTTGTATTTTTGGTAGAGATAGAGTTTCACCATGTTGGCCAGGCTGGTCTCGAACTCCTGACCTCAGGTGATGCGCCTGCCTCAGCCTCCCAAAGTGCTGGGATTACAGGCATAAGCCACCACACCCGGCTGAAATATTACTTCTATTTAGTATTTAAGAAAACAAGATGCAGAATCCAATTCTTGATGGCAACACAGCTCTTGCTAGTAACTTAAATGCCTCATTGTTTCTCTGCAACAAGAGGAAACCTTGGGAAAGGATTAGGCACTGAGACCATCATAAGGAATTGCAGGACCCAGAGATTTTCATGAGGGTGAAAATGCTCATAGGAAAGCAAAGCAAATTGTCGTAAGAGTGGCATCCAGTGGACCATCCTCTGAAAAGTGACCTGCAATTCTGCATGACTCTTTCCAGGATACTGAATTGGAGCCAGCTAATGTATGGAGCTTACCTTGGTTGTCACCTTCTGGTCTTTGTTTGAGGACCAACTGCATGTGATTACAGGTAACAGATACAGATGTAATTTGTTGAATGAATAGCAATTGACTTGAAAATTGGATGGATGGATGGATTGCGTTTCTTTACTCTCTCTCTCTTTTCTTTCTCCCTCTCAATAGTGCTAGATTAAACCATATTTAGTCTAGTCAAATCAGTGCTTGCTGTTTTTAAGAAGGATATTCTTGAGGTATAGTACTTCAGGGATGCTAATTCGGATTTGAACAGGATGAAATTTCTACCCAGACATGCGCATCGTATAATTGGGATGACAAAAAAATGGTTCCAAATGAGGGTGTGTTTGCATTCCTAGGCATTTTCCTATAGAGGCCAAAAAGATGCAAAATCTTCTTTTCTAAAGCTCTTGGTCGTTCTCAAGCTTGTCTGCACAATGGAATCACCTGGAGAGTTTGGAAAACCAAAAATACTGATGCCACAGATTCTACCCAACAGATTCTATTTTAATTGGTATGGAGTATGGCCTGAGTACTGATATTTTTTAAAGCGTCTGAGGCGATCCTAATGTGCAGCAAAGCACCATCAAGCCCCCTCTCTCTGAGGAGGCACCAGCTGCAAGCATGTTTTACACCAATATGTTTGCTGAATATAAACATCCCAGTGCAAACTCTTGCACCCAAGAACTCTGGGCTGCTATGGACCGTCTTTGGCAAAGTCTGAATTTATAAACTGATAATACATATAATTCCATAGGCTCCATATGGTTCGTGTTATCCTGAGGGGAACTATACACATTTGCCTTGCCTCAGGATGGAAAGATAAATAACAGATGTGGACAATTTTTATCATACTTGTGCTGAACAATAATAAAAAAATGAAATGAAGGGAGCAGAGAGAGAAGTAAAACTCATGAAAACAAAGCTCAAATCAATTATTCTATGTTATATCTTTGCATTTTTAAGAATGCAGTAGTACACAAGAAAAAAACCTGTCATACAGTTCTCCATTTCTAAGGGAGACTATCTCTAGAGTGATGAGACATAATATTAAAATTGTATATTAATAAAGTTAATCAATTTGTTGATAATAGTGACAAAAACTAAAATCTACATATAGCTTACTGTGTACCAGACACTGTTGTAAGCACTACACAAGTATTAACTTACTTAACCCTCATTATAATCCTGAGACAAATACTATTATTACCCTTATTTTATAGATGAAGAAACTGAGACCCCCAAGAATTTAAGTAATTTGTTCAAGGCAACACATTGCTATGTGGTAGAACTACAAATTGAGCCCAAATAATCCCGCTTCAGATCCTATGCAAAGGTATCCCAGGTGTGGGGATGACAACCTGGTGACAATCCCTTCTCAGAAGGAAGACAGGTCCCATCTACAGAGGTGAAGCAAAGAGTGTGGAACTAAAAAACTCAATGGAAGAATGGCTATTAAGATTTAGGATGGCCAGGCACAGTGGCTCAAGCCTGTAATCCCAGCACTTTGGGAGGCCGAGATGGGCGGATCACGAGGTCAGGAGATCGAGACCATCCTGGCTAACACGGTGAAACCCCGTCTCTACTAAAAAATACAAAAAAAAAAATTAGCTGGGCATAGTGGCGGGTGCCTGTAGTCCCAGCTACTCGGGAGGCTGAGGCGGGAGAATGGCGTGAACCCGGGAGGCGGAGCTTGCAGTGAGCCAAGATGGCACCACTGCACTCTAGCCTGGATGACAGAGGGAGGCTCTATCACCAAAAAAAAAAAAAAAAAAGTGAATGCACATGAATGTGTGTAATGTGTGTATATACTCCTTAAATAATAATTATTGAACACCCATAAATTCATTACTAATATGTTGGATCAAGGGTTGGCAGATTTATGGGCCTCAGGCCACATCCAGCCCATGGCCTGTTTTTGTAAATAAAACTTTACTTTGACTCAACCATGGCCATTTATTTACATATTATCTATCTTGTTTTTTTGTTACAACAGTAAAATTGAGTAGTTCCAACAGAGACCGCATGGCCCACAAAGCCAAAAACAGATACTGCCTGGCCCTTTACAGAAAGCATTTGCAGACTTCTGCCCTAGATACTTCTTCTCCATCCCATTCCCTCTTCCATCGCCAGGGGCAGCCACTCCCCTATATTCTGTACCAATCTTTCTTTTTAAGAAAATTAATTGTTTCATTTCACATATTTGACTCTAATATAAATAAAATTATGGGCAATTTGTTCTTTATGTTTTTAAGATTCATCCATTTGATGTATATGGCTGAAGTTCATTGGCTTTTATTGCTGTTTGATAGTCTATTACATGAGACTATCTCTGTTTATTCCGTCTATTGTTTGATGGTTATTTTTGCTGTTTCTAGTTTTCTGCTATTTTGAATAAAGCTATGGAAACATTCTTAGTATGACCTCTGGTGAACATGTACACAATATTCACTAGTATACTTACTGGAATTGCTGAGTGAAAGAGGATGTGCATATTTATATACCCAATGTGAATGCCCTATCTGAACTATTTTCCAAGTGGTTGAACCAAAGTATATTCTCACCTGCATTGTATAAGGGTTTCTCTAACTCTATAACCTCACCAACACTTGCTGTCTGACTTTCTAAATGTTTGCCAATCTGGGATGTGAGAAATGATATCTCATTAGATTTTAGTGTTTGTTTCCCTTAGGAATATAATCTGCCACTTTCTGTTTATGAGCCACTCATGTTTCTTTTTCTGTGAAATAGCTCCTTATATCTTTTCCCATTTCTCTGTTTTTGCCTGTTACTAATTTATGTAAATTTGTTTTACATTCTGGATATAAGAGTGCTGTCAATAATCTGTATGATGCATGTCCTTTTCCAGTTTTGACTTCTGTTGCCATTTTCTTGTGGTCATGTTTTGATTGACAGACTTTTAAAAATATATGTAATCTATAAACTAAAGAGCTTCTGTACAGCCAAAGAAACTATCATCAGAGTGAACAGGCAACCTACAGAATGGGAGAAAATTTTTGCAATCTATCCACCTGACAAAGGGCTAATATCCAGAATCTACAAACAACTTAAACAAATTTACAAGAAAAATACAAACAACCCCATCAAAAATTGGGCGAAGGATATGAACAGACACTTCTCAAAAGAAGAAATATATGCAGCTAACAGACATATGAAAAAAAAAGCTCACCATCACTGGTCATTAGAGAAATGCAAATCAAACCACAATGAGATATCATCTCACACCACTTAGAATGGCAATCATTAAAAAGTCAGGAAACAACAGATGCTGGAGAGGATGGGGAGAAATAGGAACACTTTTACACTGTTGGTGGGAGTGTAAATTAGGTCAACCATTGTGGAAGACAGTGTGGTGATTCCTCAAGGATCTAGAACTAGAAATATCATTTGACCTAGCAATCCCATTACTGCGTACATACCCAAAGGATTAAAAATCATTCTACTATAAAGACACATGCACACGTATGTTTATTGTGGCATTGTTCACAATAGCAAAAACTTAGAACCAACCCAAATGTCCATCAATGATAGACTGGATAAAGAAAATGTGGCACATATACACCATGGAATATTAAGCAGCCATAAAAAAGGATGAGTTCGTGTCCTTTGCAGGGACACGGGCGAAGCTGGAAAACATCATTCTCAACAAACTACCACAAGAACAGAAAACCAAACACCGCATGTTCTCACTCATGAATGGGAGTTGAACAAAGAAAACAAATGGACACAGAGAGGGGAACATCACACACTGGGGTCTGTCGGGGGGTGGTGGGCTAGGGGAGGGATAGCATTAGAAGAGATACCTAATGTAGATCATGGTTGATGGGTGCAGCAAACCACCATGGCACGTGTATACCTATGTAACAAATCTGCACGTTCTGTACATGTACCCCAGAACTTAAAGTATAAAATATATATATATGTAATCTAATATATCAATTTTTTCTGTATGTCTATAAAATTTGCATTTTAAGTAATCATTTTCTATCCCAAAGTTATGCTGATATTCTCCTTATATTGCCTTCTAAAATTATCAAAATTTTGCCTTTCAAAATTAGGTTGTAATATACCTGGAATTGAGTTTCGTGCGTATTCTGAAGGACAGTCTGACTTAACTTTTCTCCATAAAAATTGAACCAATTGTTTTAACACGATTTGTTGAAAAGCCTTTCATTGAAAGCCTCTTTCATGGAACTATGATGCTAGCTCTGTCATAAATCAAATTTTTTCATTTGATTTATGATATGAAAATTATATGCATTTGATATGCATTTTTTTCTCTAATGATACTCAGTATCATTAGATACATAAGAGTATATAAATAATACTCTTAATTATATAATTTTGTAGTAATTCTTGGTATCTGATTAGGCAAATACCCACTTCCTACCCTGTTTTTTTAAATTTTTAAATCTGGAGGTGTTTTGGATATTCTTGTTCATTTGTGCTTCTACCTATATTTTTCAATTAACTTGTCATGTATGAAAAAATAAAAGGCAAAACTTTTTATCCTTAAATCAGTTTGGGCAGGTTTGCAGTTTTTTCTTGTATTATAACTTCCAATCTATGAATATGATCTATTTTTTCACCAATTTATGGCTTCTTCCAATAACATTTTATATTGTCTTTTTAGAGGCCTTGTGTATCCTTTGTTTAGATTCATGTCTAGGTATTTAATATTTTTGATGCTGTTATAAATGATATTTTTAAATATATATACATTTTTATTTCACATAGAAAACTTTAATGGATTTTTTAAATGTAGATTTGTATTCAGTAAACCTGTTAAAATCTCTTAGAATTTCTAAGAGTTTATGTATTATACAATTTGATTTTCTTTTTTTTTTCTGGAGACAGAGTTTCACTCTTGTGGCCCAGGCTGGAGTGCAGTGGCATGATCTCAGCTCACTGCAACCTCCGGCTCCCTGGTTCAAGCAATTCTCCTGTCTCAGCCTCCTGAGTAGCTGGGATTACGGGTGCCCACCACCATGCCCAGCTAATTTTTGGCATTTTTAGTACAGACAGGGTTTCACCATGTTGGCCAGGCTGGTCTCAAACTCCTGACCTCAGGTGATCCGACTGCCCTGGCCTCCCGAAGTGCTGGCATTACAGGCGTGAGCCACCATGCCCGGCCTATTCTATTGGATTTTCTATGCAATTGTATTATAACTCATCATAAAGATAGTTTTATTTCTTTTCCACAATCTTTACAGGTGTAATTTTTTTCTATGCCTTGCTGCACTCTTTATGATTTCCAGTATTTGCACTACTCTGGCCTTTGGTCTTTGCTCTTGCATCAGCCTTTCATAATTGGGTATGTTTGTTGTAAGTTTTCTGTAGATAATCTTTATGAGGTTAAGAAATTTGCCTTTATTTCTAGTTTATTGAGATTTTATTATAAATCAATATTAAATTTTATCAAATTTTCTCCATTACATTTCTACTGAGATGATCACATGATTATTAAAATTTATTATATAGATTTATTATTTTGATATTTAAGAATCAGGTTTATTGAGGCATAATTTATATATAATAAAATTGGCCCTATTAGAGTATACAGTCCAGTAAGTTTTGGTAAATGTATGCAAATAACACAATAAACAGATTTAGAACTTTTCTATCACCACAAAAAGTTTCTCAGGGCCCTTTGCAGTTAATACACACCTTCTCTCCAGCCCCAGGAAACCATGGATCTGCTTTTTGTTACTGTAGTCTTTCCTTTCCTTTGATTTTTTTGAGTGGTAAGCCAACCTTACATTTCTGAGTTAACTTGGTCATGATATCTTTTATAAACACTAATGAATTTAGTATGATTGGCTGATGCCTTTGCTTTCCTGTACTGTCCTTGCCTGGTTGGTACAAGGATTATATAATACTTATAAAGTGAGTTGAAGACAGTTTCCTCTTTTCACCAGCTGGAATAATTTATGTATTATTGAAATTAATTGTTCCTTAAATACTTGGCAGAATTCACCATAAAGGTACTTAATTCCAGACCTCTTGGAGGAAGATAAAATACTGATTTTTTTAAATCATTATTTTATTTTTGTAATACAGCTTATTTTTTCCAGAAACTTCTACTTTTCATTTACATCTTCAAGTCAGATTAAAGTTGTATTAATAACCCCTTATTATTTAAATCTCAGCAGAATGTGAAATTATGTTCCCCCTTTCTATCCTTTTTTTCCCCCAGATATTTTTCTGTTACCTGTTTTAAATTTAATTCCATTGTGGTCAGAGATAATACTTTGTATAACTTGCATTCTTTTATGTATATTGAGACTTGTTATAAGGCACAGAGTATGGTCTATCTTGGTGATCATTCCTGGCACACTTAAAAATAATGTGGTTTCTGCTATTGTTTAGTGGAATGTTCTGTAACTGTCAATTAGGTCAAGTTAGTTGATAGTGTTGTTCAAGTCTTTTATATTATTACTGATTTTCTTTCTACTCATTCTATCAATTAGAGAAAGGTGTCAATATTTCCAGTTATAATCATGGATTTGTCTACTTTTACTTTCAGTTAGAAATTTCTAGCTGAAATTATCTCTTTCCACTTTCAGTTAGTGTTAGCTTGCTATATCTTTTTCCATCCTTCTTCTTTTAACCAGTGTATCTTTATATTGACATTACCTATATGATTTATATTATATTATGTTACTATATCTTGTACGCAGCATTTATTTGGATCTTTTTTATCCAATCTGATGACCTTTGCTTTTTAATTAATGTATTTAGATCATTTACATTTACTGTGATTATTAATATGTATTAAGTTCAAATCTACCACTTTGGTATTGAATAATTGTCCCACTTGTTCTTCGTTTCAAAAAAAACATTTTTTACCTTCTTTTGTATTGACTGTTTTAAAATTCTATTTCATCTTCTTTGTTTGCTTATTAGCTATAACTTTATTTTGCTAATTTAGTGGTTGCTTTAGGGTTTATAGTAAACATCTTCAACTTATCACAGTCTATGTTCTAGTCATATTGTATTATTTTACACATAGTATAAAAACTTTATTGTAGTATACTTTCATTTTCCTCCAGTAATTGTGCTATTCTTGTCATCCATTTTGCTTCTACATATTATAAACTAGACACGATTTTGTAATATTTTTGTTTAAACAATATTTTATTTAAACTTAATAATAAATAATAAAAATATATACTAACCACATGGTTATAATTTCTAGTGTTGTTCATTTCTTTGTGTAGATCCATATTTCCATCTGATATCATTTTCTTTCTGCCTGCAGGTGCTGGTGATGAATTTTTTCAGCTTTTGTATATTTAAAAAACTTCTTTTATTTTTGAAAATATTTTTTGTTAGGTATGAAATTCTATGTTGACTTTTTTTCTCTTCCAGTATTTTAAGAATGTTATTCCATTATCTTCTTGCTGGCATTATTTCCAGAGGAAGAAAAATTTTTAAGTTTTTCTGTTTTTACAGACTTTGAGTAATTTTACTACATTATACTTTGGTGTGGTTTTCTTCATGGTCCTTCTGCTTGAAGTTCATCGAGATTCTTCAATCTGTGAATTTATAGTTTTTTATCTACTTGAAAAAGTTTTAGCCATTATTTCTTTAAAAAGTTATTGTCTCATCTTTCCCCTTTGAAAACTTCAATTACAGATATATTAGGTCATTTGATGTCCCACACATCAATGATGCTCTGTTGCTTTTGTTATTTTCTCTTGTTTTGAGTCATTTTTTCTTCTGTGTTTTACTTCAGATAGTTTATCTTGTGATGTCTTTAACTCATCAACCTTTCCTTTTGCAATGTTTAATCTTTTGATTGTTTGATTTTTTTTCCTTCTCACGATGGTTCATATTTTCCTGCTTCTTTAAATGCCTGATAATTTTTATTGGATGCTAGACATTGTGGATTTTATCTTGTTGAGCTCTGGATACTTTCTGCTTTCTTTTGAATATCTTGAGCTTTTTTTCTGGGATACAATTGTGTTATCTGGAGACAGTTTGATCCTTTTAGGTCTGGATTTTAAGATTTGTTAAAAAGGACCAGAACAGTGTTCAGTCTAGTGCTAATTATTCAAACTACTGAGATAAATCCCTTCTAAATATTCTACCCAATACTAGGTGAATTACATTTTTTTAGTTTGATGATGAGTACAGGCACCATTATCTGCCTTATGTGAGTTCCAGACACTGCTCCTTCCAAGTCTTTAGGGAAGTTATTTCCCCAACTTTGAGTAATTTCTTCACAAACATGCTCTGATTACTGCTCTTTTGAATAAATAAAGGGAAATCTCTACAGCTCTCTTGAGTTCTCTCTGTGTGCAACTGCCCTCTCTAGTATGCTTCCCAGTAAACTCCAGCCACTTTTATATATTCATATTTTTGGCTTTGACCTCTCAACTTGGTGACCCTACTATGATCTCCAACCCCAGACATGGCCTGGAATCTCTTGGGAAGCAGAACTGTGAAACAATCCTGCCTAACCTGATTTATTTCCTTTTCCCTCATAGATCATTGTGTTTCATTGCTGATGTCCAATGTATTGAAAACCATTATTTCACATATTTTTTTCTGTTTTGTTTGCTTCAGGTTGATACTGAGATCTTGTTCCTGATCTTCCATTTTTGCAAAGACTGAAGGTTCAATCTATTTTTTAGACCATTACTTTTGTTCTGTCATACCTGAGGTTTGTCAATTTTATTTTCCTTTTCCAATAACTGACATTTGGTATTCTCAAGTCTCTTCATAATATACTTGTTTATTCGTAAATGTGCTATTTGTACATTCGTTTTCTTTGTTATTATTTTCTACTCAAATTCATTATTTCCTTCTTTCTCCTTGTTGCAGTAGCTTCACATACAACATAAAACATAAACTGGAGAGACTCTCACCCAGTATATAAATGTAACAAAAATTTCCTGTACCCCATACATTTGCACAAATAAAAAACTCCCAAAACCCTCCCCAAATCCAAAGGTTTAATTGAATTCTATGATTTCAAAATATTGCCACCCACATCACAAAGACTTTCTTGATCACCCTACCTTCTGATAGTCTAGTTATCCATCTTCCAAACTCTTGGACCAACGGTTCAAAGAGAACACATTAACCCCTAAACAGAATGTTTACTCAGCAGACAGTGGTATCTCAGTTCAGGTAACTAAAATAACTCTTGTCTGACATACAGCATAAGGATGTTCTTCTACAGGCCTGAGGGAATTTCTTGTAGAGCAATAAAGTACACTGGGATATTGCTAACCAAACATTATCACCACTGCAGAAACCAAGAAACATGGAAACTTCACATATTGACTGGTTTAAATCCTAAAAGGCTTACTAAGAATGAAGTACTCACTTGACAAGGGACTGTGAGGTGGCAAGGTGTTTATAGGTGTTTATGTTGGGACTGAGTCATGTTTCATCACAGGAGAAGAATCTAGGGCTTGACCAAGCTTAGAATCAAGATTGGAAACTGGTGCATTTATACAGAAAACATAATGAACCCTACCACTTTACTGTGTCCTATGCCAGTAAAGGCACACAGATGACCATTGTTCTAGAAATTTGAAAGGTAAAGAACTAGACTATGAGAAGGCAGGGTGATCAAGAAAGTCTTCACAATGTGAGTGGAAATATCTTGGAATTATAAAACTAGTTAGAACCTCTGGGTTGTTTTGTTTTGTTTGTTAATTGTTAATTTCTTAGGGGTACATGAAAAGTTTTGTTACATGTATGTAAGGCATAGTGATCAAGTCAGGGTGTTTAGGGTGTCTACCACCCAAGTACAATACATTTTTGTTAAGTGCAGACGCCCTATTCTGCTATTAAACATTGAATTTATTTCTTCTATCTTATTCTATGTTTGTATATTTTAATCCACTTCTCTTCGTCTTACCCCTGCCCCTACTCACTCTTTCCAGTCCCTGTTGTCTATCTTTTCACTCTCTACCTCCGTGTTGGATGGAAAGTTGGTTAACTGAATATTTGAGTTTCCTTGGAAATACTTAAGGAAATAGTCCATATCACACTGTTGTGACCATTTATGATTTTTTTTTTTCTGAGATGAAAAACCCAGATGATCTGGGTTCTTTCCCATCAATCTCTAATAGATAACATTCCTGGGCCCTCTGGCACAAGCACTGCTCCCTGACACAAAGACTAAGTCACTCGTGTTTGTATTCTCAGAGCCTAACCTACTGCCTTGCAGAAAGACTGAAAATATCATCCTTTTTCTACACAGATTAAAGATTTTGGGCTTTATTTCTTGGTCAGAGAGCGCTATTGAAGGTTCGTGGGCAGGCAAAGGCCACATAACTCTGTGTCATTGACTCAAGCTGACCAAGTCATACATCATGTGACCTGCTCCCAACTCTAGGGAGCTGTGCTTGTTTCATGCCTTCTTCATGGCAAAAGTCCTAGGCAGAGCCCAATGTGCTGCCACGGACTGTGGGAAGGACTGTGATGAATATGGCTAACTTCAAGGAACTCAGGAGTTAGTGGAGGAGCTTTACAAGTCAAAACATCCAATAATGACTTGTTTTCACTGAATTCACGTGAATGCTCTGTTAGTAATGTAAGTTATGGAGACTGTCTCCTGTGATTCATTAGCTAGAAGCACTGTGGATACTAAGACTCTCAGAATACTGTTCTCATTGACATCAAATCTGTCTTGATGAACTGCAGCAATTGAGAAAGAGCCCTCTGCCCAGCCTTTACCAATCCCCCTGCCCTTGAATTAGCAGGACTTGAATCACAGCAGAGTTGGAAATAAAGTCAATACTATACACATAAAAGAAAGTGTTGGTCAATTGCTTTCTCTATGATATTCTAGTAATTTAATTGTACTTTCAGGTTAGGAAAGTAAAATGAAACAATTCTAAGGAAATCATAATTATGTTATCTAAGTTGGGTACTGTGTATCCAAGTATTTATTACACTGTGTATATGATGACAGATAACATTTATAGACTGCTTTCTCTGTACCAAGGATTGTGCAATATGTTTAGTATAGGCCATTATCCCTCAGCATCCATGGGGGATTGGTTCCAGGACCACTTCCTCACTCCCCCACCCTCCACACACCTCCAAAATACCAAAATCTGCTAAAGCTCCAGTCCCTGATATAAAATAAATAAATTTGGGTATAACCTATGCATATCCTCCTGTATGTTTTAAATAATTTCTAGATTATTTATAATACCCAATATAAAGTAAATGCAATATAATTAATTGTTATACTATATTGGTATTTTATTTATATTATTTACTGTTGTTGTACTGTTATTTTTTTCCAAATATTTTCCATCCCCAGACAGTTTAATTCTTGGATGCAGAACCCACAGGTATGTTGGGCTGACTTTATCATCCCACTAAAGACTTGTAACAATCCCAAGAGGTAGGCCTAGTCATGATCTTTATTTTACAGAGAAGAAAATTAAAGCTTAAAGTAACTACAGGATCAGGCAGTGTGAACAGGGTAGAGCCAGGATTCGAATGAGGGAAGTCATGCTCTACCACCGCAGGCTGCACTGGGCTGCTTGTGCAGCTGCCACCTATGAACCTCAGATACAGCTATTGTCTACCAGAAAGCCCACCGGTGTCTCCAGCCATATTATTTGAAGGTAAGGTAGAGCACCTCTGTTGTAGCATCGCTGAAAGAAAAAATGCTGAAATTAATAGAAAGACAACAGTCTTTTTTTATTATTATTACATATAGCTATAACCACTGTGGAAAATTATGTCTATTCTCTCAGTAAGTAGATATAAACGTGACCAATAATGGCATATATGCCTATATCTCCATAAATTAAGTATTGTTTAACTTCTCCTAAATTTATCACAAAGCTTCAACAATTTAAAAGAGATACCATTTTAAAGATAGCATTTAAAAAACCCAACAATTTCTCACTCCCTATATATGTACATTTACATATATACCACACATAGAAATATGTATACACATGTACACATATACCACATACATATATATTTATACACATACGTATGTGTGTGCATGTGGTATATTTCAGTTCACACCTGGAAAGTGAAAATAGTGCTCCCATTTAGCTATTCCATGTCTGTGCACAGTATGTTCCTGATAGGAGAAAGTTTCAATTTAGAAGGGGACTCCTCCACGAACCTTCCTTCCCCAGCTCCCAGAGCAAAATTAATTCCCTCTCTCTACAGATCACTTTTATCTCTAAAATATAGCTATGTCCTTTCATGCTGTCTTGTATGAGAGTCCACTGCACAAGTATCCCTCTCCCTTTCTGTAGTTAAATAAGGTCCAGGGAACTTTGTCTGGAATTCCCAGGGCTGCTTGAGGATGGGAGCTGCTCAGTAGACATATCAATACATGTCTAAATGTTTCTTTCTAAGTGAACTCTCTTCTGGTAAATAAGAACCAACTTTTCCCCAGTATTGATTTCCCTTTTAGATGACACATTTCTTTTGTTAACACGTTTCCATCTTTGGAGAATGAGGGATAAGTGTGAAAATGGGTACATTTACTTTCTCTCTTTTACTGAAAATCTTAATTTATTTTTAGGCAAGTAGGTTCAGTATATGACTTTTCCTGGGGTGAGAGGCTAAAGGAGTGGGAGGGATGGCATTTTCAGTTGACAGAAATAGAGGTCAATCAGTCTGGTGCCCACATGCTCTGTGAATGCTGGCAGTCAGCCGGCGTTCAGGTCTCAAGCAGATTAAAGTGAAGAAAGCACAAATGCAAACCTAGGCAAATTACTCCAAATTGCAGCTATTCCAGTGTTCCTATACACTGGATTTCTGCATATAAACTAACCCCCAAGATATTAAGGGAGAGACTGAGGTGAGCAAACCCTCTGGCCAGCTCCAAATCCATCTGCTTGAATTACAGAGATGTGGGCCCCCATCTGAGGCCTTCCCCCTCATACCAGGCAGGAGGGCCTTTGGGGCTGTGTGCATGTGTGTGTGCGCATGTGAACTAAGAGATGAGGGCATATGTGTACACTGCACACTCAGCATGTCAAAGGCAGCACTTGTTCTGCAGGCCTCGTAAGAATAACCACATCACACAATGATTTCTTTCTAAATAAACAGAAGAGGAGAGTTGGCCGATAAGGCACTTGTAGGATATACCAGGCCAAATTCAATCAGCGGCTCCTGAATGTAGACAAGTGGCCTTCTATGCTAGTGAGCTTGGGAGAAGATATCATCTCTCCTGTCCATAGGCCCCATAATTGCATCTCATTCCTGACTTCTGCAAAATAATGACCCTCTCCCCCCATGGTTTGCAGAACACATGGGGAGGAAATAGTAGATCTGAGCTAACTGGCCCAGAAATTCTAACCAGATGATGGAAAAATGTTTTGTCAAAGTAAGAGTTCTTTGAATTTTTAAGAGCCTTGCATAATCTAATAAACAGCCTTTTCAAGAAAGTGTCCAAAATGAGGCCAGCAAGACCATCCACCATTATTTCAATATCATTTTGCCAATTCTTTCATTTTGACGGATACAGACAGGAATCCCAAATAAAACATTCCTTCTTAGTCCTCCCTTGCTTCTTTTTTGGCAAGAGTATAAAAGACTTTTCCACCTTAAGCAAAGCAGTAAATGACACAATGAAAGAAAAAAAAATGCCTTGCAGAACTGCATTGTGTTTTCAACTTTATTAAATAAGCAAAAAAAAAAAAAAAAAGAAAGAAAAAAAAACTGGAAAAAAGAGAAAAAGTAATTTTGCAAAGTCTGTTAAGCTCCCGTTTGCCTGTGGAGGTGTTGGCTAGTTGTCTAGATCCTGGAGTAACTGACCTTTTTAGTTTGTTTTTATGTTGTTTGTTTTCAGCTTTGTCCACAACAGGCAGTCACTTCAGACCAGGAAGTCTCTAAAAGCACCGAGACTCTTTGGAGGTTAATGCTTTTGGCCAAGATCATGGATGGGGAGGACACAGGGCTTTACCTTCAGCACCTCTCTTGGTATCTCACTATCAACAGGATGATGGCCCACAGGAGCAAAGGCACCAGTTTTCACGCACTGCCCAGTTTACCCATTTTGTCAAATCCTTTCTCCTGGCCTCCTGACTATGACACCACCCAGGTGTCCATATTTTCTGCCAGGAAAAGCCTGCTGGGGACAAAGCTTCTTACTTCATATTTATCTTCTCTCCATTTCGGAAAGTGTCCTGTCTTACATTGCAACTTGTTGAAAGCAGGAAAGTGATTTTATAGTAAGACTAATTTACATTAAAGTGAAAATGGCATATTATTTTGAGGGGTACCACTTCAAGTAATTTGTTTATATTTTAGTAATATATTGGGAGGCTCAGTGGTTCAGGCCTGTTGTTCTGGCACATAAGGAGGCAAAGCTAGGTGTTCAAGGCCAGCCTGGATAACATAGGAAGCCCTCACCTATATAACAACAACAACAACAAAAAAGAATATGACAGAGACATTCATTTCATTGAGCATTACATTTTTTGAGCATTATATATTCTGTGTCCTGTGTCTCTATGCAAATTTTAGATTCAAAATATATTATTACTGTAATATTAACCCCAAAAGAAAAATATTTATTTGTAATAATCTAAGGACTATGATATATAAAGAAGACCTCTCCAAATGCTCAAATCATCCATATTGGGAATTGATTACTCAAATAGCTCTCTCTGTATACCTATATCTAAACCAGGACCAAAGACTGAACCGGCTCTGAAGATATCTTTGTTTTTTGTTTTTGTTTTAGAAACAGGGTCTCTCTTTGTTGCCCAGACTGGTCTCGAACTCCTGAGCTCAAACTAATCCTCCCCGCTCAGGCTTCCAAAGTGCTCGGATTACAGGTGTGAACCACTGCGCCAGGACTGAAGGTATCTTTGTCGGGTGCTTCTTTTGCATGGGAGATGAAACATAGAGATCCAGTACAGATGGGATTGTTCTATAGAGTAAAATGAACAAGTGCATAATTAATTCCCATGTAAGCCATTCTCTGTTTGGTCAAAAGTTTGCCAAAAGTTTCTACCATTTGATCCTCTATCTCTGAAGTGAATACTGAAGCAGTGCAATAAGGCAGCTATTAGCAGAGGAAGGGGCCTTCTTGGGACTCTTGCAGCTCATGTGGATATGGAACTGCAGAAGAGAGAGGCTGAGGTTGAGGTAAAATAAGACCCTGAAACCCAAAGGCAATGAACAAGATAGCATTGGTTAGAGTTCCAAACCTCAGAGATCCATATGGCTTTCTTGGTGGAAAACTCATTTATCTTGACCTAAGGCAGAAGGTGAGAAGGAGACAGTAGCCACTAAGACAGAAGAAAACTTAAACATCTGAAGAGGGAAATTCAATGAGCTCCAGGTGCCTTCCTTGTAAACATTTCAGAAAAACTCCCAGAAGTTTGATAGAGCTCATGCGTGTCAATGGAACTGTAAAACCCGGTCAAGTCGCCATCCGGGTTGGACTCTAATAGGGAAGAAAGAGAAAGGATTAGAACCAGAGAGAAGGAAGGCTGCTTCCAAAAATAAATTTCAAGAATATCTTAGGGTAAAAGGATGGACATCTTCACTGGGGACCGAAGATGGGGAGCAAATAGCACGGAGAAAAAGGTTTATAAGGTTTAGGTGCAGAAACATTTGATTTGGAATTCCCCATCCTGTTCCTGTTTCAAAGGGCCTCTTCTGATGCCGTCTGTTGCTGTTGTGCAAACTTGCTTTTCCTGTAGAGCCACTGAGGCATCTTCACATGCCCTGATGTCTGTGCTCTTTAACTCCCGAGATAATTATTCTCAAAGGAAGAAGTCACTGATGGAAATTCCTGTAGCTCTATTGGATAGCAAATAAATTGCATTTATTCCTTCTGGAAGAATTGGTTTAAAGCAGAATTATGTAAAGGGACTCTATAAAGAGCAAATATAGGTTAAAACTTGAATTTTTCTCAATATTCTAGAAAGATGATGGGCTGTCAGTATCCTGCAAATGTCCCATCTCTTCCTAGGATGTATGAAATCTCTCTCTCTCTCTTTCTCTCTCTCAAGCCATCTGGTGTTTGCATTATACTTTCATGTGTTTTTCCACTCACAACACCACGTCTTCACACACACTCTTTCATGCCAGAAATTTCATCCCAGTGATGTTTGGCCCACCCCTTCCTCTGTTTCCTTCACATATTTCTTGAAGTATCAAGATGTTCCTGAATATGAAAAGCCTTTTTCTTCCTGTCCTTTTTCTTATACAGAGCCTCTAAGTATGAAATCAACCATCATACATAAATAGTGTACATATTTTATTTGTTTGTTCATTCATGGGTAGTAGCTGCTGTTTGTGTGAATGGTTTAGATGTTCTCTGTAGAATTATTCTCTTCTATTTTGTTAACAATGCCCACTTTCAATGGCAACACATTGCAAACTAGAAAATATATTCTTTAACCAGGATTTTTAAAAAATAGGTATATAGGAATGTTCCTTGAGAGACAGAGAGAAAATATTGGTGCTCATACATTTTTATATATATATGAAAATGTACTCCTATTTATATACACACATAGAAATGTGCATGAATGAACATATATATATACTGTATATGTGAATATACACATGTATGTATCATAATACCATCCTTGGTTTTATATTTTTGTGTATATTTCACAACATATTTGAGATTTTTATACCGTGGTACCCAAATATAATTTATTTATATTCAAAACAGTGTCTACACCATCATGACTAAGCTGTGGCTGAAAATCATTTGATAATGAAGCACTGGAGCTGACAATGATATTCACTCATTGCCTGGTTTTGTTTTTGTTTTGTTTTTTTTTTTTTTGGTGCTTTTAAAAATTGCTGTCTAATTATAGAATTGTATTCACTCCTGTTTTAATAAATAAGAGACGATTTACAATAACTCACCTGCAGCAATGTGCTTTGAATCATTTCAGAGAAGATGGAGGACAGAAGAGATTGGCTGACACCACAGTATGATAAAAAAAAATAGGAATCAGTGGTATTTATGAGATGGATAAATAAAGCACACACCCACCCCTATCAACCCACTGCATGGTCAAGTTCTTAGGAAGGTGATGAGGCAACCTCTCCAATATTCCCATTATAGAGCCCGACTAATATTCTGCTTGGTGATGACAAGGTTGAATTCAGATTGGTTGATAGTTGGTATTGAGCCCAAAACCAGGGTTGAAGTTGTTCTAGGGAGAGGCTGGATTGAGGCACAATGTACGGCTAACGTTAACCTCCTCCTGACCAGACACCCCAGCAGAAGGGCCTTGACACAAACCCAGTGTATCTCCTGAGTGGGCAAATACAAAGAGCGATCCAGGGTGTTAGTTGCTAGTTGCATGACCTGAGCAGCAATGCAGGGAGGACCTTTCTTTTGCCTTTGAGCCTCCTCCTCCAGAGAAACTTTTACCAGTGACCTGGCAGTGAGACTTGTGTTTCATGTAGTGGTGAATGTTTTAGATCCCCAGACTCTAGTTCTACTGAAGACCCTCCCTCCAGGGTCCTGCATTGAACTGGCCTTGCTGCAGCCTTCCTGAGTCTGTCAGCAGTAAAGGCAACAGTCCCCAGAATGGAGCATTTTAGCCCATAGTTCAAAGTCCTGGTATTTTCTCCACAAAGTGATGATAAGAAAGGGGGTTGACCCCTCAATCATATCAAAAATGTTTGGAGGTCACTGGGTAGACATGAAAGACAATCTGTTGAAAATTTAGATGGAGGTCTGGAGTCATATAAGCAGAGGAAAAAGACTGAAAAGAAATAATGTCAGAATGTTAATGATATGGTGATGTTAGAGTTGATTTTATTTTTTTTTTCGTTGTACTCTGTAGTGTGAATTCTCTAAAAAGAGCATTTTTTAAACAAAAAAAAATATACAATGTTAAAAGAGGCACAGACAACTTGAATACAATAAAATACTTTTAAATAAGTTAACACTCATATCTAGAAACTCTAAGCAAATCTAGTTTGCCAACAGTCACAACAGGTAATTCTATTTAGATTAAAAATGTGAGCTATGACTATCTCACTTTCAGATATTCACAGAATAGAATAGCAGGACTAAATTGTGTGCATGGCTGAGGAAACATAGCTTTTTGTTTTCTCTGTGTCAGGTGGTTTCTCTCTCTAACCAAGATTACATTTCCAGAGTATCTACTTCTCCATTTCTCCTGCCTTTTATTTTTCCGTGGTTGCAATCTCCTGTAATTATGAGAAAAAAGTTTTTTTAGCTGGCTCTGAGATTAGCCAGTTTGGAGCCAACCTGACGATTCCCAGTTGGTGCTAATAATCTTCTCTGTAGACACATAAGTTTTCAGGACATTCAGCTCTGCTCTGAGACTTAAAACAGCTGGAAAATGCATGACTTGAGTTTTTAGATCTGACAGCATTTGAATCCACTGTCAAATAGTACTTAATACCTGTTAATCTTTTTGCAGTTTATTTTCTTGTGCTTAGATATTTGCTACAGTAATTAAAAGCAGTTATGAATTCCTGAAATATAATTCCAAATACCTAGTTCTAATGAGTCAATCCAGTGCTTGGATAAACAAATACCAAAGTTCAGGAGAGGGTTAAAAAGTTGAGAGTTGTCTTTATTTTTGAATCACACTGTCTTTAAATTGCACAGTATTATCCTTAAACTGTACAAATTCAACCTGAAAGGACAAACCATTCCTCAAATTAAGGCCTTTTGCACTTTGGTGATACATCTTTATTTACGAAAACCTGACATCTCCATTTCATTAAATTTTTAGCACTAATCTGTGCTTCTTGCTAGATATTTAACAAATGAAGTTTTTGTTAATGTATTAGTCTGTTCTCACACTGCTAATAAAGACATACCAGTGACTGGGTAATTTAGAAAGGAAAGAGGTTTAATTGACTCAAGTTCTGCATGGCTGGGGAAGCCTCAGGAAACTTAGAATTATGGCAGAAAGGGAAGCACATCCTTCTTCACATGGCAGCAGCAAGGAGAAGTGCTGAGCAAAATGGGAAAAAGCCCCATATAAAACCATCAGATCTCATGAGAACTCACTCCCTATCATGAGAAGAGCATGAGGGTAATCCCCTTATGATTAAATTACCTCCCACCAAGTCCCTCCCACCACATGTGGGGATTATGGGAACTACCATTCAAAATGAGATTTGGGTGGGGACATAGCCATCCATATCAGTTAATGACAATTTCGTTCATAAATTCATTCATTCATTCATAGCCTTCTGGATTACATATACCAGGGAACAAAACAGGTTAAAAAAAAATCTTTGTTCTTGGGGAGCTAAAATTCTAGTAGGTGGAGAATAAATATAATAAGTAAAATACATGGTATTTTAAGCCCTTTGGAAAACATGCAACATGGTGGGAGATATGGAGAGAGCAGACTGCAATTTTAGTTGGGGATGGTTCTGTGTCAGTCTCACTGAGAAGGTGACTTCCAAAGGCTTGCAAAAGAAAAGTGGGTTAGCCAAGCAAAGGGAGCCGCCTAGGCAGGCAGAATGAATGGTGCAGGAATCCTGAAGAGGTAGAGAACAAGTGGGAGGGGAGAGGTGGAGGAACAGCAGTGTAGCTGTAAGAGGGATGGGGGCCCAGTGAGAGGTGAGGTCAGAGAGGTCATGGGGTGGAGGAGTACAGATTACATAGGGTCTCCTGGGCCATTATGAAGATCTTGATGTACTCTGGTTGAAGAGGGAGCTGTTGCAGGATTTTAAATGAAGAACTGGTGGCCCCTGACTTTTGAAGGTCACTCTAGCTGCCATGTTGAGACTAGATTGAGGCCAGGCAAGGGTGGAAGCAGGGAGACCAGGTAGGAAGAGGATTTACTTAGACCAAAGCAGTAGCAGGGAAAGTGGTGAGAAGTGGTCAGACCCTGGATCTATTCTAAAGGTGGCACTAACAGAGTTTGCTGAGGGATTCAAGATGGGGTGTGAGAGAAAGGCAGGGGACAAAAATGAGATAGTCCAAGGGTAAAGGGAAAAGTGGAGTTTCTATCAACTGAGTTTGTATGCCTTTGTTTCTGGGACTCAGGGGTAAACTTCTGAAAGACAAGGATATGCCCTGTGTTCTGTAAACATCACAGAATCAAGAAACAATAAAAATGATGTCTAAATATAAAGTTGAATATTCCCCCTCATTTATGTGCAACCTACAGGGAGCTTGAGCCTTTCCCATTGCATAGGGAATGTCTCAAGCTCCACTCTGGGGCCTGCCATCTAGGTTGGCACCTGAGGGTAGATGTTTCTGGGCCCTCATCATTCCCCTTAGAGTCTTAGTGATGACCTATGGATGGCATGGGGATGGGTTACTTCTTATCTGTTCTGGATATGTTTTACCCTTTGGACTCCATGGGAATCCAGGTACGTTCCCAAACATGTAACAGTTCAGGAGAGGGATAGAGGATGAGGGATGAGATCAGGTTGCACTTCAGGTCTCACTATCTTATTTTCTTGCACTACAAACAATGCAGGCTTAATCCAGAGGGCATGGGACAAAAATACTTGAAATTTTTGACAGAGGCCAGCTCAAAAACATAAATGAATGACCCTGGCCAGATGGAAACAATGGGGAGTAAGTGGTGCTGACTGTGGCAAAACAAAGAGTTGCAGGTGATGGCTGCTATGAGAAAATGTAAGCCCAATAAACAAAACGTGTGTGAGTGGATTGCAGCCCAGGAACCACATCTTGGCCAATGGCTTGGGCCATGGGAGCAGCACCATGAAGACTCTCTCTTGGTCTTTAGAAGGCTCCTCCCTCTAACTCTCCCTCCCTTCCCCTTTCCCACAGCCCTTTCTTTAACCCATTCATTGCCTATACTACACTACCCAATTCACCCTACACTACTTCCTGACTTTTGCTCAGCCCCTACAAAAATAATCTGGTTCTGGATCTTTTTGTTCCCCTGTGTCTTGCCAACTCTACTGAAATAAACACATAAGGTGTTTGTCTATAGATGTGAAGTAATTCACAAGTTTTACATTTCAGTATTTACCTATACAAATTTACCAGTGTACACTCCTAGCAGCATGCTGCAAGGGAGTCTTCAGTATGCCAACACTTGACTCACAATTGTTTTCATTTTTTCCAGTCAAGTGGGCAGCAGAAATAGTCTTTCTTTTTCCCTGTGTTTTCCTGATTGTTGGTGAGGTTGAGTATCTTTTCAAGTGTTTGTTGATTGTCTGAATTTTCTTCTGTGGATTATCTACTCATATCCTTTGACCCTTGTTCTATTGTATGGTTTGTCTGTTGTCTTTCCTTTAACAGTTAAATATTTCACAAATATTTTTTCTCAGACTGTTTTGTGTTTTGCGTGTATGTGTGTGCATGCGTGTGTGTGTGTGTGTGTGTGTGTGTGTGTGTGTGTGTCTTAATGCTGTTTATGGTGTCTTTCATTCCTCAAAAAAAATTCCTTAAGGTCATTATATCTGACTTTCTTTTTCATTATGGATTCTGAGTGTTCTATCTTCTTGTGGAAGACTGTCCCCATATCAAGTTTGTAAAGAGAGTCTCCTTTATTTTCTTCTATATTCACAAATTTGGTCTTTACATTTGACCTTTTCATTCATCTGAAAATTCTTTTTTAAATCATATGAAAATTAGTCTTTTCTTCAAATGGTTAGCCAACATTATTTTCTGGAAAAAAAAAATCCATTGTTTCCCACAACTTTACAATGTGGCCTTCACCTATATTCAATTCTAGTCACTTAATTCAACAGCAAACATTTGTTGAGCTCTGTTACATGGAGAACTCTGCAAGATAGAGTTAAGGCTCAAAGTAGAGTCAAAACCAGATGGGCTCCTGGACTCCATCAGTGTTAGCCTTGATTCAATACTCTCTGCTGGACTTTACCGTTTTCAAACGTAATGGATCATTAGCTTTCTAAGAATATTTCATACCTATTAATGGTAGTTCCAACTATACCAATGATCTAAGATTACAACATATTTTTATCACGAAACAGGAACAAATAAAGAGGTAATCTGTAAAAAGCTCCCCAGCTTTCCCATGTCCTCATTATAACTCCATTCCAGGTTCTCCTCTTATCCTTGAAAGAGCACCCGTCTATCTGTGAGTGTCATGAGCAGGAATGCAAGTTCAGTGCCACCTTTGCTCCCTGCAAACGAAATACATTAATTTCCCATGTCTCTCATTGTTTCCTCACCCATTCAGGAGGAATTCGAAGGGAGAGCAAGAGAGTGTTGCAGCATGACTACTTGCGGCTGCAAGCAAGGGCCCCTCCCTGCTTCTCTTGCTTTTCCCCTTTCACCTTTTCCTTGCTGGCCTTCCAGTGAAAAAGACTCATCTCCCCTTAGACCCAGGAAACAGGAAGAAATATCTCATTGACTTGAGAAAAATGTCTAATGAAAATACGTTTATTCCTTTAATGCCTAGGGAGATTGCAAATCTATTTAGGGAAATATATCTTAAAATTTTTTCTTGAACTTGAAGTTCATCCAGACATGGCCTCTCTGTAATGCAAGTATAAGGGGAACCATGGCAGATTTTTAATGTCAACAGTGGTTTTTCTTTAGGGGCATTCCATGTAAACTATTGACACCTCCAAGGGTCCAAAGTGAAAGTCCTACATTGAGCTGTTTATATAAAAGTTTTCACAATTCAATGGGAAAGCAGATCTTTATTTCAAGTATAGATGTTTTTCCTCTCCATTATCCCGTCATGAAACTTGCTTTTGACCTAACGCAAGGTCAAAAGCAGGACCTTGACCTGCTAGAATGGAGGCTTCAGGGTGTGCCTGAAGACTAAGAAGGAGACATACTATTTGAAGTGATCTCCACGATATTTATGATTTCAAGGGCTCTATTTTTGGCTCTTGTAAGGCCTGGTTTTGACTACTCTGCACATTACCTCACCTCTCACCTCCTTTACTTTCTTTCCCTTCTCACCACCATCACCCCTGTTCATCAGTGGAAGCCAACTAAATAGAGAATGAATGGCTGATGAAAACTACAATGGAAGCCAATCTTGAAAGAATGGACTTTCCAGGAGGTGAAGTGTAGGAGAAAGGTCCAGGGGTAAGGAGAGACACTGATGACAGCAGGACTGGCAATGGCAAGAGCCAGGAGTCACAGACTGAGGTCCTTCACCCCAAGGTGAAGCCCACGACTTCTTCCATTCTTCCTCCGCCATGTGAAAATATCCTCCAAGATGTGTTACTCTTATGTATTTGTTACTAACTCCATCCACTTGTTTCTCATTGGAAGAAAATATTTCTAATTCATTGGAGAAGTTTAAATTCTAGTAAAATTTTTAGTGTTTATGATTCAGAGTTAAATAGAATCCCCTAATTTACATTGATTTTCCTTTAAAAGGATGAGTTTGGTCTTTCAAAATGTGAAATGCCTCCACAACAGCTATCTTCAAGCGGTTTTATCTTCTTGCTTGCTTCATTGTCCCTGGCCCTTTTGGAAAGTTGACTTTATACACCCAGATACGTTTGCTTCACCCGTTTGCTGTGCTCCTAAGGCACTCCCAAACTTAAAGTAAAAGGATGAATTTGCTGATTTTTCTTCCATGAATAAGCCATATCCTCTAGAGCAAATGGGCATAAGCTCTGTAGGCTTCTTGTCCTCATTGGCATAGGGTTTTAGACTTTGTGGAGACAAAAAAAGAAAAAAAATTCAAATTCCCTTAGAACAAATGACCCAGATTAGAGAGCAATGTATTGACTAGGAGGGAAATGGACAGAAAGAAAATATGTAGCTTGTCTCTACAACTGTAGTTTTTAAGCCCAAATAGTTTCTTGGAAGGCTCCTTTGGGTGGGAGGGTTTATTGATTTTTTTAAATTTCTTTAGTTCCTTTCTAAGTCCTACTTCTGGGGCGGCTGCTGGATCATCAACTCCCCAGCACAAAAGAAGGCACCGAAGTCCCCAAGGCTGTCCAGAGAACAAAGGGGAGCCCGCTGCATACTGATAAATTGCTCGTGTTAGCACCTGTAAATCTGTTTTGCATTTCATTTTAACCTTTATTCACTGCCGATAACAGCCCCTGAAAATAAATCTTGACAGCATGTTGTGATTTTACAGTATCCAGCAGCAAAGCCCAACTAATTGTGAGCATATGATTTTTCAAGCACTAAATTTTATACTTAGTCCATGGCTCTGACAAACTTACTTATTTGGCAGTTGCTAATCATTAAGGCATTAATTGCTTTTCTCCCAGCATTCAAGCAAGATGAAGTTTGTTTTCTAAAAAGCAACTTCTGCTAAGCTGGGCAGTCATCTCTGTTTCTTTGTGGGCCGTTCCTGCGGATGTGTTTTTTGCTGAACTGTTTCAAGAAAAAACAAAATACTGTTGAGATAGCAAACAAAGGCCCCTGTGCTGAAGTCTTGCAGAAGGGCAATTCCAGTGGTGTCTAGTTTCAGGCTAGAATGCTAAGATCATAATTTCAGGCCATCGATGGCTCTCCCAGATGTCTTTGGTCAAGTTAATCACAGTTTGCCTGAAGGTTGAGTTTTCAGGTAATCCATCATGGCATAATTGTAAATCAAGATTCCTTCTAGCTAAAAGTTGGGAGGTTTTAGAGCAGCCTGAGACTATGAACCATGAACATAAGGCCCCTAGCCTCTGTCTTTTGAGTTGTGCAACTGAAGCTAATTTCACAAATGCTGAAGAAGGCTCAAGATGTTACATGTCAAATGGACACATGAAGTGATTGTCATTTGCGTCAGTAGGAGCACATATGATGTTGTAGGACTCAGGCACACCTGGCCTTGTAATGGACCCTCCAGTGATGGAAGATTTTCATCCTAGATGGGTAGGCATTGACACCATACCTAGTGTGCCCTCCGCCAGGCACCGTGGGGGTGTGGAGTATGTCCACCGATGTCCTTGTTACTAGAGGAGAAAGCACATTTTTCTGTTTCTGTTAGCTTTTTCTCCCTAGTTCCACAAACCCCTTTAGTCTATGTTGCTTTCCTTCAGCCTGATTTTAATATTTTCCCTTATTTACACTGAATTCCAATTTAAGTTAGAAAACCTAGTATTGAAAGACCAAATCTACTTCAGAGGATCTCTAATCCTTGATGTCCAAAGTGTTACCTGCATGAAACATACACAAAATTTTATACACACACTCATACCCTATTGTATGTTCATTACTTGTATCATTTCACTTACTCCTCCACTTACCCAGTAAATTAGGTATTCTTACTGCCCCCCATCTATTTTTTTTCCAGATGAGGAAATTCAATGGTGAAATAAAACATTGTCCAGAGCCTTCTGAATTTCGCAGGTGCACAGCCAGGATTTGAACCCTGGACTGCTGGTCTTTGGAGAACACCCACACCATCAAAACTTCCGTGCATAGGCTACATGGCAATCATTATGCATTTTTATTTTTTCCATCAGCTATTCTGACCTCCTTCCATGGCACATCAGCTGGGAGTGCTCCTGAGGATTAACACGGCACTTGTTCATGCCCTGGTGTACCTCCCAGAGCTCTGGCTCATCTTAACACCACTTAGAGATGTTGCTCTGTTTCTTTCCTAACCGGAGCTTCACAACAACATCTCTTGCAACCAAGACAAAATGGAATGGTCAGAGAGGAAAATAAGAAACTGGCTTTCCTTTCATACCATGCTGTCCCAGGGGTGGTTTTAGATATGTGTGAAAGAGACTCAAAGTCTATATCCTTTGAATTAACAAAACCATGTTACTACCTGTTCATGAGGAAACAGCAGTGGTATTCGCAACACAAAGGAAAAAAAAATTAAGGCAGTTGTCTCTATGAGTTTCCCAGATCATGAAAAGTAAATGTATTTTTCCTTGCATTCTATCCAAGAATATTTGCAACAGTGGAACTCCAGCTAAAATTCAAAGTCAATTCTCAATCCCTCAAAGTTACTTTCTTCTTCTACTAAATAGGGAAGTTTATTGCTAATGACCCTGGAGAAACAGTCAGGCGGGACCACATATCTTCTGCCTCTGGTCTTGCCAGGCATTGCCAATTCATCACTGCACTTTGTTTCCCTGGGCCCTGACCCAGTCACACAAGACAGTCACTACAATCAATCAGACTAGATGCTCAAGAGGAAGCAGAGTCTACACTGCATACCTAGAATGATGCAAACAGCAATATCACAATCAGAGAGTTACTTTTTTCTAAGTGAATATTCTGTCACTGCTGTCTCTGGCACAGTTGCTCTCTCTAAACCTCCTTTTAAAATTCCTTGCTTGTGTTGTTGGGGTCAGGTGACTACAAAAGTTCATGCTTATGAGGATGCACGGGTGGTATGGAGAGTTGACTAACCCCCACTGAGAGTAAAGGAACTCCCATTCTCAATCCTCTGTCTTTTCTTCCTAAGCACCTCCTGTTTGAGGAAGTTAATATCTCAGTCAGAGAGAATTTGTTTTCATAAAGAAGTAGGAACTTTCTTGGAATCGTAAAAGTACTTCCTTGAAATAATTATTTCTGATTCAGGGCCCCTTTGCCGCTCATACATTCAGAAATCAGGAGCACTTTAACAGGATATTTTCTTGATTATATGATTTGCATGCAGGTCAATAGAGGGTAGGGGGATCTCTCTTCACCTTTGTACAAAGTTAAGGACAATCTAGTTGGAGATATTAAAATAGTTTAGTGTTCTGACCAGTCACAGACAAGGAATAAAATGTATTTGCTGTTGTGAAATTGTGTGTGTGTGTGTGTGTGTGTGTGTGTAATCTGCCAGCACAGTTGCTTAGGGAGGGGACTGGATGTACTGAGAAGAGTAATCTGCTCTCTACATCCCCTTACCTTTATTCTTTCCCCTAGGTATGCTCAGAACAAATTTATAGCCCATAGGTTAACAGGGAGCTATGTTTCTCATTGGAAGTTTCCAATGGCAGCAGAGTAAACACGCTTGCTATAAATTGGCAACTGCCTCCGATTCAGAGGTTCTGTTCTTAAGATTCACAACTGGAATGGAAAATAAGGAAGTAGCTAAATGGAAGAGGCCTCATATTGTTGCTTTATAGGGTGTTTCATTCAGCTGTTCTTCTTGGCTCTTCACAAAACAATAGTTACCTTTTCTTAATAAAAATACTCAATGAACTAGGAATAAAAGGTAACTTCCTCAACCTGATAAAGGCCATCTGTGAAAAACCCACAGCCAACATTACACTTAATGCTTTCCCCTTAAGATCAAGAAAAATACAAGGTTGTCTACTCTGGACACTTCTATTCAACACTGTACTGAGAGTTATATCCAGAATTATTAGGCAATAAAAAGAAATAAAAGACACCCAGACTGGACTGAAAGAAGTAAAACTATTTCTATTCTGAGATGACATATTCTTATATACAGAAATCCTAAGGCATCCACTAAAAAACTGTTAGAACTAGTAAATGAATTCATCAGGTTTACTGGATACAAGATCAATGTATTCGTCCATTCTCATACTGCTATAAAGAAATACCTGAGACTGGGGCCGGGTGTGGTGGTTCATGCCTATAATCCCAGCACTTTGGGAGACCAAAGCAGGTGGATCACTTGAGGTCAAGAGTTCGAGACCAGCCTGGTCAACATGGTGAAAACCCATCTGTACTAAAAATACAAAAAATTAGCTGAGCATAGTGGTGGGCACCTGTAATGCCAGCTACTTGGGAGGCTGGGGTGGGAGAACTGCTTGAGCCCAGGAGGTGAAGGTTGCAGTGAGCCAAGATCACGCCACTGCACTCCAGCCAGGGCAACAGAGTGAGACCCGGTCTCAAAAACAACAACAAAAACAAAACAAAACAAACAAACAAACAAAAAAACAACCCGAGACTGGGTAATTTTTAAATAAAAGAGTTTTCATCGGCTTATGGTTCTCCAGGCTGTACAGAAAGCATAGTGGCTTCTGCTTCTGGGGAGTCCTCAGGAAGCTTCCAATCATGGCAGAAGGCAAAGGGGAAGCAAGGCATCCCACGTGGTGGGAGCAGTACCAAGAGAAAGAGAAGCGGAAGTTGCTGCATACATTTTAACAGCCAGATCTTATGAGAACTCACTCACTATCCTGAGAGTAGTACCAAGGGAGGCTGGTGCTAAACCATTAATGAGAAATCCACTGCCATGATCCAATCACCTCCTACTAGACCCACCTCCAACACTGGGGATTACAATTCGACATGTGATTTGGTGGGAACACAGATCCAAACCGTATCAATCAATCTACAAAAATCAATTGTATTTTTGTTTTATTTATTTATTTATTTTGTATTATACTTTAAGTTCTAGGGTACATGTGCACAGTGTGCAGGTTTGTTACATATGTATACATGTGCCATGTTGCTGTGCTGCACCCATTAACTCATCATTTACATTAGGTATGTCTCCTAATGCTACCCCTCCTCACTCCCCTCTCCCCACAACAGGCCCTGGTGTGTAATGTTCCCCTTCCTGTGTCCAAGTGATCTCACTGTTCAATTCCCACCTATGAGTGAGAACATGCAGTGTTTGGTTTTCTGTTCTTGTGATAGTTTGCTGAGAATGATGGTTTCCAACTTCATCCATGTCCCTACAAAGGACACAAACTCATCCTTTTTTATGGCTGCATAGTATTCCATGGTGTATATGTGCCACATTTTCTCAATCCAGTCTGTCACTGATGGACATTTGGGCTGATTCCAAGTCTTTGCTATTGTGAATAGTGCTGCAATAAACATACGTGTGCATGTGTCTTTATAGCAGCATGATTTATAGTCCTTTGGGTATATACCCAGTAATGGGATCGCTGGGTCAAATGGTATTTCTAGTTCTAGATCCTTGAGGCATTGCCACACTGTTTTCCACAATGGTTGAACTAGTTTACAGTCCCACCAACAGTGTTAAAGTGTCCCTATTTCTCCACACCCTCTCCAGCACCTGTTGTTTCCTGACTTTTTAATGATTGCCATTCTAACTGGTGTGAGATGGTATCTCATTGTGGTTTTGATTTGCATTTCTCTCACGGTGAGTGATGATGAGCATTTTTTCATGTGTCTGTTGGCTGTATACATGTCTTCTTTTGAGAAGTGTCTGTTCATATCCTTTGCCCACTTTTTGATGGGGTTGTTTGTTTTTTTCTTGTAAATTTGATTGAGTTCTTTGTAGGTTCTGAATATTAGCCCTTTGTCAGATGAGTAGATTGCAAAAATTTTCTCCCATTCTGTAGGGTGCCTGTTCACTCTGATGGTAGTTTCTTTTCCTGTGCAGAAGCACTTTAGTTTAATTAGATCTCATTTGTCTATTTTGGCTTTTGTTGCCATTGCTTTTGGTGTTTTAGACATGAAGTCCTTGCCCATGCCTATGTCCTGAGTGGTATTACCTAAGTTTTCTTCTAGGGTTTTTATGGTTTTAGGTCTAACATTTAAGTCTCTAATCCATCTGGAATTAATTTTCGTATAAGGAGTAAGGAAAGGATCCAGTTTCAGCTTTCTACTTATGGCTAGCCAATTTTCCCAGCACAATTTATTAAATAGGGAATCCTTTCCCCATTTCTTGTTTTTGTCAGGTTTGTCAAAGATCAGATGGCTGTAGATGTGTGGTATTATTTCTGAGGGCTCTCTTCTGTTCCATTGGTCTATATCTCTGTTTTGGTACCAGTACCATGCTGTTTTGGTTACTGTAGCCTTGTAGTACAGTTTGAAGTCAAGTAGGGTGATGTCTCCAGCTTTGCTCTTTCGGCTTAGGATTGTCTTGGCAATGCAGGCTCTTTTTTGGTTCCATATGAACTTTAAAGCAGTTTTTTCCAATCTGTGAAGAAAGTCATTGGTAGCTTAATGGGGATGGCATTGAATCTATAAATTACCTTGGGCAGTATGACCATTTTCAAGATACTGATTCTTCCTATCCATGAGCATGGTATGTTCTTCCATTTGTTTGTGTCCTCTTTGATTTCACTGAGCAATGGTTTGTAGTTCTCCTTGAAGAGGTCCTTCACATCCCTTGTAAGTTGGATTCCTATTTTATTCTCTTTGAAGCAATTGTGAATGGGAGTTCATTCATGATTTGGCTCTCTGTTTGTCTGTTATTGGTGTATAGGAATGTGTGTGATTTTTGCACATTTATTTTGTATCCTGAGACTTTGCTGAAGTTGCTTATCAGCTTAAGGAGATTTTGGGCTGAGACAATGGGGTTTTCTAAATATACAATCATGTCATCTGCAAACAGGGACAATTTGACTTCTTCTTTTCCTAATTGAATACCCTTTATTTCTTTCTCTTGCCTGATTGCCCTGGCCAGAACTTCCAACACTATGTTGAATAGGAGTGGTAAGAGAGGGCATTCCTGTCTTGTGCCAGTTTTCAAAGGGAATGCTTCCAGTTTTTGCCCATTCAGTGTGATATTGGCTGTGGGTTTGTCATAAATAGCTCTTATTATTTTGAGATACGTTCCATCAATACCAAATTTATTGAGAGTTTTTAAGCATGAAGGGCTGTTGAATTTTGTCAAAGGCCTTTTCTGCATCTATTGAGATAATCACATGGTTTTTGTCTTTGGTTCTGTTTATATGCTGGATTACGCTTATTGATTTACATATGTTGAACCAGCCTTGCATCCCAGGGATGAAGCCCACTTGATCATGGTGGGTAAGCTTTTTGATGTGCTGCTGGATTCGGTTTGCCAGGATTTTATTGAGGATTTTTGCATCAATGTTCATCAGAGATATTGGTCTAAAATTCTCTTTTTTTGTTGTGTCTTTGCCAGGCTTTGGTATCAGGACGATGTTGGCCTCATAAAATGAGTTAGGGAGGATTCCCTCTTTTTCTATTGATTGGAATAGTTTCAGAAGGAATGGTACCAACTCCTCCTTGTACCTCTGGTAGAATTCGGCTGTGAATCCGTCTGGTCCTGGACTTTTTTTGGTTGGTAGGCTATTAATTATTGCCTCAATTTCAGAGCCTGCTATTGGTCTATTCAGGGATTCAACTTCTTCCTGGTTTAGTCTTGGGAGAGTGTATGTGTCCAGGAATTTATTCATTTCTTCTAGGTTTTCTAGTTTACTTGTGTAGAGGTGTTTATAGTATTCTCTGATGGTAGTTTGTATTTCTCTGGGGTTGGTGGTGATATCCCCTTTATCATTTTTTATTGCATCTATTTGATTCTTCTCTCTTTTCTTCTTTATTCATCTTGCTAGCGGTCTATCAATTTTGTTGATCTTTTCAAAAAACCAGCTCCTGGATTCATTGATTTTTTAGAGGGTTTTTTGTGTCTCTATCTCCTTCAGTTCTGCTCTGATCTTAGTTATTTCTTGCCTTCTGCTAGCTTTTGAATGTGTTTGCTCTTGCTGCTTTAGTTCTTTTAATTGTGATGTTAGGGTGTCAAGTTTAGATCTTTCCTGCTTTCTCTTGTGGGCATTTAGTGCTATAAATTTCCCTCTACACACTGCTTTAAATGTGTCCCAGAGATTCTGGTATGTTGTGTCTTTGTTTTCATTGGTTTCAGAAATAAAGAACATCTTTATTTCTGCCTTCATTTCGTTATGTAGCCAGTAGTCTTTCAGGAGCAGGTTGTTCAGTTTCCATGTAGTTGAGTGGTTTTCATTGAGTTTCTTAGTCCTGAGCTCTAGTTTGATTGCACTGTGGTCTGAGAGACAGTTTGTTATAATTTCTGTTCTTTTACATTTGCTGAGGAGTGCTTTACTTCCAACTATGTGGTCAATTTTGGAATAAGTGTGATGTGGTGCTGAGAAGAATGTATATTCTGTTGATTTGGGGTGGAGAGTTCTGTAGATGTCTATTAGGTCTGCTTGGTGCAGAGTCGAGTTCAATTCCTGGATATCCTTGTTAACTTTCTGTCTCGTTGATCTGTCTAATGTTGACAGTGGGATGTTAAAGTCTCCCATTATTATTGTATGGGAGTCTAAGTCTCTTTGTAACTCTCTAATGACCTGATTTATGAATCTGGGTGCTCCTGTATTGGGTGCATATGTATTTAGGATGTTTAGCTATTCTTGTTGAATTGATCCCTTTACCATTATGTAATGGTCTTCTTTGTCTCTTTTGATCTTTGTTGGTTTAAAGTCTCTTTTATCAGAGACTAGGATTGCAACCTCTGCCTTTTTTTTGTTTTCCATTTGCTTGGTAGATCTTCCTCCATCCCTTTATTTTGAGCCTATGTATGTCTCTGCATGTGAGATGGGTCTCCTGAATACAGCAAACTGATGGGTCTTGACTCTTTATCCAATTTGCCAGCCTGTGTCTTTTAATTGGACCATTTAGTCCATTTACATTTAAGGTTAATATTGTTATGTGTGAACTTGATCCTGTCATTATGATATTAGCTGGTTATTTTGCTCGTTAGTTGATGCAGTTTCTTCCTAGCATCGATGGTCTTTACATTTTGGCATGGTTTTGTAATGGCTGGTACCGATTGTTCCTTTCCATGTTTAGTGCTTCCTTCAGGATCTCTCGTAGGGCAGGGCTGGTGGTGACAGAATCTCTAAGCATTTGCTTGTCTGTAAAGGATTTTATTTTTCCTTCACTTATGAAACTTAGTTTGGCTGGATATGAAATTCTGGGTTGAAAATTCTTTTCTTTAAGATTGTTGAATATTAGCCCCCACTCTCTTCTGGCTTGGAGAGTTTCTGCCGAGAGATCTGCTGTTAGTCTGATGGGCTTCCCTTTGTGGGTAACCTGACATTTCTCTCTGGCTGCCCTTAAGATTTTTTCCTTCATTTCAACTTTGGTGAATCTGACAATTATGTGTCTTGGAGTTGCTCTTCTCAAGGAGTATCTTTGTGGCATTCTCTGTATTTCCTGAATTTGAATGTTGGCCTGCCTTGCTAGGTTGGGGAAGTTCTCCTGGATAATATCCTGCAGAGTGTTTTCCAACTTGGTTCCATTCTCCCTGTCACTTTCAAGCACCCCAATCAGATGTAGATTTGATCTTTTCACAAAATCTCATATTTCTTGGAGGCTTTGTTCATTTCTTTTTACTCTTTTTTCTCTAAACTTCTCTTCTCACTTCATTTCATTCATTTGATCTTCAGTCACTGGTACTGTTTCTTCCAGATGATCGAGTCGGTTACTGAAGCTTGTGCATTTGTCACATAGTTCTCGTGTCATGGTTTTCATCTCTATCCGTTCGTTTATGGACTTCTCTGCATTGGTTATTCTAGTTATCCATTCTTCCATTCTTTTTTCAAGGTTTTTAGTTTCTTTGCACTGGGTACGTAGTTCCTCCTTCGGCTCTGAGAAGTTTGATTGACTGAAGCTTTCTTCTCTCAACTCATCAAAGTCATTCTCCGTCCAGCTTTGTTCTGTTGCTGGTGATGAGCTGCGTTCCTTTGATGGGGGAGATGCGCTCTGAGTTTTTGAATTTCCAGCTTTTCTTCACTGCTTTTTCCCCATCTTTGTGGTTTTATCTACCTTTGGTCTTTGATGATGGTGACGTACTGATGGGGTTTTGGTGTGGGTGTCCTTTCTGTTTGTTAGTTTTCCTTCTAACAGTCAGGACCCTCAGCTGCAGGTCTGTTGGAGTTTGCTTGAGGTCCACTCCAGATCCTGTTTGCCTGGGTATCAGCAGCGGAGGCTGCAGAAGATAGAATATTGCTCAACAGCGAGTGTTGCTGTCTGATTCTTGCTCTGGAAGCTTCATCTCAGAGGTGTACCCAGCCATGTGAGGTGTGAGGTGTCAGTCTGCACCTAGTGGGGGATGTCTCCCTGTTAGGCTACTCAGGGGTCAGGGACCCACTTGAGCAGGCAGTCTGTCTGTTCTCAGATCTCAATCTCCTTCCTGGGAGAACCACTGCTCTCTTCAAAGCTGTCAGACAGGGACATTTACATCTGCAGAGGTTTCTGCTGCTTTTTGTTTAGCTATGCCCTGTCCCCAGAGGTGGAGTCTACAGAGACAGGCAGGCCTCCTTGACCTGCGGTGAGCTCCACCCAGTTCAAGCTTCCCAGCGGCTTTGTTTACCTACTTAAACCTCAGCAATGTTGGGTGCCCCTCTCCCAGCCTCGTTGCCACCTTGCAGTTAGATCTCAGACTGCTGTGCTACCAATAAGGGAGGCTCCGTGGGCATGGGACCCTCTGGGCCAGGTGTGGGATATAATCTCCTGGTGTGCTGTTTGCTAAGACCCTTGGTAAAGCGCAGTATTAGGGTGGGAGTTACCTGATTTTCCAGGTGTTGTGTGTCTCAGTTTCCCTTGGCTAGGAAAAGGAATTCCCTTCTCCCTTGTGCTTCCCAGGTGAGGCGATGCCTTGCCCTGCTTCAGCTCTTGCTGGTTGGACTGCACCCACTGACCAGCACCAACTGTCTGACATGCCCCAGTGAGATGAACCCAGTACCTCAGTTGAAAATGCAGAAATCACCCATCTTCTGTGTTGCTCACGCTGGGAGCTGGAGGCTGGAGCTGTTCCTATTCAGCCATCTTAGGCACCTGGTCCTCAATTGTATTTTTATACACTAACAATGAACAATCTAAAAATAAAATAATGAAAGCAATTCCATTTTCAAAAGCATTAAAAAAAAAAAAAACTAAAACTAAGAACAAATTTAACCAAGGACACGAAATACTTATGCAGTGAAAATTATAAAATATAATTTAAAAAAAGAAAGAATATTAAATAAATGTAAAACAATCCCCTGTTCATGGATTAGAAGACTTACTACTGTTAAGATGGCAAAGTTCCCCAATTGATCTACAGGTTCAGTAAAATTCCAGCTTTCTTTTTTTGCAGAAATTGACAAGCTCATCCTAAAATTTGTATGAAGATTACCTGGAGTTAGCCAAACTCGAGGTTTAGGACACAGTCCTCTATGAGACTACCCTAACCCAGACAGCAGTTGCAAGTTCAGAAGTCCCCAAGTCCATCCTCACTTCTCACAAACTGGATTAAAATTCAAGAGTTTCTACAACTACCTTTGAGTTTGAGAAACTTTGATAACTTTCTGGAATGACTCACAGAACACAAGAAAATGCTGTACTTATGACAACAGCTTCATTTCCACAAATAAAGAAGTATTTTAATTATATATAAATTAGAACCAGCCAAAGGAGGAGAGACATGAAAAAAAGTCTGAGAGGATTCCAAATGTGTAGCTTCCATCTTCCTTAGGATGTGCCACCCTTTAGGCATTGAAATGTGCTCCTACTCACTCAAAATGAATTGCCAACCAGAGAAGTTCACCATTGTTTATTTAAGCTTCAGTGTCCAGAGTTCTTACTGAGGCTTCTTTATATAAGTATAATTGATGGAAACATTGGCCACATGGTTGAACTCAATCTCTAACCTCCCATCTCCCCCAGATCAGGTATGCTCTAACATGGCTCAAAGCCTCAGCCTTCTCATCATATGCTTGGTCTTTCTGGCATGGACAGTCCCCATCTTGAGTCATTTTCTTACCACAAACTATCTAAAGACTCATTTTGAGTGACGTTGTCAGCACAAACTAACAGGTGTGGTCCAAAGGCCCACAATGAATAACAAAGAAACCACTATTTCTTGAGAAATTCCAAGGGCTCAGAGGTTATCTCCCAGGAATTGAGGACAAAGGCCAGCCACACTCTTTATTATACAGAAATGGAAAGGACTCATAATATCCAAAATAGTGCTGAAAAAAAGAATAAAAAGGAATCACAATTTTCAATTTCAAAACTTACTGTAAAGCTACAATAATCAAAAGAGTGCGATACTGGTATAAAACATATACCAATGGAATAAAATTGAGAATCCAGAAAATATTCTCACATTTATGGCCAACTGATTTTCTACAAAATCAGGGATGTCAAGACAATTCAATGAGAAAGCATAGTCTTTTCAACAAATAATGCTGGGAAAACTGCCTATCCACATGCAAAAGAATAAAGTTGGACCCCTACCTCACAACATATAAGAATTCACTCAAATGGATCAAAGAACTAAATGTGACAACAAAAATTATAAAAACTTAGCAAAAAACACAGGGGTGAATCTTTGTGACTTTACATGATACCAGAAGTCTAAACTACGGCATCAAAAGCAGAGGAAAAGTTGATAAATCAACCTCAATCAAAATGTAAACCCCTGTGATTCAAATAATAGCATCAAGAAAGTGAAAAGACAAACCACAGGATGGGGAAAACATATTCATGTTCTCTGATAAAGAACTTGAATGCATAATATATAAATAACATTTATAATCCAACAACAAAAGAACAAATAACCCAATTTTAAAATAAGTAAGGGATTTCAATTGATATTTCTTCAAAGAGTATGTCCAAATGACTAACAAGCACATGAAAGGACGCTCAACACCATTAGTCTCTATGGAAATGTAAATCAAAACCACCAACAGACACTACTTCACAACTATGAAGAAGGCTAAAATTTTAAAAAATGTGTTTATGAAGATATGAAGAAATTAGAGGTCTCATACATTGCTGTTTGAATTGTAAAATAGTGCACTCACTCTGAAAACAGTTTGGAAGTTTCTCAAACTGCTGAATATGTATAGAGTTATCACACGATCCAGCATTTCCATTCCCTGGTATACACCCAAGAGAACTGAAAACACATGTTCATACAAAAACTTGTAAATGAGTGTTCATGGCAGCATTGTTCATAATTGTCAATACGTAGAAACAATCCAAATGTCCTTCAACTGACAAGTGGACAAACAAAATGTGGTCTATCCACACACAATGGAATATTATTTAGCCATAAAAAGGAATGAAATACTGATACATGGTACAACATGGCTGAACTTTTAAAATCATTATGCTAAACGAAAGAAGCCGGACACAATAAGCCACATTATATGATTACACTTATGTGAAAAGTCAAAAAATATGCAAATCCATAGAGATGAAAAGCAGATTAGTGTTGCCAGGGGTTGGAGGAGGAGGCATTGTGGAGTGTCTCTGAAAGGGTACAGAATTTCTTTGCAGGGTGATAAAAATGTCCTACAATGAGACATAGGTGATGACTGTACAACTTTTTGAATATATTAAACAACAATGAATTGTGTATTTTAAAATAGTGTATATTAATTATATCTCAATAAAGCTGATATTAAATAAGAATTGCTTCCTGAGGCAACCATACGTCTTCATTTAGAACATCAACACTGTTTTCATTTCCTTCTTTTTCAAAGAACATTAACATCATAATTAGAACATTTGTGACTTCTTTATGCACACTGTACATCTCTAGTTTGTGATATCTAGTGGCTCCTATTTTTCATGTTGATTTCATTTAGAAATAGGAAGCTCTGCTCCTGGAAAAACCTGGTTTAGTTTAAACCACTTAGCATTCAATAGTATTTTTATAAGAAAAAGATTTGTCCAATTATCCTTTTTTTCACCTGTTATCAAATTCCAGGTACTACTGTGCTAAGCTCTTATATGAGGAACTAAATCTTTTTTTTATTATTATTATACTTTAAGTTCTAGGGTATATGTGCACAACGTGCAGGTTTGTTACATATGTATACTTGTGCCATGTTGGTGTGCTGCACCCATCAACTTGTCAGCACCCATCAACTCGTCATTTACATCAGGTATAACTCCCAATGCCATCCCTCTCCTTTCCCCCCTCCCCATAATAGACCCTGGTGTGTGATGTTCCCCTTCCCGTGTCCAAGTGATCTCATTGTTCAACTCCCACCTATAAGTGAGAACATGCGGTGTTTGGTTTTCTGTTCTTGCGATAGTTTGCTGAGAATGATGGTTTCCAGCTGCATGAGGAACAAGAGTTACACAGGTAAACGAATCTATTCACATAATCTATATATGGAAGTGAATTTATTTTGTAGTTCATGAAGTAATTGAAAGGTTTTTATCAAGAAAGTGACATGTTGAGATTTCCTTGAAATCTAGCACTCTGGCTTCTCTGTGAAAAATACATTGAGACGGTCAAGAGTAAAGACAAGAGGAAGGACGAGTCTATTTCAATGGTCCAGGTGAGACATCATGAAGGCCTGAACTGGGCAAGGGGAGTAGATTTAGAGGAGGCTTTAAGAAACAACTTGGAAGTATTATTAGGAAGTGAGAAGGATCATAGCTCTATTAAAATTTCCAGATTCATAGCAGTTCAGCTCAGCAATCCCATTACTATGTATATATTTAAAGGAAAATAAATCATTCTACCAAAAAGACACATGCACCTGTATATTTATTGCAGCAGTATTCACAATAGCAAAGACATGGAACCAACCCAAGTACCCATCAATACTGGATTGGATTTTTTTTAAATGTGGTACAAATATACCACGAAATACTACACAGCCATAAAAAAAACACACAAAATCATGTACTTTGCAACAACATGGAAGCAGCTGGAGGCCATTGTCCTAAGCAAACTAACACAGAAACAGAAAACCCAGCATGGCATGTTCTCACTTGTAAGTAGGACCTAAACACTGGGCACACATGAACATAAAGATGGAAACAGCAGACACTGAGGACTACTAGAGAGGGGAGAGAGGAAGGGAAGCCAGAGTTGAGAAATGCCTAAGGGGTACTATCCTCACCACTGAAGGACAGGTTCAATTCTACTCTAAACCTCAGCATCACACAATATACTTTTGTAACAAACTTACACATGTACACCCAGAACCTAAAATAAAAATTGAAAAGAAAAAAAAATAAATGAATGAATGAAACTAATTTATTAAGCACTAAAATAAAATTTTATGGTTCATAACATTGAGAGGCCCCCTGCATAAGTATCCCCAAAAGGGAAAGGCAATACAGGAGGAGGTGCTGGGTTAGGGCAGAAAAGGAGGGCATGGAGGGCTTCAGTTGTGGGATGAAGACATGATCAATTACTGTATCCATTTCAAATAGAAATAAACAAGTACATAACATACAAGTGTAACCGTAAAAGGGCAAAATTCTGTATCATTTCAGGTATTGACCCCAGGGTTACTCTTGTCTCCCTACTGCTTGGTATTTGTGTTCTATGTCTGTTGATTTCTGGCTGATAAGAACGAATCTTTGTGATAAAACAAAGCAGAACACAACACAGTTTTACTCCTCAGAAGCTGTCTGCATGTGCTTTTCGATTTTTCTGACCAAATCTCATTTCTCTGCACAGTCTGCTTATGCCTACTTCTCTCATGTTCTCTGTGCTTGCCCCTCCTTTGTTCTCTTTCCTTCTTTAAGGGCCAACTTTCTCCTTCTGCTTCTCTTTCCCCTTTTGTAGGGGACTCATCTGAGGCCTGTGTGTCTGCCTAAGTTCTTTCTACTCAACCTGCCTCTTAGTGCTGACTTTAATGCAAGTCAGCAATGTAATTCCCTTTCCACTCTGCTATAGGGAAGCAGAACATTTTGCAGTACACTGCATCCAGATTAATTAAAATTAAATCATCATATATAAATGACAACTAAAGTAATACAGCAAATCTAGTTAGCAGCACAGCTTATTTGATGACTGCCATAAACTCTATTTGAAATAACTTTTTATACTTACCTGGCAGGGGAGATAACATGATCATAAAGAAACTTGTAGAGTTATACTCTGAGTTCTTTAAGAAGTGGAGCAGCACATTCTAGATGTTACAGCTTGTTCCAGAGCTATTTGGCTTGTTCTGGATGGCAAATGACCTTGGTTCATCACCACTGAAAGGCAACTTTCTCTGATTAGAAAAAGACACTTATCCTAACACTCAGTACAGTTCCTCTAAATATTTACAAGAGAAAAACCATACCCAGTTGAATTTTGCTGCCTACCCCAGGAGAATGTTTGGGAAATTAAACATAATTAAGCAAATTGATCTCTTAGGATGATTATTTGATTCAAGTGAGCTGGGGCGAGGCCCTGTGATTGACGGTGTGAAGTGTAATATAATGGAAAGGAACTGGAATGGAAGTCAGAAAGGCAGGTCTGGAAGAAAAACTGTGTCTCCAGTCAGCTGCAGTTACCACAGGCCACTCAAACTCATGGATCTGCTCCCTCAAAAATTCCTGCAAAAGGCAGAGATTATACCGGATAGTTCTTCCATCATTTACTTCTCTAATCCATGTATCTGATTCCAGAATCGTGGGTTCAATGCTTTCCCTGTGTCACTCTGGTATAGTTGGGTGATAGGATTTCTACTCAGCCTGCCCCTGGGCACTAGAACATGATCAGGTGTCAGCAGACTTTTCTATGAGATGATGTTCTATGTGTCTATCGTGATGAGCAGTTATGTTTCCATCACAGCAAATAGAAATGTGACCTATGTTTGACCATAATCATAGCTAAATCTCTCTTAGCTAATTAATGTCAACGTTATATCTTATGCTGTGATTATTAACATACTGTAATATGTCTAAAAGTTAAATTATTTTGCTTCTCTGGGATGTCTTTTGTCTGGAGGGTGGTGGGGAAGCCTAGATGGGGAAGGTAGGTGTGATATCCTGGGATTTATTGTGATAGTTCCTCTTATCCTGTGTTTCCCATGATGATTATGATATACCAGCCTAGGTAGGAACTTCTGCACATTTTAAAGCTCAACCATCTTTTTAAAAATTACGAGGCCAGGCACAGTGGCTCATATCTGTAATCCTAGCAATTTGGGAGGCAGAGACAGGTGAATCCCTTGAGCTCAAGAGTTTGAGACCAGCCTGGGCAACATGGTGAAACCCCATCTCTACAAAAAAAAAATACAAAAAAATTATCCAGGTTTGGTGGCGGGTGCCTGTAATCCCAGCTACTTGGGGGACTGACATGGGAGGATATCTTGAGCTCAGGAGGTTAAGGCTGCAGTGAGCCAAGATGGCATCACTGCACTCCAGGCTGGGTGACAGAGTGAGACTTTGTCTCAAAAAAAAAAGATAAACGTTTCAGACATGCAAAAGAATATAAAGACTTACATAATGACTACTCTTGTAGTAACCATCCACCTTAAGAATGAAACCTTACCAATACAGGTGAGCTGCCCATGGCCCCTCCCAGCTGTATTCCTCTCTCTCTCTGAAGGGCTCATTATCTGGTAGGGTTTTTTTTCTTTTTTTTCTTTTTTTTCTTTTTTCTTTTTTTTTAATTTATTTATTATTATTATACTTCAAGTTGTAGGGTACATGTGCATAACGTGCAGGTTTGTTACATATGTATACTTGTGCCATGTTGGTGTGCTGCACCCATCAACTCGTCATTTACATCAGGTATAACTCCCAATGCATTCCCTCCCCCCTCCCCCCTCCCCATGATAGGCCCCGGTGTGTGATGTTCCCCTTCCTGAGTCCAAGTGATCTCATTGTTCAGTTCCCACCTATGAGTGAGAACATGCGGTGTTTGGTTTTCTGTTCTTGTGATAGTTTGCTAAGAATGATGGTTTCCAACTTCATCCATGTCCCTACAAAGGACACAAACTCATCCTTTTTTATGGCTGCATAGTATTCCATGGTGTATATGTGCCACATTTTCTTAATCCAATCTGTCACTGATGGACATTTGGGTTGATTCCAAGTCTTTGCTATTGTGAATAGTGCTGCAATAAACATACGTGTGCACGTGTCTTTATAGCAGCATGATTTATAATCCTTTGGGTATGTACCCAGTAATGGGATGGCTGGGTCATATGGTACATCTAGTTCTAGATCCTTGAGGAATCGCCATACTGTTTTCCATAATGGTTGAACTAGTTTACAATCCCACCAACAGTGTAAAAGTGTTCCTATTTCTCCACACCCTCTCCAGCACCTGTTGTTTCCTGACTTTTTAATGATTGCCATTCTAACTGGTGTGAGATAGTATCTCATTGTGGTTTTGATTTGCATTTCTCTGATGGCCAGTGATGATGAGCATTTTTTCATGTGTCTGTTGGCTGTATGAATGTCTTCTTTTGAGAAATGTCTGTTCATATCCTTTGCCCACTTTTTGATGGGGTTGTTTGTTTTTTTCTTGTAAATTTGTTTGAGTTCTTTGTAGGTTCTGGATATTAGCCCTTTGTCAGATGAGTAGATTGCAAAAATTTTCTCCCATTCTGTAGGTTGCCTGTTCACTCTGATGGTAGTTTCTTTTGCTGTGCAGAAGCTCTTTAGTTTAATTAGATCCCATTTGTCAATTTTGACTTTTGCTGCCGTTGCTTTTGGTGTTTTAGACATGAAGTTTTTGCCCATGCCTATGTCCTGAATGGTACTACCTAGGTTTTCCTCTAGGATTTTTATGGTATTAGGTCTAACATTTAAGTCTCTAATCCATCTTGAATTAATTTTCATATAAGGAGTAAGGAAAGGATCCAGTTTCAGCTTTCTACTTATGGCTAGCCAATTTTCCCAGCACCATTTATTAAATAGGGAATCCTTTCCCCATTTCTTGTTTCTCTCAGGTTTGTCAAAGATCAGATGGCTGTAGATGTATGGTATTATTTCTGAGGACTCTGTTCTGTTCCATTGGTCTGTATCTCTGTTTTGGTACCAGTACCATGCTGTTTTGGTTACTGTAGCCTTGTAGTATAGTTTGAAGTCAGGTAGTGTGATGCCTCCAGCTTTGTTCTTTTGACTTTTCTTTTTTTTAACTAAATCTTACCTAAAACTCCTTTATGCAGAAGGCATGAAAGCTAAATGTCAGCATAAATAAGGACAATAAAGATGTTTGACAGAGAAAAGAATGTTTCATCTGTGATTGTGGATGATGACTGGTGTCTTTAAATACCCGTATCATTTATTTATGGATCGTCTTACCTAATGATACATCAGAAATATCCTGCAAGGATAGGCCACCATGTTTTCAGTCTTTATCCTATTACTAGCTATTTAGATTGTTTCCAGCTCCTTAATAAAGTAAACAATGTTCTAATAATCCTATGTGTGTGCAGATAGATGGACAGATAGATGAATGGATAAGAAGATGGATGATAGATATAGATAGATGAGACATAGAGAGAGATAGATGATAGATAGATAGATAGATAGATAGATAGATAGATAGATAGATAGATCCATTCTAATGTACTGAGACATTTTATTTCTAATGGAAGGATTCCCCCAAAGTGTAGGTGCTAGGTCAAATACAGTATGTATTTTTAATTTTAATAGAGATTGTCAGAGTTTTCCATAAGGCATTAATTTGAAATTGAAGTTTTCTACACTTGAAGCACAGTTATGGAATGTTTGAGTTTCTTGAAACATTTTGAAAACCATTGGACCTAGGATTTTCAGCTATTTTGTTTACCATGGCTGCCTATGTGGCCTTTGAGAAATGTGAAACTGTAAAATATCTTTATTGTCCTATGATACAAAACAGAGAAAGAAAAATACCTAGCTGGATGCTAGAAAATGGAGCTAAGGCCTGACTTCCTGACTTCCTAGACAGTTTCTGGTTAGAAAAATGGAAATAGGTCCCAATCAGGGAGGAAATAGAGCATTTATTTGATGCTGCATTTCAGTACAAGCATTACAATATGCCAAGTAATGGATGAAAGCCCTTTGTGATTATTTAATGAAGACACGGAATTCTGTGGAGTTCTGCTTCTTATGTGAATAAGAGACCCTCCAGCAACACAATATTTCAGCTTCCATTTGTGCAAAATTAGATGAAACAAGTTACTTTAAAAATAAACAACAACAAAAAATCACAACTCAGAATCATGCATTATTCTCAAAAGTAACTTCCTAAAGTCAGTGTGAGCAAGACTAGATGAAATGAAATCACTGTGAAATAAAGTCTAGAATGTATTCTTTGCAGAAAATTAATTCTAGGTCATAGGAAAGACTCAGTCTTAATTAATAAAACAAATTTGAACAAAATCAGAATGTGCAGCAATTTGTATCTGCTGCTCTGGACTTTTGGGTCTCCTTTGAACTCTGGCCTTACATATTCTGATGGATTTTCTTCATAAGCCCTTATATTCTCACGGAGTAGGCTAACGGCCTTTTGAACAAGCACAAGAATTTCCCCCTTTGCAGTCACCACATATGTAGGCAGTACATCTCTAGCAAATCTCCAAACCATCCCAGACAAAGTAAATCCTAGAAAAGAAGAAAGGAAGAAGGGGTGGGGAGGGCAAGAATCTTCCCCTGAGCAAACCTTCAATGCTCAATAGTTAGACTTAATGTTGCGGTGGCATTGGAGGCAAAAAAAAAAAACAAAAACACTCCTAACTTGAACTGCTAAGAGTTTTTTAAAAGAAAGAAAAAAAAAAAGAAAGAAAGAAAGAGGCAGAAAGAAAGAGGCAGAAAGAAAGAAGCAGAAAGAAAAAGAGAAAGAGAAAGAAAGAAAGAAAGAAAGAAAGAAAGAAAGAAAGAAAGAAAGAAAGAAAAGAAAGAAAGAAAGAAGTTAAAAAAAACAACTAAGCCATGTAAGCAAGCAAACAAACAAAAAAGGATAAAGGGAAATGTTGGGATGCTTTCAATCAAGCCCTTTTAGATCAATTAACACTGTTGTTTATTTAATCTCCAAATTCCATCACATGTGGCAGGCAGGAGTGCTGTTCTTCTTTTCAACTGAAACAGTGCAAAACATAGTCTGAATTCAAGGAAATCCTGCCAAAATCCCTGGCAATGTATCACTTTTTTAAACCCTGTTTTGCTTTTGTGCTCATGGTAACGTTTGCAGCTGTCGAGCGTGGCTTCGGGCTGTCTGACTCCCTTGAGAGAATTTATGTGTTTTTCTACTTCCTTTCCTTATTAGGAGGCAGGAATCTGCGACACCTATTAGAACAAGTATGCATAAAGGGTAATGACCATGCGATTTATTAGTGGTCTGTTCTTCCTCAAATGAGCTCTCAGCCCCTGTTCGGCAAGGGCCATGCCCAGGTTTGAACTGGCCTCCGCTTTCTCGACAGCAGGTGGGCAGAGTGGCTTTAGTCAAGGGGACAAGGAAAGATGCTGGCCTCTGGGAAAAGCCGGTTCTTTCTTCCACACCAAGGCATGGAAAACAAACTGGAGTGTCAAGGTTTGGATTTAACGAATATGAAGTATTAGCTGACAAAGGTGAATGAGATCGAAATAGAAACATGAGCTAGATTTTCATAATAGCTCTGTGGCAGGAAAAAGGCTCCCAGAACCCTTTTTTGTTCTTTTTAAAATGGTAGAATGTAGGGATGATTTTGTTCCTAGAGGTCTGGGATAGGGGAATGAGCCTTTCCTAGGAAAGCATGGGAATTCCTCTTTCCTCTGTTTCCAAGGAGTAAAAAAGTTGCCATTTGGGGAAAGGGATGACTTCAAGAAGCTAAAAGTGGGCTCGTCTGCAGCGGACCTCTCACAAAAACGTTCAAACAAGGAGTCAGGAAAGAAGCTGCAGGTTTTAATAAAATCCACACATCAGCCTGAAAACAGTGGGCCAACTACACCTCTGTCCAGCCTCCTGCTAAGGTTTGGAGTCCAGACGGAAAGTTCAGGAGAACAAAATGCTTGGGGCCAAATTCATTTTCTGCGAAAATCACCAGTATGTTCAAGAAAACGTAATCCATATGTTTTTGATTCATTCATCAAAACGTTTCAGTGAGCCACTGGTGTCCACAAAGTTTGTCGGGCCATTCTTCTTCAAGGCAGAAAATCATGTTTGGCCACAGAAGGTGGATTCTAACCACAGAAAGGGCAGGTTCAACTTGAAACTCACTCTCAAGGTGTGAGTGGGCTCTACCTTGAAAACGTCTAATTAGCTCTACTGAGAAATACCAGGAAGAAAAATGAATACATTTTCCTCATGCAGTTTTTAGGGTGGGGATAGTAACTGGGGGAAGACAAGGGATCAATGTTCTTCTGAGCTTTTAAGTATGACCAATATTGTGAGATGAAGAAAATTCTCTCAATTACCCTTAGTCTGTTGAGAAAGTTAAAACTTCTCCATAATCAGTTTTTGCTTTTTTTTCTCATGAACTCTCAAAGACTCTTCTCCTCTCACATCATCTATGATCTCCTACTGGATAGATTTATTTTTACATTCCCCTAGTACAGTATCTGAAACATTCTAGTAGGCACCCAATGAATGTTGACCAGAACTGAAACAACAAATATATTTCTTTCCTATACTGATCAATACATAACATTTTGCTTCCAGCTTGGGTGCAGTTATATCCAATAGCTTGTAGTGTTAAAGTCAGAGAATAGGCATTCTGTGTTGAGAAAATAAAAATGATACATAGACCTAATGGTGCAGATAAGTTGACAGGAAGATAAGGCTGGAAAGCACACTAATTAGTTCCCCTCTTCTACTGGGGTCCTCTGGCATTTTTCATTTGGAGCATGCACTGGAATAAAGAAGGAAGGGACCTACTTCAGGCTTTGTCCAGAGTCATAGCAGAAGGAGAACATTTCATTACCGTGCTTCATGCAGCTCACCCGGGTCCCCCGACACATTCACTCTGAACTGCATAAATCTCTCCGTAAGCAGCAAATGAGACCCATGCTTGGGTTTCTGACTAAACTTCTGGCTTCTTTTCACATTTTGCGCAGTCATTTCAAGTGAGCTAGCCAAAGCTGCTAATTAAACAGAGAATGATTTATTTCATAAGTTTTCTTTTCCCTCAGGAAACATAACTCAACTCCAGGCACAGCTAGTTTACCTCGCCCTAGTCAATAAATTACACCCACCTCATTAATAGTTAATTAGGAAAACTGGAAACCCCTTGACAAAACCTCAAGAAGGAAAGGGTCAGCCAGCTCCAAGCCAGAAATGTACAATAAGCCTGATCTGATGCTCCTCTGGTGCTCCCAGGCCCAGGTGCCCAGCCCTGAGTGGGAGCCTTGGCTTCTCCCTGTGTGCTTAGGAAGCTCATTCTGCCCCGCACTGCCCTCCTGAAGTGAATCTTACATGCATGTCGTCTTTGTGAGGCAGGGGATGAAAACCCTGTCTTTAACCTTCTTTTAAAACTGTTAAGAATTTTTTTTTTAATTATGGCAACAAAAATCTAGAGATCAATTTTCCTTCAATGTAGTGTATGTTTCTCCAACAATGAACACATCGCTAAGGTTTAACTCTCAGGAACAAGATACTTTTTTTTTCTTCTCATAAAAAAGAGAGATTGCAAAGCTTATATACTGCTGACTCGGTCTTTCCATATATAAATATTAACTGGAGGAGAGCCAGACCATGCCAGCTCCCCTAGTTCTCTATATATGGCCAATCAGTGCATTGGTGCAATGCAAGAGGCAGATTTATGTACAATGAGAAATAGAAAACTAAGGTCCACTTATAGTGCCTTGGCATTTCGAAGTATTTCACCAACATGTCACCTAACAGTTACATAAATTTGACTGATATTTTTCAAACTTTAATGTTCACACATATCTCTTGAAGGTCTTGTTCAAAGGCAGATTCCGATAGGTCTGAGATGAGACCAAAGAGTCTGTATTTCAAACAGGCTTCCAGATGACACCAGTGCTGCCAGTCCTTGAACCACACTCTGAGTAGCAAGGACCTGGGAAGCATCTTCCACCTTCCTGGGTGGGTCTGAGTACTCGCGTGAACAGGTATAAAAACCAGGTCTCGGTATGCGTTTTATTTCTCCTCCTATACAAATCCTTTTCTAGAACAGGGTTTAGCAAACATTTTCTCTAAAGTGTCAGTTAGTAATTCTCCTAGGCTGTGCAGGTCATCCAGTCACTGTTGCAACTCTTCAACTCTGCCATTGTAGTGCAAAAGTGACCTTTGAAAATATGTAAATAAATGGGTATGGCTGTGGTTCCAATAAAACTTTATTTATTTATAAAAGTAAGCCATGGACCAGATTTGACCCATGGACCTTAGTTTGCCAGCTCCTGAACAATGGTTTCCAAAGGGTTGTGTACTCAGCAGTATCTCCCATACATGCGTATTCATTTATAAATTCTATATACATCCGACTGCACTAACACAGACGTGAAACACAAAGGAGGGAAAGTTGACACAGAAAAGTCATATTTCTCTGTTCATCCAGTTGGAGCATCTTGCTATCCCTTGGGTATGCACACTCAACTTAGTGATAGAATTAGAAACTAATGATGGGGAGAATTTTAAAATACGTTTTTCTTGACAAAAGTGATCACATTTCTGAGAGTAGACCTTGGTGTTTTGATGATTTTTTTGCATTCCAAGACATAGAACAGTTATAATATGTTAAGATCTGATAGCAAAGACAAGAAAAACAAGCCTTGAATATAATTATTTTATGCAATCAATATGGTGACACAGTCGCTCTGCACCCGTTGGGGCTTATTTGGGCAGCCGTACGTGCCAGGTTCTAAGCTGGCACTCACAGTGTCTTATCTCATTTAATACTCACACAGTCCTCCAAGGCAAGTGATGACTGTTGCTGTTTTATAGCAGAGGGAGCAGAGACTCAGTACGTTCCTTATTTAGTTCATTGGTTAGATGGGGTGTAAACATCATATCGGCCTACTTAAAAAACCTGTGTCCTTAATGGCTGCTATTTACTGCCTCATCACATCATAATCATTTTCAAAATTGTACTATTTACTTATTCTATAATGACATCATACTGATGGAAAAATCCCTCTGGTTATTGTGAATGGGTTTGACATACTCCACCCAAACTCCTTCATCCCACCAAGTTGCCAGTGAAGGTAACTAGGCCTCTGTGCTGAGAGAGACTGTCATCTAATTTCAACAATATTGTTGGTTTCTAAGAGATGCTTGCTAGCCATAATGTACTGAGAATTCTTGCTCATCTGAATAGTTATGTACTCAAAACCTTCTTATTACTAAAAATCAATCAGAGATGACCAGGTGAGCCAAATGCCTATGACTATTTCTATGTAAGAAGGACCTGATTTGTAAGGCAAATAGCTTTACTTGCTTTGCAAGGTCTTCTACAGATCCAAATCAGCCATAGAGTGCCTATCCATATATCTCATTCAGAAGTGAAAGGTTCGAGTACAAACACTGACATTTATGTGACAAGGAAGGCCTTAGAATTATAAACCATGGTTCTGCAGTTTAGGAGAGAAGACTATTAGCATATTTTTAAAACTTTTATTTCAAAATAAATGATGCATCAGTGTAAGTGTGTGGCAATTATAACCAGTGCATTGATACTCAGACTGAGGATTCTCTCAATAAAACTTGGCCAGTTAATCATGAACTATAAATCAAGAGTAAGAGAATATGTTCAATGAAGAATATTGGGAATAGGAATGCAGATAAATCTAAAACCAATGAGAACAGAAACTAGGGTGACAAGATCCATATTTTGAAAAAAGAATCAGACATAGTGTGACAGATATTTCTGTTCTCAAACTTTCTCTTTGTCAGGTTGTCCTGGAACACTTAGGGCAATGATTTCTGTCACTTCAAACATTAGTCCTACTTAAACTGTTGTACATTTCACCATTATTGTTTTTTTTCTCTCCTGTGCTGTTTTACTTACCCACCATTTTACCAGTGTCTTTTGGAGTCATTTTCAAAGTAAATAATCAACTTGCCATCCTTCTTATTTAATATGACTTTTAAATATAAAATTCATACTGTGTATGGCCTTCCTTATTTATATAATTGTCTACCTCAATTATACAATTCACAAAATCTCTTTTTCAAAATATTTTAGTATAGTTTATGACCTCAAAAATGCTGTCAAAGATATAAAAGCAGGTTATAAGAGCAGAAAATATTCTTACAGAAAACTGTTATATTAAGAACAAGATGCTTTTAATTAGTAAACACATAATAGTAGATGTTTTTGTATTTTTTGTATAAATTAAACATTTAACTATACAACCTTCATAAAATACTTGAGGGTTAAAAAGTAGCCAATTTTCTGATAAGTTGCATGAAAATAATTACTTAACAGCAATACAAAAACAGTCACCAGCCTTGATTAAATGCTATGCCTTGCTTAATAAATGAAAACATAAGTACATATATAGAGACAAAACTTCTACCCTTAAGATCGTTATCCTACATGGTCAATTTTGGTACAAAATTCAGGCTTTTTTTGTATTATACTTTTGTTTTCAATGAAATTGTCAGTATTCTTTTGGCCACTTATAAATTCTTTTAATAAGTGAGTGTCTCTAATGTTTATTATTATGATTAAGAAGACAATTACTTCTCTAACTTTAAAAATAGTTTTTATTAACAATCTAACAAAAAGATGGATTCAGAAAGAAAACTTCAGTAGGGATCAATGTCTAAATGTCATCAGTGCTACCAGTGGAAAAATACTTTTTGATTGTCTAGCATCCCAAATGTCCTTTTTTTTTTTTTTAGGAACAATCCCTTATTGTATGTGCCACTGTGGTAATTCTATGCTCTGTATCTCAGTTTGAATTATCTCAGAAGCAAACTGGGAGACAATAAGTTATTTGCAAGGAGTTTACTTTGACAATTACTCCAAAAGACACTGGTAAAATGGCAGGAAAGTAAAACAGCAAAGGAGAAAAAAAGCAATAAATGCTGCATTATCAAGAGAGTCATCACTGTAGGCAATAGGAGCTTAATCCTTATGAGAAACTCTGGGAAACAGCATATAACACAACTCTCAGGGTTTTCACACCAGAGGGTGAGGGAGCTGGGGAACTTAAACATTAACACTGTGATGGTTAATATTACATGTCAACTTGACTAGGCTACGGTGCCCAGATGTTTGGTTAAATACCAGTCTAGATATTGCTGTGCAGGTATATTTTTAGATATGACTAATGTTTAAATCACTAGATTTTGAATACAGCAGATTACCCTCCACAATGTCACTGGACCTTATCCAATCAGTTGAAGGACTTAAGAGAAAATGACTGCCTGCAGACTGCTTCCAGGCTCAAACTGAAAGGTCAGCTCTATCCTGGATCTCCAACCTGCCCCACAGATTTCAGATTTGTGAAATCCTGTGAGCAAATGTACTAAAATATCTCTTCTCTCTGTCTGTCTCTGTCTTCACATACACACACACACTCTCTCTCTCTCTCTCTCTCTCTCTCTCTCTCTCTCTCTCTCGCTCTCTTTTGGTTTGGCTTCTCTGGATAGCCCTGACTAATACAAACAAATGCCCTTGATTGAGGGCTCCCTCAGGCTAAAGGGTGCAAGTACTGACAATAGAAAGTTGTGGAGGCTTGCAGTGAAATGAGAGGAGGGAATAATGGCAGGCCACCAATAGTGGCTGTTATACTTTGCCTACCACTGCTGAAGACCAAAAGGGATGAGCCAAAACAATCAGCAGCTAGGGACAGTGGCTTCTAGCAAGTCAGTGGTGGAGTCTATTTATGCAGGAGTCTTATGTCAATAGCAACGTCTTGGTCTGACTAGGCCTCTTACAAAGTGATTGGGTCTTTGGACCCCCAGAGCAGCCTCATTCTCACACATCCTTTAATTTCTATTTGCTAGTTTCCTATCAGTCCCATGAGCTATCAGTTGCTTTCCAATGAATGCCAGTCTTTAAAACTAATGACCAGAAACTATGGTTGTTCATTGCAGTAGGGAACTTTGACTGGTATTTATGCTTTTCTGAAACATTTTGATCATTCATTACTGCTCCTAGCTCATATTTAATGCATTCGTTTTTTATTTTTATTTTAGAGTCTGGATTTTTCAGCCTAGATTATCTTATTTAGGCATACATCATTATGTTTAGTAATTTTTTTGAGATATAGAACAGAAACAGATACTAATGCACATTTTATCAGGAAGTAGCAACACTTTAAACCATGGCAGTAGTAGCCATTAATATAGAAGTGTGTTCCTTTGTTCATTCAATTACAATTTGTTAAAACATTGCTATAGTAATGAGTATTCAGAATATGACAGTGAATTACACCAAGTCCTTGTCCTTACAAAGGTTAGTTTATAGTGGAGAAAGATGAAAACAATGATGAAAACAATAACAACAACAACAAAAAATACCCACAGCATTCTACCATCAGGGAAGAGAGAACCATTTTAAAGAGTGGAATGAAACATTCATTAAACAAATGAGGTATTTCAGCAGAGATGAATAGCATCGTTTTAAAGTTTCAATTGAGATACTAGAAATTTTTTTAAAAATCAGAGTTTTTTTGTAAAATTTTTTTTTCTGGGGCCCATGCACAGACTGGACATTGCCAAGAGGGCAAAACTCAGTGAATTTGAAAACAGATTGAGAGAAATTACTCAAACTGAAACAAAACCAGGAAAAAAGAACTTTACAAAAATGAAAGACAAAGAAACAAGGAAGAAAGGAAGAGGAAAATGAAAAAGGATACAAGTGCAAGTATACTTCAAGATCAAACCACCAAAAATCAAAGATAAAAAGGAAATATTAAAGGTAGCCAGAGAAGAAGAAAGGAAATTATTCAAAAGGAAGAAAGAAAAGAATTACCATAGGCTTCATATTGTAAATTATGCAAGCTGAAAGACAATGGGTAGATGTCTAAAATAAAGAAACAAAAACTTTCAACCCAGAATGCTATGCCCAGCAATAATATCTTTCAAATATGAAGGTGAAATAAAGACTTTTTCAGCAAACAAAAGCTAAGATAAATCAGTTCTGGCAACCTGAATTATAATAAATGTTAAGCAATGTTTTTCAGGCAGAAGGAATATGATACCTCATAGAAATATGAATCTAAACAAAGAAAGGAAGAGTGCTGAAAATGATTGAAAATGAGGGCAAATAATAAAGAAATATCTTATTACTTTTAATCCCTTTATACAATAATTTATTGTCTAAGGCAAAAATAATAACAATGTATTATAATATTTAGAACATACGTAGGAATTAAGAATAAAATGTGTGGTAAAAAATTGAACAGAGGCTAGGAGGTTAGACCTGGAAGTACACAAATAGGAGGTTCTCAGACTATACTTGAGATGCTATACTTTTGAAGGTAAGAGGTAATACATTAAAGATATAAATTGTAAAACTTAGAGCAACCACTGAAAAGATAAATATTCCATTAATCCAAAAGAAGACAAAAAAGACTTTGAGGGGAAAAAAAGAATATATAGGACATAAAAACAAATATAATGGTAAATCTAAATCTAATCCTATCATTGATGACACTAAATGAAAATGATCTAAAACCACTTAAAAGGCAGAAAATAGCAGAGTTGACAAAAGAAAAATAGCTAAATTGGAATTTATCAAAATCAAAAACTCCTGTGCTTCAACTAACACCATCAAGAATGTGAAAAAACAGCACACAGAATGGGAGAAAATATTTGCAAATTATATTTTTGATAAAGATCCTGTATCCAGAATATATAAAGAGCTTTTAGAACTTAACCATTTAAAAAGACAGATAACTCCATTTCTAAAAGGGAGAAAGGGCTTGAACAGAAATTTTTCCAAAGATAATATAGAAATGACCAAGAAGCACATGAAAATGTGTTCAATATCAGTCACTGGGGAAATGAAATAAAAACCATGAGACACTACTTCACACCCACTAGGATGGCTATAATAAAAAAAGATAGTGCTGACAAGCATATGGAGAAATTGGAACCTTCATATACTGCTGGTGAGAATGGAAAATGACACAGCCACTCTGAAAAACAGTTTGGAAATTTCCAAAAATATTAAACATAGAGTTATCATATAACCCACCAGTTCTGCTCTTAAGTATATAACCAAGAAACTGAAAATATGTGTCCACACAAAAGCTTACACAAAATGTTCTTGGTAGGATTATTCATGATATCCCAAATTGGGGACAAGCCAAATATCCATCAACTGATGAATGGATAAATAATGTATAATATATTCTTACAATGGAATACTATTAAGCGATGAAAAGGAACGAGGTACCAATACATATAACAACACAGGTGAATCTTGAAAACATTACCCTAAGTGAAAGAAGCCAGTCACAAAAGGCTACATATTGCATGATGCCATTTATACAAAACCTCCAGAATGAACAAGTATACAAAATTGATTTTGACTGCATAGAGCTGGTGTGGGAGGGAGAATGGAGAGTGACTGCTAATGGGGACAGTTCTGGGGGGAAATGATAAGAATGTTCTAAAATTGGACCATGGTGTTGGTTGCACAACTCTGAGCTACAATAAAAATCATTGCCTTGTAAACTTTAAATGGGTCAATTTTATGGTCTGTGAATTATAGCTTTATAAAGGTGTATTGTTTTGTGATATGTTTTTATTTTTTATTTTTAAAAACTTCATCTTTTATTTTAGATTCGAGGGTGTGTGTGTAGGCTTGTTGCAGAGATATATTGCGTGATGCTGAGGTTTGGGGTATAGTTGATCCTATCACCCAGGTGGTGAGCATAGAACCCAATAGGTAGTTTTTCAACCCTTGCCCCCTCCCTCCCTCTGCTTTCTGGTAGTCCCCAGGGTCTATTGTTCCCATCTATATGACCATATATACCTAATATTTAGCTCCCACTTATAAGTGAGTACATGTGATATTTGGTTTTCTGTTTCTGCATTAATTTGCTTAGGACAATGACTTCCAGATGATCCACGTTGCTGCAAAGGACATGATTTTGTTCTTTTTTATGTCTGCATAGTATTCCCTGGTGTATACGTACCACAGTTTCTTTATCCAATCCACTATTGATAGGCACCTGAGTTGACTCCACATCTTTGCCATTGTGAATAGTGCTGCAACGAACATACACATGTATGTGTCTTTTTGGTAGAACAATTTATTTTCTTTTGGATATATACCTGGTAATGGGATTGCTGGGTCAAATGATAGTTCTATTTTTGGTTCTTTGAGAAATCTCCAAACTGCTTTCCACAGTGGCTAAATTAATTTACATTCCCACCAACAGTGTATATGTATTTCTTCTTCTCTGCAGCCTCACCAACATCTGTTATTATTTAACTTTTTTATAAAAGTCATTTTGACTGGTCTGAGTTGGTATCTCATTGTGGTTTTGATTCACGTTTCTCTGATGATCAGTGATGTTGAGCATTTTTTCATATGTTTGTTGGCCGCTTTTTTGTCTTCTTTTAAGAAGTGTCTGATCGTGTCCTTTGCCCACTTTTTAATGAATATATTTGTCTTCTCTTGTTGAATTGTTTAAGTTTCTTATAGATTCTGGATATTAGACCTATGCTGGGTGCATAAATTGTGAATATTTTCTCCTATTCTGTAATTCTGTAGGTTTTCTGCTTGCTCTGTTGACAGTTTCTTTTACTGTGCAGAAGTTCTTTGTTTTAATTAGGTTCTATTTGTCAATGTTTCTGTCGCAATTGCTTTGGAGGACTTAGTCATGAAGTCTTTCCCAAAGCTGATATCCAGAAGGGTATTTTTTAGGTTTTCTTCTAGGACTTTTATAGTTTAGGTCTTACATTTAAGTCTTTTTTAAAACCTTCTGTTTTAGGTTCAGGGGTACAGGTGAAGGCTTGATACATAGGTAAATTCAAGTCACAGGGATTTGTTGTATAAATTATTTTATCAAACAGGTATTAAGCCCAGTACCCAATAGTTATCTTTTCTGCTTCTCTCTCTCCTCCCACCTTCTATCCTCAAGTAGACCCCAGTGTCTGTTGTTTTGTCCTTTGTGTTCATGAGACTCAGCAATCCCATTACGTGATATATACCAAAAGAAATATAAAGCATTCTACCATAAAGATACATACACATGAATGTTCATTGCAGCACTATTCACAATAGCAAAGACAAGGAATCGACCTAAGTGCCAATCAATGGCAGATTGGATAAAGAAAATGTGGTGCATATACTTAATGGGATACCATGCAGCCACAGAAATTAGCAAGATCATGTCTTTTGCAGGAGCATGGACGGAAATGGAGGCCATTATCCTTAGCAAACCATGGCAGGAACCGAAAACCAAATGCTGCATTTAAGTCTTTAATCCATCTTGAATAAATTTTTGGGTATGGTGATAGGTAGAGGTACAATTTCATTCTTCTACATATGGATAGTCAGTTATTCCAGCACCATTTGTTAACTAGGGAGTTCTTTCCCCATTGCATAAAGTTGTATTTTTAAAAAGGCAGACTGTCAGATTGGTTGTAAAAGCAAGACGCAACCACATGCTGTCTATAGGAAAGCACTCTAAGTCTAAATAAGTCAAGTGGTGGGTGATGAGGCTGCAGAGGTGAACAAGATTATGTACAACCTTGTATGCTCCACTGAAGAGTTTGCATTTTATATCCAAGGAAATAGGGATTTCACAGAAATATTTTAAATAAAATAGTAAGGTATAAGCCAGGTCAGTACTAGGGTAGGACAAGCCAGGAGCCTAGCAAAATGTAAGGCACCATTCACTCTCAGGCCATGTATATGCAGGGGCAGCCCCCAATTATGAGCACCCCCTTCAATGTTGTCTCCCACCTCCTCACTTGCCTCACCCTGGCCTGACCCTGGCAACAAGCTCTCAACTTTAGAAAGGGAGCTCTCCACACTCCACCATGTGAAGGTAGATTCAAGGCGTGAAAATCAGAGGTAGGAAGATCACCAGAAGATTTATTCATTTATTGTACATATTTAAGTACTGGTTATGTGATAAAAATAAAGCCACACTGCCATGGAGCCTACATTCTGACAAGGGCAGGGAAAGACAGATAACAAACACCAATACATAAATTAGATAATTTCAAGTGTGTGGTAAGTGCTAAAAACCCAGCAAACTAATATATTCTGAGAAATATATTTATTACTTTAATCTTAGACTAACGTATCTCTAATTCTGTGTGACTAATATTTTTCTAAAGATTTTTTTAATAAACATTTTTATTCATACAAATGCCTACAATCTTAAACTTTGCCTTTTAAGGTGGATACATTTGAAATTCAAATAACTCATCTGTTGATAAGAGATAAGAATAACTCTTACCTTGAAATGAAGGATATTTTCAGTTCTACTTCACATCCGGTCTTTCTTGTTATGGAAATGGGTAAATGTTTTAACCTGACTTCCTAGGCGGCTCCACCAACAGAACTGAGCAAACAGTTAAATGATATCATCAGATACTTTGGATAGAAAGTCAACCAAGTCAATTCCAATGATTGTTTTTTTTTTTTCATTCAGCTCATGAAAACAAAGTAAAGCTTTTAAAAAATTCATCCTAAGATAAACCATATGTTATTATCGTGAATACCATTGAAAGTTACTTAAAACTGAAGATATAAATATTGTTTTTGTGATGATACCATGAATATAGATTTTGGTTGCAGTGCAAATTCATATCCCATTGCTGTTGTAACAAATCACCACAAACTGGCTGGGTGTGGTGGTGCACGCCTGTAATCCCAGCACTTTGGGAGGTCAAGGCTGGCAGATCACTTGAGGCCAGGAGTACAAGACCAGCCTGGGCAACATGGAGAAACCCATCTCTACAAAAAACAAAAAAATAGCCAGGCATGGTGCTGTGCTCATGTAGTCATAGCTACTCAGGAGGTTGAGGTGGGAGGACCGCTTGAACCCTGGAGGTGGAGAGTACAATGAGCCGAGATCATGCCACTGCACTCCAGCCTGGGCGACAGAGGAAGACCCTGTCTCTAAAAAATAAGAAGAAAAGGGAAACATTTTTAAAAATAAAGAAAAAAAAACAAAAACCAAATTACCACAAACATAGTGGGCTTAAACTAACACACTTTTTAAAAATCTTACAGTTCTATAGGCCAGAAGTCTCACTGGCCTAACCTTGAGGTGACATCATTGCTATATTTCTTCTGGACGCACTAGGGGAGAATCTGTTTCTTTGCCTTTTCCAGGGATGCAACATTGTGGGGAAAGGAGGATTCCCGACGGAGCCTGAGCACCCAAGCCCTTGTGAAGTGATATAAGACCACTTCCAGCCTTGGAAAGGGGGTGATATGGTTTGGCTGTGTCCCCTCCCAAAATCTCATCTTGAATTGTAGCTCCCATAATCTCCACGTGTCATGGGAGGGACCCAGTGGGAGGTAATTGAATCATGGGGATGAGTTTTTCCCATGCTGTTCTTGTGGTCGTGAATAAGTCTCAAGAGATCACATGTTTTATAAAAGCCAGTTCCCCTGTACATGCTGCCTTGCCTGCTGCCGTGGAAGACATGCTCTTCCTTTGCCTTCCACCATGATTGTGAGGCCTGCCTAGCCATGTGGAACTGGGATTCCATTAAGCCTCTTTTCTTTATAAATTACCCAGTCTCAGGTATTTCTTCATAGCCATATGAAACTGGACCTAATACAGGGGAGAGAGAAGAAGAGGTGGGGAAGAAGAGAAAGATGAGGTTGGGAAAATTGTGTTACTTCACCAATTTGTGAAGGGCTAGCTTTTAAGCAGAGATGACGGATGACATTAATTTATGAGTGCTTCTTAAACTGTTCTTTGCGGTCCCCTTGGGCCTACTGATTTGGAATCTTCTGGAGCAGGGCAGGGAATTGGCAGTTGATTTCTCTGATGGACACTAAAGCTTGTGAATGATGATGCAGAGGTTTCAGATGCCCATGAAGGTCTCAGGTCCTCACGTGAATGGCTTGTGCTGTGCATACTTACACACAGTGGAGCTCTGTGCTGTTGGTTCATGCTTCTAGGTCATGCCACAAAATCCTGTCTTAGTCCAGTGAGTCCTGAACCCATTTGATCATGAGGCTCATCTGGAACTCTTGTTAAAACACAGATTTCCAAGCCAAGTTCCTAGAAATTCTGATTCAGTGATGCCAAGGTCTGTGTATTTAACAAGTTGTCCCCAGGTGATTCTCATGATCCGGCAAGGTTGGGAAACATTGCTTTAGTCAAAGTTTTTTTTTGTCTCATATGTGAAAATCTAGGAGCAGATCAGAAGCAAAGGGCAAACAAAACCCCAGCTGAAGAAGCAAAGTAATTCTCAAAGTCTTCCAGATGTTTCCCTGTTTGTGAAGCAAAATCTGGTTTCATTAGCGGCCTCACTTTCATTTATGCTTCTGGTTGAGTTAACCATTCAGATAATAGAGTTCTATGCAGAGACAATGTGGAGAATTATCACTTAGATTATCAAGCAAGAAACAAACAAGCAGGAGGCAAGAGAGGTAGGGGAAGGAAGGAAAGTAGGGAATTCTAAAATCATTTCATTAAAGAGTAACTAGAATAGATTTTGTTTTGTTTGCAGACAGGGTCTCACTCTGTCACCCAGGCTGGAGTGCAGTGGTGTGATCATGCCTCAGTGTAGCTCTACCTCCCAGGCTCAAGAGATCCTCTCACCTCAGAATTCTAAGTAACTGGGATCACAAGCACATGCCACCATGCCTGGCTAATTTTTCTTTATTTTTTTTGTAGAGACAGGGTTTTGCCATGTTGCCCAGGCTGGACTCGAACTTGTGGCCTCAAGTGATCCCCCTGCCTTGGCCTCAAAAAGTGTTGGGATTACAGGCGTGAGCCCTCACACTCAGCCTAGAAGAGATTTTGACGTGATATAATATTATAGTATCTCTATAGAGTTCCTTCCTCCTGTCAATTTCCCAAATAATTTATCAGCTTTCTTATAGAATTATGGATCTAGTTTATAACTCATTAATTAATTTACAATTCATTGCCTAACACAATTAAACAAAGGGATCTACTAAGCCTTCTCAAATCTATACTGTTTTGCTCCAACATTCCTCCTTCCCCATGAAATATGTATTTAGGAGTTGATTAAAACACTCTTCTCCCACCAGTCTACTCAATTCCTGCTTCAGATATCAAATGTTCAACTACTGAGATTGAATAGCAAAGGAGGCAAAATTGACTTAGTTCTGAATCCATTTGGCTCTTAAGTTTCACAGAGCAGGCAGCAAGTCTTTGACTGCAAGGAATTTATTCTTCTCATTTTTACTGCAGAATTAGAAAGCTCAGCTACTGAGTTCAAATGGTGAAAATCTGGAGAGCAAGAGTTGAGAGAGCAAGAGATTACTACAGTTTTACCGTTAGTGCAGAACACAGCAACATATCAGCAAGCATTCTGCATACAGTAATGTTTGAGACCTGTGTCAGATTTGTCAGTTATTAAATATTTGAGAAAACAACAAAAGACTGTCATCTCTAAAACATTCTTTTTTCTCTAGCTGCAGCTTAAAAATCAGGCAGTGGATTGTTTTAAACATGAATGAACATGTAAAGAAAACATAGATATTTAGCATATTATGGCTCCTGACACCGTCCCCAGGGCACTTGCAGTAACCACAACACAGGGACCCTGTAACCTTGAGCTTTGACCATGTTTGAAGACTGCATAAAGGGTCTTCTACTCAATCTAATCTCAGACTCGGGATTTTCATGATGCTTCCCTTTCACCTTCTCCTTTAAAATCTTTTTATCAATACCTTATCTCATTTTCACGTACAATATTCTTTACACAAGCTCAGTTCTTTCTTTATTTTCTTTTTAAAAAAGAGTAAATGCAAATAATAATTTTCTGTTTTAAAACCTTTTCCGTTTTTGACCATATCTATCCGGAATCATAGAAATACCCGGTCAGTTTGGTCTCCAAGCCTCCTAGAGAGTGAGACAGGGTCTCACCCTGTCACCCAGGCTGGAGTGTAGTGGTGTGATCACGCTTCCCTGCAGCCTCTACCTCCCAGGCTCAAGTGATCCTCCCACCCCAGAATCCTAAGTAGCTGCTACTGTAGGTGCATGCCAGCACACCTGGCTAGTTTTTCCTTATTTTTTGTAGAGACAGGGTTTTTTGTGGACCCCTCTGGGCATTCTGCTTGCAGTACATTTAGTAAAATGCAGCACAGAACGATGTGTGAAATGCACCTGCTGATGTTGGATGCTACACATGCACTGCTAAGAGTATATAGCTGTTCCTTTGGAGTGCAGAGATTGGGAACCTGAGGCACACAGAACACAGGAATCATAAACGTTGCTCAGAGAATTCTGTGGCATGGGCACTTCAGGAGGAGCTAGTTTAGGGGTGGATGGGAGGGCACAGAATCCACGTAACCAGGATGTGAAGAGGAATTGGTCAGAAACAACATATATTTGAGAACAGATGTGGATAATGGCAGTGGGGGGCAATAGCAGTGACAAATGGCCATGGAAGGGCCACTGGGAACAAAACTTGCCTACTTCATAATTTTCTCTTGGTCTCAAATCAATGTTATAATTAATAAGAATTTCAAGACTCAGCTCAAAGTTTAGAGACTCAAGAGAGAGATGGCTTGGAGGCAAGCATGAGTTTTGGAAATGAATTTTGAGTTCTGCGTTGCTGGCTATGTGACATGGGTGCAGTTATCCAGCTTTCTTCAGCTCCCATTCCACCATGCAGAAAATAGAGATAGAAATTCCTTAGACATGGGATCACTGCAACAATTAAATATGGTGATATCTGTAAAACTTTTAGCAAAGTGCCCGGCCCATGGAAAGCTCTAAATAATTAACCAACCCTATTATTGTTACCCTTGTTATTATATCTAGGCAATGAGTGAAGTTGTGACTTTAAGAGAATCCCATTTCTAACTGGTCAAGAACAGTCTGTTCTCCTGCAATGTGTTGTTTGTGTAACGTGAAGAAGCTCACAAACAAACGGTAAATAGGAAAATGTCATCAGTGTCACAGGAAAATCACGTTAGCTCATGCACAAATTTTCCTGGAAAAGGGGAGACAGAAAAGCAGGAAAGGAAAAAAATCTCAACTTGGCTGCTACTATAGAAGGAGCTCTTTAAGCTATGTTTTTTAAAAATGAGAAACAAGGTTTACAGTAAGGCTTTCCTCCTCCCACCCCATGTCAAGATTTGGGCTCCCAACTCTGTGCTGCTCCGGTCTCAGGAAAAGTTGGCAACTTAAGAGTAACCACTTCCGTCCAGACTGGACTCAGCTTTTGCAGTTCTGAGCCAACCCAAGCATTGCGGCCATCTTCACCCTGGCAGTTTTATTCACTTTTAGTGTCTGTCACCAGGAATGTCCATGATATCTTCCCCAGGTTCCAATGGTTGCTTTTGCTGGTGCTCTAGCTGAAGAAATGCATGGACATTGAACATTTTGCCTCTTCCCCTTCCTCATCTTTTTTTTTTTTCATAAACTTTGCTATATTTGGTGCGAAATTTTACAAAATGTGAAGTTTTGGGGGGAATGAATATGTTGCTTTATTTCAAAAACACCTTAAGTGCCATAGGACCTAACGGGAGATCCATTGAGGAATTACTTATCAAATTCTCCTGCAAAATAATTCAAGACTGAAACTATAGGCTCCAGGTGAAGATCTCCCCTCCATATCACTCAGTTAATGTCAATGATTGTGGAGGAAAGTCAGGAGGAGTGGAAAGAGATTTCAGAGAAACAAGAGCAAGAAATGAGAGGAAAATACGGAAAGTGCTTCCGAGATTATCTTTCTAAAATATAGCCATAAATCGTGAAAACATTTTATTCTATTTTGCAATTGCACACCCACAGACATTCTTTCCAGTTGACTTTTGGATTTGAGGGCTTGTGGGTCATTCACAAAGTACAGCGCGCGTGTGTGTGTGTTTGTGTGTGTGTGTGTTTCCATTATAACCTTGGTTCAACTAAAAATGAAGTGGGATTAGAGTCAACAATCTCCTTGAGTAGTCTGAGAGGCTGGAGCCAGAGCATTGTGATTTAGTGGTTAAAGCTTCTATTAAAGGAACCCTGACAAGGTCATTGTCCTCAAGAATATAGAAGTTTCAGTGAAGATAAAATTTAGGGCTTTCTGTGGCCTTTGGTATTTCTATTTTGCTATGGTTTTGTTTTTAATCCAAAGAATATTCAGAATTTACAGTTACTGTCATCAGGAACCTCCAACAGATCGCCTTTTAAAGCATTAGCAAAGGAGTTAATATGCCTGCAAGCTCCTGTTTCAGGGTCTCAGCCTTGCTGCTCCCTCTGCCTGCAATTTGCTGTACTTGAGTGTCACATGGTGTATTGGCGAGACACTCACTGATCACCTTTCCCCAGGCACTCCCTGTCCTCTTTCTTGATTTACTTTTCTTTAAAACACTCTTACCAGTTAATGCATTCTATATTACTTTTTTTTTGTTTATGGCTAGCAATTGATCCAGAAAAAATGTTTATAAATTTCAAGGTTATTCAAATTTAAAAGCACCAATTTCCTATTTGGTTTTTTGCAAGGTGAGAAAACACTTTTTACCGGGATAAAGAGAGAGACACAGAGAAAAAAATGGAGAGACAGAGAGAGACAGAAAAATGTAGAGACACAAAGAAATAAAGAAACACAATTGGAGAAAATGCTTTTTTGTAAACCTTGTTCAGATCCTTCTAAATTACATACCAGAGGCCACCCTAGGCCCAAGATTAAATCATGACTATTCTTAGAAGATAGACTGAAAACATATCCTTAAAAGCCACTTTTTGCTTCACAGGTATTGAAAAGGTAACACTTTTTCCCACTCTTGAAGGCACTTTAAATTATAATTAAACCAGAGTTTCACATGGATGCTGCATGGTGGTCACTGCACTGGAAAATACACAGGCTATATGACTTTAGAGCAGGTTTGTAGAACATAAACAGTACACAGTTTTCATGGATCAGCTACAGACAATCTAGGTTAAAAAAATAACTCAAAGAGTTGCACTTGAAAACATACTCATAAAAAGGAATGAACTTCAGAAACACACAACACGCGTGAATCTCAAATGCATTAGTCTAGGTGAAAAAGTCACACTCAAAAGGTTACCTACTATGTGGCCCTATTGATATGATATTTGGACTAGGAAAAAACCATCAGGACAGGAAACAGACTAGTAGTTATCAAGGCCTGGGGCCTAAGGAGGGGATGGGTACAAGAGAGCATGAGGGACCCTGTGAACTTGTCCAAACTCATAGAAGCATACACCACTAACAAGAGTGAATCTTACTATATGTGTATCTGCATAAACCTGACTTTAAACAAACTAAATAGCAAACAACAACAATGATGACAATAAAATGTATGCCCAATAGAAGAACCCAGTAAGAGTGGCTGTCTCTTAGACGGTGAACTGGAAGACTTGGCACAAGGGTGGGAGGAAAACTGTGAAGGTCCCACATTTTGGGACTTCTTGGATGTTATGCCATCCATACATTCTTCTCACTCAAAAATGCTAAAGTGGCAAAAATTGGATGTGTGTATACACGATACTCTACTGATTCTAAATGCAAGCTTTTTCACATTTTAGTATCTCTAAACTCAGAGTGCATCTGAGTACCATGTCACAGGTTTTTTATTTCTTAGCAGTACACACAACACTGACGTGTTTTAGATTTTTTAAAAAATAGCCTATTTTCCAGGATTGCCTGCTAGTTCTCTGTTAGAGAATGAGTTGTCAAAACTAACAAGGTAGCTAGAAAGAGCGCCCGAAGCAATTCAACTCACAGTGTCCCTTAGGCAGATACTATCGTAAAATATCTAACAAGCAAAAAAAGAAAAAGAAAAAGAAAAGAAATTAAAGAGGTGCTATTCTCTTTATTTTGGAAGAGAATATCTGAATAGCCCACAAAATGAGGGAGTCACATGGCTTCTGCAGCAGCCCGAGGGGTGGAAATCAAACTGTTCCTGTCCTCGGGAAAACAACACTGAGCCACATCTGTGATGAGCCAGAAAGCAGTTTTATGTAAAAGAATATGTAAGAGAACAGAAAGGGGAAGAAGTCTTCAAAATCCATGGCACAAACCCACAGCAAATTCATCCTGAAGTTTGCACTTGTCACTTACAATGGGAAAAGACTGGAATCAAGACAGCTCTTCAAGAGGCCTGAAACCATCACGCACTGAAATCAGAATCAAGGACCTCCCTGGGTTTTACACACAGTTCCAGCTACAGAAAAGTTTCAGGATAAGTTAGCATCCACTCGTACTTTGCAGACTAGAATAAGAATTACTCACCAAAGACCATACATGACATGGAATCAGAAAGCTTCCAAATTCATATGGATGTTTGTATTACTTTGCATCTAATTTATCACCAAGCCTTTTACTAGACATTTTAACATATGTAGGGTTCCATTCTTTCCTATCCTGTTATTTGCTAAAACATTTCTAGCTTCGCCTATCCCATTTACATCCTTGTCTAACCCTCCGCCATTTTCACATAGATCTGGGGGCTTTTGAGATATGGAGGTTGGAGGAAATGGTGAAAGGCATGGGGGAGAAAGGCAAGCAGTACTTCAGGCAGGGCTGGAGGGGGAAGCCTCAAAGATGTTGGACACTTCCGGGAATCTTACAGGAGAGAAAACAGAATGTTAGTGTAGTGAGTTTTGTACATCCTTTGAAATAAAAATAAAGAATGTGGGTAATTGAAAGATTACTGTGGGCGTAATCGGATGCATTTTCTGACTGTGCCATTGCTCTAAGGCTGCACCTCATGGATCATGGTTTCAAGTGAGGCTATATCAGGGGCTATTTTCTAGGCCATGGATTAACTGTTACCCTAGACCTAAGCTAAGAGTGCATTTTCCCCATGGCAGGCAGACTCTTGGGAAAATGGTATAAAAACAAAAGAGTCAATGAAGTCCAGCCACTAATGACTGCTAGGATAATCCCGAAGAGCTGAAGAGATGTGGTAAAGACAAATAATAGCTGTTACAATGAATGGCAGAATGCAGGAGAGGTGAACTTTTGTAGTGCTGTGTGAGTTTTGTATGACAATGGTGTTTGAACCCCATTTTGAGAACTGGTGAACTCAAAATGAGTTTTCATCCAACATCTTCTGACAACCAGGTTCTAAAATATTAAGGTACTTTGAGATCAAGAGAAAGTTGGTGTAGGAAATGCCCAGACTAGTTGGAAGTTATTGCCCTATTCTATCAGATGATGTGCTGTGGCCGTGGGGTTTAAAATTAAGCAGACTTTGGAATTGCTGGTACAAGTACTCACTGCCAGAAACTTAAGAAATTAGTGGTAGATATTTTGCTAAGGCCTAGAAAATAAGAATGAGGTTAGAACATGTCTTGGAATTGCTAGAAGGATGGCAAGACTTGGAAGTAAACACATGTTGCCGTTTATGGAGAGTTTGTTGGGCCTCACCCTAATGTTGTTTGTTGATTGTGGTCCTACATTTGTAAAAGACCAATAAGAGAGAATGACACACCATGAATTACCAGGAGATGAATTAACTGTTATATGGATGAATTTAATGGGGTACCTGTCATCACAGTTGTTCTGCCACTGCATAGTGAACATGACTAGCCCTTACCATAGTCGATCTGCTTTTGGATACTGCAAAGTTGACAGTATTTTGTCTGTCTTAACCACAATGTAAGGATATCTGTGCCCACCATCCCATCTGTCCCATCTGTCCCTAGTAAGCAGGAAGTCTATGAGTAGGGGAGTAGAGAATCCAAAACAGTGCATTCTGACTTGGGAAGATCAAAGATGGTCTTGCTAAGATGTGAGATGTGAATTTTGAGCTGAAACTTGAAGAATAAAGTTCTGTGAGGTGACAAATACGGAGAGAAGCATACCCAGTATAGGACACAGCATACTCTAAAATATGAATGTGTAATTGTGTTTGTTAAATTTGGAGTACCTTAAGGCATCGTGTGTGTAATGCAGTTTTCTCTAAGAACATGAAAATAGTGAGCCGTAGAGAGGATAGTTGGGGAGACCATGAAGGACTTGAAATACCATCCAAAGGCTGTAATTTTTTCCCCCATTTTCTCTGACATTTCTCTCCTGGCAGTAGAGTAGCCTAGTAAAATGCTGACGTTGCATGAGCTAGAATGACCCCTGACCACTTGTTCAAAAGTGATTTAACTGCCTAACCCAATACTAAGCAGTGAAAACTTGTTTGTGTCTAGGATTATAATGGCCAAGACTCAGACGCCCTAGGTAAAAAGTATGTTGAGTAAGCTAATGTAAATTTTTTATGTGGGCCAAATTCTAACTGTGGCCACATTCTAAACCCCCCCATATCTCTCCCCTGAGTTAACTGAAATTAACAGTGACTCACCAACCATCAAAGGGATTCATAGGCTTTAAAAAGATGAGCCATTAATGAAGGCATCTCTATATCAGCTTCAAATTGATGTTTTAAATCTTAGTTGACTCCTAGGCATTCAAGTATGAGGCAAAGGGGATCATCATTTTTATTAAAAGAGAAATCCCCAAATCAGAACTGGTTTAATTCCAACCTAATTTTGGCTACTTAAGGAGAGTAAGAATTAAAGAAGTAACAACCAGTTTTTAGTGGATCTGAGAATGAAAAAGTTAACAGTTGTGATTTCATTGGAGCCTATTCCAAATTAGTTTATCTGAATCTTGTATTCCAGCAAAGGCAATAAGTTCATATGAAACCAGTTCTTAGCATTAAACTCATCCATTTGGTGCCCCTTCCAATTGTATGGAGTTGTCTCATGAAGTCTGGGTGAGATGTTGTCTATTGAAGTGCTTTAGTGTATTGCATGATACAAAATTACAGCTCAATAAAAATGGATCTTATCAAAATTTGAAAACCAAACTTCATACTTTTAAGAGAGCAATCGTTTCATCTGAGCCTCACCACAAACCTGTAAGTAGAATCATTCCCATTTTCCCGATGAAGAAACAGTCTCAGGTTTGAGGTAATTCCCAGTAATCACAGCATGACAACACAGATAAGGAGATCAAGCTGCTAAAATGCACCGACTGTGGTTTACTTGCTTGTTTTGACATAGAAGCCCCTAAAATATATTTCCTAAAAGATATGTTTATGTCTGTCTACTGCCATTAACCTAAGTGCCACAAAAGGAAGTTATCACACCTGTCTTATTCACGTCTCCATTCCCAAAGCCTAGGACAGTGTCTGGAAGACAGAAGGTTCTCAATATTCATTAAGTGAGTGAACCACAAAATGCCATTTTATCTTGATTTGTTCTCTCCTTGGATTTCTTAGTCTTTTCTACTATCCAGAAGCTTATCATTAATCAAATGGATGCCTATATGTAGATACCCATTAGCAGGTTTTATCTCAAAAGAAAAGCAATGTGTGACTGAAGGTTTGGTTAGTTTTGTTTTCCACACAGCAGAAATGAACAAATGGGCGTGTACACTGTAAAGCCACCATGAGAACTGAGCTGGCATGGGGAGTTCACTGTTGTGGCAATATTGTTGTGGTAATAAGCTCACGCTTATGGCTGCAGCCAGGCTTTGGGAGAGGATCTGAAAGTATTCCTTCAATTCCACTTGTCTGAAGATTGCTGGGAGGGTTCCCCACCAGCCCCTTTCATCTTTCCCTTCCCTGATTCATCTTGAAGGAGGAACTAAGCAAAGGATGAGAGCTTTCTGTGGTTGATTATGACAAAGTTCAAGGCAGCTGTTCATTTAGAAGCTGTAGAAAGAGATTCCCTCACACGCTTACTTTTAAGGAAACATAAGCCTGGAGTAATTCATTTTCCAGTAGAAATTGTCCTGAGTCATTTCATTTTAAATTAGATCCCTAGTCACAGTTAGGGATGAATTTAGCAACAAACAACATAAGGATTTTTTTCAATCTCAGTTTTATTTTCTGCAACTGTCTTTCAAAAAACCAGGAAACAACTTTAATTTTTGAAAGAAAGAAGGAAAGAAATAAAGCAAAAGATAAAAGAAACACAAAATGACTAATGTTTTGAGATTTAGGGGCAAATTCCGTGCCCTATGGCTGAGTCTTATACAATACAGAGAAGCATTGAGATGCATTTGCAAATACAGAAGCTTGTACCTTTATTTAATTGGGTTAATATGTTTATTTTTTACCCATCTGGACAGTGGGATTTAATCTCACAACATGCACACACAGATGTGCAATGACGTATATATAAGGGGAACTCTTCACAACAAATCTATGTCTCAGTGCTTTGGCCTCATCCTTCCCTGATGCAGTCTGCCTGCACTAGAAACAAGATAACACCTGTTATTCTCTCGCCACGTGTTAGGGACTCTGTAAGTGCTTTACCAGCCCATCTCACAACACTCTTCCAAATTTTCTATTTTCGTGATCTCAATTTTACATGTGAGAAACGGAGGTCAAGAGAGACTAAATAACGTCCCCAAGGTCACCCATGGAATAAAGTACAGAGCAGGAATTCTGGCGTGTTGAGCCCTAGAATTTGAGTATTTAAGCATGATTGTCCACTCCTCTATCTCCCGAAGTGTGTATCCCTGGAAAACAGGATGTTTTCTGTACCAAAAGAACACTGGAGAGATACTTCCACAGCTAAGTATGTCTCTTAAAAGTGTTTGTGCACGTGTGTGTGTGATAACGGTGATGATTATTCCCTTAAAGCATTTTACTGTTGTTAGCTCATCATCACCTCTAGCCAATGAAACACAGGGTCCACAAAAATGCAATTTGTCTGCCCTGGTTCACCAAACGGGTAAAACTTAAAAGACAAAATTCGTCAGACAAAACTGAAAAGATAACCACGAACGTGGCTTGTGAGCAAAGTAGGGCAGGTGTCGCAGCCATCGGGGTGGAATTTTGTTGTGTTCCCTGTAGCAGCAGAAAAGCCCTACATTTGCGCACAGGAAGCCCAATAACTTTGAGTAACTTTAAGCAAAGTACCTAACCCTTCCGAGTCTCAATTTCCTCATATGTAAAATGGGAAAATAACAATTGTTCTGTCTACCTTTTCTAGTTATTGTAAGGGGGTAAAAATTGTGTCCATGGCAAACACGAAAACTCCAGATCAGTGCATTCATTTACTCAGTGTATTAGTCTGTTCTCACGCTGCTAATAAAGACATACCCAAGAATGAGTAATTTATAAAGGAAAGAAGTTTAATGGACACACAGTTCCATATGGCTGGGGAGGCCTCACAATCATGGCAGAAGGCAAATGAGGAGCAAAGTCACATCTTACATGGCAGCAGACAAGAAAGAGTGTGCAGGGGAACTCCCATTTATATAACCATCAGATCTCATGAGACTTATTCACTACCACAAAAACAGTATGGGGGAAACTGCCCCCCTGACTCAATTATGTCCACCTTGCCCCACCCTTGACACATGGGGATTATTACAATTTGAGGTGAGATTTGGGTGGGACCACAGCCAACCCATATCACTCAGCCATTCATTCAACAAATATTTTTTGGGTGTGTACCCTGTGCAGGCATTAGGTCATGGGGCTACGCAATTTTAACTATAGGAAAAGATTCTGGATTTAAATGGAATTTGAGGCCAGGAGCTGTGGCTCATGCCTGTAATCTTAACACTTTGGAAGGCCGAGGTGGGTGGAACACGAGGTCAGAATTTTGAGACCAACCTGGCCAGCATGGTGAAACTCTGTCTCTACTAAAAATACAAAAATTAGCCATGCAAGGTAGCATGTACCTGTAGTCCCAGCTACTCGGGAGGCTGAGGCAGGAGAACCACTTGAACCTGGGAGGTGGAGGTTGCAGTGAGCTGACACCATGCCACTGCACTCCAGCCTGGGAGACAGAGCCAGACTCTGTCAAAAAAAAAAAAAAAAAGGGAATTTGACTTGTTGCGTGGTTGATAACACCAGCTTATTTGACTTTCTTTTTAGGAGTCAGAGGTTACAAACGGAATTGAATATTTTGAGAAGTTCTCAACCTCTCATCTTACATTTGGCCACAGAATGCATGCAGGAAACAAAACAACCAAACTGAATGGAGAGCCCAGCCTAGATGGGGCGCATCAAGGGGAATCCTGGCTGTCAGGAGGGTGACAGCTCCTGTGTCAGCCACACTGGTGTTGTGTGCGTAGCAGAAGGAAAGCATACCCACACTGAACTGCATCCCACGCAGCCCGCACCAACTCTGCCTGTCCATGCACTGCCCGCCCACACCTGCAGTTAGCATATTCATCAGTGTGCCTGGTGTTTCCTGGTGATGGAAGGCCCTGAGGTGCTCCATTTCAGAGGTAGGCTCTGCCACCTATAGCTCTTCTTGAGCCCGTCTATTTTCTCCCATTCAGATGTACACCTTTGGATGCATGCAATGAATTTTCTGCTTTCTGTGTAGTCATTAGAGGGAGAGACCCCACGTGAGGAAAATGACCATCGCAATAAGCATGCCTATTGGCTACCTTAATTAGAAACAGGAACGTGGGCCTGAGACCAGAACAATTGCACAGAGTCCTGCCCTCAAGAGGGTTGTCCTTAGAATTTCGTATTCTGTGGTTGCCATCTTGATATTCTTAATCTTTGGCTTTGTGTTTTGTAAATAAAATTTGATGAGACAGGGAAGCAAGCACTGAGGCTGAGGGCTTGGAGGTTTGGTTTACACAGGGTCCTCTTCGGGACATATTCTTGGCCTTCCTACTCTCTGGAGTTCTGGCTCCTGCTCGGCCTCCTCCTCCTCCCTGCCCCCACCTAGCAACTGCCCCTGGTGGGGACCTAGGCACAGGCATGGAGATGGTCAGATGTCTCAAGGCAGCAGCACCATGGTGCATTGGCGGGGTGACTTGGTGGAGATGAGCCTCTCACCTGCCTTGACTGCATGTTACAAGGGTGACAATACCTAGGGGGTCATCCATCTGCCTGGGTCAGGGGAAGTGGATCCAGGGAAGGGAGGGGGATCATGGTAGCCAGTGCACACGCTCAGGCTCTGAAGACCTCTGTGGGCTTGTGAGGGTCTGCACTGGCCCTGCGGGCAGTGACACTAAGTAGGAACTATAAAACACCATAACAGATCGAAAGGGAATGGAGTTGGGGGAGAAACGCTTGATACTTTAATTCCTGACACTGCTCCCTGCTTTCTGCACAGGGGCCCCCACAATTGTACTTTGAACTGGGCCCGAAAAATGATATAGCCAAGCCTGAGTGAGAAGCTCATTTCTGGGATTCTAGAGACTTGACTCATTGTTTTTAAATAGACAAACAATAATTGTATATATTTAGAGGGTACAATGTGGTGGTTGAAATATGTATACAATACAGAATGATGAACTCAAGCTAGTGGGAACATTCAAAATCGATTGTCTCAGAAATTTTGAAATACAGATTACATTATTATTAATTATCTGACTTCATTTTTTAAAAAATGCTCACAGATTGAAAGCAAAAACAAACAAAACACAATGCTGATAAAGACGACCTATCTCCGCAGTGAAGGGGCAAGGGAATAAAAAAGACAAGTTACTTTGACCGCATGCCCTTTCCAGACAGGAGCAGGGCTGGAGCTTCGGGGACACCACAGAAAGTCTGTTTTGTTGTTGTTGGGGACGCAGGATGGTGAGCAAAGAACATCTTTGTTTTAGAGATGAGGGAACGTAGGCGCAGAAAAGTTAGCTGGCTCACCCCAGACACTGAGCAAGTGCCAAACTTGAGTCGGTGAGCACTAAATCTTTACAAGGGGAGAAAAATGCTCGGGAACCCTGGTCCTGACAAAAATCATTTTTATTAGAATGTCACTTAAATATGTAAAAACCTAAACCTAAGTGTGACCTCTATAGCTGCAAAGCTTATGCAACTGTAAACTCAAAATATATTCGCACATTAAATACAAATGAAACTACAAAGTTAATTAAATTCAAATTAACAAAAATACTGTAATCGAGGGCATTTTGCTCAAACTAAATCAAGTTGATTTAATTAACTTGAATTTATTTAATGTTTAATTTAATTGTATAAATATAGTTTCATGGTTTGTTCTGTATTAAGTATTTCTAAATTTTGACTTATGCATACATGGGGAACTCATGAACACATGGGCATAAAATAATGTTAGCAATTTCAAGATATTTTTAAATATTTTGTTTTATTTTATTATATTATTATGACTACATTTCCCATTTAGGATCATCGGACCTCATGCTTAACAAAAATCGCCACTTTTGATGGGGAGTTGCTTGGTCACTTTATAAAATTGTGTTGCTCAATTGAAGATGAATTTTATGATGACGACACTAACAAATCTGCTCTAAATGAGTATCTAAGCCAATTATTTCTGGACTTAGGACTGGAGCACTTCCATATTGAAAATTTACTACTATACTTTCCACTCATGAAATGTTGTTAAGTATTATAATAGTTGAATATAAAGGGTAGTGATTACTTACCAACCAGTTTGGAGGTAATGCAGTATTTAAATATAGGTTAGGGCTACACCATATCAGCCCAATATCAGTCTTGCCTGTCACAGAAATTTATCCTGCCCTTGGCCATGGCCTTTCCAGTCCTTGCTCATTGATGAATGTACATAAATATGCCTGTGTATGCGTGAGTAGCATAGTGTGAGTCTGTGTGCTGTGTATATGCAGATAGATGTATGTACGTGTGTGTATAAATTTGTATGTGTATATGTAAATGTTAGGAAATTTGGCAAATGGGAGGTAAAATTTTAAGGCTCACCAATAATCTTCGCTAGTTAAAGTTTTTCTTCTGCACATAGTAGGCACTCAAAAAAAAAAAATGGTAGTTGGCCAAGTGCAGTGGCTCACACCTGTAATCCCAGCACTTTGGGAGGCCAAGGCTGGTGGATCACTTGAGCTCGGGAGTCTGAGATCAGCCTGGGCAACATGGCAAAACCCTGTCTCTACTAAAAATACAAAAATTAGCCAGGCATGGCGATGGACACCTTTGGTCCTACTGGGGAGGCTGAGATAGGAGGATTGCTGGAGCCTAGGAGGCAGAGGCTACAGTGAGCTGAGATGGTGCCACTGCACTCCAGCCTGGGAGACAGAGACCCTGTCTCAAAATAAACAAACAAACAAACAAACAAACAAACAAAGTACTTATTAATCTTGTGTCACCGGACACTCTTTTTCTTAAATATTACTTTTTCTTGATCCAGGATTTCCTGTCAAATCCTAGCCAGTAAAGCACGTTATCCTATGTTTTAACTATCTCAGGCTGGTAAAAATAACGTATACTTTGCTTTTTTTTTTTTTCATTTGGCCAATATTGACCTAATACTTACTGTGACTAAGTGAGAAGTGCAGAGCATTTTATAACATTACATTCCTCTATAGTTGTTTTAGACAGTGACCAGAATTTTGCTTGGGAGATAATTCCAAGGAGTGCTAGCAAGGTTGGAGAGGTGAGAGCATGGAGGGAACGGAAGCCAGTACAGGGTGCATTCATGAACAGTTCCTTCTATTGGCAGCCAGGCCTCCACTCCACTGGGAACCTCTAAGAAAGGATGTAGAGCCTCAGAGTTGCCCCCCTACCCCCCACAGAGGCCATTAGGCTGTAGCACTTACCCGCTCCTCCCTTTGTTGGTAAGAAGTCCTGACTTCCTGGCACTCCGGTCTGTCTCACTCATGTGTTGAACGTGACTTGGTGGCCAGGAAGCCCCTGCAAAGACAGGCAGGGAGCCTGGAGTAAGAAGACATCAGTGTTCACAGGGAGAAGGCGTGCCAAGGGGGGTTGAGTGTGGTGCCAGCACCCCTACAATACTCATTGCAAATCTGTTGTTATGCATATTTTGATGGGTGAGGAAGTGGAGTCCCGGAGAAGTTAAATAACTCTCCCAGGGTCATAGGGATAATGAGTACAGGAGCTGGGATTCGAACATGGCCATCCGCTCACAGAGTCTGTGCTCTTAACCACTGCAGTGATAATCAAAATGAATTTTATTCCTCTATGTGTTTTTCTCCAAAATATTCACTTCAAAACACAAACAGGGCTGGGCGCAGTGTCTGATGCCTGTAATCCCTGCACTTTGGGAGGCCAAGGCAGGTGGATCACTTGAGGTCAGCTGTTTGAGACCAGCCTGGCCAACATGGCGAAAACCGGAGTCTCTACTAAAAATACAAAAAATTAGCCGAGTGTGGTGGCAGCACCTGTAATCCCAGCTACTCAGGAGGCTGAGGCAGGAGAATCACTTGAAGCCCGGAGGCAGAGGTTGTAGTGAGCCAAGATCGTGCCATTGCACTCCAGTCTGGGCGACAAGAGCAAAACTCCATCTAAAAGAAAGAACGAGCCTGTAATCCCAGCACTTTGGGAGGCCGAGACGGGCGGATCGCAAGGTCAGGAGATCGAGACCATCCTGGCTAACATGGTGAAACCCCGTCTCTACTAAAAAATACAAAAAAATAGCCGGGCGAGGTGGCGGGCCCCTGTAGTCCCAGCTACTCGGGAGGCTGAGGCAGGAGAATGGCGTAAACCCGGGAGGCGGAGCTTGCAGTGAGCTGAGATCCGGCCACTGCACTCCAGCCTGGGCGACAGAGCGAGACTCCGTCTCAAAAAAAAAAAAAAAAAAAAAAAAAGAACGAAAGAAAGAAAGAATGAAAGAACAAAAGAACGAAAGAAAGAACGAAAGAAAGAACGAAAGAAAGAAAGAAAGAAAGAAAGAAAGAAAGAAAGAAAGAAAGAAAGAAAGAAAGAAAAGCATAAACGGATCTTAACTCTGCACACTTCATAATTTGCAGAAGCAGAAGTCATTTGATAAACATCAGACCCTTAATAATATGTATTTTGCTTTTCCATTGTCTCTGAACAATCATTTCTGAGTGTGTTTCCGCTTTTTCTTGGATGGCTCTCTGAAATAAAGTCTAACACCTTTCTATTAAGACTGAAAGCAAATTGTTCAAAGAGAAACAAACAATTGTGACTGCTGAGTTTGAAAGAGCAGAGAAACTATGCTACCGTCAGAGTTGGCACTGTGTGTCCCAAGGATCAGGAAATGGAACTGGGCATCTCCCAAGATGAGTATTATAGTTTATTCATAACATTTGCATAAAAGTAAAAGGGAGAAAGGCATAGAGCTAACAATAGCCTCAGAGTCCAGGTGACAAGGACTTTGTTGTGAAACGAACTGGTCCTCCTGGCCCTTGTTAGTAACTCCCCATCCATGAACAAGATCCAAGACAGAGAACTTTCAGGGAATGCCATCTGGAGTGAACTGTGGGACATGGAGGTTTCCTGGATCTATGACTCGTAAATCAAAGTCCTGGAAGTAAGTCACGTCTATTTCAACTGTTTCAACCTGACTTTCCCATGCACTAGAAGGCCTTGTGCCCGCATTTCAAATCTATTCATCGTGTTCACGGCTACGTCTGTCAGGTGATGTAACCAACATCACAACAGCACAAGTCATGGTCCCAACTGCAAAGAATATTTCCATGTTGTAGGAAATTGTATGGAGATATCCATTTCTATCAAGTAGGTTATGTCTATAGAGTATAGTCTTCCTGCCCTGGCCTGCCTATTTCCAGGCCTCTTCCTACCTGTAAATTCTTCTGCACCAGGGAGGTTTGTGGGACGGTAGGAACCTGAAGCTTTTAAAGTTGGTAATTCAACTCTTCTTGCCTTTGTGAAAGCCTGGGTGGACTGAAATTTTCTGGATGTCCTTGATACAAAGGACTGTAAGGAGTCTTATCCTTCAGGGCAAAAAGATGGAAGCACGGGCTTCCCCCAGACCAACAAGTGGGTTAAGTTCCAGAGTTGTTGGTGAAACAGGAACCTACAGGCCTGTCTCTGGAAGCACCCTAGTGAGTTTGCAGGGCCCCTGAGGGAATGTGGTGGCGCTGGGCTTCTAGGAAGGCTGGAGCCCAAGCACTGAAGATTCAGCCTCACGCATGGTCCAAAAGCGGAGATCTGCCACCCAGACCCTTTTGTGTCTGGAAATCACAGACCCTTTTCTGCCTCTGAATACCAAACACAAGCCTCTCAGATTTTTTTTAAAATATAGAGAAGGAGAAGTCACAGGAGTGACTCAAAATGACTTTCTAGCCTGCCCAGCGAGGGAGGATGAGGTCAGTTTGAAGCAATTTTAAAGGTATTTCTTGACTGCTTGAGTCTGTAGTTTCACATTCAAGACAAAATAATAATGTGCAACGCACACTTCAGTGTGCCACAGGGCCAAGTACAGTGTGCGGAACTCTCATAATATCCCCACAGAACTCTGTGAACTGGGTGGTTTTGTTTTTGCCACCTCCAAATGAGGACAATGAGGCCTAGAGAGTTCTGGTCTTTGCTCAAGCTAATGCCTCATCAAGGTGAGATGTGACACAGGCCGGTGGATTCCAAAGCCTGTTTGCTTAACAGGACCCTGTGAGTCTAACTTGTGAAACAATTAGGACACCAGCTATCAGGGTATATAGGTAAGAATCCAGTTCCTTTCAGCAGTGAATGTTGGAGTATTTCAGAGAAAGCAAGACCCATGTGGACTCAAAGAAGGAATATAAGCCTCAGGAGGGCTGATGACTTGATTGATTTTGTTCAACAATGTTTCCCATGTGCCTAGAATAGGGCTTGGTCCATAGTAGGGGCTTCATAAATATTTGATAAGTCAGTGAAAGAATGATTGACAGGAGTCTAGAATTCTGTCTTATATGATGAGATGAGAGGGCTTTAAATAATCCAAAAGAAGGAAGAAAGCCATTCCATGGCCATTATTAATATTAAAAAGTAAAACAAAACAAAACAAAAACCAGGTACTGGCGAGATTGTGGAGAAAAAGGAATGCTTTTACACTGCTGGTGGGATGGTAAATTAGTTCAACCATTGTGGAAGACAGTATGGGAATTCCTGAAAGACCTAGAGGCAGAAATACCATTTAACCCAGCAATCCCATTACTGGGTACATACCCCCCAAAACATAAATCATTCTGTCAGAAAGACACATGCACATGTACATTCATTGCAACACTATTCACAAGAGCAAAGACATGGAATCAACCTAAATATCCATCAATGATAGACTGGATAAAGCAAACGTGGTATATATATGCACCATGGCATACTATGCAGCCATAAAAAAGAATGAGATAATGTGCTTTGCAGGAACATGAATGGAGCTGGAGGACATTATCCTTAGCAAACTAACACAGGAACAGAATATCAAATATTGCATGTTCTCACTTTTAAGTGGAAGCTACATGATAAGAACACATAGACACATGCGGGGAAACAACACACACTGGGGCCTGCCGGAGGGCAGGGTGGGTAGGAGGAGGGAGAGCATCAGGAAGAGTAGCTAGTGGATGCTGGGCTTAATACCTGGGTGATGAGATGATTTGTGCAGCAAACCACCACGGCACACACTTACCTGTATAACAAACCAGCACATGCACTTAAAAGTTGGAAATAAAACAATAAAATATCAATAATTTTTAAAAAGAAAGAAAGAAAGCCATTCCAAATGGGGTGAACAACTCTTTTCCAAATCACCTTGCAAAATAATTAGGGATTTGTGTGAAGGAACGCTACTTGACAGCATCCCAAAATGGGCTCATTATCCTTGCTTGTCTGCTCTTACAAGCCCTGATCACTACAGTCAAGGAGAAGGAATTCTTTCTGATTCTAGAATGCAGATAGACTCCATTAGAACAAGTAGTATTTTGGGTAAAATAAAGAAGAGATAAGCTGAGGTAAATACCTAGACTAATGACAAGAGAGCCTTATGTTTAGCATAGACTTCTAGTTTGGTGTTTTTAAGCATATAACTGCTCATTATGTCTTCATTAAAGCATTTCAAGGGATCCCCAGGTGAATTATAATGATTAAAAATAATGCAAAGCAAAAACCTTTTGGATCTATGTCAGTGAACGAAAACACTCCTCTTAAAAGGGGAGAGTGGCTCAGTTCCAATATTCTCATGGAACAGTCTTAAGAAGAAGGGAAATCTGTAACAGGCAATTTTTAGGGTAGAAGATTGATATGGTTTGGCTGAGTCCCCACCCAAATGTCATCTTGAATTGTAGCTCCCATAATCCCCAAGTGTCATGGGAGGGGCCTGGTAGGAGGTAATTGAATTATGGGGGCAAGTTTTTCCCTTATTGTCCTCGTGATAGTGAGTAAGTCTCATGAGACTTGATGGTTTTATAAAGGGCAGCTCCCCTCCACATGCTTTCTTGCCTGCCACCATGTAAGACATGCCTTTGCTCCTCCTCTGCCTTCCACCACGATTGTGAGGCCTCCTCAGCCATGTGGAACTGTGAATCCATTAAACTTCGTTTTCTTTTTAAATTACCCAGTCTCGGGTATTTCTTCATAGCAGTATGAAGGTGGACTAATACGAAGATATACGGTAATGTGAATTTAAGAAGACTCATCTTTAAATAAAACTGTCAGGCAACAATGTAACATGGCTTTATTTCTGTTTGACTGCAGGAGCACGTGAGAAATAGACACCTTAAGGGATTTTCTCCAAGACAGGAGACAGGAGATCCAAGCCTCCTAATGTCCATTCTCAAATCTATTCAGAGATTATTAGGTGACCAAATAAAAAGGGAAAATTACCATTTAACTTACAGGACAGTCTACAACTGAAATTAATAGTGAGATCAAAAAAAGAAAAAACAACCAAAATATTGCTCATCTTTTATATGAACTCAAATACCTTCTGGCTTCTTGAAATGAAAAGTCTGACATTTTTCCTGGCAGTATTGCTGAAAAGATAAGACAAATGGAAATTCCTGAGATGATCTGGGATACTTATCAGGAGGAACAGCTTCAAGGGAAACGTCTGCTTTCTCTCTCTTGGAAATTACGAAACCATTGACAGACAGAAACACGTTGGTATTTGATAATAAGAAGGCAGCATGTATCATAATATTCTAGGGCATATCTGTTCAGTGTAAAAAGAAATTGATCTGCATAATAGTCAAGAGTCATTACATCACTGTTCCCTGCCTTCCCACTCCCTAGTTACCCGCTGTGTGGCCACAGAGTGGCTGTAAAATGGCCCACTGTGCTATTTATGTCCATTGCAGCCAGTGTTCCTTTGATTTAAACCTTGAGATTCACAAACACCAGAAGAGGGAATGTTGGTAATGACGATCACTGTCTCAGGAAATAGTTTACAGTGACAGTGGATTCTATTTCAGTTTCTGGACTCTAAGGTGGTGTTCACCCCACTGAGGCCACCTATGGGATTAACATTGGCAGTGCCCCAAATACATTGTGTATACTTTCTGGTTCTTACCCAGCATCAAATTCAATCCCAAAAAGCAAACACTCATTTCACTTACTCACTTCCTTAAGACTCAGTGCGAACTTGGAGCATATTTTCCTGCTGCAAGATTTCAAGTTTTTATTGGTCCTAGAGGGGCCAGAAAAGCTACAGAAAGGCCTTTGCTTGCAGTACCAGCTTCAAAACCTTTCGGCTAAAAGCAGGAAAGTCAAAAGCATCAAATACAGTCTTATAAAGGCTATTTTGATTTAGAGAAAGCTTTTGAATTTGCGTTCAGATGTGAATCCTGATGGCAAGATTAACACTGTTTATGTAGAGAAAAACCTGCATGGAGGTGAGATGAGTGCCCGTTTTTGGTGAGAATGGCAGGATGTGCTACATGTAGATTGGGTTAACTATGTTGGCCTCTCTCTGCTACTCTTCCGCTTAAAACATTTCACAGGTTCTCTATGGCACTAACGCATATTTATCAGAATTCTGTTGGTAGCAAGGCACAAAAACCTAACCTAAAAAGCTTTAGCTTGAAAGTATGTTTATTGGTTCACATGACTGAAAATTCCAGTGCATGGGACTGGTTTCAGATGGATCCAGGAGTTCAAATAATACTGCCAAGATTTTCTCTGTCTCAGGGTGAAGTCTGGGCAATCTTTGTGCCCGGGGTGCAAGATTTGCGGCAGCAGGTCATGCAAGTACTGACTCTGCTCTAGCAGGGCCCTAAGAGACAGAGCCCATGTGCACAGCCTTGCCTTCTTAAATTTGCACTGTAGGCATCTTGCCTGCCTTACCCTGGACCCTCTTTTTCTCTTAACTCTTATTTTCATGTTGCTTTCTTTCTCGGGTGAGTTCTTCTTGCTCGGTGAGCAGAAGCTCGCCAAAGCACCAGGCACGGTTCTACCACATGACCAAACTTTTTCCTTGTCACATCTGCCTCCCTAAAACTCTTTTTCCATTTATTTCAGGAAATAACAACCCCAGGACTTGGGCTCATAGGCTCTTATTAGCCCCGCTTGAGTGTGGAAGAGTTACCCAATAGAATGTACTCCCCAAACTGTTTCCTTCTCCTCCTGAGCACACAGCTAAGCACATTTCCCAGGTGCCCTGCATCTAGGTCTGGTCATGTGCCCAGGGCCAGGGAGGGAATGTAAGTAAAAATGAAGGCCATCTCCTCCAGACCTGGACCCCACTCCACATTCACTTCTTCACTCATTGTCTGGGCATAGAACATTCAGCAGGTGACAGCACCATTAGAGGAAATGAGCCTAGATCCCTGAGTCACCACTTGGAGGAAGCCACACTGGAGAGCCGCCTGATCAGGAGTGTGCATGATGTTTGGTTTGTTTGTTTTCGTGAGGGGGAAACCAGCCACTGAGATTTAGAGACTGTCACAACAGCTAGTGTTACTCATTCTATGTAATCCATTGAGTGTTTGCCTCTTCTTGAACCCATTAGTAGTATCAAAAATGATGCGATGTTCTGAGCAGCCAGGCATGGGTCATGTGCTCATCTTTGAAGCCCTGAGTTAGGTAGAGCCCTACCCCCAACCATAAACAAGTTAGAGCAGGAGTAATTCCCCCCAAAGAAAACCAGGATGCCGCGGGGCGCGGTGGCTCAAGCCTGTAATCTCAGCACTTTGGGAGGCCAAGACGGGCAGATCAGGAGGTCAGCAGATCGAGACCATCCTGGCTAACACGGTGAAACCCCGTCTCTACTAAAAATACAAAAAACTAGCCATGCGAGGTGGCGGGCGCCTGTAGTCCCAGCTACTTGGGAGGCTGAGGCAGGAGAATGGCGTAAACCCGGGAGGCGGAGCTTGCAGTGAGCTGAGATCGCGCCACTGCACTCCAGCCTGGGCGACAGAGCGAGACTCCGTCTCAAAAAAAAAAAAAAAGAAAACAAAAGAAAAGAAAACCAGGATGCCATTACCAGAATAAGGGGGAGAAGATGCTACACAGACAACAAACCTGATGTGCACACAGTCCCGCACGTCCCTCTCGGGCTGGGCTCTAATGCAGTGCTTGAGGAACACCCAGCATTTTGAGGTCCTTTTCAAGTCATGCCGCCGCTCTCATTCTTGCTCTTCCTCTTCGTCTTCCCTTTTGCTCACCTTCTCAGCCCCCACTCTCTTACTCTCCGTTCACCTTCTGGAAATTCTGCTGATTTTTAAAATGCAGCTTGGATATCCCTTCCTTCCTGAAGTTTCTTCACATTCAAGGTAAGTTTTATGTTCTTCTCTTTCTCTCATGGGGCCCTGTGATTTCTCTTTCTTTGTCTTTACTTCATTATTTAGAAATTATTAACTGTGAAACTCTCAAAGCCGGGATGGGCCTAGTCATCATTTTGTCCCCAACACCTAGCACAGTGCTTCCATCTGGTTGAAATGTTCAGATGAATAAAGAAAGGAATATAGTCCAATCATTAAACCGTGGGCTAAATTCACCTTTGCAGTGGCTATCTACAGGATAGCTAAATCCACATTTCTACTCCTATGATTAAGGAAATAAGAAATTTTACAATCAAAAACAATCAGTTGCATGCATGTTTCTGAAACTATATGTCTATTTTGCAACTCTTACTGTGTTAAATCTAAGGACTAACTTTTGAGTAAGATAAGGTCTTATCATTAATTTCTTTTTTTTAATCTAAAATAGATTTATTGCATTTCATGCAGTTTGAAGACCATGGAAAGGGGACTAGCACAGTTTTTAATGCATTTAAAAAATAAAGGGGAGGTGGGCAGCAAATGCCTAAAGTCCTAGACTCCTGGGTCCCTAGGAGAAAAGAGTGTGGCAATGAACCCACCCACTCTCCATGGGGAATAAATCGGTCTCTTAAATGCAAGGACTGTTTCCATGGCCTCTGGATGCAAATACACAGAGCTCCGTGGTAAGAGTAAGGGATGGGGAGAGGACCACTAGTGAAAAAGCAGCTACACATATTACCTAATTCAATCTGAGGGTAGAACAACATGGCAAATCTTGGGGGCAGCAACTGTTCCAAGGGTCAAGAAATATCGCACACCCACGGGCAGATTTGCTCCTTAAAAGAAGTGGCTGTAAGAAACAAAAGGAGAAATATTTCTTCAGCCACACTCTTCAAGAAAATGCCAAAAAATATGTGATTTAATATTTTAATTTCATAGCATTGGACACACAGCTCAACATATTGAAATATTGATTCCTTGGAGAAAAAAGGAAACAAAAAATACTGCATCTTTCTGTTGGAGAATCTCGGCCCCCAGGCATGGGGCCTAGTGCACCAACGCCCTAGCCTGCAGGAGGCACTGAGGTTAGTCAGGTTCTCTGGGGAGGGAGGCTGTGCCCATGACCTGGGGCTGTATGGCAACGATTGTGTTGGATGTCCTTGGCCTTGACAGCTCAGGCTCTCAGTTGCCAGTCACCTGGGGGGCCTGCCCATCGGAGGGCTGGTTGACTGACTGGATAAACATGGGCTGGGCAGGTCCTGGCCTGCAGGTATGGTTATTTGCTGGATCTGGTAGAGCTGCTGTCCACCTGTGAACTGGCTGAACTACTGCTGTCTTCGCTGGACCTCTGTCTGTGTAATCGGTTGAGAGTTGGTGTCAAGTGTCTGGATCTATCCCTGCAGAACCTGGGTGCCTGATACAGACTGGGCTAAGCAGATACACTGCAGTTGGCCAGCTTTCAGCTGCACTGGGATCTGCTGGATCTCTCCTGTGTTAGTGAGGATCTGCTGCGTCACCTGCACGGACCATCCAGTACCACTCTGGGCCTATTGGGCTTGACCCTGTGGCTGGGTCTGCACAATCTGCACCTGCTGACCTTCTGCAACCTGTGTTGTCACGGGTGTGGTCTGGCCCTGCTGAGGCTGTGCGATGATGAGCTGCCCAGGCCGGATGGTGGTCATGGAGCTGGCAGTGGGCTGCTCTTACTGCTGCCCCTGAACTTGGACGGTGGTGGGCTGCTGAGCCAGCGTGAAATAGTACTGGACTAGCTCAGCAGGAGTTATAGACTGCAGCACCTCCTCCTGACACTTTGGAGGTTTCAGTTCATCTCTTGGAACAATATGGAGGAGAAAAGCAAATTGATCAAATTCCACGGGGATATCATTTCTCTGTAGAGTCTGGCACTTGTTATCCTGTGTGTGAATCCAGGCTCGAAGAGTCAACTCCGTGATAAAAATCTGAGCCGCCCTGGCAAAGAGCACAGGGGCCTCTGCACTGATCATCTTCACATCCTCATCCAGTTTCATAATCTTCTTTTTTTTTTTTTTTTTTTTTTTTTTGAGACGGAGTCTTGCTCTGTCACCCAGGCTGGAGTGCAGTGGCGCGATCTCAGCTCACCTCAAGCTCCGCCTCCTGGGTTCACGCCATTCTCCTGCCTCAGCCTCCCGAGTAGCTGGGACTACAGACGCCCGCCACCTCGCCCGGCTAGTTTTTTGTATTTTTTAGTAGAGACGGGGTTTCACCGTGTTAGCCAGGATGGTCTCGATCTCCTGACCTCGTGATCCACCCGTCTCGGCCTCCCAAAGTGCTGGGATTACAGGCTTGAGCCACCGCGCCCGGCTCATAATCTTCTTAATAACGAGCCAGTGGGAGTTCGTGCACTCAGAAATCTTTCACTGCTAAATTCCGGACTTCTTCCATGACCCGAGGCCAGAAGGACTTAGGCTTTGCTGGCATCACTGCTGTTAGTACCACTAAATCCTCCTTCTGTGGACATTTCGGCAAACGCCTTTGCAGGGAGTCTAGGAAGAGCAGGAGCCGCCCTGGCGCTCCTGCGGAGTCGGGCAATGCAGAGGCTCAGGCACCGTGGAGGGAAGCGGAGAGCGGGAAGCGTGAGTCCTGGAGAACGGCGCATGCGCGAAACTGGGGCACAAACAAGATGGCGGGCACGCCGTTTGCACCGTCTCGCGTTTTCCTCTCCCTTTCCCCTGGTGCCCCGACTCCTATAATTAATTTCATATAAGAGGTATTCTGAGAGCGTAGTTATATCAAAAACTCACCTGCATTATTTCCGTGTGTGTGTGTATGTGTGAAAAATGAAGATAAAGAACATATTTAAAAGTAAAATCTGCTTTGTGGGAATGGAATTTACTTTTCACTTTTATTTTTCCTTCCCTTTTACATTGTTTGGGATCCACAGAGTGTGAGTGCTCAACGTACAGCAAACAGGAGGATAAAGCTGTAAGGAGTGTTTCGGATTTGATTGTAATCTCTCTCTCTTAAATAAAGATAATGTCCTCATTGTCTGATTGAGACAGAAACTCCCCACCTCCCTATTAAAATTTTTTTTTAAAAAAACCCTGACCCAGAGGTTTCTGAAGCCTCCATTGATAACACACAATGGCCTGTTCTTCTAGGATGTTTCATGGCCCTTAAGGAAGCCTCTGTTCGCCCACATGATGAAAGGGTGAGAGATGAGCAAGGAGAAGCCGAGGTTCGCCTGCCTCGCCCTGCCTGGGCAGAGGACTGTGGGTAAGTGCAGGAATCCATTAAGGACATGCTGGGCCGAGGGAAGTTTGTATCTCAAGGACGAGAAATAGGCAAACTTTCACAGGAAATATTTCCCAGCACCTTTCAGCTTAGGGGATAGAGGAAAGAGGAGGCAAGAAAGAAAAGGGAAACAAAGGCACAGAAGTGGGAGGAAAGGGAGGGAACCTAAGCAAACACCACCATGAGCCACAGCCAGTGCTCAAGGTGGCTTTGCCCTTTTTCTCGTCGTGGGCTTTCCGATGCCAGTCCTCGCCGCCCTGGCCCTTGGCTGAGGCCATTTTTCAATGGTCTAGAGGTGAAGTATCCCAAGCGGATGTGTCGTGCTGAGCTGTATTAGCTAAACTCTGTGCTGGAAAAATAAGACTGCACTCTCTGTCAGCTTGACCTGGTGCTCACCCATTGTGAAGGCCCTCACTCTAATCCCTGAGCTTCTGAATGTGTCACCTTACATGGCACAGGGGACTTTATGGATGTGAGTAAACGTCCAGTCTTTCAGATTAGACTGGGCTCGTCTGGATTATCCAGATGAGATACAACGTCACTGGCTTTGAAACTGCAGGGAGGGGCCACAAGCCAATGGAGGAATGTGGGCTGCCTCTAGAGGTTGGAAAAGGTCATGGATTCTCCCCACATTGGCCTTCAGATAGGAAAGTAGCCCCGCTGAAACCTCGATTTTAGCCCAGTGAGACCCATGTCAGACTTCTGACCGACAGAACTATAAAATAATACATTTGTATTATTTTAAGCCACTAAATTTATGGTCATTTGTGGCAGCTATGGAAAGCTAACATATTCATTAACAGATCTTGAGAAGAGCTAGAGGCCAGAGGCCAAAAAACACTTCATAGTCGGCTTGGCAGCTAATAGCAGGAAACAAGCATTAAATTGTGTGTCCTGTGCTGCTCTGCACTAGTCCCACTCTGCTCAGTTATAAAGGGCTGTAATGAGAAGAGGGAGATGAAAAAGAACTGAAAGTATTTACCGACGTGGAGAGGAAGTAGATGACAAAGGTCAGCATAAATTGGGCTGTCTCCCGTCTTTTAGGGCAAGTAAAAGGCTGGTGAGCCATAGAGTTGTGAAAATTGTATTTTAAAATCAAAGTTGGGAAAGGCTTCGAAGTTGGAGTACTTTTTTCAAGCTCTAGGATTGTAAATATATTAAGGTGATAAAATAAAATGGTGCATGTGAGATCTCTTTGAAAACTATAAATTATAAGATGAAGTGGGCTAGATAGTTGTCTCCAAAAGAGTAAGTCCAGGTCCTAATTCCTAGAACATCTAAATGGACCTCATTTGGAAAAAGGGTCTTTGCCAATGCGATCACATTAAAGATCATGAGAAAAGGTATTCTGAATTACCCCTAAATGCAATCACATATATTTTCCCAAGACAGACACAGGTAGGAGAAGAGGAGGAAGCAATGTGGCCACAGAGACAGAGACTGGAGTGATGGAGCCAAAAGCCCATGTTGGCAGCTGTCATATGCTGAAGGAGTCACAATCTTTCCTCATAATCCAGAGGAAGTGGCACCCTGCCAGCACCTTGATTTCAGACTTCTGGCCTCCAGAACTGTGGGATAATACCTTTCTGTTATTTTAAGGCACACAGTTTCTGGAAATTAGGTATGGCAGCCCTAGAAAACTCATATATGTAAGGTTAGGAGCTAAGCTAGAAAATACAAGTACTACTAGAAATGGCAATATGTTCATTTATGAGTGTTATTAAGTGGTCCACTGACATTCCTATGTTATAGTAGGATGATGTGAGTAGCACGTGAACACCTAATCGGATTTCAAGTTCATGAGTAGGTGGTGAGATCCTTGAGGATCCTGTCTTCTCCTGGTGCCCCCCATAGTGCTGGGTGCCAAATAGGTGCCCAACAAAATATTTTCGGATTTGCATCTCGTAACAAGGAGTAATTCCTCCAAAGAGGAACTCATCAAGAATGTGGAAAAGTAGAACTGCTCCCGTCAGGAACTGTGGCCCTGTGGAACCCCAGGTCACTCTTTCTCTTGGGAGCTACTGAATTCTCAGGAAAAGCCTATATAAGTCCAGCAACTTCAGGGTCATCTATGACACTCTGTGGACCCCTCATGAAGGTTTTCCCCCTAACTCATGCAAGAGAAGTTGACCGTTCCCCAAAGCCACATTGACCAGATGAATTCACGTGATATGAGGGGATGGGATCAAATTTTCCAAGGTCCGGGTGGTGAAGCTACCTCTACCCAAGAGGGAGCCTGTTACGTCACATTCCCATTGGCCTCCATTCAAACCTGAGTCCTGCTGCACCATGAATTTGAGAAAACTTTTGATCTTCGGATTGCTGCCTCATTTTCTAGAAATATCTAGAAAGTTTCTAGAAATAGTCATTTTGTGTGGAAGCTTCAAGGTCCTTTACTGGCTAGCTTTGGCTCCTGTCACAATACCTTTCTCTCAGTCAGCATGACAACCATCTGCCCTTGAGGCTGACAGGCCAAAACAAATATGATTAGGGTTGCTATCTTCAGAGTGCTGACAGCACCCTAGGTGTTGGACAACTGGCGTGTTGGTTCCAGAATTGTTCCCCAGCCAAATGCAGCCAGCCCAAGTCACAATGCCAAGCCTGGTTCCCAAGGGACTTTGCAGAAACTGAAAAGTGAGAGAGGATACTATATACATTTGGATGAGAAATATGCTTCCATCAGCACTGGTTCCCCTACCCGATTCAGCAATACATGAAGCTATTAAAAAGAATGCATGTTTTAGTTACAAGTTTGGCAATTGTTCATTTATCACTATACAGTCTCCTTCCACCCAAATATGCCCAGGAGTCAAACGCCCCGAATCTCTTTTCTCTCTCATGGATGAAATTAATCATCTATCCAAATGAGATTTTCTGTGCTACGTTGGCATGACTGCCCCTGTCTGGGATCCTGATGTCCCACTCAAGAGAATGGCTCTGTTGTTCTCCTCAGACTGAAGCCCGGAGCAGCTAATTCGCCTCCTCACAGAGGCAGCCTCCACACTGAATTTGTAGGTCAGAACGTCTGTTAATTCTTTTGATCCTAGGCTTCCTTCCTTGCTGCAACAGTTCTTGCATCTAGTCTGGTTGTGTTAGGATGGCTATGACCAGTCTTTGTCATGGTAATGGGGTTATATTCCATTCTATTTTAAAAGTAGAAGTATGATGTTTTGTTGAGGAAGTAACAATTCCTGTTATGTCAACTGCACATTGCAGAACAAATTCAGTTTTCAGTGATTCTGTTTTTTGAGATGAAATTGGAAAGGAATTTGGAAATTGTCTGGCTCAGATTCTCCATTTTCATCAGGAAATCAGAGATTCTTCCAAAGTCAAAAGCTTGTCTGTAATGGAGCAGGATTTGCAGTCAATTCTCAAAGTCCCCGTTCTAAGCTCTAACCATGACCTCAAGCTTCCCAGAATGATTGTCTGAAGATCCTTGACCATCCTGCACTTCCTTGTTAGTAGTCCCATGTCTCATGCTCCTCCTGGAAGGTGATTTTGATATCCATTTATTTTGATAGGAGAGTCCTGGCCATCATCTGGCATGAGCTGCAGAGAAGCTTGTGTCCATCTGTGAGGTGGGAGGCGTATTATTTCTCAACATAATTGCAGCGAAGCCACCAAGACTCTAGATGTTAGGGTGAAATGTCAGTCGTCCTGAATATTGGCTCTTGTTTGACAGCATCATTCACTCTTACTGCTGGGACTCACACATGGCAGTGACAGAACCCCTGAATGAGTTAAGGTGGATGCACTGATGGCCCCTCCTATACTGCATTAGATGTCATCTGTGTACCCAGCTCATGAAGTTTGGCAGAACATGCAGAAAGATATGAGTAAGGAAGGCATGCTCTTCCCTTAGATGAAAGCACTATTCAAGCATCTCTCAGATAAGAGTTCCTGGCATGATACATCATCCTATCTTACCTTCTAAACAGGGTTGTGTTGAGGATAACATAGCAAGATGACATGTAAAAGCACGTAGAAGGTTTTCATCAGCAAAAATTAATATGACTGATAAGTACTTGACTTTATGTTACCAGTCCCTTTGAAAATGTATTTCTTAAACGTGGACAAAATTGCCACATAATATGTAATGTAAATTATCTGGGAAAAATTTGCTAACCATCTTATTTTGGCCAAATGACTCCCCCAGATGGACGTGGAACAAAGACCCAGATCCAATATTGGCTGTGCCAAATGAAGAAATGGAAATAGATTTGAAAGGTGGAAACTTTGAATGGAAAACTTTTTTTCCTTGCTTTCCAACCTAGAATCTGTTCAAAAGTGTTAGACAGCTCTCAGAATCCACAGTGGGAGAATGAAATTTCAAATGGAAAATTGTAAGTGCCAAGAGCCTCTCATCACTAGGATAACGTTTTGTTTTTTTCTTTCTTGAATTCTCTGACTTCCTCTCCTTTGCTGAACTATTTTCTAACCATTTTATTAGTGTTTATCTGTTACAGTGAATCTTTTGGTTTGGGTTTTCTATAGGTTTTTGTGGACATGTGGAATAACGTCAAATCTTGTATTTTTGTAAAATTTTATCAATACATTCCAAAGAAGAGGTTCAAAGGGTGACAATAGAGAGAGGAGAGCAATTAGTCCTAACCCTTCATGTTATTCTCCTCTTTTGGCACTTTGATTCTTAGTAAGGAACAAGTCTTTCTTTTTCTTTCTTTTTTTGTTTTTTGGAGAAAGGGTTCACTCTGTCACTCAAGCTGGAGTGCAGTGGCACGACTGTGGCTCACTGCAGCCTCAACATTCTGGGCTCCAGAGATCCTCTTGCCTCAGCCTCCTTGAGTAAGTCTTCCTTGAACATTTACTTTCAACCAGGTTTGATTATCAGTTGTTTTGTTTCATTTTGGTTTTGCTTTTGCTTTTTTCTGAGTTCAGCATTTTCTTACAAATTGTCACAGTTACGCTAATTCTTAAGGAAATAGATTCACTCCACATTTGCGTTGTTGGTGTTGTAGCTACCTTCTTTGTGCAAGTGGTTCACTGATGTGTTTTTTTGGGATAATCAATACAGGTGAATATTATATATTCATCAGATTTCAGATTAGTAGTCCTCAAACACAAGGACATTGCTGGGTAAATATGAGTGAAAGAGGAAATCTTTAAAGTTAGTGTGGCTGACTCACAAGATTGATGCACTGAGAACAAATCCCATGTCATCTCCATCCCTGGATCTCAGGGAGGTGGCCTTCTTCCTCTCTTGCTCTCTGATATGTGACAGTCTGTAACATCACACAGGAAGTTTATCTGGATGGTGGCCTCCAAGTAGACCCCCAGTGGTCACAGAACAGAAAGACTCACAAGTTAATGTCCAATCGAATTTGGACACAAATTAATGTCCAACCAATTTGGACAAAACCAAATTAATATCCTTGAGTCACACAGTTTATTGACTCAATTTAAAACCATTAGTCAGAAGCAAAGGAAAAGAGATGGGTAAGAAGTTACCCCAGTCACACAAAGGGTAGAAGGACTACACTCTTACAATCCTCAGTTGTGCAGTATTGATCAGCCCCGTCTCTCTCTTTCTCTTTGCTGCCTGAGCCTTCCCACTGACAGGCATATGTTAAGAACATAAGAGTGAGGCTTCGGCAAGCCCAATGCAAGCCCAGTGAATGAAAGAGGTAACAGCCAACAATACACACTCTATTGCACGGATGCAAGCTGTAGCTTGCCTGTGAGCCTGATAAATAGCTTTAGATTGTATCTGCCTTTTTTGGGGAGAGGACAAGTTGGGCCAGAATAGATGTTACTAATGGGTAGCTGATGTAAGGCTTCATGAATATTGAGTGCCTCTGTGACTCATGTATATTTAGGGTGTCATGAATATTCAGAGCCTCGTATATCTCATGAATATTTGGTTTCTATTGCCCTATGTATTAGTCTGGGATCTTCAGAGAGACAGAACCAATGGGATAAGTAGATGGATGGATGGATGAATAGATTAGATAGATACATGACTGATAGATGATTGATAGATAGATAGATAGATAGATAGATAGATAGATAGATAGATAAGATATTTATTAGGGAAATTGGCTCACCTGATTATAAAGGCTAAGAAGTTCAACTCCAAAAGCCTCAGAAGCAGCAAGATAATGTATAATTTTCGGTGTGACAGGGAAGGCCTGAGAAGCTGAGATGGGGCTGAGGGAGGATGCTGGAGCAAGTCCTGGAGCCCAAAGGCCTGGACTTCTGATATTTAAGGACAAGAGAAGGGTGTCTCCACTCCAGGAGAATAAGAAAGAATTCACCTTTTCCCTGCCTTTTTGTTATATCCATGCTCCTAGCCAATTAGATGGCACCTGCCCACAATGAGAGTGGGTCTTCCCTACTCAGTCCACGGACTCACAATCACCTCTGAATACACTTCACAGACACACCCAAAGGAAATGCTTAATTACCCCGCTAGGTATCCCTTAATCCAGCCAAACTGACACCTAAAGTTAACAGCACACCCTACTTCCCTTTGTTTCTTTGTGTAGTGCACATAGACTGTTTTTGTCCATGCATAACATGTCTCCCAGGTTACTAACATATCTGTATCTAACACGTCATGAATCTGTATATTCCTCATAAGCTACTTGCCTATACATCTATGATTTGCATCTATCCCATTTGTTTTCTATAGCAGAATTGAATATTTTCAAATAATACGACAAACACAATATAGCAACATGCACAACTGGTTGAGTGGTGTATTAGGAAAAAAATAGAATTAGTAGTCATTCATCAAAAAGTGTTCTTTATTGTTGGGAAACATTTATTTGGACTGACACCCTCTTAATGGTCACATTGAGGACAAAACAGTGCCCCAGAAATCTTAAAAAATAATAATAATAATAGTCTTCTCATTTGAGTTAATAACACTGTGCTTTGCCCAGTTGTTTAAGTCCAGAACCCAGCACTATGTTGATTTCTCACTACCTCGTATTTCATCCATCAATCAACCCTGCTGATTGCACCTCCATCTCTCTTTAACATTATCACCCACACTGGTTTAGACCACAATGGTCTCTTGCTTTGACAGGGCAGTAACCTACCAACCAGCATCCCTGTGGCCACTCCCGTCTCTCTGCAGCTCATTTTCCACATGGCAAGCTGAGTGGTTTTTTAAATATGTCAATTCGTGTGAGTGTTCTCCAACTGCTTCTAGATGAGTGTCAAGCAAAGTATGGTCAGTGAAGATGGAAACAACCAAAATGTCTATAAATTAACAAATGAATAAATAAAATGTGGTATATCCATATCATGGAAGATTATAGGTTATTTGTCCATAAAAGGAAGAAAGTTCTGACACATGCTACAACATGGATGAATCTTGACATTATGCGAAATGAAAAAAGCCAGTCACAAAAGCCCACATATTGTATAACTCCATTTATACAAAATGCCCAGCACAGGCATTTTATATAGAGGCATTTTTATTATAGAAATAGAAAGTACATGAGTAATTGCACAGAGCTGGGGAGGGGTGGGTGGCAGCAGGGCAGGGAAGTAGCTACAGAGTCAAGGGTTTCTCTTTGCAGGGTGAAAATATTCTAAAATTAACTGTGGTAACAATTGCACATATCCATCAATATACTAAAACTAAATTCTACACTTTAAAATAGGTAAATTGTATGATATGTACATTATTTCTCAATAAAGTTTTTTTGTTGGTTTCTAAAGTAGTTTGTGAGCAAGCATCATCTGAATCACATGGCAGCTTGGAGAAATGCAAATTCTTAGGGCCCACTTCAGACCCACTAAAGAATCTCTAGAGATGGGCCCAGCAATCTGTGGTGTTGGGTTTTTTTAATCTAATTTTTATTTTAAGTTCAGGGGTGTATGTGCAGGTTTGTTATATAGGTAAACTTGTGTCACGGGGGTCTGTTTTACAGAGTATTTTGTCACCCAGGTATTAAGCCTAGTATACACTAGTTATTTTTCCTTATCCTCTCCCTCCTCCCACCCTCCACCTTCCAATAGGCCTCTCTGTTGTGTTAATGTGTTCTCGTCATCTAGTTCTCACTTATAAGGGAGAACATGCTTTGGTTTTCTGTTCCTGCATCAGTTTGCTAAGGATAATGGCCTGTAGCTTCATTTATGTTCTTGCAAAGAACACGACCCCATTCTTTTTCATGGCTGCATAGTATTCCATGGTGTATATGTACCACATTTTCTTTTTTCAGTCTACCATTGATGGGCATTTAGATTGATTCCATGTCTTTTCTATCGCGAATAATGCTGCAGTGAACATGCGTGTGCATGGGTCATCTTTATGATAGAGCAATTTACTTTCCTTTGGGTATATATCCAGTAATGGATTACTGGTTCAAATGGTATTTCTGTTTTTAGGTTTTTGAGGAATTGTCACACTATCTTCTACAATGGTTGAAGTAATTTACACTGTCACCAAGAGTGTATAAGCATTCTTTTTTCTCCAAAACCTAGCTAGCATGTTATTTTTTGCCATTTTAATAATAGCCATTGACTGGCAAGAGATGGTATCTCATTGTGGTTTTGATTTGCATTTCTCTAATGATCAGTAATGTTGAGTTTCTTTCATATGCTTGTTGGCTGTGTGTGTATCTTCTTTTGAAAAGTGTCTATTCATGTCCTTGTAATGAGGGCTTTTTTCCTTGTAAATTTAAGTTCCTTATAGATGCTGGATATTGAACCTTTGTCAGCTGCATAGTTGGCATTTTCTCCCATTCTCTAGGTTATCTGTTACTCTGTTGATAGTTTCCTTTGTTGTACAGAAGCTCTTTAATCAGATCCCATTTGTCAATTTTTGGTTTTATTGTGATTGCTTCTGTCATCTTTGTCATGAAATCTCTGCCTGTTCCTATGTCCAGAAGGATATTGCCTAGGTTGTCTTCCAGGGTTTTTATAGTTCTCGGTTTTACATTTAACTCTTTAATCCATCTTAAGTTAATTTTTGTACATGATGTAAGGAAGGGGTCCAATTTCAATCTTATGCATATGGCTAGCCAGTTATCCCAGTACCGTTCATGGAATAGGAAGTCCTTTCCCCACTGCTTGTTTTTGTCAGCTTTGTCATAGATCAGATAGTTGTAAGTGTGCGCCTTATTTCTGCGTTCTCTATCCTGTTCCATTGGTCTGTGTTTTAACAAACACTAAAGTTTGAGAAACACCAAAATAAATTAAAATCTAAATTCTGCACCAGGGCCTACAAGGCTCTGTAAGATCTTGTCATCTCTCTAACACCAGCTCTGATCCTGGCTGCACTGACCTTCTTTCTACGTCATGCAGAGGCCAAGTGGGTTCCTCTCTTAGGGCCTTTGCATAATCAATTCCCCTTACCTGGAATCCCTTTCCCTTTTCCTCTTTGCGTGTCTGGCTCCTTTTCGTCAATCAGTTTTCAGTTTAAATGTTATTTCCTCAAAGAAGCCCTCCTAGACCATCCTAGCTAAATGAGTCTCCCATTCACCTGGTCACATCACCCAGTTGTATTCTCTTCACCACACTTACAACTATCAGATACTCTGTGTATTATTTACTTGCAGACTGTCTGTCTGCCTTCCTAGAATACAGGCAGGTCCTTCTATCTAGCAGGCACTCAGTAAACATTTATTGAATTGATGAGGAAGCACTGACCTTGAGCCCAAGTACCCCGGAATACATACCCTACCGTTCACGACGGCCTCTGCCTGGTTTCTGAGTCCTCTGTACTTGCAAAGGAATTGTGTTGGAAACTGTCTCGCCAAAATTATTCACATTTCCTGGTAACACAAACAACCATCCTGAAGACTGATGCTACAGAATAAGCTAAGGGCAGCTGAGGGAGATGAGCAAAATGGATGAGGAAGCAATATTTCTTCTTCGCTGTACTAAAAATTCTCCAAGAATGGCCCCAGTGCCTGATACAGATTAGATGCCAAAAAGATGTTTGCTTAACTCTTGAACTAAATGCTTAAGAAATGGAAAGAAATTCACTCTCACTTTGTAAGAAACCAGACCCCTGACAGATATGCCCCCTCAGCTCCTTCAACCCTTTGAGAATCACCTACACATTCTATTCTCTGCCCTCCCCCTCCTTTCTCTTAAATGAGATATTTGTGTTTTAAATGAAAACCATTGTTTACCCATCGCTAGCAGAAAAGAATCAATGTGCATGCATTCCTCATGTAATAAGAATTAAATCCCTTAATCCTGTAATTTGCTCTTACTGGTTTAGAATTTTGAAGTCCAAAAACACATCTGCCATCGAGGAAGTTAATTCCGGGGCTGGCTGGCTCTACGGCTATATGTATGTGGCCATTGTTCCTGCCTGAGGAATGGTCAGGAGGGGCTCAGGGCTCTGTTCTCATAATGAACCTTATGTTTCTAAACACAGGTGCGTTTGGATGTAGACATCTGTGTCATTAAATGGGGGGAGAAATAGCACAATAGCAGCTCAGAAATGGGCCCCTTGGAAATGCAAGGTGGGGTTATTGCAGTAGCTCTTATCAACACCATCATGACTTCTTTGATGATGGATCATGGTACTGAGATGGTGGTGACGAATAAAATTATCTCACCAGCATGTTTTCAACGTGCAGCTTTTCACTGTGGGGCGGGTGGGGCGGTCTTGCCAGAGTTCACCCCATTGTCTTCTTATTGAAAAGAGTTGTCAGAGGGCCCCTATTCTATCCTACAATCATGCCAATCTGCTTTTTACTCCAACTTTACATTTCATCTCTGCTATTTGATGTATAAGAATGAAAGAGCTCCTGGGAAATGTTTGTACCCTAATGGCTCAGATGAGATGTCCTGGGAAATTATCAAAAATGCGCAGGGCAAAGAAAGGACGGCTATCAGATGACCCGCAGACACTCTCCTGCCACCCTTCACTGAACAGAGCATAAACGTGTGCTGTGTCACGATTGCAGGATTCCTGTAATTCAGACACCTACAGGTATTTAGGACAGCACAGGTCTTACAGCAATTGATATTTTGGGCTGTTTCACAGGCACATATGCTCTGGGAATTTAGATTTTTGGAGTTAGTCATATGGAACATGACACTGTGCACTTATCCCATATTAATAATTTTTAAACATGTTATAACAAAAGTGTACTTCAGCATCAAGTCAACAAAGTTAATTTTTAAAAATTTTTTAAACTACAAAGAAATGACTGACATACAAGGAGCTGTACATATTTAATCTGTACAACTTGATGAGTTTGGAGAGAAGTTACACTTGTGAAAACCATCACCACAAGCTATGCCATAAACCTATTAATTACCTACAAAAGTTTCCTCCTGCCCTCTTTATTATTATTATTTGTATTCTTTTGTCATAAGAGCACTTAACATAAGATCTGCCCTCAGCAAGTAGTTGAAGTGTACAACACAGCATTTCTAACGGTCAACACAGCATTTCTAATGGTAGACGCTATGCTATCCAGTAGATGTCTAGGACTTATTCTTCTTGTATAACTGAAGCTTTGTAACCTTTGGCTAATTCTTTCCTATTAATCCCTCCCTGCAGCACCTGGCAACTACAGTTCTCCCTCTGCTTCTGTGGGTTTGACTCTTAAGATTCATCATGTAAGTGAGGTCATGAGATATTTGTCTTCTGTGTCTGGCTTATTTTACTTATCATAATGTCCTCCAGGTTCATTCAGGTTGTCACAAATGGCAGAATTGCCTTCTTTTTTTTAAGGCTGAGTAATGTTCCATTGTATGTAGATACCACATTTTCTTAATTCATTCATTCATCAGTGAATATTTAGATTGCTATTTTGAATGATTCAAAGTTAATTTCAAACTTTGCAAAAAATTAATATGCAAAGTTATATTTTAATGGGGATCTTAGATACATAGCTTCATTTGACTAAAACATTCTCCTAGCTTTTTTCTTCTTTCTTTTTTTTTTTTTTTTTTTTTGTGACAGAGTCTCGCTCTGTCACCCAGGTTAGAGTACAGTGGTGCGATCTCTGCTGTCTGCAATCTCTGCCTCCTGGGTTCAAACCAATTCTTCTGTCTCAGCCTCCTGAGTAGTCAGGATTACAGGCATGTGCCACCATGCCCGGCTAATTTTTTGTATTTTTAGTAGAGACGGGGTTTACACCATGTTGGCCAGGCTGGTCTCAAATCGCCCTCCTTGGCCTCCCAAAGTGCTGGCATTACAAGCGTGAGCCACCGCGCCCAGCTGCTTTTTTCTAATTCTAAAACTCGAAGTGAACATAATGTCTCAATAAGTTGTAGATGCTCTGGAGGTGTTTTATTAACATTCTCAAACTTTGAGCTGGAGCCGCAGCTAATGTTCATGTAATCTGACAAAACAGAGATACGGAAAAGTCAAGTGATATTCCAGGAATACACAATGAGGCTGTGGTAATACCTGGACCAGAATCCAGTCTCCCGACTTGAAGTTCATTACTCCAGCCTACATCTGTCTCTCTACCTTCAACCTCAGCTATGTAGGTGGCTTGTGATAAGAAACTGGCAGTCTTCACCCCACAAGGCACACCTGCACCTGGCCCAGGATGCAGACAGGCAGAAGGAGGAAATGGGCAGGAGCCAGGACACCTGAGGCCCAGCCGCTGCCCTTGCCATCAGGGGAGCTCACAAATCAGCACCCAAGTGGGAAGCTGCTGCGACACCAGGTGCCCTACCTTGACCTTAGGGGTGTAATGGCTATTGCCTCACTGCCACCTTTGAAATCTCACGCACATTTCCCTATGGCCAATCCTGACCCAGAATTAAACAGAGAAGGGAAGTCTGGAAAGCCAGCTCCACTTTGGCTAAGTAAAAAGCCACCATGCTATGTTACATCTGTTGTTGTATTCACAGATGCCTTTGGCTTTTCTTTATGACACATATAAAAGAACAGGTATATAGAGGCCTTTCCTGGATTTCCTTGATGGAATTATTGATTTTCTGTCATTCTGAGTATGCCATTGCCTTAGATCACTGTCTCATCATACTGTCATTTTTGGAATGAATTAATGCTACCCGCCTATTTGTGTATCACCTATATATAAAATGTAGAGTCTATTGATCATATTTGCAGCAAAAACAGGTTCTTAAGTATAACATATGTCAGGTAAATGAGGATTAGAGAAAATTCAGGATCTGTATGGCACTAGTATCTTTGTAACCAATAGCAAAGACATGGATGGAACTGGAGGCCATTATCCTCAGCAAACTAACGCAGGAACAGAAAACCAAATACCACACGTTCTCACTTATAAGTGGGAGCTAAATGATACACATGGACACATGGTGGGGAACAACACACACTGGGGCCTGTTGGAGTTTGGGTGGGAGGAGGGACAGCATCAGAAAGAATAGCTAATGGATGCTGGGCTTAATACCTAGGTGATGGGATGATCTGTGCACCAAACCACCATGGCACACATCTACCTTTGTAACAAACCTGCACATCCTGCACATGTACCCCTGAACTTAAAAAAAGGAAAAGAAATATTTATACTATGTTTTTATGTAGGTAGGTAGGTATATACGTATGTGTCATTAACATCTATCTATCTATCTATCTATCTATCTATCTATCTATCTATCTATTATCTAAATGTTTATTCATCTAGCATCTTCTATCTATCATTTATCTATTTGCCTATCACCTACTATCTAAAATCAGAGAGTACTACTTAGACTTAAGAAGGACAGTTTTGACGAACACACAGCCAGATATCTAAAGACTGACAGCTGAGAGACTGAGAAATTGGTGGTGTAACCGCTGAGTAATTTTTTTAACTACTAAACACCTGTTACTCATCCAAAACCCAAAAGAATTGACAGTTATGTAAGCTGTTTCTTCACTTTGGCCTCTGGAGATTACATCGTGGTACAGATAGGAAACACAGAAACAGTAAACAAACAAAAGAAACAAAAACATCTAACTACACATGAGTATCGGGCATTTGTTAAGCTCTCATGCTCAGCTTCTGACTCTAAGCATTTCCTAGATTCTGCAGACTTGTAGCTTGTTTTTATTTTTTTTCTCAGAGCCAAGCCCAACAATTCTACTTTCCTTTCCTCTTTCTAAGGTAAAAAAAAAACAAAAGTGAGACTGTAGGCAAAAATAAGTAAATAAATAAAAATAAACAAATAAACAGAGCTTCACACAACAAATAAGGATACTTGATATAGAGACATTCATATAATGCACTAAGACTGTGAATCAGCCTTCCAGTCATTACCACCAACCCAGAGGGAAAAGGCGGGACAAATGGTTTTTGTGACTCCTGATAGAACATAGAGAGGGTATTTGTGGGTGGAAAGAGCCCTGATGACTTGGATCCAGAAGAACTGAGTTGAATCCATTTATTCATTCGTGACCTCTTAAGCATTATTTAACTTATAAGAGTTTGTGTTTCCTCTTCTGCAAAATGGCTAAATCTTATCTGCTTTCCTGAGACGTTCCAGGGTTGAATGAGTTCATTTATCTGTCTACCTCCTGCTTTCTCTTCCCTAATACTTCCTCACCTACCTTTGACTTCATTTGCCTCATAATTTCCCAAGAAAAATCATCAAATGATTAATACATGCAAATGTGACTACAAGTGAGATCACATTACTTTTACATGGTAGAGGATTAGGATTTAGTAGGCAAGTAGATATTTTAAAAGAACTTATTTCTTAGACTGACGCTTCTGTTTATTTCGTTTTATCAAAACAGTTGAACCAACCCAGTGACCAAGAAAAATATTCATGTCAGAAAACATTGTGAAAGATTTTGAAGTTGGCATAAAGGTAACTGGGTGTTTTGCCCAGAGAGTATGCTTATGGGATATCTATGTCTTTTACTTTGAACTATTTTACAACTTTGTAACCTGTAGATAATTGATGGCAATGCAAATTAGTCGTGTCCAAAGACAAACACAGCCTCGTTATTCATAGTAGCCTAGTTCTACGAAGTTGCCATGAACACTGAATTAAAGAATGCTGACTTTAGTAAAGCTCTAAAATACTTTTGCGGGGATGTTGGCTTTTTTTGTTTTTTGTTTTTTGTTTTTTTGAGACAGGGTCTCGCTCTGTCACCCAGGCTGGGAAGCAGTGGCACCATCTCGGCTCACGGCAACCTCCACCTCCCTGGTTCAAGCAATTCTCATGCCTCAGCGTCCTAGGTAGCTGGGGTTACAGGCTTGAACCACCATGCCCAGTCTTAACCTTTTATACTTGGTAATACATTCTCCTTTTCTTTTACAGTAGTAGCTTTCTTGTTATCTTATGCGATATGACAAATACCTAGCAGGTCGATCAGAAAATACAAATATGATTAAGATACACTACAAAAATGATACATACTTTGTGTGATTTATCAAAATATACACATTTAAAGTTGTTTACCAACATTTGATACAGGGCCAGGATTATTCTTTGGTTTTGGAGACAGCTGATTGAAGTTTTGTATTGTCTTTCATACATGAACCACAACAAAAATATGTATTTTGTAGTTCCCAGCTTCAATTTCTTTTTCTTTTTTTATTATACTTTAAGTTCTAGGGTACATGTGCACAACATGCAGGTTTGTTACGTATGTATACATGTGCCATGTTGGTGTGCTGCACCCATTAACTCATCATTTACATTAAGTATATCTCCTAATGCTATCCGTCCCTTTCCCCCTCCCCACAATAGGCCCCGATGTGTGATGTTCCCCTTCCTGTGTCCAAGTGATCTCATTGTTCAATTCCCACCTCAATTTCTTCTTAAACGAAGCAAGATCTTAAATCAAAACCAAGAAAACCATGAGAGAGCAGAATCCCTCTGGAATTTGAAGATTATTTTCCCCAAAACTTTACAGTTCTCCTAGAAATGTTCAAAGCATTAAGGTTAGTTTTTATAGAGAAAATTCTCTTTCTAAATTTAATTTTCATTAATTTATATTTAATTTAATTAGACAATTATAATAACAAGGACAATTGACAGAGACAGGTTTGGAAAAAAATTCAGCTGACGACAATTATAATAACAAGGACAATTGACAGAGACAGGGTTGGGAAAAAATTCAGCTGATTCTGCTTAAGCATTCAACTCATCTGGTAAGAAAATAATTCACAGGATTCTTAAGTAGAATCCAGTACAGCAAATATTTAACAGACTGTGGGCAGTCATTAGTATGCTTAGAAGAGGAACTAAAAACAGGTAATTCATGGTGAGTTAGAATGCCCTGAAGTGGTTTTTTGTTTGTTTGTTTGTTTGAGATGGAGACTTGCTCTGTCACCCAGGCTGGAGTGCAGTGAGGCGACCTCAGCTCACTGCAACCTCTGCTTCCCGGGTTCAAGTGATTCTCCTGCCTCAGCCTCCTGGGTAGCTGGGAGCACGCCACCATGCCCTTCTAATTTTTGTATTTTTAGTAGAGACGGGGTTTCACCATGTTGGCCGTGCTGTTCTCGAACTCCTGATCTCGTGATCCGCCCACCTTGGGCTCCCAAAATGCCGGAATTTACAGGCGTGAGCCACAGCGCCCGGCCCAAAGTGTGTTTAACTACCTAGGAGTTTAACTACTACAGAGTGATCAAGGAGCCCTGGGAGACTAAGAGGAGCTACACTAAGAGCTAATCTAATCCCAACTGGGGATATGGTTTGGAAAATCACTCAACCCCTTGTTGTCTCAGTTTTATCACCCATGAAAAGTGAAGTTTGAGCTAGAATAAAAGCATGGGGGTCAATTTCATCTCCTAAGTCAGTGGTTTCTTTATTTTTTTTTTTTCATTGCTTATTTTGCTTTGTAGATTGCCTAAAATTATAAACATTGTTTACATATAGTACCAATGACAGTGTTGAACTTAAGCTGATGCTTTATAACTCATTTCCAGGCCTCTGGGTTGGCAGTAGAAGTGGAAACCATTGTCCAAGACTTTTGACAAGAGTTTTTAACAGTTGCATTAGACAGTGGGCTGGTAATATGTGGTAATGGGTACACCAAGGGAAAGCCTGCAGCTCTCAGCATTGCCCTTGGCCCCCGTCACTAACCTGGGGAGAAAACCGTGAACCAGGGAGTCTGAGTCTGATGCCTTTTCTCTTTTGCTCTGTGCTGGAGTGTGTCAGTGCCGACCCTGCAGCTACAGAAATGACCAAATCACACCTGTTGTACTGGGGGTAAAGCTCAAATGGACCCTGTGGCTACTCCTCCTCCTTCCCCAATAAACCTTTGTTCCTGACCAGAAAAATCCATGCTGTGCTCAAAGGAGGGAATATCCTGTTATACACAGAAGAATGTCTTGTTATACCCCAAATTATGTGCAATGATGGTACCAGAGTCTACTATGGATAGCAGATAGTTGGCTATCCACAGGATATCCATAGACTTTGAATGGTACAGTCATTGCATATAATTTGGGGTAATTCATCTGAGTAGCCGTAATTATCATGGGTAAGTGATATATGGTATAAGAAGATATTTGTTTGTCTCATGCATGTCTTTTTTCCTTTGAGGTTTTTAGGAATATGAGTGTAAAATTAGTACTCTGAAATCAATAATGAGTCATTACCTCTTTGCTTTCATCCATTTTTGTGTTGCTAGAAAGGAATACCTAAGGAATACCTGAAAAGAGAGACCGGGCACAGTGGCTCATGCCTGTAATCTTAGCACTTTGGGAGGCCAAGGGGGGTGGATCACAAGGTCAGGAGTTCAAGACCAGCCTGGCCAACATGGTGAAACCCCATCTATACTAACAATACAAAAATTAGCCAGGCGTGGTGGCACGCACCTGTAGACCAAGCTACTCGGGAGGGTGAGGCAGGAGAATTACTTGAATCTGGGAGGTGGAGGTTGTAGTGAACCAAGATGATGCCACTGCACTCCAGCCTGGGTGACAGAAAGAGACTCCGTCTCAAAAACAAACAAAAAAAAAGAGGTTTATTTCTTTCACAGTTCTGCAGGCTGTATAAGAAGCATGGTACCAGCATCTGCTCCTAATGAGGGCCTCAGGCTGCTTCCACTTTTGGCTGAAGGGGAAGGGGAGCCATGTGCAGAGATCGCATGGTGAGGGGGAGGACATTAATCTATTCGTGAGGGATCCACCCCCAAGACTCAAAAGAGGCCCATGAGGTGAAACCTCCAACACTGGGAATCCAGTTTCAACATAAGATCTGAAGGGGACAAATATCCAAAATATAGCACTCTTCATTCTCCCCAGCACATCCTCCTGCTCCCTTCCTTTAATCAGCGTTACTTGAACTGAAGTGGATTTTGAGCCTTTGTTCATTGTATCAAAAAAAGATATTTATGTTCTCTGTTCTAAATTTTAAGATGAATTGAGCATGACATTTCAGGTATCTTTCTCTTACAAAAAGAAAACAAAACATGAGAAAATGAAATTAAGTTTCTTCTATATTCCCATGTGGTTGTGATTTTCTTTTAAAGCAGGTCAACTGCCTTCAATAGAAAACTTTCTCAATTCCTGTTAAAAAAAAAAAAAAAAGGAGGGTGGGTGGAGAATGTTCCAAATCTCACAGTCTAAAGTAGCACTGAGAAACAGATAATAGTGCAAACTACATGAATGAGATTTTCTTTTTTTTTTTTTTTTTTTTTTTTTTGAGACAGAGTCTCACTCTGTCACCCAGGCTGGAGTGCAGTGGCAACATCTCCTCTCACTGCAAGCTCCACCTCCCAGGTTCAAGCCTTTCTCCTGCCTCAGCCTCCCGAGTAGCTGGGACTACAGGCGCCCACCACCACGCCCAGCTCATTTTATGTATTTTTAGTAAAGATGGGGTTTCACTATGTTAGCCAGGATGGTCTCGATCTCCAGACCTCGTGATCCGCCAGCCTCAGCCTCTCTCCTAAAGTGCTGGGATTACAGGCGTGAGCTACCATGCCCGGCGAATAAGGTTAAGTTTTCTAGTAGCCACAAAAAGAAACAGGTAAAATTAATTTAATAATATATTTTATTTAACTCAATATACCCAAAATATCATCATTCCAGCAGGTAATCATTATTAAAAATTTAATGAGATTTTTTTTCTCCTTCTTCTTTTGCATTAAGTCTTTGAAATCCAGCATGGGTTTTACGCTTCTAGCACATCTCATTTGGGATTAGCTACATTTCAAGTACTTTTTAATAGTAGCCACATGTGGCTAGTAGCTACTATATTGGGTATTACCGGCCTAGGGATTCTTTTTCACATATCGACACCTAACTTTTCTTTTATTTCTATTTTGTCGCTTTGTTTTAAAGGAGAGGAACCATTTAGAGCTCAAGTCTTATGTCAGGTGGAAATTTTTCCCAGTTTCTACGTGTTCTATAGCAGTTTCTATGAGGTATAGAATTTTGTCAAATGGCCGCTATTTCTCGTTCTGCCAGGAACGCCTTCCCCGAGAACTTCAGTTTGTATTGAGAGTGAGCAGTGAGTCAAAGCAAAATTCCTTAGCCTTATTAATTCCAGTTTTAACCTCCCAAAACCAATTTTTCCAAATGAGAATTAATCACCATACATTATCTAATAGTAAAAATCTTTCATGCTGTCTTATTCAATATCTCTAAATATACATAGAGCGTTCAATAATTTTCTAGCACCTTGCAAATTGATAGAAGCCTAACTATTTGGTGGAACTTTCAAGGTGAAGAATATGACATGTTACATTAGTTCCTTATGTGTGGATGCTGGAGATGACAACTACTGATAGCTTTCCTCACCCACCCTATGGGAGGGGGCCTTCCTCCTCAGATTTCCCAGATTATTAATGGAATTTCTTCTTTTGTCAACTTCACACTGATCCCACAAATCTAGTACCTGCACATCTCTATCTCATTATCTTTATTATAACATGATAACATCATATCTCCATTATAGGTTTTGGGCATGTTAAGAAAAAATAACAAAACCCACTATGATTCACTATATTGCCCCTTCCCCCAATCTATGAGATCCTCAGGACAGAAACATTCCTTATTCTTCACTAAGTCTGAGTGAACCCAAGTAGCAATGCCCGGTGTATGGTTGATACTCAGCCTTTCAATTGAAAGCAGGAAGTTTCGCCCTCTTCATTCACCTTTGACCCTTACATGTCATATGTCTTCATCAAGAGTCAGGTCAGGACACATTTTCTCAATAATACCTGGGCTGGTCAGTCTCACAACAGCTGATACCTCCTGCTGACTGCCTTCATTCAACAAACAGCCATGGGTGCCTACTTTAAACCAGGCATTGTCTCAGGGAAGGTGGTAAAAACACAGATGTGTTCTTAAATTCAAGAGGTCGGAGGAAACATAGACAAAAATCAGTGCATTGAGTATTGTGGTTTTGAAATACCTTCCTGTGTATTTTTCCTTCTGAGCAGCCTGTTTTGTTTAATCTGTGGTTTCTTTCTGTCCAGTCCTTTCCACTGTGAAGCCTCTGAAAGCTTAGAGTCCCAGGGAGGTGATCACAGGTACTGCTTAGAACAAGCATTTCTAAGGGTAGGGAGGAAAGAGAGGCTCCATTCATGGCCGAGGACGTATAAAGTTGAGAGAGTGAGAGAGAAAGCGAGAGAGATGAAAGAAAAGAGGGAGGAAGGGATGAAGGGAGGAAGAGAGGGAGGGAGGGGAGAAAGAGAGATCTCACAAGCAGGCCTTGCCTTTCTCTGTCACAAGCAGATCCTAGGAGTTGCTTTTAAGTCTTGTCTATGCTAATTGGAAGCCAGAATTTAAACTAGACTGGACTAAGTTTTAAAATATAAATGACTAAATATTTACTGGATCTCTCTAAGCTATCTAGTTTCTGGCTACCCACACAGATGGTGACTCAACGAACAAAATGAAAGCATTAACTGGAAATATTAAAACTGGTCCATATTTGTACAACGTGAAGTTGGACCTCCTAGTCAAACCCACTATCTGTAGTCTGCATATGGTGAGGGAAAAGTTCCCAGGTACTTGTTATATGGCTAGAGTGACTTTTTAAAAACTACATTTCTTTCAATCACCACTTCTTTTTCAAGACCTTATAGGCGGTTCAACTATGAGTATCCTAGACTCAAGACCATAATTGATCAATTGTTCTAGGAGGTCTCGTGCACACAGTCTGTTCAACAAATATTTATTGAGTGGGTGAATTTGTCATTGCTTGTAAAGAAGACAAAAAGTCTATTTTGTAAAGGTCAGATGTCTCAGTGAGTTCTCAGTAACTATTGTTGCTAATTGTACAGAAGTTCAAATGCAGAAATGCTGGTAATTTGTTTTCATACTTCACCATGAAAGAATTTTTCAAACTCTCTATTTTTGTTTTTTAAAAAAGTCAAGGAATACAAGACATAAATTTTAGAACCAGATAAATCTGGGCTCAAATTCCTGTTCTGTTATGGAGTAGCTGTGACCCTGATCAAACAATCTAAGTACTCACGGTCTTGGTAGTCTCAGCTATAGAAAAAAAGGAGGAGGGAGGAAGAAAAAGAGGGAGGGAGAGAGAAAGAGGGAGTGAGGGACAGAGAGGAAGAAGAAGTAAAATATCCTCCTTTGAGGGTTGGTGTTGGGGAAGAAGGATTCGAGACAACTTAAGGAAATACGGTTCTTAGCACAAAATGGATAGTAAAAAATCCTGGTAATTATGATTATCATCATCAGTGCTATGGGTTGATTTGTCATCCTTGAAATAACCACATTTTCCTCTGAAAAGATACAATTGCTTTTTGTCTCTGGTCATTCCTCATATTACCTTCTTTATTGCACTCGTTGCAATTATGGTCTGAATGACACTGGAGATTTGTAAACTGGTCTCTGCCTCCAAGGGATGGATGTCTTCCCAGCTCTTCACCATGTCATTCACTTGCATCTGAGGAATGGCTCAATGGCTCCTCATTGTCCTCAGCAAGAACCTTACTTTCCCAGAGATGGCTTTGGGAGGGGAGGGGCAGGGAGTGGGTGATGAGCATGTGAGTCATAACCTTGCAAGGTATTTTGAAGATACACCACACGGAGGCATTCATAAATAGCATCAATGAAAATTATTAACTACATTAGTCAATATCCTGCTCATCAGGTGAGCTGTGGCCTCTATAACTGGAAACACCAAAAAATCATCAGAGAAGTGTTGAAAATTGTTAAGGATCCTGAAACAAGGAAGTAACCAACTCCAGAGCCAATGTGGAGGGCAGGAACATGAGGGATACTCTGAAGAGAAGGGAGGTTGGGACAGAGTAAGAAGCAGAATGCAGACATGCCCACAGCTCGTGCAAAGATGGACCTCTCAGCCTCCTGGCCTCTCACTAATTCCTTAATGTAAAGAAACTCTCATTTTGATAACTCCTTGTACAGAATTAGTTTGTCTATATGTTTAGGCTCCAGTTAAACTCTAGTAAAATGCTGATAGTTATCATTGCAAAATGTGGATCAGCTTGTATTCAGCAAAGCCGTGCAACTCAGGATTTTATGAAGAAGACAGAGAACTGCTTCAGGTGTTGTCAGAGGAGGGAACCTGGGCAGTGTGGCCATTACTTGATGATTTGTGTCAACATTTCAGTACCCAGAAGACACATGATTTACTTTGGGTCCCTCCAGAGGCTGATACTAAGCTAAAGATACAAGTATGAGCACTTTATATGGGAGGTGAGAGTAGTGTACACTGGTAGGGGAGCAGGGATTGGCATAGGGAGAAGAAACATAGAGTGGAGGATTAAGCAGCTTCCACTGGGGGAACTCTGGGAGCCATGTGGAACCCCTCCCGAGGGATAAAGGACCTGGGGTATTTACACACCAACTCCAGAGGTCATTGGTTGAGGGCTGCTCCCATGGGGCATTAATTCCTTACTGCTATTGATGTAAGGCCACCATACTTCCAATTCTTCTTTTAAACGAAATGAAAATTGAGTACAATTATAGGTAAAGAAAGGAGAAAAAGGGTGATGGGAAGGGAGTGATTGAAACAAAAATGCCACAGCGCCATAAGGCTACCCCTTCCTCACATCAAAGTCCCAGGCACACTCCTTTCTTCCCTGCCACACACACTTTACTGCATTTTCAGTGCTTGGTGCACATTAGAAATGCAGAGCTCATCAGAATGTAATTTTTTCAACACAATGACCCTGCTTGTATAGTGGAAAAAAATCTTCTAAAAGATTTTGACAGGGAACCCTTAAAAATTTATTTTTAACTGTCTGAGTCAAAACTAAATTACAGTGCTTAAGAAAGTAAGGAATATATACCAACCAAGTATTTAAGTTGGTGTGTGTGTGCTTGTAAACACGCCTCTCCTTTCTTATTATGTGAGATTGAGCAGAGATCAAGCACCTGAAGTTCTAATTCTGTCCCAGAAAAGCATTCCCTTCCCAGGCTGTGGCATCACATGCTCAGACACCCAAGTGACTCCATCTCCCCAGATGCATGAGAGCCAGTTCTCTCAGTTCATCCTCTCCCTAGCTCCCACCCCTGGAAGCTCTTAGACATTTTGGGAGCTGTGCCTTTGGCTCCTGTCCAGGGGACAGTTATTTCCCACTTGTGGTCCTGAAGAGTTCATGGGAGCCTCCCGAAATATGTTGCTCTCTTCCCAGGAGTAGTTTTTGTCCTGGGAGACCTGAGATACACAAAAATTTTAAATCTCTTTCCACTTTGAGAAGGGAAAATGAATGATGTATTGATATTAGAGCCATTGTCTTGCAGCTTGCTGGAGCAAAAGAAAACCACTCTGGCTACACTCAACTGTGTATGCTGTGGCTTAGGCTTCCAATTAATTCTAAAATAAGGAAAAATCCTTAGCTTATATCATAAGGGATCCTTTCTTTTCTGGTTCACACTACCTGTCTCTTGTGTGGAGAAATTCAGTACAGCCATGAAGAGACAAGGACTCAAACAGGCCATTGTAACTGATGGAGAGCTTGGACTGTGCCCAGTGCAGGTGGGTCATTGCCCTCTTGGGGAGGTGCTAAGCCCACATACCAGGGCTTGGGGGGAAATGGCCAGATTGTTCCCCAAAATGTCACTTAGTCTTAAAGGGAGTGACTTTAATTCCTGCCTTTGATGGTGGAATTGTTGACTCCTCTGAGGTGCGCGCGCACACACACACACACGCAGAGAGAGAGAGGGAGAGACAGAGTGAAAGAGAGGGAGAGCGAGAAAGAGAGAGTTTTCCTTTAAGCCTGGAATTCCTCAGGTTTGATTTCAAACTAGAAGAGAAATTTTTGTTGCAGAGACAGCTTATAGATAAATCCTCAGGCTATTTGGGAATTTCAGCACTTTGAAAAATGAGAATGTGTGGAGGGATTGTTTTTCTTTGCTGTGTCTCAGCCCTTTTTTTCCCTCCCTCATCCATAATTCCAAAAAGAATACCCTTTTATAAGGTGAAACTTTTTATGCACTTAGTTTTCAAGTCAGATTGTTAAGAAAAAATACAAATTTCTTCATTTTGTGTATGCACCATATTTTTTAAAAATACAGAATCTCATACACTTTTGAAACACATTGCTAGAAAGAAAAAAGAATTATCACATGACTTAGGTCATAAAGGATAAGGTTGGGAAAAAAGATTTTCCTTGTGAACATAAAGTTCATTACTGACTGATGATCCCCACATAAGTGGTTTAAAAGTTTCCCACTGTTGCTGAAATAGTAAGTCGTGCAAAGATGAGCATAAAACTGGATATTTGTTTTTTATCCTGAAATATGTTCTCCTTGCCACTTTTGACCTTAAATGGAGTTTCTGCTTTCTCTGATTCAGTCTGTTTCTTTTGTGCTCTCTGTAGTAATGTGCTGGGTAGCTCAGATGTGACTGTGATACTGTTTTCAAATATCTGTGGCCACAAGTAGTTATACTATTTAATGTTCACAGACTCCATATTCTTTTTTCCAGTACTCCTATGTCTTAAATACAAATTTCTTAAAATATTTTTTTATTAAAAGAACTAGAAAAATGATTTTTAAAATGCATGTAGAGGAGATTGCTTACTTAATAGTTCATTTGGTTACCCAAATACAAGGCCATGTGGAAAATCTTCCACTTACCACCTCAATCTCTTCTACTATTCTCATTAATTCTGGAAAGTTCTGTGAAGAAAGGGGATAGTGCAAAAGGAGAGACAGAGAACAAAAGATGATTGAGTTTCAAGGTTGGCCGGCCTGACAAAAGTATCTAGCCCAATCCCTGCATCCAAAATGCACATGTGTCTATGACATACCTGGCTTTGCTTAAATACCACAGTGACATTTAAGGGTGGGGGACTCTCTTTCCTCATACTACATGCAAATGAATGGAAGAGTTGTTTTTCTTAGAATCTGACTAGTTAACATTCATAGATTTTTTAACCCCATTTGACATCACAAGTTTACCTGTTGATTAGATTATTTTCTGTCTGTACCTGGAGCCTCTAAGCTATGTATAGACAGAGAGGCTTATGTTTTGTTCCCTGCTTTATTGCAGACACATATTGCAAGCACTGTGTTAGTGCTTGACATAGTAAGCAAATACCTGTGGAAAATGTCTATGAATGTGCCTCTGCTCATTTCATAGAAGTTCAGGTGTTTGGAGATGGCTACCTAAGTAGTAAAATTAAATTAAAAAATGGTCCCTGATGACCATGTTCCTTGGTCAGGAGCTATTGGATGCTGGTGGCTGTGACCTACTGATGGGGTCAGCTGAACATTGCATGGCCCCATTTTGCCACACCCTGGTCAACAAGTCAGTCGATCTCTTAGATTCTTAGAATTTGGGTTCATAAATTCTCTGGTGAAGTTCAGAATCTGCATTTCAAAAGAAATTTTCTGGGAAATTCTGATTTACAGTTAGTTTTGCACCGACCTAACAAATGTGATTCATGAACCGGGCAGCACTCAAAACCAGAAAAGGTTCAGAGAGCCCAGCAGTGTGAGTGGTGAGTTTTTATAGGCCAGACTTGGTTGCAGAGAGATCACCTGATTTGGCTACAACCGGGTGTCTGCCATATTTGAGCATGGTGCAATGAGTTGGCTGCCTGTGTCAGGCTGGAACCTGACTGCTCACGATTGGCTGAAACTCAGCTGTTTGCTATATTCCTAAGTCAGGTTTTGGTTTGTTTACATATTCAATTAGGTTGCAGTTTCTTATGTAGGAACTCAAAGTACAGAGACAGCTGCAGTCTAATGGCCTCCTGCTTATTTAACTTAACATCTCAGTATTACACTGATGATATAAACAGAATGCTGTGGGAACACAAAGGAGGGAACAACAAACTTGCTTGAGGGTGACATCCAGCAGCTCTAACTCTGAAGCAAGGACAATGTAGTTGGGGAGAAGTCACCCCAGTCACTGACTTGCGTGTGGATCCCATTTCTTGATAATCCCTAGAAAGATGTCTTGGAGGGCTTTGAAGAAACATTTAGATTTGTACTAGTGGAGAAGAAGTGAAAGGGTTTTGAAAGCAGAGAGAAAAACTAAAGCAAAATGTGCACATCTTATGTTCATGGATATATAAGACTAGGATAAGGAAGAATGGGTGCTAATTCTAAGTCAGTTGCCTAACATGCATCATAAATTGCAGAATATGAGCACTTTACAAAGCAATCTATATTTTTTTTAAAAAAGCTTGTGGATGTCCCAGGATAATGACTTGGTGCTTTTCCATTGAGAGAATCATGTCTCAGAGTCATTTCTGTGCCACTAGTTTTTGACAAATAAAATCTCAAAAAATGTTTGATGAATGACTATTTTACCCACCTGAGGGACATGAAGATCTTTTTATTTGTAATGAATTAGGCTACATAAAATCTAGGAGATGCTGATAGTTATCTTGAGACCAGGAAGAACATTGTAAGGGGAAGCCACAATCCAAAGGAAGAGAGATCCAACTCAAAGATAAAACAATTCCTGGGGATATTACTGAACTGCTGAGTTGAGATGATTCTAAAGTCAGAATATAGCCAACACATTCCATTTACTGCATTTTTCTTTCAACTTTTTGATTAGATATTTCAAATCTGAAGAAATGGATAGAAAATAATATAAGACATATTGGTATACTTACAACCCAGCATTTTAAAACTGTTAGAATTGCTTCTGCATTTTTCTTAAAGAAAACAATCATTAAAGATGCTGTTGAAATTCTTTCTCCCACACCACTTGATCCAATGTCCCTACCTTCTGGTCCTCTTTAGAATTACCTGCTTTCCAGATATGGGATGTGCAATTCCCATTATGTTAGTGATAGTAAGGCCTGGTTGCTGTAACAAAGACACACAAAGCTTCAGCAGTTTCGAGAACACCTCCTTGTTTCTTTGTTACTTAGCCCCAGTATGAGCAATGCAGGAAGGAGAGGAAATGTCCTCCCACAACGTCTTCCAGGGAACATTGTTCTTTCCTCTTGTAACTTCATCATCCCTGGACTGTCATCACCTGCATGATTGAAGCTGAGTCCCTGCCACTTCTCCGTTCCAGATGGTGGGAAGAGGTGGAGAGTCTGAAAGGGGCACATCCATGTCTTAAGACACAAATGCTTAAGTAGCACACACCCCTTCCTTTTGCATTCCATGTCACCCCACCACAGAGCAGTCACAGGAGGGGAGAAATATGGACTGTAGTAAGGCTACTGCATGCCCTACTGGAACTCTACTACAATGGAGGTAGAGAAGAGTGGGTTTTGTAGACAACCAGGAGTCTGCGCTGTTGTACTATAGCCCATGCCTTGATACTGCCACTACCTGCATACACATACCTCAATGCTAGAAAGGAAAATGGCCAACTAGCAGAGGCCACCCAAGCCTAGACATGCCAAAGGAGTCGCAGTGAATGCAGGCATGCTTCTTTCTCAGCCCAGTGGGGAAACTTCTGAAATCTCATTACTAAATATGATGTTTGCTGTAGTTGTTTCATGTATGCCCTTATCATGTGAGGGCTTCTTTTAGTTGTGTTTTGCTAAGGGTTTTTAACTTTTTAGTCATGAATAAGGGAAAACTTCCATTTTATGGTTTTTGGGGATCTATTGAGATGATTATATAATTTTTCCCCTTAATCTGTTAACGATGTATATTGCATTGACAGAGTTTCTAGTGTTGATCCAGCCTTATATTACTGGGATAAACCCTACTTTGTCATTGTATATTCTTACTGCCGAATCCAGTTTTCTGCATTTTATTTAGGATTTTTGAATTCGCGATTATAAGTAACATTGATCTGTAATTGTCTTTTCTTGTACTGTTCTGTCTAGTTTCCATATCAAAGTTCTGTTAGCTTCATAAAATTATATGGGTAGCTAAACCTTTAAAATATAGACTCTGCAAAGGTTTGTACTCGAAGGAGAATGTTTGTTCCTTGAAGTTTCCAAAAACTTGCCAGTAAAACAGTCTGGGCCTTTTGCTTTTGGAGGGTAGGATTTTGATTCCTGATTCAACTTGTTGAGTTGAATCAAGTAGTTTATTTTAAATGTCCTTAAAAATAAAATATTTGTATATAAGGCTATAATTTTACCTATAGGCATGATTTTGCTGCATTCCACAAGCCTTGATATATACGACCTGTGTCATTTGTAATTCTCGCTGTGATTTTTCTTTTTAACTCATATATTAGGCTGAATAATGCTTCCTCTACAAATACATACATATATATGTATATATGTATACACACATACATGCACACACATCTCTTTCTGTACATAGCCTAATCCCTGGAATTTACGACATGGCAAAAAGGCAAATTCTCCCCTAGAGCCTCCAGAGGGAGCATTGCCCTGATATGTTGATTTCAGGCCGGTGATATTGATTTCAGATTTCTGGTCTCCAGAAATGTAAGAGGATTTATTTCTGTTGTGTTCAGCTACCAAGTTTGTGGTAATTTGTAATGGCAGCAATAGGAAACCAATATACCTATGAATTATTTGAAAGTACATTTCTAAGTTTCCTAATCTATATTTAGCTTATTTTTATTCCATTTTTTGCTGATTTCTACTTTAATTGCTTTTAATTGGAAATCGTTATTCACAACATATTGATTATTTGAAATTTGTAAACAATTTCTCTTTGATCTATACATAGTACATTTTTATAGTTTATGTGTACTTGAAAATAAAATATATTCTTCATTTGGAGTTATAGGATTGTTTCTGTATTTATTAGAACAAAGTTTTTACTTTCCTGTTCATATTTTTTATATTCTTTCCAATTTAGTGTCTTCTCAACCAATTATTTCTGATCCATATTAAAATATCCCAACAGGTTTGTGGATTAGTCAATTTTTCCTTTTAATTACATCAGTTCTTGCTTTTTGTATTTTAAGTCTATGTTGTTAGATGCATACAATATCATAACTTTTATCTGTCCTCTCTCTGAGCCCCTGAGTCCCTAGTTCTATGTCAGTGATGTTTTGTGCTCCTGTCCCATGTCATGTCACCATGTCACCAAGTCAGTGGGTGAATTGACAGTGGTCCTATTCAAGATGCTATGCCTTTAGCTTTTCCCTTCCAGTCTCATAGATTTGTAGCCTCAAGAACCTCCCAGGCCCTAGCATCAAGCAGTGAACTGGCCTCTAATTCCTTTTTTTTTTCTTTGCATGTAGTAATGCTATCCAGGCCAAACTCTTAGTCAGTGCTGCTTTCTTCTGTACCTCTGACCCTTTGCATTATTTTTCCATTTGTGGTCTTTAGATGTATTTGTGTGGCTTTGAGCCTCAACTATACCTTTTCTTTTCCAGTATACTTTTCAGGTATTTGGAAGAGTGCCCAGAGCCATCCTGCCTGGAAGTATTGCTGTATTATTTAAATTACTTTGAGTAGCGTGTTCTGTTATTTGCCACTCAATGACATATTATTCCCTCCATTTTACAGATTTAAAAACTGAGACAGAAAAGCTAAATGACTATCCCAAAGTCACATAGCTCACAAGCAAAGAATCCAGAAAACTCATTTAAGTCACCTTGCCGCAAGGTCTAGGTTCTCTTTCTTTCACCATACTGCTTCCAAAAGAACGTTTCTGGAGTCTTTTACCCACACTTGGACTAGCACAGCTGCATCCCATCCTCCACTTACTGCTGCCTCTTATGCTGTCTACACGCATGATACTAGCTTGTTGCATTCATGGCAACCCCATAGCCAGATGAAGCTGACACTGCCAGCTCTGGGGTTTTCTGATGATTCTTACTTTTCTGACTTTGTCTGGATCACATGTTTCCTGTGTGCCTGCCATGGAGAGCACACAGCCACACTGTGTTCACAGGCCACTCTCTACCAACCAATCATCCATAAAACAGACTCCAATAAACACAGCAGCTCTCTTGAAAATGGGCTTCTCTGCAATGTCTGAGTCTCTTCTTGCAAAAGCTTTTGAAGGACTCTCAAATATGACTACATATACCCTTCATCATCAGAGAAAATTAATACTCTCGCCTGCCTGGTTCCCCATCATTACTTTTCTCTCAGCCTCAACATTCAGCCAATTACAGTCATTTCAAAGGAATACATTTCCATTTTCTGATCCTTTTGTTTAATGTAACTGTCCCGAAATTTGGGCCAGGCAACATTCTTTCTTTTCCTTTCTTTTTTCTTCCCATTGACTTAGACAAGAAACTGCTGTGTATTATTTTCCCTTCTCTCTTGGTAAGATGATATTCACCACATTGGCCAAATGAACAGAACTGGAAGTGTTCCATACCCCTAAGAAACCTTCCAGTTATCATAGCATGCAGTCAGCAGATATGAATACAAATAAAGTTAAAATTAAATCAGCTCCAGGAATGTGCTTTCCAGTGTGCATAAATAGTTCTTTCAATGATGAACTCTTTCCTGACTTAAAAAATAGAATAGTAATATATTTTATAAAATTAGATTGATAGTGAACCTTAAGTATAGAATTAAGGGCGTATGTGATAGATAATATCAGAATATCCAAGTAAGATTAGACCCATTTTGTTAATGAAATGATTGTATCATAGCAAGTTAAGAATGAAATTGGTTTCCCAAAGAGCCTTGCATGGAACACTTGTCTCATGAGATGGATGTTCTCTGAGCTTATGTATATGGGATTGAAACAGACACCTCTAGTGCACAATTCCAGATTCTCTCAGTCTCAGCTGTCTCTTCAAGCCAGCAACTATGGTGTGACTGCTTCTGTGCAGGCTCTGCCCAGCTTCCTGCAGGTGCTGATGTTGTGCTTACACAGTGGGGATACCTGAGTCTGGAGGGTAAAGTCCTGCAGAGTGAACTTTAATTGTGCGGAGAATCAGTAGATAGCTGCCACCCCTTCCCTTCTCCAGTAGAGAGCCCCACACTCATTTCATCCAGCTCTTGGAGACGTCTCCCCAGAGGTGCCCAGATCTAGGACACACTTAGCACAGGCTCTCCCTCTGTTGGCCCAATCCCTGGCCTTCTCTCAGGCTTCCTGGACCACAGTAGCCAGTGGAAAGCTTGCACTTAAGCCTTGTTTCAAGCCCTCCTTTCTGGGAAACCCAGGCAAAACATACAGTTCCAAAACATTCTCACATGGGAAATACCATGCACCATATCTCATTTCTGAAAAGCCATGTTGCCTATTAGCTTCTTAAACGTCCTGAGGAATCCTGCACCTAAACAAACAAAGAAACAAGAAAACAAAACAATGCAAAAACCCTTGCTTACTGTTTAACTGGGTTTACCAAATTGCCAAATTATCAAACTTATTTTACATGAAACAGTTGAAAAACAGCTCTTCAAATCTAGGTGTGTAAGAAACACACTTTGGCAAATGCAAATCTAGAGCTTGCTATATCCACCTTGAGGATTTAGGGCTGTTTCTGAGAGTTTATTTACATATATGCTTGTAGGGGGTTAAAACATGACTTTCAGAAAGGTATTTCCATATCATAATGCCTAGAAGCTGTGAAGTTGACCTTATCTGGACAAAGGATCTTTGCTCATGTTATTGAGAAGAGAAAATCATCTTGGGATAACTGCGGTAAGCCCTAGTTCCAAGGACAAGTGTTATTATCAGAGAAAGAGGAGACGATGACACTGGGTACAGAGAGAAAGGCCACGTGACCACAGGGCAGAGATTGGATTGATGTAGCCACAAGCTAAGGAGTGGCTGGAAGCACCAACAGCCAGAAGAGGCAAGGAAATTTTCTTCCCTAGAGCCCTTGGAAGGAGTACATCCTGGCTGATATCCTGATTTTGGACTTCTGGCCTTTGCAATTGTGAGAAAATAAATTTCTGTTGTTTTAAGTCACCAGTTTATGATATTTTGTCACAGTAGCCACAGAAAACCAACACGGGTGCCTTGTGCCCAGTGGAAGAGACACATAGAAGGGAGCCACCTTGTCACCCAGACAACTGAATTTGGAGTTGTTCGAGTCCCAGACTGCTCTCTTTAGAGGCTTGTTTTTGTATCAACAGATTCTGAAGACAAGGTCTATTTCAGGGCAGAGCAGAATTGAGCACAGGAGGCAGCTAAGAGGGACCCAGTGCCTGGGAGACTCAGGTCTGCCTTGCCCAGCACCTGAGCACAGTGCGCAGCAGTCTATGGCCCCAGATCTGGGGTTTCCTCATTTGCGAAAGGTACTGTGTCATTACTAGCTTCCCCTCCAGCTCCAAAGTTCTGGGATCAGCTACAAGAATCCTTACACGATGAGTTCTTCCCATGTGTTTATCTTATTTTATTATTTCATTTCATTTCATTTATTTTGAGACAGAGTCTCACTCTGTCACCCAGGTTGGAGTGCAATGGTGTGATCTCAGCTCACTGCAACATCCACCTCCCGGGTTCAAGCAATCCTCCTGCCTCAGCCTCCAGAGTAGCTGGGATTGCAAGCATGCGCCACCATGCCCAGCTATTTTTTTGTATTTTTAGTAGAGATGGGGTCTCGCCATGTTGGCCAGGCTAGTCTCCAACTCCTGACCTCAAGTGATCCACATGCCTCAGCCTCCCAAAGTGCTGGTATTACAGGTGTGAGTCACTGCACCTGGCATGGGTATGGGAGGGAGGGGAAAAAAACGAGTGTCCTCTTGAATTATCAGGGATGTGATTAATACATGAAAGTTGATTCAAACTTAGGCCCATCCAATATGAATGCCCAGGCAAGGCCAGCTCCTCTTCTTTTCCACTTTGATTGAGTTAAATTTGGAATAACTATGGAGGCTACAGGTGCTTTTAAAAATTGGGGTAACAGTGGCTGAGTTGTCCTCAGTATAACTAGACCCTGCCATTAATTCCCTTCTAACACTTCACTTCTATGAGCTATTTCAGAAGAAACACATGAGCAGCAGCTTCTATTGCAAACCCTTTTGTAAATATAGATTTTCTGAACTTTCTGCAAAGCTGTGACTTCTGTTATCTCACTTTTCTTGATGAGGTATTTTGAGGTGCCAGGAGCCCCTGGGGAGAAGGGACAGATAAAACTCTAACGCGAAGGCTCACTTACCATTAGTCTTCTTTTGGAAACACAAATGTCGCATTTTAGTGTTGCTTTTAAAACCTGTGACTGGTCAGGCACAGTGAATCATGCCTGTAATCAATCCCAGCACTTTGGGAGGCAAAGGTGGGAGGATCACTTGAGCCCAGGAGTTCAAGACCAGCCTGGGCAACATGGGAAAACCCCATCTCTACAAAAAATACAAAACTTAGCCCAGTGTGATGGCACATGCCTGTAGTCCCAGGTACTTGGGAGGCTGAAGTGGGAGGATCCGCTTGAACCTGGGAGGTCGAAGTTCCAGGGATCGTACCACTGCACTCTGACCTGGGCAATAGAGCAAGGCTCTGTCTCAAATAAACAAATATGAATAAAAATAAAACCTTTGACCTATGACTATTTTAGAAAAGTCAAATTAATTTTTTATAAGTTGAACTATATTTACTCGAGCTGTATACAATTTACAGAGAGCAAAGAGTAAACCAGTGGATAGTTATTTGTGGATGAAAATCAGTCTCCTTGGGGGCTCCTGCCCCTGTCTTAGAGCAGGGTGCACCTGCGTGCCCACCTAGCCTTTCTCTCTATTGCGAAGCTGTGCGGTGTCGGCCCTTCCTGCTCTGCCAACCTGCTGGCAGCCATGTCCAGGGTTCTGCAGGACGGCCTCCAGGCTAGAGTAAGCAGCAGAGATTCTTGATAAAGGGCCAGATGGAAAACACAGTGACAGCTCTGGATTCCTTCCAGGGCCTAGAAAGGCAGCACTACAGATATAATCATTTCTCCATAGGGACATTAGAAAAGAAAAAAGAGTTACTAACATCTCTAAAATCTTTCCACAGAGTCAGAAGTAAACAGACTCAGCAAAGAGCATATATTTCATGCAGACATCTTCACAGGACATTTGTAGGATGTCAGAATCATGGCCTTGGTGGAGTGAAGGAAACACAGGACAGGAAACAAGGAGGCCTGAAGTGCAGCCCTGGCCGGCCCCTCCATGCTCTAAGCAGCACCACAAGCAGGCCCCTCGCCACACGGAGCCCTCACTCTTCCTCTGTAGAAGGAGGGGAGGAGACCAGATTCTTGGGGTTACTGTGAGGATACATGCGATAGAAGGAAATATAATTTGTCAAGATGGCATCTGTCATACATATGCAAAATGTCATTAGGGGCCGGGTGCGGTGGCTCATGCGTGTAATCCCAGCACTTTGGAAGGCTGAGGCGGGTGTATCACCTGAGGTCAGGAATTCGAGACTGGCCTGGCCAAGACGGCGAAACGCCATCTCTACTAAAAATAAAAAAATTAGCTGGACATGATGACGTGCACCTATAATCCCTGCTACTCGGGAGGCTGAGGGAGGAGAATCACTTGAACCTGGCGGCGGAGGTTGCAGTGAGCTGAGATCGCACCTCTTCACTCCAGCCTGGGGGGAAGAGTGAGACTCTGTCTCAAAAAAAAAAAAAAAAGAAAAAGAAAAGAAATGTCATTAGGGAAGATCCCAGAGAACACTTTCCTGAGAGGGGCATGCGTGGTTCTTGGATGATTTTCTATGAAGCAGCAGGAGAGGGCCCTAAATGTCCAATCTTCCTTTTTTGAGAAAACAGGGTAATATTGAGGTTCTTTACCTTATGAGGTAGCCAAACACTTACGTGGACTGTGGCCGCTCTGAGTATGCAGTGACTGCAGATTTTGTTCTCAGAATAATTTGTAATTAAGGGACCTGTGGTTATCCCACGGGGTTACATCCGAGAGTGAGACAGCTCTGCTTGGGCGACAGAACAAAAGAAAGGTATAACCCTACAGCTGCCATCACTCTCCTCCCTCTCCTTTGCTCTTGGAAAAATATGTCATCAAGTGGAGCAAGAACACTGAACAACTTTTCCCGTAGAAGTTACGCGTAATTATGGGTCTGTGTTCCTGGTCAAGAACTTGGCGTTAAATGGACTATTGATACGCTGCAAACAGAAAGACAGCACGACTGCATGTCACTACATTTCCGTAAACTAAGAATAGTATGTTCTGGATGGTAAACAGTTCCACCCAGAAGACCCAGGCCAACATCTCACTTCAGAAAAACAAACTGAGGTCCAAAGTATCTCCTCTGGTCACATGGCTAGGTCACCCATGGGCTCCTGATTCGATATTTTTTCATACCCTGCTCTTGCTTTGTGAAAAAAGATCAGTATGAAGACTGTGCTATCCCCTCGAGTATTCAAAAAGGTCACAAATTCCTTTACCTTTCATACATGAGAAAATACAACTCAGGGAGTTTTTAAAGCTTGCTTGAAGTTGCATGGGTCTGAACCATCTGAAATTAATTGATATTTATTATGGCCACTAGAATAACCACTGACTAATGTAGTCTGAAGCTAGGCACTTAATCTCAATCCTTGATACTCAGAAGAGTGAGCTGTGGATCAGCCATGTCAGTGTCCCCCAGGATCTTGGGAGAAATCCAGACCCTCAGACCCCATCCCAGACCTGGTGCATCTCTAACCTCCTTTCCTCTCTAACCCTCCATAACCTCCCAATTCTAAAGAAATATTTGAAGGAGAAAAGAGGCTACAAAGGCAGCCTGAAAATCACGGTGAAGGGAGAGTGGACAGGGGCATGCATTTTCTTGTTAGGGATGCTGGCTTCTGAATGTCAGAAATTGTTCGTTCATTGAGCCAAGTCAAAGAACTGTCCCCTTCATTTCTTTCAGTACCTTTCAGAAAGGCAGAAGTTGAAGGACTCCTGCAACAGAAATGGAATGAGGGTGCACAGACATCCAGGAGTGAAGCACATGTGTGTGAAAGGCAGGCTCCAGCCAGTGGCGGGAAGGAAGGCAGCCTGGTCAATGAGGGCCCACTGGGGGCCTTTCTTCTCCCCATTCATTGCCCTCTGAGACTCTCCACATCCTTTTCAGGTATATGTGTGACATTTAGATCCAATGATTGATGGGGATTGTGTACTGGAGTGGACAGAGCCCTTGACCAGGCGTCAAGGGGGGCTGGGTGCTTCTCTCTGACTGCATGTTGGGAAAGCTTAAGTGTCTGGCCCAGTTTCCTCCTCTCTACAGTGAAATAATTGGTTTTCTAAGTAACTTTCATTGACACTTATCAAAATCAGTTGTTAAAAATTATCTAGATGATTGTAACCAGGCGTGGTGATGCGTGACTCTGGTCCCAACTACTCAGGAGGCTGGGTTAGGAGGATCACTTGAGGCCAGGAGGTTGAGACTGCAGTGAGCTATGAGAGTGCCACTGCACTCCTGCCTGGGCAACAGAGTGAGACCTCATCTCAAAAAATAAAGAGATACATAAATAATTTTTAAAAATTATCTGATTGTTTATCTTACTTGCCTGTTATTTATTGGTCTGTGTTTGCTAGTAGATTCTTCATTTTCAGCCCAGGATTCCCACAGGCATGGAAACCTGAGCCCTCTTTTTACTCAGTGTATTTCTATCATCTTGTGTTGAATAATTGATGGATTGTTTTCATTTTAGTCTGAACTTATTTGAAAAAAACACCTTTTCTCCCAGCCTGCTTATCAACTTCTACCCTCTTCACACAACTAGGGGTGTGCATGCCTGAAAGCTCCATCAACTGACCCCACCTCACCTGCAAAGCCCTTGTCCGTGTCTGTGGAGAGTAGCCCAGTTTCCTCTGTGAGAGGCTCTGCTTGCTTTCCTCTGGATTTTGCCCCATTTCTGTGAGGCTCCAGCTGGTTTTCATGGATATGTACCCCACTTCTGGGTCCTTAGCCTCAACCTTTGTGCACAGAGCAACACGGAGTTCTTCAACTGCATCAGGCGAAATCATGGTCTTCTGTTCTCATAAACACGAAACTTGTAGGAGCCTAAAGTTGACTTTGAGAGTGACATGCAGCTACACAGAGCTTTTGTTTGCCAAACACTTGCAAATCATTTTCCCCCACAAAAGCCCTTAAAATGTCAGCATTCTGAATATCTCTGCCCACGGGCCACTCTCTTTCTTGGGCCTTGGCAGTGATTTACTGTCCAGGATCCACCAGCCCCAGACCCAGAGAAGGGTGTGGATATTTATAGCTCTCGAGGCACGTTTTCTGGAAATATCTGGGGGAAGTAAGGGCCCTTTCACTTCCCCTCTATGGCACTGAAACATTTTTGTGAAGATATTTTGATTCTCAATAAGTGAACTCAACAAGTGGATACTGAGTGAAGACTAGTGAGGTGTGTCAAAATGAAGCAGAGATTGAAGAAAAAAAGGCCTTTAGTGTGATAACATTCTGGTTTTCCTTTTTTTCTCTCTCACTCGCTTTTCTATTTTTGAGGAGTAGAGTATATGGAAAACAGGCATTCAGCCTCTTTAAGAATCAGTTCTGTGTGTAAATCATAGTCTCATGGACTAAAAACAGATCCACGGATGTGGGCTATGGTGGAGGCTTCATTTTCCTGCACAGATACCATGTGAAGGAGATAATTAGTCATCCTGTTCCCCCCTTTAATCAAGACTTCAGGAAAATCAAACTTTGCTGTAAGACTATCATGAATCATCAAGAGAGAAGTAGAATTTATTTTGATTCTTAAATGGGCCACAGAGGCATCTGGTGAGGTTCACAGGGGAAGTCAAGACAGACGAGGGGCAAGAGGCACGCCCAACCTTTCCCCAAACACATTTTTCTGTATTTAACCAACACAATATTCTCAAAAGCAAATGAAGAAAATAATAGCACACTATTTTTTTTTTATCCAGAAAGGAAAGGTTAACCCAGATCTGAAATACATCATGGTAGTGTTCTAATTAAAGCATACTTCAAGCTCATATTTGGTGGAGGAATTGACTCCCTCCCCAAACCTACATTCCCTAGGCACGGAACAGGATGTAAGGGGAATCCCCAAGTCACCCCAGATCATTTCTCACTCAGCTTTTCCAGCTCTGACCGTATCTGACTCTGCAGATGAGAAAACTGAAGACGATCTTCAAGAATGAAAAATTTTAGAAAGTTTTGTGCAACAGTGTTGAACCAAACAATGAATATTGTGGACATAACTAGATTTTATTTTGCTTTTATATTGAGGAGGTTGAAAGAAAATAGAAAAAGCAGACTTTTTTTTAAAAAATCAAGAAAATTTTGCAGATAAGGATAATGAAGAACTTTAAGGGCTTCTAAAAATAGATCGACATTCACATAAAATCTAGCTTTTAGCTGCATTTTATTCTTTTAAAACTTTGTTTATGCTGTCTTCTTCCTTGCAGTTTCCACAGACAGGGCAAACATTTGTAGAAAGCTCATGTCCCAGACAGCTATAAGATATCAAGTAGGCAGTTTCATTTCTAGAAATCCAAATAAACTCATTTATTTTAAGACCAATGAAATGACAATAACATAAAATAACTGGCTTGCTCTTCATGCTCCATGAGCAAACATAGATGTATGTGCACTCACGTGCGCACACACACACACGCAGAGGCACACACAGACATGCACATAATTTCATTTAGCCAAGACAAACCATTCTGAAATAAAATATAAGGGTTTACTCAGTGACTTGGAAGACTATTAGTTTTACTTGAAATTGGGAGAAAAGGAAAAAATAACAACCAGATCTTAAATGCCAAGGCCAGCACAAAGAAGAGGTGATGTGATCAAGTATTTTTATCTTTTATCTTCATGCATGAGTTCAGAAGGTCACCCATATTTCCCTCTGTCTGTCTCCTATAATATGACAAAGTGAACATTCTTTGTAGAGAAACCCCTATAGCATTCATCAATTTCACATTGCTTCCGTTTTGTTTTAGTGAGGTAGGATTTGCATATATTTTTTAAAGTACACAAATATTAAGTATACAGCTCAGTGAATTTTACCTCTGAATACACACCCATATAGCCACCACCTTGATCAATACTGTCATCTCAGTATTTCCCCCAAATGCCTATGCCAGTCAATGAACATTTGGGGTCTTATAGGTCACTGCTAGAACATTTTAAGTTTCATCTGTATTCCACCAGCACAAAGATTGATTTCTAAAAACTTGTAAGCCATTTGCTTTTCCTGTCTCCAAAATGGGTTCCTATGGTAGTACCACCACCAATTAATGTATTTTTAAAATTTATTGAAAATCAACTGTATTTCACTGGTAACTGGCTTTGCCCTGAAGACACTGCTTCCCTTCCAGCCTCCTCAAGGGGATGGCTGTTTACCTTCCTACTTGTTTTTTTCATTTCCCCCCTTGCATGCCACTGAGGTTGGAGGTGAGGTAGGTGTTCTTGATCCAGGCCATTTATCCTCCTTTCACAACACCCTTCCTCACCTGCCCCACCTCAGCTTCTCTGAAGTTCGGGCCATGAGACTGCACCACAAGCTTCTTCTCCTTGGAACAGTCATCCGCAGACCGCCTACTCACTCTTCCTTATTTCTTGAAGAGTTGAGTTTATTCTTTATTTCACTGCCATTCTCTCCACTACTAATCCTGTTATGATTCTTCAGGATTTAAATATCCACAGAAAAAAATTTTCCAATAATTTAGTTTCTTAATTCTCCCTCTTCTTTCTTACCTCCCATGAGCCTGCTTCCACTCTCGCCTACCCAATCCAAATAATCGACCCCCCTCTAGACCTTCTCATTACCATTAATTGTGTCTCCTCCATGATCCTGATTTCAAGCCAAGCTTTCTACTTTTCTTTTTTTTTTGAAATGAAGTTTTGCCCTTGTCACCCAGGCTGGAGTGCAATGGCACAATCTCAGCTCACTGCAACCTCTGCCTCCCGGGTTCAAGCTATTCTCCCGCCTCAGCCTCCCGAGTAGCTGAAATTATAGGCGCCCACCACCATGCCACCTAATTTTTTGCATTTTTAGCAGAGACAGAGTTTCACCATGTTGGTCAGGCTGGTCTCGAACTCCTGACATCAAGTGATCCACCTGCCTTGGACTCCCAAAGTGCTGGGATTACAGGAGTGAGCCACTGCGCCCGGCCAAGCTTTCCATTTTCTGACCATCATCTCCTGTCTTTTCTGATCACACCTCAGTAACCAAATTCCAACTCTTTGATCTCCTAGGACCCCAACCACTTCTCCCTCCATCTTTTTCATCCCTTGTGTCCTCTTGTCCCTTGGCGGCATCTCCCCCTCCCACTACTTGCCTCATTTCTCTATTCTTTGTAGAAAAACTTACCCAAATAATTTTCTAAATTTGTTATTTCTACATTATCTCTTCTGATCCTCTCTTGAACACATTCCAAGAGTTTTTACCTCTATCACTCCACTAAACCACCTGTCAATCCAATTCAATATTTATTTTTATTTATTTATTTGTATTTTATTTTATTTATTTTTATTATTATTATTATTTGTTTGAGACAGAGTCTCACAGTGTCACCAGGGCTGGAGTGCAGTGGCTCGATCTGGGCTCACTGCAACCTCTGCCTCCCAGGTTCAACCGATTCTCCTACCTCCACCTCCCTGTTTATTTCTTACTTCTTTCTTGGTTTAGCTGCAGAATTCATGCCAGTTGATCATTTCTCCTTGAAGTACATTTTTTTCTCTTAGCTTCTAGAGCACCATTTACTCCTAGTTTTCTTCTCATATGATTACCTTCTTATAACTTTGATTTGATTCTTCTTTTTTTTATTTTACAGACAGAGTCTTTCTGTCTCTCCCAGACTGGAGTGCAGTAGTGTGATTGTAGCTCACTGCAGCCTCAACCTCCTGGACTCAAACAATTCTCCCTTATCAGCCTGCTGAGTAGTTGGGACTACAGGTATGCACCACCATGTCCAGCTTGGATTTTTCTTCCTCCTTCAACCTCTAAATGTTGTTGTGTTCCAGAGGCCAGTCCTTTAGTCTCCACCCTCCTTTGTCTATACAGACTCTCCATATAATCTCTAATAAATGCCATTTGCACACTGATGGCTTGCAAATGTCTATCGGCAGCCTAGGTGTTCTCTTAAATTTGAGATTTATTTATCTACCTGCCTTCTTAGATAGAAAACAAATACGTTAAACTTAGCATGTCCAAAGATGAACTCTTATTACCCAACCCAAATTTGCTTTACACCCATCTTTCCCAGTTTGGTAAATAACTCCGTCTTTCCTGTTGTTCAAGACCAAATCCTTGAGGTCTTCCTTCCTTGACGCCTTTTCTTCCCAGATCCTGCTTCCAATATAGTGTCAGTTACTCATGGCTCTGTCTTTGGAATATATTCAGAATCTAGTCACTTCTCAATCCCCTTCTTTTTCTGCTTTCATCATTCCTTGCCCACATTGCTGCAGCAGTCTTCTAAGGTCTCCCTGATTCTATCCCTCTGCTTTTCTTCTGTGTGTGTGTGTATGTGTGTTTGTGCATGCACACACGTGCACACACTTTATTTTTTCTTTTGTTTTAACGCAGAAACCAAAGTGCTTTTAAGCTCTAAATTGGACCTATAATTTCTCTGCCCAAAATCTGCCAGGGGCTTCCATCCCTCTCAGAATAAAAGTCAAAGTTTTCACTGTAGCTTATAAAACCCTCCCTGATTTGGCCCCTGCCTCTATCTCATATCCCACAACTCTTCCCCCTCATTCACTCTGCTCCAGCCACTCAGGCTATCATCTCAGGACATCGTTATATATTTGCTTCTTCCAGATATTGTCCATCTGGCTTCATTCAGGGCTTTGCTGAAATGTCAGTATCACACCACCAAAAAGTGATAACCACGTGAGGTGATGGACACATTAATTGGCTTAATTTAGCCATTCCACATTAGGTATATACATATATCCAGTCATCATGTTGTACACCATAAATATACACAGTTTCGTCCATTTTAAATAAATAAATGTCACTATCAAAGACTCTATCCTCTCTCATATATTTAAAGTAAACACATACTTCCTTCTTCTTCTGTCTACTTATCCTGCTTTCTTTTTCTTTCACATTCACCACCAACTGACATAGGATATTTATTGGTTTGTTATCTGTTGCCTCCAATAGAAAGTGAGCTCTGTGACAACAATGGCTTTGTTTGTTTCACTGCTGTTTTCCAATAGCTTTGAAATATAGGAGATGACCAAGAAACATGTGTTTCCTGAATAAGTTAACTAAGGAGAGCATTTTTAAAATAATAGAACCGCCACATCAGAGTCAGCTGTTGACTTAGTCATCACACATCTTTTGACCATCTTCTTTGGGCCACAATACCAATTGCAAAATAAAAACATTGAGAAACTGAAGACAAATGTGCTCATGAAAGATGGTGTTGATAACTATTTTAAAATATTTTTACAAACACACTGAGATGGTCGTTTGGACCATATATTAGTCCAAAAGGAGGAAATCAAATGGCGCCTATCTGTCAAAGAAAGATGCAAACGCCAAGGAAAGTCAAGGCTTAATGTGTACACATTGGCTAAATGAATCAAAGATGTAAGCACTAGAAATTTTTCAGGAAAATTTGTACATGACACTTTGATGGCCCGCGGAGGACTCTGAGTCACTGTACATCTATTATGTTTCACTGATGACAGATGTAATCTGTCTCCTTGGCTCTCAAAAGTAAGAAAACACCTCTACACAGGAAAAACATAATAAATTTTATTTGCAAATTAATATCTCTGATCATTGTTCTGACACTCTCTTGAAAAATGTTTCAGATGTGGAAAGAGTTCTTTTGAAAGATTTATTTTATTTACTTTAGCAGTTCATGAGAGCAGTGATGCACTGACATGGAGGGTGGGGAAGGGGTGGCTGTGTTTTATTTGCACTACATTTAATTTGTGTTTGACACATGTGCAACATGGGCTGATGGGAAGAACCTGGAGCATGCGCGGAGAGATGAACTACGAAAACCTAGACATCAAGACATGCAGGCCTCCAACGAGGATAAAACTCCTACCTCTCACCTTGGTCTCCATGTGCCTCTCTGCTCACTATAATCTAACCACAGTGGCTTTTCACTAATCATTGTTGCTTGTTTAGGAAATAGTTAATAACTAAATATTTCTCTGATACCTAATAAAATTAAACTTCTTTTCATATGTTCACTAGCCCTTTACGTTTCCTTGTTTGTTTTTTGTGTCGGGTTCTGAACTTTCTCCTTCCTCTGCCCACAATTCATTTCCCCGATCTTCCCTCAGCTGTCCCTTCTCCTCTCTCCTACCTCAACTCAAATATCACCTCCTCAAAGAGACCGTAGCTGACCATCCCAGGCAATGACACTCCAACCTTGCTCATGCTCTCTCTCTGACATTACCCCATTTTATTTTCTTCTTAGACTTTACCATTGTCTGCAATTATCTTGTTTCCTTATTTGTGGATATGCTGATTAAATGCTCCTCCCCTTTTGTAACTGAACAAAATTTCCATGAAGGCAGAGACTGTGTCTGTCTTGCTAAGATCTGTGTCACCAATACTGGAGCTGTGCCTGATACAAGTATTTTTTGAGGGGGAAAAATGATTTCTCATTTCTGAACCTGAGCCCCTTGACTCTAGAATGAAAGGGTTGGATGAGATCAGTGTTCTTTAAGTGGGGCCCCAGATCAGCAGCACCAGCACCGCCTGGGAACTTGTCAGAAACACAGGTTCTCAGGCCCTTCCCAGACCTGCTGCTTCAGAGAGTCTGGCATGGGACCCAGTGATCTGTGGTTTAGCAGCCCTGCAGATGCCTGGATATGCCCTGGAGTGTGAGAGCAACACATGCTCTCTGAGGCCTCTTCTCTTCTTTACACTTAACTTTTTGGCTTTGTTAGTTACAAAGGTTATTTCATATATAGAAATGAGAACAGAGAATAATTCAGTGACCAGCCTGTCCCCAGTGGCTGGATTGAGCAAATCTTAGCATTACATCATATTCATGTATAGAGAATGCAGAAATAAAGCCATGTATTTACAGCCAACTAATTTTTGACAGACAACAATAACATACATTGGGGAAAGGACACTTTCTTCAACAAATGTTATTGGGAAAACTAGATATTCATAAGCAGAAGAATGAAAGTAGACCCCTATCTCCTATCATATACAAAAATATACTCAAAATGGATTAAAGACTTAAACACAAGACCTGAAACTATAAAACTACTAGAAGAAAACATACAAGAAACACTCCAGGACATAGTTGTAGGCAAAAATTCTATGGCAAAGACCCTAAAAGCACAGGCAATAAAAAAAACAAAAATAGACAAATGGAACTATATTATATTAAAAGGCTTCTGCACAGCAAGGGAAATAATCAGTAGAGTACCTGTTGCATGGAAAAAAAGATTTGCAAAATTTTCATCCAACAAGTGAGTAATTTCCAGAATATAAAAGGAACTCAAACAACTCAACAGCAACAAATGATAGAATTAAAAAGTGAGCAAATGATCTAATAGACATTTCTCAAAAGAAGACATGCAAATGGCCAACAGATAAGTAACAAAATGCTCAACATCACTAATCATTAGAGAAAAATCAAAACCACAATATCACCTTACCCAGTTAGAATGACTATTATAACAGATACTTGCAAGGATGCAGAGAAAAGAGAACTGACATACACTGTTGGAGTATGAAAGTGGGAATGTAAATTAGTACAACCTTTATGAAAACAGTATGGCATTTTCTCAACAGGAACTGGACCCTTTCCTTATACCTTATACAAAAATTAACTCAAGATGGACTAAAGACTTAAATGTAAAACCCCAAACCATAAAAACCTTAGAAGAAAACCTAGGCAATACCATTCAGGACATAGGCATGGGCAAAGACTTTATGACTAAAACACCAAAAGCAATAGCAACAAAAGCCAAAAGTGACAAATGGGATCTAATCAAACGGAAGAGCTTCTGCACAGCGAAAGAAAGTATCACCAGAGTGAACAGGCAACCTACAGAATGGGAGAAAATTTTTGCAATCTACCCATCTGACAAAAGGCTAATATCCAGAATCTACAAGGAACTTAAATGATTTTACAAGGAAAAAACCAAACAACCCCATCAAAAAGTGGGCAAAGATATGAACAGACACTTCTTAAAAGAAGACATTTATGCAGCCAACAAACATATGAAAAAAAGCTCATCATCACTGGTCATTAGAGAAATGCAAATCAAAACCACAATGAGATACCATCTCAGACCAACTAGAACGGTGATTATTAAAAAGTTAGGAAACAACAGATGTTGGAGAGGCTGCAGAGAAGTAGGAATGCTTTCACACTGTTGGTGGGAGTGTAAATGAGTTCAACCAAATTGTGGAAGACAGTGTGGAGATTCCTCAAGAATCTAGAACCAGAAATACCATTTGACCCAGCAATCCCATTACTGGGTATATACCCAAAGGATTATAAATCATTCTACTATAAAGACACATGCATATGTATGTTTACTGCAGCACTATTCACAATAGCAAAGACTTGGAACCACCCCAAATACCCATCAGTGATAGACTGGATAAAGAAAATATGGCACATATACACCACAGATACTATGCAGCCATAAAAAATGAGTTCATGTTCTTTGCAGGGACATGGATGAAGTTGGAAGCCATCCTTTTCAGCAGACTAACACAGGAACAGAAAACCAAACACCACAAATTTGCACTCATAAGCGGGAGTTGAACAACAAGAACACATGTACACAGGGAGGGGAACATCACAGTGGGTGGGGGAAAGGGGAGGGAGAGCATTAGGACAAATACCTGATGCATGCCAGGCTTAAAACCTAGATGACGGGTTGATAGGTACAGCAAACCACCACGACACATATATACCTATGTAACAAACCTGCACATTCTGCACACATATCGCAGAACTTAAAGTAAAATTAGGAAAAAAAAAAAAAAAAGAAAAGGAAAATAGTATGAGGTTTTCTCAAAAAACTAAAAATAGAACTATTCCATGATCTAGCAATCTCACTACTGGGTATTCATTCAAAGAAAAGAAAAACAGTATATCAAAGAGATACATGTATCCCCATGTTTCTTGCAACACTATTCACAATAGCGAAGATATGAAATCAACCAAAGTATTCACCAACAGATGAATGGATGAAGAAAATGTGGTGTATTTACAAAGTGGAATACTATTCAGCCATAAAAATGAACAAAATCATGTCATTTGCGGGAACATGGGTGGAACTGGCAAATAACCGTTTAGTTAAACAAGCCAGGCATAGAAAGACAGATATTACTTGCATTCACTCATATGAGGGGGCCAAATCATTGATTTCATGGAGGTAGAGAGTAGAATGATAGTCACCAGAGGAAGAAAAGGATGTGTGTGTGCGTGTGTGTGTGTGTGTGTGTGTGTGTGCAGGGGGAGACTGGCTAATAGGTTCAAACTTACAGTTAAATGGAAGGAATAAGTTCTCATGCTTGATAGTAGAGTAGGGTGACTATAAGTTAACAACAATGTACTATACATTTCAAAAGAGCCAGAAGTGAGAATCTGGAATGTTCTCAACACACAGAAATGATACATGCTAGTGGTGATAAATATCCTAAGCACCCTGACTTAATCATTACATATTCTACATATGTAACAAAATATCACATGGATCCCATAAATATGTATAAATATAATGTATCAATTTAAAAAAAGAAGCCAGTAGGTAAATTTTATTTTATTGAATTTCTACAGAATTGTTTTTTATGAAATTATGCTTTGGGCATACCAAGATCCTATGCAAAGGGCCATAGAAAAAAATCTATGAGGCTTCAAAATCCAAGGAAAGTACATTGTTGAGGACATCATTATATCATGTTCAGGAGGACACCAGGAAGAATTACGTATCTTGCTTTAGTAGAATAATTGAAACCTTTTTCAGTAGTGCATTTTGTTGTTTTCCATCTTAAAAACATTGTCAGTTGTTTAAGTGGCCAGGTTAGGGCCATATCTTAAACCTGACCAAACAGATGTAGATAAATACACAATGTGTTTTTTAAGCTTCATTTCTTCCTTTGTGGCATTCTTCTCGAACGTATCTTTCTTCTTTCATCTAAAGTGTATTTAGCACTATATTGTATAATATACTTGTTTTCATAATCCACTAACTCATTCCTGGAATTAAGTGAAATATAAACAATAAATAATCTCTTAAGGGCTAACACTTGGAAAATGCTAAATTCTAAATATCTTTGAAGTCTCAGTGACCAAAATATAGTTGGACTTTAAGAAACATAGCAAGTTACATCACTTCTTCCTCAGGTTGTACCTTCTCAAATCTTAAGGGAAAAGGAGAGGTAGTTCCACTCCACTATATTGAAACAAACATCCTCCCCTATGCTCAGTTTCCATCTCTGTTGTTTTGACCCTCAGGATGTGGTTATTTGAAAATTCTAGTTGCACCCCTTGTCAAAATTACTCAGGTAACCTTGAGGACACACTTCGATTCTCTAGTCAAAGAATTCTGACTTTAAGATGACTATAAGTGTATTGATGGAGGAGTAGGAGTAGAGGTCATTATAGAGCATATTTCCTAACCTCATTTTTTCTTCCATTGTGTTCTTATCCTGTTCCATTTTTCTCTTTTTGCCTTATTTATATGTGATATGACATGCCCTATATATTCTATGTATATCTTCTCATGCACTATTAATTCTTTTCTGAAACTAGGTGGGATATAAATTGATACATTGTTTCCTGCTCTGTGAGTTTGACAACCTCTAAATTGTAAATTGGTGAAGTCACCAGACCTCAAGCAGGCATTTTGGTGCTACTGTACTTGTGATGGGCAGAATAATGCCTCTCCCTGAAAAGATGTCCACATTTTAATCCTGAGAACCTATGGATATTACACCTTACACGGCAAAAGGGACTTTGCAGATGTAATTAATTTTATGAACCTTGAGGTGAGGAGATTATCCTGGATTGCCTGAACAGCTCCAATATAATCAGAAGGGTCCTGATAAGAGGGAGGTTGGGAGGGATAAGTGTCAGAGAAGAAGACTTGATTAGGGAAATGGGGCTAAGAGTCAAAGGGGTATTTGAACAGACTATGACTATGCTGCTGCTTTGAGGATGGGGGAAGGGACCACAGAGCCAAGGAATGCAAGTCGCCTCTACAAGCTGGAAACAGGCCAGGAAACTAGAGCCTCCAGAAGAAACACAGCTCTGCCGACACCTTCATTTTAGCCCAGTGAGACTCCTGACTTACAAAACTATAAAATAACGAATTTGTGTTGTTTATGCCAGAAAGTCTGTGGGCATTTGTTAAAGCAGCAGCAGGAATTGAATACAACATTCCTTGAGAGTCTAGATGACTGCCATATCCCAATTGTGTTTGCATGTTTTCTGTCTTTCTCTCTTATTCTCTTTTGTTCCAGAGACTTTGGTATTGTTCATTTCTTAGCTCTGAGTTTGCTCCTGGTATATGGACTAGATTCTATTGTCCTGCCCAGAACTGTTCAGGTTTGAACTTTATGCACCTGTTTCAACACTGATACATCAAACCTGTTCTGCCTGAGTACTTTGCCCAGATAGGACATCATCTTTCACTGTTCATTCCTTAAACTACATGGTGCCCACCTTCCAAGTACTGACACCTTCCCACATCTGTAGTGTGATCACTGTGCAGTGCACCTGCCTTTTTGCTTTAGGACTCAGTGCCATCCACAGAACTTCTCACAATGATGGGAATGTTCTACCTCTGTGTTCAATATGGTAGCCACTGGCTATATATGGCTATTGAGCACTTGAAATGTGGCTACTGCCACTGAGAAACCAAATACTTAATTTTATTTGATTGTAATTCATTTAAAATTCGTTTTAGGCCGGGTGCGGTGGCTCAAGCCTGTAATCCCAGCACTTTGGGAGGCCGAGACGGGCGGATCACGAGGTCAGGAGATCGAGACCATCCTGGCTGACACGGTGAAACCCCGTCTCTACTAAAAAAATACAAAAAACTAGCCGGGCAAGGTGGCGCGCACCTGTAGTCCCAGCTACTCGGGAGGCTGAGGCAGGAGAATGGCGTGAACCCGGGAGGCGGAGCTTGCAGTGAGCTGAGATCCGGCCACTGCACTCCATCCTGGGCAACAGAGCGAGACTCCGTCTCAAAAAAAAAAAAAAAAAAATTCATTTTAAATAGGCATCTGTGGCTAGTCATTACCAAACTGGACAGCAAAACTAGGTTTTCACAAAATTCATATAAATAATGATTAATCGAAACAGTCATCAGACACCTTATAATCCTTAAGCTCAAATCAGCCAATTTTCTTTAAATATTGCTGTAGAGGAAAGGCTGTCATAATAAAAAATACATAAAAACCAAAGACGTTTCTCCATGAAATAGGCTTCAGTTGCATGAGAGAGTGCTCAGCACTTAAACAAAATCCCTCTAACTATTAAATCTTTGTGCATGTTACCATTACCTTCAGAAAGTCATAAAAGGAAATGTCCTTAATTAAAAGAGTAATTTTTTATGGCTCTAGGGACATTTAAATGTCTTCAGTATAAATGAACCACATTTGCAGTTGAATTTAAAGGTGTGTCCTTCATTCGTTCCGTTTTCAGTGCCCCAGGTTGTACCCATGCTGGATTAGGTAAGAATCCGGGCTGTGCTGCAGAATGCCTGCTCGTGCATTTTGGCTGGCAGCTGGGTCCCCACACTGCTTTCTGTGATTAATCTTCCACGAAACATCTGTGGATGTAAAAGCCCATGTAAAAAGGAGCAAATGGGAGTAAGAGGAGATTGGTAACTACCAGGCATGCACAGGCTGCATTAACAGGAGGAAATACAGCCAGAGCTTTACTAGAGGAACCTTTAGCCTGGGCTTCAGACTAGACGGCCTGAGGTGAGCTGAGTGACACCAAATGGAAGCTGACATGTTTCCCATGACAAAAACCAGATGGTTTGGTGAAGAATGCTGCTCCAGCTTCCTGCCACTCTTCTGGTTTCTGCAAATCAATTCTGTAAGATTTAGACCAAAAGCCTAAACTAAAAGAGGCATCAAATGCTGATTTTATAAATCTTGCATTTGACATCTCTTAGTTTTACGCAAATAACTATATGCTTAGGTTTGCAAATGCATTATAATCCAGAGAGTGAAGGCACAAGAACCACAAGGACAGCCTGTCAATCAGAGATGACGCTGGTTCAACACAGAGACAGTGTGCAATACTCCAGTGAGGCAGATGTTTATCTCCTTCTGGAGAAGCAATGGGCTCCCTCATTTGGGCATTTCTTTAGCGGAATACAGGATTCATCAGTCTCATACTTGCTTCCACTTGAAAAAAACAAAAACCAAAAACAAATAAATATAACTTTAAAACATAAGGAAATGTAGCCAAAAATATATCCCTATAATATACAGTCTGTTTGTCCAGATAACAGAATATTTTCAATCTTATAATGAAATGTATTCAAGCTCGCTGCATCCTGGATTTTGTAACCTTAGTAGTACTTCTCTGGAAATTTCAAAATGTTGCACAGCTTTATGCACAAATCAGTGACTGAATCGTATGCCAAATATTGCAAGTAAATTCTGAAAAGAATTTAATGTTGTATGAGAATTCCCTATTCTCCCCTCGAAGGTAGAGGGAGCTGGGAGAAACATCTTAATATTCCTTGGTTAAGGGTATCTCCTTTCCCTGTATGTTCAGTCTTCACTCTGGCAGAATTTTGCCACCCCCTCAGCTCTTATGCTCTCTGTGAATGGTAGATGCCACCACTCTAACTTCCAAACCCTGTTAAAAAGGCTGTATTTAAGATGGAAATACCTGGACTGCTTAAGTGGATATTACAATAAATTTTCCTTAATAGCTCACAATTCCTTAGAGCGTCATTATTTGCTTTACCACACTTGAAACCAGCGCCAAATATTCCTTCATTCCTTACCTTGCCAGCTAGGACTACCATACTCAAAATTTCCTACTGCATGCATAAAAAGAAAAAGGGCCCAGGTAAGGCCAAAGTGGGGTGGGAGGAAATAGACTCTTTGCATCTGAAAGATCGCAGATGTCTGAGCCTGATCAGGGTCTGGGGGATGCTGAGTTGCACAAGGAACTTCCATTTCAGTGTAGTGAGCATCAAATGCATATTAGGTTTCCTAGGGACATCTGAAAAGCAATACTGCTTATTTTTCTCTCCATTGAGCACACATGGTGTGGGACTTTAAACATGTTAGGAAAAAAGAAGGCTAGCAGAGAAAGGAGAGAAGCCTAGCTGAGAGGGAGACTAAGAGTCTGTCGCCAGGCAAGAAGGAAAAAATTCAGATGTTCATATTTTTACAAAATGATTTCTTGTTCAAATTGTACTCTTGCTTTTCAAGAGCAGCCAGGAAAATGAAGTTATTCATACATCCAAATTTTCCCCTCTGCAGTCATTTCAATTTAATTTTTGCTCAAACATCTGTAATGGAAAAAGTTAGGGGCTTAGAGCAGGGTTTTCAGTTTGGATCTTTCTAAGTCTGTCCCTGAATAAATGATGGAACTTGGACAAGTGACCATGGCCTTAAGAGAGATTTGTTTCTTTAACTAAAACAAGAGGATCCTAATCTCTACATTACAGTGTGGATGAGAAGATTTAATGAAGTAATAAATGTAACATCAATGTAACAGCAAATAAGTGTAAGTCAATCCTCAGCATGTTAGCTGAGTCCAAATATAATTGTCACATGTTTTAAACTGAGAGTAGGAGTCCTGTTTCGTGCATAACCCTGGAGTTCTTATTTATACCGTATCATCTTGGAGTTCAGGATTTTGCTTGAGACAAATTTATTTGAATTTGAGGAGAAAAGATAGTACATGGTGTCACATCAGAGCAGCGGCCACTGTATCTTCCATCAGAACAAAAGGCATGAGGCAGAGGTGATCTTCAAGGCTCTGTTTGTAGGAGTTGGGGATTCTTTTCTAAAGAACTTGGAAAGGTGGTGATGCCTGCAAAGCCTTCCCTAGACGTGGAATTTCTTTAAACTAATTTGAAATTGAAAAGTAGCTGACTCTCAGAATTTGGGGGATCCCAGATGATCTGGAGTTATGGAATTCTATGGATAAGAGTTAGGTTTGCTTATTTGCCATTTGGATTCTGACGTAGCATTCTATAAGTAGATGCCAACAAAAGACCCAACAAAAACATTACCTTAATTCTGACCTGGCTCAGCAGCAGTCTGTATTTACAGCACTCAATAAAATTAAAGTTTTGTTCCAACAAATCGCTTTTTTTTTTTTCAACTCTTTTATAGACACGGGGCCATTGAATTTTTTTCTTCTCTGGTGTTTTATTCTACAATTGCCTAACTCTCAGAATTGAGCAGAAATAGAGAAACCTTTTCCAATGCATACAATTGATGGTTTGGCTCTTACAGTCTTCTGGTCAAGCTGAAGCAGGCAGGGAATGCGATGCCAACGTCCCCAGGCTCAGCTCAGGGCTTCGAGTCCTTCATTAGGTTCTCCTACAGCTCTGTTTTTAGAAAAGCAACAGATCCTCTTTAACCAAAGGGAATGAAAGGAGTCCCTTTATCCACCACTCATGTATTCTTTCCAGTCCTGATGGTAGATTTTGTCAGCAGGAGCCACAGCAGGCTAGGAGTTTTATGTAGGTCAGACGCTGAGGCTCTTTCCCCTCCAGCAGCATTTCCCAGCAGGCTAGGTTTCCTCATCAATCACGCGTTGCCCATATTGAGTTTCCTGGTTCAGCTGCTCATGGGACCATGCTAAAGCTGGGGGAACTGGAGTCAGCATTAATCATGAGACACGTCACTCTTGGGGCTGGATTGGCTTTGAGGATGCCTATAGTTAGGCTTTTTCCCTGGAGAAATGTCGGTTTAGACAAAAAAAAAAAAAAAAAAAAAAAAAAAAAAGCTCAACTTCTGCTTGATGTTTAATAGCTTGGTCACTATGAGGGATCCTATAAAACCCCCACCCCCTGCTGTTATGTGGGTGTTTTGTAACCATAAAATCAGTCGTTTCTTCCACAGCATGTTTACCAGCTCCATGGAGGAAAACCTGCAAGGATTCTAACTTACATTTCACCTGTCTCCTTACCTAGTTCCCACACAATCATCCCTGGAGACGACGGAACCCTGGCTTGTTTGTTTAAGTGTGCTGTCACTCAGCTGTGCACTGTCTTTAAGTGACGCCGTGTTGTGTAATTAGTGCAGTTAGCAAAGGTGGCATCTACAGAGTTGCTGGCCGTTGCTGTCAGGTACTGTGGCAAGTTTCAATCACAGTTTGCTTTAGTGCTAGATGTTGCCTCCGCTTTGAGGTGTGGGAGCTGTAAATCAGTATCTGAAACGTGCATCTGTATTCCTGCTGCTGTATTTCCCCTCATGGCCCCGTCACTGTGACGTCGAAGTCTTCTCTCTGGGAGCTGTTTGTTGAATTTAATTCCACAATGGAGAATAAATATAGGTGTCCTAGGAATTAGCCCATGGAAGGAATCTGCTGAGAATCTAACTACCTTTTAGGGTTTTTCTTGAAGATGACCCTGTAGCAAGGATTTGAGTGCAAGTTGTTTATTTGGGAGGTGATGGGTGGCCCCAGAAACACTAGGAGGGGAGTGGGAAAGGTAGACAGGAAGGGACACCAGCCAGTAGTCATCCGGTCACTTACTGCTGTGGACAACTGGAGCTTGCCTGACCTCCCTGGGAAACAATGGCGGCCAGGGTAGCGTGATCCCACCTGACAGACAGGTGAGTTGGGGTATTTATCCTCAACAGCCTGCTTCAGTCAGAGTGGGCCTCAGAGCCCAGACAAAAATGCCCAGGCAAAAATGCCCAGGCAAAAAAATGCAGGTGCTGGCAGGTAGAAGTCTTGCCAGTGTGTAACCATGGTAAGGCTGGGACCCAGGGAAGTGGGGGAAGGAGCTCCCCTAACTCCACAACCCAGGTGCCAAAGCAAACTGGCAAAGCTGAAATCCCTGATCATGTCACAACTAGAAAGGACCTGGGAGAGGATGTCATTCAAGCCTTCTAACTCCTACAGAAATATTTTCCATAGCTGTCATCCAACTTCCACCTGAACACCCCCAAGTGATGGAGGGCTCAAAGATGTCCGTTTCATGGATAGATAGTTCTAGTTTTCGTTCTACCTGTTCCTTTCAAAATTTCCATGTTTTATTCAAACAGCCATTCATTCCGTGTTTATCGAACATCTCCTGGGTGAGAAGAACAGTATGAAGAACTGAGATTTACAGATGACACGGCCACTGTCGCTGTCATGGTTCCGTATGGAGGAGGGGAACAGACAAGCAGAGATGTTATTCTCCTACAGCATTTTCACAGGGTGCTCTCATTGCACCAGATACATACATTGCAGAAAAGAGAGTGATTACCTTTCCACAAGAAGGGAAGGCGAAGCAGTCAGAGTAGGTTTCACAAAAGAGTGAAGAGTGATTAAAGCTCACTGAGTGGTAGAAGAAATGGGTGAGATATACTCAGCATGAAGTTAATGGTGGTGACAGCCACATTAGATTCCCCCATGCTTTGAAAACTATCGATGCCAATAGAAATTCCCCACACCTACAGAACGAGCGCTTTATTAGTATCTTAAACTAGAGCTATACTTACAATGGGATTCAAAGAAATAACTTATTCTCTACTTTTAAAAGCATGAGGCCAGGCACAGTGGCTCACGCCTATAATCCCAGCACTTTGGGAGGCCGAGGCGGGTGGATCACCTGAGGTCAGGAGTTCAAGACCAGCCTGGCCAACATGGTGAAACCCTGTCTCTACTAAAAATACAAAAATTAACTGGGTGTGGTGGTAGGTGCCTGTAATCCCAGCTACTCAGGAGGTTGAGGCAGGAGAATTGCTTGAACCCGGGAGGTGGAGGTTGCAGTGAGCCAAGATCATGCTGCTGCACTCCAGCCTGGGCAACAGAGTGAGACTCTGTCTCAAAATATAAAAATAAAAATAAAAAAATAAAAGCATGGGCCTTTTAAAGGGGAATATCAGTATTTTTTGTTCTATCCAGTTTTCCAAACCTCCATCAATTTCTTACCCTAGTGGCTGAAAATGAGCTCATTTACGAGATAATTTTTTACTTCCTCTGCAGATATTTTCAGAGGTATTAGGAGCAAACACTTGGATACACAGAAACTACCACCAGTTGTACCACATAGAAATAGATTCTATAAAAAGTAGCTCAAGTCAACCACACACTGGTCTGGTAGCCTGTGACTAAATAGTGCTGATCACTGTACTTGCTGCATGTGGGAATGCAGAAAAGAAGATAAGTCCACAGCTTGTCATAACATTCGCAACCTTCAAAATGAGGCGAACCTAGAAAATGGGCTAATCAAATATGGGTGTGACTGCGTATGTTTATTGCAGCACTATTCACAATAGCAAAGACTTGGAACCAACCCGCATGTCCATCAATGACAGACTGGATTAAGAAAATGTGGCACATATACACCATGGAATACTATGCAGCCATAAAAAAGGATGAGTTCATGTCCTTTACAGGGACATGGATGCAGCTGGAAACCATTATTCTCAGCAAACTATCACAAGAACAGAAAACCAAACACTGCATGTTCTCACTCACAGGTGTGAATTGAACAATGAGAACACTTGGACACAGGAAGGAGAATATCACACACCGGGGCCTGTTGTGGGGTGGGGGAAGGGGGAAGGATAGCATTAGGAGATATACCTAATGTAAATGACGAGTTAATGGGTGCAGCACACCAACATGGCACATGTATACATATGTAACAAACCTGCACGTTGTGCACATGTACCCTAGAACTTAAAGTATAATAAAAAAGAAAAAAAATTTCAATAATAAAAAAATAAATAAAATTCCATTAGAAAAAAAATGGGTGTGACTGGTTTATATTTGCATACATGTATATATAGAAAAGGGTGGGTGTGTGACAGACATTTACCCTGAAAAACGAATAGAAAAAATTGGTATATACCTCCCTAAAATAAGTTTATATTCAACAATTTTGTGTCATTTTAGAGATAAAGCAGGAAAAAGTAGCCGAGATACCATCATGTAGAAAAGTCACAAACTGGCTGTCTTTAAGCCAAATTCAGCTTGTAGACAGGTCATGCTTGGCTCACACAGTGTTCACCCACAGGGAGTTTTAAATCTGAACTAGTTGCCATCCTTTAAAAGTAATGATAGTATAGATCAAAATTCAAGTTTCCAAATTCACTTAAGGTATCAAACTGCCTGGCAATTCTGAGGCTGTATTTCACATGACATTCAGCGGTTCTCTCCTTTTAACAAGCATAATACTTTCTAGTAGGCCACTCTCCTCCTCTTACTATGGAAGGTAATTATCACCCATCATTTCATTTCTCCTTGCTTCTTTCATTTACATTCCCTATCTGGCCCTTGCGAAACTTTGAGATGGCCAGAAAGGTATAAACTAAGAAACGAAGAACAAGACTTAGATACTTAAATTTTATTTTCTATGTTGCACTTCCCAAGATCACTGGGAAACTGAAAGATGCTCCAGAATAAAAGACACTCTGTAGGAAAATAAGTTTGATAAACTAACCCTTTTGAAATTCTCAATGTGCCAGGGCATGTAGAAAATGATGAGAAGTTTCTAGGAAAACTCATGACATGCAAACTTGCTTGGCTTTGGTTAGACAATAAAGAGCTACTGGAAGGTTTCAGGTAGTGGAGGTTGCAAATTTGATCAGAACTATGCATTAGCTAGTTAAATTTGCTGAAAGTACAATTTCCCTAAAAACAAGAGTGAATGTAAATTAAAGAAGCACTATCTGTAGCCTTCATGTTTTTCCTCTCATTTTAGTCTTATGCAGGGGTTCTGCACTGAGCATCTTTCCCAGTTTCACCATTAGTTGACCCCTGCAACTTACAGTCCTTGTACTTAAATTCATGTCTCTATAAATTAGTAACAATGCCTTATGTTCTGATACATATGAGGATTAAATGAGAGAGTACCTATATTCTCATTTAGATCTTCTTGCTACTGCTATTATCTACAGATTCATAGATTTCTATATACATATGTTCCAGAAAAATGTCCTGTGCATTGTGATATATTATATAGGACACTGAACTCATCTACTTGCCCAGTGCAAAATGTACGTCCTCTGAAGTGCATTAATGAGGCTCCTTTGGTTGAAATTCTAATTATACTGTATGGAGTTATATATTTTTGTCTTCCTCAGGGAAAGGAAGTTACAAATTTTTGTCTTCCTCAGGGAAGAACATATAGAAAGAAAGGGGAAAGGAAAAGGAAAAAAGAAGGAAGGAAAGAAAGGGAAGGGAAGGGGAAAGAAAGGACGGGAAGGGAAGAGAAGGGAAGGGGAGGGAAGGGGAGGGAAGGGGAGGGAAGGGGAGGGGAGGGAAGGGGAGGGGAGGGGAGGGGAGGGAGAAAAGAACCTTCTTTCCCTAGAGAATAAGAGTGAAAGTAAGCCAGTGTGGCAAGTTAATGTTAGTCAGAAACAACAGAAGCTCCTTTGCAAACTAGGAGAATAGAGAATCGGCTCAGTCATTTCCCAGAAATGAGAATTTCTAGGTCAACCGCAAAATTAGAAGTTTATAACCAAGAATTCAGCCAAAAAAGCCAACAGTTCCCCATGAGTCTGAGGGTTGTCCACTACAGTTATGATCAAGCCTATGTTCTGTTTTCAGCTTGGTATTCTAACCATGCTATGGCAGAAATGTCCCTGATCATGCCCTTCTTGCAGTGATTTGATCTTCCATCTCTGAAGTCAACTGAGGCCATACGCAGTAGACATTTCTGTAAAGACCATCACCAAGCGTGGGATGCTTGGTGCAAAGGCATAGATGAGATACCCAGAGCTATGATGAGGTTACCTAAAGAATCTCAGGAGGCCGACCCCCAACTACCTGAAGGGGGAACATTTCAAAAATATTAGGATCTTACTATGTTTCAGGAACCAGGCTACAGATGGGGAAACAACAATAAACAAAAAGTAGACCAATATCTGCCCTGTAAAACTTACGGTCTAGAGAGGAAGGCAGACAAATTCTGCAACTTTGGTTAGTGTTCATGAGGAAAGAGGCTTAGTACTTTGAGGGGCTGTCATCTGGCTTCATCTTGGAAGTCAGAGAAGGCATTCCTGGGGAAGCAAAATCTAGATGATGACTAAGAATTAACCAGGCAAAAAAAGGGATGGAAGTAAAGTTTCAGATTCTATTTGCACCAGCCTCATAGCAGTAGCATCGGAAATATTCAAGGATCTGAAAGAAAAAACACAGTGTAGTTGAAGTCTACAGAAAAGATCCAACTGATGCACCAAGAGAAAAAAATGAAAGAACAAAATAGAACATAAGAGATATAGGGAACCCAATCAGATGCTCCCTAGCACAGCTGCAACTTAAGTCCCAGAAGGAGAGGACAGGCTGAGATGGGGCAGAGCATTATTTGAAGAAATAATGTCCAAGAGTATTCCAAAACAGGTGACAGACTTTGACCCACAGACTAGATCTAAATGTTCAGCAAATTCCCGCAAATGATAAACAAATTGTAATATGCCCATACAATATTCAGCAATAAAATAAACAACATAGAAGACTCTCAAAAGCATTATGATAAATGAAAGAAGCTCGTCACAAAGGGCTACATACTGTATGATGCCATTCATATCACATTCTGAAAAAGGCAACATGATAGTGATAAAAATCAGACCAGTGGCCACCCATGCCTGGGGTGGGTAGGAAACTGACTAGAACGGGGTACAGGAAAACTTCTGGATTGGTGGCCTCTCAGATATTAACAGTATGATAAAAACAGACTACAAAGTAATATCGCCAGTAGGATGGAGATTTTGTTATTTTAATAATAGAAAAGTCTAAAAGAAAACATCCATAATTCAACCATCAGGAGTTAGCTACTGCTTCATTTTTGCTTGCTTTTAATTGTGTTGTTTATACTTTTCTTTAACTACTGAGTTTTCTACAATGAGAATATAACTATTACAGTTAGGGAAAAGATTATTTTTGAAAACAACTAGTATTATTCACACTGATTCTACAACATAAGCAAGCTATTTCCTAGTAAGTTTATAATTTATTTTCTCAGTTTAAATGTTCTCCTTCAATAAAAGAATGTTTTTAAAATAATTTTACAATTTTATATTATTAATTCTACACACACACACACACACACAAGCTTCATCCATATTTCAAAATCTCTGTCTATAGTAATCACTACCTATGGGTTTGCAGAATGCTTAGCTACATTATTCACTTACCTGAGGCCCCCCACAAGTCCCCAAATAAAGTGAATTTCCAACATGGTGTTTGCATTGCTAATTGATGTCTACCTGCGAGATTTTCCAAGTGGAAGGTACAAAGGGAGATGGCAGGACTCCAAGAAACAGATCAGGGCTCCCCAGCCCTTGTGCCCCACACGTTTCTAAACAGCACAATTAGAGCAATAAATGCTGCAGCCCCGTGTTTGGCCTGACAGGATGATGACCCTGCAGCTGAGCAAGGCCACGTATGACAGACTAACTACTTGGAAAAGGACTCTCTTGAGGGTTACTTAACACAGTCACCTGTTGATTTATGAACACACACACTCACACATACCTTGTCTCACCCTTTTAATTATATCAATTTGCTACATCTCAGCAAAAGAAAAGAAAAAAAAACTGAAACCACTAATTACTCACAAATAAGTCAACGGCAAAGCTCCACATTTGCTCAATCTGGATGGACAAAGTTTGTAAACCACTAACACCTCATTTTCCCCTATTTTGTAATGAATTTTTAATTACATAAGAAATAACTGAATTCACTTTCTGAAATATTAGGACATTTACTCAAAAATGCCTTTTGACCACATTCTCCAATTTCTATCCCTCTGAACCCTCCCCTTGGATAGTCTGGGGTTTGGGGATTTAGGCTTGCAGTCCTTTTATATATAGCCTATAGTACAGCACAGAAAACAGTATTGCTTCATGAGGGTTTTTCTTGTTTTTCTTTTATTCTTTCTCTCTCTCTCGCCCTCATTCTTTTCTTACATAAATGGTTTCATACTGCAGTTTCATTCTGCAAATTGCTCATTTTATTTTATTTTTTGAGCCTTATCCCAGGCCAGTTCAACTAGATCACTTTTATTTATTTTAACTGCTGTATACAATTCCATCCTATAAATACAGCACACTTTACTTATTCCCTGTTTGATTTCCTGTTGATAGGCATTTAGGTTGCTCCAAGTTTTCACCATCACAAGCAATAACACCATGCACATAGTCAAATCTGACAATCCATGTCCACATGTTCCTCTCACCCAGGCACGCCCGGTCCATTGCCACCACACTGAAATGTCAGGCATCTTGACAACCAAGTCACGTGGTGCCTGGGTCTCGGTTTTCCGCGGTCTGGACCTCGGTGGAGCAAGGCTCTTAGGATCTTGCGGCCACCTCACTGGGTCAGGCTCTCCCCGGGGTGGTAGGACAAGCTAATAGCAGAAACAGGGCCATTTCTTCACCCAACCACTCACACGCTGACACACTCATGTTCAGATTCGAATGCAAAATTTCATTATTTCCCCTGAAACCTAAAAACCCACCTAAAGGCGGTTGAGTATTTGGCATTCCCTCTACATTGATCCTGGCTGAGGAAGGCCCAGGGGACTCCGGCCTGAGGAGGCCACGTTTTCCACAGCGGCCCTCCTTCCAGGGCTGCCAGGAGGGGGAAAAGGAACTCAGGGAGTTTTTGCCGGAGATAAGAGCAATTTTTAGTAAGGCAGGAGGTGGAGTCTGCCACGGGTGTCTTTCACACTTGCTACTTTCCAGCCCGTGAATACAATCCCGGCCCTGTTTCCCGGCCCCGCGGCCATTGCAGAGTCATGAAGTCATCGCAGCTGCGCCTGCAGCCAGGCGGGAACGGGAACGGGAACGGGCTGGCCGCCGTCCCATCCCCCGCCAGCCGGAAATGTCCGCGCACTGAAACGCAGACGCTGCCCGGGGAATGGCGAGAGCGAGCGAGAAAAAAAGCCTGAAGGCGGCGCGGGAGCCGGCGAGTGGGGAGACACAGATTCACACCCAGGGGCCTCCGGGCAGGGCCCGCGGGACTCAGGCCGTGTCCCGCTTGGAATGTGGAGCAGGCGCGGCCTCGGCGTCCGCACAGCTCCCCTGCATCTCCCCCTGGGGGTGTGGGGGCCGAGTAGGAGAACTGGGGGACAGAGGAGAGGCGCCTGGCTCCCAAGGCCCGGGCGGGGAGGCCTGGCCTCCTGCTCAGTCTGTGCAAATGGAAAAAGAGACGTAAGTGCCAAGTCCCAAAAGAGCAAGTCATGGGCCCGGGCTTTACAATCTGTTTCATGAGTTATTCCTCCAAGCATGCCTGGCCGTCGAGTTTTTTCATTAGTGCTGCAGCAAGCAGATGGGAACATGAGCACCGGAGAGCATGGAGGCCTCGCAGGCAAGCAGGTAGCGGCCCCCGACATTCTGGACAGGCTCTGGGGTCGAGGGAGCACGTTCTGATGCTTAAATAGCCTCCCCTTTTATTCTGACTGGGATAGTCCTGTGTGGTGGTTTGGTGTCAGTTTTACACCTAGACCCTCTCCCTACCCCTTGCCTTCATCCATAAGTAATGTCTGCCTCCGCCTGATCCCAGGCTGCCTTTCTGTGGTTCCAGAGACGCTGGTTGTGATGAGCAGCAAAGGGCCTCACTGTCTAAGTCACCCAGCAGTTCCCTTGTCCTCGGGAAGGCTGCATCTTAATGGAGACCAGGAGAAGTAATGCAGGAATGGAGTCTGGATGAGGACCCGCCAAGTTGCGAGGAAGGCAGAATGGCATAGACGGGGCGTTCCAAGCAGCCTGGGTTAGCCAGTCAGCTTTCCCACTGATAGAAACCTTGGAGGCACTTTATCCTGTGACCCCAACTCTCCTCCTCAGGTGTCAACTTCCTTTCTATTACCATTAACTCCTCTTATTCCAACCACAGCTGTTGTCAACCCTCTCAAACCTCTGAAAAACAGGATAAAAGCTCCAGTAGGTATCAGAATCTCTGCCTTGAAATCCTTTCAAAACGAAGGTTGTTATTGAGGGAGGATTTGAGAATGAAGAGGAGGCTGCTGCAGTCTGAATGTGATGGTATTAGGAGGTGGGGCCTTTGGGAAATGATTAGGGCATGAAAGTCCTCATGAGTGGGATCGGTGCCCTTATAAAAGAGGCCCCAGAGAGCTGCCTTGCCCTTCCCACCATATGAGGACACAGGGAGAAGGCACCTTCTATACAAACCAGGAAACAGACCCTCACCAGATGTTGAATCTGCTGGTGCCTTGCTCTTGGACTTCCCAGCCTCCAGAATTGTGGGAATAAACATCTGTTGCTTATTAGCCACCCGGTGTGTGGTATCCTGTTAGAGCAGCCTCAGATGACTAAGGGAGCAGCTTTCCATCCCCATCTCTGTAGGCCTCAGCCCCCCCCCCACCAGCATTCTCTTCCATCTTCATGAACATGGGATTTCGTGGGTCCCCCATAGCCCCTGATCCCTCTAGCACTTTGGTTTCATAATGAAAGAAGTAAGAGGAAAGAAAGATGGCAGAGAAGCAGCACATGGAAACCATCCTCTCTGGAGCAGAGGAGCAAGGAGAGAGGACAGTGTGGCGTGAGATGTTGCTGAGGAAACCCCATTGGGCTGAGGAGTGACTGGGCTCACCATCTTCCCTTCTTCTGTCTGCCCCTCCCTGGGACAGTGCTGCTCCCCATGTCCAAGGTCAGGGACAGGGGACAGGGTGGGATTGCCACTTGGGCAGCATCAGAAAGAAAACAGAAATTCCTGAGGGATGGCTGAGATGGACATGAAAGACAGCCCTCAAAAGTGGCCCCCACACATCCCTTTTGGGAGCCTTTCCTGTCTTTTACCTGAAGTACCTTCATAAATGAGTGTCTGCTTAATTTGTTTTTTAAAAACAGAGTGAAAAACATGCAATGTTTATGTCTTAAAGAAGGGTTTCTGATGAAAAACTGAGAAAGCACAATAAATGCAGTTTTGCAGTACCATGCAAAGCAATAAACGTGGAGTAGCTTCATACTGGGAGTTTATGTGTGAAAAACTGTAAATACTCATTAACAAAATCACCCAACCGAAATCACGTGAAAAAAGTGAGCTCTATAACTACGTATTGGCTATAACCTGGGTGTCTGTATAATCTGTCATCCAAACAAGAAGCTATGGGCACAAATCAAACCATCTAGAATGCTGGTCCCACTGGCTACAACTAAACTTGTCAGAGGTTGCATCTGTTGTCAATGTTGTGATGTATCATAGCCAGCAGTGAACTCCATGGAACTAATAATGAAAGGTGAACAGCAAGAACACAGCTGTGTCTTCATAAAGTTGTGGCTCAGATGCAATAAAGCATACCTCCGCTCATTCTCCTCCACAAGCTACTGACAAAACACAGGAAACAAATGGCAATATGTGGATTTCACAAAAGAGGAAACCCCACTTCCAGTGACATTGCTTCCTGTCACCTGTTCCTCCTCTAAGAGCAGAAAGCCATCATTCTTCGTCTCCAAATTTTATTTTCGAGATCATGACACATGAGTTTCCTTGTATCTTTGAAATTTACTTGAAACTTAAGAAGAACAGTCTAGACTGTTTTGTGCATCATGATCATATGATCACAATGATCAATGATTCTAGGCATTGTGAGAACCCTACTTTTGCCCCTTGAAAGACATCCCATTTGCTCTCAAGACAAATCCACAGTACAAGATAGGACATGCTGTCTTTTCATGAGACCATGAGTTCCTCAAAGACAGTGAACATGTTCTAACTTTATCTACTTTCTTTTCAATTTGAGGATGATGCATGCTTCCGGATAGGAACTGAAATACTAGTTCCATTCTCATTCCTAAAAATGTATACCCACCCATCTTCCATGAGCTCCTAGAAGTTGAGTGGTTCTACATTTTAAACAGAAAGCTTACTGGGAATTCATAGGTGCTGTGGTGATACAGGTAATGGAAGGAAGCCCATGTATGGGAAGGCTGGAGATAGAGGCAAGAAAGAGTCAAGAGCGCATCAGGCCCTCTGACCTGCCCTTGGCCATCTGCAACATAGGAGGATGCCCCTTGTGCCAGGTGGCTCTCAGAATCTGGGGACTGTAAGAACCAGGATCAGCAACCGTCAGTCACATGCTGAGCCCAACACTGACAATGAACATGTTCTGTCTATGACTCAAGATATACTCCCCATCTTCTTGAACCTTAAGCATATTACATTGAGTTCCTCAGGAAACAGCATTTAGAAATGCAAGCATTTTCATCTCATCCTTTATCTTTAAGACAAGTTTCTGGAGCCTCCCAAGAACTGATTTAAGGGTACTGAAAAAGGACTGGGTGAGGCTTTAGTTTGCTTAATCTCAATATTTGAAGTACATAACATATTTGAACTGAAGTTTAATTTGTGAAAAAATTCAAATTGTTTATTCTATAGAATATAATTGATTTTTAATGCCTCCTATATGACAAGTGGGAATAGACTGTGGTTTGCTCTCAAGACGTGTATAGGGTAGTAGGGTAAGAACATGTATATATCCAGACTGTTACAGTCTAAGGCAGATACGGGAAAGCTCTGCTTTGAGTTCTCACAATCTAGAGCCTTACCTAGTCGCTGAGGGGTGATAAGCAAATATCAAGACATTGTCCATTGTTGTCTAGGAACTAACTTTTGGTCTCTGTCATATAACGCTGGGTTTCTGAGGGTCCCAGTGTGCGTCAGGGGCAGGAGAAACAGTAGGAAGCTCTGTCTGGCTTCTTGCTTCATCACACAGGACCCGGGCGTTTTTGCCTTATTTAGAAATCTACTTGTTTTATTATGACACCAACCGTTTGTTAGCACAGAGAGAGACAGAGAGGCTCACAATGTTTGAGTCCCTTATCTCGAATTGTTTATGTTCTTAAAATAATTTAATTAACTTAATAAACAAAAGCATTTTCAATTCATAAACAAAGAGAGCTCAGAAAAATTAAATGTTCCAAGAGGCAAAGTGAATAGAAAAGTCACATCATCCCAAGTCATCCTCTCACCCTCTGTCTTGCACATTCCTGCAAGCCCTGTCCCTGAGAGCCAATGGGACTTCTAAAAACTGTCTTCATATCCTCATTTTGTTAAGATTTTAGTGGGATCTTGGAAGCCTTCTAGATGGATCAATATTAAAACCGGTTCTAAATGCCATGGCTATGTCTACCTTCTGAAATGACTCTAAAAAGATAAAGTGAAAAGGACAGTCAAATGTATGATTTAGAATTTACAAAGCTGTTTCAAATATATAGATAGATTCAGGTTTGGTTTTTTGTTGTTGTTTGTTTGAGATGGACTCTCCCTCTGTCACCCAGGCTGGAGTGTGGTAGCACAATCTCAGCTCACTGCAGCCTCTGCCTCCTGCCTTCAAGCGACCCTTCTGCCTCAGCCTCCAGAGTAGCTGGGATTACAGGCATGTGCCACCATGCCCGGCTAATTTTTCTGTATTTTTAGTAGAGACAGGGTTTCACCATATTGGCCAGGCTGATCTTGAACTCCTGACCTCAAGTGATCCACCTACCTCTGCCTCTCAAAGTGCTGGGATTACAGGGATGAGCCACCACCACACCCGGCCTGATTCAGTTTTTAAAGAAGGAAGAGTTTAAAACTCTAGGGCTGAAGGAAGATCTCTGAAAGAGCCAAAGGAATGAAGGAGTTACATCATTCTGGGTTTATGCCATCAACACAAGCAAGTAGACTACATAATTTTAATCTTATACTTTTATTAATTTTTGAGATATATTGTTATTATAAACTTTTTAACCCATAAATGATTAGAAACAGTATAACACTATTTATATTCATGACCTCTGAAGTGTACTATAATCTCTGCACTTCAGTAACACAAATGCAGTTCCTGAATTATGAGTGTAAATGTACGTGGATGGAATATAAATTATTATAGGGACAAATGCGCTATCTGCAAGTAGTTATGTATTTTATACAGTTAATATTAGCCAACTTGGCTTAAACATTAATTACATGTTAGGTACATTCTAAGAATTTCAAGTGTATTATCTCTAATCCTCCATGAACCCATGAGGTAGACACAATTGTTTCTTACATTTTACAGATGATGAAACTGAGGTTTGGATTTTGCCCAACGAACATAGCTAGAAAGTGATAGAGCCAGCCTCGAACCCAACCTCGAACCCAACCTCGAACCCTGTCCTGTGGGATGGTGAAGAGACGGCATGGAGAGATGATTAGTTGTAATATTATTATGCAATTATTATTTTAAAAGCAGGTGATTTGTCATTGTTTTTGACATGTCTCAAATTTTCCCTGATAAACCCTGTCATCTATGTCAGTCATAGTTCAATCAGAAGCAGAATCACTAGGAGGTAATACATGTTTTATGTATGCATGTCAAATACACAGACACACACTTATACACACACATATACATATATACCTCTGTGTGTGTGTGTATATATATCTTTGTTATGGGGATTTGTACCTTACAAAGTTGTGAGTTCTTGCTAAGCAATCTCTGTAAGGCCATTGTCCACAAGGCAGGCAGTGGGGAAGCAAGGACAAGATGGAGCCCGTGGGCACAAGCTGGAACCCATGAGGATGGGCTGAGACCAATTCTTGCTGCCTCTGACTTTGATGGTATGGGTGTCCTACAGGAAGAGCTTGTGCCCTTCATCACAGGAGCCAAGAGGCTGAAGCAGGACAACAGGGGGCCTACTGTCCCACACCAGCAACAAGCAGCATATGTGTGAGCTACAAAAAAGGCTGCTGCTTCACCTCCAACCTTCACATGTCCCACAGGAGGCTCTTTTGTGGCTCACTCTAACCAGAAACACGCAGGGGAGGGAATTCTGGGAAGTGTAGTTCTATCTAGGTAAGTTGACACGTTGCAAAGCTATCACACCAAAGTGCACCAAAGGTACGAAGATGGATGGGATATGGCTCCTGCCTTCAAGGGGCTAACCCTCTAGGGGTGTGAAGGGAAAGAGAAACATGAATGTATAATATCAGCACAAGTATTATAACAAGCATTATGATAAGTGCACTCAGGGTGCAATAGAAGCCACAAAAGTGGCTCACCCTACCCAAGGTGGGAGTCCAGGAGAGCTTCCTGGAGGATGTGGTGTCTAAGTGGCCTTAAAGGATGAAATAGAAGTTGACTAAGAAAAGAAGGATTAGCAAGGATATTAAGGTGGGTGGGGAGAGGGAATAACCACGAAGGTCTATGGCAGAGGCAGGATAGAGAGATGTATAAGCAATACATGCGGAGGGCTAGGAGTGGAAGGAAAAGATGTTGGAGAAGTCAGTGTTGCAAACCCTAGAAAGTCTATGCATTGTACTGTAGGAAACTTGGACTTCATGTCCCAGTGATTGGGGAGCAATTCAGGAGTTAGACACATGAAAATGATATGGTCATTGAGGTAGATAGTCTCCAAGTTAATCGCCTCACCGGCTTTCCTCTCTGTACATGTGTATTGCTCATTGCATTAAAAGGTAGGCTTTAATTTTTCTCCTCTTGAGTTTAGGCTGGCCTAAGCAACTGCTTGGCTAAGGGAAGGTAACAGAAGTGACATTCTAAGAAGAGGTCTTAAGAAGTCCTGCAGCTTCTGCCTAGTTCTCTCAGAATACTTGCTCTCGGAACATGACATCTCCTCTTAGAAACAAACTGCCATGCGGTCAGAGTCTAAACCCCATGGAGATGCCACATGTAGGTGCTCTGGTCAGTCATCCCAGCTGAGCTCCCAGCCAAAACCACCTTGTGCATTGCTATTGTGAACATCCAGCTAAGTCAGGCCTTTAGATCACTCCATTCCAAGCCACCATCTGAATGCAACTGCATCAAATACCCCAACTGAGGATTGCCCCTTATCAACCCACAGAATTGGAGAGAGAATCATAAATTATCTTAGACTTCCAAGTTTTCATGTGGATTGTTACATAGCAATAGATAACCCAAATTGCCATGTTTATGTTTTGGGTGTTTTAAGGGGAAGGAATGGAAGAGAAAAGACACTTTAAGTGAAGCTTACTGACTTAAAAAAAAGATAAAATGAAAGTAGGAAGACTTTGTAGGAATTCATTGCTATAACCAAAAGAGAAGATATGAGAACCTGAGCCTGAGACTACTAGTTGGGGTGAGAAGAAAAGCTGGATTCTAGAAACAGGAAATAAAATTAATAGGCTTTATGGTAAGTGAAGGGCAAAGGAGAGAGGAGGAGTCAAAAGTGTTTTGTGTGTCCCCTGTACAACTGGGTGGAAGCTAGCTATCTCAATCTCAAAGACCCAGAGCACAGCAGAAGGATCAGGTGGCATAGAGGAGGGAATATTATGAGTTCTATGAGGTTTCTAAGTGAATGGTTAATTTTGTGTGTCAACTTGACTGGGCCATGGGATGCCCAGATCACTGGTAAAACATTATTTCTGGATGTGTTTGTGCAGGGGTCTCAGAAGAGATTAGCATTTGAATCAGAAAACTGCACAAAGAAGATCCACCCTCACCAATGTGTGTGGGCATCATCCAATTATTTGAGTACCTGAATAGAACAAAAAAGCAGAAGGAGAGCAAACTCTCTCTCTGTGTCTCTGCTGGAGCTGAGGCGTCCATCTTCTCCTACCCTCAGATATCAGCACTCCTGGTTCTCAGGTTTTTGGACTTAGACTGGAACTCTTACCACTAACCTCCTGATTTGCTGGCCTTTGGACTTAGACTGAATTACATCATTGGTTTCCCTGGTTCTCCAGTTTGCAGACAGCAGATCGTCTGTTGAACTTTCAACTAACAACAGACATGAGCTAGATCCTATAATAAATTTTTTTTTGATATACCTATCTATCCTATAGGTTGTTTCTCTGAAAAACCCTGACTAATACAGTAGAGGATATCCAGATTGACAAGTCCAGGAGAAAGTCTGATTCAGGAGTTGAAAACCCAGATCGGAAAATCCTTTTGATAGATGTCAGTTGGGAAAGACCATGAAAATAGCCAAAATGATTCAAGGAGAAGATGCAAAGTGAACTGTGAAACAGGCCAAAGATGAATGGCTTTGGTAAACCTATACCTAAATCCTCTGCCATGGAATAGCTGCCTAAACTTGGGCAAATAACCTGACATTTCTCAGTTTCCACATTCCAAAAATGGATTTTTATGAGAATTAAATGTTATGATGCATTCCAACTACCTGGCCTAGAACCTGGCATAAGAGCTCAGTACATATTGGGGAGGGTTATCATCAGCAGCAGCAGCATCTTATTAACATTCCTGTGGAAGGGATGATGGGCTGCTGAGCAATTCATGAAGAAGATGAAAAACTATTAGAGAGGTGGGAGGAAAAAGAGAGGACTATCACAGAAGCAGAAGAGCTGAGAGTATCGAGAAAGGGCGAGGAGTTAGGGGGGACTAGCAAGTACCCTCTAGAGTTGGCAATATTCCGTTTGTTGAAGGCCTTAATGAACTAACGAAGTTGTGAGAGTTAGACAAAGCTGAGATGGGATATGAATCTCAGGGAGGATATAAGGACTCATTGATTACCATTCCAAGAAGCTTGTCTGGAAAGGAAAGAAGAGATGGTGGTAATCAGAGCAGAGTAGCAGGATGCAGGGAGTTTTTATTTATTCCTTTGTTCTTGTTGCTGATGTTGTTTTCATACTGTTTTGTTTGTTAAAGAGAGAGAGTTGTAAGTATAAAATAACCTATAAATAGAAAGAACCAGAAACAGATTCATGTGAAAGCCCTTGACTGAGAACAGAATTAATTACCCCTGCAGAGGTAATCTTCAAGCCGTGGCAGGTAGGCAAGTGTCTGAGGCACAGCTGGCTCGGGAACAGGGGCCTTTCTTCGGCTGGCAGGCTAGAGGCAGCATGATTTGGAAGCGGATATGAGAAAGGGCATAATAATGTGAAATTTGCCTGCTTAGTGGGGGAGGAAACTTTGAATATTATGAGGCGGTTATGAAAGTATTTCCTTCTTATGGCTTCAATGGCACTGCCTCTGAGCATTAGTGTTTGTCCTCAGGAGGTAAGTGTGGTGACTGTATCAGCAGTTACTACCTAGATAAGCATGGTGTATAGCAGTAACATGGTTTATAGAGCATGCAAGCCTTCCCCTCTTTGCTAGATGAGATGTGGAGCCTGAATTCGGAGACCGCGTGACCCCTGAGGCATGGGGAGGTGGGGTCAGAAAGCGTCACTGGCCGTGACCCAGACCCAGGCATGGAGAAACAGCCTGCTGGGGTTTTCAGACAGCAGGAAGGTAGGGCAGGTATGGAGTAGATGCTGGGGGACAGTTTCATAAGAAGTGAGTAGATCTCCACAACTTGGTTTCTAGACTAAATGGACTAAGCATGTTCCGCCCTATTCTTCCTACTAACAATAACAAAAAGCTCTGGACAAAATTCACAAAGCAACCCACAGAAGACTCCGAAGTTGGATAAAGAAAGAAAAGCTGGTGATTTCCTCCATACGCAAGGCATCAGGTAGCAGGGAGAGATTTGAGTGTTGTTTATGTGTTTGTTTTCTTTTGTTCATTAATTTTTTGTTCCCGTTTATGGCAGTGTGAGCTCTGGCAATGTCTATAACCCAGAAACGCAGATGGGTACAAATTTAAAAATCCTAAGAAAACTCTTTTTAGCCAAATGACCAGCGTTTCCAGCAGAGCAAAAACATTTTGACCACATCTGCCCTTTTGTGCTGGCTAACCCCTCCCCCTGCCACCATGTGCTGCTGGGGGGATGTTGTGGATGAAGTCCACTCATCTATTCCTTCCCCTGCAGTAACGTGACCATACTCCTCCCACTCCTAACTAGAGGCTGGGGGAGGACTATGTGGAGGACAGAACTGGAGAAAGCAATTTTCTAAATTTGTATATGAAATCCTGGGTAGAACTCTGAGTGCCCCATGCACAAAACAGACAAGAAACAACACAGCAAAAAGTTTCAAGGGTCAGAAAAGCTGAACACTGGTCTGAAACACTGCCTGGGTTTCAGATTAGCCTCAGGGTAGCACCCAAGTGGGGCAGATTGTAATAGCACTCTAAAGGCTTTGAAAATGAAATGACTTTTGACCCACAGCTCACAAAGTGAACCGGAACAAGCATTCTGAACTTAAACAGGTCAAGTGCCTACTAAAATCAAAGATTTAAATAGGAACCAGAATAATATAACATACTACTGAAAATGTCTAGGATGCAATCCAAAATCTCATCACACTGAGAACCATAAAAATCTCAACTTGAAGGAGAAAAGGCAATTGTAAGCACTGAGATTACACTGATGTTGAAACTATCCAGCAAGAATCATAAAGCAGCTATTATACAAATGCACTGATTTTAAAGCAAGTATGAATGCTTGAAACAAATGACAAAGTGGAAACTCACAGCAGAGAAATAGAAAATGTAAGGAAGAACCAAATGGAAATTTTAAAAGTGAAAAATACATAACCAGTTTTTTAAAATTACTAGATTCAGAAGGAAAGAGCAACAACTCAGAAAAATGGGCAAAGGATGTGAAGAGTTTACGGAAAAGGAAATGTAGATAACTCTTACCCATATAAAAATATGTTCAGCCTCACCCATATAAGAAAAATCAAAATGAAAATTACACTGAGATACTGCTTTTTACCTGTCAGAATGGCAAAACTCAAAGTGTGAATATACGCTATGAGAATGTGGAAAATTCTCATAGATTCCTTGTGGGCATCTAGAACAATTTGGTTGAATCACTGAAATCCACATGCCATTTGGCCCTGTAATTCTACTTTTAGAAATTTATCATATAGGAAACTTGCATATGAGTGAAATGACATAAGTGGAGTGTTATCCCTGGCTACATTGTTGGTAATCACAAAGGACTACAAAACATTTAATGTCCATCAATAAGATGCTGATTAAATTAATTCTTACACATCATACAATGGAAAGTTACAAAACTGTAAAAAACTGAAACTCTCTCTATACCTTGCTACCATATCATAAAAGGAGAGACAATGATCTATATGTATCTGTTTGGATATGCATTAAGAAACTTCAAAGGACAGATAATAAGAAGTGGCTGCCCAGAGGAAAAGTGGGGGATGGGAGGGAGTCTGGACTGTATGCCTAATAAAAGCCCCAAATCAATAAAAACAAGCTACAAAGCACAGAAATAATCCTTAATGTCCAATCCCAGGGCTTTATCATAGTGGTCCCTTTATGTTTGGATGAGGTAAACCTATCCAGTGTTTCAGTTAACTTGGCTTACTATTAAGCCAATAATATTAAGGAACTTAATATTAGCAGGGATACTCTTTCATCTCGGGCATGTTAGATGCCTTCCATGATCTCCACGAGGAATAAGAGCCCCTGAATCACCAGGGACACCGGTGAGGATGAAAGCATTTTGTTATGGATTCTTTTTCTTGGTGGCCTGAGCTGCTGGGGGCTTGAAGCCTGCCTCCCTCCCTGCAGGGCACCCCACCCAACTGCTTTCTGATCATCACACAGGGTGCCCTTGCATGAGCACTATCCACCCACTCCTAGGTGTCTGGTTCTGTGTGTGTGGTTTCCTACAGAACCGGGCAGAAAAGTGAGTTCTGTTTTCTTCTCATCTTCCAGGCACCCAAAGCAAAACTTCACAAACCCAGCCCTGAGCACCTGTCACATTGGAAGTGCTTCCTTCTCTGGTTCAGGAATTTGGTTTTCATTTTTGTTGGGGTTGCTTGGACCCTATTGAAGGACAGAGTTTGAGGCTGGGGGTCTCTCCCCAGACTTCTCCTGATCCTTATGAAACAACCACAAACGCCATCACTTTCCATAAGAGGATCAAGTTGCTTTTCTAAAATCGTGAGGAGTCACTGATCTGCGCTAGCTTTCTCACGAGGGCACGTGTGGGCTGGGGCACAGCTGTTCCCGTCTGTTACTTGGGCTGACACACAAGGACAGCTGTGAAGGGAGCGTGTCTCCTCCCCGTCTCTGTTCCAATGAGGCCTTGGTTTAGCCCAACTTCTGAATCCAGGTGATACTCCCTAATTGGCAAACAAAAGCCCCAGGAATAAGGCAGAGAAGACTGGCCCTCACAGAGCTCGGCTCCAGTCATTTAAAATGAAATCAATCTCACTTCTCTCCTTTTCCCTCAGTGTCCTGAAATAATATTTGAAGTTCTGTTTAGTCTCTTTGGAGAACTGCCAATGACTTCGAGGCATGTAGTGAAGCTGTATTTCAAGAGATGATTACACCCAGGACTTTGGAAAAGTGATTCTCACTTAGGAATAACATATGATATATATTTAATAATCTGCCATAATACTTGTCTCCCTACTTTTTTTGCCTCAACCAAATAAGAATAAAAAACTGACAGTAGCAAAAGGAATCTCTCTTCCATGGATGTGATTGTTAAAATTTTCTTTTTTTTAGTTGAATGAACTATTATCAATGGTGAGTTTTGAAAGGAACCACACACACAAGTTCTTAGATTTTCTGCTTTTGCCATTAACTATCGTAAATGTTTTCAAAAATCTCTTTCCATCTTTTGCTCATAGAAAAAAAAAATTCTTAACTCCATTGAAGTTATGAGTGAAATAAACGTTTTTGAGAAAGAACAACAGAAAGCCCACTGGCCTGTTTTCTCCACTCTGACTACAATTATGTAATTAACTGTCAAGCTTGGTGATTCCCTTTCACAATCTGGAGAAGTGGCACTCACTCTTTTTGAAAAATATGAGAAGCATATATTTAATTATATAATCATTATATAGGGGCATCCTTATAAAATATTAATGAAATATAGAAAAATCCACTGTCATGTTGAACTGACTCTCCTGTAAACTAAGGGTTTATTCATTCTTGCATGTGTTAATTCATTCTTGCATTGCTATAAAGAACTGTCTGAGACTAGAAAATGTATAAAGAAAAGAGGTTTAATTGGCTCATGGTTCTGCAGACCGTACAGGAAGCATGGCTAGGGAGGCCTCAGGAAACTTACAATCGTGGTGGAAGGTGAGGGAGAAGCAGGCATGTGTTACACAGCCAGGAGAGGGGGAAGAGGGAGAAAGGGGAGGTGCTACACATTTTTAAACAACCAGATCTCAAGAGAACTCACTCATCATCATGAGAACTGCAAGGGGGAAGTCCACCCCATGATCCCATCACCTCCCAGCCGGTCCCTCCTCCAACATTGGGGATTACAATTCAACCTGAGAGTCAGGTGGCGACACAAATCTAAACCATATCAGTGGCATATCCTTCCAGACCCTTTTAATAGATATGTACACATAGAAACATTTATATATGTAGATACAAATATTTATATGTAAATACAACTACAAATATAGAAATATATAATGTCAAGATTGTCTTTTACATAAATAGAATCATGTCGTACACATTATTCCACAACTTGATTTTTAACTTAATATCTTAATGATGTTTCTGTATCAGTATATGTAAATTTACCAACTACTGTGAAATATTCCATCCCTTCTATATGCCACAATTTGTTACACTTTTTCCTATATATTTAGATGGTTTCCAATATTTTTACTATTAAAAATGATGTTCCAATAGACATTCTTGTGCAAAGTTCCTCATGCACATGAATATTTTCCTATAGTACACATCTAGACATGGAATTGTTAGGTCAAATTATCTGCATGTTTTTGTTTTAAAAGATGTTGCTAAACAGTAGTAGTTACGGCTAAATACAGTGACAAACTCTATATTAGCTTAAATAATCCTCATAATCTATGATTAGGCACTATTATTACCCTGAATTTGAAGTTGAGAAAACCGAGGTACAGAGAGGTCCAGTAACTTGTTCAAGGTCACACAGCAGGTAACAGTGGAACCAGAATTCAACTCCTGGTATCTAGCTCCAGAATCTATGCTCTCAGCCTAACAGTTGGATGCCTCTCTCTAAAATGCAACTGTACAGATATATTATGCGCATTATAAACTATATACAAAAATAGAAATTAAAAAAGAGGCTATAAATTAGGTAACATTTTATGATACTTATTCATACTCAAAAGGTTTTTCTTTCAGTAAAACTATTATTAATAGTAATATTTTAGTGAGAATAAAATAATCGAATGTGTTCCCCTTTTTCAAAAAAATTGACTGTACCCTTTTTGATACAGCCATTGGAAACTTTGGTTCTAAGTTCAATTTATTGTCTGTCATAGCTGAAAATATTGCTGGGCAAAGGTAAACTCTAAGGGAAAAAGTACATCATTGGCTTCTAAATCATAATATTCATTTTTAATCTCATCCACAAATTAGTCAAAGTATTTTCCAAAAGTTTGTCTAGAAATGTTCTTTTTCCCATTTATCAATGTATTTTCCTTAAAAAGTAATTAGGGCGGGGCAGGATGGCTCATGCCTGTAATCCCAGCATTTTGAGAGGTTGAGGCAGGAGGATCGTTTGAGCTCAAGAGTTTGAGACCAGGCTGGGCAATATAGCAAGACCTTGTCTCTACAAAAAAATTTAAAAATCAGCCCAGTGTGATGACGCACACCTGTTGGTCCAGCGACTCAGGAGGCTGAAGCAGGAGGATTGCCTGAGCCCAGGAGATCAAGGCTGTAGTGAGCTATGATCACACTACCGCATTCCAGCAGAGTGGAGTGGGTGGCAGAGAGAGACTCTCTCTCTCTCTCTCTCTCCAGAAAAAAAAAAAAAATCAGAACATGTCACATTTTTTGTATTTTTAACAAATTAGATTTAAAAGTTTGGTAGCATATTCTCAGTGTGGCTGCCATTATCTCTTTCCTATATATGCAAGCCACTCCCCTGTCGAGATAAGAAGTTTGTTCTTCCATTCCCTGGAATCTTGGCTGGTTAGTGACTGCTTTAGCCACAGAATATCATAAAAATGATACTGCGTGGCTTCTGAGACTTGATCATCAGAAGCCTTTGGCTTTTGTCTATCTGTTAGTGTCCTACAGAGAAACAGACGCAATTGGATGTACAGTCATCCCTTGATATCTGCCAGGGATTGGTTCCAGGACCCCCACAGATACCCAAATCAACTGATGTTCTCAAGTCCTTTGTATAAAATGGTGTGGTATTTACATATAACCCATGCTCATCCTTTTGTACACTTTAAATCATCTTTAGATAACTGATAACTAATATAATGTAAATGTGACGTAAATTGCTGAGGCTTCCTATAATAATAAGTATTACAAAATGCAGAGAAAGATGAAAAGAGATGACTGACCAGGCCCCAACCGCTGCAGTCATCTTAGTCCAGATACCAGACATAGAGTGAAGAGATCGTTGGATAACTTCAGTCTCACTCACCATCTGACTGCAGCTGTAGAAGAGATCCCCAAATGAGAACCATCTAGACAACCCTGTCTACATCCAAAATTGTGAAAAATAGTAAGTTATTTTAGGCCACTTAGTTTTGGAGTGGTTTCTTATGTAGCGATAGTTATCTAGAACAGAATTCTACTGAAATACCACACTTGAGAGACTTTGCAACAGGTTAGAAAATTTTATTCTCATGTTTTTATTGAAGTGTGCAGATACAAGTATTCTTTATGAGTATACTCATAAAATTTTTGCAGAATCATGATAATGAAAAACATTTTCAAGCATTCATTCCCAAAATGCTCTTTTGTGGGCAAAAGTTTCTATTTAAAAAGCATTCTTTTAATTACTTTTTAAAATTTTATTTCCTTAGGTTTTTGGGGAACAGGTGGTGTTTGGTTACGTAAGTTATTTACTGGTGATTTGTGAGATTTTGGTGCACCCATCACCCAAGCAGTATGCCCTATACCCAATTTGTAGTCTTTTATCCCTCACCCTCCTCCCACTCTTTACCTCGAGTCCCCAAAGTCCACTGTATTTAGATTCTCATAGCTTAGCTCCCACTTATGAGTGAGAACATATGATGTTTGGTTTTCCATTCCTGAGTTACTTGATTTAGAATAATGGTCTCCAGTTCCATCCAGGTTGCTGTAAATGCCATTATTTTGTTCCTTTTTATGGCTGAATAGTATTCCATGTTTCTCTCTCTCTCTCTCTCTCTCTCTCTCTCTCTCTATATATATATATATATATATATATATATATATATATATTACAATGTCTTTATTCACTCATTGATTGATGGGCATTTGGGCTGGTTCTATATCTTTGCAATTGTAAGTTGTGCTGCTATAAACATATGTGTGCAAGCATCTTTTTCATATAATGACTTCTTTTCCTCTGGGTAGATGTCCAGTACTGGGATTCCTGGGTCAAATGGTAGCTCTAGTTACAGTTCTTTAAGGAATCTCCACACTGTTTTCTATAGTGGTTGTACTAGTTTACATTCCACAATCTGTGTAAAAGTGTCCCCTTTTCACTGCATCCTCACCAACGTCTATTTTTTTTACTTTTTGATTATGGACATAAATAAACAATTTCCAAAGGAAGATATACAAATGGCCAACAAACACGAAAAAAGTTCGACATCACTAATAATTAGGGAAATGCAAATCTTTTAATTACTTATTGTTTAAGTGGCACTTTTCCTTATAGGAGCAGATTAAGTACAATATTTTTTCCAAAACTATCTGCTAAGCAGCATGCCACTAATCACAGTTGTCATCACAAAAAAATTAACTTTTTGTAACATTTTATTGTGAAGTAGCTGTGAGAACAGTACAAAGGGTCCTTGAGTAATCTTCACATAGATTCCCCAACTGTTATCATTTTATCATATTTGGTTTATCAGTCTCTCTAAATATGTATGTATGTATATTAGTTTTTAATGAACGATCTGAAGGTCAGGTGTAGGCACAACGCTCCTTTACATCTACGTAGTTCAGTGTATGTTTCCTGCGAGCTAGGGCATTCTCTTACAAACCCACAGGGCAAAACCAGGAACTTAACACTGATAGAATACTGCTATCCAATCTACAAACTTTGTTCAAATTTTACCAATTATTCCAATAATGTCCTTTTTAGCAAAAAATAAAAGTAAAAGTTTTATTTAGAATCAAATTCAGAATTACGTGCTGCATTTAATTGACATGCTTCTTTTGTCTGTTTTAATTTGGGATGGTTTCTTACTCTTCCTTTGTCTCCCATGACCTTAGTTTTGGAAAGTTCAAGCAATCTGAGTTCATTTCCTCATGCTTAGAATCATTTTTGGCAACAACACCACAGAAGTGATCTGTGTCCTTCTCAACGCATCTTACCAAGAGAGAAATGAGGTCCTTTTGTTCCATTACTGGTGATGTTAACTGAGATCAGTTGGTTAAGGTAGTATTTGCCCTGTTTCTCTAGCGTAAAATTGCTATTTACTTCTCCTTTTGTGTTTAATAGTATTTTTGGAGGAGATACTTTGAAACTATATCAATATTCTGTTCCTCATGAAATGTTCACCCAGAGTTTTGACATCTACTGATGATTATTACTCTGATGATTGCCAAATGATAGATCAGTTGTTCTTGAAAATTTATAATTTTGTAAAATCAAAATGTATAATCAAGTTTTAATTTTGATCATTCCTTTAAATATTTTACATGGGATAATTAGTGAACTATTTTTTATTAAAGAAGTAACTTACTGTTAAAAATACATCTTTTCCTATAACATCTTCTGCAATGTTTCACAACATGTTAGTATTCTTAAATTTTATTTTTGAAATAATACTAAGGAATACCATGAGGTGGAGCATGTTAGACATTTGTCCTTTCTATCTACAGTGCAAACCTCCCACATGGCATAATTTATTCTAAGGGATGCTTCTCCATACCTTTGACAATATTTTCTAGTCATCTTTCAATAATATTTGCTACCAAAGAAATGTATATCAGTTTGTTTCAAAATTGTTCTTGTGCAGTAATTCAGCTATATTTTTTTACCATACGGTGAAAACCAAATATATACTTATATCTTGTTATTAAATTAAAAAATTTAAGAGACTTTTAAATAATTATTAAGTTTAGAAAATTTTGGAAAATAATGTAATGAGGTGACATTAATTTGAATCACTCTAAATATTTCTACAGAGATTTTTCTTCATGTTCTGAATTATTAGTTATCAAACGGGTTTTTTTTGGTATCAATAGGCTCATTAATGGTCTTATTAGTAACTTAAGATTCTTTACAGTGAAATTACTTGCTAACATTACTTCATGTAAATCTAATTTTCAATAATATTCCTGATAATTTTCCTGTTTTTGACCACTTTTTGTAAGATCTGGTTAGATTTGTGGAGTTTTCCTTATATAGAGAGTCAGTTTTCATTATTTGTGATAGTTATGTTCTGTAAAGTCACCACAATGAATTAGCAAATACTGAACCATTGTTCTTAGGGGAAATACAAGGTTAGGTGCCTGTGAACATTTGCTCACAATATTTTCATCACCCAATCATTACATAGCCTTATTTAATGTGCTTCTGTTTAAAGACATCTTAATATATACTTACGGCCAGTAGCACTATAAGTCATGTCAGAGGCAAGCTTCTCTAACACAAATTGCCTCCTGAAGGCACACCACAGCCTCTTACACTTAGGAACAACAGACAGCACTTCAGCACCACTCTTCAGTGACATGATCAATAAAAAGCACAAAAATATGAGAAACATGGCACTAAATAGCCCCTGAAAAAGACGCTTGCTTACAATACGAGAACTGAAGCAAGAGGGCAGAGCGTCGCCTTGTGTGACTTCAGTTAGCAACATGCAAGTCCATTGATGCAACTGTTTCACTGTTGTGCACATGTCTGTGAATTACCACAAAAGCGCTGTGAGTATTTATTGACATGGGGATTACAAATAAATTTCAGCAAGTATACAAATTCACAAATACGGAATTTATGAATAATGAGGGTTGACAGTATTTATAGATCAAAACACTCAAACTAGGACTAGAAAAAGTGTTATGTCTTCCTTTTCTTCTAGTACCTTCTTATGCTTTTATTATTAGTCTTATCTCCTGTCCACAGTGTCTTTGCATAAATCTCTTAAGCTAACTGTCCATCTTCAGAGGATTTGTTTAGTTAAAACTAGATAGTAGATCCCAGCATTCTGCCTAACTAGATATCTATAAAAATGTGAGCTACAATATAGCCATCATCTAAAGAGAATGGGTGGAGGCACCACAGTGAGTCATTTTTCCTCCCTCAGAATGCCTCACATACACTGCACCACACATGATCTTCTGACAAACAGACCGAGTGAATCAGCAGTGTCGAGCCACATAATAAATATTATAAAGTTAATTTCCTTATTAATTTATTGAGGAACATAAATTTATGGAGAGACTTTGAGAGTTGAACAGGAAGATGACAAGTGTGGATGTTTCCTCCTGATATCTTTGATGCCAACAACCTAACCCGAGAGAGGGAACCAAAGGCCACGAGGAGTGAGGGAGTAACAGGGAACAAATTTATCCATCAACGTGAAACAACTAAAAAGTAAACAAAACATAAGCAAAAACTGTTTTCAACACGATCAGACAACAAAGGGCAGTGTTCTAAGAGATGGTAAACAAATGAGGTAAGTTCTATAATGGCCCCAGCTTACTCCCTATAGAGAGTTTCCAAGTCATGGTACATGGTGAGGAAACCCAGGTGGAGCCCAGCAATGTTCCTGAGTCTGAAGGCCTCCTGAGGTAGGCGTCCAGGGAGGCCAAGATGTCTAAAGTTCACAGAAAAAAAATACCAGGAAGGAGAGAACTTCCCAAAGAGCTCCAAAGAACTGTGAATAGTCCCTCTCAAATCTGCTCAATACTGGTCAGTACACGTGTACAAAGAAACTATCCAAAGCTAGAGAAATAACTCAGGGATCAGAGGGAACCATCCCTAAAGCTCACATAGACTGGGAGTGATTTCTGTTTCCAGTAGCCAGGGTGAAAAACCTCATAGTCACGGAGCATTGTGGAAAGTATTCAGAAGGGTGTTAACCTCAGTAGTGGGGCAAAATTAGCCACGGACAACACACTGGTATGGTTTCGCTTAGCAAAGATGAAAGCAAGACCCAAAGGGATCAAGCTGCTTTTATACCTAACTGCATCCCAGAACAAAGCTCAAAAATATTTACAAGAACACAGAAATTTCCAGGACCCAACAAGGTACAATTTGCAATGTCTGACATCCAATAAAAAGTTACCAAGCATGCAAAGAAACACGAACTTACAACATATAATCAGGAGAAAAAAATAGTCAATCAAAATTGACTCAGAAATGAGACAATAGAATTTATAGACAAGAATATTAAAGCAGTAATTATAACAGTATTTTGTATGTTCAAGAACTAGGCAAAAATTTAAATTTAAAAAATTTAAATATAGACATGGAAAATATAATAAAGATCCACTTTAAATATCTAGAGATGAAAACTACAACGCCTGAGATGAAAAATACACAGGTTGAAATTAACATCAGATTAGATATTGCAGAAGAAAAGATTAGTAAATTTGAAACTATCCAAAATAAAACACAAAGAAAACACTACTAAAAAAATTAACAGGGTGTCAGTCAGCCAAGGAAAAAGTTCAGCTCTTCTAATGCATATGTAATTGGAGCCCCTGAAAAAGAAGTTGGACAGAAAAAAATATTTAAATAAATAAAGGCTAAAAGTATTTTGAATGTAATGAAAAATATTAACCCACAAATCTAAGAAGTTCGATGTACTACAAGCACAGAAAACATGAAGAAAACTATACCTAGTACATCATCATTCAATTGCTTAAAACCAGTAATATTGAGTAGTATATCTTAAAAGCAGCCAGAGACCAAAAAGACAACAGCAGATTTTACACTGGAAACAGTGTAAGACAGAGGATAGTAGAGTAACATTATTAAAGTACTAAAGGGCAACATGTATCAACCAAAAATTTCTACCCAGTGAAAACGGATTTCAAAATAAAGATTATTTTAAAACTTTTTAAGTTCAGAAAAATGAAGATTTCTTTTCAGAAACAAAAAGCTAAAAGAATGTATAACCAGCAAACCTTCATTGTAAGAAACTTTGTAGGAAGTCCTTCAGCCACTAGGAAAATAATACCAGAGAGAAATAAGAAACCGTAAAAGGAATGAAGAACACCAGAAATGGTCATTTCGTGGTGAATATATAGGATTTTTTTGTTACTTATATCTCTTTAAAGTATAATTCCTTAAAAGAAGATAAAAATAACAGCACAGTGTGTGGTTTATAACATATATAACAGTAAAACTTGACAATAACAGTGCAAGGCCTCAGAGAGAGGAAATGTAAGTACACCGTTGTAAGGAGGTTATACATGAAAATAGACAGCGTTACGTTAAAGATGAATACTATCAAGCTTAAATCCGAAAGCTAAAATAATACAACAGAGTTGTAGGTAGTAAGTCAACAAATGAGGTGTATCATTTGTACTCATTTTAATTTTTGGAGGTGACTGAGTGATGACACAAAGAAGCTAATGTCAATTTTTTCTTTCTTTTTTTTTTTTTTTTTTTGAGACAGAGTCTCACTCTGTCACCCAGGCTGGAGTGCAGTGGCGCGATCTCAGCTCACTGCAAGCTCTGCCTCCTGGGTTCACGCCATTCTCCTGCCTCAGTCTACAGAGTAGCTGGGACTACAGGCGCCCGCCACCACGCTTGGCTAATTTTTTGTATTTTTAGTAGAAACGGGTTTCACCGCATTAGCCAGGATGGTCTCGAGCTCCTGACCTCGTGATCCACCCGCCTCAGCCTACCAAAGTGCTGGCGTTACAGGCGTGAGCCACCGCGCCCAGCCACTAATGTCATCTTTAAAAGATTTTTATAACTTACATTTCCTGAGAAGAAGGCACGTAACACACCATGCAGGACCATGTGAGGAAATACCATTGTTGATCAACAGGCAGAAAGGGGTGAGGGGAAAGCCTAAGCCAGAGTCTTTAATATGTTTTCTGTGGGAAAAACAAGTAGGTCAGAGGAAACAGCTTAGGACTGACTAGTCTGAATAATTCTGATAGGCTTTGGGGCACAGGGCTTGTCCCTAGTTGTCTGGTACCTGGCCCTGAGTTGATTTAGTGAAGGAGAAATAATGACTTGGTGTGTGAGAGTTGGATAAAGGAGGTGGTTGGTTATATGAGCTCAGAATTTGTGGATCGTTGTATACCAAGTTATTTCTAAGAATTAGCTAGTCCTGGGAGAGGCAGTTTCTTTCCAGCCAGTAAGGCCCTCGAAGATGTCAAAACATTATAAAATTTAAAAAAATTAAAATTATGGTTAATATAAGAGGTGAAATGAAATTATAAAAATACTGAATCCAAAAGAAAGTGGGAAAAGAACAATGAACAGATAGCACATTTATAAAACAAATAGAAAGATTTTTACTTTAAATCCAAATATATCAATAAAAATATTTACTGTAAATGGACTTCCTAATTAAAATCTAGAGACTTGCAGATTGAAAAACAGTAAAACTCAGCTATATATACTGACTTCACAAAACCCACTTTAAATATAAAGACACAAATAGATTAAAAGTAAAAAAAAATTGAAAAAGATATGGCATGCTAACAAAGGAAAGCTAGAGTGCCTATATTAACATTAGGCAAAGGCAATTTCAGAGAAAAAACTATTACCATCAATAATGAAGACCATTTTATAATGATAAAGAGGTGCATTCATCAGAGGACATAACAATCCCACATGTTTATACGCGTAATAACAGAGCTTCAAAATATATGAAGCCAAACTGATAAAATTGCAATGACAAATAAACAGATCCACAATTATAGCAAAATAATAAATAGACAGAAAATGAGTGAGGATATAGAAGACTTGAACAACTCTATTAACCAACTAGAACTATTAATTTTTATAGAACAGTTTATCCAACGACAATAAAAGACATATTTCTTTTCAAGTGCATGTACAACATTTACCATAATAGAGCAATAGAACATATTCTGGGCCATAAAACAAATATCAAAAAATTTTAAATGATTCAGACAAAACAAGTATGCTCTTTTATTACAATAGAACTAAATTAGAAATCAAAACCAGAAAGCTATCTAAAAATTTCCCCCTAATATTTGAAAACTAAATAATACATTACTCAACAGCTTGAGTCATAGAGAAAATCAAAAGGAAAATTGGGAGATACTTTTAACCTAATTAAAATGAACACATTGCATACCTAAATGTATCTGATGAGGATAAAGCAATACTTAGAAGAAAATTTATAATTTATATCAAAAAAGAAAAGAGGCCTCAAATGTTGACCCTCAATGTGCACCCTAAGAAATGAGAAAAAAAGAAAAACAAGAGACCTAAAGAAAGCAGCAGAAAGGAAATGAAAATCAGACAAAGATATTACAATAAAAGGCAATGGCAGACCAATTTCCTTTATGAACACAGAGGCAAAGAACAATATATATAAATATAATACATTATGACTAAATGGAGGCTTATATTCAAAATGCAATCGGTGCAATTCAGCATATTAGCAAATCAAAAAGACAAACCATTTAAACATCTCAACAGATGCAGGAAAAGGATTTGACAAAATCAAGCAGCCATCCCTTATAAAAACTCTCAGCAAACTAAAGTGAACATTCTTGACTCAATAAAGAACATCTACAAAACAACTACAGCTAGTGTCTTAATTATAATAGACTAAATGCTTTCTCCCTCAAACTAGGAGCAAGGAAAGGATATCTGTCGTCAACATTGTATATGCAACATTGTAGTGTGGAGCTTCTAGCCAGTGCATTAAGGCAAGTGGGGAAAAATATTTCCAGATTGGAAAGGAAAAAGTGAAATTATCTTTTATCATAAGACAACATATTGTCAATATAGAAAATCCTACAGAATCTACAAAAAAGCTACCTAAACTAATAAGTACATTTAGCAAAGATGCAGGATATGAGATCAACATACAAAAATCAATTATATTTCTAAAACTAAAAACAATATGACATTGACATTTTTAAAATACCATTTACAAGCATAAAAAATATTAAACACAGCTAGTTGCAGTGTTGCATACCTGTAGTCCCAGCTACTCAGGAGGCTGAGGTGAGAGAATCATTTGAGTCCAGGAATTCAAGTCCAGCCTGGGCAGCATAGCAAGATCCCATCTCTAATATAATTATAATATATAATTAATATTTTACATAATATATAATATCTTATATAATATATAATAAAATATATATTTTATATATATATTCACACACACACTGTGTGTGTGTGTAAATATCTGAAAGAGTGGATTAAAGAAAAGAGTGATGATGAGGGATATGACAACCAGAATAAGAGATTTCGCCTGCCATGCTTTGAATGAGCAGATGAAGGAGAGAGGCAGGAGGGTGAGGGGGAGGGAGTGATGACTTAGAAATGCCTTTAGCTAAGTTTTCTGTAAGGACACTGGCACAACTGTTTGGTTTTGAGTAAGCCATCTTCATCAATAACAAAATAGCAGTAATCCTTTATTGAAAACTATGTATCATGAAATTATCTTAATGCTTCCTTTATATAATCTCATTTAATTCTTACAATACCCCTATGAGGTAGATGTTGTAATCCTAATTTCACGGGTGCAAAAAATGAGGTTCAAAGAGGAAAGAGATTTGCCCATGTAGGAGTAGGTGAGACAAACTCAAAAGCACTCTTAGTCCGTTTTATGTTGCTATAACAGAATACCTTAGACTGGGTAATTTATAACTAAAGAGGTATCTTGGCAGGCTGGGAAGTTCAGGGAATGACACTGACTTCTGGCAAAAGCTTTCATGCTGTGTCATAACATGGTGGAGAAGGTCAAAGGGGAAACAGACATGTATGAAGAGGCAAAACCCAAGGGATGTCCTGACTTTACAACAACCCACTCTCACTGAAACTAATTCATTCCCATGAGATCTAATCTAGTCTCACCAGAGAGAGAACTCACCTACTCCCTTGAGAATAGCACAAAGCTATTCATGAGGGATTTGCCACCACAACCCAAATACTTCCCACTAGACCCTGCCTCCCAGCACTGCCACACGGGGAATCAAATTTCGACGTGAGTTTATATGGAAACAAACCATATCCAAACCATGCCATGCTCACTCTTAAACACATCACTTCTAGGACAGGGTCATACTCATACTCTATTGATAGTCAATGAGAAGTAGAATAATCTGCATACAATGGATTAAAAACATGTTGAAAACAATCTTCTCTCTTCTAAAAACACATAATAATGACCAGATGTTCTGAAACGTATCATTAGATACTAGTACCAAAATAAAGAACCTGCCACTGTCAGCTTGGAAATGCATAAGAAAGCCAAACACTAAAGGTTTCAACTCCATTTAAATAAGCAAGTAAGTCTTATGGCAATATCATCATGTGACTTGGTCTTAGAACATAAAAACTGTAAGAATAAATGAATTACAAATTATTTTTACAAGCACAAATTGTTCGCAACCATCTTCTTTATAAATGGTCAGTTTCACCTCTCAAAATCCTGGGCCAAAAACTCTATGTGACTAGAGATTAAATTCCTTCATCAGTAGGCCAAGAATCAAAATATATTGTGTTTCTATTTAGATAGTCGGAGAGTATTGAATTTGTGCTTTTCTTATCATTAACATTCATCTCTCTGGATCATCCACTTTTCTTTGAACTTGAAAAACAGAAATTTGATAGCATAAAATATTTAAATCAATTAAAACAAGAACCCAGACAGAACCAAGTAATTCTGGGAGTTAACAATAATAACTCTTTGATCTTGATAAAGTTCAGTTTAACTGTTTATTTGAAAAATGACCAGCATCAACACTAACTTTCCAGGGTGCATAAATGTGTTTTCCCACATTTACAAATGCTATGTTCTGCTTTTCTAAGATGAAAAATGAACCAAAGTCATACAAGTACTTGTTAGCAAAAGAAAAAAATCTTCATTTTAGAGATTAAAAATTTGAACCAACTTTGCAAAATTTTCTATTTTGTTCAGGACAATTTGCACATAATAGGTATTCAACAAAATTTCTTGACTTAGGGTATGGTCATGGCCATCAATCATTGCTGTTGTGCATTAACCAAATAATACAAAAACTTCAGTAGAGTGGGGATAATGCTGCCAGGTATCACTGACAAAGCCAGAATAGAGTTCATGAAGTTTTATTTGATCTGATTTTTATTTGGCTAAATTTTATCTGGTCAGAAAAGTACAAAAAACAAACAAAAGTAATAATAATCACTCATATTCCAACCCAGAATTATTGCTATTAATGTTTGAAATATTTACTTCTAATTTTTCTATTTATACATACGATTATAGAAAGTGTACAAGCTATATGGTAGTAAAATTTTCTTTTAAAGGAATAAATAGATCTTTTCTAATAAGGCTAAGTATCTTTTGCCCTCTACACCTGTTATGGACTAAATGTGTTTCTCTAAAATTCATATGTTGAAGCTACATTTGAAAGAGATATATGATTATATAAGTTTAGTGAGAAGGGCTTTGTAAGAAGTGGTGGCTCTTTGAAGATGTTCTCATCATTAAACAAATCACAGCATCTTTAGTCTTGAAGCCACTGTTTTTCTTCTGCTTGAAAACCTTTCCTTTTACAAGCTTTTTATGGTAGGTAGAATCGAGAAAAAAGAAATTATTCTGAACTTAGTGAGGAGAGAAACTTCAAGCATACATTGATAATAATAACCATGTACATTTGCATAGATCTTTTATTTAATATATATTTATATATATTATTTATTTTGAACTCTGACAATATCAAAGACACTTACATTACGAAATAGACCACTGGTTTGTAGCCATCAAAGTCACGGATCCAGCGTAGGAAACAAATTTCCTTTTGGACTAGATAATAAACTCTCCTTTTGATTTATTTTCCATGCTATGTTGGCCTCTTGAGTGTTTGTGTGCATTGTTCTTTTTTGGATCAGTGGAATACATACTCTTAGAACCCATACAAAAGGTCAATTGATATGGTTTGGATATATGTCCCGCCCAAATCTCATGTTGAATTGCAATCCCCAATGTTGGAGGTGGGGCCTGGTGGGAAGTGATTGGATCATGGCGACTGATCCCTCTTTACTTGGTGCTGTTCCTGTGATAGTGAGTGAGTATTCAGGAGATCTTGTTTAAAAGTGCGGTACCTCCTCTCTCTCTCTCTTTCTCTCTCTCTGTCTCTCCCCCCACCACTGCCCATGTGATGCACCTGCTTCCCCTTTGCCTCCCACCATGATTGTAAGGTTTCTCAGACCTCACCAGAAGCCAGGCAGATGTTGGTGCCATTATTGTACAGAATCAGGAGCCAATTAAACCTCTTCTCTTTATAAATTACACAGTCTCAGGCATGTCTTTTTAGCAATGAAAGAATGACTTAACACAGCAGTTATAATTTTTAAAAAGGAGATTATATCCAGTAAATCATAAATCTCTGAAGTTCCAAGCCATTCTTCCAATAGACTACAATGACCCATCTTAATATCCCCCTATCCAGAGCAAGACATTCCTCCTGATTCACAGGAGGCCTTTACTTTTAGCTGCATTATGACACGTTATGACACTGGGTGTGAAAGAATTTGGAAGAACAAAAGAAGGAAAGGAGAAAAAGAGGAAGAAAGAGAAGCAGACAATCAAAAAAATCTGTATTAAATAAAGGGAGAAAAACAAATCAAGTATGTGAGTGGGAAAGAGTCAGGTTAGGGGTTGTATTAGACTGGGTCACTTTAACATCAGACATTTGTTTCCCACAGTTCTGTAAAATAGGAAGTACAAGATCAAGGTACTGGCAGATTTGGTTATTGTTGAGGATCCTCTTCCTGTCTTTGCAAATGGCTGCTTTTTTGATCATATGGCAAAGAGAGAAAGAGCTCTGGTCTCTTCCTCTTTTTATAAGGACACTGATCCCGTCATGGGGACCCAACCCTAATGATTTCATCTAAATCTAATTACTTCCCAAAGGCCTCACCTCCAAATATTATCATGTTGGGAGTAGAGCAGGTATGTGGTGGGCGTCTGAGCATATGATCATCACACATCACTCCAGGTGCTTATTTATTGGGTATACATGTTTTTATTTCTGAGTATAGTTAATCATCTTTCTAGTGTCCATCTCAAAGTGAACACACAGAAAAAGACCATGATTGAGAAGATGGGCATGAGGGAGCTTCAGAAGTCTTTCTATTTGGGAGCTGGGGAATAGAAGTAGTGGACATTTTGAAAGTATAATCAGTGCTTTTAAAAATCTAACTATAAGTAAAATTCCTTGTGGCCCATATGGCATTGAGGATAATTTATGAGGCTCTGTCTCAGACAAGGAGGGGAAGGTATGGCCTGCTATAACAAAGAAATTATAGTTCAGTTTCAGTTCACCAAGTAGATTGTTCTGGGTCCATAAGAAGACAATATTTTTTAAATCCGGGCTTTTATTGAGGACTTTCTTTTCTAAATTCCTCCTTATACATCTTTATGTCTCTGCTTTAATAAATATCCCCATTATACATGAGTTCTGGTCTACTCAGAAAGCAGTATGGCTGTAAGTTAGAAAAGGAGGAGGATATGAGGAAGAGAAACTCCTACCCAAGAGAAAAGAAAGGACTTTCTCACTGGAGAAGATGAATGGGAAAGGGTGGAGGAGATTTGAAGGAGTTTCTTATGGTGAGAATGCTGCCTGGGTTCCTACCAACCTTAGGCTTCAGCCCAAAGGGAGAGGACAGCACAATGGAAACTCTGATGGAACCCTCAGATAGATGAAAAGAAAATCTGAGGACATCCCGACTGGCGTTCTACTTGTCTATAGAGAGCAATATGGTGCAGCACAGTAGAACAGCAAGGGCAGTACAAGAGTTACAGATGATGAGCTTGAAGTGGCTTTTCTTAGTCTCTCTGCGCTCCATCTTGGGTGCGACGGCTGACTGACACACAAAAGAGGGCTGATAGAGAAGACTGTCTAACCTACCTGGGAGAATCACCACAACAGGGGGCAAAGAGACAACGAGGGCTCTAGGGCTCTACAGCATTGTGCCCACATTGGGATTTACTTGTGGACTTGGCAAGACCAAATCTATAGAACTACAGAAAGCCAAGCCTAATAAACTAGGGAAGATGGATAGGTCCCCAAGAGTAAGTCCTCAGCCATGGCACCTATCTTTGAGGAGACAAGGGATGACAACTTATGCTGTCCTTGCATGCATCAGCTGCCAAAGCCAGCCCCCAACAGAACCAGATAGCACAAAGACCAGATGCAGACTTCCGGTCCTCCCAGCTCCTATTCCTAGAATACGATGGGGGCACCTCTCCCACTCCCATGCATAGAGCCTCCAGCTTGAGGCTCAATGAGGAGAGGAAGAGAAGAGAAGCCATCCTGACAGAGACTAACCTTGGATTGAACTTGAATTAAGCCAGTAGAGATTGTGTTACTTTCAATTTGGCAAGTTTCTATTAGCTGGAAGTCTCCAGAGAAAAATGAGTTCAGTAATACAGAATAGAGGAAGTTGCAGTTTTTTGTACATCAGAAACTTAATACATAAATTTCAACCCAGTTGCCCTACTTTTAAAGGCCAGTCCTCTCCCGTACTCTGAGAAATAATCTTCTGACCATTTTCTTTGACAAAGCAACTTGAGCTTTATCTTACAGATTTTCCCACAGGCATTCTAGGACCATCTCAGCCTAACTAGCTTTAGTTTTTTGACTTTGTTGCTTTAACCTTTGGTTCTGGCATTCCTTTTTTTTTTTTTTTTTTTCTTGAGATAGAGTCTAGCTCTGTTGCCCAGGCTGGAGTCCAGTGGCACGATCTCTGCCTACTGCAACCTCTGCCTCCCAGGTTCAAGAGATTCTCATGCCTCAGCCTCCTGAGTAGCTGGGACTACGGTCGTGAACCACCACACCTGGCTAATTTTTGTATTTTAGTAGAGATGGGGTTTCACCATGTTGGCTGGGCTGGCCTTGAACTCCTGACCTCCAGTGATCTGCCTGTCTCGGCCTCCCAAAGTGCTAGAATTACAGGCATGAGCCACTGCGCCCGGCCAGTTCTGGCATTCTTATTGACCCTCAAGCCTGATCAAACCTGAGCACCCCTACTCAACTGGCACTTCAAGTTATAAGCCAACCTTTCTTTCCATCCCTAAGAGGGTCTACATTCCCCCAGTTACCACTCACTGGTTCCATAGCTAATCAGTTTCTAAGTTCATTAAGGGCAAAAACTATGCCCCATACATCCATATCCTAAGTTCTTAATAACAATGTGTGTATGTACATGTCCATATGTTTTTGCCCACATAGAAAAGGTATTTTTTGTAAATTAGAAACACACACACAACACACAACATACACACATACGACACACACACATACACAACACATACACACAACAGACATATATACAAAACACACACATACATACCTCTCTATTCACACTAAGCATTAAAAATTGGACCTGTTTCAAAGTGTATGTAGACAGTTAACATAGGCATCATATCTAAACTGAGATATTTTAAGGACGCAACAAAAAGCTAGTTTAATCGTCATTATTAATCATTATTATTGATAAATGTGGGCTGTGCTGGTATGTAAGCAAAACAACATACAAGTATGGCTTTTTGACTGAAATCATTGTCTATCCAGTTACATGACAGTAATAATAAATTATCGTAATTAGTGACAAAGTTTTCTTTTGTTGTGTTTCTATAGAGAAGAACCCTGGGGCTAATTTTACCAGTATGCACATATGATATCACTTCCTGAAAATGCATGAACATGAAGGATTTTGTTGTGGTGGTTGTTGTTTTAGTACAACAGGGCAAGAAATGCTGTAGAAGAAATGGCCTCCAGAAACATGGTTGATTTATATCTCAGGAATGTCTGCGAAGGTTAAGGGCTGAGATGGGGGGACAGATTTTCTCAAATAGCTGCTAAACCAAGCAGGCTCCAGCTAACAGCCATTTGGCAAATCAATCCCAAAACTACTACATGCATGCATCTTAGGTTTCCTTCTATTTCACCAGCTTTTCATTCAAATGGAGTCACATCAATAGCGATAATCTGTATTTTACCCCCACCAGTCCTCTGCTGCTCATTCTAAATTTATTTTCCACTCAAAGTGCCCCCAGATATTTCTGAGACAATCCAGGATAGCTCGTATGAACTTATTAACAAGTCTGGTCAGGTGTCATCCCCCGGAACGGTTGTCATTTGCAGCACAAAGTATTTCTCTGGCCACACCCACTGGCTCTCAGGATGCAAGCGAGTTCTTCCAGGGAATAGCAAGCTGGTGAACAGCTCCACACACTCTGACCACCTTCTCCGTGCCCCACGATGGAAAAGGTCCCATTCTGGAAGATGCACTCAGAGCCAGAAAACTTCCTTTCTCTTTTGTGTGTGTGTTTCTCCTTTAGGGACACACAAAGTAGTGTCACACACAGTTTTTCATCAGAGGCACTTTTTTAATTTTTTACATAATGTGAGCTTTTTTGGAGGATCCAGATGAGAGTCCAGAGGACTGGGCCCAGGGCAGAAATAAGTAACAGACAGCACTGTACCAGCATAGCCTGTAGCCTGAACTGAGCCTTTGCCATCAGGGCAAACAAACTTCCAGCAGGCTTATCATGTTAGCTCATCTGGAAGGCCTGACAAATAAAATTTCCAGCTGTGATCCAAGCAGATCCCTTACTCCACACTAGGTATGGGGACATATAAGTTTTATCTACATATAAAAATAGTCTAAATTGGACATTGAAAAATAAGCCTCCAAAAGCATTTTTGATCAAAACTACAAGAAGATACTACCTCATATCCATTAGGATGGCTACTATCAAAAAAAATTTTTTTAACTTTCAAAAACAAAATAGAAAGTGTTATTAAGAATATGGAGAAATTGAAACTCTTGTGTACTGTTGGTGGGAATGCAAAATGCTGCCGCCACCATGGAAAACAGTACAGTAGTCCCTCAAAAACTACTATTTTGGCTTCCCAGAGGCAATCATACCCAACTGCTTTTAGTGTTTCTTGTGGTATTTATGTCCATATTTTAAACAGCCAGCTGGAATCCTGCTATTCCTTGATTCTGGTCAGTTGTAAGGATTCATTGTTTTCATGTTATGGAAGGCAAGGAGTTAGCTCTCCCCACCTTCCTTCAATATGACCCATTCTCTTCCCAATATAATTGTTACTTTTATTTTTAAATAAATAGACCCATTGCTTGTGTTTTTCTGGCTGTGTAAATATTCTTGACATTGAGTCACATCACATACAGTACTAACAGTACATTCTCTTCTTATAGGAAATTTTGTTTTTTTAGGGTTAATTTTTAAAGAATTATTTTAGATATCTTAAGAAGCCATCCCCAAACTCTTACAAAGATATACTAACACACTGTCAGTTTTATCTCAATGTCTGGCTGCTTTTCATATTTATTTTCAACCAAGACTCCCATCCCTCCCCTGACTCTTACATTTTAGACATTCTTGGTCCTCTAATTCCTGAGGTTTTCCTGAGCTTCTGCAACTGTAGAAGGAAGAATCTTGCCAGATCCTTGGCATGAAACCTGCACAGTACAGCAGGCTATGACTGCAGATGAGCCCAGACGTCAGCCCGGATGATGGTTGAGGTGAAGTTAGGTGGTCTCTGATGCTCCCTCCACTCCCATTTCTATGATTTTTCATGGGTTAAACCTCTTTCTTTTCACTCATCCTTTCAAGCTGCCTTTCCCAATCCCTGCAGTTCTGGGGGATTCTACCTTAAAGATGTGTGTGTGGGCAGGTGCCGATGCAGTGACCCAATAAATTTTTTCTCTTCGCTGAGTCACTCGGAGTAAGTTTTCTTTTTAAAATTCATCTTCCTGTAATAATCCTTTCCTGAAACAATCCTTGTTGACTGGTACAGCTGATGCCCACCTGCTGTGAGAACAGGCTGGGATAGAGGAAACTCCAAGGCTGGAGGAAGGCATTTTAAGTCACCTGACATTATACCAGGCTGACTTCCCTTTCCTCTGGACTTTCTCCATCTCAGCTTGGTGTTCATCTTAATCATTATTTCTCTAATTGTTTCTCACTTTCCACAAATTCACATACAGAGGTGGATTGTGGGTTCCCTCTCATATTCCATGCATGACTAAGCTGAAGAAATAGAGCCCCTGGCAACCATCCACACTGGCTTTCTACTTCTCTGTAGAGACCAATATGGCGCAGCACAGTAGAACAGCAAGGGCCGTACAAGAGTTACGGATGATGAGCTTGAAGTGGCTTTTCTTAGTCTCTCTGCGCTCCATCGTAGGTGTGAGGGCTGGCTTGGGTGTGAGAATTGGGAAAAAACTATTATTTGCCAGTGTCATCATGGAACAGCAATCACCACTTCACCAGTCTGTGGAGGGTCCCCATCATGGGGCATGATAGCATTGACCCTGGGTAAGGAGCTCCACTGTGGCCCTCTCATCCTCTGATTTGGAGTTTTCAAGTGATTTTTTTTCACCCGATTTATCTCTTCCCTACCCCTTTTAATTTCCCAGTACATTTGAAAATGCATAAAACCTCCATTTCTCCCTTTGTAACCTCCAGATGCTGATGTTTCACTCTCAGGCAGTGTTTTTATCCTGAGGCAAACTGCTTACATTGTGAAACTCTAGTTTCTATTTTAATCCACTTTTAAGGCAATACATCTGATTACATACCAAATCTAACACTTTTTTGAACAAAACCTCTATCTCCACCTACCTTCCCTGCTTCTTCCATTATAACCTTGGCAATGCTTTATCCCTTAGAGACTGCAAGGAGACACAGGTTGGGGAAACCTGACAGTTTTCATCATTTCCCAGATACTGTTTAAATGTGATGCTTGTGTGAACTTATTAGTAGCTCACTTATATTTAAACTATTGTCATATATTTTTGTATCTTTTTGTTCATACGTTAGATCATCTTGTAAAATGTAACAGAAGTAGAGAATCATAGAATAAATAACATGTGATGGTTAATTTTAATGTGTCAACTTGACTGGGCTAAGCGATGCCCAGATAACTGGTAAAATATTATCTGTAGTTTCGTCTGTGTGGGTGTTTCCAGAGAGATTAGAATTTGAATAGGTAGACTGAGCAAAGAAGATCCACCCTCACCAATGTGAGCAGGTGTCATTCAAATCACTGAGAGTCCGAGTGGAAGAAAAGGAGAGGCATAGAAAGGGTATATTTGCTCTCTGTGTTTAAGTTGGGACATCCGTCTTCCCTCTCAGACTGGTGTTCTTAGTTCTTGGGCCTTTGGACTCAGACTAAATTACACCACCAGCTCTCCTGGGACTCCAGCTTATAGACCATTGATCATGTGACTCCTCAGTCTTCGTATGTATGCCCTGGCTCACATGATACGTAATTCTATTGCTTCTACTTCTCTGAGGAACCCTGATGAATACCCCCATGTACTCACTCAACAATTAACTCATAGCCTCTATACCTTCATTTCATCTATACCCTCTCTCACTTGTACATCCCAGGATTATTTTGAAGCAAATCTAGACGTCATAATTTTCACTCTAAATTGTTGCTCTAATATATAAATATTTACCTCTTTATTTAAATTTTATAATACTATGATCATATCTGTAAAAATGAGTTTCTTACTATTATCAAATGTCTTCAGTGTTCAATTTTCCCTAATCATCTCATAAATGCTTTCTGCTTTACAGTTTGTTGTTTGAATCAGGATCATAATAAGGATGATACATTGCAATGAGTTGGCAATGCCTCTTAAGATCTCTTCTATAATGTATTCCTCCATCTCTTTTTTCCACCTTTGCAATTTATCTTGTAACAAAACCAGATCATTTATCCTGTCGAGTTTCCCAGTCTGGATTTTGTTGGTTGCACCCACTTTGTTATTTAACATATTTCTCTGTCCCTGTGTTTCCTGTAAACTGGTGGGTAAATCCAGAGGCTTTTGCAATTTAGGTTTGCCTCCTGATATGGACTGTGTAATAATATCTTTTTATGCAATGTTCCCATTAGCACTGTTGCTTCCAGGAATCACAGCGTGATGTGTATGCATATTTTGGAAGGAATATGGCTTTTTTCTCTCCTACTTAACTGACATTCACATATTCTCTGGGACTTGCTTTCCCTGTACTTTTTGAACTAAAATTGTGGGTAATTTTTCTTCCCAAAGGACATTAGGGAGATTAATTTATGAGCTTATTTTGGTGAAATCAGAATTCTTAAATCCCAGCACCCCCTCCCCAGCCACATTCAAGAAGAACTATTCCAGCAATAGGCTCCATCTGACTTCCAGTGACCACAATAAGTGCATGGAGATTGTGGCTCTTCAGAACACATTCTCGGGAAAAAGTAATGAGCTATGCTTTTGCTGAAAGCTAATATGATCCATTTATCCTTCCATTTCCCACAAACATTTATCTAATTTAGTCCATGTGGATGTAGTTTGACTAAAATAATTAGGGAGTTTCAGTGTGACTGGCTCACCATTCTTTGTGGACAGAGCTCTATGTATCCCGCATGGCACCTGGCAAAAGGGAGTACACCCAGCCCCTGGCCTCAGGGAACTTACAGTCTTGTATATAAGCAAATGCCCAACTGACTACAGTGCAAAATGTGCCAGAATAAAGATTATATAGGAAGATGGACAAAACCCAGTGAAGCTTTGAACAAGATTATATAGACCATATAGGAAGATGAACAAAGCTAAGAACAAGAGTTCTCAGCAAGGAAAGATAACAGCCAGGGGACAAAATCTTCACAGAGATGTGATTTGGAAACAGCCTTCCAGGACAGAAAGAATTTTGACAAAATTTCAGGACTGCATTCAGGACAGAGGATCTAACACAGACCAAGGCAGAGACAGGAAACATTTTGCTGGGTTAGGATGTCCTGGAAGTATCTAGCAGTGGTTCTCCACTTTGGCTGTCATTAGAATGACTTAGGAGCTTTGAAAAATACAGAGGCCCAGGCCCATCCCAGACCAATCAATTCAGAGTCTCTGAGGAAGAGGTCTAGGTATTTGTGACATTTAAAAAATTCCCAGAAGTGATTTTACCGGGCAGCCAGGGTTAAGAACCACAGGCAAACAGTGAAGCTTAGCAGAGAGTTAGGACTAGGGAAGTGAACCGTTAGGGTGCCCTGAGCTGGGCCCCTCTCACCTGCTTCTGGCCATGGAGAAAGTCACCACAGAGTGCCACAGAGTAGCCGAGATGCCAGAAACTCTTAGATCTTACCTGAGTCTATCCTCTTTTGATTATATGAGCTTATTATGCAACTAATACCAGAATGGAGTCTTGTGGTGAATGACCTAAACATTACGAATAAACACAGAATAAACACCAGAAAGGCCTTCACCTCCATTCTCTAAGACTCCCACTGGAAAGGTGACTGTTGAAAATCATCTCTTTTCTAACCTCTCTTTAGATATTTACATTCTTGTACATGGGAAAAATGTTTATTCACATACTAGGGCGAGAGAAATACCACACATTTATTTTCTCTCCCTAAACAAATGTAATCCATTCTAAATTCTACATCACTGGACTGGTGGGGAACTCCATTCCAATAGACATTGGGGTTCCCTCTTACACTTTGGCACCAGCAGCACTGACTTTAGAGTTTATGCCTTCCAGAAAATTCTAGAAGGGCTCTCTCTTTTTATTTCATGCTGGTTTGCCTGTCAGCCTCATGGCTTAAGTCCATCTCTACCTTGAAAACAGGCAACTCCCTGAAGATTCTGGGGCATACGTAGGCATAAAGGTGTACTACAATTGCGCCACGCCATTTCTCTTGGGATGCAGTCCCAGCCCCACCCTGAGAATCATGGTTCAGCTCCTATCTGGGTGCTGCATAAAAGTGGAATCCTGGCAGGGCGCAGTGGCTCAAGCCTGTAATCCCAGCACTTTGGGAGGCCGAGGCCGGCAGATCACGAGGTCAGGAGATGGAGACCATCCTGGCTAACACGGTGAAACCCCATCTCTACTAAAAATACAAAAAATTAGCCAGGTGTGGTGGTGGGTGCCTGTAGTCCCAGCTACTCAGGGGGCTGAGGCAGGAGAATGGCATGAACCCAGGAGGCAGAGCTTGCAGTGAGCTGAGATCGCACCACCGCACTCAAGCCTGGGTGACAGAGCAAGACTCCGTCTCAAAAAATTTTTAAAAAGTGGAATCCAGATTTTCACTGCCACCCCTAAGGAAAGGAGCATATCTATTTTTTTAAGACCAGCTAAATGTCACCTCTTTCTTCAAGTTTCAGCTTTTTTTTTTTTCTTACTAAACTTAAAATATGTTCCTGTGGCCAGGTACAGTGGCTCACACCTGTAATCCCAGCACTTTGGGAGGCCAACATGGGAGGATCACCTGCGGTCGGGAGTTTGAGACTAGCCTGACCCACATGGAGAAACCCCATCTCTACTAAAAATACAAAATGAGCCAGGCTTGTTGGCGCATGCCTGTAATCCCAGCTACTGGGAAGGCTGAGGAAAGAAACTCAGTTGAACTCAGAGGCAGAGGTTGCGATGAGCCGAAATCATGCCATTGTGCTCTGGCCTGGGCAACAAGAGTGAAACTCTGTCTAAAAAAAAAAAAAAAAAATTATGTTCCTGTTTCCCTATTCCCTTTTGGGTCATTCCCCGATAGTCCCCCATGAATCTAGGCTTTTACAATAGTAGCCTGGAGGGTGTCATCTCTTGGGCTAGCCTCCCAAAAGATGAGCCTCCCTTGGTTCCCATGTAGCATGGGTGCCGAGTTGGGAGACAGAGAAATTTTGCCATCAGATCAGCTATGGCCTGGCAAAGTGGCTATCAGCAGAAGCTGGAAGCAGGCCAGGAGGCCAGGTGGAGGATATGGCAAAGACACACAGGGAGGGTCAATGACAGCCTAAGTGAGCTACAGCTAGTCCTGACTCCACCTGGCTGTGAACAGGTCAACAAACAGCAAACAAATCATAACCTACAGACTCTGGCATCAGACTGGCAAACAGATGGCCAGGACAGAGAAGCCCCAGGGTAAGAAGACATTACAGGGACATCCCATACAGAGTTGGGGCTTCCTCCCCTTGAACCCCACACTATTAAGACCCAATAAGCTTCTTTATACATCCATAGTCATTTTGTAGAGAAGCAAGGAAAGTAGGTAGAACTCTGGGACACTAGCATTAGCCTTTTTACCTAAAGCCATTGAGCAAAATTGCAATGGACTGTTTAAATTATTGCATCAGCCTAGACTGTAGTTACTGGATTGGGGTTTTATGATGTAGTTTTTTTCCTGCTGCTCAATAAGTGAGACTTGGAAGAAGACCACATTACTTTCTGTAATAAAGAAACACTTCGGCAGGCACGGTGGCTCATGCCTGTAATCCCAACACTTTGGGAGGCCAAGGCGGGCAGATCACCTAAGGGCAGGAGTTCAAGACCAGCCTGGCCAACATGGTGAAACCCTGTCTCTACTAAAAATACAAAAATGAGTGGGGCGTGGTGGCGGGTGCCTGTAATCCCAGCTACTCGGGAGGCTGAGGCAGGAGAATTGCTTGAACCCGGGAGGCAGAGTTTGCAGTGAGCCGAGATCATGCCATTGCACGCCAGCCTGGGCAACAAGAGTAAAACTCCATCTCAAAAAAAAAAAAGAAAAGGAAACATTTCCTCCGTACATTTGAATTACAATGTGAGTTCTTTTGTGATTCGGCTTCCTTTGCATTTCACTAAAGAATAAGGTCTTTTAATGTATTTTTAATTATTTATATTTCCTTTCCTACCAATTTTCTGTTCATAATGTGTCTATTGGTGTGTATCTTTTCTTTATTTGTAGGACCTCTTTATAAATATTGAATGTAGCACCAATTTTACATACGGATGAGACCTGGCAGAGGAAGTTAAGTAACTTTTCCAAGGTGAGAGTACTGAATAGAGAGTCGTAGCTACAGAGACCAGTCCACTTGTGCTCCAGAATCACAACCTAGGCTATCTCTCACTGTTCAACTCATCTATTTTGAGTATAAAATTAGGAAATATGCTTATATAAATATTAGAGATTGTGATCATTTATTTTTATAACACTATATTTTTCAGCAAATATTTACTGAGTTTTTAATATGTTCAGAGGACTGGGATAGAGAATAAAGATAAAATGGTGAGAAAAACAGATATGATCCCCCATGAAGCTTATAGACTAGAAGGAAAAAAACATTACTCAGACCACTACACCCTTCCACGTAAAGACATATGGTAATGGTGGTGCTGCCCTTGTCTCAGGGTCGAGGAAGGCTTCTCTGAGAAGTAGCATTTGAGTTGAGATTCGAAGTATGAACAGGCATTACTTAGGTGAGAAAGGATGAGGAAGAGCATTCTTAGCCAAAGAAACTGCTTATGCAAAGGCCATGTGCAGAAGGGAGAATTACTCACTCAAGGAACAGAATAAGGCCCAGCACGGTAGAAAGTTAGAGTTCGGAGGCAGGTGGTTAGGGGATGAAGAGTGATCCAAGACAATGCTGAAGACAGGAAGGTAGGGGCTAGATCTTACAGGGCTTTGTGTATTCCAAAAGCACTTGCCATTATTTGTAGTGCAGCTGGATATCTGGGCAAGTCTTCCCAGACACAGAAGGTCTCTTGTCTCCCCACTTTTCAATGCCTTACCCCATCCTACTCTCTCCTTGTTTTCATGGAGAGAAGCACTGTCAAGAAAGGCTTTTGTAAATGGAATCCCTCACTCTTCCTTTCTAGAACCTGGAAATCCTAATGCATCCCACTCATCTACTGATCCCTTTAGCCACCAGGACGGAAAATACATTTAGTTCCTTTTAAGGACTTGGCAGCCTACACCAGCATCATTGGTCTGCAACAATATTGTGAAATTCTTGAGTCTAGCTTGGAGAACACCTACAATCCCATCCCGGGCTAATTCATTTCCTTCTCCCCCGCTTCTTTCACTGCTACTCAGAAAAAGAATTCTGTTTTCCTTGAGAACTAACTCTCAGGACAGGACCTGAAAATCTTTCTCAGTAAAGACTCGATATTTATATGATGTGAAACACCTGTAGAAAGGTACGGACTGTGACACCCCACCCGCAGGGAATGGCACCGTGGCTTCTGTAATCAACCTGGATTAGTCTATTTTCAGGAGGAGACAGAGGAATTCCACTTATGCCCCTGGAATAGAGTGTGTGTGTGTGTGTGTGTGTGTGTGTGTGTGTGTGTGTGTGTGTGTAAAAGAGAAAGAAAGAGAATGGGCAGGGAAAGAGAGAGAGATGGGTGGGGGAGGAAGATATTACCTGATTGATTTTGAGTTATAATCATTAGGTTTCATTAATCATGCTATAAGGCTTTTGTTAGTCACCAGTATCCACTTTCAGACACATGGGAAGATGTCCTCTCTCCCTCTCTTTGATGTCAGGTATGGCAGTGCAACTCGCTCTGGCCAATGGAATGTGCATGGAAACAACATATGGTGGTTAACCGTGGTTAACTTCCTAGACTATTCTTTCCTTGTTGCTACAGTCTTGGATGCATCTGTTAACATGGAAGTGTCATAAGAGTGAAGCAGCCTGGATTGCTCGGAGGACAATCATGGAGGACAACTGTTTGCCCATATTCATGGAGGGCTATAGCAGAGAGAAAAAACTTCCGGTGAGCTACTGAGACTTTGGGGTTGTCAATTACTGCGGCATTGCTGAACCTATCGGACTGATATATATGCTTGTTTAGGAACTTAGAAACATCAACTTGCACACATAAATTCTGTGTCTGTGTGTGTTGTGGGGTGTGTGTTTGCTGGGTGTGTTAGAAAGAGAGAGAGAAAGAGAAAGAATTGATGTATAGTGAGAGTTTGATTTTAGAATAAGATACAAGTTCCTTAACTGCTTGATTTTAGCCAGTTTGGGACTTTTAGTTGTAAATTATGCAAATGGATATATAAGCATATATAAACAAATATATGGCTTACGTGTTTGTTTATGCACAATATGAAACATATTCTTATGTTTTTGTTTTGCACTGGCATACAAATGTACTATGGTCACTCAGAGTTGTCTTCTACAATCCACAAATAATATTTAAAAACTTAAGTTAACTAGTCAATTAAAAGCTCTAGGCAAACTTCATCTGTAAGATGCATTGCAGATTACTGTCTGAATCACGGACAATGTACACTGTACATTCATACCAACAGCATAAGAAAAAGCCAGAGCTAGGTTTAGTTTTATATGTCCTGAGTCTTCTTGGTTGCCGTCTGATCCTTGATGTTATTCCAACATAGAGTGATTTTTAAAGGAGAATTTAATTTAATATAAGTCTGAATATCCTTTGGAATGCTAGAAACCAGCATTACTCCAGCAACCCTAATGAAAAACACAAGTTCCGTGTACCAATTTGTGGTCAGAGCCAGCATTCCAGCCCTGCTCTCTCGTGGCTGCTAGTACTCCATCGTGTTCCTTTTCCCAGCCCTTTGCTTTTCTAGCTCAAGATGTCAGAGGCTGTGGCCCACATGGTATGCTAAACAGCCCACTGCTTACAGAAGGCTCTTACAGCTCAAGTGCAAAGACTTTGAACTTATAAAACACACCACCATCACTACCACCACCACCACTAAATGGAAGTCTCCGAGGATTTCCTATTAATGTCCCGGCAGATAGGCGTACACTTATTTTAAAACATTCTACATGTGCACACAGATGCATTTCCATACAGATTCAAGACAAGAAGAAAACTCATACAATTAGGCTGAGACTGATTCACTCGCATGTTTTATCACCGGTGTGGAATGCCAGTAACAAGAGCAATCATTTGTTTGTGAATTCACGGAAGACTGGACTTTCACACTGGAAAGGGACTTCCCAATGAATAGCAATGGGGAGACTTGCTGTGTATTAGCATATTTTATCTGCCCTTGTTTTGAAATTAAACAGAGTTGTGGTTGAAAGGAGAAGGCACAGCTTGCCACTGGGCTGGCTTTTTAGAAAAGTGGCATTTGGAATGAGGTTTAGCTATGTGGGCAAATTCTAAAGTTAACTCTTAGGATTCTTGGGCTTGCAGAAGACATTTTCCCCTCCTCGTATGATAACAGAATTTTCTAGTCACTACTATTCTTTCCAGAAGGCTACTTGTTCTTGGATGCAGTGCCTCTCTGTTTTGACTGGAGATACTTAAATATAAATCAGGAGAATTCTAAGCTGTAGTAAAGGCTAATTGGCAAAACTAAATTAAATTGTATTCCACATATATTTACTGAACATATATTGTGTGCCCAAAGCTAATCTAAGCACCTTGGGGTCAGGGGAGTCGAGGAAGAAGATAGATGGATGGATAGCAAAATTGAGATTGAGATCAAGATCAAGATGGAAATAGAGCTAGAAGTAGATGCATAAGACAATAAGAGAAAATTTTAAGTACTGTGTCATTAAAACCAATTAATATTCTAGAAGTTCTAAGAAAAAATGATGAGCATAAGTTGGATATCAAGAGGAGAGGTGAGTCTACATCTAAATTTGACAGAGAAGGGGAGGATTTGAATAGATAAGGGGCAAGCGTTCTGGAACTGGGAGTCAGTTATTAAGCACAGTAATTAAGTGTGTAGGCTTTACATTGTCAAAGTATAATCTTCTAAACATCAAAAGCATGGCTCTCATAAAAATACGAAGTGCATACCTTTCAAAGTTCTACTTAGCTCATTAATCAGGGAATCAGTATATTATAAAAATGACTCAACAGAATGTACGAGAAATCAAAGTATGTGTTGTTCATGAGAGTCAGAAGACTGAAATAAGATTGCTAAGTTAAAAACAAAGCTGGTTAATGTTCTATGGGACAACAATAACTGTAGCATTTGAGGTCCCCTTTCCTAGTGGACAAAAATATTTGCTCCTCTACTGTAAAAAAGATCCTTTGAATTTGACAATCTCTACTGAGTTAAAATAAGTCCACAGAGTCTAGAGTCTAAGCAATAATAATTGTTGTCAAACAAAAATACATCTCTCTGGTGAGCCAGGTACTCCTTATGGAGGCCTCTTTGATAGTGCTCTCATTTGACATTGAAACGACCCAATATGGACAGGATCTACAAGTTTGGAGTACTTTTTAAAACAGTATTCATGCAGAAGGGAGTTCTAACCTTGTTCCAGCATTTGCCCACTGTATGATGTGGCAATGTGCCTTCACTTCCTGGTTCTTCAATTCCTTTATCTATAAAATATAGGCAATAATAGTTCTTAGCACAGAGACTTGTTATAGGGATCACATGAGATAATATACAGTGTCAGAGTTTTGCATAATGCCTAACACATAATGCCTAGGGCTCAAGATACCTTACCTCAGATAAATAGGGAAGGATCACCAGCAAAATCCCACAGATGTAAGTGAGCACAGCGTTTGGAGGGCACTGGATGGAGCAGCCTGGCTGGAGAAGAGAACAGGGAAATAGAGAAAGATAAATTAATAGTTTTTAGTCAGATTTGTGTAGCTCTAAAATCATATTTAGAAATAAGGAAAGGACAAAGAAGTGCACAGACATTTTGAGAAACCTGGGTTTTATTCTGAAGTCTGTTGAGAGCTACTACCACTATTTTGTGTGTGTGTGTGTGTGTGTGTGTGTGTGTGTGTGTGTGTGTGCGCGCGCGCTGCATAATGACACAGTGAATACAGAATTTGGGAAAAACTAACTCAGCTTTTTATAGGGCAATGTGGAACAGGGAGAGTCTGTGGTTAGAGAGGAGAGTTAGGAAGTGGTAAAGGATTAAGAAGCCAAAAGAGAGGAAGGAAATGTACATGAATACTACAGTGTGAAACTGAAAGGTTGTGGGAATGGTGTTCTCTTTGATATTAATAGGCAGCTTAGGAAAAGAAGACAGTGAAGATGAGGAATTCTGTTTGCATCTACTGGCTTTATTTGGGACTAAGAGGTATGGATGTTGAAATGCTCCATAGACTATGGGAGACCAGGATTTCGATGAGAAATTAATGGTGGAGATATAGCTTTAGAGGTCACCCATCTGAACATGATACGTAAAGCCTTGAAAGTCAATGGACAAACCTAGCACTGAAGAGGAGAGAGCAGAGGGACAAGAATGATATGTGTGTTCTTTCTTTTTTTAAAAAAAGATAGTTGTTTTCCAAAGGATAAAAACATAGCAGGTCATTGGAGAGAGTGGACAGAAAGCTCCAACACTTTGGAATCGAAAGTAGAAGAGCGATGCAGGAAAAGAGTAGAAAGCCAACACTGTTGAATAATCCCCAGAGCTGATGGAGGACGATGGAGGCAAAGCTCGCTGAGTTGAGTTGACCTCGCCATTAAATGGAAGAAACTCTGGAAATACATGGAATACATTGGCTTAAATCCACTCTAAGTTATAAATAACCAACAGGAGAGAGTGTTTGCTGGTGGAAGAGTTTGCTAGGAGAAAGGAAATTTTAAAGCATGGGGGAAATTGAAGGTGAGGAGATGGGAGCATGCGGTGCCTTAGGCTTGGTCTCCTTTCAAAGTCACTCTGGGACAAGAATGTGAATGCAAGCAGTTGATTTAGGATGTGATCCCAGGAAGGACCAGGAAAGAAACAGATATTGGGCCAGGGATGGGAAGAAAGTCAACGCAGGGTACATTAATCAGGAGGGTCGCACTGTGGGTGGCCAGGACTCAGTCCAGCTAGGAGCCTGAGAAGGACTATGAAGAACAAGTTCGAGAGCCATCCCAGCTGAGCGGAGACTCTCCGGAGTACTCAGTCACCAAGTCCAGGCTGTTAGATGAGGGATGTTCCTGGATTTTAACGCTCTGGTACTTCTGGTCTATTTGTGCCTGCAACCAGAGAAAGCCCTGAGGAGAGAGCCTAGGGCTGGCAGTAAGCAGCCCCTGGTGTGTCCAAGAACAGCAAGCACTGAGGGGCGAAGGGTGGGGCACCCACCAGGTTTGGAGAGCAGAGGCTGCAGCCAGACTGCCTGAATGTGAATGTGGCTGGATTTTCTGCCGCTGAGTACACCTCGGGACAGGCCTGCTGGAGTCTTCTGATATAGGTACAGTTCGGCTTGCTTCTAGACCGGCCTCAGAAACCTAAGAGTCAAGTTATCTGTCGGGAGCCTGATATCATTATTACTCACCATGTTTTATTCACTCGCTGTGTGTCAGACATTGTATAAGGTGCTTTCTATGCGACAGAAACCCCTGCCTGTGTGTCCACACAATCTGCTCTCTCCGTCCTCAGTGGATGGGGGCTTTGTTACTTTGGCATTAAGTGGCACAGATGAGTTAGCATCACTCCTTAAGTTTCTTCTGTAAAGATGATTAATATTAGGAGATGCTATACTCTAAAAACTCCAGAGACCTAAGGATCTACAGATACTTTTTCAGGATCAATTTGGGAATCACGGTTGTCATGGTGTTGAGAGTGTTGCAATGTTCTTATCAGACAATCACAAACACACACTGAATCCAGAAGATGTTGGACCGTGGGGCATTTCTTTTCACACCATGCAGGTCCAAGAAGTCTTTATTCTCTACTCTTTCTCCCTCTTCTTTCCCTTCTTCCCCTATTAGTTTTCTGCTTCTCTGGCTTCGCTTCATAATTCTGACTCTGTCATGGAAGCATGTGGCAAAGCTGGCCCTGTTTGCTCTAGAATATTGCAGGTCCACATGGCTGGCCCTCTCCTTAGAACCACATTCCTGGGGTTCTGGGGAGACAACAGCTCCCTGTCATTACTAGCTGAAGGGAAGAGTAGCATCCTTCATTAGATCCTCCAACCCTTGCTCACATCTTTATAGATAGTGCCTTTATCAGCCTCACTTCAAATTACCCAATGAGGGTTTATCTTCTGTTCCTGCTGGACCCTAACTGACAATACAGCTCTCAAGTTGACTGTAGGCAATTCTGTGGCAGAAACCCAACCTTATGCTTCTCTCTGAGCCTGTCCTTGCAAAGATACAACCACAAATATTAGTAGAGATTAAAACTGAGGTTCGGTGTGGATTCCGTCAGAGAAGAGTGACTGTTCCTGGAGAAAAAGCATTTTCAGAAGGGGCACTGTAACTTCATTCTTTTATTCAACAAATACTGAAAGCCAGGCACTGTTCTAGGTGCCAGGAAAATAGTATGAGCAAGACAGAATTTCTGCCTCAGGGAGTTATATTCTAATGGAAGGAATGAGTCAGAACTAACACACACTCGTATAAATTAAAAAGACAATTCCAGATAATGCTAAGTAGATTTTTTAAAGTGCTAGAAACGGGAAGATACTATCTGGGGTTAGATGGCTAACTAAGGCTCTTAAAAGTTCATTTTCTTTTTTTTTTTTTTTTTTTTTTTTTTTTTTTTTATTATTATACTTTAAGTTGGAGGGTACATGTGCATAACGTGCAGGTTTGTTACATATGTATACTTGTGCCATGTTGCTGTGCTGCACCCATCAACTCGTCATTTACATCAGGTATAACTCCCAGTGCAATCCCTCCCCCCTCCCCCCTCCCCATGATAGGCCCCGGTGTGTGATGTTCCCCTTCCTGAGTCCGAGTGATCTCATTGTTCAGTTCCCACCTATGAGTGAGAACATGCGGTGTTTGGTTTTCTGTTCTTGTGATAGTTTGCTAAGAATGATGGATTCCAGCTGCATCCAAGTCCCTACAAAGGACTCAAACTCATCCTTTTTGATGGCTGCATAGTATTCCATGGTGTATATGTGCCACATTTTCTTAATCCAATCTGTCACTGATGGACATTTGGGTTGATTCCAAGTCTTTGCTATTGTGAATAGTGCCGCAATAAACATACGTGTGCATGTGTCTTTATAGGAGCATAATTTATAATCCTTTGGGTATATACCCAGTAATGGGATGGCTGGGTCATATGGTACATCTAGTTCTAGATCCTTGAGGAATCGCCATACTGTTTTCCATAATGGTTGAACTAGTTTACAATCCCACCAACAGTGTAAAAGTGTTCCTATTTCTCCACATCCTCTCCAGCACCTGTTGTTTCCTGACTTTTGAATGATTGCCATTCTAACTGGTGTGAAATGGTATCTCATTGTGGTTTTGATTTGCATTTCTCTAATGGCAAGTGATGATGAGCATTTTTTCATGTGTCTGTTGGCTGTATGAATGTCTTCTTTTGAGAAATGTCTGTTCATATCCTTTGCCCACTTTTTGATGGGGTTGTTTGTTTTTTTCTTGTAAATTTGTTTGAGTTCTTTGTAGATTCTGGATATTAGCCCTTTGTCAGATGAGTAGATTGCAAAAATTTTCTCCCATTCTGTAGGTTGCCTGTTTACTCTGATGGTAGTTTCTTTTGCTGTGCAGAAGCTCTTTAGTTTAATGAGATCCCATTTGTCAATTTTGGCTTTTGCTGCCGTTGCTTTTGGTGTTTTAGACATGAAGTCTTTGCCCATGCCTATGTCCTGAATGGTACTACCTAGGTTTTCCTCTAGGATTTTTATGGTATTAGGTCTAACATTTAAGTCTCTAATCCATCTTGAATTAATTTTCGTATAAGGAGTAAGGAAAGGATCCAGTTTCAGCTTTCTACTTATGGCTAGCCAATTTTCCCAGCACCATTTATTAAATAGGGAATCCTTTCCCCATTTCTTGTTTCTCTCAGGTTTGTCAAAGATCAAATGGCTGTAGATGTGTGGTATTATTTCTGAGGACTCTGTTCTGTTCCATTGGTCTATATCTCTGTTTTGGTACCAGTACCATGCTGTTTTGGTTACTGTAGCCTTGTAGTATAGTTTGAAGTCAGGTAGCGTGATGCCTCCAGCTTTGTTCTTTTGACTTAGTATTGTCTTGGAGATGCGGGCTCTTTTTTGGTTCCATATGAACTTTAAAGCAGTTTTTTCCAATTCTGTGAAGAAACTCATTGGTAGCTTGATGGGGATGGCATTGAATCTATAAATTACTTTGGGCAGTATGGCCATTTTCACGATATTGATTCTTCCTATCCATGAGCATGGTATGTTCTTCCATTTGTTTGTGTCCTCTTTTATTTCACTGAGCAGTGGTTTGTAGTTCTCCTTGAAGAGGTCCTTTACATCCCTTGTCAGTTGGATTCCTAGGTATTTGATTCTCTTTGAAGCAATTGTGAATGGAAGTTCATTCCTGATTTGGCTCTCTGTTTGTCTGTTACTGGTGTATAAGAATGCTTGTGATTTTTGCACATTAATTTTGTATCCTGAGACTTTGCTGAAGTTGCTTATCAGCTTAAGGAGATTTTGGGCTGAGATGATGGGGTTTTCTAAATATACAATCATGTCATCTGCAAACAGGGACAATTTGACTTCTTCTTTTCCTAACTGAATACCCTTGATTTCTTTCTCTTGCCTGATTGCCCTAGCCAGAACTTCCAACACTATGTTGAATAGGAGTGGTGAGAGAGGGCATCCCTGTCTTGTGCCAGTTTTCAAAGGGAATTTTTCCAGTTTTTGCCCATTCAGTATGATATTGGCTGTGGGTTTCTCATAAATAGCTCTTATTATTTTGAGGTACGTTCCATCAATACCGAATTTATTGAGCGTTTTTAGCATGAAGGGCTGTTGAATTTTGTCAAAAGCCTTTTCTGCATCAATTGAGATAATCATGTGGTTCTTGTCTTTGGTTCTGTTTATATGCTGGATTATGTTTATTGATTTGCGAATGTTGAACCAGCCTTGCATCCCAGGGATGAAGCCCACTTGATCATGGTGGATAAGCTTTTTGATGTGTTGCTGAATCCGGTTTGCCAGTATTTTATTGAGGATTTTTGCATCGATGTTCATCAGGGATATTGGTCTAAAATTCTCTTTTTTTGTTGTGTCTCTGCCAGGCTTTGGTATCAGGATGATGTTGGCCTCATAAAATGAGTTAGGGAGGATTCCCTCTTTTTCTATTGATTGGAATAGTTTCAGAAGGAATGGTACCAACTCCTCCTTGTACCTCTGGTAGAATTCAGCTGTGAATCCATCTGGTCCTGGACTTTTTTTGGTTGGTAGACTATTAATTGTTGCCTCAATTTCAGAGCCTGCTATTGGTCTATTCAGGGATTCAACTTCTTCCTGGTTTAGTCTTGGAAGAGTGTAAGTGTCCAGGAAATTATCCATTTCTTCTAGATTTTCCAGTTTATTTGCATAGAGGTGTTTATAGTATTCTCTGATGGTAGTTTGTATTTCTGTGGGGTCGGTGGTGATATCCCCTTTATCATTTTTAATTGCGTCGATTTGATTCTTCTCTCTTTTCTTCTTTATTAGTCTGGCTAGTGGTCTGTCAATTTTGTTGATCTTTTCAAAAAACCAACTCCTGGATTCATTAATTTTTTGGAGGGTTTTTTGTGTCTCTATCTCCTTCAGTTCTGCTCTGATCTTAGTTATTTCTTGCCTTCTGCTAGCTTTCGAATTTGTTTGCTCTTGCTTCTCTAGTTCTTTTAATTGCGATGTTAGAGTGTCAATTTTAGATCTTTCCTGCTTTCTCTTGTGGGCATTTAGTGCTATAAATTTCCCTCTACACACTGCTTTAAATGTGTCCCAGAGATTCTGGTATGTTGTATCTTTGTTCTCGTTGGTTTCAAAGAACATCTTTATTTCTGCCTTCATTTCGTTATGTACCCAGTAGTCATTCAGGAGCAGGTTGTTCAGTTTCCATGTAGTTGAGCGGTTTTGATTGAGTTTCTTAGTCCTGAGTTCTAGTTTGATTGCACTGTGGTCTGAGAGACAGTTTGTTATAATTTCTGTTCTTGTACATTTGCTGAGGAGTGCTTTACTTCCAATTACGTGGTCAATTTTGGAGTAAGTATGATGTGGTGCTGAGAAGAATGTATATTCTGTTGATTTGGGGTGGAGAGTTCTATAGATGTCTATTAGGTCTGCTTGCTGCAGAGATGAGTTCAATTCCTGGATATCCTTGTTAACTTTCTGTCTTGTTGATCTATCTAATGTTGACAGTGGAGTGTTGAAGTCTCCCATTATTATTGTATGGGAGTCTAAGTCTCTTTGTAAGTCTCTAAGGACTTGCTTTATGAATCTGGGTGCTCCTGTATTGGGTGCATATATATTTAGGATAGTTAGCTCTTCCTGTTGAATTGATCCCTTTACCATTATGTAATGGCCTTCTTTGTCTCTTTTGATCTTTGATGGTTTAAAGTCTGTTTTATCAGAGACTAGGATTGCAACCCCTGCTTTTTTTTGTTCTCCATTTGCTTGGTAAATCTTCCTCCATCCCTTTATTTTGAGCCTATGTATGTCTCTGCGTGTGAGATGGGTCTCCTGAATACAGCAGACTGATGGGTCTTGACTCTTGATCCAGTTTGCCAGTCTGTGTCTTTTAATTGGAGCATTTAGTCCATTTACATTTAAGGTTAAGATTGTTATGTGTGAACTTGATCCTGCCATTATGATATTAACTGGTTATTTTGCTCGTTAGTTGATGCAGTTTCTTCCTTGCCTCGATGGTCTTTACATTTTGGCATGTTTTTGCAATGGCTGGTACCGGTTGTTCCTTCCCATGTTGAGTGCTTCCTTCAGGGTCTCTTGTAAGGCAGGCCTAGTGGTGACAAAATCTCTAAGCATTTGCTTATCTGTAAAGGATTTTATTTCTCCTTCACTTATGAAACTTAGTTTGGCTGGATATGAAATTCTGGGTTTAAAATTCTTTTCTTTAAGAATGTTGAATATTGGCCCCCACTCTCTTCTGGCTTGGAGAGTTTCTGCTGAGAGATCTGCTGTTAGTCTGATGGGCTTCCCTTTGTGGGTAACCCGACCTTTCTCTCTGGCTGCCCTTAAGATTTTTTCCTTCATTTCAACTTTGGTGAATCTGGCAATTATGTGTCTTGGAGTTGCTCTTCTCGAGGAGTATCTTTGTGGCGTTCTCTGTATTTCCTGGATTTGAATGTTGGCCTGCCCTACTAGGTTGGGGAAGTTCTCCTGGATGATATCCTGAAGAGTGTTTTCCAACTTGGTTCCATTTTCCCCCTCACTTTCAGGCACCCCAATCAGACGTAGATTTGGTCTTTTTACATAATCCCATACTTCTTGCAGGCTTTGTTCATTTCTTTTTCTTCTGTTTTCTTTTGGTTTCTCTTCTCGCTTCATTTCATTCATTTGATCCTCCATCGCTGATACTCTTTCTTCCAGTTGATCGAGTCGGTTACTGAAGCTTGTGCATTTGTCACGTATTTCTCGTGTCATGGTTTTCATCTCTTTCATTTCGTTTAGGACCTTCTCTGCATTAATTACTCTAGCCATCAATTCTTCCACTTTTTTTTCAAGATTTTTAGTTTCTTTGCGCTGGGTACGTAATTCCTCCTTTAGCTCTGAGAAATTTGATGGACTGAAGCCTTCTTCTCTCATCTCGTCAAAGTCATTCTCCGTCCAGCTTTGATCCGTTGCTGGCGATGAGCTGCGCTCCTTTGCCGGGGGAGATGCGCTCTTATTTTTTGAATTTCCAGCTTTTCTGCCCTGCTTTTTCCCCATCTTTGTGGTTTTATCTGCCTCTGGTCTTTGATGATGGTGATGTACTGATGGGGTTTTGGTGTAGGTGTCCTTCCTGTTTGATAGTTTTCCTTCTAACAGTCAGGACCCTCAGCTGTAGGTCTGTTGGAGATTGCTTGAGGTCCACTCCAGACCCTGTTTGCCTGGGTATCAGCAGCAGAGGCTGCAGAAGATAGAATATTTCTGAACAGCGAGTGTACCTGTCTGATTCTTGCTTTGGAAGCTTCCTCTCAGGGGTGTACTCCTCCCTGTGAGGTGTGGGGTGTCAGACTGCCCCTAGTGGGGGATGTCTCCCAGTTAGGCTACTCAGGGGTCAGGGACCCACTTGAGCAGGGAGTCTGTCCCTTCTCAGATCTCAACCTCCGTGCTGGGAGATCCACTGCTCTCTTCAAAGCTGTCAGACAGAGTTCTTTGCGTCTGCAGAGGTGTCTGCTGCGTTTGTTTAGTTTACTGTGCCCGGTCCCCAGAGGTGGAGTCTACAGAGACAGGCAGGTTTCCTTGAGCTGCTGTGAGCTCCACCCAGTTCGAGCTTCCCAGCAGCTTTGTTTACCTACTTAAGCCTCAGCAATGGCGGGCGCCCCTCCCCCAGCCTCGCTGCTGCCTTGCCGGTAGATCACAGACTGCTGCGCTAGCAATGAGGGAGGCTCCGTGGGTGTGGGACCCTCCCGGCCAGGTGTGGGATATGATCTCCTGGTGTGCCTGTTGCTTAAAGCGCAGTATTGGGGTGGGAGTTACCCGATTTTCCAGGTGTTGTGTGTCTCAGTTCCCCTGGCTAGGAAAAGGGACTCCCTTCCCCCTTGCGCTTCCCAGGTGAGGCAATGCCTCGCCCTGCTTCAGCTCTCGCTGGTCGGGCTGCAGCAGCTGACCAGCACCGATCGTCCGGCACTCCCCAGTGAGATGAACCCAGTACCTCAGTTGAAAATGCAGAAATCACCGGTCTTCTGTGTCGCTCGCGCTGGGAGTTGGAGACTGGAGCTGCTCCTATTCGGCCATCTTGCTCCGCCGAGAATCACTCAAAAGTTCATTTTCAAGGTGATTGGGCACCTTCCTTAGCACAACAGAGACACCCCATTTTGAGGACTTCTGAAATCATTGAGGGTAATTTTAACAATGCAATTCGATGTGGGAAGGAACAATGAATCACTGAAATTTGGGTATTAATGTTAAAGGGACTTATTTGGACCCCAAAACAGAACTGTACATCTCTCCACCCTTGTCACTGACGCTTCTAGTAGTTCAAGAAAAACTGTTTCATTGAAGAGTGGCTGCAATTTTTTCTTCTCTTACGGAGACTGTAACTCTGATCAAAGTGATATGAAGATGCTATTCTTCGGCTTCTGCAAATAGAATGAAAATGACTTTTGGCTGTGGGTGTGTGAGATTTTTCTCAAAATGGAATGTGAGGGCGAGCACTAATGTGCTAATAAACCTCTGTTGGCAGGAAAGAGGTTTTGTCAACGAACTGTGAGAGAAGCAGAATACAGTCCCAAGAAGTTGCAAGATGGGGTCTGCTTTATGGGAATTGGAATCAAATTCAAACATTTTATGGTTCAGCCATTTAAACATTGACTTAAACATTTGGACATGTATCCATCTCTGGTCTAGCCTGGAGCCACTGTAACTTGCACATGAAATCCACTGCAAGCTACTAATTATTGTCTTCACAAAAACCACAGTGCAGGCAGTAGCTGAATTCTGAAAACGGGTTTTCTGCTCTCAAGGAATAATGCTAAAAGGAGGAAATTTGTAGATACCCAGGACCCCTACCCACAAGTATTTCCCCAAAACTTATTAATTTAATCCCAGGGCTCTCCTTCCCTTCTCCGGGTCCCATAGCTACCAACTTCTCTCATCCTCAGCTCTCCGGCTTCTTCTTCTGTAAAACTTCTGCATTACAGTTTCTAGAGCAAGCCCTGCTCAAGACTGTTAGAGGTAATCTCAGTTGACTGTGGCACCTTAAGGATGGAGGTGCCACATGGTGGCTTTTGTCAAAGTACTTAAACACTTACATGTGCCCAGCGTGTTTGACTTGTTTTCTAAGGAACTTACCATTTGCCTAACAGAATGACGAAAGCTTGGTAGCATAAGATCTGTTCACATCCCTGATACATGAAAGGCCACGGTTCTCTGACTTTTTAGTCCCAGCACTTCTTCACACTCCTTAAACCTATTAAGGCTCCCAAAAAGCTTTTGTTTTATATAGGTAGCATTTATTGATGTTTTCTATGTTTGAAATTAAAACTGATAATTTTTTTAATTTACTTAAGATAACAAAAAATATATTACATGTTGGCATAAATATAATACTTATATGAATAGTAAGTATATTTTCCAAAACCAAAAATATTTAATGAGTATCACTGTCTTACTGTTTTTGCAAATCTCCTTACTTTAATATCTGGCTTATTAGCAGATAGCTGGATTCCCATTTCTGTTTCCATATTCAATCTGTTAAGGTACTGTTATCCTTTCCCAGTTGGTGGGAAAGCAGCACCATGGGGTAGGAGTGCAGGGGGTGGAGGAAAGAAAGAACTTTCTGCTAATCCCAAGAATGTGCCATGAGATTTGGAGAGTGAAAGAAAAATAGTCTAGAGGTGTTGCAGTTTCACAATTTTGCCCCTTGAATCTACGATGACACATTTCAAATATTAGAACTGGATGGGATAAAAAGGAATGAATTAACGGCATTCACCATGACCTGGATGAGATTAGAGACTATTATTCTAAATGAAGTAACTCAGGAATGGAAAACCAAACATCGTATGCTGTCACTGATATGTGGGAGCTAAGCCACGAGGACGCAAAGGCATAAGAATGATACAGTGGACTTTGGGGACTTGTGGGGAAGAGTGAGGGGAGGCGAGGGATAAAAGACTACACATAGGGTGCAGTGTGTACTGCTCGGGTGATGGGTGCACCAGGTTCTCACAAATCTCCACTAAAGAACTTACTCATGTAACCAAATACCACCTGCACTGCCAATAACTTATGGAAAAAATAAAATTAAAAAAATAAAAAGAACTGGATGGGAACTCAGAGGTCACATGACACACTCTTCAGTCTAAAAAGTAGATTAACTTGATGACAAGTTATTGGGGAGGTGAAGCCAACACCTAAAGGTGTAGCATAAGCACAGACTGATGAGTCCCAAGAAGCAAGAAGGGAATGGAGCATGTTGCCCCATTCCCCCTCCCCCAGGGACCTCCAGTTTTTTCTTTATCGCTGAATTGTTCTCTCCAGCAGCATTGGTCTCCATCCAGTGAATGTATGTTCAGCTAGCCACTTAACAAACTCAAGCTGTGGTTTTAGGGCTGATAAATAATTATGTTAATTAACAGGTTGGAGGAAAAAGATGATGTTATTCCTGTGGAATGCTCTGAAAAGCTGGAAACACTTAACTGCAAAAACTACATGTGGTGAAATAACCAATAATTTGCTTAAAAAACCCACATCTGGTTTGCTGGCTCAAAGCAGGGGTTAACAGTCTTTCGAGGGCAGCCAGTGTTGGAGAGGGGTCCCAGGATAAACAGCCAAGCCTTCACGGCAGGAAATATGCTTGTTCTTATAGCACAAGCATTTACGTTGGCTTCTAACCAGAATGAAACGTACAAAGAATTGTTTGGTTTGTCTTTTTCTTTTTTCTCTTCATAACACGCAGTTCAAAAATGCCTTCCTCATATTTGTATGCTTGAATGTGGGAGAGAGGGAATAGTCATATGAGAATAACAAAATAATTCATTGCTCCAGACTTCTCACAGAATGCAGAAAACACACCATGGTAATAGAGAATAGACAGGTTTAATTCACACATGCATAATTATTATCCTAACAGACACTGATCTGATACATAAGTACTGAGCATCTTCCTTGCACAAGACACTGATATGAAAGTTATAACTCATACACAGATGAGCCATCTGTGGTCCCAGATCTCCAGGAAAAAGTAGCTCAGAAGAGAGAGTAACATAAAACTACAACATGTGGATAACACAAATCCCAGTGTGATATGTGTCATTAAAGAGAGAAGTAAAGTACTATAAGTGGCTTGAAGGCAGGAAATTTCATGTAAGATTGGAAGCGTCCACAAGGTTTTTTTGTCAATAGTGGTATTTCAGCTGAGGCATAGAAAATGTCTACAATTCCAACAGATGAAAATAAAGGCAGAATGGCATCGGACTGGAGCACACCAGCACATCTGTAATAAAAGCAAGAAGCAGGGGACTGTGGCTAGAATGCACAACAGATGTAAACAGTGTGGGGAGGGGCCAGGTGCAGTGGGTCACACTTGTAATCCCAGCACTTTGGGAGGCCGAGACGCGTGGATTACCTGAGGTCAGGAGTTCGAGACCAACCTGGCCAACATGGTGAAATCTCATCTCTACTAAAAACACAAATATTAGCTGGGCATGGTGGCACACACCTGTAATCCCAGCTACTTGGGAGGCTGAGACAGGAGAATTGCTTGAACCTGGGAGATAGAAGTTGCAGTGAGCCAAGATCGTGCCATTGCACTCCAGCCTGGGCAACAGAGGGAGACTCTGTCTCAAAAAGAAAAAAAAAAAAAAGAATGTAGGAAGGCTAATCAGAGAAAGGCAGTCACTGGAGATGCCCATTGGAATACTGATCTGGCAGCAATAGCACTGGGTATGATAAAGGGGAAACAAGCCTAAGGACCAGAAAGATATTCTCAAAACTGTGCAGGAAGTCCTTACAGTGGTGCTGTATGTTCACCAGTATCTGCCAGATACTTATGTAGCATGAGAACTGATTGGGCCAAGGTAGGGGAGGAACTGAAGATATTTTCATAGGCTCCATCTGCAGAGACTAAGAGGATGTGCTTAAATTTCTGGCCACCAGATAGATCGATCCAGCAGGTGGCTAAAAATTCAGTTATACGTAGGAATCAACAGAAGGAAGAGCACGAGGGAGAAATGAGAAGCAGTCTCCTGTGGCCACAGGGGCCCTCTTCCAATTCCCTCCACACTTCAGCCAGAAAGAGCATCAGGAGACGCACATCTGACCACAGCATCATCCGCTAAAGGCATGCCAATGGCTTCCCATTGCTCTTGGGATACATATCAAAGTTTATCATGGCCTGCAAGGTCCCACAAGTTCTGCCCATTCTGGTCCCCATCTACCTCTCAAGCACTGCCTTCTCCCTCCCCTCTGTTTGTGCTTCAGCCACTGTGGTCTTCTCTCCATCCCTTGGCCTGCTAGGTTCCCTCCTGTCACAGGGCCTTTGCCCTGCTTAAGAACCTTTGCTGTCATCAGTTGGCCTCGCTACCCTCTACATATAATTCTCAATTAAGTGGCCACTCTTTAAGGCAGTGCTTCATACTTCTTTCTGGTTGGGTGGATCAAATCTTTCCATTATATTTCCTTACAGTATCTTATGTTTTCTCTTTCCAGACATATCACAGTTGCAACTGTGTATCTTTTTGTACAATTATTTGATTTACAAAGGTTCCCACATGAAGTTGTAAGTTCCTGAGGACATGGTCACCGTGGATCCTTGATTTTCAGCACTTTACTCCTGGTATTTAGTAGGCTCTCAATGTATAGTTGTTGAGTGAATGCATACTAAAGAATGATATAAAAATGCTCTCACCTGCATTATTCCACTCAATCTTCAACAAACAGCTATAAGGTGGATATTACAAGTTTAGTTTTACAAACAGAGAGACTTTACAATGCTGCGACCCTCTCTTCCTCTCAGCACCGTATGGAAAGTCAGTGGCGATGTTGTGGTTTTGACTCTGTCCACCACACAGACCCCGCCCTGGGAGCAGAATCCAGGTCTCAGATGCCAAAGGGGCATCAGCGTCTAGATGGCCACAAGTACCAAATGCTGTAGAGGAACCAAAGTAGGATGGGAACGGGGACACTCCATTGACTTAGGACATCATAGTAGCCTTCCAGAGAGTGGTGGCAGAAGAGTGACAGGTGCAGAAGTCAGACTGTGGTCTCTTTAAAGCAGTTTGCATGAAGGAAAGTTTTCAGAGTGGGGGAAGGAGTTGCAAGGTGATTAGAAAAAGTCATCCAGGTTGTTGAGAGGGAGGCTGAGAAAGAATATTTGAGGACTGAGAAGACCACAAGCAACTTAAGAGTAGAATCCTCTCCAGGATGAGTGAAAAGACAAAACAGAACCACACTTCTTAAACAAAGAAACCGAAACTCTATTCAGAGACATTTTATTTAAAAAGGGTAAATGGCAAACGTGTGGTTCTGTTTATTTATTAGTAATCAGAGATTGAAAAATTAGAATTAGAGGTGCCACTTTTACTTCTCAAGCTGGGATTATTTTTTAAAGGAAGGATGCTTGTAGTTGCATTACTATTTATCATCTGATGTGTTTAATAAACCTCATAGAGCATCAGGCTACTGTCCAGAGGTTGTGGTGGCCTTCACTGAGGTAGAGAGTAAGTGTGGTGGGTGTTCTAAGGGAGGAAGAAGCATCAGCTCTCTCCCTTGCCCAGCAGGTTCTTCTGAGGAAATGGGAAAAGCCATCTGCTGAACAAAATGCTGCTCCATAACATCGTATAAGAATGGATGATACGCTCTCTGGGTGGCAAAAGGCCTCCCTAATTTTAAAGCAAGAGAAACATATAAAGGTATGCTGTCTATACAAACAGTAGTGATGTATAACAAATATTGCCATTAAAATAAAATTAACCAGTGTAAGCTTTCAATTAAAAGAATGTTTTAAGAGTACGGTTATAAGTCACTGATGGAGGCTTCTGATACTCCAATCAAAATACCTATAAAGACATATCCAATGAAAGAGGAACATACATTGGAACTAATACAGGCAATCAACCTAATGTTGGTTGGAATTAGGGGGGATTTCCACTACTTGAAGAGCTACAGACCAGTGTGTGAACCGTATTTGCCCACCTGAAACCAACTACCCCATCCGTCCCACAAGGCTCCCTGTGTCCCCTAATCCTTGGCTCCTTGGCTGAAAGATGAGGGCCTCCACCAACTTGAAAACTCTCCCTCTGTTGTAGGAGTATCATTTTTGAGGATGACTTCTATCCCCTATATCCAGTTGGTATCTCTTTTTCATCAGTAAGAGAGTATAACACAAGGGGATTGTATACAGTGCATCCTAGGAGCTGTAGGCCTACCCAGTAAAATGCTATCAAAATAGGCCAAAAGTAGCAGGGCACGCAGAGGAAGGGGGCTTTGTTGTGTACTCAGGCACTGGCACTTGTCAGAGAACAGGCAGAGAGAGGGAAAGAAGACCCCTCCTAAGCCCAGCAGAACCTGACTGAGTGGAACCGGGGCTGGGCAAGGAGTTGTAGATGAGAGAAGGTTGTCTGATCTTGTGCATGGACAGGGAGCAGACAAGTGCAGGTTGGTGCCTTGGCCGACAGACCCTGGGTCCAGACAGCCTTCTCTTCATCCTAAACTGGAGAAATGAGCCGGAGAGACACAAGACACCACAAAGTAAGAGAACTGGAAATTCCTTCTAAAGTAATTCTGAAGAACAAACATAGATGTGTCCAAGTAATAAATAGAATAGAATACGCTACCATTTTTGCTTATCAAGTTGGCAAAAAATGTTAATGAAATATTTAAAAGTAATGAAGTTCTTCGAAGAGGCAATGAAAACAACATTCTTATACACTATCACATACATTATCAACGGAGACATACATTTCCAGAAACTCTCAGGAAAAGATTTAGGTGCACCTGTCTTCATCATTGCAGTCTTATTTAAACAACCTTATGGCCTAATATAGAAGAAGGACTACTTTTTATATACATGTTTGCATAATAGGCCATTGTAAAGATGTACTCTAATTTATTTAATGATGTGGAGAATGCCTATGATAAAACTTTAAATCAAAGAAACAGGATACAAACTTCATTTCAAAACAATATGACATCAGTTTTAAAACCACCCAAAAGCACATATAGACGCAGAAAAAAAGATTAGAAAGAAAAGAAAAAAAATGGGAAGAAATATGTTTAAATGTCAACAGTGGTTACGGCTCAAAATATATAAGATTTAGGATTATCAATGAAGCAGAATTTGTTATATTTTATCATAACATACGTAAATACATTTTTTAAACCATGAGGAGATGTTTTTAGAAATAGCCAGAAATGGAGGGAGAGGGGTGCACATCAGCACACGAGATCCCAGTGATGATATGTGCCAGAATTAACGCACGTCAGAGACGACTTTCTTTCTCCCCTAAACAGGCCCCTAGAATACCATTTGAAAATGTCGAGGGCCTGGTAGGCAAATTCATGCGTGATGGATACTTCACAAATCAGTCATGGAACAGTTTTGTTAACAGAAGTTTTATAGGAAAATGATCTCATTCCAAACGGTGCTCATGGACCCAAACTCTGAGGTAATGGGAGAACTATCATAATGGAAAGACCTTATGGAATGATAAATTAAACACTAGAAAAGCAGTTGAGAGTTTAAGTCTGACTCAGAGACCACAGCCCCTCAGCCTCACGTTGGAGGAAGTCCCTGGACAAGTCATTTTACCTTTCTGGGTTCAGGGTCCTCCTTTATGAAGTGGGGATTAGAAACTTTCCAGTTTCCCTTGCAGGATTCTTACAAATAACAAAGGCAAATGAGTCCTCTGCAAATAAGTCATCACCACATTATTCCATTAATGAGAGACATGCAAAGAGTTTATGAGCCTGGGTACTAAGGTTGTAAAGTTTCATGGCATCACATTTCTCCTAACAATGGTACTACATATTGAGTGTTACTGGAAGATCATCCTTTTCCAGATGAGATAATGTTTTGCAAAGTTTGACTAATATGTGTTCTACTTATAATGCTGGTGTTTCTGTTGTTTTGTTTGGTTTGGTTTCTATTGTTTTGTTTTTTTAGAACACTCAAAAATATTTTTAGAACACTCAAAAACACATTTGGAATTGGTATTTGAAGCATATTTTCCAAAGAAGTACACTTCCCAAATATGGAAACGTACTTCCCAAATGTGGAAGTATCCATAAAATGTTAAAATTTGCATTTTAAGGGTATTTGGTCAGTGTTATCGGGAAGAACTTCAGTTTCCTGAAATGTTAATGCCTGTGCATGATGTATGTGTTTGTGTGTATGTATGTATGCATGCATGGGTGTGTGCCCGCTGGTACACATGTATATTACAGTCAGGAGGAGGGAGACTAAGTCAAGAAGATATAAGAAGAAGCAGTAAGGATGATGCCCAGATTCACGCCTCTCCAGCTGACCCCTATGAGATCAGGCCAAGTTTTGCAGAAGTGGTCGATCCTAAGTGATTTGCGTTTATTTATAAGGTGTCTTTTCCTTATAAATAAAAGGCAACACATAATTGGTTCCATTTGCACAAAATGTAGACTAATTATGGATAAGGAAACAATATGCACAAAATGTGTTTAGCAGCCATAGTTGTAACAGAAAAATAACAGATCTACCAAGAGGGAACTGGTTAAAGTTCATCCATAAAATAGAGAGTTCTATAGGGTCATTTCAAACTCTGATCAAGATCTACATTCAGATATCAGAAGACATGCATGAGCCACCACCGAGTGATTGAATCATAAAATATGTATTCTATGACCCAATTTTATAACTATAATCTACAGGTATATTTTGTATTAATGTATACATTGCACAGGGAAAAAAAAAAAACCCTGAAAGGATGTACCCTGTAATGTTAATCCTGGCTATCTCTAAGTGACCCAATTTGAGGTATTTTTAACTTTCTATTTTGGTTCAATTGTTCGAACTTTTAACAGTCCAAATATTACTTTTAACAGCATAAACAAGACGTTTTCATTTTGAGAAAAATAGCAAATTATATTGTCCACCAAAAAAATTCTTAGAATTGAAGCTCAGAGATAAGAAGCAATGAACAATTAGCCTTATTCTTTCTCATCATGAGTTCAGGTAATGTGTTTGTATCCTTACCTCTAACCCTAACCTTTGACTTTGAAAACTTGCTGAGCTTATGCAAGAAACAGCAAGTCAGCTCGATTGCACAAAAAGCCTCAAATCGCTGGTATAAAATTCCTAAATCTTAAACAGGAACCATAGATCAACAGATGCTCTTTTCTCCCTTTCTGGTATAAAATCTGTACCAGTGGCTTCGACAACACTTTTTTTAAAGCCACAAATAAAGGTAAAGCTTGAGTGGAAAGCCAAGTAATTATTTCTTCAGAATTAAAATAATTGTGGGTGAGGATGTTGAGCCAACTAAAGTTAAAACCGATTTAAAGGTGGTTTAACTGGGAACCTCTGATAGAAATAACTAGCTTGACACACCAATTATACCTAATACACTAGGTAAACAAAGATTTAATGTTAGAATAGTATTAACTATGATGTTTGGTTAGTAGAAAGAAACATTTTCCTTCCTCTAATCCTTCCTTTAAGATAGACAGCAACCACAGGGACCTATTATGGAATTTAAATTAAGTCATATTTTTCAGTTTTTGTATGTAGCCAACAATTCCTCTAAAATCCCCCCTAAAATGCAGTCAGGCATTGCTTTCTTTAAAAAAAAAAAAACAGCAAAATAAGGACATGTTATGAATTGCAAGAGGCAGTCCTTTGGATACTGCAATTTCCCTTTGAGCCTGAGTTGTGCTGATTCTATTTTCAACCTCATTGCAGTGAAGCATTATTGGAAAATACACGTTTGTGGGGTTAAAGCTAATGTTAGTTTGTAGCATGGAAACTGTGCCGCTAGAAGGATTTTTTTAAAGTATCTCTTTTTGCTCTCTGGACAAAATAGGGAGCGGAAAAATGAAAATCTGGCATTTAATGCTTCTTGGTGAAAAACCATGTTACTACTCCTATCAATCCAGCCAAAAAAATGTAGTGCTATTTAAGTCCTCATGGACTTTAAAGGAATCTGAATAAGTTTACTCTTCTAATCTGTTCAGTTTTGATAATTGTGTGTGTTTTAAAGGAAACATAATATTTGTAGACAGCCCTGGCTCTTAGCATTGTGATCTGAGAAAACTGAGGAAGATGTGGAGGGTTGTGGCTAGAGTCAGTTTTGCTTCATTTGCCTTTCATCACTGTCCAGTAAAATGTCAGGGATTCTCAAGATTTAGGGAAGGTGACAGTGAGCTTTGGAAATGATTACATCGCTGTGCTTATTAGTGCCTCCTGGTAGCCCCAACCCTATTTCTTTTATAGTTCAGTTCTGTTCTTTTTTACCTTTTGGGAATACATGCTCCATGCTTACAGGATAGCCCAAATGGATGGAGACAGGAGAGCCTAACTATTGTGAAATGTCAATGCTTTTCACAACGAACATGTTTCTCTCTGAGGGCCTCTATATTTAGACTCCACGTTTAGGAGATCCCGGGCCTATGAACCTATACCTTACACCTCACACCTCCATTGGGAGGTGACATCTGGACTTAACAAGATGCCTGGGATGGTGGCTGCCTCTTCCCAGAGCCTGTGCTCCTTCTGGCCAGCCCAAAGCCCACACTACTGGACTAGAGTGGGTTGAATAGTTTCCCCTCAAATTCATGTTCGCTTGGATCATTAGAATGTTACCTTATTTAGAAATAGAAACTTCGCAATTATAATCAATTAAGATGAGGTTGTACTGGATTAGGGTGGGACCTCCTTAACAGAGGAATGCCATGTGAAGACAAAGGCACAGCTTGGAGTGATGAGCCCACAAGCCAAGGGATGCCAGCTCCTAGATTTCAAATTTCTAGACTCCAAAACTGAGAGACTAAATATCTGCTGCTCAAGCCACCCGGTTTGTGATACTAGGAAATGACTACATAGCAGATTGAAGAGGAAGTTCTTAAAAAAATCAAGGAATTTACATTTCTTCAAAGTTAGACACCTGAAGCTTTAAAATCAGGCTTGAAGAAGATCTTTTAAAGCCTCACTTAAAGATCACATGAAAGATAGTTTTTACTTGTAGGTGACAATCTGGAGAAATAAAGAGATTCTTCTTGGTTCTTGCCAAAGTCAGATAATTTTATGTTCTTCCTAAAATGGAAAATTTGAGATCAAAGAAACTGTCAGGACATAACTGCTCTGTTCCCTGGTTTAGATATGACTGGTCACAGCATGCTGTATCATCGAGATCTTTGAAAAAGGACATTTCTTCAGGTCACACAATCCTTAAAATGCAAAGTTGTTTGTGCATTTCAATGCACACAATTTTATTAAAAAATTCATTAAAAGATGCAAAGCATTCCACAAACTCCGAAAAGTATTATGATATTATGTCCTACAAATGTGCTATGTCATAGAGTACACCACAACTTAAGAAATTCAAGTAAGCCATGGACCCCACAGAAGTATTCAATGTAAACTTTAAAACCTATTTCTTAAAATTAAAATACAGTTTATCCCTATAAAGAACAATGTTACTTAAATTCAGGGACTTATGCTGGACTTAGTAATAAGTTAGTTTGCATTTTTAGCAAAGCAACTGACAATTCACATATAAAAGCACATATGCATACTCACAAATGTGAACACTCATGATGTCTCCAAAGCAAGATAACCACTGACTACTTATGCTCATCTGGGTTCTAAAGCATATTGAAAATCCTGAAAAACATAATGCTGTAAAACATCCAGAAAGGCTAAATAAAATAGAACAAACATACTTTCATACATTTAAAACTGCATACGTGATTATAAGCCCAAATAAAAGACCAAAAGTGAAGAGTAAGAGGAAAACAAAAGTAAACAAGTAGAAGTTGGTACTTTGTCTATCCTGAGGTCACAGTGAGGTCTTAGGTTTAATATCTCCCAAGACCAGGAATCCAAGACTTGGACCTGCATGAGTTAAAGAGTTGGAACTGAGACACTGGCATACAGGTGGGACTCCCCAAAAACCAGGCTTCAGGTACATAAGACGAACAGTCTAGTTGGAGCACAGGATAAATGCAGGAATTTGGTAGGAGACAGTTATGAAGGCATAGTCAAGCTAGGTTATAATGGACATTCAAGGCCCTCTAAAGATTTAGACTTATTGATCCATCATAATTAAAAATATTCCCCAGTTGGTTCATAACGGATCCCTTTTTTAATCAAGTGGATGTCTATTTCATGTGACACTGAAACTGAAAACACAGCTTTCTAAAAGCTATGGTGCATTTTCCATTGGAACTCTTCAGAGTCCCGATGTTAAACCTAAATCTGGAAAAAGCGAAAGCTCTAGATAACTGCTGGGACATATCTCTGCTCATCAGGTAGACTATGGGGACTGCCTCCACCTTCCCTGTATATTTTCTTTAAACTCTTATTAATTTAACAGGCCTGGGAAAAAGGTGAGTCATAAAGGTGGAAAAATATTTTGGCTGCAGCTTTGGTAAAAGGTGAAATGCATTAACCTTGCAATGAGTCATCATCACCTTAGGCAGTTTAAAAAATAAAAAACAAAAAAAGTCTTAACCACTGTGGTTACCAATCTCTGGGAGTGCGTCTGCCAGTGTGTTGGGATTTGGTAACTTCTTGTCTGGTGTGAATGCAGCTTAATGCAAGGTTCGTTTCTCCAGAAGGCGGCCTGAAATACCTCATTTCCAACAGGCAGCTTGGAAGCCTGGCTCCCCCACCTCCCAAACCTCAGCGGGAGACACAGCTGCAACCCACCTGGCTCAGGGTAGCCAGTTTTGCTTGGTTGTAAAGGAAGGACCAGCTGCTAGTACCAGCAGAGCCCCCCAAATAGACATATTTTTAAAAATCATGCAGAGCCAATTAAATTCTAAAAAAATTACATTGGTAATAAAATAATGTGGAATGTACTTCTCTCTGAACTGTGACTCCCAGATCAAGTAAACGCCAACAACTCATTAGTCAGTTTAAATATGAACAATATTAGCCATTTCACCATTATATAGTTTTAGAAAAATAATCCCAAATCCTTTACCTGAAAGAGAGAGAGAAGAAAGAAAGAAAGAAAGAAAGAAAGAAAGAAAGAAAGAAAGAAAGAAAGAAAGAAAGGAAGGAAGGAAGGAAGGAAGGAAGGAAGGAAGGAAGGAAGGAAGGAAGGAAGGAAGGAAGGAAGGAAGGAAGGAAGGAAGGAAGGAAGGAAGGAAGGAAGGAAGGAAGGAAGGAAGGAAGGAAAGAGAGAAAGAAAGAGAGAAAGAAAGAGGGAAAGAAAGAGAAAAACTGCCTGAATATTATGTTCAGGCCTCTATTGTTGTCAATGTTTATGAAAAACGAATGGCTTTCAATTAACCATTTGATGTTGGAAAGGGTTGTAAGGCCTCTCAAGTTATATCAGTGAGTAAATTTCTGTTTACATACCATGATTATTTGAGAATAGTTGCAAGCCTCCTAAAAGAATGGCATTGTTCAGGGCAGGGGAGGCAGCTTTAGGTACTGTACAGACCTGAATTTGAATCTGAAAGTAGTCACTTAGCAGCATGTGACCATGGTCAAATTACTTAGCCTTACTGAGCCTCAGCCTTCTCCTAAGTAAAATGAGGCAATAACACCTCTTTCAGGGTGAGTATGAGGATAAAATGCAGTAACAACATACCATCCTTCAGCACCCAATAATGCCAGCTCACTTCCCTTTCTCCCTTCCTAAAGCCTTACCCCTTAAGGCCCAGCAGCAGGACTGGTTTCAGCCAGTTCATGAAAGGAGGCCTTCAGTGAACCGCAACTGGAAGGGCAAGAGGGGATGAGAGGGTTATTTTGACAGCAGGAAAAGCTATCGTGAGGGACGATGGGCAGACAGTGGGGCAGGCATATGGTAGATAGTGCTAGTACTATCCAGTCACCAAGAGTAAGTCAGGTGTGGCTGGAGGAAGGAAGTTCTTGGGCATCGTACTAAGGCATTCAGACTTTATACCCTAAAGAATGATGCATCTATGAAGGTTTGGGAGCTGGGAGAAATCTGTCTGACATTGATGACTTCATTCTGATCACCTCATGCTCTTTTGCTGTGAGTCAGCAGAGCCTCTTCTGCAGTGACGAGGAAGCTTCAGTGCTTCCTAGAACTGCCCCATTGCTTCCCAGTGCCTGATCCTGATAGAGACCCTGGCACATCACAACTTTATTTCACAGATGAAAAAAGTAAGACCCAAGGAGGTGAAGTGACTTGCCGTAGGTCGGCACCAAGAACTTGAAGTTCATGTTTTCTCACCCTAAATCATGTGCTTTTCCCTCTACTTCTCACCAATGTTATAAATATTCTATAAAAAGGCATCAGAATAATCAAATTGAAGAAAGGGAAAACCTGGGAAGCACATGCAGTCTGCAATATACACACACCACAGAAAGAAATGAAGTTTTAGGGCTGGACGCAGTGGCTCACGCCTGTAATCCCAGAACTTTGGAAGGCCGAGGCAGGTGGATCACGAGGTCAGGAATTTGAGACCAGCCTGGCCAACATGCTGAAAGCCTTTCTCTACTAGAAATACAAAAATTAGCCAGGTATGGTGGCGCATTCCTGTAATCTCAGTTGCTCTGGAGGCTGAGACAGGAGAATCACTTGAACCCTGGAGGCAGAGGTTGCAGTGAGCCAAGATTACACCACTGCACTCCAGCCTGGGCCACAGAGCAAGACTCCATCTCAGAAAAAAAAAAAAGAAAAGAAAAGAAAGAAGACAGACAAGAAATGAAGTTCTAGGATTCACTATGCCCCTATCACTCAAATAAATACCTTAGAGCTTAACGATGAGATGGAAAAGGACTCTTCTTAGGAGCCTGCTGGCCTCCCTTACCTCCCCAACCACGCAGATAAAGAAAACAATGTAAATCTCTTCAAGGACAATTCGAGGCACCTAGCTAGCCCTACAACCAGCAATTAGAAAAGTAAATAAATAACCCACTAAACAAGAATGTAATCATAACTTAAACAATAGGTACCCAAGTGAGCCAAAGTCACAAGGTATTTGGTTCCCCATAAAAGCCCCATATAACATCTTGAAATATGTCGTTGAGTTGTTTTTCAGAACCCAGTACTTCCACCAAATAAAAAATGCCAACCACTGTTACACAAACCTCAGATGAAGGAAAACTGGGGACTAAGCTCTGACCACTGCTCTTGCTCTAAATTTCTTCCTGAGGGACCTGGAGAGACTCACGCCCAGAGGCCAAACCTTAACATTCCTTTCTTCTGACCCCAAGTTTTTAGACAAAGCCTTACTTCCTTAACCAATTGCAAATCAAAAAATCTCTGAATCCACCGATGACCTGTAAGTTCCCGTTTCAAGATACCCTGCCTTTAGAGGCCAAATCAGCGTATAACTTCCATATATTGATTTACAATTTTGCCTATAACTTCTGCTTTCCTGAAATGTACCCCTGCCTTGAAGCCATCAAGGAGTTCAAGTCCTGAGTGTTAACTGTCCAATTCTGCTTGCTTGGTGTCCTACAGTAAATGGCTCACTTTATCTCACTAGAAATCCTGGTGTCAGGTTTGGCTTTTGTGTGCACTGGGTGAGTGAACCCAAGTTTGATTCAGTAACAATGATGTCCCCTAAACTATTAATGTTTTAGGATATAATTCTTGGAGATGGCTAATGTATCTCTAAAGAGGTGTCAGGAGCTTTGATTGAATAAAAGCACACCTGAGTTGGCATAAATGCAGCATTTTAGCAAAAGAATTTTTCCCCTCAGAAAACTAGCCATGACTATTAGGGTGTGAGGACATGCCTGAGAAAAACATCATGGTGCTAAAAGCCCATAACGAAATTCATAGCCCAGCATGGAAACCTTGATATCTGTCTGATGGGGAGATGGTTTGTATACTTGGCTAGAGCTCAAATGCCCAAATGATAAATAGCCATTGTGCCCAAAGTAGCCGTCCCCAAAGTATGGCGCTGGACCAAGGCACACTGCAAAAGGAAGAACAGCCTGCCAAGGGTAATTAAAAGCCTTTCCATAGAGAGCAGGGACTTGGGGCTTCCCTGATTACCTCACTGTTGACCCACAGAGAGCCCTAAGAGTTAATGTATCCCTTGAATCATTCTTTGTCTACCATCAAAAGAACCTTCAGATCCAATTTATTTCTACCCTCGCCCACCCAGCAGGCCACGGTGCTTCTCTACTTAGGTTACACATGACAAAACCAAGAAATGGAAGTCCCTCCACTCCTGAATAACTTGGCACTGAATTCACGTCTCATTCCAAAAAGTTTAGGATTAGCTAGAGGTTGCCAAATGAAAGACCAGCTTTGTTACATAGATGTGCCATTGATGAGAAGTGGCAAAGACCTCCCTAGACTAGAAAGAGTTCCTTCCATTCTTGAGAGTTATTTACAAATGCTCAAAAAAGTAGACGCCTTACAGCACATAGTACATCCAAATCAGCATTTGAGGTGATTGCCATAGATTACCAGAGTGCCCTGAAAAGATCACGTTATTTGTTTTTTCATTTTTCTCCCATTTACTGCCTAACTGTAGGAAAAATGGTCTTGAGTCAATATGCTCAGTAGGAAGAAGTAGGGAAAAGAGATAAAACTTCTCAAGAGAAAATGGAGTAGATGTGACTATGATGTGAAACTGCCTAAACACATTTTGAAACAAGGCAGATTTTTAAAAAATAAAGTGAAAACTAAAAGCCCTATGAATGGTCTTCACACAAGTGTTGCCTCGCACCGTGCTTTTCCAATTCGGGATGATTTTCAAGTCTCTGTTGTGAAACGGACGAGACAGCGCTTCTGCGTGTGAATCTGCAGTGATCCCATTCTGTGCTTGATGCATGGCCTGAGGAAGGCCTCTCAGAAAGGGAACATTCTCCATAAAAACACCCGAGCAAAGGGTGTGTGCTGTTCTTCTCATTTGCCAACCCTTCCTCTTGATCTATTCTAAGCCTTTCTCTCTTGTAGCTCAACACCTGGGCTCCCCCACCAGTGGCTTGCTCCTGGCTGGTTTCTATTCAGACTTAGCCAACAGCAAGCACTGTTGGGAGCATGGAGGACAGGAGAGGAGAAGGTCAGAGTCTTTCTTCCCTGGTTTGGTGCCGTGCCTCTGGCAATATTAGCTTCTCTCCGTGACTGTTGTTCCTGCTAGATTAGCCTCCCCTTTCACAGTACAGCTCTCAGTGGGCTCCAGTAGCACCACTTCCTCCCATGTCCTTCCTGGCCTGAGGGAGGTGGTAATGGCTTCCTGCTGTGATGAGCCTCTGTGTCTCTCAGCATCCCTTGCTTGTGCCCTTAGTCTTACATGCTCCTCTGAAAGTAATACCTTCCTTCAAGTCTCTTTACTTGAACCACCTAGGTAAACTCCTGCTGGGACCATGGCTGTTGTGAAGTTTGAACTGCCCTACCTGTGGGGCTATGCTGGGGCTGCCAGTGGATGTGTCCAAGATTGTAGCACTGTCCCTACCATTTCTCTTCACATAGTAGCACCTTTGGATGAGCTTAGTTTTGTTATCTTTATTTTATGCTCTCATTCAGAAAACAGCAGAAGGCTGCAGAACTTTTGTAGTTAAGGAGAACATTATTAGCAGTTTCTTAATTAATAATGTCCATGGGGATCAACGTAATTTAAGTATTTATTGAATCACTGGCCCTGTTTTAGGAACCTCACAGTGTTTTGTGTAATTTTCTCAATCTATGGCAAAGAGATTTTAGTCCTCATTTTATTAGCCAAGAGCAGTAAAGTGAAATGCCCAGGCTCACACATCGCAGGCCAGTGGCTAAGCAATGTCTGTCTGTCCTCTGAGACATTATAATCAGCTGTGGCTTAACCTAGTGCCTTCAAGAATCCACACATGCAAGCAGCTATTGAAAGAGACCAGAGGACACACCAAGCACTTGGGCCCCCAATTATGAGCCAGCATGCTGCCCTGGTGAATAGCGGGCACCTCAGAACCGAATGAAGCCTCACTAGAATGTTGTATGATTTGGTACCAGCTGACCCAGGTGAAGTCGAATTAGGGGACACTGCATGTAATAAACATCCCTCCTGAGCCTCTCTGGACGCCAACATTAGTGAGAAGGACAGAGGAAATTGTCCCAGTGTAAGATTTCTCCTGCAGCCCTCTGAAATATTTGAGCTTAGTCTGTCTGCAGTGAAGGCTGACAAGCTACATTTTGATAACCATTCTGGTGATTCCGAGGCACACAATCAAGAACCACACACTGAAAACTGGTGCTCGAAACTGCCTACCCCACGAGAACAGAGGAAACATCTGTCTCTATCGCCGTCACACTCAAGTGCACAACCAGAGTGTCGGTCAGTGTTTCTGAATGAATGAAGAAGATGCAAAAGCACATCAGCATCTGAGCTCCCTTTTCCAGGAGGCCTTAATCATATGAATTGGAATACTGTGCTCCTTCCCTGTGGCAGCGCTCTCAATGATTTAAAACATCGCCCGCATTCTGCCCTCGGGCATGCTGGGCTGGTCTGTGGCCATTCCACCAGGCACAGGGCTGATTCTGAGTGGCACAAGTCAATATTTTGAAAAGCATCATTCCTTCTTTCCAGAGTGGTAAATCCCTTCATGCAATGCTTTCAAATCAAAATACTTCACGCCCTGTGCTTCATTCATTTTTCTCCAGTATTTATTAAGTGTATTTAGTAGTGGCCTATCACAGGCCAGGTGCTTCAGTAAGTGTCAGGTGAATAGAATTAAACAAAGCCCCAGATAAATTTCATGTGATTCCATTTTTATGCGGCACCTAGAGCAGTGAAATTCACAGAGACAGAAAGGAGAACGGTGGTTGCCAGGGACTGGGGTGAGGGGAGAATGGGAAGTTCACGTTGAATGGAATCGGAGTTTCAGTTTGAGATGATGGGAAAGTTCTGGAGCAGGATCACGGTGAATGTGAATGTAGTAAATGTCACTGAAGTGTATATCTAAAAGGGTGGAAATGGTAAATTTTATATAGCATATATTTTATCAAAAAAAACACACAACAAAAACTGCATGGGCTTTTGAGATGATTACCTTACCATATGAGGTCAGGTTTATCATCTAAAATGAATTTTCATGGGAAAAAACACAATATTAATAATAAGTGATTTGATTCTTTGATTCTTCAAAAAAAATTAAAAAGCTCCTGTGCTTCTGGAGCTTACAGACCATGGAAGCAGACAGACAGCCACAATATCCTTTCACAAATAAGTGTGGCATCGCCACTGCAGTGAGCAAAGGGAAGACAATAGTGTCCAGAGAAGGCACTGGAGGGTGGAGGTGGTTTGACCCAGTGAGGGGAAGGCCCAGGAAAGGCTCCTCTGCAACAGAAACAAAGTTGCTGAAGGGATAAAGGATGAGAAGGTGAGACAGGGCAAAAGGCAGAAGGGCACTTCAGGCCCTGGGACCAGTGACTCAGGGCTCCTATCGAAGCTAGCCGTCATGACGAAGGCGGCACACGCAGGTTTATTAGGAAAAGACACTTCACACAGAAAACTGTCACAGATGCAGTGCGGTACATTTGATCCTGTCAACCTCCCAGGGAACTTCCATGGTGTCATGCGATGACAGAACTGATCATTCTTTTCAGACAGCTAAGCTGGACAAAATAGTTAATGCTCCTTCAAAGCAGGATGTGAGGATTTTGCTGAATTGCCAAAATTGCTTTACCCTTCCAAACAATTTTTAAATGACAACTAGGTGAGACAAGCAGGCATAAGAAAAACACTAAGAATTTGTTAGTATTCTAACTGTGTTGTTAAAAGATGCCAAAAAAAAAAAAAAAAAAACATATACCTGATGTAAATGATGAGTTGATGGGTGCTGACAAGTTGATGGGTGCAGCACACTAACATGGCACAAGTATACATATGTAACAAACCTGCACGTTATGCACATGTACCCTAGAACTTAAAGTATAATAATAATAATAATAATAACAATAAACACTAAGTAAATTTAAGGGGACAGGAATATTTATATTTTTAATGGTTTTTAAATCCATCAAGGAAACTGACATAAAAATCGTCAATTTTACAGTCCTATGTCCATACAATTGTAAATAATGGTGGCTCTATTATGTTGGATATGGAGGATAATTGTACAGTTCTGTAGCAAAATATATATCTTTGTACTGTTCATACACAAATATATTGTGTTTTTAATGAAGACCAAAAATACTATAGGCCTCTGTTAGCTCAAACTATTTTAAAAAGTAGAAAATTAACAGTATTTTTTTATATCGACAAATTTCCATTTAGAACGTACGTATTTTTACTTTTATTTTAGGCTCAGGGACACATGTGCAGATTCGTTATATAGATCAATGTGTGTTGCAGGGCTTCAGTGCACAGCTTATATCATCACCCAGGTAATAAGCAGAGTACCTAATAGGTAGTTTTCCAATCCTCACCCTCTACCCTCAAGTAGGCTCCAGTGTCTCTTGTTCCCTTCTTTGTGTCCATATGCAGAGTATACATTTTTTAAAGCATACAGAAGCATTCCTATAGATAATTTCAAGGTAAAATACTTCAAAATTCCCAGCTTCCACAAACCTTACTTTGAAAACAATCCACCATTCCTGCAAGTATGTAAAGCACTAAATTGAATAGAATCGTGTTAGCAGCATTTGTCTTATTTCTTGTCCAAGCCAAATGTCTTTCGCTAAATCCTAGATTCAAAGAGCAACTCTCATTAAACATTACAGACTGTCACATGTGGCACAGGGGAGTAAAAGGACCCTTTTAATTACCTTTCCAGTTTGCAAATTATTTTTAAATGCATTACTCGATGAAACTGGTTATGAAAAGGTCTGGTTTTTCTGTCAGTGCCCCATGATTTTGAACGGTTCATTTTATTTGCGTGGGTAATATGTCATGCACTACATTTCAAGCTGTATTTGGGAACCCATTCCATCATGCATGCATATGTAAGGTGCAGAGAAAGATCTGGAATGCAATGGAGATCACACTTCTCCCAGCCACACTGGCTATACATGAAGCCAGTTAAAACTCTGTCATACTCCTGGGTACAGTTTGGCTTATTCATTATTTTTCATTTATAAAGCAAACCTGCCTCTTGAAAAAAGTCTCAAGGTTAATTACAACTTTTCTCCTTTGACACAAACAACTCAATTGCAAATCTGATTAGATGGGTATGTCATTTGTTGTAAGATGGGACTCAGGGGAAAGACAGAGTTTGTATGCAAGTGTACCTGCGATGGGTTTGTCCTTCCAGTTCTAGTCAGAGTGACATCTCCAGGAGGGGCTCTACCCAGGTCACCCAATCACAGTAGCTCCAGACCCTTGCTGCTCCTCAGTCAGATAGTTTCTTATCTGTTTGTTACCTAAAGCACTGAAACACAGAAGGGTACTGTATTCTTTTGCTGAAGCTGCCATGACAAAGCTCTAGATAAACTGGGGGACTTAAACAATAGAAATGCATTCATTGCCTTTCAGTGCTGGAGGCTCAAAGTCTAAGATTAAGATATTGGCAGGGTTGGTTTCTTTTGAGCGTGGTGGGGGAAGGATCCGTCTCCTGCCTCTCTCATAGATTCTAGTGGTTTGCTGGCAATTTGTGGTGTTCCTTGGCTTTAAAGAATCACCCCGGTGGGGCGTAGTGGCTCATGCCTGTAATACCAGCACTTTGGGAGGCTGAGGCAGGAGGATCACTTGAGTTCAAGTCCAGCCTGGGCAACATAGGAAGGCCTTATCCCTGAAAAAAAAATAGCCAGGCATGGTGGCATGCACCTGTACACTCAGTTACTCGGGATGCTGAGGCAGGAGGATCAATTCAGCCTAGGAGATCAAGGTCGCAGTTAGCAGTGATTGTGCCACCGCACTCCAGCCTGGGTGACAGAGAGAGACCCCATACCTGTATGTGTGTCTCTTCATCTGAATTTTCCCAGATAAGGACAGCAGTCATATTGGATTACAGGCCCGCTGTACTCCAGCAGGACTGCATCTTAGCCTAATCAATTACATTTTCAAAGGTGCTATCTCAAGGCAGTAAAGGGGATTTTATAAAATATTTCTTATGAAAAGAGAGAATTTATTCTCATAGTGCTGACCACTAACAGGTGTCTCTGATCGTCCAAGGAAGAAATGCAGAAGATCTAAGCTAAAGCTTTGGCAACAGAGGAATGTGACCAAATAAGGTCACATTCTGAAGTACTAGAGGCTAAGACTTCAACATACGAGTTTGGGGGAGGGAACGCAATTCAACTTATACCAGATACCATATATTTTCTATGGATACACAAACTGTAGGTGAATATATAAAAGCTCTGGAATGAGATATACTCAATTGTTGACATTGCTTGGCACTTAGAATGAGTGTGCATTAGACTAGGGTGGGGGTGGAAGTCAAAGGGAATTTAACTGCACCTGTAAAAATCTTCATTTTTTACAAGGAGGAGACAATCGTGCATTGCTTGTGTAAGTAAAACTTTATATAAGTAAATTGAGGTTTTGTCATGGTTCCCAATAGAAACACTACCCATTGCCAAGATACGTTTTCTAAACTTGTGGGAGGGTTTGTTGGTAGAGGCAACGCTTTGGAGCACGGCTGTCAGTGAATGGGTGGTAAATGGGGTGTTAGATGTCCTGAAAATGCAGGGACACTTGCCCACATGGGAGAATCATTCTGTGTCCTGCTACACATTTACATATAAAAACAAATGTGCTGGGTTGGCATGATTTTAATATATATTGGATTTTTTCAGGAATGCAACCTTTGCACCTATAAATTATGAGAAAATTGTACTTTATTTGGGTCAGCAATTTCCTGTGAGTTTTCACCTTGCTGGAAAATTGCATCACCAACAGCAGCATCCCTCTGCGTATTTGAGCCACCCATAGAACATGCTAATGGCCTTTGGTGGGTTGCATTTACAGCTCTCACATTTCTGACAATTTTCCACAGAGGTGCAGCGACCAATCACTTAATTCTGTCATGCTGAGTCTTCATGTCCTGAAACATGTATTATTATATTATAAACTTCTTTTCTAATTGTATTTTTCTTTTACATCAAAGTTGGGGCTCTAGATGAATTTTTAAAATACATGTGCAAGTAGATTACATCCCTTACAAATTTCATTTCAGGGCAGTAAAGGGGATTGTATAAAATATTTCTTATGAAAAGGGAGAATTTATTCTCATAGTGCTGACCACTAACAGGTGCCTCTGATCGTGCAAGGAAGAAGTGCAGAAGATCTAAGCTAAAGCTTTGGCAACAGAGGAAAGAAAATGTATTCAAGAGATACTTTAGACGTAAAAATCAAAAGGTTGTGATTAAGAAGGGATTGTCGAAATACCCCGGAGATTTTTAACTTGTGCGACGAGGAGGACCATGGACCCTTTAACTGGAAGATGCAAATATGAGGAAGATGATGCCAGAGTCAGCAAGGGACTGCTCAGTCAGGCATCTGTGGGGCAAGAGGGCAGTGTCCACAAGATAGTAAATGACAGATACATGGGTTTAGTGATCAAGAGATCTCGGGTCGAATGGAACTGCCAATCACTGTGGGAGCCTAGGAAATGGGGAGTGTGTAGAAGAAGATGGGGAAAGCCAAGAACAAAACCTGAGGAACACTCCAAAGGGCACACATCAGTGAGGAAGAGCACGGAGCAGACCTCTCAGTTTTCCATTTTCTCTCCCTGTGGGGTTGGAAGCATCTCAAAATAAAAAGCAAAAAACAAATAAACAACAACATCCAAATGTTGTGACTTCAATTGCCTTGGTATTCCCCACATTGCCCAGCAGGACCCTGGGTTCCCTGTCAGCCTCTAACAACACTGGTCAGCTGGTATCCCACAGCCCTTTTCCTTTCTGGAACCTTCAGGAAGGGGAAAGAACGTTCCTGCTGTCATTGCGCTTTGCCAAGCAGAGGTGTCTCCTAGTCTGTGGGAAGATTTCTCCTGAAACTCAGGGAGTGTTCAAGGCTCAGAGTTCACTCGCAGGCAGAGAGGAGATCATCTTCACCTGACCAGAGTTAGGGCTGTGCTAAGCAATGGCTATCACACTCAGAAAATGCATTTGCAAAGTAGAGAATGGGTGACGTGTCACTTGTGAGATAGACCATCTTCCTCTGTATTGGATAAACCATAGCTAAATTTAACAGCAGAGGAACTGTCATTTCCAAAGACCTCATTCAGCCTGACAAACGCCACGCACATTCTCCCAAAGCCCAGACTCTGCACCCCAGGGACCCTCCCTCTTCTGAGTGTGACGTCACAACCTCAGGGACACTCCCTCTGGCTTCCTCCCACATCCCACTGCCTGACAGAACGTACAACATGGAATAGATCTGTCACCAAGGGCACATACCTGTGGTCACATAAACACATAAACACATTAACTAGCAGCCACGTTCTCAGGCGCTGGCTCTGAGGGGCAGCCACCAGGCAGCCAGGGCAGACACCACTGAAAATCCACTGTGGCACTGCCTCCACTGTCCAATCCGCAGGAAAGAGGTTCCAGATGTGTCCTCTGCTGAACCGGTAGCAAAGTCAGACTGTCATAATCGGATCCCAAGCACAGGTTCCCCGCCTTCACAATCTCTCTGGACATTATAAGGCAGCTCTGCATGGCTATGTACAGTTTCAACACAAAGCTGACAATTTATTTTGAGTTTACAGGTCCTGTTTTTGTTTTGTTGCTTGGAAATAATGTTGCCTGTGTGTGTGTCTGTGTGTGTGTCTCAAAAAAAAGAAGAAGAAAGAAAGAAAGAAGAAAGAGAGAAAGAAGGAAGGAAGGAAGGAAGGAAGGAAGAAAGGAAGGAAGGAAGGAAGGAGGGAGAAAAGAAAAGAAAAGAAAGAAAAGAAAGAAATGTGAGAACAGGGCACATTACTCAATATTGTTTTAGATTTATATTAATAAATATTCAACTGGAATAGCTTTAATTCTAAATTTCTATGCTTTATGGGTTTTTAACCTTTGAAATAGCTATACTTTGATAGCTTTATCTCTCCTTTGTTCATTGGGATAATGGTTTAAAAATCTCACTTGAAATTAGAATTTAAATGGTAAAATATCATGACAACCTGAGAAAGGGAAACAAATAATGTCTGGAAATCTCTGTAAATATGCAGCTTTAGCTGGGAGTTCTGAACCTAAACATCTCTGTTCAGAATTGATCATTCTCCAGAATTAATGCAAGGTAAGCCGAAACCTTTAAATCAGACCCTCCACCAAGCAGCAGTTGAGGAGCCCCTAGATCCTGAGAGAGGCTACACTGGTCATTTACAATCTATTCAGAGCCACCGTGTACCTGAGAATATAAGAAGAGTCGTTGTCGGCTGAGTGATCTTGAGGATACTTAATCCCTCAGGTCCTCAGTTACTTCCTTTGTAAAGTGAAAGATTAGACCAGTCCCTTGCAGCTCAGATTTTCAGTTTAATTTTTAAAAACCTAAGCCAGATTAAAATTCATCACTCAGTTTGTAGGCTTTGAGGTCTCTACACTAGCTTATAATCCTAAAGACATTGACACCTTCTGTAGGATGAGACCATTTGCCCTGTGCCACCAGGCTTGTAAAACCTACCCCAGTGCCTCAAAGGGGATACCTCAAAAGAAAAAGATCCTTACATTCTGGGAGAGTGAGATGCACCAACTAAAACAGGGAGTATGAGCTGTTCCAGACGTTTCCACTCACCTTCTGCCTCCCAGTGCTGTCTGCCAAGAATTCCCCATAATTCAACTAAAAAGGGCATTGTCTTAGTCCAATTTGCATTGCTATATAGGAATATCTGAGACTGGGTAATTTATAAAGAAAAGAGACTTATTTGGATCACAGTTCTGCAGGCCGTACAAGAAGCATGGCACCAGCATCTACTTCTGATGAAGCCTCAGGAAGCTTACAGTCATGGTGGAAGATGAAAAGGCAGCAGGCTTACGTGGCAAATGAGGGATAAGAGAGAGAGAGAGAATGAGGTGCCAGGCTCCTTCAAACAACCAGTTCTCACATGAACTAATAGAGCGAGAACTTACTCCTTACCACGAGGATAGCACCAAGATATTCATTAGCGATCTACCCCCATGATCCAAACACCTCCTGCTAGACCCACCTCCAATGGTAGAGGTCATATTTCAACATGAGATTTGGACGGAGCAAAACATCCAAACCATATCAAGCATCAATGTTCCCTTTGGTCAAAGAAGAGAGATTTGCTCACAGTTGTCAATTGTATATTTTACGCTAGACATAAAGTTTCTCCCTAAAGACTGAACTTAAATTTAAGTTTGCTTGGTCCACCAGTAGATTTTCCTATGTGATAGCTTCCTTTAAGCTTAAAGAAGAATTTCATCATTGCATTAAACATTGTGATCCAATTAATCTAAGCGGTGAACATAAAATCATACTAAAAATTTACCCATTAGTCAAACACATGATAATTTCTTTTTAAAAACAATTGCTTTAATTACACAGTTAACTATGAGCTCATTTCTGATTATAAGAAATTGAAGTAATGTAGATACAAGTCAAATCACTCTAAAAATATTCCCTCTGGCCCTGTTCTTTTACTAGGTATAATACCTGTAATGAATTTAGTGTGTATCCACTCAACCCTTTTTCTATGCATGATGAAAATACATAAATAAAAACTTTTGTGTCAGCTCTGTATTTTTACATAAATAGAATAATCATTTACTTTGTGAATATTTTTAATTAGCAAGAAGTCTTTAGCTATTTCCTTCAGTGTAGATATAGATTTCTTGCATTAAAATATTGTTGCGTAATATTCCATAATACAGATTGTGAAAGTTTTAATTATTGCCCTACTAGTGGAAATTCAGGGATTTTTGAAAAAAAATTATTCTATAAAATACCACAGGGAGCAGTTTTATACATGCCTTCTTGCACACATGTGGCTGTGTTTCTTTTGGGTAGACACCAAGAAGTGAGATTGTTGGCTCGAAAGATATGTGCAATTTTTAAAGGTTTGGCAAAATGCCCTGCAAAAAAGGCAAGACAGAGTTAAATCCCGACCAGAAATTTAATTTAGAGAAGAGAGTTACTTTTCTTCTATGCCCTTATCAATATGTAATATTATTTAATTTTGGAGTATTTCCCAATCTAAGAGATGAAAAATCAAAGCTCATCTTAATTTGCATTTCCTTGATTACTAGTGAAGTTGTACATTTTTAAATATATTTATTTGTTATTTCCAGTTCATCTTATGTGCATTATCTATTCATATCTTTTTCCTGATAGACTTTTTCTTATCAAACTATAGACATTCTTCATATGTTGTTATATTCATCCTTTTTCTACTACATATGTTGAAACTCCTTTCTCCCAGTTTGATGACAGTTATTTGACTTTTTCTATGGGATCTAAAGAAGATTTTTCTTCTTGTCTTTAAATTTTCTGTATGTGAAGTTCCAGATGTGTGGATACATTTGCATAAATCTTAGCTTATAGGTCCACTGGCGCTCCCTTATCTGTAGTTTCCCGTTCCAAGGTTTCACTTACTCTTGGTCAACCACGATCCAAAAAACGAAAATAGTTTCAGAGAGAGAGAGAGACCACATTCACATAACTTTTATTACAGTCTCTTGTTCTATTTTATTATTAGTTATTGTTGCTAATCTTTTACTGTGCCTAAATGATAAACTTTTTCCTAGGTGTGTATGTATAGGAAAAAACAGAGTACTGTATTTATAAGGTTCCATTCCATTGGAGGTTTCAGGGATCCATTGGGGGTCTTGGAAGGTATCTCTCACAAATAAGAAGGAACTATTTTACTTTGTGAAGTTCAGCCTTTTTTAGTTTGTCCTTTCTTTCATTTGTCTCAGTTCTTTCTCTTTTGCTGAGCTTGGCTCACATTCGTCTCCTGCCCTCCCTACCTCCACTCCAGCTATATGGAAAGTAAAAGGAAAACCATAGAAAGACTGAAAAAGTAAAAATGGAAAAACAAATACCAGGTAAATACTACCAACTCAAAGAAAGTTGTTACACATATGTTACCATCAGAAAACATCAAATTTAAATGTAAAGTATTATTAGGAATAATGAAGGTCACCACACAATGATAACTGATTCAATTCACCAAAAAGGCATTCTAAACTTTATGCACCCACTAACGAAGCCTTAAAATACACAGAGCAAACTCTTACCAGACTTATGGTTTGAATCTGTGTCTCACACCAACCCTCATGTTGAATAGTAGTCCCCAGTGTTGAAGGTGGCGCCTGGTGGGAGGCTGAGTTCTCACAAGTAGGTTAACAGTATCCCCTTGGTGCTATTCTCATGAAAGTGAATGCATGAATTCTCATGAGATCTGGTTGTTTAAAAGTGTGTAGCACCTCCCCTCTCTCTTGCTCCTGCCCCTGCCCTGTAAGATGCCTGCTTCCACCTTGCCTTCCCTCCATGAGTAAAAGCTCCCTGAGGCCTCCCCAGAAGCAGATGCTACCATGCTTCCTGTACAGCCTGTGAATTGTGAACCAATTAAAGATCTTTTCTTTATAAATTATCCAGTCTCAGGTATTTCTTTATAGCAAATGTGAGAACAAACTAATACAACAGATTAAAAAGAAAAACTGCTTACTCAGAATTGTCTTTTCTGCTGTTTTCCTCACTACCAAGTTGATTTTCATAACACTGATGAAATAGAGTGAGAATGAGGTTTAAGATACGTGAGAAGAAGAACAGGCACCTTAAAATACATTTTACTAATAAGATAAATTATATTCGTTTTTCTTGAAAAACAATGTCAACCAAGAGGATCGAAAAAGATCATTTTGTCTATGAAGGAATAAGAGAAATAAAAGTAGATTTAAAGGGAAGATGCTTGAAAGAAGTGAGAAACCAAACTTTCAAGGAAAATTCCTGAAGATTTTTTTTGCTGGGTTTGGCAGTTTGTGTGTGTTTTGCATTTTAATTACAAAGTAAAGTGTTTTCAACACTTGGTTAGGGAATCATTCATAATTGGGACCTTCCTGACCACAGTCAGCAAACCTTCATTCACCTACAGGAGGTCTGGCAAATCAGAACAGGGCCCATCTGCCAGGGCGCTGTGGTCCTCGTCAAATACAGCAGCCTCACTATTGGCACAGTGGCACACTTTTGCTTAAGAGGTGGCCTCAGCTACCAGAGGCTGAGACTAAAATATCTCTCAGGCTGGTGAGAAAGTGGGTAAATTCATAGCACAGACACCGGCCTGTGTGGAAGCTGTTCACTTGGAGCAAGTCTGCATGAGGCTTGTGGAAAGAAGAGAAGTTTATGTGATCCCACATCACAAGCAGAAAAACTGCTGTGGAACATTCAGCTAGTGGCTCTCGTACTTTTCCCACTCTGAAATGTGGGGGCAAAAGTATATATGCCTCTAAAGATTACTCTGCACAAAGATTTATCCAAAAGAGAACAGAATACATGTATTTAAAATAAAAAGAACCAAGAGCTTGTTTGCAAATGCTTTTACCAATAAGTGTTAGTCATGTACAAAATATAATACTTTTATATTTTTCAAAATAAAATACTTTTACCATTAACACCTCTATCCCACAAAATGTGGGTTCTAATAATTCCTTATTATATTGTTTCTCACTCTACTGTTATCGATGACTAAAGTTTCACAAACCAGAAATATAGAAAAAGAAAACCCAGTAAAACTGGAGAAAGGAGAGGAATATGTAAGTACGTGAAGATCACCAGGCTGCAAGTTGGAGACTTTCATCCTCAAGAGCTTTTAGGTGACACATAACGCATCTTTAGAAGGCCATGGTCACATAAATTGTTAGGCATCATCATACAGATCTTTAGTAAGGATCACCTTTCCAGAACCTTCTGGAGAGCTTCTAATCTTCTTTAATGCTTTGAGTTCACTTGCTGATTCTCATTAAGACATCTCAGGATCTTTGCTGGTGAGAGTTTCAGCATATAATATCGTGAAGAACCAAGAAACAGACTTTGAAAAGAAAAACCTGCACTCTGGAAAACCATTATTTGGTATAAGGAAGAGTGTGGTGAAATGAGGGCCAGGCCACTTGGCTGTTAACCCCAGCCGCCTCCAGGGCTGGGACTTCTGGTACTTCCTGGGCCTTGGTGGGTCTCTGCTGCACTCTCAGAATAATGAGGTTTCTGTTCCAAATTTGAAACACTATGAGTCTCATCAACCTCATCCTTGCCTCCTGCCATCTTCTCTTGAAGGTTGGGGTCAATGACTTCAGAGAAGATGGTCCTTGTCTCTAGGCAAAGGCAATTTAAATATTCCCAAACTTAGGTTGCCCTCGCTGCTATGTACTTCCGGTTTTTGAATCCAGCTCTGGAAATCACTTCTTTGTTTTGTTCCTGAGACTTAGCTTCTCCCTCGAGCCTTGTTCTGGAAACTGAATCCCTACCTCCTTCTAAGCTGAATTGCATTTCCCTCAACATGCCCCCATAACGTTCTGTGCTTATCCTCATCACGGGGCTCATAAACAAACACATGCATAAATAAAGGGAAATTTTTTAAAAAATAAAATAAAATAAAGGGAAATTTTAATGACGTATTGCAAATGATGTAGTTAATGCACAAATAATAAACACTAGGAACCCCACAGAGATATTGTGATGATGTGCTTTACAGGGCTTATTTCAAAAATGGTCAGTTTGTTACAAAATAGGTATAGAGTTAAAGAAAAGAACATGCTGTAACAAATGGGCTAAGGAAAAGAACATGGTGTAACAAAAGGGCCCCATCAAAGGATGGAGCAGGCCATGATGTGGCCACTCAGAAATGATTAAAAGAGAGAAATGTTCCTGATTCTGATGGATCCATCCCTGACTTCTTAAAATTCTTGAGCATTCTGTATTTGTTGTTTCTTCCCTGTTCCCTATGGCACTTCCTATATCCCTGTATTTGCATACATTACAATGGTTTGTTGGGAAAAGGTAAATATATACTCAAATATATACACAATTAATTAAACAAAAATGCCTGCAATGTGATTTCACAAATCATAGAAGGTATCTGAAGTCAGGGTTACTCACATTTCTAAACCCTGGAATCAAGCTTTTTGAGAAAACATTACTAGAAAAGAGACTACAACTGGTAGAGAATACATGGTGTGAAGCACACCAGAGGGCAGAAAACATGGGAACATTTGGATGAAAGTATCTATTTTCCCCCTCTGTTTTGTCATGTCTCGTGATTTATTTATGATGTTTGGCTTAAGCAAGAGCTCTTGATGACAAAAACCGTGATTTCTCTCTTAGACCAGTGTGTATGAATATTTTTTTCATTATCTCCCTCTAAAAGCATTATTAGACATATTTTCTCTAATCATCCCCCAGTGAAATTATAATACCACAGATAGGCTGCATATCAGTTTCTGTACTAGATGTAAATATTTATACATAAAACAACAGTATTTTTTCACTCCCACTGGGGAACTAATTATTGCCTCCTTGCAGATGACACTGCTCCTGATACAGTTTGAATATTTGTCCCTGCCCAAATCTCGTATTGAAAGGTAATCCCTAGTGTTGACCTTGGGGCCTGATGGGAGGTGTTTGGATCATGGGGGCGGATCCCTCATGAATGTCTTGGGCCACCCCCTTGGTGATAAGTGAGCTCTTGCTCTGAGTTCACACAAGATCTGGTCATTTAAGGGTGTGGCACCCTCCTCACTCTCTCACTCACTCTTACTTTCCATGTGATGTGACTGTTCCCTCTTCACCTTCCGCCATGATTGTAAGCTTCCTGAGGACTCCCTAGAAGCTGAGCAGATGCCAGCAGCATGCTTCCTGTACAACCTGCAGAACTGTGAGCCAATTAAACCTCTCTCCTGTATAAATTACCCACTCTCAGGTATTTCTTTATGGCAATGCAAGAACAGACTAATACAGCCTCTTGAGAATGCATGTTTTATATCATGGAAAACAAAATGCCATATAAGCTGCTGAAGCATGAGCGATCATAGACACCAATGGGACCCACCCTTAATGGACAGTTACAGACCAGAAAAAAAATATGGGAAGACAGAGGCCTGGCTTCTTGTATGTTCCCCTACTATATGTATTTATTAAGGTTAAAATAAAGTAAATCACAAAATCTGAAGCATATCAGTCAAAGAAAATATCAAGTCAACAAAAAAAGTACAACAGAAAGAAAATAGAATTGATAATAGAGGATAGTCTCCTGAAAATTCTTGGAATCTTTTCTTGAGAGGGAGAAGATGGGGATAGGAAATGTAAAAGGAAAAATAGAGAAGTTGGAAAATGAAGTAAACATAATGCCTTTGAAAGTTTTATTTACACCAGGATTTTCAGAAGTGGACTTTTATATATGGAAGTTGTTCCTTGCTTCCAGTCAAAGAAGATCCAGCCCCAGCGATGGAGTCCATTCTGTGACCTGGGATCTGTGGGAACGGCATGGAGAGAAAGGAGCACTCCACAAGGAAGGAGCTGAGATAAAACGAGGAGCAGGAACCGTGCGTGCCCTCAACACAGCTGACTTAAAAGTGGCACTGTCTTTGTATGTTTCATCTTTTAGAATACAGACGACCAGAAGACAACAACGGCTCAAGGAAAAGTTAAATTTTACTTGATCCTATTCAATAATAGCATAAGACCAATAAAATTTATGAAACAGAAATGTATACGTATGTATACATATCTATACACATTTTTTTGTTAGATGGAGTCTCGCTCTTGTCGCCCAGGCTAGAGTGCAAAGGCACGATCTTGGCTCACTACAACCCCTACCTCCTAGTTCAAACAATTCGCCTGCCTTACCCTCCCGAGTAGCTTGGATTACAGGCATGCTCCACCATCCCCGGCTAATTTTTTTTTTTTTTTTTTTTTTTTTTTTTTTTTGTATTTTTTATTAGAGATGGGGTTTCTCCACGTTGGTCAGGCTGGTCTGGAACTCCCGACCTCAGGTGATCCTCCCGCCTCAGCCTCCCAAAGTTCTGGGATTACAGGCGTGTGCCACTGCGCCCAGCCTATACACGAGTCGACAATCTAAAGCCCAGGAGAAATTCAAGGTAGAATTATTGACAATGGTCCTGGGATTGGACACTGTCTTCTACTAGTTCCTGCTTCTACTTAATGACCTTTCCTTTTTCATCACTTTGCTGGCCTACATAGCTCTACCCTCTGCCCCCTAAATGAGGCAGGTGGCAAGGCCAATTTCTGTCTTCCTTTTGGCTCTGTGCACTCTTGCTTGGCAAGCCCCAGAGTTCTTGGTTCTTCAGCTATCTTCTCTAGACAGACTTCTCCCTAAACCATCCTTCTGGCCTGACATGTCTCCTGATCTCCAAACTTAATTTCCAAATGCCTGCTGGATATGTTTAGATGGATTTCCTTTCTACACCTTCAAACCAAGATAAACAAAACAAAGCTCACCATCATAAAACCTTCTAGGTTCCTTATTCCTGTTACATAAACTCACAAAAGTTTATGACATGCATGCCTCTCTGTTGTCACCCATGTGCCCAGTTAGTGAACGTGCTGTTCCATTCTGCCTCTGATGTCACTCACAGCTGTTTTCGTCACTGTCCTTCAGCTCTGAACCTCTCATCTGGACTATGGTATGGCAATCGCATTATCATTGGTTTTCTCCAATCCCTCTCTCTTGGAATCATTCTATGTGCATTTTTTCAGAATAATCCTCTTAAGACTTACATTTTATCAGGCCACCCAACGAAAAAATTTAAATAGTTTTCAGTTTGTAATCATTCTGAGTCAACATTGTAGTTCCCTTTACTCTTCTTCCAAACTATCACCCCACTACGTTTCTACAATCCCTTATAATCTTTCCCAGAGTGAATAATAATCACTCTCTTTCATACACACACTGACGTGTCATCAATCCTATCAATCCTCCAATGCAGGATGAGTTTCAATTTTATCAACTTCAGAGAAATTTGAGGAAGTTATTTTCACTGAATCTCCAGGGTGACTGATTTTGCTTCAGCTAGCCATAACAGCTGCATTCCGATGGAAAGCTGGATCCTGTTTGAGGTGGACTCAGGGTAGAAATGCTGTGTTTGTATTGATAGTTTGTCCGGGTGTTTCCCCAAGAGAGCAGGTGGGGGGATCAGGGAATGTGCACGTGGAAGCACATGTAGAAACATCTGCTCGTAGATGCCATCTGTTTACTCGGTGTGCCTGCAAGTTTACGCTTCCCAAGCCTTAAGTACTTGTGCAGTGACTGCTGTTTCACGTGCTGTTTCTTGTCACCACGAAGTAACAACAGCAACAAACGACATTGATGGTAATGATAGTGGTGATGCTGCTTTGATAATGGTGAAGGCCCAGCACATCTGCATAATCCTCTACAATTCATAAATACAAGGAATGACGGGCAGAGAGAAAAAATTAAATATGGGCAAAAGGAGGGCAGGAACACTCTAAAATTAAAAATGGTAAAACTAGGCTGGGTGTGGTGGTTCACAACTGTAATCCAGCTACTCAGGAAGGGGGACTGAGGCAGGAGAAATGCTTGAACCGGGGAGGTGGAGGTTGCAGTGAGCCAAGATCGCACCACTGCACTCCAGCTTGGGCGATAAAGCGAGATTCCATCTCAAAATAAATAAATAAAAATAAAATTTAAAAACACAAAACTGACGGGAAGAAGATCCTAATCCCCATTGCAAGATTGGGGCCAGGAGCTACACCCCACTACTCTAGGACCTAATTCCAAGTTAATGATGAGGCACAAGAGGGAATCTAGGTGCAGTCCACATCCATTTCTGTGGGAGAGTCTAGATTCTGTGGTAGAAGTTCTAAGATGTCAAGTTTCTAGTCTCAATTGCAGGCCTTTTAAAACATTATTTCTCCATCCCTGCGATGCCTTCAGGGAATAGGATAGTTTGCCTACCCCTAAAATCCCTTAGCTCACTCAGTCCCTTGCAGCAATGAACTCCAGCTTTGCATGAGTGTGTGTGTGTGTGTCTGTGTGTGTTATTTTGCTGGACTGTTTCTTTAGGGAAGGAAGCCAGGTTTTCAAGTTGATGACAGAACAATTCAATGCAGTGTCTTGCAGTCTCTCGGGGCACTAGTCATGGAGTAGACCAGAGGACGCCAGGGGTACCCCGGCATCTGCTTGTCAGCTTCACCTGTGTGAATTTTATCAAGTCAGAGATCATGATCAGGTCCCAGTGGTTGGGACTGGAGTTGTACTGAACATAGATGCCTTTATTATTCTCACTGACTTGCAACTTCACGTGTTTGTCTACTACAGCTTCTGATCTGCAGCCCAGAAACCTGATCTCATGAGATACTGACTAATACCTTTCCATCCCTGAAAATCACACAATTCCTTGAACACTGAGGAAAATGCTGTAGAGTGCTTTTTACCGAATCTTTTTTTATCCTAAATCAGGGTGTCCCAAGTAAACAAATAAACAAAAACAAGATTTGGTAAAATAGCTTTTATTACAGCATCTGAAAACCTGGAACATCTAGACAAGAGAACTGTCTGCACAATTTTAGAAATAGCTCATGTTGAAAATCACACCAGCATGACTCCAGTATGATTGCATGTGACACATGATGTTAGCATCATAGGCTTGACTGCAAATTGACCACTGGGTGATGCCTTGACAGCCTAAGCAACTTAGTTAGAAGGTGTGATGTGGATAAAGCAATCAAACAGCCACAGAACGGACTCTGCAAAGAGCTGGGCATGACGTGAAAACCTCATCACTTTCATAGACCACATGTATGACTGAGTCAGAGACACGAGAATTCGAAAGAGAGTTCCAAAAAAGTAAGAAAAGGCAAGCACAAGTGGATAACGCCGCAGGCTCCCCTTCAGAGTACCCTTGAATCAACCTCACTTTCCGTTCTGCGGAAACTGTAGCAACAAATGCTTGCAGGAGATTTTTGTTCTACCTCTACCTGCAGCTTAACGAGGAGCTCCTAAAGAGTACACATTACACAGACATATGTAGAAAGATGTCTTGTAATTCTCTACAAAAGAATTACAATTCTTTGGTTTTTTGTTTTTTTTTCTTTTTGAGATGGAGTCTCACTCTGTCACCCAGGCTGGAGTGCAGTGGCAGGATCTCAGCTCGCTGCAACCTCCACATCCCAGGTTCAAGCGATTCGCCTGCCTCAACCTCCTGAGTAGCTGGGACTACAGGCGCGTGCCACCACACCCAGCTAATTTTTTATTTTTAGCAGAGATGAGATTTCACCATGTTGGCCAGGCTGGTCTCAAACTCCCGGCCTCAGGCGATCCACCTGCCTCAGCCTCCCAAAGTGCTGGGATTACAGGTGTGAACCACCGCGCCTGACCTTTGGTAAGTTTTAAGGAAAAGAGTGTGCATTGCAAATTCATTTTCAAACTATCTGAACTGATAAGAAAAATTAACCCACTCAGCTTTTTAACTGAAAGTATTTTTTCCATTTTCTGATAAACTTGATGCTTTAAATTACTAAAAAAAAAACACACTTTATATCTGCAGTATACATTTATATTAAATACAGTATTTTCTGAGACTGATACTCTCTTGAAACCAAGGCATTCCCTTACATCTCACATTTGGTACCAGAAGACATTATTACAAAACATGTGTCTTTTGAGTCACTCTGCTGTTCTTGGAGTAAACATATTCAGAGACTTAGATACCTGGGTCAGGTCCCAGATATTGCATTATTTTTTATTGTAGAAACATTAATTCCTCCACTCTGCTGCTTGTCGGAATAACGTTGCTAATGTGTTTGTGCCCACAAACTCCCACATTTGAAAAAGAACTTGTAATTCTAAGAAATGTAGATCCCAGCCAGGCGCAGTGGCTCATGCCTGTAATCCCAGCACTTTGGGAGGCAGATGCAGGTGAATCATTTGAGGTCAGGAGTTCGAGACCAGCTTGGCCAACATGATGAGACCTGGTGTCTACTAAAAATACAAAAATTAGCCAAGAGTGGTGGCCAGCGCCTGTAATCCCAGCTACTTGGAAGACTGAGGCAGGAGAATCGCTTGAATCCAGGAGGCTGAGGTTGCACTGAGCTGAGACCATGCTACTGCACTCCAGCCTGGGCAACAGAGTCAGACTCCGTCTCAAAAAAATAAATAAATAAAAGAAAGAAAGAAATGTAGATACCAGAAAACAAGAGACTCCCTGAGGGTTGTGTATCCTCTTCTACACTACATGGGTCTCCATCATTGCCTCTCTCCAGGTCTTTGCTGCATCATTCAGAAATTAGGGCAGTGACAACCTCCCAGATTGTGGCAGGTATAACAGACACTCAACCAACTTTTTGTTTTATTAATTTTTTTATATAATATACTTTCTGGACAAGGAAAATTCTCAGGCTGGGCACTTGTCAATGCAGATTCAGCTGTGAGAGACTTGTCACTATGTATTAGTGGCTTCCCTTCTTCATTCCTGGAAGTAAATGTAAGGTATTTGCTTATTTTCTGTGTAACTTCTTATGCCAAGGGAAAAGTCCCAGAAAAAATAAGCATGATGGACCTCGAAAACATTCTGCTAAGTGAAAGAGGCCAGAGGAGAAAAACCACATATTGCAAGATCCCGCTTGTATAAAACGTCTGGAACAAGCAGATTATGTATAAAGACAGAAAGTGTATTTGCCTGGATCTGGGGAGGGAACAGGGATTTACTGCAAGTGGGCCCAAGGGATTCCTCTGGGGTGATGGAAACATTTTAAAACTGGATTGTGGTGGTGGTTGAACAACTCTATAAATTTAGTAAAAAGTAGTTGAATTATACACTTAAAACAGATGAATTTTACAGTATGTAAAAAATAGAATAGGTATCTAACAACGTAATTATCACCTTCTAACATATGGAATATACTATGTTCAAAAGAAAGCAATAAGTCACCCTGTAATTGCACACCTGCACACAAAGAAAATTCAAAGAATTTGCTTCATTTTATATTTCAGTAAAAGCTCATGTCATGCTTCAACTATATAATAATTTCTCCTTCAGCCTACAGTGTACTCAATTATATTTTTAATCTATGATTACAATCTAAGCCTGCATTCTAAAGTTTATTGGGATTCCTAGGGAAATTCCAAGCAAATTTATTGGAATTACCCATTTTAAGCATTACCCAAGAATTACATGCTTTTAATATTTTTATGCCATCATTCACGTTTTATCCTGATATAATTTCAAACTTATTGAAAGGTTTCAAGAATAGTTCAAAGAATTCCATATACCATAGCCAGAATTGCCAGTTGCTACACTTGCCACATATTCTTTGCCATTCTTTCTCTACAGATATTCTTAAATCTTTTTTATTTTGCACATACAAACAGATTGCATGTGCACGAGAAAAATAACACAATTCAGATACATGTAATAGCCCCCACACTCTTACTCCCTAGAGAAAGTCATTATGAAAAATTTCTGGAATATTCTTCATAGTTTTTGAGGGAAGCAAATGAAATAATCTGTTTAAAGTGCTTTGCAGATTGTAGGGTACATGTAATATGAGTTACTACCAAAGTCAATACAGTCAATTCTAGTTTCCTCTTGCAGCTGAATCAGCAATGACCTGGCACACTGTATCCCATTTCGTGTATGGAGTGACCTCTTGGAAGACAATGTGGAACTCGGGGTGGCCAACAGATGAATTAACTGATTATTGGACTGAATGAAATTGCTAAACTGAAAGTCCTAGCAAAAACAGAAGAAATGACTAACAAAGCAATGATCACACGCTCCTAGTATACACATCATATGACATTCAGAGAAAGACAGAGCCACTTGTACTTCACAGATCCATACAAGGGAAATGGAACAACATTGCTCAGTGTGCTCTGTAATTATTTTTCCTGGCCATCCATTTCTAAGGCTTTGGCCTCCCATCAATGATCATTGTGTACTTGGAATCACAACAGACATCATGGCTGATGCCAGCGCTAATCTGAGTCAGTTCATAGAAAGGACCCTGACCGTAGCCCTGCTGACAGTGGAAAGAGAGAAGTGAAAAATAACAGTGAATGAAAACGAGCTACATTAACAAAGGACATGTTAAAACAACAGCCACCTGAAGAAGTGCCCCCACTTCCATGTTTACAGTGTGCTTCCCTCATGCAGCCACCCAGCTTAAAGTTTCTCACAGCGAACTCCCCTAGCTTTATGGAACCTCACAGATCCTGTGCAGACACTCGGTAGGTGTGTAGACTACAATGCAGTGGCTATAAACACAAACAGATTCTTTACTTCCTGGGAAGTGGCTTGCGACAACTCTTACCAAAGGACAGAGGCTTCCAAAGTCTTAGGGAAACCTTGTTCACAGAAGGAGTAGGGTCATTTAAGTGAGTAAATGTGTGTACACCTTTGTGTACACCCCGTGCATTTGCAGGTGTGTGATTCAATGAGTGTCTAAACCATGGCTATCGGGGAAATTATTTACACCATCTCATCATTGGCCTGAGTCCCCGAGTCATGCCCAGCAGGCATCCGAATGGTTGAAGGAACTGAGCAGACAACATCCTAGGCCAGATCAACATTTGGTACAGTCAAGGAAAGATAATAGATAATCTGATATTCCTAGACACAACCAGACTCAAAAACAAACCTCCTCTCGAGTCTGCTTCAGTCCTTGTTTCAGTGTATTAAAGAAGCTGCCTGCTGACCATGGCAGTACCTCAGCGCTAACTCGGCCATGCAGGCTGAACCAGCACTGGGCCTAGGTCATCCTCTCACCTGACCTCTGTGGTTACACCAGAGCAGCATTTTATGTCCATTGGGTCTTTGTTGAGTTTGAGAATGGTTTCCAATAAGTGCATTCAAACAGTTGTCCTATTATTTCCCCCAATTCTAGTCAATCTAGTGTGATGGTTAAGAGCAGAGACTGTAGAGACAAAATGCCCAGAGTGACTTCCAAGCAATTAACTTCCTCTTGTAAAACAAGGGTTCCAATACCATCCACCTCATGAGACAGAAGGTTAAAAGGACTAATATATGTAAAGTGTTTAGAACTACTTCTGGTATGTGTTAAGTGTTCTTTAAATATTAACTAGCATTGTTATTATTATTAATACCATATTATGTTATTTATACGTAACTATACATATATATTTAAACCTCCTTTACTTTTCTAGATAACATGAAATTAGGAAAATACATCTAATGGAATGGAAAAGAGAGCACGTGGAAATAGAACAGCAATGGAGAAAGGGGTACATGTTCTCCCCACGTCCACCCATGCCTTCTCTGCTCCCCAGATGTCACCTAAAGTGCTGTTTAAAAATTGTCAATCTGATCATCTCTTTCCTCTGATTTAGAAACAAAAGGTTTCAGCTGGGCGCGGTGGCTCACACCTGTAATCCCAGCATTTTGGGAGGCCGAGGCGGGTGGATCACCTGAGGTCAGGAGTTCGAGACCAGCCTGACCAACATGGAGAAACCCTGTCTTTACTAAAAATACAAAACTGGCCAGGTGTGGTGGCTCATGCCTTTAACCCCAGCTACTAAGGAGGCTGAGGCAGGTGAATCGCTTGAACCTGGGAGGCAAAGATTGCGGTAAGCCGAGATCGTGCTATTGCACTCCAGCCTGGCCAACAAGAGTGAAACTCTGTCTCAAAAAAAAAAAAGGAAAGAAATAAAAGGTTGCCTATCACTCTTGGGTAAGGTTCAAAATAAACATGGAGCCCAGGTGCAGCGGCTCATGCCTGTAATCCCAGCACTTTGGGAAGCCGAGGCGGGTGGATCACCTGAGGTCAGAAAGTCAAAACCAGCCTGGCCTACATGAAGAAACTTCTTCTCTACTAAAAATACAAAAATTAGCCTGGTAGGGTGGTGAGTGCCTATAATCTCAGCTACTTGGGAGGCTGAGGTAGGCGAACCGTGTGAGTTCGCAGTGAGACGAGATTGCACCACTGCACTCCAGCCTGGGTAACAGAGCAAGACTCCTTCTCAAAAATAAAAAAAAAAACAAAAAATGAAAATAAACATGGACCACAAGACCTTGCCTGATAAGGCCTCACCACTGTTTCTGTTTATCTTGTGCCTCCCCTCCCTTTATCTCTCCCACTTCAACCTTATATTGTGCACGTACATGTGGCCATGCCCTAGGTTCTCAGAGCATTTAAGTTCATTCTCCTCTCAGCCAAGTGCCCTCTATTCTTCCCACCTCTGCTCCCCTTGCTTCCTCAGATTCATCGTGTTATGTCACACAGAGACCTTTCCTGCTGCTCGAGGCAAGTTCAGGCCCTTGCAGTCCTTCATAATACTGCAAAAATTGAAATTATTTGCCAAATATATCTTTTCTCCACTACACTGTCTGTATTCTTCACTGTTGAATATCATAAGTCTAGACTTTATAAGGTTGTGGAAAGAAAGAAATGGAAAGAAATAATATATCTGACATTTAATCTTACAAATTATAATACAGCAAAATTTATTAATCTTTCTATGTGCTCTCTATAGCTCATTGAAGAAGTTCTTTCCTCCTCCTAAGGTAATAAAGATATTCTCCTCTACTTTCCTCTAATAATTTTAATGATGTGTATTTCACTTTAAACCTTAGATTTATGTGGAATTGATTTTTGATATAAAATGAGATAGGGATACATGTTCAATTGTTTTTCTATATGCATATATTTTTCTAGGACCATTTATTAGATAGTTTAACTTTTTTTTTGAGATGGAATCTTGCTTTGTTGCTCAGGGTGGAGTGCAATGGTACAATCTCAGCCCACTGCAACATCCTCCTCCCAGGTTCAAGCAATTCTTGTGCCTCAGCCTCCCCTGTAGCTGGGATCACAGCCCCATCCCACCACACTCTGCTAATTTTTGTATTTTTAGTAGAGATGAGGTTTCAACATGTTGGCCAGGCTGGTCTCCAACTCCTAGCCTCGAGTAATCCAACCACCTCGACCTCCCAAAGTGCTGGGATTACAAACATGAGCCACCATGCCGGCCTAAATAGTTTAATTTTTCCCCATTGGTTTTCAATGCCACCTCGGTCAAAAATAAGGTTTTTATATTTGTGTGGGTCAGTTTCTGGGCTCCCTATTCTATCTCATTCATCTAATTGTGCCCTGGTATCTCATTTTCTTAACCTCTGTCACTTCATAATATGTCTTGACTTCTGGTAAAGCAAGCCCTACCATGTTCTTCATAAGGATTATCTTGGCTATTCTTGGCTATTTGTGCTTTCATATGAACTCTAAAATCAACTTTGTTTGAATATATTTGGGAATTACACTGTAAAAATTGGACAACAATTCATATATTTGTGATAGATACCCATAGCCATAAATGTAATACTTATCCATCAGCATTGTATGGTTCTTGTTCCAGGTTGAATTGTGTCCCCCTCCAAAAGGGGGTATGTGGAAGGGTTCAGTATCTCAGAATGGACCTTCTTTGGAAAACAAGTCATTGTAGATATAACTGTTGAGATGAGATCACACTGGAGCAGGGTGAGCCCTAAATCCAATATGACCCATGTCCATATAAGAAGAGAATACGAAGATACAAGACAAGAAGGCAATGTGAACATGGAGGCTGAGACTGGAGCTGTGCAGCTACCAGCCAAAGAACTCCAAGGATTGCTGGCCACCACTGGACACTACGAAAAGGAAGAATTCCACGCAAAGTCTCAGAGCAAGCATGGCCCTGCCAACATCTCGATTTGGGGACTTCTAGCCCCCAGAAGCATGAGAGAATACATTACTGTTCTTTGAAGCCACTCATTTGTGAGACTTTGTTATGGTATCCTTAGGAAATGACAACAATGCTCCATTTAACAAAACATTCTCTAATAAATTCTAAAAATGTCGTACAGTTTTCTCTATCAAGATTTTGCACATTCTGTGTTACATTTATTTCTACATGACTTTTACTTATTGCTGCTGTATAGAAAAAAAGTTGGCTTTTGCCTATTGATCATCTATCAAGAAAATTTACTTAACCCTCTTTACATTTTTTTTATTATTATTTTTTGGGACTGGATCTCGCTCTGTCATCCAGGCTGGAGTGCAGTGGTGTGATCATAGCTCACTGCAACCTTGAACTCCTGGGCTCAAAGGATCCTCCCCACTCAGCCTCCGGAGTAGCTGAGACTACATGCCTGTGACACCACACCCAGCTAATGTTTTTATTTTTAGTAGCAATGGGATCTCACTGTGTTGCCCTTGAACTCCTGGCCTCAAGTGATCTCCTGCCTTGGACTCCCAAAGTGCTGGAATTACAGGCATGAACCACTGTGCTTGGCAACTATCTTATTAATTCTAATAATTTGTTCATTGTTCAGAAAGGGTTTCTATGAAGACAATAATATCTCCAAATATCAGAGAATATATAGGTTTGTTTCTTCTTTTGCGAATATTAAACCATTTTTTTTTTAATTATTTGAGATGAGGTCTCATTCTGTCACCCAGGCTGAAGTGCAGTGATGCGATCTTGGCTCACTGCAGCCTCCACCTCCCAGGCTTATGATCCTCCTGCTTCAGCCTCCTGAGTAGCTGGGACCACAGGCATGTGCTACCATGCCTGGCTAATTTTTTGTATTTTTTGGTAGAGACAAGGTTTTGCCGTGTTGGTCAGGCTGGTCTCAAACTCCTGAACTCAGACAATTCACCCACCTTGAATTCCCAAAGTGCTCAGATTACAAGAGTGAGCCACCGCATCCAGCCCTAAACCATTTCTTTCATGTTCTTCTCATATTGTACAGGCTAAAACTTCCAGTGCCACACTGAATGGAAATATCAATAACTGTATCTTTGTCCTCTATATGGTTGCAAAAGACATTTTTCTTGTGATGTGACATTATTATTATGTTTGCTGCTTTTTTTGTAGATACTTTTTCTTCTATTCTTACTTTGCTAACAGTTTTTATTATAGACACTAAATTTATCAAATACTTTTACTTCAAATATAAAAATGACCAGTTCTCCTTTAATCTGTCCATGGGAACATTGACATTAATAGATTTTCTAGCACTAATTAAAATTGCATTCTGGAATATACTCAGCTTGATTATTGGAAGATTGGTTTGCTAATACTTTGTTTAGGATTTTGATATCTATTTTCATGAGTGAATTTGACTTGCAATATTCCAGTGTCATAAAATTAATTGATAAATGCACCCTCTTTATTGACTAACATATTTTAGAATAAGCTATTCATTTCTTGAAATTTAGTAGGTCTTACCTCATGTTTTCATGAGGTCAAGATTTTTTTTTTTTTTACCATTTATTCTATTATTTAAATGGTTGTAGAGCAACTCAGATTTTCTGTTTTTCAAAGAGTCATTTTTATAAATAATCTCATGAGTTTATATAGGCATTAGATTCATTATCTTTCACATCTAAGAATGTCCTGATTTCCATTATGATTGCTTCTTTGGCCTATGAGGGCTTTTTGGCCTGTGAGGGCTTTAACCTTCTTCATAATTTCCAAAGTAAGGAGCTGTTCCTGTTATCTTTTTATTATTTATCTCTAAACTGTTGCAGTGTGTTCCAAACAATAACCATCACTCATATGTAATTAAGACTTTTTATGGTCTAGTATATGATCAATTTTTTGTAAATGTCCTATGTGCAATTGAGAAGGTAATTTCAGTATTATATATGTCCATTCGTGTTTTATGTATGTATATGTGTATCCTCTCATTATCGCAACATATTGAGATGTTTAAATCTGCTGTCTTGACTTGTTTTGTTTCATTTGTATGTTGATTTGCTAATCAACACTATGTTTATTATATAATTTGCACTAAGGTGGTAAATTTACAAATTTCTGTTTGTAATTATATCAATTTTAGCAATAAGTATTTTAATGTACATAATTAAGACCATACAATTTAAAATTTAATCTTTGTCAAAACACAGTGACTCTTTGCTAATATTTCTTGCCCTAAAATCTGTTTAGACTCATGTTAATATGGCCATTCCAGATTTTTTTTGTTTTGTTCTGTTTTATTTGGTTTTTTGGTGGCTATTCATCTGTAACCAATTTTTTTCTTCATCTTATGACTCTTTTTCTGTATGCTTTTGTTACAAGTGGAACTTTTATAAAACACATAAAGGTTACTTTTAAAAAGTACTTCTAGTGATCTTTCTGCTTTAAATGGAGAGTTTAATACATTTACATTCAATATGATTTCTGATGTGTTTGGCTTTATTGTGTGGTAGATTGGATTCACCAAAAATTCTGTTTTCTATCCTTGAAGGAAGATTCTCTGAAGGAGAGAATACCTCCCCACCCACCTGAAGGAGTGCCATGTGACTTGGCAGTGGAAAGTGGGAAAAGTGAGGTGTGGGAGCTGCAATGCTTTGCCTCATTTCCTTTTTCTCTGCCACAAAAACTGACAATGATCAAGACAGAGGCTGCTCTGGGAGCCTGGGACCAAACTGAACCCACAGTATGGACATGAAGAGTGAGAAAGAAATAAACATTTGTTTATTTCTGGTCCCAGTGAGGTGGCTTATGGCCCCAGCAGAACCTCGCCCCTGACTAAGACACATTTCTGTAATCATATTTTGAAGAGTATTATTTCTATAACATTTATTTTTCTTTTTTAAAGTGATTTTTATAGCTGTTTTGTTTCTATTATTATCACTGCCTGCCTTGCCTTCCTTGAGGTTTTTTTAGATTGTCTTCCTCCTTATCTCCTTGTTCTCTTGCACTAATAGAGAAATTATATACTTTGCTGTTATACTTTCAGTGACTGCTCTAGCATTTTTTTCATGAATATTTGACTTCATAAAATCTAAGTTTATTAACATCTGAGTCATACAAGAAATTTAGTGTGCTCTCATTACAATCCCTCTGCTCCTAATTTATATAGAATTATTGTTCTACATTTTAGTGCCATCTTGAATTGTTAATTCACCAATTAGACATTATTATCACTGTTTTAGCCAGTGATTATTTCGTTTTATCCAAACATTGAACATTTTGCTTTTTGCTCAGCATTTCTTCTTGCATTTCCTACCTCTTTTCTGTTCCTAGTATACTGAGAGATTTAAATCATAAATGGATATTGAAGTTTGTTAAATGTTTTTATCTTCATTAATTAATATAATCATTGAGTTTTGTCCTTTATACTGTTACTATGGTAGATTTTATTAATTTTCAAGTATTGAACTAGCCTTGCATTTCTGAAATAAACCCCACTTGGTTGTAATGCTTTATTCTTCTTATATATTGCTAAATTTGATTCACTAATAGTTTGTTAAGTGGCCAAGTGGTTTTGCATTCATATTTCATAAAGATATTGGCCTGTGGTTTTCTTTCTCAGTACTGTCTTTGTCTACTTTTGGCACTAAAGTAAGCCTGGCACCATAAAACGAATTGGAATGTATTCCCTCCTCTTCTATTTTCTGGAAGAAATTATAAAATTTGTGTCACTTCTTTAACGTTTGGAAGAAACCAACAGTGAATGCATCTGGTCCTGAAGATTTATGTTTTAGAAGGTTTTGAGCTATGAATTCACTTTATTTAATAGTTATAGATTATCTATTTTATCTAAAGTGAGTTTTAGTATTTTGCAGTTTTCGAAGAATTGGTTCATTTCACCTATATTAGTTGTAACTGTAGTGTGCTTTTTGTATTCCCTTATCATCCTTTTGATTTTCCATGGATTCTTAGAAATTTTAAAATATAATTATTTTCCTTTTTACCTACTCTATCCTGCCCGAGCCAAGACCAAAACAGGAAGTTTCCCTAACATCTCCCTCTTCTGTGCCAGGATTCTTTTTTTTCTAGTTATCACAAAAAGGGGTGACCTTTTAGTGTTTTCTGACGAAGAAGAGTCTCACCTTTTCTTTTTTGCCTGGTTTCTGAGCATATGACCCATTAAAACCCAAGCCAGAGGCTACCTATGACTGAGAAATACACACAGAGAAAATACAAGCTAACCTATCCCAAGGTTCATATTTTCCTTTGGTTTCTAGTCTCCAAAGAATTTTCTGATTTTCTTGGCAGTTGAGTCATCCATTAAAAAAGAGATTTTTGGTTTTGTTTGTTATAATATTTTATCCAACACTCAAAAGTATGTTGTTCTAGAATTTCTTCAAAATATTAGTTCTACCGTATCTCTAGGAGCAATGATGAGACAGCAATTTATTGACTGAATTGGGAAAAAAACGTTTTAAATGTGATTGAGGAAAACCTAGACAATAACGTGGTGAGGACTGCAGCTTGGTTGTGTGTCTTGAAATGTTTAAAACCACATGTCCTATGACGCAGCAACTCCAATTCCCAGTATCTGTCCCAGGATAACTCCTGCAGACGTGAACAAGAATGCTTATGACAGCCAAGTGTGTAATAATGAAATTTAGAAAACACTAAAATGTTTATCATTGTGTATAATATTGAAATTTAGAAAACATTAAAATGTTTAACAGTGGGAAGGATTGAATAAATTAAGGGACATATTTATTCTGGAATATTCCAAGCATACTGACATGGATAGCTCTTAAGAGTTCTTGTATTAACAGAGTCAGTGCAAGTAAGTGCTTAGCAAAGACTATGTGTTCAATAAATGTAGCAACTGTTACTTTTTTAGGTGTTCCCTGTATTCCCTATCTTTCTGCCTTACAGAAGTGGAATTGGGTTTATGTCAAATGGCATCCACTGAGGCAGCCTCTCTATCTCATTCACTCAAAAAAACCATCTGTCAAGGAAGTATGGAATATAAAATGTAACAAACACATTTCATGCTCTATTTTGCTTGTTCTCTTCATTCACTAATCAATTAGAAAACCACTGTGATCTTTGACTTTGGAATAAAATTAAAACAGATAAATAAATGTAGATAAATATATTTCCAAATAATACACCAATTGAGTCACATGTCTGGGCTGCATCTAGCACCTTTCTGTTTAAAATGTCTACCTTTTGGCATTTGGCTAAGCAACAAAACTCCCACCAACTTGATCGGATTAATTGACAACTCCCGGTAAATAAGTAATTAAGGCATTTTCTTTCGTTTCTACAGAACCCATCTTTGGAACTCATATAAGCTTACTTTGATCAAAGCAAGGGCTGTAAAGGATTAGAGAGGAAGAAGCATTGGACTTTAGTTCACACATGAGTGCAAAGGCAAGATCTCCTGATTAAAACTCCTCTCAGGGGAAATCATTAATTCCCTGAACACCAAGTGTCTTCATTTTGTTGGAACTTGGAATTGCAACAGATTGAAGTAGGGCTAATATAGGTCTTACTTTAAGTAGAGTATTTGTGTTAACATTTCAGGTCCCAGTAAACACTATTGCATAGGGCTACTTTATCATCTTATAGGAAACGAATATTTAATATGTTCATGATTCCTATAATACCTTCTAATTGGTAGTATCTGTAATTGTACACTCCAAATGAATACTACATTATTCTTCATGCATTATCTCTATCAAATATATTAGATGGAATCCTCATCTTCCAGAATAACTGGGAGAAATTTTACCTGGTAACAATCATGACCAAAAAAAGGGATAGAAGTGTTTATGTTGCTTAAACTCAAAGACTAACTTGCTCATAATGATGTCCACTCTTAGAAGAAGTTACCTGGAGGAGATAAGTTTTCCCTGGTCCTCCCAAATCCTCAAAAAGAGAAAATCAAGTCTGTCAAGTTTCTAACATTCTTCCAGTATCAGAAAAGATAATCCACCAGAATCAATCAGCCCAATCAAAACAGCCTGATCCAGCACTGTCTGAGGTATAGGGAAGTAGACCACATCACTTCTGCAATCATGTGTCTTATAATAAAATAGAAATGTAAACCCTAAAGGGCTAGGACACAGACATGTTCAAAGGGCATGGCTCAGACAGTAAACAGAATTCAGAGACAGTAGGAGCAGTGCAAGCTGAAGTGATGTGACTTGACAAGATCTTATTGAGAAAGTTGGTTATCACTAGGCTTTAAAAGATAAACAGGAGGTAGACAAGCCTGGGAGGGAGATACCCACAACCTTTTAAATGGTTCCCTTCTCTCTAGCCTTGCTCCCTAACCTATACTGCATATCACAGCCTCACTAGCTGTAGCAGACACTGGGTGTGACTCTGCAATGTCCACCACTTCCATTCCCTACCGAGGAAATTTCTCTGAGCTCAAGAGTAGCACTGACTGAGACCCAGTTCTTTAAAACAAACCCCAAGAAGGTCTTCCTTAGTCTTAAAAGAAAATCAAGAAGCCAAGATTTCTCTCCTGTTAGGCAAATAAGTAGGTATAGAGCATGTTAAAAAAAATGAAGGAAACTAGCCTTAGGATCATGCCAAAACAATAATTGCTTCAAATCATTGACAGTTTCGTGCTTATTTGTTATAGCAGCTAGTAGTATCTTAACTGAGGTAGGGACTGTTGAACTGGCCATTGTATATGCTCCTAGAAACCTTGTCTTGAAACATTCAAAAGTATTTTCCAAACAATTAATATGTTTGTCTAAAAGTAGGCTGTGCTTTTTATTTCCAATGTGTCTATGCATTCTCACATCCCTGTCCTCTCCTAAGACTTTAGAGAATAATCAAATAGTTAGTTGGAAAGACACCTTGGGCTGGGCCCAGTGGCTCACGCCTGTAATCCCAGCACTTTGGGAGGCCAAGGCGGGTGGATCACCTGAGGTCGGGAGTTCGAGACCAGCCTGGCCAACATGGAGAAACCTTGTCTCTACTAAAAGTACAAAATTAGCCAGGCGTGGTGGCACATGCCTGCAATCCCAGCTACTTGGGAGGCTGAGGCAGGAGAATCGCTTGAACCCAGGAGGTGGAGGTTAAGGTGAGCTGAGATTGTACCAGTGCACTCCAGCCTGGGCAACAAGAGCAAAACTCCATCTCAAAAAAAAAAAAAAAAAAAAAAAAAAAAAAAAAAACACCAACTTGGGCATATCTCATTTAACCAACAGTATTTGAATATCTGCCACATCTGGGGCCTGTGCTGAGCCTTGGGATACAGATGTGGTCCCTGTTCTCTGCTTGCAACACAGGCAACCCAGATGGTCCTGAGGCGTGGCAGATCTCCTCCAAAGCAAAAACAAAACTAAAACATCCACCAAATTTAGGATGACAGAAGGAATCTGAGCTCCTAAGAACATTTCTGAGTCACTGAATCAAACAACTCTGAACCACACATGCCTATGAACTCTGGTTGTCTGAGCAAGTCTATTCTGTTCTGTTCCATACTTTTTGGTGAAAAAAAAAAATCTCATTGAAACTTACTAAACCTATTTCATAAATTCACAAACGGATCGTGACCTGAAGTTTGAAGAACACAGCTGTAGCTTTCAAGTATCCAAAGACATAAAGGAATGGATAAATAACTGGCATAGGGCTTGAATCAGCCCTCCTCAAAAATAAAGTCTCTCTAAATTCTCTCACTTCACATTAAATATTACTGTGAACATTACAAGACACTGTTTTATGCAATTTCATATAATATTAAAGGAAAGTTCTTTGCCTACATTTCCAAGTAAAAACTGATGCTCTGAGACGTGTGCTGTTGACCCTATTGATTTTCTTACCCAGGACTCTGCTTCTACCCCCAGAACACTGCCTTCCTCAGTAGGAAGTGCAGGCTGGGGGGACAAAATCCAAGCTCTGTGGCAGGCTTGGCACAGTCTTTGGGACGAAGCCCCTCCTTACAATGCCCAGGGGAACACTGGAAAATGAGAACAGAATCCAGACTTAAAGCTGTAGAGGCTTAAAAAGGCCACTGCAAGGTTTTATATATGCGAGTTACGTGTTAAAATCAGCACCTGGGTAAGCCATTGATAGGAGTTAAGACTATGAAATTTAGGCTTTTGGAAATTTAATTTGTTAGGGAAAGATGAGTCAATAATTGGAGGTAAAAAAAGGGATTGGGAACAAACATTAAAAAAAATAAAAGAGCTGGTAGTGGCCCAGGACTGAGAGGTAAGGTGTAGGCTATGGCAGAGGAAACATGGTGGGAGAGACTGTCCCCTGGCCTTCTGAGACACTAGTGTATAAAAGTAATTGATTCAACTAAAAGAGTAGGCAGGAATTTTCTGACCATTCCTGCAGGAGGTGGGGAAGGCCCTCAAAGCCAAGGTCAATTGGGAATGAGGGGAAGATCTCCACATGTTTACCCTGAAGAAGAGAAATCTTAATGGGAAGAAAAATGTTTCAAACTTTTGGATGTCTCTTAGGAGTGGGTATGATTAGCAGATATTTCAGCTGGATTACTATCAGGAAGATATTCTTATTATAGTTAGTTCACAATCAAATGGGTAACTACTGAAGGAATAGGGTCCTCTATCATTTAAGGTGTTCAAAGTTGACACTTATCTGGGTATATGCCACAGGAAAATGTTAGTCTGGAGTCCCGTGAAAGCAGGCAGAGAACAAGGACCACATCATATCCCACAGTTCAGCACAGGTCTCATATGTGCCAGGTATTTAAATGCTGTTGGTTAAACGAGATATGTGAAGTTGCTTCCCAACTAATTGTTTGATTCCATTAAGTCTTGGGAGGGGACAGGAATGTGAGAGGGCAAAGACACACTTGGAAAAAAAGTGCAGCCTACTTTTAGACAACATATAATTGATATGTGTGTTTGGAAAATATTTTCAAACTGTTTCAAGACAAAATTTCTGTGAGGCACATTCAACGGCCAGTTCAACAGTTTCCATCTTATTTTGGGCATTACTAGCTGCTGTAACAAATAAGCACTAAATTGTCAATGACTTTACGCAACAATACTTGGTTCTTACAGACGTAACAGGAAACACGGTTGGTCCTGGTGCACAGCTCTCCTCCACCTGAGCATTTAGGAACTCAAGCTCCTTCCACATTACAGTCCTGGTTTCTCTTAAGGCCTCAGAGTCATCTGCATCCAGCCAGCAGGCATGAAACGTGGTTTGAAGAGGCATAAATGTGAAGATTTTACGGATCAAGTTTAAATATGGTGCATATTTGTTCTGTTCCTATTCCAAAGAGAGCTCTGAGTCACATGGCCACATCTCACTGCAGGGAGGATGGGAACTATGGTCTTACCGGTGTAAAGATGGGCAGAATAAGTGTGGTGGACAGCTAGTGGTCTCTTCCACAATACCCATATGCATCCTTCTTCTCATATATACACACACACACACACACACACACACACACACACACACACAATCCTTTCTGGAGAGCTATACCTCAAAGCTCTATCACAAGTAACCATTGCAAAAATTAAATTTAAGAAAATTCATAGCTAGGTCAAATGGCTGATGATACGCTAATAAATTTTGCAGTGAGCCAACGCAACATTGAAAAAACTGCCGAAGTCACATTCCGGGAGTGTATTATTTTCCAAGCAAGGGAGCTTATGACCTTGGCAGCTGGCATTCTGAAGCCACTGACTTCACTCAGTGTTTTCAGTTCTTCCTTTGAACATTGAAAGTGATGGTATCTCAACCAGCAACTTAGATGATACCTTCTAGTTTTTCAACAATTCATTTAAAAGGTTTTTTAATACCTAGTCAATGTTTCCCTCTTCTTGGCATCAAGCCAGAACATTTTGCTCATGTCTGTCAGTGGGCATAGCCTGCCATACCAGTAAAAAGAACAGCAAGATCAAACATGAAAAAGGAGCAATGCCTGTCTTTGCACACTTGTCTCCTGTCTTTTCTAGCGTGGAGTGATTGATACATTCTTGCTCTGAGATAACCACCATGACATCTGAGTTAACACTACAATATCCTTCCCTGTTCTCAGGAAGTCTGCTGCACACACTATCACTTACCTGACACGCCAAGAGTTGAGTACTGCATCAACTAATTCAAGTCCAGTAAGGCATCGTTTTCTTTACATTACTGATCAATGACTTTTTTTGAGACAGGATCTTGTTCTGTCCCCAAGGCTAGAGTACAGTGGCACAATTATAGCTCACTGCAGCCTCAAACTCCTATACCCAAAGGATTCTCCCATATCAGCCTCCCAAGTAGCTGGGACTACAGACACACACCACCATGTCCATCTAATGTTTTTTCAATTTTGTAGTGATAGGGTCTTGCTATGTTGCCCAGTGGTCTCGAACTCCTAGCCTCAAGCCATTCTCCTGCCTTAGTTTCCCAAAGTGATGGGATTACATGTGTCAGCCACCACACCTGGCCTCCATGACATTTTTATTACTAATTTAATTTTACTTCTTTATGTCCCCTTGCTCTTTGTTTTGAAGTCTTTCTATTTCATCCTGAAGGCCAATACATTTTTTTTCTTAACAGCATTGCTCTTCTTTCACTAATCTACTGAATATTTACTTTTAAAAATGAGTTTTCTTACTCCATAGTGTCTCATTTTGTGTTACTTTTATTGATCAAGTTGTGATTTATTTGACTCCTCCAGTCACCTATACTTGGACTTCACCTTGTTCTTCCTCACTGATTTTCTTTGCTGCCTCTGTTTCCCTTCATTCTCAGGGCTCAGATCAGATGGACAGGGAATCTTAAGCAGTAGCAACCTCATGAGTAGTTGGAGGTGCAAGGTCCTGCTGGCAGAGTGTCAGTCTCTGTGTAGCACCACAAGAAAGCTTCTCTTTCCCCAGGAATGCTCAGCAGAAAGACTTGCCTCCACTCAGCCTCAGGGGAAGGTACGAACTTAGCACACTAGACAGCTTCCCCGCTAGTTCCAACACCTGCAGGGCTACCTAGAGGTCCTCTTAGGACTATGCACAAGGGAGGCGCAACATACTGTCTGTGGGCCACAGATCTCTGGGAATGCGGAGGTATACTGCCCTCACCTGGATGTCTAGACTCCCACCCAGTGGTGCAAATTTCTCCACCTGCTTGGCCTCCTCAGGCTCCTGGCAGAGTCAAAAGATCACACCCTTCAAGTCCTGCCCACATGCAAGCCTAGGACAGATGGTAAGTGATGGGAAGAGGTAAGACAAGGAGGCCATCTGAGGTGTTTACCCACTGCCATCTTCCCAGAATCCCCTCTGCTAGATGCAACTTAAGACTCTTAAACCTGATATAATTTTGTTTTTCATTTGTATCTTTAAAAGAGTGGCATTTGGCCATAATTCAAATATTTTACCCAGGACTCTTGAGAACCAAGGGATAATTCCTCAGCTGGCTTGAGGATTTAGAAAGAAAAGACCTGTTATTCTGATAACTTGACTTTGTTTTGAAAATCCACAGGGCTCTCAGCTAGCACTGATGTTTCTGCATCTGCACATCTCTGTCCTCACGGAGCTGGTTTGCAACGTTCTAAGTCCGGGTGTGGTGACTCATGCCATTTTATGAAACCATTTCATAAAACGGGCCAGGCATGGTGGCCGACGCTTGTAATTCCAGCCCTGGAGGATGAGGCTGGTGGATCACATGAGGCCAGGAGTTTGAGACCAGCCTGGCCAACATGGCAAAACCCCATTGCTACTAAAAATTCAAAAAAAAAAAATTTAGCCTGGTATAGGGGCACAAGTCTGTACTCCCAACTACCCAGGAGCCTGAGGATCAAGAACTGCTTGAACCCTGGAGGTGGAAGCTGCAGTGAGCCAAGATTGCACCACCACACTCCAATATGGGTGACAGAGTGAGACTCTGTCTCAAAAAATAGTTTCATAAAATGAAATATGAGTCCCAAAAAAGTAGGAAGGACAAAATCTTATAACTTTTAAGCAAATAAATATAAACTTTATGGAAATTTCACCAAAACATGAAAAATCCACCACCAGTTGGCACCACATCACAAAGAATCATTTGTCAACCCATTGCAGGGCATCTGCCACCAGAGGTGTTTCCCTCCCAAGAGGGCAAGAGTTGCTGGGAGCAGGTTCACAGCTAGAGCCCAGCCCATGGTGCATGCTCATGTCCCTTCCGGTTCAAAGGAATTCAGTCTATCAGGCACCATCTCTCTCCCTCAGGTCTGAACAAGGAATCAGCAGAAACAGCCACAGGGCTATAATGGTGACACAATGATCCCATGGAAGAGTAAACTATAAAAAATCTGATCTTTCAATAGAGGCTTTACATGCTTCACCTCTGGAGCCAGGCTGCTTGAGTCTGAATTCTAGTTCCATACTTGACTAGTAACTATAAATTGTGAAGTTAGAACTAGACTAGAATTAGATTAGCTAATGCTAATTAGCTAGAATTAGATTAACATTCCCAAGCTTCAATTTGCTCTGTGAAATGAGGATAATAATACCTCTAAGAGTAATGAGGATTAAATGAGATGATGCACGTAAAATGCTTAGAAAAAAAAAGAAGCTTATTCAATGCTAGATCTTACTGCTGTTGAGTAACTATTATGTTCCAGGGGTGTGCTAACTTAGAAATAACTGAGATGTTACCAAAGGTGGCTGCAGTAATCCACCCCTCCTTCAACTTTTCTGCGGTGAGACTTTGTCATTCCTGCAATCAAAAGGTGGAGTCTATGTCACCTCTCCTTGAATCTAGGTGGCCTTTTGTCTGCTTTCACTGAGGTTTCACTATGTGACTTTTGGGTTAGGCCTTAAGAGACCTTGCACTTTCCATTTTCACCTCTTTAGGAACCAGCTGCCATATAACAAGGCTCTAGGTAGACTGTTGAATGATGACACTGCTGGAGACAGAGGCTGTATATTAGTCCGGGTACACACTGCTGGTAAAGACATATGAGAGACTGGGAAGAAAAAGAGGTTTCATTAGACATACAGTTCCACACGGCTGCGGAAGTCTCAGAATCATGGTGGGAGGCAAAAGGCATTTCTTACATGGCAGCGGCAAGAGAAATGAGGAAGATACAAAAGCGGAAACCCCAGATAAAACCATCAGATCTCGTGAGACTTGTTCACTACCATGAGAACAGTATGTTCTTCCCCACATGGCTGGGGAAGTCTCAGAATCACGCGGGAGACCACCCGCGTGATTCAAATTATCTCCCATAACATGTGGGAATTATGGGAGTACAATTCAAGATGAGATTTGGGTGGGAACACAGAGCCCAACCATATCAGGCTGCATGGAGGAGAACTAAGATGCCTTGGCCAACAGCCAGGACCAAGACATGTGAATGAAGCCATGTTGGCACCTCCAGCCCCAGCTGAGCCACCTCAGGCGACACCAAGTGGAGCAGAGGTGAGCTGTACCACTGGCTTCACCTGAATTCTTGACCTCCAGAATTATGAGCAACTACATGGTTGTGGTTTTAAACCATTAACTTCTGGAGTGCTTTGTAATGCAGCAAGAGATAACCAAAACATAAGACACAGCCCATCCATAGTGAAATCTAGCAGAGACCCCTCATTCCCTCTCAGCTCATGCGGAAAATGCTATGAGAGAGATGCCAGGTCAATGCAACCTACTGTGGGCACAAGAGGAGACAATGATGGATCATGCTGGGGCCAGAGGATAGACAAATGGCAGCCCTGAGAGGTGAGAGAGGACCCTGAAAGCCACCTGAGTAGGCTGGAGGACATTCTTGCTCTGCAACAAGGATGTTCCACACCCCAGGCAGGGGGACTTGGCAGTTCTAGACACCTCAGAGGGAACGCAAATTCCTATGCTACCTAGGTCACAAATTTGGGCCATTCTAAGGAAAGGAACAGATATAAATTTCATTTATTTAAGTCAGGGATGGCCTGCCATGGTCTGTTTATACGTATGTACTTTGTCTTCCCAACAAAATATTTTAAGTTTCTTGAGAGCAGGCATTCTCTTTACTTTCTCTTATTTTCTACCCCCAAGTTCCACTCTGCCTACCCCCATACCTTACCCCATATCCTATGGGTCTTGGCCTTAGTAAATGTTCAGTAAACAGGGAGACATTGGTAGATTCATGGAATCTCATCCTTGAATGGAAACTTCTACTTCATCTACTTTCAACTTTCTCCCACACTCTTTCGCAGCCAGACACCCCCAGATTTGGCCACTGCTGACTGACCAATGCATAAATGCCACAATCCTGCATTACTTATAGAAAGAACACAGCAAGGCCGGGCGCGGTGGCTCAAGCCTGTAATCCCAGCACTTTGGGAGGCCGAGACGGGCAAATCACGAGGTCAGGAGATCGAGACCATCCTGGCTAACATGGTGAAACCCCGTCTCTACTAAAAAATACAAAAAACTAGCCAGGCGAGGTGGCGGGCGCCTGTAGTCCCAGCTACTCGGGAGGCTGAGGCAGAAGAATGGCATAAATCCGGGAGGCGGAGCTTGCAGTGAGCTGAGATCTGGCCACTGCACTCCAGCCTGGACGACAGAGCCAGACTCCGTCTCAAAAAAAAAAAAAAAAAAAAAAAAGGAACACAGCAAAAGTTCAGCTCCCCTGAGCCTCCCCGGCCCCAGGCTGAAGCAGGTCTGAAGATCTTAGCACTGTCCTGACCCTTTTCCCAACTCCTTTATAGAAATTACCCAAGTATTTATCTTTTTTTAAATGGTGTAATTGTTTTCTTGTTATCTATCCTCCCCTTTGGACTGTCAACCCTGAGTGCAGAGAAGCATCTATTTTGCTCTTTCTCAGGCCTTCAAAGCCTAACAGTAGCTGGCACACAGCATTAGGTGTTGTGTGAATGTATGGGTGAATGAATGGAGGAATTTAATGAGAAAGTATGCTCTCAGATGCTTGGCATTCATTCATTTTTAATATATATAGGTAGTTATATCACAGCCAAATAAATAGCCAAATTCACATCAGAAAAGAGGCCCAAGCACTGTACTCTATGTATAGTCTATATAACTTCTATAATAACAATAAACGTAAATGGAATGTTTACTCTGTGCCAGGGACTGCTCTAAGTACTTTATATATGTTTGTCTCATTTTGTACACAGAGATTTCTGTAAGGTCCTTCCTATTATTATCCTGATTTATAGATGAGGAAATCTGAGGCATGGACAGTTTCAGGGACTTTCCCAAGGAACTTGCTGTTAAAGGGCTGAACCTAGATTTGGACCCAAGCAGTGGAACTCCCGGGATACTTCCCTTTACCACAGCACAGTGATGCTTCTCTTCGTGAGATTCAATTAAAGTTAAATAAATAAGAACATAACAACAGAAGACTCAGGGAATTGGTGACAAGACAGGACCATTTTCCCCATGGGAGTTTTTGCTCAATTCTAGCTCAGTCTGTGGTGACTACTTGTGTGTCCACAGCAGCCTACAAGACGGAAATCAGGGCCGGAGAGTGCTTCCGAGTGGAAAGGAGCCTGGGCGAAACAGTGCCCATCAAGAGTTCAGCACAGCACAGAGGGGATCACTTAGTCAAAGCTGTCTGGGGATCTCAGTAATCAGGCAGGGGCTCCCATCTTTCCTCTTGACAGGATGGAGCCTGACAGTCAAGGTCAAGCATCACCCCCAAGGTGAGAGGAGGCACAGGTTAGACACAGCATCGACCTAGGTCCAGCTCTGTCATCAACTAAGCACTGGGACATTTAGGGTCACACCCATCTGTAACAAGAGCTCCGAGCTCCTTCCCAGTCGTGAAATGCTACAGATTATTTTGGAATTCACATGGAGACCTAACAGTTCCAGGAACAGCAGCTCTAACAGTGCACATGGCAACTTTTCAGGCTGCTTCCAAGCAATGGCCAGATCTACGTGGCAGGAACTAGCGGTCTTCAAACACAGTGAAACCAAGCCAAGTCTCGATTGTCATCAGTTGTTGTGTTAGCAACCATACAGCTATGAGAACTAAAAACACTGACAATTTGCCTCCAGAGGAGAACTCTCTTATCCTTCTTGTTTCTAATAAACAGAGGAAGAGATGTCCTTATCACTGCTGCTTTCAGTGTGGGTTTCCTCTTGACAGTCTTCTGGCAGACATCAGCATCTCTCTGCTTCCCTTAGCATAACTACAGAAACAGCAGGAAGCAGCGATTGCCATTGCATAGGTTTCTGTTTGTATATTGGCAGATGTCAAAACATTCTCATAAAAAGGACTTTCCAAAGCCTCAGCTTAATTCCACAATCCTCTTTGCCCACATCAGCATAGGACATGATAAAACCCCAGTGACCAAACTTGCCATCTTGCTTTTGTTCATGAAAACAAATCTAAGCAATAAGGATCTGTGTGGGGATTTCCACAGTCTCCACCCAAGGGTGAAGGAAGCTACAGAAGGCAGGAGGCAGGGAGAGCTCTTCGGGGTTAGAGGAAAACATGTTTTTCACTTCTCTTCTCCCCGCATCCCCCTCTCTCAAGGCCCTCCTGCTTGATGTCTACCTGGCTTTGATCCGCTTGGAAGCCAACAGCGAGAGTTTAAAATACAACGACAAAAAAGAGGGAACACAAAAGCCCTCATTGGAAGCTGCCCGATTCCGTTAAATATAAACAATTTGTCTGGTAGATGATGTTAGGTAAGCTGTGAGCTTTGTCTTTCTGCTCCTATTCCCTGCTTACCCGCCCAGCCCCTCCAGCACTAAGGCTCCAGTTCTAAAAGGGGACTGGCTTCTAAGAGGACCCTGGCTCCATCAGTTAATATCTGTGTGATTGCAGGAGGCTAGTTAACCTCTCATTGCCTACATTCCCTACTCTGTGAAATGAGGATAATGAATGGTAACAAGTTATAGATTTGTTGTGGGGATTAAATGGGATGGTGGATACAAAGGAAATTAGCATGGGAGCATCTAGGAGGCTCCAATGTTAACTATTAGTAATGCTGTGCTTTTTAGTAACCACCCTCTCTCTCCATCCAATCAGAAAGGATCTATTAACCAGTACTTACAGCAGGGCAGAAGCTCATTAAACTAGAGTAAAAAACAGTGATATTTCATGTTCAACCTTTCATCTCTAATTGTAAAGTGAAAGGCTGTTTCCCCAGGTTCTATTTATTCAACAAACATTGATTGAAAATATACAGTTTGTTGGGTACTATAAGGTGTTCCCAGTACATAGAAGGTGCTCAGGAAATGTTTGACAGATGAAAGAATGAAAGAAAGAAAGAATGAATGAATGAATGAATGAATGAATGAATGAATCATGACCCTCCCACAGATGCCCCTCCTGGATACAACAGGACATGGGGGATAGAGGCTTGTTCATCCCTACGCCCTCACCTCCCTCCAACCCTGGGTCCTCTCCACTCCAGCCCAGGGCTGCCTGCCTGCGGAGCCACTGGCCTTAGACCTTCTCCTATTTCCTTGCTTGGCTTCTGACCAAGAAGTTCTGACAAAGAAGTAGTCATTAGAACACATCCTCTTTGTATTACTATAGTCAGAGGTTATAAAGGATGTTCAAAAAGAAGGCATCTCACATGCATACAGAAAGTAAAGTACCTTTACTCCAATCAAGGGCTTCTTCTTATTTTATCCTGTGTAACAGAGCCATCTCTCAAACTTTAAGTACTGAGTGAGAAAAGAATATTTTGTACAAGGCTGGCCTGGACCGGGATCAGGATGTGGAATGTGAACTTTTACGGACTCTGAGAATAACCTAGCTCTGCCCACACCTCTGTCTTACAGGGTGGACATACATTGTTTTTTCCATCAATGTCTGTTATACCTTGTTTTGGTGTCTTGGTCATGCCTCCTCCTCTGAAGTAGAACTTGGGTGGGGCCCCACCTCCAGTCTCATAAATGCAGTGGGTGTCACACCATCAAGGCATTCAACCTACAAAACCACAGGGATGGTGGAGTGAGTGAGGGAAGGGACCTGCTCAGAATGAGTCCCAGGACTAGAGCAATTGATTCTAGGAGAAAACATTCTCCTGTTTTACTTAAAAAAAAAAAAACCACGGCCTCGCTCTGTCACCAAGGCTGGAGTGCAGTGATGCTATCTCGGCTCACTGCAACCTCCACCTCCTGGGTTCAAGCTATTCTCATGACTGGGCCTCCCGAGTAGCTGGTATTACAGGTCTATGCCACCATGCCCAGCTAATTTTTGTATTTTTAATACAGACAGGGTTTTGCCATGTTGGCCAGTCTGGTCTCGAACTCCTGGCCTCAAGTGATCTGCCTGCCTCAGTCTCCCAAAGTGCTGGGATTACAGGTTCTTGTTTTAATATGAGCTGGGGAAGAATGACCTTGGAGCTACTGAAAGGCCACAAGATACTGTCTGGGAACAAAGCAAATATAGGAAAGAGAAATTTGAGCCACTGGAAAAGATAGCCTTGATTTCATTGAGCCCCTGAATCAACCTATGCTTGAAGCCAGTTTCCTCTGATTTTTCAGTTCTGTGAGCACATAAATTCCTTTGCCTTCTGCTTAAGCCATCAAGGTTGGGTTTTTATTTACAACCAGCCATCAGTCCAGGAGTTCTTGGTAATTTGATAACTATCACTGTAATTTACCTGATAGTATCACAGTCAGGCTCTAAGCACCCCTAGGATAGAACTCAAAACTGCGTTGAACAATGCAGCCAAGTCCACCATGAAGTTCCATAATCCATGCCTTTAAGTGATCCCCTCGTAGTTCTGTGGGGAGCAATAACTCAGACACTGGAAACTTCTTCAATGTATAGGGCTTGCTCTAGGCTATGAATGAGTAGGATTGTAGAGGCAGAAGAAAGAGGAAAAATATTTATTTTGTTTGGCAAGCTTTTTGTTTCCAGTGACGTCCAGAGACAGTGTGGACCCTAGAAGAATCCAGGATTCTCTTCCTTGGATTCAGTGACCTTTGCTGGATTGTGTGTGGGTCACTTTTTCAATGTCTTCATCCAAAGTTGGCAATTAGGTAGAGTTTTACCAGTCCATGAGCTTGAAATTTTTTTATTCAACCAATCAGTGATATTTATTGAGCACCTATCATGTACTAGATGCTGTCCAAGTTACTGGTCACTAGAGTCTCAAAGATGAATGAGCACATTTCCTTCACCCAAGAGGATTAGAGTCCAGTGGGTCATGCAGACAACACCCAACGTAACTACATTAGGTACAATTAAGGCCATGACAGAGATGAGCACACTGTGATGCCAAGCAATGGCAAGGAAACCTGCCCCAGGCTGCTACATGGAAGCTGTGACTCAAGACAAGTGGAAGGGAGTTTTTGAGCAGAAAAATGGGGGGAAGGGGTTGCAAGAACAGGAAATGGCACCAGCAAAGGAGCAGTGGTATAAGAAAAGTAAGGGCATTTATTGAACTGAATTCATTTGGTAAACTGGGCCCAGGTGTGAGGTTGGGAAAGAGTGTGATAAAAATTAAAGACATCACCATAAAGGGCTCCTTCTGCCAAGGTAAGGACGGCGTTTGACTGGGGAAGTCTTCAGTGGCTCCATATTTGAGACAGAATAAAATCTAGAACTCTGGTATCCTTGAAAGGACCAGCAGGACATTAATTTTACATCGTCACATCCTAGTAGCAAAGAGAACAAAATGTGTGATGAATGCAGAATCTGAAGATGGTATTTTTGTTCAAATAAGCTTTATCTTGTCCCTTATGTCCATTGTCCTAGTACCCTGGGTCCGGGAGACACGAGGAGCCACAAATATCCCATAGGAGTCCCGCACTGCACTCCACCTCCCAGCAGCCATAGGCAGACGAGAATCATTTTTCATCTGCTATACAGTCATTTTGAAAGTGCCTGCTTTTCACTGGGAAGGTAACATGATAGTCCCTCTGGGGGATGCACATGAAGCCGAAGTGAAACAGTCTTCCTTCCGACTGCGACTGCAGCATTTTCTTTGCCTGGCTCTCCTTCTTAGCATAAGCGTGGCTGAGTCTTTTGTCTTTTGTTCCAGAAACTACACCTCAATCTTAGACTCCGTAGTGTTCTGTTGTTGCTTTGTTTGTTTGTTTTGATTTGCATCTTTTCATAAAATGGGTCAGGTTCAAAAGGCACTGGCTCTTTTCCCACATTAGTGTCTGTCCTGGGTCAAATGTGCCCCAGGTGTGGCTTCGTCAACATTCCGTTTACACATGATTCTCATTACGGGATCGCCAAGGGCTGTGAAAACATTTTCTTGAGCCGCCCCCCAAACAGCCACAACTAGGAATTGGCAAACACCAATTGAAATGCACTATTTTAAATGCATTATGGGCAGTCAGTCCCCCACCCTGATGTGTATTCAACTCCACACAACCTCACTGCCTGCCTATCCGGGACCCCACATCACCTCTTAGCTCATCATGTTCCTCGAGCCCCCAGGATCCCCTTGACCAGGCCCCGGACGTTCGGATTGCAGGCACAGGAGCGCCAGCAGCAGAAGGGACCATGCCAGCGAAAGGACCCATCAGGCCTCCAAGGCCACATCACCATTCCATTTGCTGGCTCATGCGTCAACTTGCATGACTTCTACGTGATTATTTAGCCTTTTAAAAATACTTTTCACCCTTTCCTGTGCCCTTTTAAGGTAGACACAGTTTTTTAAGAGGCTAACACAGAAGGGTAAAGTAAGTCTCCATAAAACCCAGAGAAGAGACAGAAGAGACTGTGAAACTCCTCTTTGGATGCCATCTGGAGTCATAGCAAAATAATAATAATAATAATAATAATTTTACTTGCTAATCCTTTAGCTAAAAGCGGTTCATAGAAGGGAACTGACAAGCTCACTAAGGTAGAGAGAAGTAGCTTGTGCAAAGACTGTGCCTCAGTTTCCCCATTTGTAAAATTAAGGATTCGATGTGATAACCCCTCAGCTACCTCCATCAATGAACTATGATGATTCTGTTTTATTGCATGCGGGCCATTTTTTAAATGAAGCAAAATTGTGAATTTAAATTTTTAGTAATAACATCTGTCTTTTTATGAAGTAGATAATGAGAAACCAAAACATCTCATTTGTCATCAACAAAAATAAATCACCTTTAGAGTGGGGATGAATGGCAAAAACTTTAGTCATGAATAGTACATGGAATAGGGATCAAGGTGATGTATATTTGGGGGGACCTTTTTAAAGAATTGAGCATGAAAAGAATTCTTATAAAAAGCAAATGTGAGCTACCTGATATAGTCACCTCCTTTTCTGATTCCGGAGGTCTGAAAGCAGCCTCAGCAGCAAGCCACAGCAGACATGAAATGGGGAAAAGCAATGGCATCACTGGTGATCAAAGGCCTGGACAAGCTACCCCAGGCTCCACACCATCTCTGGAGATGCCTGGCTTGGGGAAGGTCCCTGGTAAGAGAAGCAGCTCTCAGCCTCTTTTTCTGGTCAAGCCCCTCTGCAGAAACAGAAAGGAGAATAAAACAGGGGCTCAATACAGATCACAGTTACATGAGGTTATATCCCAGCTGGGTTTTTTAACTGACAAATGAAAATATATATAAATGTATGGTGTAAAACCAATATGTGGCTGGTCATGGTGGCTCACACCTGTAATCCCAGCACTTTGGGAGGCCAAGCAGGCAGATCAGTTGAGCCCAGGAGTTGGAGAAACACGGGCTGGGCAACATGGCAAAACCCTGCCTCAAAAAAAAAAAAAAAATTACCCAGGCGTGGTGGTGCACACTTGTAGTCCCTGCTACTGGGGAGGCTGAGGTGGGAGGACCTCCTGAGCCCAGGAGGTAAAGGCTGCAATGAGCTGTGATCATACCACTGCACTCTAGCCTAGGCAACAGAGTAAGACCCTGTCTCAAAAAGCAAAAACAAAAAAATGATTTTTTCACAAATGTATACATCCTGGAATGATTAAGTCAGGCTAATCAGTATATCTATCACCTCAAATACTTATCTATTATTTTTTTAGTGGCAAGAACATTTGTCTAGCAATTTTCAGGTATACAATGCATTATTATTAACTATAGTCACCATGTTGTATAATAGATCTCCAGAGCTTATTCCTGTTAGCTGAAACTTTGTACCCTGTAACCAACATCTCCCCATTCCCCACACACAACTATCAGCCCTGAGTAACCACAATTCTTCTCTCTGCTTCTATGTATTTAATTTGTTTAGATTTCACACAAGTAAGATCACATGGTATTTTTCTTTCTGGGCCTTCACTTAGCACAATGTCCTCCAGGTTCATCCACGTTGTTGCAAATGACAGGATTTCCTTCTTTTTGTGGCTGAATCATATTTGATTGTGTATATTTATCATATTTTTTTATCCAATCATCCACTGAAGTATGCTTAGGTTGGTTCCATATTCTACCTATAGTGAATAACACTGCAATGAACATAAGAGTGCAGGTATCTGTTTTAAATCCTGATTTCATCAAAACCACAATGAGAGACCATCTCACACCAGTCAGAATGGCGATTATTAAAAAAGTTAAGAAACAAGAGATGCTGGCGAGGCTGTGGAGAAATACGAATGCTTTTACACTGTTCGTAGGAATGTAAATTAGTTCAACCATTGTGGAAGACAGTGTGGTGATTCCTCAAAGACCTAGAACCAGAAACACCATTTGACCCAGCAATCCCATTACTGGGTATTTACCCAAAGGAATATAAATCATTCTGTTATAAAGATACTATGCACACGTATGTTGATTGCAACTGTATTCACAATAGCAAAGACATGGAGTCAACCCAAATGCCCATCAACGATAGACTGGATAAAGAAAATGTGGTAGGGCCGGGCGCGGTGGCTCAAGCCTGTAATCCCAGCACTTTGGGAGGCCGAGATGGGCGGATCACGAGGTCAGGAGATCGAGAGACGATCCCGGCTAACACGGTGAAATCCCGTCTCTACTAAAAAATACAAAAAAATAGCCGGGCGAGGTGGCGGGCGCCTGTAGTCCCAGCTACTCGGGAGGCTGAGGCAGGAGAATGGCATAAACCTGGAAGGCGGAGCTTGCAGTGAGCTGAGATCCGGCCACTGCACTCCAGCCTGGGTGACAGAGCAAGACCCCGTCTCAAAAAAAACAAAAAGAAAAGAAAATGTGGTACATATATGCCATGGAATACTGTGCAGCCATAAAACAGAATGAGATCATGTCCTTTGCAGGGACATGGATGGAGCTGGAAGTCATTATCCTCAGCAAACTAACACAGAGACAGAAAACACTGCATGTTTTCGCTTATAAGTGAGAGCTGAACAATGAGAATACATGTTCAGGGAGGGGAACAACACACATTGGGGCCTGTTGGGGAGTGGGTTCTGGGGAAGGACAGCATTAGGAAAAATAGCTTATGGATACCGGGCTTAAAACATAGGTGATGGGTTCATAGGTGCAGCAAACCACCATGGCACACATTTACCTATGTAACAAACCTGCACATCCTGCACATATATCCCCGGAACTTAAAATAAATAAAATAACATAACATAAATAAAATGCATTCAATTAAATTAAATTACACTTTGTCCTAGGAAAAATAAATAAAAACTTTTTTTTTTTTTTTTTTTTTTTTGAGACGGAGTCTCGCTCTGCCGCCCAGGCTGGAGTGCAGTGGCCGGATCTCAGCTCACTGCAAGCTCCGCCTCCCGGGTTTACGCCATTCTCCGGCCTCAGCCTCCCGAGTAGCTGGGACTACAGGCACCCGCCACCACGCCCGGCTAGTTTTTTTTGTATTTTTAGTAGAGACGGGGTTTCACTGTGTTAGCCAGGATGGTCTCGATCTCCTGACCTCGTGATCTGCCCGTCTCGGCCTCCCAAAGTGCTGAGATTACAGGCTTGAGCCACCGTGCCCGGCCATAAATACTTTAAATAAACGATTTTCTATTTCATATGAAAAAAAAATCCTGATTTCATTTCCTTTGGAGTAAACAAGTTTAATCTTGGCCTTTGAGGAGGGCTGATTTTGCAGAGGAAATGGGAGAAGATGATTCAGAGATAACAGAAGTCAGATTGGTTGGCAGCAATAAGGTTCTGAAAAAGCAACTCTGAGGCCCAGGATGCCACTCGGGGGCTGAGGGGATAGGGAACTGGGTCTAGAATTCAAGGAATCTAGGCATGGTTTTAGGGTCCTCGTCCCAGCAAGAAACTGGATTGCCAGCTGTGAAACCCAGCCTCCTCTCCACAGGCAGGTGGGCAAGGCCTGCTGAATGGAACCTTCTGGTGCTGCATGGGCTCCAGAACCAGGTGGTGGTATTAGCCTTTCAGGCTGAGAGGAGCTGAGGAAGAAAAGTCTGCCCCCTTGCGGTCCCTGCCTGTTCCTACTTCATTCCTCTTGGGACCCTTGGCTATCTTGCCAGTCAACTGTCTTGCTCCCACCTGGGAACCTGGGATCTCACTTAGCCTGAGCTCGCCCTCTCCTGTCCTGGCCATGGCACATTATATAGCCGTAGGAAGGCTGCTGCATCCTTGTTGACCCCTGGGATCCAGCCCTGCCTCCAGTGTCCAGCCACCATCTTACAAAAACTAGGCGATCCGTACAGCATGGCGACCTGCTGACAAAATACCAACTTCAGATGCACTATCTTCTTTTAGTCATTTTTGAACATGTTTGACATCACCAATAGAGACTTTAAAGATGGTTTTCATGAGGCATGTCCAAGTGAGTGCAGCAACAAGCCATCCAGTGTCTGGCACTTTGGAAAGTCTTTGACCATTGATTGGGTAGAAGGCAGTCTTTCGTGATCCACATCCAAGCTCAATCCTGACAAATAGATTTTCAAGTCCTTAGAACGCTGACTCCAAATTGTAACATCACACTAGCTCTGCCTGCTCCTGGGCTTCATGTCCTTTAGAGAATCCAGGTCTCTTCTCTCTAGTCAGCCCAGATAGGAAAGCATTAAAGGCCAAGAATTTTCCAGGCCACATCCATATCCTGAGGTTCTGCACTCACACACACACACAAAGGGAATACTAAAATGGGGTTTAAATTGAGGTTAAAATACTTGCATCAAACAGGTTAAAAAAAATTTTTTTTGAGATGGAGTCTTGCTGTGTTGCCCAGGCTGGAGTGCAGTGGCACAATCTTGGCTCACTGCAACTTCTGCCTCCCAGGTTCAAGCGATTCTCCTGCCTCAGCCTCCCTAGTAGCTGGGATTACAGGCGCCTACCACCACACCCAGCTAATTTTTGTATTTTTAGTAGAGACGGGGTTTCACCATGCTAGTCAGGCTGGTCTTGAACTCCTGACCTCAGATGATCTGCCCGCCTCAGCCTCCCAAAGTGCTGGGATTACAGGTGTGAGCCACCGCACCCAGCCAGAAGTTAATTTTTTTTTTTTTTTTTTTTTTTTTGAGACAGGATATCACTCTGTTGCCCAGGCTGGAGTACAATGGCACGATCTCACCTCACTGCAACCTCCACCTCTCAGGTTCAAGTGATTCTCCTGCCTCACCCTCCCAAGTAGCTGGGACTACAGGTGCCACCATGCCTGGCTAATTTTTGTATTTTTAGTAGAGATGGGGTTTCATCATATTGGTCAGGCTGGTCTTGAACTCCTGACCTTGTGATTCACCCACCTCGACCTCCCAAAGTGCTGGGATTACAAGCATGAGCCACTGCACCTGGCCACAAGTTAATATTTTTAATGCAAAAAGGTATGACCCAATATATTGTGTCACTCACCACATGGAAGATTAGTTTAAAACATGAATTTGCAGGTGTATGATCTGGTTTTTAATTGTGTAATAGATATTATTATCTTTCAATCATTTAGACTAATAATTTCATTTGGATATGAACCCAAGGGCTCCAGTTGAAGGCCATTTGTGAAGGCCTTAGTTGGAGTGACCCCCGATACCCATCAAGGCTGGATTTTGCATCATATGAGCTTATCTCTTCAAAAGCAAACTCCACCTCAGCTTTTCAAATTACCCCTGTGAGGTTGAAGATGCTTAGACATAATCCAGTCCCAATGATTGACACCAGCAGAAGCACCTACGGGGAATGACAACACAAGATGTATTCAGTTGGATTCCTGTATGCATCCCTGTCCCTCTCTCACATTGGCCATGACTAGATTTCTAACTTAATATTTCCAGAATAATGGTGGGCTTAGTGGGGATAGAACAATGATGAGGAGGAGAAAAGGAAAAGTCCAGGTAACAAAGGTCATTCTGGCCCCTAAGTGGCGAGCAGGAAGGAAGTTCTCCCATCTTCTTCTGATCCTTCCAGGCTGCCTGCTGAAGGCGTCCTGTAGGAAAATGTCACTTAAGAAGTTGAAGCACAAGCAATGCCGACGTTTGCCAGACTTCCTACCCAGCTTCCAACTGCAAGCAATTGACCATTCGCGTGAATAACGACAGGGCTTCCTAGGCTTCCCAGGCCTCCCAGCGTGGCCTCCTATGTTGATGAGATTCCTCTGCTCGTAAGTCTCTAGGGAAGCAGGGCCTCTTCCTCCTACCAAGATGAAAAAGTCTTGCTATTCATTACCCTCCCAGCAGCTAGCACATGGCCACATGCCTTAAATGTGGTCAACAAGCAGCACCCACCCAAGCAGTTTGATTCTTGAGGGAGTAACATCCAGGCTAAGGTTCAATTAAAGTTACTCACAGTGGCTTCAGAGATCCAGGCAGTGCTGTGGAGAAGGGCCACTGCTGGCAATGCCAGAGGGCAAGCTCACAGAGGCTGTCCCTGCAGTGGGACTGTGGCTCTGTGTCCTTGCACCCCACAGAGCCCCCTTCTTCAGCTTCCTCTCAAGTGCATGATTCCCTGATAACCTTCACATAAATAATCTTCCTTGTCTTTAAATTAAACACAGTACAATTCTGTTGTTTGCAACCAAGAATGCAGACACAGATACAAATAAAATACAAATTATGTTGGAATCAGCTGATTTCCTGCCCCTTTTCTGTTGACATCAAGAGGGGCCACATGTCACATGTCTTGCTTTAGTGCAAGAAATGGGAGTAGAAACGAGCATGTGTCACTTCTGGGCAGAAGTTCTGAGAACCAGCCTACAGTTTGCTCTGTCTCGCTTCCTTCTGCCACAGATCACTGTGTTTCAGATAGACCAGGGATCAGCCAATTTGCTCTGTAAAGTGTCAGAAAGTAAAGATTATCCTCACTGTAGGCCATACTGCCTCTATTACAATGACTTTATCCTGTTGTGGAGGTGTGAAAATGGTACATAAACAAATAACTATGTCTATCTTTCAATAAAACTTGATTTACAAAAACAATAGCAGGCCAGATTCGGCCACAGCTCACAATTTCCCAACCTTGAAATTGAGAGAGCTTTGTCCACCTCAGTCCTGGAGTAACAAGATAAGGAGTAGAAACTCAGCAACTTCCAACACGCATATAGCAGGAGTGAAAAAATCCAACTTTGTGTTTGAAAGTCACTAAGCTTTGGGGGTCTTTTGTTACCACAATGTAACTCAGCCTATGCTGACTGATACATGAGTATGAAAAGATAATCTCCATGCAAGTAAACAAAAGTTGATTTTGTATGATTTGATGAGGTTAGATCTACAAGAGGTGGGAAAAACTTCTTTACCTCTCAAGGTCAAAAAGCAAAAACAAATTCCTTTTCTTTCTGTGATACCGTTTCAGATCAACCGCTGGTACCTGTAACACTATAACCCTTATCATCACCGAGCAGTACTTTCATTCTGCCTCATGAACACCGGAAAAGAAGCCGAGAGGACTGGACTCTAGTTCTCATCTCACCTCGAATTAGTTGTTTAACTCTGAACTGCTCACCTCCCACCCCCAGTCTCAATTTCCCCATGTACAAAACAAAAATCTGTGCCAGCCCAGAGGCATCGTCTTCAACCTCTCCTACTTAGGGCTTTTCTAAGAGCACTGTTTACTGATGACTGACAGCAGCAAGAGGTTCAAAAACGACAATGAGTAATCAAAAGCCTCTTTTGAAATGGATCCCACCCGCTGGGACGTGGATGTTGAGCAAAGATACGGCTCTTCGGAAAGTGGGGAACATTTTCCAGGCCCACAGGAAGCAGTGTGGTAGAGCCAGTGGAACAAAGCCGTGGGGATGAAACTGAGTTTTGTGCCCATGTTTCTCCGTATCCCTGCTGAAAATTTAACACTCAGCAATTTTGTCACTCTTGGCCTTGGGAAGAAATTCTTTCATGCTCCTTGGTTGTTCCCAATGAATGTTCTCATCTCAGATCAAGGCTAAATGCAAAAAAGGAGGACCACTCACTTCTTTCTTTACTTTGATGCCCACAAGGGGTTGAGGAGCTTCTCAGAGCCAACAGTGCAGGTGCCAGACCCAGCCCAGCGTCTGGTGCCCATGGGATCAGCGCATATGAGATCCCAGTTTAATCCCCACGCCAGAGGCTTAATCCCTGAACTCTGAATCAGTCCTTGGCAGAGAGAAGGCTCTCGGCCAACTTGTAAATTTCCACCCTCCAAGCCACCTCAGGCCACTCAACAGCTCAACAACCTCCCGTGTTCCTCGGGGAGGCGCTCCACAGCCCCACCTGCACCTCCAGCTTGAGATAGTCATGGAAGGGCGGAAGAGAGGGAGCGTCAAAACCCTCATCTGCTCCAAAACTCTGTTCTAGTCACCTGACACAAAGTCTAGGATTGTCACCATGCTGTCATTCTTTTGTCTGTGGCAGAGGTCGGCAAACTGTAGGCCCAAACGACAGACCAAACCAAGTTCATCATCCATTTTTGCAAGTCAAGTTTTATTGGAACGCAGCCACGCCCGCTCATCAATGTGTTGTCCATGACTGTTTCATGTTATAGCGGCAGAGGTGAGTGGTTGCAACACAGACTGTGGCCCACAGGGCTTAAAACGTTAACTAACTGGCCCCTGACTGAAAAAACTGGACCAACCTCTAGTCTGCACTATTCTGTACCACAGGCAGTCTTAGGTTACATCTACCCATTGGCCACTCTGAAAATATTGTCAGGCTACTCTTCAGGCTAACTAACAGGGAGTAAGACACTAAAGATTATGGGACAAGGTGAATGAGTGTGTGCATGTGTCTGCACATGGCAGATTACGTGCATGAATTAGGGATGGAGCCAGTGACGAGAAAGCCGAAAAAACCTGAAGATGTAACAGGTTTGAGCAAAGCATTTTAAGGGAGGATCTGGAAAGGCAGTAGGCAGATAGTAGGGGAATACTGAGCCCCGGGGAGAAAAATAAAACAAAAACCTCTCTGATCACTGATATTATTATTTGAGTAGGCAAAGTGTTTTCACATACATATTCTCTTATTTAACTTCCCCTCGGAAACCACAAGACGTATATGAAAATGTAAACTTTCTATTAGAGGAACCCATGCTCTGAAGTGGCTCACCCAATGGGACCAGGGCCCATTTCTTCTATTTCTTTTTTTCTTTTCTTTCTTTTTTTTTTTTTTTTTTTTTTGTGAGACAGAGTCTTGCTGTCACCCAGGCTGGAGTGCAGAGGCACAATCTCGGCTCACTCTAACCTCCACCTCCCGATTTCAAGCGATTCTCCTGCCTCAGGTGCATGAGTAGCTGGGACTACAGGCATGTGCCACCACGCCTGGCTAATTTTAGTATTTTTTGTAGAGACAAGATTTCACCATGTTGGCCAGGCTGGTCTCGAACTCCTGACTTCAGGTGATCCAACCTCGGCCTCCCAAAGTGCTAGAATTATAGGTGTGAGCCACCACGCTCGGCCCCATTTCTTCCACTGCTGAGTCCAGTGCTCTTTTTGCCGGGACACTGAGACTTAGTTCAAGATTTGCCTGGGGCTAAACACGCACCAGAGGTGGACGTGCCCTATGACAAAGGAACACATAGCCTATTAGTGACTAATTGGGAACCCAGCTGCCAGCCGCCACAGTGCCAACATGGGGCAAGGGGAGGGCAGGCTGGAGCCAGGCGTCTGCTCATCCCTAGCACTCCTGCCACACTTGGCACCACACCAAGCCCCGACAGGCTCAAACGCAGTGCCCTGGGGCCTTGACTTCATTTATTTCTTACTTTGTATCAACAGTCAAGATTTAAAATTATAATAATAATAACCAAAATCATTGAGTTCCTCTGATGGCAGGACATCTGATGTACACTGGGCATTTTACATGAGATATCTGAAATAATTCTAACCACCCCGTGGGGCTGTTACTGCATCCTCTTTCTGTAAGAACACTGAGGCTCAGAGAGGTTAAGTGGTTTGCCTAAGGTCACCCTGGGGACCTGCTGAGGATGCAGGTCAGATCTGAGCAGTGCTCTTCACAGCAGCACCACCACACCCCCGGTCAACTGAGACACGAACATCAGTGTCCACAGGGGCCACGGAGGGAGGGAAAGTTGTTACCAGAAAAAAGAGAGAGCACAACCCCCACATCACTGCATAGACAGGGCTGCGGCCCGGCCACAGTAACCTGGAAAACCCTGCAGCTGTGGGATAATGATGAGGAAGTTAGGCTTTCCTGCCTGAACTCCAAACCTTTCCTTGCCTCCTTTTCTCTCTTTACAAAATCTGTCTTTGATTACTAATCAACAGCATTTTCATTGACATAACTCTCTAGTACACGTGAGCCATGCTATAATTAAACAGAATTTATGTTCAGTAGATTTATAAAAGTCAAAGAATAATGGAAGAGAGATTTGAGTGTGAAACCTAAACAATAGGAGAGAAAGTTTTAAAACAAAACATATGACATTCTTTCTGCACTTTTCTCCTGATTCCCAAGTCTTAAACCAACATTATATGCATGAAAAAAATCATGATTGATTCCGGAAAATATGTTTTAGGGTTCACTATTCTCCATTGAATCTCTTATAGGTACGTTTAAAAATTTAGAATAAAAACCTAAATCTTTTGAATTTTCCATATAGCTTTTATTTTTTACCTCCAGTCCTAATCAATTAGAACACATTATGTTTCCCCTACAGAATAAGATCTCTCTCATTCTTAAGCAGATTTGAAAGAAATTGCAAAACAGTCTCAACACTGCCTATACATCTGGCAAGGCGATCGGGGTCAACGCAGACCACAGAAGCCCAGGCCGGCGCTGGATGTGAGCTGCAAGGACGAGCATGAGGACAAGAAGGGGAGGAATTTCACGTGCTTTTCTGTGCACTCGCCCAGAGTGAACGCCCATCTCCTCCACTCTACTCTGAGCCCGAAGGGAGATCTCAGACACACACACGAGAATTCCACACTAGGAAAGTTTCTGTGTATTTCTTACCAGTATTTTTCTAAGCGTATGTTATGATGTACGTCCTGGGTAGTGACTGTCTTCCCACGCGTGTGTGCGTGTGTGTCCCCACACGTGCATCCTGACCACAGACTCTCCCCTGCTTTCGCTACATGGACCTGCTGTGCCCCATTATCTCTGGCCTTTGTGGCTTAGAAGGTCAGAGACACTGTTCCCTGGATAAGATCCAGAAAAGGAAGGAAGCGGAAACAAAAATGTTTTTGCAGTGAAGTGACCTGATTACACACAAAGTGACTGTTTCTAAGCCATCCTATAACTACCCTCATTCAGCACTGGAACCAAGCCACAAAGCAGCAGACGCCTCCCCCCAGCGCCGTGACTGGCTCGGTGAAAACTGCAACTGCAAATGACAAAGCTGGTCTTTATTCCTGAGCGATTGTGAGTGCTGGTGGGGATGAAGAGTTTGGAGGGATGGGGATAGCTTTGCAGTGGCCAACGGGCTTCCCCTCAGGTGAGTGCAGTTAAGGACAACTGTGGGTTCTGCACCAAACCATCAGGGTTTAAATCTTGGTTTCACCAGCTGCAAGCTGCATGACGTTACATATGATTCATTAAAGCCTGTATGTCTCAGTATTCTTTTTTTTTTTTTTTTTTTGAGAAGGAATCTCGCTCTGTCGCCCAGGCTGGAGTGCAGTGGCCGGATCTCAGCTCACTGCAAGCTCCGCCTCCTGGGTTTACGCCATTCTCCTGCCTCAGCCTCCCGAGTAGCTGGGACTATAGGTGCTCGCCACCTCGCCCGGCTAGCTTTTTGTATTTTTTTAGTAGAGACGGGGTTTCACCGTGTTAGCCAGGATGGTCTCGATCTCCTGACCTCGTGATCCGCCCGTCTCGGCCTCCCAAAGTGCTGGGATTACAGGCTTGAGCCACCGCGCCCGGCCATGTCTCAGTATTCTTATCTGTAAAATGGGTAACTATGAATTGGATGTAATGAAATAAGTAAAGCGCCAGAAGGTAACAGTAGCTGTTGTTATTGTATGGGGTCCTTACTAAGACCCGCAATGCCCTTACCTCTCCCTCCCTCCAGAACCTACCATTTTGCTCACAGGGGTCATCCTGGTCACCAATCTATTTCTCAAACATTCTATTTCTCACCAGGTCTCCATCCTCCTTATCCCTCTCCCCTGGAGCGTATCCGTGGTCTCCTCAGAGGTCTTGTTAGCTCACCAGCACCACCCCCAGCCCCAAAATGCTCAGCATTACATTATCCTGAGGGTTTCCCACAGAACACTGGGCATTGTCTGAAATTGTTCACTTCAAAAAAAAAAAAATACTCATTTATGCTCAGCATCTCCCACTTAGAGGGAACAACTTATCCCAGTTTTCCTGGGGCTCTCCCAGTTTGGGCAGGACGCTCCTCGGTCCAGAGCAATCCAGGACAGAGGCTCACCCCAGAGCCCAGGAGAAGGCCGGGGCAGAGGCCACCTTCTTCACTCTGTGTCTTCAGCATTAGAGAAGGCCGACTCACAGCAGGAGCCCCAAACACAGGGAATGGAGGAACAGAGGCATTAATATTTTTCTAAGAATTGTAGTTAAATCAGTCTATCCAATCATGAGAGACTCACACCTCCTCTCATTTCTAATCTACAAATCAGAGAGAATAAAAGTGGAAGTTACCAGAGTTGTAGATTTTTTTAGCTAGACAGAGCTTTGCTGGAAGGATGAGCCCAGACCATGCCTCTTACCCTACCAAGGTGGGGGAAATTAAGGACCACGAGCCTGATGGTCATTGCTAAGGTCATCAGCTGGTATGTAGCAGAAACACGATCTCTCAGGGTACAACTTACTGGGAAGTATTGTATGAACTGTAAAGCAATACTTTGACATTAAGATATTTACATTATTCTTTACTTGTATATTTATGATCATTTTATCTCAGCAGGAATCCAGAACAAACTAGGCTTCATCTAAAGAACTATGATTTATCTAGAACTCTTGAATTGTTTTAAACTGAAGCATTACCCCCATCCAAGTTCCTAATCAATTCAAATTGCTTAAATCTATTACATATTTTCAATTCCTTTTTTATAAATTCAGCTTAACCACTTCCTAAGACATTGCCACTTTTTGTCACATGTGGTTCTTTGAAACCAAAGAAAAAGTAGCAACTAAGGATAAAATTGTCAATGGACAAAAATCACGGATACCCACAGTCGGCAAGGTCTCAATGCAAATTTGTTGACTGCTTAAAAGGACCAGAAAGACTAGACAAAAGCATGCACTCCCAATATGAGTTTTAAGGTTTTGTTATCTGATACTGTATATGGTCAGCCAGATCGACAGTGGTCCTTGTTCACATAGAGTATCTCAAATGACAGATGGAAATAAATTCATCCCCATTCATGCTAAGATCTAAATTCTATACATGCAGATAAAAGAAAGATATTTCGGAAGAAATTTTAACCTGATGTGAAATATAACACTTATTAACCATCATTCTAATCATCTCTAGTAGATATTTAGACAGCAATCAGCGATTTGCAATAGGAGTTAGAAATGATCTTGTTTGAACTCAAATGCAACTCAACTGGAGCAAAATGATGAGAACTTATGAACGCAAAGAAGGAAACAACAGACCCTGTAATTAGTCAACTGGTTGATTAATTACAGAAGTTTTCATCACTAGGAAATACCTAAGTCATCGGAGATTATTTTCATTTCTAATCAACCTTCAAGTGACACTGAAGTTCCTAACACATTATTTATTTATTTATTTATTTTTAATTGAGACAGAGTCTCGGTTTGTCACCAGGGCCAGAGTGCAACATCCAGTGACGCTCCTTGAAGGTGGAGGGTGGGAGAAGGGAGAGGAGCAGGAAAGATAAGTATCGGGTACTAGGCTTAATTCTTGGGTGGTGAAATAATCTGTGCATCAGACCCTCATTATATGAGTTTACCTGTGTAACAAACCTTCATATGTACCCCAAAACCTAAAATACAAGTTAAAAACCAACAAACAAAAAAGAAATGGTACAACCATTGTGGAAAACAGTAGGGTGGTTTCTCAAACGATTAAAACTTGAGTTGCCATATGATATGGAAATGTTACTTCTGGGTATATCCCCAAAGGAATTGAAAGCAGGGTCCCAAAGAGATAGCTAACACCCACGTTCATGACAGCATTATTCACAATAGCCAAAACATGGAAGCAACCCGAGCGTGCACTGCCAGATGAATAGATAAGCAGAATGCAGTGTAGATACACCACAATGGAATACTGTATTAATCAGTCTTAAAAAGGAAGGAAATTCTGACTCAGGTTATAGCAAAGATGAACCTAAATGAAAAGAACCAGTCACAGAAAGCAAATCCTGTATGCTTCCATTTATACCTGGTACCTAGAAGAGTTAAAATCAGAGAGGCAGAAAGGAGAATGGTGGTTGCTAGGGGCTTGAAGCAGGGACAAATCGGGAGTTATGATTTCATGAGTGTGGAGTTTCCATTTTACACAATTAAAAGCGTCCTGAAGATGGATGGAGGTAAAGGATGCACAACTTGATGGAAGTGTTTAATACCACTGGATTCTACACTTAGAAATGGTTAGGAGGGTCCATTTTATGTTGCATGTATTCTTCCACGATAAAAAAATAACAAAGAAAAAGCAGAGGGGCAGAGTTGACTAATTACGGAAGTTTTCATAGCTGGGAAGTACCTAAGTCATCAGAAATGATTTTCATTTCTAATCAACCTTCAAGTGACACTGAAGTTCCTAATACTTTATTTATTTATTTGTTTGTTTGTTTGTTTATTTTTTAATTGCGATGGAGTCTCACTCTGTCACCCAGGCTGGAGTGCAACATCCACTGCCCGGGTTCAAGCAATTCTCTTGCCTCAGCATCGCGAGTAGCTGGGACCACAGGCATGGGCCACCATGCCCGGCTACTTTTTTTGTATTTTTAGTAGAGATGGGGTTTTGCCATGTTGGCCAGGCTGGTCTCAAAATCCTGACCTCAGGTGAGCTGCCCCCCTTGGCCTCCCAAAGTGCTGGGATTATAGGCATGAGCCACCGCTCCTGGCCTGAAGTTCCTAATACTTTAAATTACTCTTCCTCTACTGATGATCTGTAAATAATATATTTTAAAAGAACAAAATGTAGAAATTCACTATGTGAAAATAAAATTAAGGAAATAAGCTGACTTCCCCAAGTTTACCCAGCTACGACGGTGGGGAGTGGAATCTGAAGTCAAGCGTGTGTGTAGTACACATCCATGCCTTTTATTTTCCAATTTTCTATTATCAGCACTGCTTTGGGAAGAAGATAGAGGAAAGAGAAGAAAAGACCCTCAGACCGATGTATACTTCTTTCACAAAACGCACACCCAATGCAAATTACACAGTATAGTTAGCTGAGGGGCATAATTTGTCACACAAATAAACAAACACTATTTGGTTCCGTCTGTGGCTACTGCAGTTATAATGAAAATCTAAAAACAACTGTAATGCTGCTAACCATAAAATTATAAGGCAAGAAAGTGGATTTAGATAACTGTAAGAGCCTTAATTGTATGTTTGTAAACTCAGACAAAGCTTTTACTCAAATTTAGCTCCAGCTCAAATAGCACACCCGAAGCACACTTTCTATTTTGCCCTTCTCCTGCTGTACGGATCAAAGACCCCGGGCATTAGAAAACTCTATCTTTACAAAAGCGTGTGTGTTGGGCGTGGAGAGGAGGAAGGACAAATAAGCAGCTTAATGTGGCATAGGTAGCTGGAGAGATGGGATCCATGAAAGAAAGTGCCCCGGGACACCTTAACTGCATTTGTTCAATTACACCTGATCAAAGAATTCCATCAGAACTCCAGTGTCAGAACTACAAGGAGCCAGAGATCCAATGTCCTCATGTCAAAGACATTCAGAGATGGCAAATAACTTCTTGGGCTCACACAGAAATGTGTATGGCTCAAGTTCCCAGAGGCCCGTGCTGAGCTTCCTCACACTTCACCTCAGCCAATGCTTGGTGACCGTGGCAGCATCTGTTCCCGGCCCACCCAGTAGCAAGTTGTAGGGAGCCAGCCCTGCCTGTTTAGGGCTCCAGTCTCTTTCCCTCCTCCAACAGGCTGGGTGCAGAGAGGACAGCCAGTCCCCTCCATTCCTCCTCCCAGCCCCTAATGCTAGTCTGGCACCAGCCCAGAAACTGGGGGCAGCAGCAAACATCCTGACAAACGTCCTACCCTGGAGTTGCTGAGGACCACAGGCAGGAGATAAACAAGAACATAGCAGAGTGGGATGCACTGTCCAGACACTAGAGCAGGAGGGAGGCAGAAGAATGGGTGGAGTGGTGATTTTGGTAAGGGAAGAGCACTAAGGGCCTTGGATGTGACATTTGAGCAAAGACTCAAATGATGCAATGGGAGAGAGTCGATGACTGGGGTAAGAACATTCCAGAGAGAGGAAATGGCAGGATAGAAAGGCGAGCAAATTCCTGAATGATGGTTGAACAGCTCTGTGAATGAATATGCTAAAACCATCTAATTTCATACTTTCAGTGAGTAAATTGTAGAGTATGGGAATTACATCTCAATAAAGTTGTTACCAAAAAAACTGAAAGTAAATTTTAAACAACAGATAAAGGCACTCATGGTTTTTCAGGTGCATATTTTTACAAACCCTGTCTACACTCTTTTTGGACAACACAAGGGAAAATTACACAAGGAGTGACCTAGGTTCTTCTCACTACCCCTTCCCTCTTCCTTGTATTATCCTGCACCCCAGAGTCTTCCTAAGAGTCTGAGGTTAACCTGTGGGTAGATTCCCGGGCTGCTGCTGGCATCATGCATGTTGGTCTCTACTGCCCCATAACTTGATTAGCAGCTTGACAGAGGCCTGTTATGCCTTAATCAGTTGTCACTATCCTTGGCCAAAGGGCCTGAATCTGAAGAAGAGGAAAACACACTTAAAAGTTGGAACTGTAGGTTGGGCGCAGTGGCTCACGCCTGTAATCCCAGCACTTTGGGAGGCCAAGGCAGGCAGATCACCTGAGGTCAGAAGTTCAAGACCAACCTGGCCAACATAGGGAAATCCTGTCTCTACTAAAAATACAAAAATGAGCCAGGCATGGTGGCAGGCACCTGTAGTCCCAGCTACTTGGGAGGCTGAGGCAGGAGAATCTCTTGAACCTGTGAGGTGGAAGTTGCAGTGAGCCAAGATCGTGCCACTGCATTTCAGCCTGGGTGACAGAGCACAACTCCATCTCAAAAAAAAAAAAAAAAAAAAAGGCTGAAACTGTAAAATCACCTTCTGTGGGTTGTTTAATTGCAACTCCTAGAAACCCACATGCCACAATTAAGAGAGTGTGGTCTAAAGACTGGGATTTTTAAGTGCCCCAGCAGGCCAATAGGACAGAAATGTTTAATTCAGGGCAACTTTCCTGTTACCCTGAACCAAACCGAGATAACTGAGGGCTTTCTCTTTTCAGGCATTCATTTACCAGAAGAACAGGGAATGAGCAAAAGAAATTCTGAAAGAATCTTTCTTTTGATATTTACCCACACTTCCTGTGCTCTGAGTCAGACCACAGAAACTGACAAATATGTGCAGAACATCTTAGAGGAAAAATGAAGACAGATGTCAAAACTATGTAGAAATACAGCCGGCCATCTTCTTAAAGACTCACTTTAACACGAATAACATTTAACTCCATCGTCAACAAGACCGAACTTCCTAGAAAATCATTCAGCATGGATTTCTCTGAGCCATGTTGACTGAAGACAGATAACCTAGCAGATGCATGTGTTGAATCCAACGAAACAAGGCAAATGTTCTCAGGTTTTGGGTATTGGATCTCTCTGATGTGATAACTATAGAGTGAGTTTCTCTGCTCTTGGTGTGAAGCAGTTTCAAATTGTTGAACCCCAGGGTTGCTGAAAGAGAAAAGCAAGTTATTTCAATGCAAGAAGAAACAAATGGCAGTCTCGAGCAGGCACAGCTCAACTCCCATAAACGATGAAGGTAGCCAAGGTTAGTGAGCCCCATGGGGAGTGCTGAGGGGTGAGCTGATCACAAAAAAATGCAGGCCCCAGCTTGAAATGTCTATAAAACTAATTGAAACAAAAAAAGTACAGGTTTTTCTGAACACACCAGGAAGAGTCTCAATCAGACAACCGTTGGCCATTGGAGGCTCTCACAAGCTGTGGTGGTCTCTGGACAGCTGCTGCGGAAGGGTGGTCCCTTATTTCTGTGCTTACGAGTTAAATGAGGGAGGGCAGGGAATAATATGTTGAGATTCAGAAGGAGGTTTTAGCAAGAGAAAAATATACTGGCAATGCTCATTTAAGGAAATTTGCTGCACACATTTATCTTGTTTTGGTGCTGCTGTTGTTGTTTTGGTTGTTAAAATCAGCTTCTCACACGAGAACTGAAAAAATAATGACTAATTGCAACTTGTGTTACAATATATTGTTCCCCCAGGTCAGTGCATGTTGAGCAAAGGTATGTGGCCAAGTTTTCTTTGGGCTAGAAGAATCCAAGCCCTCCACATAACCAAGAGAGAAGCCACTGTGTGACCCAACTGAATGTAGGAGCAACAAAGTTACGAGGCTTCACCATCAACTATTTCTCTCTGTCTTTGCAGAAGAAGGAAGCCAGAACGAAGTTAGAATCAACTTGTCTACCTTGTACAATATAAAGACAATGGTAATTAAGAAAGTTATTAAAGAGGAGATATCCAAAGTGTCGGGGGGAAAAAAAGCACCTAATAGATTTTTTGAGCATCTCTATTCCTACCTTATATTTGCTATGAATTTCCATCACTCCTCTTCAGAGTGATATCTAAATGCTTCCATTACAAGAACTATATTTGTTTCTTGTAAAATACCTTTTACCTCTGGATTCTTCAGAATTATGGCATGCAATGTGCTCATAAACACTATCTGATCTCTTCCAAACACAGCTGATCTCTTCTGTAAAACATGCATGACCAAAACTTATTTTGCTGGGAAGTCATTCTGCTAACACAAACTCTCTTCTCAGACATTGCACCTTGAATGTGAGGACAACTTTAGGAGCTAATATGGTTTGGATGTGTGTCGCCTCCAAACCCCATGTTGACATGTGGCCTGCAATGACAGAAGTTGGCCTGTAGGTGGTGGTTGGGTCATGGGAGTAGATCCCTCATGAATGGCTTGGTACTGTCCTTGTGGTAAGGAGTGAGTCCTCACTCTACTAGTTCACAGGAGAGCTGGTTGTTTAAAAGAGTCTGACACCTCTCCTCTCTCTCTCTCTTGCTTCCTCTCCCTCTCTCTCTCTCTCTCTCACCATGTAATGTGCCTGCTGCCCCTTTGCCTTCTTCTATAAGAGAAATCTTCCTAAGGCCTCACCAGAAGCTGAATAGATGCTGGTGCCAGATTTGTACAACCTGAAGAACTGTGAGCCAAATCAACCTCTTTTTCTTTATAAATTACCCACTCTCAGGTATTCTTTACAGCAATGCAAAAATGGACTCCACAGGAACTTTTTTGGAGATCCTATCAGATGAGGACTTCCCAAGCTCTGTTTAACTAGGGTGATCATATAATTTATGTCTAAACAAACACTTGAAGAATAAAAGGGGTGCTATAAATAATTATTCCTGAACAACAGGTATAAACTGGGAAACATGAACATATGGTCACTCTGCCCCCTAACATTTTCCCACTCTATTTTCTGTTATCCATGATTCCTTATCAGCTAGGAGATTTGGAAAGCCTCTACTTCTTGCTATTTATTTTGAGAAAAAAATAATTATGTTGAATATACTTTTTTACTCTGTGAAGACTCTTCCAGAGACATCACTGTTTCTCCCATGAGGAGGTATATGTGTCCCCACTGAATCTGATCAACTGAAAATCACTCTACTGGGCAGAAATCTGCCTGTTCTTTGGAGTTCGAGCAGGTCAATGTGCTGCTGTAGAGAAGAGAGGAGGTCATACTATGTCTCTGCCCTGTTGAGCATGAGTTGTTCGCAGAGTAAAAGGTCACTTTAGGGCAGGGAGTTTAAAAGATGGCTTCATTACAAACATAGAGTCCAAATGGAATCTAGAAAAATTTCAAATATTTGGAAGGTTTCAATGAGTTCACGCTCAATGACTGACCATCAGACAAATCCATCACTGCTGTCCTAGGCCTAGTTACTAAATCAGCTACACCAAGTCTAATGGAAATAGAATCAAGGCTAGTAAAAACATCCTACATAAGGTGGGAGACAACTGCACTTCAATTACTTGGTTATTTGAAAAGGCAGAGATAAAAAGGCATTTATGTGATAGAATGTCCGGAGCTGCACGCCCCGGCCATAGCGAGTAGTAGCTGACGATTGAAGACGCCTGAGCTATGTTCGTTTCCACCCCACACCTTCTCCCTATCTTTGCCTTTTTTCCCTGTATTAATACCTCATAAAAGATGGCGCTCTTCCTGCTTCTTCTTCACCTATTTTTCCCGCGCCCGCGAAAATTACTACCTGACAGCGCAGGTGCAACATGACGTTCGACCAGAGAAACCAATACCTACTTGGTCACGCCCTCTGCGATGAGATCATCTCCGCCTCTGGCCCAACCCCTTTCCCTCCAAGTGTATATAAGGCACTGCATTACCGCCATTAAAGAAGACTTGATCAGAGCACTGTCTTGTCTCCATTTCTCGTATCTCTTGTTCCCCAAATTCCCACCCCCTCTTCCAGGGCCTGCTTCGACTATCCCGCGGGCCGGGAGACGTGGCGCCCGAACAGGGACCTGGAAACGAGGGACTCTGTGAGGAAGAGGACGCCAAAGGATGGTCGACCGCTAACAAAGACAAAAGGAATTAAACTGATCACCGCGGGAACCTGCCGCGTCAGGATCGAAGGTAAGTGAGGCGTCCGAAATGGGACAAGAATTAAGTCAGCATCAAATATATGTAGGACAATTAAAAGAGGCTTTAAAGATACGAGGAGTAAAGGTTAAAGGTAATGACTTGTTTAAATTTTTTGATTTTGTAAAAGATACTTGCCCTTGGTTCCCACAGGAAGGAACTATTGATATCAAGGTATGGCGTAGAGTAGGGGATTGTCTTCAGGACTATTATAATACTTTTGGGCCAGAAAAAATTCCTGTGACCGTTTTCTCTTATTGGAACCTCATTAGAGATTTAATAGATAGGAAGGAGGTCGATTCGCAAGTCATGGCTGCGGTCGCTCAGACAGAGCATATTTTAAAGGTGAGCTCCTGTTCTAACCTTGCGGGGCCTCCGCGGGATGCGGAGGAGGGTCTCATTTCCCTCGAGGGTGATCGTGGGAGTGGATCCCAGTGGATGTGCAGATGGCTGGGCGGGTCTTGCATGTTTGCAGTTTTTGTAAATTTGTCAAGTACCATCTGAAAATAATTATTACTATTCAGTGATTCTCAAGCTTTCTCAATTTTGGCAGTGTATATGAACCACCTGAAGATTGTATTTTAATTGGTTAAAACAATGGTTCTCATTGAGTTTCAGCCTTCAGTGTGCATGAAACTCACTTGGGAGGCTTGTTCAATCACAGCTTGCAGAGCTCTGCCCTCCAAGTTTCTGATTTGCTGCGTCTGGGGTGCAGACCATTATTTACTTATCTACCATGTACCCAGGTGATGAGGTTTTTGGTCTTGTAGGCATGCTTTGCGTTTACAAGATTTAAGAGCAGTAAATATCACTATGATCCTTATGGGTGCCTTACAACCAGGATTACCTTCACCGGTTGCGATTCCTCAAAAATATTTTAAAATCGTTATTGACCTTAAAGATTGCTTTTTTACAATTCCCCTTCATCCTGCTGACCAAAAAAGATTTGCCTTTAGTCTTCCATCTACAAATTTTAAACAACCAATGAAGCGCTATCAATGGAAAGTCTTACCTCAGGGTATGGCTAATAGTCCTACCTTGTGTCAAAAATATGTAGCTGCTGCTATAGAGCCAGTCAGAAAAACGTGGGCACAAATGTATATTATACATTATATGGATGATATTTTAATAGCAGGAGAAATTGGCGAACAGGTCTTACAGTGCTTTGCTCAACTCAAACAAGAGTTAGCAGCAGCTGGACTACAAATAGCCCCAGAAAAGGTACAATTACAAGATCCATACACCTATCTTGATTTTCAAATTAATGGACCCAAAATCATTAATCAAAAGGCCGTTATACGTCGTGATCATTTAAAAACTTTAAATGATTTCCAAAAATTACTGGGAGACATAAATTGGCTTCGACCGTACTTAAAACTCACTACAGGAGAGTTAAAACCTCTTTTCGATATATTAAAAGGAGACTCTAATCCAAAATCTCCCAGGTCCATTACTAAAGAAGCATTAATGGCACTCCAACAGGTAGAACATGCCATTGCAACACAATTTGTTACCAGTATTGACTATTCTCAGCCATTAATATTCCTTATTTTTAACACAACAATAACCCCTAATGGCCTATTTTGGCAGAACAATCCCATTATGTGGGTACACCTGCCCTCCTCCCCTAAAAAGGTTTTGTTGCCTTATTATGATGCCATAGCTGATCTAATTATCTTGGGAAGAGAAAACAGTAGAAAATACTTTGGAATAGAACCCTCTACCATTATACAGCCCTACACTCAATCACACATTCATTGGCTATTACGAAATACGGAAGCCTGGCCAATTGCTTGCGCTTCTTACACTGGCTCAATTGACAACCATTACCCACCTAACAAACTTATTCAATTTTGTAAACTTCATGCGTTTGTGTTTCCCCATATTACCAGCAAAGAACCTCTCAATGACGCATTATTAATTTTCACTGATGGATCTTCCACAGGACTTGCCGCTTACACTTATAATAATGTAGTCGTTAAATTCCAGACCACTTATACATCAGCTCAGCTGGTCGAATTGCAAGCTATAATTGCAGCACTATCAGCTTTTCCTTGTCAGCCACTTAACATTTACACAGACAGCACCTACCTGGCTCATTCAATACCCCTCTTAGAGACCGTGCCTCAAATTAAACATATTTCAGACACAGCTGACCTATTTTTACAATGTCAACAACTTATTCGAAAAAGGACTACTTCCTTTTTTCTTGGGCATATTAGAGCACATTCAGGATTACCGGGACCTTTAACACAAGGTAACGCAACAGCTGACGCGGCAACAAAAATCATAGCCACAGTCACTACAGACAATTTGCAACAAGCACAAAAAGCACATGCCTTGCATCATTTAAACGCCCAAACCTTAAGACTCATGTTTAAACTTACCAGAGAACAAGCTCGACAAATAGTTAAACAATGCGCCAACTGCATAACGTATTTACCTGTTCCCTATCTAGGAGTTAACCCCCGAGGACTCATCCCCAACGAAATTTGGCAAATGGACGTTACTCACCACTTAGAATTCGGTCAGCTAAAATATATCCATGTATGCATAGACACCTATAGTGGATTCATCAGTGCAACTCTCCAAACAGGAGAGGCCACCAAACATGTCATAGCTCATTTATTGCATTGCTTTTCTATTTTAGGAATACCCAAACAAATCAAAACAGACAATGGCCCCGGTTATATAGCCAAAACCTTTTTACAATTCTGTAATACCCTACAAATTAAACATACCACAGGTATTCCCTATAATCCCCAAGGACAAGGTATAGTAGAAAGAGCTCATCTGTCTTTAAAAACTGTTATCACAAAATTAAAAGGGGGGAGCTGGTACCCCGTGAAGGGTACCCCTAGAAACATACTCAATCATGCCCTGTTTATCCTTAATTTTTTAAATTTGGACAGTCATGGAAAATCGGCTGCCGATCGTTTCTGGCATCCTGAATCTCAAAAACAGTTTGCAATGGTAAAATGGAAAGATCCACTTGATAATTCATGGCATGGCCCCGATCCAGTTTTAATTTGGGGAAGAGGCTCAGTATGCATGTTCTCACAAAAAAATGATGCAGCCAGATGGCTGCCTGAAAGATTGGTAAGACAAATAAATCATAACCATTGTCAGTCCAGGGAAGATAAATCTCCCTGAGAAGTTCTTTCCTTTTTGTTTTTCAGAAAATGAAGCCTAACATGAGATTCCTTAGGAGAATAATCGCTCTATATAACATAGTGACAGTCTATGCAGGTTTTGGTGACCCTCGTAAGGCAAGAGAATTATTACGAAAACAATACGGCCAGCCTTGTGATTGCAGAGGGGGACAGGTATCTGAACCTCCGTCAGACAGAATCACCCAGGTGACTTGCTCGGGCAAGACAGCTTACCTAATGCCAGACCAGTCATGGAAATGAAAAGTGGTGTTTTTACGCCAACAAATCCGGAATCGTCAGAGATAAGATAAAGACTTTACAGGAAGAACTAGAAGAGCGCAGAAAAGGTCTGGTCGCTAATCCCTTGTGGACTGGACTCGATGGACTTCTCCCCTATCTCCTGCTATTTCTTGGTCCTTTACTTACTCTTCTACTCTTTCTCACTCTCGGGCCTATAATCTTTAATAAGCTTATGGCATTCGTCAGACAACAAATTGAGGCCTTCCAGGCCAAACCTATACAGGTCCATTATCATCGCCTTGAGATGACTGAAAATGGTGAGTCTTATTTGCCTTAATAAGACCACCTCCCCTGTGTGCTGAACTGGACAGTCAATGACGGGTAAGAGGACACTATCTCCATCGGAGCCTAAGACAGGAGGGCCGCCCTTGCTGCTGCCTTATCCCATGACGGGCCTAGAAGGTGGGGATGAGTTGACCCAACCTAAGACAGGCGCAGTTCCCGAGGGGTCGTTTTCTCATCATAAAATAATTAAAAGGGGGACCTGTCCGGAGCTGCACGCCCCGGCCATAGCGAGTAGTAGCTGACGATTGAAGACGCCTGAGCTATGTTCGTTTCCACCCCACACCTTCTCCCTATCTTTGCCTTTTTTCCCTGTATTAATACCTCATAAAAGATGGCGCTCTTCCTGCTTCTTCTTCACCTATTTTTCCCGCGCCCGCGAAAATTACTACCTGACAGCGCAGGTGCAACATGACGTTCGACCAGAGAAACCAATACCTACTTGGTCACGCCCTCTGCGAGGAGATCATCTCCGCCTCTGGCCCAACCCCTTTCCCTCCAAGTGTATATAAGGCACTGCATTACCGCCATTAAAGAAGACTTGATCAGAGCACTGTCTTGTCTCCATTTCTCGTATCTCTTGTTCCCCAAATTCCCACCCCCTCTTCCAGGGCCTGCTTCGACTATCCCGCGGGCCGGGAGAATAGAATAGGAATAATATTTCCACAGTGCAGCCCTGGGAGAAATAAAGGGTCAAACACCACCATGTCCATGAGTCTGGTCGTGTCTGGAGCTGTCACTGACAGGGCATGGAGTCACAGGACTGCTCCGTTTCGCTGTGCATCATGCCCTGGAATGGATGGAACGGAGCTGTCCCAGATAGAGCTGCCTTTGGCAAAGGGGAAAAAATGTGCATGCAATGGTGTGCTCCAGCAGTTTAGTAAGAGAGGTTGCCCTGCTGCAGAGCCCTTAACAAGATATACCAAAGTTGTTAATATTCATTTAGCGGAATGGAACTGACAGGCGATGGAGAGATTGTAGTGATCCACAGCACACAGGATGGAAGCTCTAAGTCATTGACTTGAAGGTGCTGGAAGAAGCCATTTAAACAGTTTCTAGTCTACTCATTCATCTTTGATCATAATATTGCCAAATAAATGATCATCCTAATCACCTCAATTCTAGAATCAGCAGCTTTCAGCGTGGTGTTGGATAACTCAACCTGGCTACAATTTTTGTCTGAACACCATTTCTGGAACATACTTCATCATAAGAATAATGTATGAGGGTTGAGGAGGAGAAAGAGGTAAGGCAGTTGGGCCTTCAGGAAGCCCCAGAACTTGGAGAGAGGGCAGGTGGCCATGCAAGAGAAAAGTATTTCCTTTTTTTTTTTTTTTTTTTGAGACGGAGTCTCGCTCTATTGCCCAAGTTGGAGTGCAATGGTGTGATCTCGGCTGACTGCAAGCTCCGCCTCCCAGGTTCACGTCATTCTCCTGCCTCAGCCTCCGAAGTAGCTGGAACTACAGGTGCCCGCCACCATGCCCAGTTAACTTTTTGTGTTTTTAGTAGAGAAGGGGTTTCACCATGTTAGCCAGGATGGTCTCGATCTCCTGACCTCGTGATCCGCCCGCCTTGGCCTCCCAAAGTGCTGGGATTACAGGCGTGATCCACCGCGCCCAGCCAAGAAAAGTATTTTCTATCCTAAAAACAACCACCAGGGCCCAGGGGACACTCAGAAGCACTGGCAACCTGCATTTGGAAAACTTCAATGGAAAACCTCAGGGCCACTTTTCAGGTGTTGGAAAGGCAGGGAAGTTGATCGCTTGGAGGCTTCTCTGTCACCCATGTCTACAGATGCCTCTGAAATTTACAAGAGAAGATCCAGTTTGGCTAATGTTCCTTTTGGAGCAGTATCTTGGAGTGTTGTTTCATCTACAGCAAGTGACTAGACAAGAGTATATAGTTTCCACTAATGAGGCATCTTCATCCCCCGCCATTCCCCTCTTACAAATGAGGTCAGGAAGGAAAACTCTTCCCCACCACAACACTGAGTTACCACTGCTGGATGCTTCCATTTTATCGTTCATCATCCACAACCAGTCTCCATGGGGTAAAATCAGTAAGAGACTCCATGTGATGTGTTCCCTTGTCTGAAATAACCTTTTGAAGAGCTTTTTTCATTTCCACTCTCTGGGAGGAATTTTTTTAACCACTCAAGTCTTGGGGTCTGTTTAAACAAGAAATTGTTTTAGACTCCTGAATGATGCATTCCTCTCCAGCTAACATAACTTCCAGGATATGAAAACCGCCCAAGGCTTTCCAACATGGCTGCTTTCTTTCCTCTCATAAACAAACTCAGCAGTAATCATGCCATTGTGGTCACTCTGGGGCTTTGCATTGCTTCAGCTTTTTCCCTTGGTCTTTTGTTCTGCCAGACACTGATTATGACAGTTCACCCAAATCTGGAAAGCAGGAATGCACTCTTCTACTGGTCTCTGGCCTTTAGCCTTTTCCTTTGTCCTCCACGAATATATGAGGCCAACAGGAGGGATCTAGGCTCAGTATGATAGGCTCAATAATGGCTTACTCAGATGTCACATTCTAATCCATGGAAGCTGTAAATGTCACCTTCTAAGGAAAACGGCGCTTTGCGGATGTGATTAAGCAAAGAATTATACTTGGGAAGATCATCTTGGATTACCTGATGGGCCCTAAATGCAATCACATGTGCCTTATAAAAGGGAGGCAGGGAGAAATTTGATGCAGACAGAAAAGGAGGAGATAATGAGGCCATGGAGGCACAGAGTGGAGTGATGTTGCCACAAGCCCAGGAATGCTGGCAGCCTCCGGAAGGTGGGAGAGGTGCAGAGCAGATTCACCCCTAGAGCCTTCAGAGGGACCAAGGTCCTGCCAACACCTCAATTCTAGTTCAGTGAAACTGATTTTGGACTTCTTGTCTCCAGAACTGTAAGAGAATGAATTCCTGTTGTTTTCAGCCACTTTCGTTATTACAGTAGCCACAGGAAACTAAAATGTTTGACCACCTGCATCTACCTTCACCATCTCCACCTGTGTGCATCGCTGCTGCAGAGCTGAGAGCATCCCAGCACACCCCTCCTACGGCATTCCTGAGGAGGTGCTGATGCTTTTCCTTCCTCAACTGATCCAGAGAACTAACAATCTTCTGTGGCATTCTGATGTTTTCAGAGTAAATATGAGGAAACAAAAGTCCCAAAGGAGTATTCAAACATGACTTTTTCTTTCTTTCTTTTTTTTTTTTTTTTTGGAGACAGAGTCTCACTCCAACACGGCTCACTGCAGCCTCAACCTCCTGGGCTCAAGGGATTCTCTTGCCTCAGTCCACCAAGTAGCTGGGACCACAGTTGCACCTTATGACACCTGGCTAACTTTGTGTACTTTTTGCAGAGACAGGGTTTCTCCATGTTGCCCAGGCTGGTCTTGAACTCCTGAGCTCAAGCGATCCACCTGCCTTGGCATCCCAAAGTGCTGGGATTATAGGCATAAGCCAGCGCGCCTAGCCGGAACATCTCTTTCTAAGCTCCACTGTAGGCTCCCAGTCGAACATCCTTGCACCGAGCTCCCATCTTATTGAAGCTGAAATGTTACACAAAATGTCTTCAAGTCACTAAACAGTCATCATGATTTTAATTCATCTGTTTGGTTTTGGACAAGTTACTTAATTTTTCTGGGCTTCAATTTCTTCAAAAAGAGGGAAAAAAACTTCTTTAGCAGTAGGCTATATCTGAAATTCATTAATAAAATGCTTTTTCATAAGGATAAAAATTTTCACCTAATGCTTTCTTCAATGACTTATGATTTTGACTTGATGAATTCAGATACACTGGGATTTTTCTCCCAGAACAATGTTTCTGAAAAAAAAAAAAAAAACAGGAGGGAGGGAGAAGAGGAGAAATCTCCTAAGATAGCTAATGTCAAAGAACTTTAATTATTAGTTCAGTAAACACTAATTCAGTTTGGATGTCACCATGATTTCCAAAGGGATTTTCAACTCAACCATGAAAACAACGTTCAAGATTAAAACTCAGGCAACGAAACTTAATTGTGAGGAAAAAAATAGTTATTTTTACAAAATCTTAAATAAGAAATGGCTTATTGAATTTTACATCTTAAGAAACCAAAGGGAAAGAGAGGATTTCCCCTTTTCTTCTTTTTGGACTTAGCATTCCATGCAACTCTGTAAAGGGCAAAAGCTTTGGATTGCTCTTTCATGGTCTTAAATATGCTTCAGAGCTGCAGGGCATTTTTAAAATATCATTAATATAAGCCAGGTTGGGGGAAAAAAGTGGTATTTTCTGGATTCTAAATTAAATTGGTTGCTGTCCAACATTTTTGCATTAGGAGATGCCAGGGTGGGGGAAAGAACCATTAATCACTTTCTGCAGGTATTTGGAGTCCCCTGTGCACCCAGGGAATGAAGAGCATCTTGGAAACAGCCTCCATGGACTCAGAGAGCACAGCTGTGCCCTCACACTTATCAGGAGGACTGAATGGTGGGCCAGGAGGCTTGGGCCCCAGGACTAGATGGCCTGGAAGCTAGGACAGGGTGACCACTCACTCTTCGAACAGTGCCTCTCTGGCCTTCTGCTTAGTGTCCTATAAAATGATGGAGTTGAATCAGAAAATCTTAAAAGCTCCTTCAGGCTCAAATACTCTGACTTCCATAAAGGCCATGGAAAGTCGGGGGGACTGAAGCATCCGTTTACACAGTCAGCACATCTGAGGACTAGCAAGTAAAGGGCTAATAAAATGGCTAGCTCTGCTTTAGGCAAGGCTCAAGAAAAGGCGGGGAGGGGGTAATGCTGCATCTAGGGAAGAAAATCTCACCTCCTCAGGAAGGCAGTTCCTGAAAACCCAATAGAATGAGAGATCATAGACCACAGTGCCTCCATGCTGTCTGTCGGATTCCTCTTGGTTGACTTTTTTCACTGCACTCACTCACCTCTATCAAAGTTATCTTTTCTCTTAAACTATGTATTTGTTTACTATCTGTCCTCACTCACTAGATATGAGTTCTGGGAGGCTGGAAACTCCCTCACCATTGTAGAGAGAAAAGTCCCTGCCCCATGGTTGGAGCTCAAAAAATATTTCTTGAATACATGAGTGAATGAATGATTGAATGAATCTACTCTGGCCTTTTGAAAATCTGTTCCCTTCACTGAAACAGGAGTGATCTTTTTAAAATGCAAACTTAATCGTGTCATTTCCCAGTGTAGAACCAACAGTGGCCCTAAAGATAAAGACTAAATCTCTCATCCAAGCCTGTCATTGGGCTCTGGCTACCCCGCAGATCCCTGTGGTTCCACTTAGCTTCTCACACTCAGAAACCCAGGATCTCTGGCCCAGGCGTATTTCTTCCCATGCACCATTCTAACCCCTTCAAGTGGCCTCTGCACACAGCATTCCCTCTATCAGGAACGGGGACCTGCTCCACCAAAAGCACATCCAAAACCCGCTCCCAACCATCACCCAACACACTCTCACTCTTCGTATCTTAGCTCAGAGTCTCTCCCTCAGAAGAAAGCCTGCTGACATGCACACAGCGTGCACACGCTGGAGACCCTCTTCTCTTTCTGTCAGTGTGCAGATGGTCACTTATTCATGTGATTATTTGCCTAATATCTGTCACCCTCACTTTGCTGTGAGCTCTGAGACAGCAGCGGCCCGTCTGTTTTGCTTACCCCAGTATTCTCAGGGCCCAGCACAGTACCTGATGCACAGTAACACACAATCAATACTTGCAAAACCAGTGAATGCGCGAACAAAGGAACTACTAGCAGCTTCACATAGGGATAACGCCAGAAGCTCTCGAATGTCTGTAAAATATTCTTAAAAACTGTTTCTAAAACCCAGTGTCCTGGGTAACAAGAGCAGACCCTTTCAAAACCAATCTCCTCAAACTACAAAGCCTCGCTCTTTTCGGCCGATTAATCATATCAGAGACCGGCAAGGAAGAACCCCCTAGATATAATCCCTCTGCACAGCCGGAGCTCCCTGCTGCCCTGTCTCTTTCTTCTCACTCATTTCGACCAGAACGTTTTAATTTGGAGAAAATAATGAACCTCAAGAGGAAAAGAGAAATGGGGAGGGCGGCATTGAGGACCATGGAATGTGAGTCCGTGTCTGGTTACCATTTAGGGCCTGAGAGGAAACAACAAAAGCCAAGAGCCAAGGCACTGGCAGTTGTGACTGCTCTTTGTTCTTTTTTTTTTTTTTTGAGACAGAGTTTTGCTCTGTCACAAGACTGGAATGTAATGCCGTGATCTCGGTTCACTGCAACCTCCGCCTCCCCGGTTCAAGCAATTCTCCTGCCTCAGCCTCCTGAGTAGCTGGGACTACAGGTGACTGCCACCATGCCCAGCTAATTTTTGTATTTTTAGTAGAGACGGGTTTCACCATATTGGCCAGGATGGTCTCAGTCTCTTGACCTCATGATCCACCCCCCTTGGCCTCCCAAAGTGCTGGGATTACAGGCGTGAGCCACCGTGCCTGGCCTCTATTTTTAAAAAAGAAAATTCCACAAAACATGATTCTGGGGCTCTGAGCAAAAAATGTTTTCTGCATTATAGAGGATCTAAAGGAAGTGTTCTGCAAACTTCTAAAAATCTCAAAGCATTTGCTATTAGGAGAGAAAAGACCGACTATTAGCTCTGAATTGAGAGACTAGAGGAAGGAGTATTTTTATCCAGGGAGAGATAGAATCACAAATTTCAATCCCCCAGCATGCAAAGCTATTTAGAAGATAATCTCTCAGTACTCACCAGAAAACAAAAGCAGGAGAATGACACCAATAGCCATTCTGGCACAAAACATGTAACTGATAACAAAGGAAAGTGCAGAGATACAGAGAAGGTGAAGGGACGATTGTGTGCACAATGGAAAGAATCAAATGGCAAAAGCTTATCCAGGGCACAGAGCCAGGAGCTGGAGACTAACATAATGCTGCCTGAGATAGGAGAAAAATGTAAACACAACCTCATAATCCACCCATGTTTGCTCCAGCCCAGGAGAAAACATCCATAAATCTTGTCGAAATGTGATATATGGGAAACTGGGAAAATGGATCTAATCCTGATCTTATCCCGACTTATGCTCCAGAGCCAGGAAATGAAAAATGGAAGATAAAATATTGGTGAACTGTTAGTTTTCTTCCATGTACGCCCCTCTCATGCCCTTTCTGGCGGGGAATACCTGGGCTGTAGTAACTGTAGTAACTGGAATGGCCAGTTTAATCCCTCTGCGCTCTCATTTCCTCACGTGTAAAAGGGGGGTGTTTCCTGTCCCTTCATGACCCATGGGGTCCCTAACATCTACCCGATAACTGTGTGTACGAAAGAACCAGGTACTGGACTCCCCTCACCCCGCCCCAGCTCTTCTATGGACCTTGGGCATGTGGCTCGACTCTTTCCAGGCTCAGTTTGCTCATATGAAAAATGGAGAGAACAATAAAGAACCATTTACTGTGGTTGACAGACATTTAATAATGTGCTCAAAGCTATACAGTCAGGGCTCAGACTCGTGTCTTATTGATGCCAATGACTTATCCTTTCCACTACAGAGCACTGCTTTCCAGTGAAGCACAGGCTGAAGTCAAGTTTTGTCTTCCTAAATGTCGGTTGTTCATGATAATAACAAACCAGAGAAAGTCCTGGCACTTAAAAATGTTCAGCAAATATGAGCTACCATCATAATTACTCTCTACAATTGCAAGTCCCTTGAGCCCAATGTCCTGAAGAATAAAAGAAGGAAAACTAATAACAATTTAATTCCTCACAAGGTTAAGTATCTGTACTTTTCCACCTCTCCCTACCCAAAGCCTATCTTCTAAATGTTTATTTCATGTCATGATTCACGAACAGTGAAAGCTCAACTGACTGACTTCATGGAGCGGTAACTGGGAAAGATGGACTGAAAGTCCTCAGGTCTGGCTTGGGTAAAATCCGTGCTTTCCTGTTGTAAATAATCCATTGACTTCAAATATTTTTAAGTACTTGGCCTCACATCTGCGGGACATATGATGGGGGCTACAGTCACAAGGAAATGAGCCCCATTTCATTTTAGTTTTTAGGGTCTCTGAGTACCAAAACCCACTCTGTTTCCTGAAGAAGTACAACTTTTTCCAGGTGAAATTTCGAGGTTTCACTCCAGCTTCTAAACAGTGACTGTGTCAGCCAGACTCATCTCTAGCCTTTACATCTAGTATTGGATAAAAATCACCAAACCACTATGCCACTAAGACTGCAATTTGGTTTCTTAAGTGGAACCTTGTGATGAAGCTCTGAAATTCACTCCTTCCTGGTTAGTGCCAATGAACTAAATAAATACGGCATTAGTCCTTTCAATACTCAGCCCTAAAGCCGTAACTCCATTCAGGGCAAACTCAGAGTGAAAGAACTGAACACCCAACCCAGACCTGGAATGTAGTAGATGCTTAATCAATATTTATTAGATTAAAGAGTAATAAACAAGACACAAATACAGGGAAATGATCATATATAGTACCAGGTACTTCACTGATTCCCTTTGGTATGGTATTTTGCAGATTCTCCCTTTTTAACTTGAGATCCTCCTTATTTTATGGATCAGAAAACTGAGACTTAGAAAAAATACAATAGGCCGGGCGTGGTGGCTCACGCCTGTAATCCCAGCACTTTGAGAGGCCGAGGTGGGCGGATCATGAGGTCAGGAGATTGAGACCATCCTGGCTAACACAGTGAAACCCCATCTCTACCAAAAAAATACAAAAAAATTAGCCGGGCGTGGTGGTGGGCACCTGTAGTCCCAGCTGCTAGGGAGGCTGAGACAGGAGAATGGCGTGAACCCAGGAGGCAGAGCTTGCAGTGAGCCGAGATTGCACTACTGCACTCCAGTCTGGGTGACAGAGCGAGACTCCATCTCAAAAAAAAAAAAAAGGAAAAAATACAATAATGAGTTTAGATTTACATTAAAACTCAAATATGCCAGATTCCAAAACCCCTGCTCTTTGCACTAAATTACACCACTATCACCACCCCCAGAGAAAGTTCTCCTAACACCAGTTTTCACATGCAAGTAATGACAACTAAGCCAAACAAAAGGATGTTTCTTCCAGGCTTCCTTGATGCTATATAGGATTCATAAATAAATAGGTATGCCCCTCCTCAATGTTTAAAGTGAGAATTTTGCTGAAACTATTTTGCTCAAAACAAATGTTTTCATTCCAGACACTCGATTTTTGTTTTACTGCTAAGCAAAGCAATCTGAAAATTGAGTATTTTATCAGTTATGAATTGAGTTTGGACATCACGTAACAGAAAACACAAAGTCTAGAGATGAAAAATTGGTGACTGGCGTGGAATTTCTACAATGTCATCAGGATGCAGGCCCCTTCTATCCTTAGCTCACAGTTTTCAAACTTATACTGTCTTCATGGTCCCCAAATGGTTGCTGAAGAAGCAACAATTACAATGTCCATTGCAGGCAATAGGAAGATAGAAGGGCCAAGGGCAAAAGACTGCATGACAGTTGAGATAATCCCCTTTAAAATTCCCTTCCTAGAATCCCCACTCAGTTATTTCTGTTAACATCTCTGGCTAAAACTATATCACATGACCGCCTCTACTCAAAAGAGGAACTAGGAAATGTAGGTATATGTGGTAGGTTAACTGGCAACCCAACAAATGTGATTCTGTTAGGAAAAAAGAAAAGAATAAAATACTAGATAAGCAACTACCAAGTCTGACACAAATGCCTTAGATATTATTTAAATATCTGTCCTTTAAAGAGTGTCATTCGTCCCATGAAACTAGACACTTGGAGAGATTGCATGATATGTAGAAGGCCAATCTTTGCTTCTGTGGTATATAACAAAGCTGTATCACAAAAGTTATCCAGGTTAAGGTGCAGGCCAGTGGCAACATGGGTATCTAGGTTATTTTTTTAAATCAATCTAAATAAAATTGAAGTATGATTTTATTGAGAATACTATAGCCAGGTGCAATGGTGCACACCTAAGGTCTCAGCTACTCAGGAGGTTGAGGTACAAGGATCACTTGAGCTCAGGAGTTAGAGACCATCTGAGCAAGATAGACCCAATCTAAAATTTTGCTTAAAGAATATTGATGAGCCATTAAATACCTTTGTTTCAAGGCCTCCAAACTGTTGATCTCTGAGGTTTAAATTTTATTCCATATTCTCCAATAAACCTACAGGCATATGTGCCTGATCTTATGGCTATAAGCAAAGCACCCCTATCTAAAGGAAGATGCTACCACACTAAGGAAAACCAAAGATTTCCCCTTCTCCTCCTGCAGGCCCATCTCAGGAAGCTGATGGAATGGCCCCTGCCCAGGGTAAGAGGAGCTCAAAAAGCTTGTAATTGGCAAGAATCTGAGCTCTTTCAGCAACATTGCAATCAGCCTTAAAGGTGCGTGAACTCAGTGCCTGCCGAGAGCACAAAGAGGAGGAGAAAGAGGGGCTAAACATGCAGGCTGGTTATCAGGACAGAGCCTGACACCAAGGACTTCCGGCACAAGGCTCACTTCCGCCTCTAGTGAAACTGCCCCATCCCGGTTACGACACTAATTACGCATATTGGGGAATTTTTCTTGGAGACACTACAGCAAAGTTGTAAATTTAGGTTACTTCAATGTGCTGCTTTTTTTTTTTTTTTTTTTTTTTAACATATCTTGCTCTGTTACCCAGGCTGAGATGCAGTGGCACTATCACAGCTCTCTGTAGCCTCAAACTCCTGGGCTCAAGCAATCCTCCCACCTCAGCCTACCGGATAACTGGGACTATAGGTATGCGCTACCACATCTGGCTCCATGTGCTTCTTTAAAGTATATTAAGGTCAGCATGACTGGCTGAGCAGTTGTTTGCCAACACTTGGGGGATTGAAGGAAATTAGAACCAAGAGTGATGGAGCACACCCATAAAACTACTTAGATGTTGGTGAGCCAACCAAAGGATAACATCCATCTGAAGAACAAAGAGCTTTCACAATCCCATCTATTGTGTTCACATGCCCAATGCTCACAGCATTGCCCACTTTTACTGTTTGCTTTATTCCAGCATGGGTTCTTTCTTTTTTTGATTCACGAAGATGTCCTGGAAAGAGTTGACTTATTTACTCTTCTAAAGAATGATGCATTACAGAGCGAGAACAGTTGGATGAGAAACATACAGGGAAAACCATATAGTGAAGACTATAAAGACAAGAAAGACTAAAGATCATGTCAATTCTTTTTTTTTTTTTTTTAAGACGGGGTCCTGTTCTGTTGCCCAGGCTGTAGTGCAGTGGCATAATCTCGGCTAATTGCAACTTCCACCTCTGGGGTTCAAGCGATTCTCCTGCCTCAGCCTCCCAAGTAGCTAGGATTACAGGTGTGCACCACCACACCCAGCTAATTTTTGTATTTCTAGTAGAGACGGGATTTCATCACGTTGGCCAGGCTGGTCTTGAACTCCTGGCCTCAGGTGATCCGCCCACCTCGGCCACCCAAAGTGCTGGGATTACAGGAGTGAGCCACTGCGCCCAACCCAATCATGTCAACTCTTATATTGCTCCTGTTGATGACACATCCTTGACATTGAGGTACTATGGAAATTTCAAAAGTACAGATCCAGGCAAAAATCTTAGATTTTCTTTGTGCATTTAACTACGTCATTTCCTAAATGCCACGTAGAAATCACAACTAGAAGGGAAAAAAGGTGGAAGGGACCAGAAATAACTTCTGGAAAATTGAAACATTTTCATCTCCATGTATATAAACTTAAACACATCTGAGTGCTACAGTCTGCAGGGCCATGCTTGATCCTCAGGAATATTCCAGTCTGTAGCAGCATCTCACTTCTCTGAACTTCTGATATAATTGCATTCTTTCCCACATCATACAACTCTTACTTATATGCCATCTTCAGCTGATTTTAATTTTTATGCAAGTTTTTTCCCCTTTTCAAGGAGTTTCAATCTACTTGTGTGAACTTCATTACTAATCAAAGTTGTTCTGGAGGGCATGGCTTAGACGGCTACTCTCAGTTGACTTCCTAACAGGTCCCTTCAGAGCTGGACTGACTCATTCCTTGGCCCCTGGTGCACATGGCCACCCACAGGCCTCCCACAGTGTTGCCAGCTAACAGCACAGCACAAAGGAGATGCACCCTTTTGTGGGCAGAAAGATCTGAAAATGAGAAGATCTAGGGGGCAAGCCAAACTTACACAGTTCCTTTTCCAAATCGCTGAGGAGATAAATCACTTCTCCCATGCGGAGGAGTTAGTAAGGGACTTAAAAACAAGGATCAGAGTTCTATATCCTGGGGGTTGAAAGCTCTTTCCTGTCTGAGAAGAGTAGGGCATCTTCCCACTTAAATTCCACAGATGCCTGACTTTTTTCCCCTGGATGTTAATCTACTGTCCTGTGAGGATCATTTATATTTATTATGTGCCAAGCCCAACACCCAACACATAATTCAAGATAACCCCCTCATAAATTCTCTGTATAGGATTTATACATCCCAGATGGGTAGAAGTTTTGATCTTTAGAACTGAGCAGATTTTTATAATTCACAAAATGCCCTGCAATGTACATAGCTCTATTCCTTGCGTTTCCTACGGAGCCTCCAATATGCAGAGAGATTATGGAGCAAAGATGGTGAAATCAATCTTAAGCTTGAAGAATTTGTCATAAGGATGTTGATAAGTGTCTCAGATATATGTGATTTATTCCTTAAGAATGTTCTCTCTAACTCTTTTCAGCTAAATAACATGTATAAGCTTAGGAACAAAATCTATTTTTAAGACTGCTTGGAAGTAACAAAAATGTGTGCTGGTACTCTATGCAGGAGCACTATCTTGAAGGAATCGAGTTTCTTCGTTTCTGGTCTTGGATGAGTGGACAACCTAAGACACCGTAATAAAAAAAAGGCAATGCACGATCCGAGTTCTTGACACATTGGAAGTATTCCACAATATGGGTTTTCAGAGATGTTTTAGGAGGAAAGGCAGACAAGACTAGTCTCTGTAGTAGACAACTTCTAAATCTCAAAGGCTAATTTAACATAATCAACATTTGTCCATTAGAGGTCAAGAGAAGGTTTTGCTCTTATTTAGGGACCCCCGTAAGAGGAAAGAGAGTGAGGATGGACGCTAGGATGTTTCATTCAGATTGATTTTCAAAGCACCCGGCCTAGAAACGATGCTCACATCAACCTCTGCATTTACCCGAACTCAGACACATGTGCCACACCTGACTAGAAGGACTGGAAATGTGGTCAACAGAGTGTCCAGGAAGAGCCAGACAAGAATCTTAATGACTACAAGCAGTCTTATGCCGTAAGTGTTAAAAACAGCCAGGACCGAAAGAAGCCAGTTACAAAAGAACATATTATATGATTCAATTCACATGCAATATCCAGAACAGGTTAATCTAAATAGAAGTAGATGAGTGGTGGCTTAGGGCTGAGAGGAGTTACGGGGGTGTGAAGAGGTGATAGCTAAAGGGTACAGGGTTTCTTTTTGAGGTGATGAAAATGTTCTAAAATGGACAGTGGTGATGGTTGCACATCACATATATGTGAATATACTAAAAATCATTGAATTCTACATTGCAAATGAATGAACTGTAAAGTAAATGAATTATATTTCAATATAGCCATTTAAATATATAAATACAATCAACAGATATATAGAAACTCTGTACCATATTAGCAACTTTTCTGTAAATATATAAATATAAATTAAAAGTATATTTTTTAAAAACTATTTTTAAAAAGTCAAGATCAATTTCAAGGACAGTGAATATTCTCCTGCAATGTCTTCCTTCCACCCTATTCTCAGGTAAAAGTGGTGAAAATGAACATCAGAGTCCCAATGCTTCCAGTCAGAAAGTTTCAGCTTTGAGGGTGGTTTTCAATCACCTTGAACCTTGGCTTCCTATTCTGTAAAATGGAAGTGATACACTGACTTCAATTGTTTGTTGTATTTATTAAGTAAGATATCAAATTTGAAATACTGTGGCAATCCAGGCATACAGTTGGCTCTAGATTAAAGCATATTAATTATTTAAACTCTTCAAAGGGAAGTGAAATATCAAAAGCACAAATAACCCCCCAAAATTGTTAAAGATTTGAATAGACCCTTCACAAAAAAAAAAAAAAAAAAAAAGATATTCCAATGGTCAATAAGCATAGGAAAGAGTACTCAATATCATTAGTCATCATGAAAATGCAAAGCCGAACAACAGTGAGATACTGCTACACACCAAAAAAAGATATTAAAATAAACATAAGAAAGACTGCTCAACATCATTAGTCACCACAAAAATGCAAAGCAGAACCACAATGAGATACCTCTCCACACCCACTAGAATGGCTAAAAATGAAAACCAACTCTTCTGAGTGTTAGCAAGGATGTGGAGAAACTAGAACTCTCACACATTGCTAGTGGATGCTGAAAATTGTACGATCATTTTGTAAAACCATTGCCACTCTCTAATAAATGGGAATATTCATCTACTCTATGGCCTAGCGATCACACGCCTAGACAATATACCAAGAGCAATGAATGTATTATGTTCACAAAAACACCTGTAAATACATCAGCTTTACTCACAATAAGCAAAACTTCAAAGCAGCCCAGGTATCCATCAATAGGAAAATGGATAGACAAACTGTGGTATATCCATATAATGGAATAGTACCGAGCAAAAAAAATGAGAGACTATTGATATACATAATAAAATAGATAACTTTCAAAAAAAATGACGAATGAATTAAGGTTAAACTAAAGAATATATATGTATTAATATTATTCTATTTATATTAAGTTCTTGAACATAGAGAACTAATCTATAGGGATTGAAAGCAAGTCAATGGTTACTTGGAGTTGGCTGTATGACAGCACTTGACTGGAAAGCAGCATGAGTTAACTTTCTAGAATGATGGAAGTGTTGTTTTGTTTGTTTGTTTTGAGACAGAGTCTTACTCTTGTTGCCCAAGCTGGAGTGCAATGGAGTGATCTCAGCTCACCACAACCTCTGCCTCCCGGGTTCAAGCAGTTCTCATGCCTCAGCCCCCCAGTAGCTGGGATTACAGGCATGTGCCACGACATCTGGCTAATTTTGTATTTTTTAGTAGAGATGAGGTTTCACCATGTCAGTCAGGTGATCCGCCTGCCTCAGCCTCCCAAAGTGCTGGGATTATAGGTGTGAGCTACTGCGCCAGGCCTGGCAGTGTTTTATATTTAATATATTTGTCAAAATTCATTGTGCTGAACACTTACGATTTATACATTGTAATGAATTTAATAAAGTACTATTAATTTGAAAAACAAGGAAATGGGGGCTAATGGAAGGAGAGAAGAAACTATTTCATCCTTTTTGCCTTGGATATTAAAGGGTAGATGGCACATACATGTTAATTTTCTGCATCTGCATCCTGCCATCTGCCTTCCCAAGTCACTAAGGTGCAAAGCCCTGGAAAGTCACCTCTAGTTAATGTCCTCTAAAGACAGTTCTACAAACAGCCACACCCAGTGTCTGTTCTGCAGGTCAATGTGTTCCATGTTACACTAAATAAATAAATACATGAATAATAACCTCTAACCCAGATACGTCTTGGACTGTGTTTTTCTGAAGTTATATAAAGCTTATAAAAACAGGAAATAAAGTACATTGAAAGCATTGCAGAAAAAATCCAAAATAGACAAAAATGTAAATGAAGGCTATGAGAAAAAACAACAGAAGATGCATTTTTTTTTTAAGTTCCAAAATTATGCCAGTCAAAACTCAGGAACAGAGGAAATGAGAATCCTGGGATGGAATGGCAATCCAAGGCAAGGACAACGGAACGCTCAAAGCACTGTGCATCGCGTAGAGCAGGAGAAGCCAACGCAGTCTGCATATTAACTTACAGCTGGCCACCAGCTAAAATGGGAATGTAATGACTCCTAAGGCTTGTGTCTTATACATGAACAGGAATTGAAGCAAAGTTGGATGCAGAATCCTTTTAAATTGCTGGAGCAGATTTCATTCCTTCACTTTTAGATTTTAAGACTTAAGCTTTGGTGTAACAGAAATAACCAACAACCTATTAATAAACGTTGAACTGTCTTCTAATAGTGGATGGGACTTTAGTTTTGTTAGCTGTTTTCACAATATGCATATTCAGTAGCTGCTTTTTATAAATGTGTACGGATTCTAAAATAAGAGCAAATGAACTATGCATGCATAATGTCTCTGCCTAAATAAATACACTTAAAACTGCTCTTTATGAATCGTGACCACGAACGTCTGTTATTTACTAATGTTTGCCACTGTGGTTGTAAATTCATTTGTTTCTCTAATATTTTGACTTTCTGTATATCTCAAATCTACATTATTAAGAACAAAAAGATTCTTGATAATTCCATCTTCTTTGTGGACTGTCAATTTCATCAAACAGAAATAACTCTTTTCCTTTGGGCGCGATGGCTCATGCCTGTAATCCCTGCACTTTGGGAGGCTGAGGCAGGTGGATCACCTGAGATCAGGAGTTCGAGATCAGCCTGGAAAACATGGTAAAACCTCGTCTCTCCTAAAAATACAAAAATCAGCTGGATGTGGTGGTGGGGCGCCTGTAATCCCAGCTCCTCAGGAGGCTGGGGCTGCAGAATCACTTGAAACCGGGAGGCAAAGGTTGCAGTGAGCTGAGAGAGCACCATTGCACTCCAGCCTGGGCAATGAGAATGAAACTCTGTCTCAAAAGAAAAAAATATATATATTTAAAAATAAAACAAAAAACTCTTTTTCTAATCTAATGCTTTTTCCTCAGACATTATTTTTATCAGTTATTGATACCATTATGTTAATTTTTCTTTCGGCCAGAATTTCCCTGTTCTTTTTATCTCTAATATTCTCGGGTTGCTTTGTTTTCAGAGCATTTCTATGAAACCACATATGACTGTGTCTTAGTGGTGGTGGCGACAGGTTTTTGTGGCTGTTTGATCTGCACTTTTTGTTTTGTCCAGGAGGACAGTGTTCCTGGCCCTCCAGCTTAACAATGATAACTTCCTTCATGCTGTACAAATAGCAGCTCCCCTGGTCACACCCCGGACCTCATCATGACTCGTAGCTGCACCACCTTCAGCATCTCCCATTTGAGGCTCTCACCCTCTGTCTCTGTCTCCTCCTTCCTTAGCATCAATCTTCAACTGCTCCTCATTCCCCCCAGGACCTCCAGATGATTGAACACTTTCTTTTGTCACCTCTCTCCCTTTGCAGACTAGACCCCAGAGTCCATCATTCTCATCATCCTGTGCACACCCTTTCATCTCTGCTGTCCCATGTGTCTCTCCTGTGTCCTATCTCAAGTCAGAGTCACACTTGACAAATCCAATCCTGGTTAAACTCAACTATACTTAGTCTTCACCTGCTCACAAGCGCTAAACACGGGTGAGCTTGGAGCGTCACTGGACTGGCGATTACCTACAGCGATCTTCTCCTGAGTATGCTTCGACCCTATTTTTATTTTTTAAATTATATTTAATTTTTTTTTCTTAGAGACAGGGTCTTGCTGTGCTGCCCAAGCTGGATTCAAACTTCTGGGCTCAAGCGATCCTCCCACTGCAGCCTCCCGAGTGGCTGGGATTACAGGGAAACACACAGTGTCCCACATTCTCTACCATATAGAAAGCCAAACCCTATACTCTTTTCTGTTGCAGGAATATATCAAAATTTCTGCTCCCTAGTGAAGGAATCTCGTATCAAAGGACTTAGTCTTTTTTAGCAACTTTTTAAAAATCACTTCAAGGACTAGAAGATGGTAGAACTATATGTTCAACCCCTTCTCTCTCAATCCAATCCTGAACCAAGTCCTATGACTGCTAATAATATACTCAGGACAAACCAAATGCTTTTAATGAGAGAGGGCGAGACCATTACTAAGCAGATAGGACTGAACCAGATATGAAGGGCTAGCTGAGGGATTCGTTTCATCCTCCAGGCCCTGGTAACAGAATTAAAGACAATTCAGTCTAGAAAAAGTGCCAGTAAGGGCCTCATACCTATTTCCCATAAACTAACATACTGTAAGAGCGAAAAGTGCACTGTTGCCCTCAGAGAAGAGAAAAAAGTAACTTGGTCTCTGAAAAAAAATATAGCAGAAAAACAAATTACCATCATGCTAAGAAAGTGTTTCTTTTGAATCATCAGTCCCTGGAATAAACATTAAATTTAAAAGGTCTTACTATTTTACTTAGTTTCACTACCTTAAAATATATCTGCTACATAGATGGACTCCATCGTTTATTGCAGGCCTAATGGAATTTTGGCATTAAAAACCTGATGCATTTTGGGTCCTTACCTTGTAAAACTTCATGTCTATCAGATCCTTTAATAGACAGAGAAGATCATTAAAACTCCAAATATTTCTACAGCCACAGTCCACAAAGTGGCAAAGCTCATTTTTAAAACTTTAGTAATGGTTCACATTCTATAGGCTGACTTCCAATTGGATCTAATTTGACTACAAAACTCAAGTTGGCTGAAGGCCTTTTGAACCTGCCATTGTAATTCACAGCTCAAGAAGGCAGGCCCCAACCTGATGGGTCTTTTTAGCAATAAAGAGAAAAAATGGTTACCCATTCCCCAGCCAAAGGAAGGCCACTTTTCTGAGCAAGTTGAACAGTCTGAGGGGCAGTTCCTCCAACCGTTATGTTCACAAAGTTGAGCCTTGGTCAGGTGGGTCTCCACACAGAGAGGCATGTCTTCTCCAGCATGACGATCCTTCAGGTAGCTGGGATAAAGTTGGCATAACCAGCAGGACCACAGAAATGCTACAAAAAAAAAAAGAGGTAAAATGTAAAAGATCATTGAGTTTGAGATGGGTTTGGTGGTTTCAGGTGTAGCTTCACAGTTTATTTCCTGGACAGAGTCTGATGGAGGTTGAGAATCATTGTAACATACTATAGTCCATTTTGGAGTTAGATCTCCTCACATTCCAGTTCTGCCACATATTAGCCATGTGACTTTGGGCAAGACGACTCACCTGTCTGAACTCCAGTTACACAGAGAGACAGAGTACCACTCAGCTGGCAGCATTGTTCAATGAAATCACAACTGAAAGTCCTTGACACATAGTACGTGCTAAATAAACCGTGTGATAAGTAAGTAAAAACTCTAATATTGACAATTCAACCCTTTGCAAGGACGTGTCCCCATTTCTTTCCACTTTTTTCTGTACCATTAACTGCAACAAAGTGACAAGAGTGAGAGATGTGCATACAGCCTTGTTCCTAGGGTGCTCAGGAAATAGTTGTTACCTTGGTTTAATTTAGCTGTGTCCTCGACCCTGATTAAACCACATTGCCACTCTGAGGCACAACAGCCCTCAGCATTCCCCAGAAAGACTAGACTAACCCTAGAGCTTTCAAAACTAATCCAGATAGGGGGAATTTAGGGCAGAGGGGGTCGGGATCTGTGCAGTAAAGCAAGTAGACCAATCTCAGGGTCTAGAATGGTGAAGACTAATCAGTGTCCTGAATGCACGGATCAAGGTAGCACCATCCTACTGTTGGCCACGGTTCTAGGAAATTCCCTAAAGCCCAGGTAATTCGGATTTCTTAGTACCCACTTCCCCTAAGGAGGCCTAAGAGTTCCTAAAATTATCCAGAAGTTAGAAGTGAGACTTTTTGATCACCACACTGGTCAGCCAGTCGCCTGCAATGACCCAGTCTCTTGGTCATTCTACCAGCCTGCTGGCCATCTGCGCTTTGACAGTTGCTTATTTGCTGAGATTTGGGAGTAAATGGAACAGCTTAGGGGAGACATTTTTCACATTTTGACCACAATAGATACATGGTACAATCCCATTCAGCTATTCCAGTCTAATACATTCATAACTACCTTATTGATGATCATTGCTATGGGAGGTCATAGAGGAATCCAAGTAAGGTCATTTAGTTCTCTTTATCTAGTCTGATCAGCTGAGTTCAACTTACATGGAAACTAAAGCCCTGATGCCTTGCACAGCTCTCATCATAGAAGGTAGACAATTAGTGGAGGCATTCAACGTTGCATTAACTTTTTGCTCCATTGCGACAACGTAGGTTTGGGATCCAAGTAAAAACGAAATGGAAACTTCCCCAAAGGTTCTCAACATTCCACTTAATAGTTCCAACAGGTAGCCAGGAGCCTGGGCCAGGTGCCTCACAGGCATAGCTTCATGAGGCTCTTAGGCAACTGGCTGTAGCCCCATGCCTGGGGGCTCAGCATACAAGCAATAAAATTCACACTTGCTATTCAAATGATCAGAAAGCAAAGCTCACCCTGTGCTGCACGAAAGAGCCTATGGGGAGGCCAGCGTGGTGGCTTACACCTGTAATCCCAGCACTTTGGGTGACTGAGCTGGGTAGATCACCTGAGGTCAGGAGTTCGAGACCAGCCTGGCCAACATGGTGAAACCCTGTTTCTACTAAAAATACAGAAAATTAGCCAGGCGTGGTGGTGGACACCTATAATCCCAGCTACTTGGGAGGCTAAAGCACGAGAATCACTTGAACCCGGGAGGTGGAGGTTGCAGTGAGCCGAGACCGCGCCTTGGCACTCCAGCCTGGGGGCAACAAGAGGGAAAAATCATCTCAAAAAAAAAAGAGGCTATGGGAGTGTTATGCTTCTCCTTCTCTTTCAAAAATTTTAATTGACACATAATAAGACACATTTATAGTATACAATGTGAGATTTTGATACACGTATGCATTATGTAGTGATCAAATCAACATAATGAGCATATCCATTATTTCAAACATTTATCATTTCTTTGTAATGAGAACATTCACAATCCTCTCTTCTAACTATTTTGAAATATACACTATTACCTTTAGTAATCCTGCTGTGCAGTAAGACACCAAAACTTATACTTCTTGTCTAACTGTAACTTTGTACCTGCTGACCAATCCCTCCCTCATTATGTCCTTCCTCCTCTCTCCCCAGTCTCTGGTAAACACTATTCTATTCTCTATTTCTATGAGATCTTTTATTTTTAGATTTCAAATATAAGTGAGATTATGCAGTATTTGACTTTCTGTGTCTGATTTATTTCACTTCATATCATGTCTTCCAGGTTCGTACATGTCATCACAAATGACAGGATTTCATTATTTTTATGACTGAATAACATTCCATTGTGTATATATACATTTTTCAATCCATTCTTCCATTTATGGATACTTAGGTTGACTCTAAACCTTGGCTATTTTGAATAATGTTATGATAAACATGAGACTGTAGATATTTGGCATATGGATTTCATTTCCTTGGGATCTATACCCAGTAGTGGGATTTCTGCATCATATAGTAGTTCCATTTTTAATTTTTTGAGGAACCTCCATACGCTTTTCCATAATGGCCGTACTAATTTACATTCCCACCAACATATGTAAAGTTTCCCTTTTCTCCATATTTTCGCTATCACTTGTTATCTTCTGTTGTTGTTTATTTTTCCATAGGTTATTGGGGTACAGGTGGTATTTGGTTACATGAGTAAGTTCTTTAGTGGTGATTTGTGGATTTTGCTGTGCATTTTGGTACACACCATTCTCGAGTGTATACCCGAGAAGTATATACTCCACCCTATTTGGTGTATTTTATCCCACCCTTCCCTGTTGTTGTTTTCGTAACAACAGTCTTTCAAGCTGGAACAAGGTGATATCTCATTATGGGTTTGATAAGACTCTAAAAGCACAGGCAACAAAAGCAAAAATAGAGAAATGGGATTACATTAAATGAAAAAGCTTTTGCATAGCGAAGGAAACAATCAACAAAATGAAGAGACAACATACAGAATGGAAGAAAATATTTTCAACATATACTTCTGAAAAGGGATTAATAACCAGAATATATAAGAACTCAAATAACTCAATAGTGAGAAAACAAATAACATGATTTTTTAAATGGACAAAAGACCTTAATAGATACTTCTCAAAAGAAGACACACAAATGGTCAACAGGTATATTTTTGATGTTCAATATCACTATCATTAGAGAAATGCTCCTCCTTCTTAAATTGTAAGTATAGCTCAGCAGTAGGCAAACATCATCCTGAGGACAAAGAGTGGCCTTTGGCAATGTTTACCCCATCTTGTCTTAAAATAAGAGAAGGTAGGAAAATATAGAAAGTAGTGCATGGAGCTAAATTTAGGCTATTCAAAAAACTTTAAAATAGTCATAAGTGTCCTTTTTTTTTTTTATAAGAAGTGCTGACATCAGATCATTATGGCTTCTTAATATATTCACTTGCTAAAACAAAAAAAATTGGCAATCATTTGCTATATTCCTCCTAGCCATTCACCTTTATAAATGTTTTTGCCAGTCCTTAAAATACAGAAATCTGGAACATCAGAGAAAGGAAAATAGCATGATGTCTGTGCTATAAGCCAGCTGTGGGATCTCAAAATCACTCAGATTCTTTGTTTTTCAGATTCTGTATCAGGAAATTGGAGGCAGGGAGTGCCTCCACCAAAGGTGGATTTGCACATGGCTTTTTGGCATGAGCCCAGTCAAGCCTTGGGGTCTCCTGTGCATCACACACATGACAAATGGTAATAAAATAAAGGCTTTTTCACAGCTGGAAATTAATTGAGTAAATTTCAGATATCCATGCATCCTATAAATATAGATCAAGAAGTTTTCACAATATGCAAATGCTGATATTTTTTCCTATTCTTTTTTTCTTTTTGACAGTGACTATGACAGCTTTCCACTCCCACTCCTTTTTGCTATCCCTTGTCTTCTTCTTCTTTTTAAATGTGAAAAGTAGAGACATTGGCACCAAAAGGAGCCTGAGTCCTGGGGTGCAGCACAACCTTCTTGACTGTCCTACTCTCTCACCCCAAGTTTCACTTAGAAGGGAGCTCATGATTTATGTGCCCCAGTGGAGTGGCTCACAGCATGCTGGCCAGCTCCTTCTGCTTCCCTCATAAATCTGAGGTAAAGGATATAGAATAGCCAACAACCCCCTCTTTGAAAGCGCTGGGAGTGTCAAAGCAAAAACCCTGGGAATATTATGGATTCAATAATCATCTCAGCTTTTTATTCCAATCAACCAGCTAGAGATTCATAATCCAAACTTGGATTTTAAATGTGTTCTCAGAGCATAACTCAGACTCCCAGCTTCTCAGATCCCAGAGCAGGGGTTCACTGTGAAATTCAATACCCCTTCAATCTTCAAGGATGTAGAATCGTAACGTGCATCCCAGGAAAAAAAGGTGCAATGGGTTCAAATCCTAGCTCTCCCACTTACCAGCATGTGACCCTTAGCAATTCACTTAACTCTTCTCAGGGTCAGATTTCCCATCACCAAATTGAGATACAACAATGATTTATCAATTGTTGGCACCAGTGAGATGACACAAAACCAGTACTCAGCCAGTACTCAGCATGTAGAAAGTGCTCAAAAATATATTGTTATTATTGTTATCCAAGTTTGCTTATTACAGCCCTTCTCAAACTTTCTGGTCTAGAAATCCTTTACACTTTTAGAAATTGTTGAGGACACCCAAAACTTTTGCTCAGAAGGATTTTTTTATTGATATGTATAATGTTTGATATTATAACAAAACAATGTCTGAAACCCAAGAATACAAAAACACACATTCCATTAGCAATCAGAACAATGATGTCATCACCCATCATGTAGCCACTGGAAAACTTTACTGTGTGGTCTGAGAGGATAAGAGTGGAAAAGGCAAACAACAGCTTAGGATAATAGCTTTGACCTTACATACTTTAGACTACCAATTAAAAACCATGGGACTATTATATTATCTTCGTAGGAAGTAGTATGCCTTATAATGTCCACCCTACATGCTTTCCTATTTATTCAGATTCTATCAGGTGAAGAACCAAGTCTTTTTTTTTTTTTTTTTTTTTTGAGATGGGCTCTCACTCTCACCCAGGCTGGACTGCAGTGGCATGATCTCAACTCACTGCAACCTCCACCTCCTGGGCTCAAGCCATCCTCCCACCTCAGCCTCCTGAGCAGCTGGGACCACAGACGCATGCCACCATGCCCAACTAATTTTTTTTTTTTTCTTTTTTGGTAGAGACAAGGTTTCGCCATGTTGCCCAGGCTGGTCTCAAACTCCTGAGCTCAAGTGATCTGCCCGCCTCAGCCTCCCAAAGTGCTGGGATTACAGGTGTGAGCCACCACACCCAGCCAAGTCTTCTTTTAACAAGCTATTCACACTTTAACATCAAGAATTCTCCTTTCTATCATAATGTATGTCATCTCATTTCTTCTTACTTTTTCCTTAACAGAAGTGGGAAATATCCAATAACAATAAAAATTGCTACTATATACTGGATATACTGGGTAGCAATGTGCCAGCCACAGTGCCAAGAGCTTAAGAAAAATTTACCTGATTTGGTGCTTACAATCACCCTACAGTGTGCCCATTGTTACTTCAAGATTTCAGATAAGATAATAGAAAAATTACCGCAAATCATTCAGTAATTGGAGCACCCTGGAGGAGCCCAGACCTCCCTGATTATAAGCATGCTTTATAATTTACTCCCAACTCACTTCACTCAATCTCACCAACTGACTACATTCACACTCCACAATTATTCTGCTTTCTTATAGTTTATGATAAATGTAATGGCAGTGATCAAGTCATGATCTCTGCATTATTCTTCATTTAAAATAAGTCTTTTTTCACTATCAAAATCCCAACTGCTTTTTTTTTTTTTTTTTTTTTTGCAGAAATTGATAAGCCGATCCTAAAATGCACATAGAAATGCAAGAGATTCAGAATAAAGTAGGATAAAAGTTGGAGGACTCAAACTTTCTGATTTCAATACTTAACTACAAAACTATGGTAATCAAAGCAGAGTAGTACTGGCATAAAGACGGACACATAGATCAACGAAATGGAATCAAGAGTCCAGAAATAAACCAACAAGAGTGCCAAGGCAATTTAATGGGAAACAATGGTCTTTTCAAAAAATGGCACTAGGACGATGATAGACACAGCAAAAGAATAAAAGAGACCTTTATCTCACACCATATACAAAAGTTACCTCAAAATGGATTAAAGACTCAAACGTAAGAGCTAAAGCTGTAAAACCCTTAGAAGAAAACATAGGATTTGGGCATCTAATACACAAGTGACAAAAAATAAATAAATAAATGAGTATCTTTTTGTAAAAAAAAAAATGTGTGTGCATATATATATATATATATAAAATAAATACACAAGTGACAAAAATAAAGGATATATTGGACATCACCAAAATGGGAACATGTTGTGTCCAAAGGTATTACCAAGAAAGTGAAAAGACAACTCACAGGATGGGAGAAAATATTTGCAAATCACACAGAAGGGAATTTGTGTTCAGAATGTATTAAGAACTCTTACCACTCAATAATGAAAAGCCAAATGACCCAATTTTTAAAAAGGGGAAAGGATCTGAATATACATTTCACCAAAGAATATATACAACAAGCACATGGAAAGATGCTCAAAGTCATTAGGCAATAAAGAAATGCAAATCAAAACAACATGAGATGCCATTTCACAGCCACTATCATAGCTAAAATTAAAAAGAAACATAACATGTTAACAAGCGTGCAAGGAAATTGGAACCCTCATACACTACTGGTGGGAATCTTGCATGGTGCAGCTACTTTGGAAAACAATCAGGCAGCTCTTCAAAAGGTTAAATATAGAGTTACCATATGACTTAATGATTCCACTCCTAAGTGTGTACCCATGAGAATGGAAAACCTACAGCCACATAAAAACTTGCACACAAACGTTCATAGCCACATTATTCCTAATAGCCAAATATGTTTCCAAATGTCCATCAACTGATAATTGGGTAACAAAATATGGCACATCCATACAATGAAATATGGTTCAGCAGTAATGAAATACGTTTCAGCAGTAAAAAAAGGAATAAAGTGATAATTCATGCTGCAAGATGGATGAACCCCAAAAACATTATGGCAAGTGAAAGAACCCAGTTACATAAGGCCACATATTCTATTATTCCATGTATATGAATTGTCCATTATGGGCAAATCCATAAGGATAAAAATAGATTTGTACCGGGAGAGGGGAATGGAGGGTGACTGAAGAACACTGGTTTTCTTTGGTGATGAATGTTCTGGAATCAGTGGTGATGGTTGCCCATCTTTACGAATATACTAAAGAACCACTGAATTGTACACTGTAAAGGGATGAATCTTATGGTATGTTAAGTATAGTTCAATAAAGCTGTTGTTTTTTAAAAATCAAATCCTATTCTTGAACTAGTTTTATATCACTGCATTCCTTCTGTTTTTCTTGACCTTCCAACCCACCTCAGGCAATGAATCTGCAAGCCAAACAAGTTATTAATTTTATTTAGTGGAAGCATTGCTGAAGGCTGAAGGAAATGCAGTGTAAACCCAGGCAAACCATATCATAAATTAAAGCTAAAAAGTACATGTAAATCAAACAAGTAATGATTCCAGATTTTAGCTTCTGAGTCTAGACAATATCCAGAGGAAATGTGTTTCATGGGTAGGGGAAAAAATGAGCCTGCTTTTCATGGACAGGATATGATCATTTTAAGCAAAGAATAAATCCCACATTCCCAGTTTTCGCTTTCTTGGTTTTTTCCCCCCAGATCCCAATTCCCACCTGAATTCACCAACATTATGTAAGCTGCTGGAGAAGTTGTCAGGGACAGCTGAGGCCCAAGAGCAAGTTCCAGAATCCTGCCTTCTGCAGAGGAAGGCTGTCAGCCGGCCACTCCCACAGGGACCTGGACCCTTGGAGGAGCCAGGGGCCTGCCCGGGTCTCCTCGGATGCCAGCTGTCCTCCCACGGGTTCCTGCTGAGGACAGCACTCCAGCCCAGCAGTCTGGGAGTGAAGTGCTCCCTGACAAGTTGTCAGAGTCACAAAATCTGGAAGAGCTGAGCAAGTTTACTTAGGGAGGCAGAGTGAAGGGAGAATGAAATAAAAGACTTGGAAGAATTAAGAAGGGAAAACAAGCTAAACTGCCCAACAGACTTTCACACTATCTCAAAGTTGACAGATCATAAATACTCTTGTGACTTTCTTAGTCCATGAAAAATACTTCGGATTCTTGAAACTTGTTCCTTGAGAGGTATTCTTTTTTAAAGTAACCACTAGAGACTGAGTTGATGTTTTTATGAAGGGGAGTGGAGGCCAATAGTAATGGTGGATTGCCTTTTGTTCTCGTTCACGTGTCTTACCATTACTCATAATACCAAAGCAACCATATTAGCTTTAAGAACCGCCAACAAAAAGGCAAGTGAAGAAATACGAGAACTAGCCAGAGATTTCCAAGTCACACCTCCAGCTTCTAAACAACCCAACATTCCCTATGGGAAATGCATCATGTCCCACTTTGGGAATACTGACGCTCCGACAAAATTTGAGCCTCTCCAAATGCAAACATTTTATTGTCCATAAAAAAGACATTTATTAAATTAAAGCCAAAGAAAGGAAATGGGGGAAAAAAGCAAAAGGTTCATTGAAAATTAAAGAGATGAAAAAATAATTCTGACCAAACACCATTTTGCTGAGTTATATACAAATAATCAGAAGCATATTGTGCAGTTTAAACCTCCCTTGAACTGAGATTCTGACGTCAAGAGACAAAGTGTTCCGCAAAAACTAAACCAAAAACAGCAAACATGCTTGGAATTTTGCCAGGCCTTAAAATAGCTTTAAAAAAAAAGCTGAAAATGTTGCTTTTCCTAAATTATCTATATGTCTTCAGGATAATAATTTCCTCTGCCAATGGTGGCTGAAATAAGAGAAACTAGGAAACCAAACATCCTCTCTTTGCCTGAGCCTGGATTTGTTTACCCTGAAGCTTTTCATTAGCCTTGTTTAAGCTACCTAAACTTGCACACATGAATTTAATGTCTTTTTAAAAAGAGAGAAGTTTTTAAATAAAATAATACTAAATATAAGTCAATACAAAGGGATATTATAAGTTTCTCTTCTGGGTAAGAGGAGAGAAAATTATGTAAAGAAAGTGGAATAAAGACTACAGGGGCACTCCTGTCGATATTCAGCCTGTCAGTACTCCTTGCAAATTCCCTTAACCTTAATTGTAACCAGCTCATGCCTGAACATACACACAATCCAGTCAGTTCTGGCACAATGCATATCAATTCTTTCATATGTAATTAACAAATAATGGAATAACTGAAAATATAACCCAGGACTTACATGGATTAATAACGTGATTCGTTCTACAGTGTTAAAGTCAAACACAAATGAAAACCACGTATGATACACTCATAGGGCTGAATGCTGCAAGCCACAAAGGAAAATGAGACTGTACCAGATGTACATGCACCCCATGTTCTTCCTCTTCACTGAGTTTGGCCACAGGCTCTGTATGACAGCAGCGCATTGCTCAGTTCTCCCCAAACCTTGCAGGCTACGCCTCAGTCTCCAGAACTCAGCAGGCTCTCCCCTCCTTACACTCGCTTCAATCAAGCTACTTTTATCATCATTGTGTTAAAGGGCAAGTCTTACAGCAGTATTTATTTTTTAGAAACTAATGTGTCTTTTGTTTTTTTTCTTTATTTTTGAGAGGAAGTCTCACTCTGTTGCCCAGGCTGGAGTGCAGTGGCACAGTTGCAACTCACTGCAACCTCCACCTCCTGGGTTCAAGCAATTCTCCTGCCTCAGCCTACCAAGTAGCTGGGACTACAGGTGCGCACCGCCATGCCCAGCTAATTTTTTGTAATTTTTTTAAGTAGAGACAGGGTTTCACCATGTTGGCCAGGCTGGTCTCAAACTCCTGACGTCAGGTAATCTGCCCACCTCAGCCTCCCAAAGTGCTGGGATTACGGGCATGAGCCACCACACCTGGCCTAATGTGTGTTTTTTTTAAATGTGTTAGCATGTCATTATGATTGTTTATCTGTTGTTGTTGTCTAGTTACAAGGGTGTAAAGGTAAAAATAAGCCCTATTTTTATTAGGTATTCAGTTTTGTATCACTCAGGATTTTTTGAAACGCCTGTATCACATGACAGCAGAAACACCAGTGACCATAAAGTGCAGTGGTCATTTGCCTCTCTATCTAGGTATAGAGTTTCATGACATGTGTGGATTCTTTTGCTTGACATCTTAAGCGTCTACACTGATTAAATAAGCCAAAGGATTGCCTCTTCCCCAGTTCATTTCACAGTGTGTTTAGTCAGGTGAAAGAGGGCAAAATGAATTGATAAAATGTTCTCTCTCGCTCCTTTTTCTGCCAAAATAATTGGTAGAGTGCTTGGAAAGAAAGGACGGATCAAGAACAAATCCAGTTATTTATGTTGTAAGTTATTCGAATGAATTGGAATTTGGAATTTTCCTAAGTACGATGTCTAGAATACTGATCATCTTGCATCTAAACCTCTAAACTGACTCAGCTATTAAAAGGCACTGGCAAGATTTTTCCATGAGTCCTAGTTTAGTCTGGCTGAGCCAATAATTTGTAATTCAGCCTGGTTGGGGGTAAATATTGCCTCCAGCTTCTTCACTGACAACAGTCCAAAGTGGATTGGGAGTTTGCTGGCAACTGTGGATCTGAACTGAAAAGGCATCACCAAACACCCCGGATAACCCAGCCTGACCCCTGGCCCCTAAAGCCCCCTTTTCCTTTCTTTTTTCTTTTTTTTTTTTTTTTTTTTTTTTTTTGGCTTTGTTTTGTTTGGTTTGGTTTAGTTTAGTTTGCTTTCATAGCATCACAGTTAACACAAACTGAAAGGCAAGAGCTGCATTCATTTCTTCAAAAGTTGGCGATTCAGGGCTAGCAGTGAAATGTTCATTAAAGTATGACTTCTTACTCTGATTGAAGGGGGAAAGAAACACTGGTCAATCCTTTTGTAAATGCAAATCAGGAGCTGGAGGAATTGCTGAGATGTCATCTGGTTTGCTCCCTCCATTCAGAGAGGAGCAGCCTGAAGCTCCAGAAGGAAATGGGTGCTCTGATGAACAGCTTCCGGCAGGGAACCTTTGCCTGAGTCTTGGATGGACTGAGTACCACCGGCAAACCCTCATCTCCCTCTGGCACACACAGTGGAACTCACAGTGGAGAAGCAGCTGAAGACAGTGTCTGTCAGCACTCCAAAATGTCTGTCAGCACTCCAAAATGTTGACGCTGTAGGTCACTATTTATTTATTTATTATTTTTATTTTTTTTGAGACGGAGTCTCACTCTGTTACCAGGCTGGAGTGCAGTGACCCGATCTCGGCTCACTGCAACCTCCGCCTCCCGGGTTCAAGTGGTTCTCCTGCCTCAGCCTCCCAAGTAGCTGGGATTATAGGCGCATGCCACCATGCCCGGCTAATTTTTATATTTTTAGTAGAGACAGAGTTTCACCATATTGACCAGGATGGTTTCGAACTCTTGACCTCGTGATCCACCTGCCTCAGCCTCCCAAAGTGCTGCAATTACAGGCGTGAGCCACTGCGCCCCGCCAAGTCAGTATTTAAACACATGAAAATACACTTATGATGTCAGACTCAGTGAGATTAGCAGAATGCGTAATTTGCATAAAATGATCAAGTGAGTGCTACAGCAGATTGTATTTTCCGAAGTTGGCTGCAAAGCGTCTCCCATTCGCCTGCCTTTAAAACGTGGCTTGGACGCTGCTCCCATTGAGAGGCGGGGTCTTTGTTTCCTCTTCTTGAATCTGGACGGGCTTGTAACTTACATGTAACCAAAAGAATGAAGCAAAGTGATGCTGCACGACTTCCGAGGCTAGGTCACGATAGAATCACCTTGATTGCTAGAACACCTGTGGTTGGAGCCACCACGTGAGAAGTCTGATGACCATGTCATAAGGCAGCTTAAGCCACATGGAAAGGCCACTTGTATGCACTCCATTTTAGTCATGTGCGAGTCCTCCCAGCCAGGCGCCAGACATGCTCATGAACGGGCCTTCCGAGGCAAAGATAAACTGTCTCCATGGTTCCCTTGCTGAATTCCTGACCCACAGAAACCACGAGCATCACAAAATGGTTATTTTAAGCTCAGAAACTTCAGTGTGATGTGTTACACAGTGATAGTAACTGAAACAAAGGCTGATGGTAATCTTAAAGCAGCTTTTGCAAAAGGCATGAGATAGGGCATATTTTAAAACAATAAGAAATATTTTTGTCATTATCAGTCTGACTTCCTCCTAACTCTCTAGCCCCCATCACTCCCCTCAGATCTCACCCACCCACTCTTATCCCCACCTTGCCCGCCCCACGCCAATCCTTACTTCGAACCTTGCTCCCAGCTCTCCCAGGTTTCTACCTGTTCTCAACTAACCCATGCTGCATCATCCCTTGGTGCCTTTATTTCTGATTTTCCTTCTGATTGAAAAAGTGCCACCTTTTCTCCTGCATCTGGTGAATACCCACAATCTTTCACACTCAGCCATCCAGCTGTTCCTGACCCTCCCACCACTCCTGGTGCCTCCTGCCATTCGAACATCTGTCACATCTTCTGGGGCTTACCTAGAGAAACATCAGTCCCTCTCCCCACAGGAGACCATAAGCTTCTGAATGCTCAGAGCCATGACTGCCTCATCTTCTCATCTTCCCGCAGGGCCCACCACTGAGAGTCATCTGTAACAGCATGGCGACTCCTGTGTGAGCCTGACAGCAGGCACCTCACTACCTTCTGTGCCCCAGGCACCTGCTTGTCTCACCATAGTGAGACACGCACACCAAACCTGAAGGTGCTGTATAATGCATAACTTGCACAGTTGGTCCTAGTCATTGTTTCTCTATCTCACAAATAAGGATATTGAGTCTTGGAGGATGCTCAGCTAACAAGCAGTGGGGCCAGGACAGAAACCCAAGTCTACTTCCAAAGTCTGTGCTCTTTCTATAGCATGTAGTGACTTTTTGTTAAATAATGGCCTAATACACACATATAGTTGCATATACATAATTTGTATCAGGCTGGGTGCAGTGGCTCACACGTGTAATCCTAGCACTTTGGGAGGCCGAGATGGGTGGATTGCTTGAGGTCAGGAGTTTGAGACCAGCCTGACCAACATGGGGAAACCCTCTCTCTACAGAAAATACAAAAATTTGTAATTTTACAGGTGGCACACACCTGTAATCCCAGCTACTCAGGAGGCTGAGGCACAAGAATCGCTTGAACCCGGGAGGCAGAGGTTGCAGTGAGCTGAGATCGTGCCATTGCAATCCAGCCTGGGCAACAGAGTAAGATTCCATCCCAAAAAAAAAAAAGGAAAAGGAAAAAAAAAAAATTGTATCAGTCAAGATGGTTGCATTACTGCATTACTCTATGGCAACAAATAACCCCCATATCTTGGTGACACGAACCATCAGGGCCAGTCTCCAGGGTATCTGGCCCCCGTGTGATGGCTCAGCATTGTGGTTTCGTATCACGAATCATTTTTACCCTTGCTGAAGCAGGGAAAAGAGAATGGAGAGTTGCACACTGTCAATTAAAGACCTCATTGAGAAAATGACACATGACATTTCCACTCATATTTCATTGTTCAAAACAAGTCATGGCCGTGACTAACTTCAACTGCGCAGGGAGTTACAATCTTCCTGTTTGCGAGTGGAAGCAACCCAGACATTGAAGAAGAATGGTAGTATCTACCACCTTGCTCAACAAAAACAACTAGAAGAACAGGGCAATTATTCAAAAAGGAGGTGATAGTTTGCCAATTCTACAGAAACCCACATTGCAGGGTGAGTCCTGAATCACCTTAAGGTACCCCCCCCAAAAAAAAAAAAGCAGAAAAGATTACAACTGGTCTCTAAGTTCAATCCACCATTTATGCTGACAATAATAGCAAGACATCTGTTGGCAACCACAGTGAAAACCACAACCAATGTTTATAGAGTGCTTTGCAATTTAAGTAGCATTTTCATATATGCTTGCTCTATCAAGCAATATGAAAAGCCTTCCAAGTCCTAGCCAGAGCAATCAGACAAGAGCAATAAATAAAGGGCATCCAAATTGGAATAAAGAAAGTCAAACTGTCACTGCCAATGATATGATCATATGCCTAGAAAACCCTAAAGACTCATCCAAAAATCTCCTAGATCTGATAAACGAATTCAGTAAAGTCTCAGGATACAAAACCAATGTACACAAATCAGTAGCACTGCTATACACCAACAATGACCAAGATGAGAATCAAATCAAGAACTCGATTCCTTAGGCCAGGCGTGGTGGCTCACGCCTGTAATCCCAGCACTTTGGGAGGCCAAGGTGGGTGGATCACGAGGTCAGGAGATCAAGACCATCCTGGCTAACACAGTGAAACCCTGTCTCTATTAAAAATACAAAAAATTAGCCAGGCGTGGTGGTGGGCACCTGTAGTCCCAGCTACTCAGGAGGCTGAAGCAGGAGAATGGCGTGAACCCAGGAGGCGGAGCTTGCAGTGAGCTGAGATTGCACCACTGCACTCCAGCCTAGGCAATAAAGCGAGACTCCATCTAAAAAAAAAAAAAAAAAAAAAAAAACTCAATTCCTTTTACAACAGCTGCCTAAAAAAAAAAAAAGAAAAGAAAAAGACTAGCAATATACTTAACAAAGATGAAAGACCTCTACAAGAAAAACTATAAAATCTTGCTGAAAGAAATCATAAATGATACAAACAAATGGAAACACATTCCATGTTCATGTATGGGAAGAAACAATATTGTGAAAATGACTATATTGCCCAAAGCAACCTAAAAATTCAATACAATTCCCATCCAAATAGCATCATCATTCTTCACAGAATTAGAAAAAAAAATCCCAAAATTCATATGGAACTGAAAAATGGCCCAAAGCAATACTAAGCAAAAAGAAGAAATCCGAAGTCATCACATTACCTGACTTCAAATCATGCCATAAGGCTACACTTACCAAAACAACATGGTACTTATATAAAAAATAAACACATAGACCAATGGAACAGAAGACAGGACCCAGAAATAAAGCCAAATACTTACAGTCAACTGATCTTCAACAAAGCATACAAAAACATAAAGTGGGCAAAGGACACCGGGAGAGCCACATGTAAAAGAATAAAACTGGATCTCCATCTCTCACCTTATACAAAAATCTATTCAAAAGGGATCAAAGATTTACATGTGAGACCTGAAACCATAAAAATTCTGAAGATAACATCAGAAAAACTCTTCTGGAATTGGCTTAGGCAAAAAATTTATGACTAAGACCCCAGAAGCAAACACAACAACAGCCACAACAACAAAAACATGAGACCTAATTAAACTAAAACGCTTCTGTACAGCAAAAGAAATAATCAGCAGAGTAAACAGACAACTTACAAAGTGGGAGAAAACATTTGCAAACGATGCATCTGAAAAAGCACTAGTATCCAGAATCTGCAAGAAACTCAAACAAATCAGCAAGAAAAAAATAATAATAATAATTATATCAAAAAGTGAGCAAAGGATGTCAATAGACAGCTCTCAAAAGATATACAAACAACCAACAAACATGTGAAAAAAAATGCTCAACATCACTAATCATCAGGGAAATGCAAATTAAATCCACAGTGCAATACCACCTTACTCCTGCAAGAATGACCATAATTAAATTAAAAAGTCAGAAAACAATAGATATTGGAGTGGATGTGGTGAAAAGGGGACACTTTTACACTTCTGGTGGGAATGTAAATTAGTACAACCACTAGGGAAACAGTATGGAAATTCCTTAAAGAACTAAATGCAGTACTATCATTTGATCCAGTAACCCCACTACTGGGTATCTACCCAATGCAAAAGAAATCAGCATATGAAAAAGACACGTGCATATGCATGTTTATAGCAGCACAATTTGCAATTGCAAACATAAGGAAGCAATTTAAGTGCCCACTGACCAACAAGTGAATAAAGAAAATGTGGTATATGTACACCATGGAATACTACTCAGCCATAAAAAGGAACGAAATAATGTCTTTTGCAGCACCTTGGATGGAACTGAAGGCTATTGTTCTAAGTGAAGTAACTCAGGAATGAAAAACCAATATCGTATGTTCTCACTTTTAAGTCGAGGCTAAGCTATGAGGATGCAAAAACATAATAAGAATTATATAATGGACTTTGGGGATTCAGGGAAAGAGGGAGGTTGGAAGGGGGATGAGGTATAAAATACTACAGATTGGGTACGTTGTACACTGCTCGAGTGATGAGTGCACTAAAATGTCAGAATTCCTCACTAAAGAACGTATCTGCTGGATACAGTGGCTCATGTCTGCAATCCCAGCACTTTGGGAGCTGAGGCAGGCAGATTGCTTGATCCCAGGAGTACAAGGCCTGCTGGGCAACATGGCGAAACACTACCTCTACAAAAAATACAAAAATTAGCCAGATGTGGTGGCATGTGCCTGTTATCCCATCTCAGCAACTCAGGCGGCTGAGGTGGGAGGGTCACCTGAGCCTGGGAAGCGGAGGTTGCAGTAAGCCAAAATGGCACCACTGAACTCCAGCCTGGGCAACACAGCAAGACCCTGTCTTAAAAAAAGAGAAAAACAGAACTTATCACTGTAACCAAAAACCATCTGTACCCCAAAAACTATTGAAATTCAAAAAGGAAAAGCCTCTCACATGAATTCTGAAATGTTCCTTTCCTTCTGATTTTCACAACGTGCTGTGAAATAAAGTGAAGCACACAAAACAAAATGAGAAGGATCGACCAAAGACCAGGCTGAATGCTGAGCCCAGCCATGAAAGGATGAGAGTGGAGGGTGGGCAGGGTGGGCTGACGTCAGAGAGCTTCATGGACGGACAACAGGGACCCCCATTGCAGAGTGCACCCTACATCACCTCAAGGATGGGGTGCAGACCTCAGTCTCCTCCACTGTGTTCCTCAGGCTGAACTTAGGGGAAATTGTTACTCACCATAGGTAGGGCAGACATGCTAAATTTCGGTGAATGTATCTCATAAACTGGAAGTTGAAAAGTGATAGCCTGTGAGCTGAATCTGGCCCTCAAATATATTTACCTCGGTGCACCATTTTATTTATTTATTGAGACAGAGTCTCTCTCTGTCTCACCCAGGCTGGAATGCAATGGCGTGATCTCGGCTCACTGCAGCCTCTGCCTCCCAGGTTCAAGCAATTATCCTGCCTTAGCTTCCCGAGTAGCTGGGATTACAGGCACATGCCACCATGCCCAGCTAATTTTTGTATTTTTAGTAAAGACGGGGTTTCACCGTGTTGGCTAGGCTGGTCTCGAACTCCTGACCTCAGGTGATCCACCCGCCTTGGCCTCCCAAAATGCTGGGACTACAGATGTGAGCCACCGCATCCAGCCAAGGTGCACCATTTTAATATATGAATTGCTATTGACATCTCAAAATTGGGAAATTTCGCATGAAAATTTTGGACTTCCAGCTTCTGAAATCCAGCCACTGGGTCTACATCTTACAGAGATGAGCAACCCGGGCTTCATGGGGTAAGACCTTCCCAGCCATCTCTAGTGCTTCCAATTGCCTCGCCCAGGTCTGCCTTGCTGATGTGTCTGACCTCTGGAGGCTTTGAGTTCATGATCCCTGAAGCAGGCAAACAGAGAAACTGTGTTCAAAAAAAAAAAATTAAAACTGAACATTGACTGTTTTATTCCCATTAACAGTTTTCACAAGTGTCCACTGCAGCCTCTCACAACCATGCTCAACCTGGATGACCCTCCCTACAGACACCTGCGGGCTTGCGCTCCTCACTCCCGCAGGCCAGCTCAGACATCTCCATTCAGTGAGGCGCCTGGCCCACCCCACCCTGACCACTAGCACTCACTCTCTTCTTGCTTTTTTCCAAGCATTCATTATCCAACTTCCTAAGGGACTCTCTACATTTATTACTACTAAGTCTACTGTTTATTCTCTGTCCCATTGCTAGATGGGACAGAGAATGTCATTATTTTGATAAAAATGCATTTCCTGGAACTTTGCCATAAAGAAAGCATTTTTGCATAGATCACCTCCCCAGAGTGCTACAAATGGGTCCTGAGGTTAACTGGTGTGGTGGGCTGAATAAGAGCCCCCAAAGAGAGCAGGTCTTAATCTACTGGACCTAAAAATATCCTTATACTGCAAAGACTTTGCAGATGTGATTAAATTAAGGATCTTGAGATGGGGAGATTATCCTGGATTAGCAGGTGGGCCCTAAATGCAATCACGAGTATGAGTATTCTTATAAGAGGGAGGGAGAGGGAGAAGAAGAGGAGGCAATGCGACCATGGAAGCAGAGAGTAAAGGGATGCAGCCACAAGCCAAGGAATGCTGGCAGCCTCCAGGAGCTGGGAGAGGCAGGGATGGATTCTTCTCTAGGACTTCCAGGGACAGAGGGTGCAGTTGGGAGGTTCTGCTGACACCTTGATTTTGGCCTGTGAAACTAACTGCATTTGGGCTCTGGCCTCTGGAACCATGAGAGAATCAAGTTCTGTTGCTCCAACCCATCCAGTGTGTGTTAATTTGTTATAGCGGCAACAAGAAGCTAACACAACTCTTATCCCAGATGCTATGATCTTCATTTTCCAGATTAAGAGACTATGGCCCATTGAAAGAAAGCAATTTCCCCATCATCACGAAGCTCTGCACTAAGTGGGGCAGGACCAGGACAAGGAGCAGCCAACTCCTAGCCTGGGGCTCAGTCCCTCCACCAGAGCACCTCCAAAAAGAAGATGTGATCTCAGAACTGTTTCTAGGAGATCACGGGAAGCCATCACCACGATTTACAACAGGACAGAAAAACCAAAATGCTGCACTGTTGCAAGTTGTGGGTAAATGCAGAGTGAGGCAGTAGAGAGACTCCTGGGGCAGAAGCCTCTGGAAGAAATACCCCAGACTGCTCCACTCCCTCACTGAGTGCTTGGGGGAAGACCCTCAGTTTCCTCGTATGTGGAAGGAAGAAGCTGGACCACACTGGTCCTCAGAGGCTCCATCCTTGAGGTCTTTGAGAGGGTTGAGGAAGACCCCCAGGAGGTAGTGGTCTTCAACCCCCTACCCTTGGCAACTTCAACCTGATGTGCAGACTTCTGACTGCTTCCTATACTGAGCCTCTGCCCCACATTTCTTCTGAACAAAAGGCTCCACGGTTAAAAATAAGTTTGAAAACCACTAAACCCAGGATCTCTAAGGTCACAGCCTTTCTAGTTTTAAATCTCTGTGGTTCTCAAACTCCACATGCTACAGCAGCAATCAATCCACCATCGGTGTTTGTCCAGAGACTTGATCCCAGCAAGCAAGACCGAAGGGGTCTTCCTGGGAGTCAGAAAGCACTTAGGAAGTGCTAACTGCAAAGTCTGTGTCCACGTCACTTTGGAAAACTCCTCTATTCACAGGCTCCGGGTCACAGCTACTTTATATCGTAAAAGTGACCCAAGCCAGCCCTCCTCAGTGGGCACTTAATGACCTAAGACACTGCTCTGGGAGTGCGCAGAACCACCAGATTTCTCCTCAATGCTCTGCTAGGGCCGAGGGGCTACCGTGCTTACACAGGACAATAAGCACTCTAGCGAACCTGCACTAAAACCAGAAAGCAAACAGGCCAGGCACAAAGGCCACCATCCTCCTAGGGATCAGGCCTCTTAAGTAAAAGAGAATCAGATTGACTTTTCCCTTAAGTTGTGGACTCTGACACTGAAGTGACCATTATCCCCAGTCCACTCAGACACTTGGGAGAAAATGTATTATTAAAAGCAATCGATGCATTATGAAAACGAACTGGGCAAAATATAATTTTATTGGCTCTGAGGTCAAGCCATAAAAGGGTAAATGTGAACAGGTGTGCCAGTTAATGTCCTTGGGTAATTGGTTAAGTATGGTAACCCCCGGAATCTACCTCTATTCAGCTCATACAACTTAAGCTGCAGAAAGTAGAAAGTGCAAAATATGCCCACTTTTTAACACTCTTTATTAAAAATTTTTAAAAAGCTTATTATATGGTCCCCACCTGGGTCATGATTAAGCACTCATTATTGCAGTAACAATGGCCCCATTGTTATTTCATCCTAATAACCATATTTAAATTACACAAAGTTTTGAGAGCTATAGCCTTAATGAAATTGAGGCCCAGGATGTTGATTGGTTTTCCTAAAACTGAGAGGAACAGAGCCAGAGGCTGACCCAGAGCTCCATATTCTCAATCCAATAATTGTTCTAATACATGGAACAGAGTCGTTCACTACTGTGCCAGCTTAGACAGTCTCGAGCATATTCTGTTGACAAACACAAAGAATGTATGCAAGGAGTCTTACCATCCTTATTGGTCAGGGTTCTCCAGAGAGGCAGAACAAACAGGATATGCACACAGAGAAAGAGAAAGATTCATTTTAAGAAATAGGCTTGCACAACTATGGAGGCTTGGTGAGTTAAAAATTTGACGGTAGTGGCCGCTAGGCTAGAGATGCAGGGAAGTTGCGGTTTGAGTCTGAAGGCAGCCTGCTGGCAGAATCCCTTACTGCTCAACAAGATGGAATGGGGGTGGTCAGTCTTTGCTCTGTTAAGGTCTTCAACTGATTAGATGAGACCCACCCACATTATAAAGGGGAATCTGCTTTACCCAAAATCCACCAATTTAAGCATTAATGTCATCCAAAAAACACCTTCACAGAAACATCCAGAACAATGTTTCACCAAATATCCAAGTAAGGTGGCCCAGCCAAGTTAAAACATAAAATGAACCACCACACTGTCCCACCAGACGTACAAGTCTTCACCCCCTCCACTTGTTTGGGCTTATGAATATCCCAAGAAGAGCGGGAGAGGGTTGTCTATATGGGGTGACCAGGGATAACGTATGCAATGTCTATGGCATCACTATAGCTAGGTGACCGACAGGTAAGATGAAGGATGCTAATGAGGATCTCACTAAGATCCACAGAGCTGGAATCAAGAGAAGGGGCTAGGTCTGCAGCAGATGAAGCCTCCCTTTCTCTGAAGCTCCTAGGCATGCAAATGATGCACGTTTTTTCTGAATTTTGTTTGTTTGTTTGTTTGTTTGGCTATCAATTGCTGTGAAACAAACCACACAAAACTTAGTGGCTGGTCTATCCCAACAGACCATTTTATCATTGCTCACAATTCTGTGATCAGGATTTCAGACAGGACACAGAGGGTGGCTTATCTCTGTCCCACGCAATGTCCGCTGAGACTGGAATGTCCAAGACGGCTTCTTCACTCGTACATCTGGTTGCTCAATTAGATGGGCTCAAGTAGCTTAAGGCTGACAGAGATACTTTATGGGGGTCAGAAGTCTGTAGCCTCAATTCTCACAGTTGGCTGGGTTCTTCAGTCTCCACGCAATCTCAGGGCTTCTCCCTCTCCACAAAGTTCAATCCTTCCAATATACACAATCAGAAATGGCCAAACCTGCTTAAAGCTGAAGTCCACACCTGGCACTGGGTCCCCTCTGCCAGCATTCTAACAGACCTGGATCAGACCAAGAGGAAGAGACAGGACAAGTGTGCGAATGCCAGGAGCATGGCTCATTGAGAGTCACAGAAGTGACAACCTACTTCGTCATTCATACCTGTCTTTGGCTACATCCAAACACCTACCCAAGTCTTATGTGTTAGGCTGTTCTTCCATTCCTAGAAAGAAATACCTAAGCCTGGGTATAAAGAATGTATAAAGAAAAGAGGTTTAACTGGCTCATAGTACTGCAGGCTATACAGGCATGATGCCGGCACCTGCTCAGCTTCTGGGGAGGCCTCGGGGAGCTTTTAGTCATGGCGGAAGGTGAAGTGGGAGCAGGCACTTTGCATGGTGAAAGCCGGAGCAAGAGCGGGAGGGAGGAGGTGTCACACTTTTTTAAACAATGAGATTCAAGAGAACTCACTCACTATCTCGAGGATGGATAATACCAAACCATGAGGGATCTGCCCCCGTGACCCAAACACCTCCCACCAGGCCCCACCTTCAACAACGGGTATTACAATTCAACATGAGATTTGGTGGGGACACAGATCCAAACCATATCATCTTCCCAGAAGAGGTACTCTCTTATTCCTCCAGCAACTTCTTTTGGATAAGTCCCATGTACTATGCATCCCCTCTGCAATTTTCCTCCTTGGCTTCCCCCATTCACTGATCTCATTTCATCTTGAAGATCCTTTCTTACTTCCAAAGGCATTTGTATGCCTTTTCTTCCAGTGCTCTCATACTGGAGTTGATGGCCCATTAGACCCAAAAATCTCCCCCAAAGTGAAACTAGTTTCCCTTTCCTTGAGTTGAGAAGATTTAATATCCAGATTTTCCAGAAGGTTTGGAAGGAGATATTGCATTTCATTTTTCTACTATAAAAACAAAGGGGAATAAAACAAATGAATTGCTTTTCATTTTGAGAGACAGGCTGGTAGAGTGGTTAAGAGAGTTGACCCCAGAGCTAGCCTGGCATTTAGTAGCTATCTCAGTGTCTTCATCTATAAAGTGGAGAGTATCCACCCTATAGCACTGTCATGAGGATTAAATGAATAAAAATGTATAAGGTAGGATGAAAAACAGTAGTAAGTGTCTGCTATGATAATAAAAACAGTTGTGTCCTGTAACATGGAGAGCCTCAATCTTTTTGGCACCAGGAACTGGTTTTGTGGAAAACAATTTTTCCATGGACTGAGGTGGAGGGATGGTTTGGGGATGATTCAAGCACATTGCATATATTGTGGACTTTATTTCTATTATTATTACATTGCAATATATAATGAAATCATTATACAACTCACCATAATGTAGAACCAGTGGGAGCCCTGAGCTTGTTTTCCTATAACTAGACGGTCCCATCTGGGGGTGATGGGAGACAGTGACAGATCATCAGGCATTACATTCTCCTAAGGAGCGTGCAACCTAGATCCCTCACATGTGCAGTTCACAATAGGGTTCATGATCCTGTAAGAATCTAATGCCGCTGCTGATCTGACAGGAGGTAGAGCTCGGGTGGTAATATGAGTGATGGGGAGCGACTGTACATACAGATGAAGCTTCACTTGCTTGCCCACTGCGTACCTCCTGCTGTGTGGCCCAGTTGCTAACAGTCCATGGACCGAGAGCGGGCTGGGGACCCCTACTGTAACACACATCATACATCTTCCTCAAGCTCCCAGTGTGATAGGAGGGCAACCCAAGTTGTTATAATTTTGAAGATATCCATGTTAATCATTTTTTCTTGGAAAAGGAAGCTCCATTAAGATGCAAAAAAAGTGAACTTGTGTCACGGGTGAAGTAAAAAAGGATGCAAAAAAATGCTAGGCTCTCTGTCCTCGGAAAGGAATATGGATCAATATCAGGCTTCCTCCAATACATCCAAGTAGTGGGTTCCCAAAGGAAATATATTTGGGGACATTTTCTACCAAAAAATAATAATATATCAAGTGATATGGTTTCCCCACCCAAATCTCATCTTAAATTCACACGTATTATGGGAGGGACCTGGTGGGAGGTAATTGAATCATGGAGACAGGCCTTTCCTGTGTTGTTCTCGTGATAGTGAATAAGTCTCACGAGATCTGATGGTTTTAAAAACGGGAGTTTCCTGAACAAGCTCCTTCTCTTTGCCTGCCACCATCCACGTACGATGTGACTTGCTCCTCCTTGCCTTTCACCTTCCACCATGATTGTGAGGCCTCCCCAGCCATGTGGAACTGCAAGTCCAATAAACTTTTTTCTTTTGTAAATTGCCTAGTCTCATGTATGTCTTTATTCAAAGCATGAAAACAAGTTAATACTTTGAGCTACAGATATATGATGTATATCCATATATGTCTAAATATATGATATATTTATATATGTATCTTATATGATAGACAAAACATACATGAATTATTTATATACATACAGATTCCCAGACTTGCCCACACTAGCCTGTGGAAATCATCATGTACTGAAAGTGTAATAGTATGAAAGAAGCGTAGTCCCTACCACACACATGGGTTCCCCCAACCTTTCCTCCCAGCTACCCTACCCAGTCTTGGGCCTTGGGATACCCTGGTTCTGAGTCACCACCCCCTGCCTCTCAACATAGTAAGGGTGGAGATGGCAGAGAAGGAAGGCGAAGGGAAAATCTCTGGGACCATGAGAGCTCAGGTGAGCAGGCAAACATGGAGGATACTTTGCAACCCAAAACCTCTTCTCTGCCCAGCCCCTTCCTCCTACTCCATAGACCAAGGGTTAATCTCTTAAGAGAGTGTCTTCAGGTGGGGCGCGGTAGCTCAAGCCTGTAATCCCAGCACTTTGGGAGGCCGAGACGGGTGGATCACGAGGTCAGGAGATCGAGACCACCCTGGCTAACACGGTGAAACCCCGTCTCCACTAAAAAAATACAAAAAACTAGCCGGGCGAGGTGGCGGCGCCTATAGTCCCAGCTACTCGGGAGGCTGAGGCAGGAGAATGGTGTAAACCCGGGAGGCGGAGCTTGCAGTGAGCTGAGATCCGGCCACTGCACTCCAGCCTGGGCGACAGAGCAAGACTCCAGACTCCGTTTCAAAAAAAAAAAAAAAAGAGAGAGTGTCTTCAGTTTTTCTGACAATGCCATTTGCCGGGCAGACTTTCTTTTTAAAGTAGTCAAATGCTGCTTTTTTTTTTTTTAATAACAACATAGCTATGTCCTCTTTTTTTTTCTTGCCTTAGTGGTTTGCAGCCAACCATAGACTTAAACCCGCCTGACCTAGTCATAGAACATGTGGCAGGGACACAGCCTGCAAGCAGTGACCTGTTTTGTGTTTGTGGCTCCACAGATCACAGAGGCTGCTCTGGGTGACTCTTCTCACCCTCCTCAGGCCCACCTGGTGCCTTTGGAACTTGCTGACGGATGTGGTTCTCTGGTTACGATTCTTGGCACTCTGTAGCTGACACCTGCCTCCTTTTCTCAGGGAACTTCCTGAGCTCTGGCCCTCACTCTCCTGGGTTCCCATTGGCCACGGGTGCCCCTACCTGGCTAAATCAAAGACAGGTCACAAGACAGGCCACTTTCCTTCCAGCCTTCAGCTCGGTGGCCAGGCAATTCAGGCAGTTGACCACAACCCAATAATTGACAGACTGACTGTCTTTTACTTTTTCTTTTTACTTTTGTTTTTTTTTTTTTTTTTGAGACAGAGTCTTGCTCTGTCACCCAGGCTGGAGTGCAGTGGTGCGATTTCAGATCACTGCAACCTGCACCTCCTGGGTTCAAGCAATTCTCCTGCCTCAGCCTCCTAAGTACCTGGAACCACAAGTACATGCCATCACGCCTGGCTAATTTCAGTATTTTTAGTAGAGACAGGGTTTCACCATGTTGGCCAGGCTGGTCTTGAACTCCTGACCTCAGGTGATCCACCCGCCTCAGCCTCCCCAAACACCGGGATTACAGGTGTGAGCCACTGTGCCTGGCCTGATTTTCTTATTCTGAGCTGACACAAAGCACAAGACAGGGTCCAGAGCGGCTTCTGCACGAACAACTGATACCTGAAAACAGGCGGATTTTCAATGGTAACGCCTTGTTTTATAGCACCGTGATGCCAAGATTATATTGAATTGTGTGAATTAATTTCTGTTTTATAGATGAATCACAAACACTGGTTTTATTCCTAAGTAATATTTGATGAGTTTCATAACAATTTTTTTTTTACGGAACCAAGGAAAGAGATGACTCACAAGGGTAATAAAATAGGGTTCTCTCATTTCTCTTGGCAAAGCAAGCAGTCTCCATAAGTTAATTTTTCTAAATACTTTTTTTTAAGCCAATAAAAAAATCTGAACGTGACCACAGCTATGGGTCGCAAGATTCTCCAAGGGCCACAAGCACCTCCCCCCCCCAATGTTAGATATTCTTTCTCAGAACAGAAGAGTCTCTAAAAAGAGAATTTTTCTCTTTTGAGTTATAAATAATTCACTTTACTTTTTCATCTTTGATATTTTCTCTGTTGAATATAATGTGGCAGAATCATTTTAAGGTGGGAAAAATTATCCTAGCTTTCTTTTATTTTAACTTTTTGGATTTCTTTGTGAGACCTTTTTTATCACCAGGCAAATTGGGGTTCACATGTCACCAAAGCCAAGAAAATATGACAAAGCCAGAGTGCTTGAAAACAGCTGCAAAAAAATAAAAATTAAAAAAAAAAAGGAGAGGAATGCAGAGGGGAAGAAAAAACCTTTTAAAGGCAGTCCAAAAAGATGAGACAAGTTTTGAAATGTTAATATAATATGGAGAGATAAAACCATAACAAACTTCAGTTTTGTACCACACAGCATGTTTTTCATGAAAACTTCATTTCTTTTCTTTTTTTTTTTCTTTTTTTTAATCTTTTGAGATGAGTCTCACTCGTTGCCAGACTGGAGTGCAATGGAGCAATCTAGGCTCACTGCAACCTCTGCCTCCCGGGTTCAAGTAATTCTCCTGTCTCAGCCTCCTGAGTAGCTGGGATTACAGGCATTTGCCACCACACCCAGCTGATTTTTGTATTTTTAGTAGAGATGGGATTTCACCATGTTGGCCAGGATGGTCTCGATCTCTTGACCTTGTGATCCACCCACCTCGACCTCCAAAAGTGCTGGGATTACAGGCGTGAGCCACCGTGCCCGGCCGGAAACTGCATTTCTCATCCCCATATTCACTTCATCTAGGCCAAAACCTTCTCTTACTATCCCCAACATCATTATCCCCAAGGACGGTTGACATCATTTCCAATATTAAGATATATTCAAAACGAGTTCCTCCTTATCTGTTTTCTTTTGACATTTGTGCTGTGTTCATGCAACTGTTCAGAGGGCCCACTTTTCCACTTTGACTTTTCTCCCTGAGTCTCAAGGGAAAACACTCAGATTTCATGGTCTGGACGAGCTGTCTGCACTGTCTCATCCTCTCACTTTCTCCGTCATTCACTCACTCACTCATTCAGCCAAGGCTTACAGACTCTACAGTTGAAAGTCAGCAGAGTGAAGTGTGGGTTTTACAGCCAGACTGACTGTTTCTTACCAGCTCCGTGACCTCAGGTGGTTGACTTACCACTCTGTGCCTCCATTTCCAACCTGTGAAATGGGAATGATGGCAACTATTCCCAACATTATAGAATCAGTGTGAGGATTAAATAAGCCAATGTTTACAACACACTTAGTACACAGCAAACCCTCAGAAAAGATTTCTCTTGCTATTGCTACCTGCAACTAACTTTTATTTGGTGCTGGATATTTCTGAAGGAGACACAAAGAGAAAAAAACAATGATCTTTACCCCTTACGTCTCCCTGGGAAGATGTACTGCCACCGAAACTCAACAGATTTTTGTTTTAAATCACTGCAGCTAATTGTATTGACTTTTAAAACATGGTTGTTTGGGTATTGTAGGACTGTAGTGATTTCAGCCATCTGCATAAGTAACTGTATACACTGAAGTTAACATTGGGTCGTGAGCACAATCTCCCTTTCACCTTTGTTCCCTCTTTGCTATGGAAATGGCTCCTCCCAGTGGACACACTGAGTAATTACATATCCACATCCTCCCATTTACAGGTCCTGCTTGCCATAGTCACCAACATCATTAGTTAATTATGTAATGGAATTAAATTAAATTGTTTGCATATAAATCTATTTGCCCAAAGATTTATTCCACCAATTCAAATCCTATTACAATTGTATAACATCATAATTTCCTATCAGAAAATAAATATTGAGCTGTCCCCAACAAAACTCCAAGACATATTTCTACCTAATTAAAATGACGTGTATTCACCTAAAGCTGTTTGTGAGGAGCAAGTAGCTTATATGCTTGTTTAATCCAAAGAATGTTTTCAATGTTGGTCTGGGCCCTTGAAATCAGCAACATGAAATTGGAGGCCCCTATGTTAAGTGAAATAAGCAAAGCAGAGAAAGATAAATATCACACATTCTAACCCATATGTGGGAACTAAAACAGTGGATCTCATGAAGATAAAGAGTAGATTGATGGCCACTGGAGGCCAGGAAGGGTAGGGAAAAGAAGGAAGTAAAGGGGGGAAAGTAATATAAATTTAATTATTGCCACTTAACTGTTCATTTAAAATGGTAAAGATGGTAAATTTTATATGTATGCTTTACCCCAATAAAAAATAAATTAGGAAAAGAATCATCTGCATCCTGGAAGGATGAGTCTCTTGTCCATCTGGAAAACAATGACAGAAGAACCAGCTTGTTACTTCTCCAGATGCCTGGAGACACTTGAAGTTTTCCGTATCTGATTTGGCATTTCGTATTTTCAGAATCTTCCAGTTGCTTGCTGTGATCTAGAAGACTCACCAGATCTCTTTGCCTTCTTTTGTAATATTTAGTAATTGGACTATATCTCTTTACAGTTCTGTAACTAGATTAAAAGGAGTGAATTGTCTAAATGTGTATTAGTTGAACTTATACATTTCTATACGTAAAAATACACATATACATTTTGTTGAATTCAGTCATGGATGATGATGATGATGATAATGATTAATGATGATGATGTTGATGAAGATGAAAATAAAGATCACAATGATAGCTAACACTTATGCTACATTTACTATGTACGTGTCGGGCACTGTTTACAAACCTCACATGAGCCATTTCACTTTATCCTCACAAAAACTCTTTCTAGTAGATGCTCTTATCATTCTCACTTTACAGATGAGGAAAGAGTCATAGAGCTTCAAAAAACTTGTCTAGAGTATGCAGCTAGAAAGTTGCTGAGCTGCAACTTGAACCTTCTCCCTGTGCCTAACAACTACACTATTATTCATCTTCAATAATGATTGGAAATAAAAAAGCTTGAATGGTATATGAACATTAACTTGTAGAGTTGGAATAAGTTCTATGTATTCATAAGCATATGGTTAGTGAAAATGAAATATTATTTACAAGAAAACATTCCAAAGAAGATAAAGAGATAGCAAATAAACCCATGAAAGCATGCTCAACCTCATTAGTCATTAGCAAAATGCATATAAAGAGCACTACACCTCTATTAGAATGGATAACTTAAGGCTGGGCATGGTAGCTCACGCCTGTAATCCCAACACTTTGGGAGGCTAAGACAGGTGGATCACTTGAGGTCAGGAGTTCAAGATCAGCCTGGCCAACATGGTGAAACCCCATCACTACTAAAAATACAAAACTTAGCCAGTTGTGGTGGTGGGTGCCCATAATCCTAGCTACTTAGGAGGCTGAGGCAGGAGAATTACTTGAACCCAGGAGGCAGAGGTTGCAATGAGCCGAGATTGTGCCACTGCACTTCAGCCTGAGTGACAAAGCAAAACTCCATCACACACACACAAAAAAAAGCAACTGGAAAACCTGTGTATTGCTGGTGGAAATGCAAAATGGCACAGACTTTTTCGGAAAGCTTTCTCTTATTAAGTTAAATATTCACTTATGACCCAGAAATCCCACTCCTAGGTATTCACCCAAGGTCGTGAAAACACATATGTCCACACAAATACCTGCAGACAAATATTTACAGCAGTTTTATTAATAATAATCAAAAACTGGAAATAATACAACTATTCATCCACTGGTAAATGCAGAAACAAACTATTATACATTCATGCAATGGAATGCTCCTCGGCCATAAACAAACACATTGCTAACATGTGCAACAACATGAATGAATCTCATGCTAAGTGAAAGAAGGCCACTCAAAAGTCTATGTCCTGTAGGATTCTACTCATGTGACAGTCTCCAAAAAGCAAACCTCCAGGGAAGGAGAATGGATCAGTGGTTGCCAGAGGCTAGGTACAGGAAAAGGCACAATGACCCCTTGGGATGATGAGAATGTCTATGACTTGATTATGGGGGTGGTTACATGAGCGTATGTGTTTTCCAAAATTCACAGAACTATGTACCTAAAAAGGGTATTATTTTTTCACCATGTTAGTTATACCTCCACAATTCTGACATGAAAAGAAAAAAGAAAGAAGCAAGGAAGGAAGGAATAAAGGACTGGCTGGGTATGGCAGCTGGCACGTGTAATCCCAGCACTTTGGGAAGTCAAAGTAGGAGGATCACTTGAGCCCAGGAGATAAAGACCAGCCTGGACAACATAGTGACATCCTGACTCTACAAAGAATAGAAAAAATTAACCAGGTATGGTAGTGTGTGCCTATAGTCCCAGCTACCTGGGGGGCTGGAAAAGAGAATCACTTGAGCCCGGGAGACACAGGCTGCAGTGAGCCATGATTGCACCACTGCACTCCAGCCTGGGGATGGAGCAAGATCCTGTCTCAAGAAGAGGAAGAAGAAGTAGCAGAAGGAGGAGGAGGAGGAGGAAGAGGAGGAGGGAGGAGGAGGAGAAGAAGGAGGAGGAGGAGGAAGAGGAGAGGAAGAAGAAGAAGAAGAAAAAGAAGAAGAAGAAGGAGGAGGAGGAGGAAGGGGAGGAGGGAGAAGGAGAAGAAGAAGAAGGATGAGGAGGAGGAGGAGGAGGGACTAACAAAAGACTCGAAGAAGAAGGAGGAGGAGGAGAAGGAGGGACTAACAACAGACTCAGTGTAGTCCAATGGTTAAGAGTGTGGGGCTAGGGGTAGGCTTCCTGGGTTCAAATAGAGCTCGACCACTGTGGGACCTGAGGTACGTTATGAAGCCTCTGTGCCTCAATTTCCTCATATGACATAACACTTATTACTTCAGAGCCGTCGCGAGGATTAATGTTTTTAAAGCACTTAGAATAGTATCTGGCATACAGTAGGTTCTCAGTAAGTATCTATAGCATGAATAATATTATAGACCATAATGCAACCCACGCCATCAGAAAATTATGTTAGCTTTAGAGGAGGCAGAATCAGGGCTGGCTGAGTCATCTGCCCTGAGGCTGGTGCCTACTAATCCAAGCCAGCAACAGTCATCAGATTCACATCTGTTTTAACCTCCTGATTCTGAATATTCAGCTAAATCCCTAGTAGATTCATAATGCTCCAAACCAACCCCTAAACTAGGGTCTCCACTAGCACCAAACTTGTCTAGTCCGAAGACCAGATTCCCATAAATTCCTGTGTGTAGAATTTACAGTGTGAGTAGCTTCAGCCACAAAAGCTCAACTGACCAGAAGCAGTTTCCCCGCAAATCCACCACATTCCTTCTATCCCACTTGGACGTGGGGACCTTCACAATGGCAGGAAGAGAACCCCGGCAGACTCTGCTGGACGCACCCCAGAGATAGGTGGTGAGAGTGAGACTCAGAAACAGAGAGGGAAGGGGAGTGAGGCAGGGGCCACCTGCAGAGGGTGCTCCCGTGGCTGGACCTAGTGATATCACCCTTCAAGAAGTCATGCAAACTGCACTACAGGACAGTTAGTCCAAGGGTGCAAAGGGGAAGAATTTATCCACTGGCTCCTATGTCCCAGGGTCAAATGTTTGCCCCATGTGGTGCTGCCTGCCCCATGCTTCGTGGCTGTGCATGCATGGACACTGAGCATGGTCTGTAGTGTTTCATACCTCATCCCAGGCCAAAGCAAGAGGCAGGCATCACAGAAGGGGGTGGGGTAGATCAGGGAACACTAAGGGAAAGTCACTTGGAGCGCTCACAGAGCCGGTTGCCACTGTAATAACTGGAAAAGTAGGTCGGGCCAAGAGGCTATGAATTGTGCCTAAGCAGTATCTGAGTCTCCACAACCCAGTAGTTCCACTCCCTGGTAGATCCTGGAAAAGAAAAATCTCACACATTTTCACAAGGAGACAGGTACTAGAATTCTATTGTCACGTTGTTATGTAATAGCAAAGAAGAAGGAAGGGGAGGAGAAGGGGACTACCTAAACGATCTAAATGTCCATCCTTGAGAGAATGCATGACTAATCCGTAATGAAAAAAGCAAATGAAACATTATGTAACAATAAAAATGAGTTAGAGCTGCAGGTATCAACATGCAAAATCTTACCAACAATGTAAGAATCTTACCAACAAGTAAAGAATTAAAATTACTAATTCTAATACTAAAGGATTAACCCTGGACATAAGGCCAAAATATAAAAACAAATTGTATTTCCTATAATAGCATTAAATGATTAAAAATGCAGTTTTTCAGGCTGGGCACGGTGGCTCACACCTGTAATCCCAGCACTTTGGAAGGCCAAGGCAGGCAGATCACCTGAGGTCAGGAGTTCGAGACCAGGCTGGCCAACATGGCGAAGCCCCATCTCTACTGAAAACACAAAAATTAGCTGGGTGTGGTGGCAGGCGCCTGTCATTCCAGCTACTCGGGAGGCTGAAGCAGGAGAATCGCTTGAACCCAGGAGGTGGAGATTGCAGTGAGCCAAGATAGAACCATTGCACTCCAGCCTGGGCTGAGTGAGACTCTGTCTCCAAAAAAAAAAAAAAAATGCGATTTTCCAAAAATACAAATTCTCAAGCTCCACCCAGACCCCAGAAACTCCAGAGGTGCAGCCCTGCAATTTCTGTTTTGCGAAACCTTCAAGGTGTTTCTCATGCATGCTAAATTTGGGAAACAATTGCTCTTTAATGAGAACACAATAAACACTATTTAAATGTATCGATCAAAAAACAAAAGTAAAAGTATACTGTATTAATTTCCAATGGCAACCATTGGAAAGTGTTGACAGTGGTTGCCTCTGGAGAGTGATGCTGAGTTTTTGCAGAAGGTGGGGTGTGAGCAAACAGACTTTTAAAAATTTCATGTCGGGGGCTCATGCCTGTAATCCCAGCATTTTGGGAGACTGAGGCGGGCGGATCATGAGGTCAGGAGTTTGAGACCAGCCTGGCCAACTGGGTGAAACCCCATCTCCACTAAAATACAAAAAATTAGCCAGGGCATGGTGGCAGGCGCCTGTAGTCCCAGCTACTCGGGAGACTGAGACAGGAGAATTGCTTGAACCCGGGAGGCAGAGGGTGTAATGAGCCAAGATTGTGCCACTGCACTCCAGCTTGGCAACAGAGCGAGACTCCGTCTCAAAAAAAAAAAAAAAAAAATTCATGTCATTCTGAACCATTTGAATTCTTAGAGCATTGTTAATCTGTGTTTTGTTTTGTTTTGTTTTTCTCTAAAAAGCCATATACTTTTTTAAAACAAGCAGAAGAAAGCTCTCTCGCTTCTCTGTCTTTAGGGAAAGCGCTAGACCTCGTGGAAGTCCCATTACCCAAATCGTGATCAGGCAGAGAAGCCTCCACAGTTTGCATAGGTCACATCAAAAAGAAAAGTGCTGGCCAGGCACGGTGGCTCACGCCTGTAATCCAGCACTTTGGGAGGCCAAGGTGGGTGGATTACCTGAGGTTAGGAGTTTGAGACCAGCCTGACCAACATGGTGAAACCCCGTCTCTACTAAAAATACAAAAATCAGCCGGGAGTGGTGGTGTGCACCTTTAGTCCCAGCAACTGGGGAGGCTGAGACAGGAGAACTGCTTGAACCGGGGAGGAAGACGTTGCAGTGAGTGAACCGAGATAGCACCAGTGCACTCCAGCCTAGGTGACAGAGTAAAAGAAAAAGTGCTTTGGCAACAGTTTATACTGCACATCAATACTAAATTCAGACTTTGTTTCAGGCCTCAATTCTTACTTTTTTTAACTTTTTACCAAGAATCCTGCCCAACTGAAGGAAACATCAAATGCATTTTTATAGTGAATTCTCAGTATATACAGAGTAAATTTCAATTGTGCAAATGGCAGATATTAACATGCCTTCAGTGAGTAGGATGAATCAAAAGGAAAATACGAAAATAATTGAAAAGTTCTAGAAATGAGATATTTGTCTTCTCTACAGAAGAAAAAGTAGCACCCAGTTCCATGTGACTCCTTGTTAGGAGAGGCGGTCACCGTCCTCCAGCTGTGGTCGTCTCCAAAGATGACCACGATGCTACCAAGTCTCCCTGCCTGTATGTACATCCATCCCTCTAATAGAGGTGGAGTATACTTCTTTTCCTTTCAATCTGGGCTGGTCCCTTGCTCTGATGGATAAAATATGTCAGAAGTGAATTTCGAACTCAGGAGTTAAGCTGACAGTTTCCGCCTCCTTCTTGGAACATTCATTCTTGGAACTCAGGCATCAAATTTTGAGGAAGCCTAAGTAACTACACTGCAAGGCCCACATGGGGGAAAACAAAGGTCTTCGGTAAACAGCCCTAGCTCAGCTCCCAGCCAACATGCAGTACCAACTGCCAGACCTGTGAGTGAGCTCTCCTGGGTCTTTCTTCCCAGTCGAGTCCTCAGAAGACTGCAGAGTCAGCTGACATCACATGGAGCAGAAAAACTGACCCCAAGTCCATTTCACTCATAGAATTAAGAGTAGTAAGATGGCTGTTGTTTTAAGCTACTATATTTTAAATTGGCTTATTCCACAGTAATTGAGAGCTGAAACAGAACGTGGTATCTAGAAGTGGGATACTGTGACAGAAACCGAAAACATGCAGCATTGGCTTTAAGACTGTTTGGGGCAGGCAGGGGCCAGAAAGGTCTCAAAAAACCACTAAAGGAGACTGGAAGGAGAGCGAGGAAATTGTTATTGGAGCCTGAAGAAAAGGCAACTCGTACAATATATTGGTAGAACATTTTACAACACTGTCAAACTATGAAGCCAATGGAAAGAGAGATGAACAAAAAAAAAGGACTGCTCAGATTGAGAGCAGAATTTAGAAAACACATCCAGAATTCAGGACTCAACAAAAAATTCTCAAAGGAAGAAATGGCCTTAAGGCAAGTGTTAAACCCAGGTTGCTGCAACTAAAATGTAGTGTCAGAGAAAATGTTCAAATCAAAAGTGCAGGCATAAGACCTCAGAAAGATTTGAGACAGTGTCCCAATAACCTTCTTCACTTCCAAGACAAAAGGACTTTCAAGAATCTTAAGGGATTTGTTCTACAGCATTTTTACTCTCAGTCCAAGGTTTAGATGTTCCTGTCTCAAGGAGAATTCTGGGTGTAGCATTTATTTAAGGGATTGGAATTATAATTTGATGCACAGGAAACCTATAAGGTTTTTAAAGGAATTATATTAACTTGGTCTAAACGATATGGAGATAGTTCAAAATGAAAAGAGGTCTCTGGGTCCTTAACCTCTTATAAAGAGAAAGGAGATTGAGACTGTCTCCTACTCAGCTGCAAGCATAGGTAATTTCTTATGGAAAAGAACAGGTCACTAGAGAGCTGAGTCAAGAACCATAGAGAACCATGAAAGAGATCCTGATTCAAAAAATGACAACACATGCCTGGCTGGATTTCAGAATTGCTATGAACTAGTCAAAGCTATTCGCCTATTGTTTCCCACTTTTTGAATGGGAGCATTTATTGCATTTATCTTGTCCCTTTTTCACATTTTATGTGAAAGGATGTATACAGGACAGATAACTTGTCTTTCCAGTTTAGAGGAATTTTCTCTCAAGAAACCACACCAGAAAAGCGGCACTCAAGGATTCCTATCCATGCCTGAATCTGGTAGTAAGATCCTGGACTTTGTTTAAGCCAATACCATGATGCTGATATGAGGAGAGGAGATGAGTATATTTTGCACGTGGAAAGATGTGAACTGTGGAGGCCAGAGGGCAGATTGTGGTAGACAGTATCTAAAGATGGGGCCCCTGTGCACATGTGTGCCACTCTCACAGTGAGTGGAGTTTTGTTTCATCTCCTCTTGAATCTGGGCTGGCTCCATGACTTCTTTGACCAACATGGTCCAGCCTTAAGTGGACTGCCTTAAAAGGCAGGCTTAAGTGAGTTCAGCCTTCGGAGAACTAACAATTTCTGCTTCCTTCTTTTGGGAGCCTATTTTTAGACTCAAGATGCTATGCCGTGAAAAAGCCCAAACTACACGTGGAAAAGGCCATAGGAAAGAGAACTAAGCCCTAGCTGAGGTCCCAGGCAATGGCCAGCTCTATACACAGCAATGGCCAGCTCTGTGAATAAGCCCTTTGGTACATTTTAACCCAATCAAGCCCCCATTGCAGCCCCAGCCAAAATCATGTGGAGCAGAAGCTTCTTCCAAACGAGCTCAATCGACTTCTAGAACTGGGAAAGATAATAAAATGGTTGTTGTTTTAAGCCGTTAAGTTTTAGGGTGGTTTGTTACTAGCATTAGACTGCTGAAAAACAAATCTTGGGCAAATCTCCAGCAATTAAGCAGTTGTGTGCACTTGATCCCAAAGAGCATCATTTTAAGCTCATTTGCATCATATAATTGTTTAATTCTTCCTGGGATATAATTGCAAATTATCCAAGTCATGCTTGCAAGCGGATCAAGAAGAAAAAAAAAATCTTAATTTTATTAACTACTGATTTACCCACATCAATCTGATTTACACACCAACCTTTATTTTGATGCTTCCTCGGATGGAAAAATAAATAAATAAAAATAAAGCCCAAGGTCAAAACAATCAAATAGAAACTAATAAGTATTTCTTGAGTTCCTGCTTCCTACTATCAGGGACACTTTGCATGGTGCTGAAAATAGAAGAATCCTTGCCCTCAAAGAGTTCACCATATGACAGATAAGAGCAGGCCAGGCTTCAGAGGCTGGCAACTTGACTTTGCCATCACATTGCCTCTCACACACCAGTCTCCATACTCTTGAGCACCCACTAGCTAGCTAATTAGCAGTGACTGCTGTCTATTTCCAGGAACATCCATGTGAGTCCTTAAGATTGTATATAGAGAGGACCCAAGTGCCCCCTGGCCCTTTCTAGGGTCTCTTTCTTGCTCAGATTCTGAGCCGATGGGAGCCAAAGGACGATTTCAGGGGGAGCTCAGCAGATCCAGTGTTCCAAGTCTTCCATGTCCACCAGTTCTCTGTCCTGGTGCCTGCCGTCACTGTCCTGGCCTTGGACCCCAGTCCACGCTGCTAGACTCTCCTGTAGAAGTCGGGCATGGTGACTCATGCCTGTAATCCCAGCACTTTTGGAGGCTGAGGCGGGTGGATTGCTTGAGCTCAGGAGTTCAAGACAAGCCTGGGCAACATGGCGAGACCACGTCTCTATTAAAAATACAAAAAATTAGCTGATGTGGTGGTGCATGCCTGTGGTCCCAGCTACCCTGGAGGCTGAGGTGGGAGGATGGTTTAAACCCAAGATACTGTGAGCTGAGATCACACCATTGGATTTCAACCTGGGTCACACAGCGAGACCTTGTCACAAAAAAAAAAAAAAAAGGAATCTTCTGCAGACTTCTAACTTTCATGTGCTGTGGGCCTGTGTCCACACCCCCACCTATTTTCCCCAGGCAGCTTGGCCTCTGTCAACCCTTATGTCCAACTTTCAGAGAAAGGTCCTACAGTCCTTTCATTTGGATTCCTTGGAAGTCCAACCTTTCCTTTATGCCCCAGGAACTGTCCTCCTCTGAGAGTCACTGCACTCTCAAGTGAGGCTGCAGGACTAAGAGGAGGTGATGTTGCGGTGCCCTGCCCTCAGGGAGGCACAGCCCCACACCGAAGCAGACCCATGCTTCCCTCCTTCACCCAGATCCCTGCTGCTTCACCTGCTACACCTGCCATTCTTCAGAGGTCTTATTGCTATCTGAAATTGTCTTGGGTATTTACCCATTCTCATTTTTATTGCCTGTCCCCTCTCATGCCCTATGGAAATGGCGATTGCTTCTCTATTTGTTGTCATGTATCTCCAATGCATCATGTGGCACATAGTAGATCTTCAATTAGTAGAGTCATCCTTTGCTTAAAGACAGTAATACATTCTGAGAAGTGTGTTGCAAGGCAATTTCATCATTGTGTGAACATCATAGGGTGTACATATGCAAACCTAGATGGCACAGCCTACCGCACACCTAGGTTAAATGGTACAGTTTACTCCTCCTAGACTACATACCTGTACAGCAAGTGACTGTGCAGAGTATTGTAGAAAACTATAACACAATGGAAGGTATTCATGTATCTAAACACATCGAAGCATAGGAAGGGTACAGTAAAAAATGTGGCATGAAAGATTTTTTTTTTTTTTTTTTGAGACGGAGTCTCGCCCTGTCTCCCATGCTGGAGTGCAGTGGCCCAGTCTCAGCTCACTATAACCTCCACCTTCTGGGTTCCAGCGATTCTCCTGCCTCAGCCTTCCGAGTAGCTGGGACCACAGGCATCTACCACCACTCCCGGCTAATTTTTGTATTTTTAGTAGAGACGGGGTTTCACCATATTGACCAGGCTGGTCTCGAACTCTTGACCTTGTGATCCACCCGTCTCAGCCTCCCAAAGTGCTGGGATTACAAGTGTGAGCCACCGCGCCCGGCCAAGATTTCTTAAAAGTGGTACATCTGTATAGGGCAGGCCAGCCTATGAAAACCTTATGGAACCACCATCATATATTCAGTCCATCATTGACCGAAATGACCTTAAGGAGCGCATGACTGTATATGTTTAATCAGTTACTACTTATTCCTTCTTTGTGGTGGTTTTTCTTTCAGGAATTCAACAGTTTTATCCTACAGACCATCAGGGGATCCTACAGACCATCCTACAGACCATCAGGGGATGTCCTGCCTATACAGTCTTCCCAGTCTAATGTAAACCAAGGGAAGTGTCAGGGAATCTTAGTGTCCCTTGACACGCTGGGGTTCCCAGGGCACTCCATGAACAAACAGAAGGTGGTTATGTCCAGAATATGCAGAGGACTCTGGGGAAAGTAAGAACCATCAGGCTCTGATAGTTTGAAAGTGACCTTTCACACCCCACCAAGACACCTCATTACCGAAGAAGGAGGCACAAAGCAATAGATGGAAAATGCCCAATAGAGTGGATTAGAAGAAGATAGACCATAAACCTCAGCCATGATGCCTAAGCAGGAATGTTCTCAGAACTCTGTAGGCCCAGTCTCAGAACAAGTGAATTACAGTATCTAAATCAAAGGCTTAAATGTACTTAGAAAATGTTTGCCAAGTGAACTGGCATGATTCACTTCAGGTTAAGAACTACTGGCCCAGGCCGGGTGTGGTGGCTCACACCTGTAATCCCAGCACTCTGGGAGGCCGAGGCGGGTGGATCACTTGAGGTCAAGAGTTCAAGACCAGCCCAGCCCACAGGGTGAAACCCCATCTTTACTAAAAACGCAAAATTTAGACAGGCATAGTGGCACATGCCTGTAATCCCAGCTATTTGGGAGGTTGAGGCAGGAGAATCGCTTGAACCCTGGAGCTAGAGGTTGCAAAAAAAAAAGGAAAAAAACTACTGACCTAAAGAAATAAAAATTCCTTTTTGATTAGAAGGGGCTAATATTGCTTTGGTGTAGGGACTGGATTGGCAAGAAGACTGTCTTGCATAAATTCACGTCTTTGCGATAGGCTCCTATTAAAATGCACCAGCTTCTCCCAGTCTCCTTGCCTTTATCTTCTAAAGAGGTTATAGTGCCAAACCAAACATAAACCAATCTTAGTTTGGTCAAGTCAGGAGAGAAACAGCAGGAGAGAAATAATACAGAGGCTGCATTATTTGCTTTCCAAGTTATTATCCAAACTATGAAATATTTGCATTTTGGGGACTAATAAAAATAACATAATAAAATGAAGATAGTACCTTTAATGCTATTATCTTCCAATATCTTTGTTATTGAAAAATACTGGTGTGTTTTTCTATTTGCATTTCCAAGTATATACTCACTCAATCTGCCAGAAGCATCCATTTGCCTCTAAGAGGATTTAGAATAATTACATCAGGAATGCACAAAAAGAGTTGATTTTTCTGCTTTGACTACACAAATTGTATTTTTGTGTCTCTAGAAATAGGATCGTTTTGACAATTCTGAAGCATCTAAGTCAAGCCTGACAAAACTGATTCTACAGCTTTGCTATAAGTCATAGGATAGAAAGAAGGCAAGATGTGCCGGGTGCGGTGGCCCATGCCTATAATCCCAGCACTTTGGGAGGCCAAGGCGGGTGGATCACAAGGTCAGGAGTTTGAGACCAGCCTGGTCAATATGGTGAAACCCCGTATCTACTAAAAATACAAAAATTAGCCGGGCGTGGTGGCGCACATCTGTAATCTCAGCTACTCAGGAGGGTGAGGCAGAAGAATCGCTTGAACCCGGGAGGCAGAGGTTGCAGTGAGCCAAGATCGTGCCACTGCACTCCGGTCTGGGCAACAGAGTGAGACTCCATCTCAAAAAAAAAAAAAAAAAAAGAAAGAAAGAAAGAATGCAAGATGTGATGAAAGGAAAACCTCTGATACACAGAAAGGAAAAGAACCTTCCTCTTCTAGCGCAGATGGAGCATGGGAGGGAAGAGAGACAAACAGAGTGAAGAAGTTGGTTGCCAATGTCTTTGATATCTATCCCTTTCTGCTACCTTGGGGTAAACTTGGAAACTCCCACACCTGTCTTTGGGAAGTGGGTCTCTGGTATACCACCACATCCAACATGGCAGGACTAGCAACGGTGGATAAGATATCTACGTAGACATCCTGAGAAAATGTTAGTGGTGCCCCAGAGCCCATGCATGGTCTGCAGAAGATCCATAAACGTGTCTTCAAAGGTTCTGAGATTCTCTGTGCTGACCACAGATCACAAAGCTATGGAGTCTGTGGAGCATGAGGACTCATGACGCATATCCAGCATGCAGCCAGAAGGGACCAGCTGCACACAACAAACTCCATGCAGAGACCCATAGAAGGCCCAGCCCATCTGCAACTAGAAGATGTGGGGCTGGTGCTCAGGGACCCGATATCTCCTCCCACCACCCCAAGGTTATGTCACTTCTTTCATGCAGCCAGATGCCATCTAGCGGGGTGGGGAGAACAGCAAGAAATCTGAAATACTGAGATGGTTGAAAAAGGCTCTCGCTCTCCTGGATTTTTCTCCACCCCCAGCACATGAAAGAATTGTAAGGAAATTTAGATGATTGACAATAAACTATGAAATCTGGATTATCATTATATATTTCATGGTGATGGGTAGATTTCCATACTCACCACAATTACTAGCCTTTCCTATAACAGGATATCTTCTGGAATGTTCTGCTAATAGAAACTAAGTCATTATCATTACACTTAAGATTTTATAACCGAGAATTCCAAAATCATATTACCAGTCTACGCTTTCCCAATGGATCCATCCTTTACGTCTAATTTCTAAATACACTTGTTGTCCACAAGGTGGCCCTACAAGCAATAGAATACAGTTCACCTCCAGAGCAGCCCGACTGCTAAAAGGATTCAATCCTTTTTGTTTTCCCATTTATGAGCAACTAATTGAGTGAAAACAGGAAAAAAAAAAAGAACAATTAAACATTGTACTAACAAAATGATAACGCTTCTTCAGTGTTTGTTTTTACCAAACAGAGCAGAACTATGAATCATGTGGCCGCCGCACAGCACACCTTGGCTGTGTATGGCACCGAGGAACCTTGCGTTACCTCCGAGGATGTCTGCCGATTTTTTGTCTGCCAATTTTTTTAATGTGCAAAACCATAGTGGCAGTAAAGGAAAAGGTCCCAGAAGACTCGCAATTGTTTAAATGGGGGGAAAAAAAAAACAGGCATCAGCTATCACAAAATTCCAGATTGCCAGATTCCTTGATTGTGGCTTTTAATCAAAATACAGCCAGCTGCCTGTATTTAACGTTAATTGTTAAGCTCCAAGTCTCAGCCAATCATTTTACTTCTGAGCTGGCGGGGTAACAGCAACACAAATATGAAACTCTCTCCCTGACCCAGTTTAGTGTGGGGGGAGGGGGGAAGAAGACAATGAATAATTAATTCCAGGATTTGGTCAGCTTTTCTGTGAAGAACACATTGCTAGCTTCCTAAAGCAAAACAACATCTGTGTCTGAAAACTTCTCTTGCACCTTCAAGATGAGCTGACGGTGCGTTTATAAACCCTGTAAAATTCACCTCTTCTCTCTTCCTCCCACCAAAGAGCCATGTTGGCACTTCAAGGAGTGAGTCTTCTGTTTATGATTGGCTAGAAGGGTGGCCACCTTTCTCATGTGGTCCTCTGCTGAGAACTCACTTGGCTGATTATTTCCCTATTCTTGACCCTTTGTGCAATTTGAAGGGTTTCTCGCTCCTCCCAGATTGCTAACAGCGCCAAGTATCTAGTCTCCTATTTTTCCTCCGGGGATGGATACCTTAGCCTCCTTTCTGGGTTTGGAATGCAAAGAACGCAGCTTCATTTGAGTGAATGGAGAATTCTTTGTAGGGAGAAATGAGCTCTCATATTCCTGTTCAGTCTTTCTGTCTCATAAACCATAAACGACAGGCAAGTGTCTAAAAAAGCATCTGGTTTTTAGAATCCCCCCCAGCCACCAGACCCGGGGGGAGGTGTCTTCCTCCAGAGCACCCCAAGCAACCTCCCACAACCAATCTGACTTTGAGCCTGGCTTTGAGGTCTTGCTGCCAGAAAAGGGAGTCCTCATCCAGACCCCAAGAGAGGAGACGGTTCTTGGATCTCACACAGGAAACAATGTAAGGGGAGTCGCAGAGTGCAGTGAGAAGAGAGAGTTGATTGAAAGATACTCAGTTACAGAGTAGGGATTCTCAGAAAGCAAGAGAAGGAAACCCTTTGTCTTTGTTTTGTTGTTCATATATAGGGGTCTTTTCTATGCAAAAGCTAAGCTAAGGTATGTCCATGTGCAGTTGGGCTGACAGCATGGCAAAATTGCTTATTTTGCTGACTCAGAGAAAACTCTCTTTGGCATACAGTGTATAAATACATCAAAGGATACCATTACATACCATACATTACCTTGGAAGCATGCATTGTTATGGATATTGGGACATCTGGACATTCTGTTGTCATAGGAGTGTGCCCTTGCAGGTATCAGCAAGTTGTTTTCTTAACTGTAAACATCTTAGGCCTGTGGGTTGTGACCAGCAAGGAATGTGTCTTGTTAATGTCAAGATGAATCTGAACTTCAAATGACGTGACTCTGACTCTCCTATGCTCTTGTTTCCCTAACAGTCTGACAAGGTTAACCTTCAAGAACCGCATCAGGAATTGGTCACATTGCTTAGCAGCAGGTTTTCTTCACTCCTGTCATTTACATATAGACGACAGCTAATATTCCAATCCGTGTAGGCAAACCCACAGTTGATTAAATTAAATCTCTTCCCTAGCTTGATTTGCATAACTTGAAATAATCAGAATAAAGAGCAAATGCATAATTGAAAAGAGAAAATACATACTGCAGCTATCTGAAACTAGATGTCATTGAATTAAGCTTGTAAATTCTGATAGTACTGAATGTACGACTGTTCCAGGCTAACTTTACATTTGAAATGTTAAGAAATGTGAGTTGTGAACTGGAAAGTTAATTAGCAAATAAAATCTTAGAAAACTATTGCACTTTGTTATGGCAGCCCTAGAAATAAATAAAATTTAAAAGAAGAAAGAAAACTTTTGACTAACAACATTTTAAATTTTTTTTTTTTTTTTTTTTTGAGACGGAGTTTTGCTCTTAATGCCCAGGCTAGAGCGCAGTGGCGCAATCTCGGCTCACTGCAACCTCTGCCTTCCGGTTTCAAGCAAGTCTCCTGCCTCAGCCTCCCAAGTCGCTGGGATTACAGGCCCCCGCCACCACGCCCAGCTAATTTTTTTGTATTTTTAGAGATGGGGTTTCACCATGTTAGTCAGGCTGGTCTCCAACTGCTGACCTCGTGATCCACCCACCTAGGCCTCCCAAAGTGCTGGTATTACAGGCATGAGCCACTGCGCCAGGCCATAATATTTTAAACTTTTTAAGAGAAAAACTGTCGAGAAAATGACCTGAATAGTTTGCTCACATTGTTTCACAAGAAAACAGAAGCAGCTCCTGCATACCATGTTCTGTTCTAACTCTTGGATGGAAAAGAATTTAGCCAGTGTTTCCTTTATTTTAGAGCAAAATCCACTCACTATAAGATCCTCCCCATTACTGCACCCAGACTCCCAGTTCTCTTTCTTTATGGCCCACACAGGACCCTCCCACCTCCACCCCCTACCTACATTGCCTTTATGAAAAAGCAAACCCTGATCTGGCTGGGCGCAGTGGCTCACACCTGTAATCCCAGCACTTTGGGAGGCCAAGGCGGCCAGATCATGAGGCCAAGAGAGCGAGACCATCCTGGCCAACATGGTGAAACCTCGATTCTACTAAAAATACAAAAATTAGCAGGGCATGGTGGCGCAAGCCTGTAGTCCCAGCTATTCGGGAGGCTGAGGCAGGAGAATTGCTTGAACCCAGGAGGCGGAGGTTGCAGTGAGCCGAGATTGCGCCACTGCACTCCAGCCTGGGTGACAGAGCGAGATTCCATCTCAGAAAAAAAAAGCAAAACCTGAAAAAAAATTCCACCTGCACCACAAAGACACAGAGACCCTGCTGCTAAGCAATGTCACTTTGTAGACCAGGCATACGCAGTCCTTCATTTTGTTAATTTCACCTTGCCTTGCTGTTCCCATCACCTGGGGTCTCAAAAAGAGAAAGGAAAAAAGCAAGTGGGCATGGCAACTATGACTTGGATCCCTAGAGTATACACCTCCCACCCCCTTACCCCCAATACTTCCCATTTAATTCTCAAAAGCAGAGGCAGCACCAGGCCTAGCCAAGCACCCCGGCTTCAGTTAAAGCAGAAAGCACTACAGATGAAGTCAATCCGAGAGGCGGTCTTCGTCCCAGCCTCAGGCATGGTTATAAAATGTTTGCAATTTGGAAAACGTGGGTCGCTGATGTGTAGCAAGGACAATAAATGCTTTTCTCCCACAGTTGTTGTGAAGCTCCATTCTCCCAGCCAACCCTAAGCAGACTTGCTCCTTCCCTAGGATGACAGTATTCTTTCATCACAGAATGTCTGTAAGAATGAATGGAGAGAGTATATTTTTTAGGGTAAATGTCCTAAATGTGTAGTTGAAATACACATTTTCAAGCTGTCAAAAATAAGAGATAAGTTGTTCAAGTTTAAGAGTAAACAAGGATTTATAACAACATTGGTAAGAACTTGCTTTCTATTGCCTTACATTAAGTCAAACACTGATCATTTTATTCAATATCCACCTCGCTTAAGGAGATAGGAATGATTGCTCCTTCTTTTTTACAGATGAGAAAACTGAGGCTCCACTAGGTGAAGCAACTTGCCCAAGGCCATGCCATTAGAAAGAAGTGACCTGTGATTCAAGCCCAGGCAATCTATTACAGAAAGCCCTCCCCTTCACTGCCCTGCTGTGCTGTCTTCCCAAAGAGCATGAATAACTAGACTGGATATTTACAGACTGTTTTTCTTTAACAGGCAAGATGGACGAAACGGTTCAGAAACGGTTGTTTCTGCCTATCGGCAGACTTCCTGCCCTAGCGACATTTGGTCCACATCCCTAAGTTCTTTGCTTTGACCCAATTTATCTCCCAAAGCCAAAGTCACAGTAGGGTGATCTTCCTTCAGAGAACCCCTGGAAAGTTGTTTTTTCATCAGCCAGAAATTCCAGAGAACTTGGGGGAAAAATCCTGAGGATTTCAGAACAAGCTAAGCAGCTAAAACAGAGATTCCGGGAGACCTCTCCAACAAACAATCATGAGGTGTTTGCTGCTCAGCATTGTGTTGCTTGAAGAGAATGTTGTGTCCGGCTCTTGAAGCTCTAAGAACCAAGGACTCAGTAAGATGATGTGAGTGAGGGAGGCCATTGCAGGACACCAAGGAACAGCCATACTCATAGAGAGAGAGAAACCCAGATATATCCTAGAGACAGCAGATGTCTGCAGACTGTTTCCTCCTCCTGAGAAGTCCCTGGGCACCTCCCAGCCTCCCTTGCAGCATGGTTCAGATCATGTAACTGAGTTCTAGCCAATTCCAGTCCTGATCCTTAGAAACATCCCTTCAGCTCCTGCTTCCCAGTCTTAACATCTTGGGCACCACACATTCCAAGTGGTGTAGCTGCAAGAAGGAGGCAGCCCTACTCCTATTGGAATTTGCATGAGCAACAGATAAATCTTGATTATGTTAAGCCACTGAGATTTCAGGATGAATTTGTTATAGGAGCATAATCTAATCTATCCTGACGTCAGTGCAGGGCAAATTAATCACTTAGAAGGTTATTGAAAAATATATTTCCATTCTATTATAAAGATACATGCACACGTATGTTCATTGCAACACTATTCACAATAGCAAAGACACGGAATCAACGCATATGTCCATCAATGATAGACTGGATAAAGGAAAAGTGGTACATATACACCATGGAATACTATGCATCCATAAAAGGGAACGAGATCATGTCCTTTGCAGGGACATAGAGTTGGAAGCCGTTATTCTCAGCAAACTAACACAGGAACAAAAAACCAACCACCACATGTTCTCACTTATAAGTGCGAGCTAAATCATGAGAACACAGGGACACATTGTGGGGAACAATGCAAATTGGGACCTGTGGTCAGGGAGGGAGAACATCAGGAAGAACAGTTAATGGATGCTGAGCTTAATACCTAGGTGATGGGTTGACCTATGCAGCAAACCACCATGGCACCCATTTACTTATGTAACAGACCTGCACATCCTGCACATGTACCCCGGAACTTAAAAGTTAAAGAAAATAAGAAATAAAAATTTTTTTAAAAAGAAAATTACTTTAAATATATAGAGAGAGGGATAGATTTCTAGATTGTCCTCCCTGATGAATTTTTTGGGGCACAAGAATGAGGGAACGGGCTGAATTTGAGGCAGGTACCCTAAGGCTGGTGTGTGTGGTACAAAAGAAAAAGAAAAAATATCTAAGAAAGAAGCTGTACAATTTTTGTTATGGTTTGGAGAAAGAAAGAAAAAAAGAAAGAGAGAAAGAAAGAGAGAGAGAGAAAGAAAGAAAGGAAATAAATGGAAAGAGGAAGGAAGGGAGGGAGGGAGGGAAGGAAGGAAGGGAGGGAGGGAGGGAGGGAGGGAGGGAAGGAAGGAAGAGAGGGAGGGAGGGAGGTAGGTAGGAAGGGAGGGAGGGAGGGAGGGAAGGGAGGGAGGGAGGGAGGGAAGGGAGGGAGGGAGGGAGGGAGGGAGGGAAGGGAGGGAGGGAAGGAAGGAAGGAAGGGAGGGAGGGAGGGAGGGAAGGAAGGGAAGGAAGGAAGAGATGGCCAAAGGCTTCCACCTCAAAAGCCTGAAAAAATAATGGGCTTGTGGGAGTCTGCCAAGTTATTTTTCGAGCGAAGGATGAGTTTGATCTCAGGATGCCGGCAGTGCGAGCTGGAGTGCTCTGTGCAGCTGGAAAGGCCCTCTGGGATGTGAGGAAGGAAGGCTTGCCAATGAGGGACTGGGCTGGGACTCCTCCACGATGTCTGGGCTCCCCCAGCAGTGAGCACACAAAAAAAGGCCAGGAGGTGAAGGCCTGAGCACAGGACGATGGCAGCAGCCAAGACTCCAGGAAGGTACCAGAAAAGGAGCAGGAATGAGAATATTTAGAGCACACAGTGCCAGTGGTTACAGAAAGCAGCCACAGGGTGGGGACGGGTCAGGAAGAGTCCCCTCGCCCAGCTTTGGTTTAACCCTACCTGCTTTTCATCCCTTGCTAACCTCATCAGCACCTCACTGACCACTTGCGCCATCTGTGCCAGGCTCCTGCCCAGAATGCCTTCTCCTTGCCTCCCCTCTCCCTAAATCAAAGCCCAGAACAAGCTCCGCTCCCATTCTTGAATTCTGGATAGTCTTCACGGTGCCGTCTCTGGACTGACACAGGTTTTGTCTCGGTGGTTAATTTCTGTCTTTCCCGATAAAGGGGAGAGGAAAACACCTTTACAAATTTATGTTCTGCTTTTAGGCAAATAGGAGAAGGGAAGAGAGTTTTTCTTGTATCTGCTTCTTCTCCACTGTCTTCAGCTCAATATAATCCTTATGCCAAAATGGCGTAATTTGGTGTGGAATATTTTTGCTGCCCTACACAGGGAAGAGTGTGCTTTTGGGCAAGGCAGCCCTCTGCAGCTGAGGTCACCCAGAAGGAACCGAGAGCTAAGAACTGTCTGCTGACTCACCTCCAGTAGCACGGGCAGCAGGTCCTCCGTGGATGGGGATGTGGGTGGTGCATCTTCAGCCCACTATACATCCCCTCCATTTGTCACCCAGTGCTTTGAATTCTAGGATCTCAGCTCACACGAGTGAAGCCGCTATTTTGTCTTGGGTTCCCAGGAAGTCTCTAGCGGTGACTCTTTTCCTGGGTTGTATAAGCAATAACCTGGTGCAGTTCTGACAAGCACAGCTCACCCTTTCCCAAAGGGCTTCCATCGTTATCCAGCAGCCAGCAGGGCTCCTCCAGCAGCTCCTGGCTTATTCCCAGTAAGTACTGGGTGGGAATAATGAAACGGCCCAAGTTTGTCCACGAGTCCCAGGCTGCAGGTCTGGGGCAGATGGAGCGACTTGCTCGGCAGGGGAGGTATATGAGGGAGAGGGAGGAAACCTTCCTTCTTCCAAGCCCAAGCCCTGGGAGGGCTGAGTTGAACTAGAAATGACAAGCACTCTGGTCATGTCTGAACACGCACAGATGGAATTTTAAGCACATAAAACGTTGAAGCATTATGCCAAAAACTAGCTTTAGTAACAGATTTCTGCTGGCCCTCCGAGGGCAACAGGAACAGGTGAGCCAATGTCACAGCAACGTGATGTCTGTCTACTCTTGTGCCTGGAGGAATGTGGCTCCTTAGAAAGCACCTATGGAAATGTCTTCATGTGAGGAAGATGATACGGGGGATGAGAGAAAAGCCTAATGTCCTTTGTAGTTGGTTCCTCTCGGCCCATCCAAATCTAAGAGAGAGACTCTTATTTCATTCCCCATGGCCCTCTCTAGGTGTCTAGCCCCAGACTCCACTCTCCATCTGGGGAAAGTGGAAGCAGAGATTCCACACTTGGGTTAAGTCAAATGAGGACTAAAAAGGCTCAGAGTCAGCCGGGCACAGTGGCTCAAGCCTGTAATCCCAGCACTTTGGGAGGCCGAGACGGGCGGATCACGAGGTCAGGAGATCGAGACCATCCTGGCTAACACAGTGAAACCCCGTCTCTACTAAAAAATACTAAAAACTAGCCGGGCGAGGTGGCGGGCGCCTGTAGTCCCAGCTACTGGGGAGGCTGAGGCAGGAGAATGGCGTGAACCCGGGAGGCGGAGCTTGCAGTGAGCTGAGATCTGGCCACTGCACTCCAACCCGGGCAACACAGCAAGACTCCGTCTCAAAAAAAAAAAAAAAAAAAAGCTCAGAGTCCAAACATGGGACATTCCTGCTGAACAGATATCAAAATGAGTTGTGAAGTTGTGACCATTACCAAATTGAGGTCCTCACCAGAAGCCAGTGGGAAGTGTGATCACATTGTTCCACTGTACGGGCGGCTGTCAGATGCTTGTTGGCTCCTACATGGATGCTGGTGATTGATGATGTTGGCTCCAGGGGGAGGCTGGTGATTTTTCAGTTTTGATGGCACTCCTGTACGTAGGGTTCACTGGGGCCTCATGCTTTCCCTACAAACCTTACCAAGTTCTCTCCCTTTCCACTTCTCTGTCCAGGAAGTTTGCTTATTTGTTTTTTGTGGGGTTTTTCCCCCCCAGTGGAAAGAAGAGGAGGAAAGCTTGGTTCTCATATTATTTGTGTTCTCCCAAATCTACTGCATTGCCTAAGGTGCACAAGAGTGTTGCCCACTTTATTTCGTATATCATTCTAAGAGCCTCTTCTTTTAAAACATGAAAGTTAAGGGGGAAAACCTCATTTCCCTCTGGCTGTGGCCTCACCTTTCCATGCAGTGATGAGTATCGGATGCCCCAGCTGTTTCTCAAATTAGGCAGCAGTGGGAAAGGAGCACATGGTAACAGGGACTCTGGGGGAAAAGCACATCCGTTAACACTTGAAAAGAGGATCCTGGCTGCCTGCAGTGACTCATGCCTATAATTCCAGAATTTGGGGAGGAAAAGGTAGGAGGATTGCTTGAGTCCAAGAGTTTGAGACCAGCCTGTGCAGCATAGCAAGACCCCACGTCTACATTTTTTTTTTAATTAGTAGGGCATGGTGGTGTGCTCCTGTAGTCCCAGTTACTTGGGAGGCTAAGGCAGTAGTATCGCTTGAGCCCAGAAGTTCAAAGAGAAAGTGAACTATGATCACACCACTGCACTTCCAGCCTAGAAAACAGAACCAGACCCTATGTCTAAAAACAAACAAAACCGTGAAGAGAGAATCCCACCACTTTGAAAATGTCTCAGAGTCAGTAATTGTCATATACTGCTCTGCATAGTTCCCAAAATAACAGTCATTTTAGACGAATCAAGGTTTTCTTTGCACAGCCTATCTTAGCCTGAGGAGAGCCTCCAAGAAGGGCCCTATATCCTATCAGTCACCAAGGTGACCCGCCGCCATCTTGAAGGTTCTCCAACATGGAGTCTTGTGCCCCAGGTGTGAGTGCACAAGGGTTGCCCTGCTGCCCTTGCTGCCACAACACAAAGGAGTGGCTCCAGGAAAGAGCTGACCCAGGGGAATTTGGACCCAGTCACAGATGTGCAGGGGGGCCACAAATAAGCTCTCTTTCTCCCCTCAGCTGAACACCGTTGAATCTCTTCTCTCTATCATTAAAGAATAATAATAAATAAAAGCAAAACCATCCTTCAGTGGAAGATGCACCATCTAAACTAAATTAAAACGCCACCTCTGTCCCCAGCTTTACCTTGGTGCATTAACTTTAACTCTCTAAATCTTTATGTTCTGCAAAACAGAGCTGCTAATCCCAGCTACAGAGTCAATTCCAACAGTGAATGCAGTGCTGGCTTTTTCCCCCCACGCACATGGGAGAGGACACATGGGTTGTTCTGTCAGAGCATGACTCTTAAATTAACCACTCGCCAACTGCTGCCCCACTTTGCAACCAAACAATACCATCCACCCACACCGTCAACCTTCTGAGGGCAAACTGAAACCCTAGCAAAGCTCACTAACCAAGAAATAGCTCCTGATTCCTTGTCCAAAGTCAAAAAAAAAAAAAAAAACATTGCAGGCTTGCTTCCCCCTCCTGTGTGTCCCCAGACAGTGCACAATGTACCGGCTCTCAGTTGCCTTGCCTCCCACTTCTCTGCTCCTCCAGCACAGCTCCTGCCTCTTCCCAGCTCTTTGTTTGAGTTGTTTCCCATTTTCTCTAAATTGTAGCTTGCAGTGCATTGGGAGCAAAGAATGTGCCCTTTTGTGCCATGCTAAGTACCTAGAACGTTGTAAAGAAGTTCTTAAATTATAAAACCCGGAGTGGTCCAGAAAAATGTGTAAGAAATTCTGGTTCCATGAGCAGATTTATGCATTTACCTTTCTTTGAGCTTGTCTCTTATTCTGGTGTACGTTTGAAAGGAAGACTCATTGGGGTTCCAAGGGATACATGAGCAAGTGTATACAGGTATACACTTGTATATCTGTTGGCAGAGGAAAGCCATCTCTCAATATCCATCACCAGGTGATTTCACTAAGTCTCCTGATAAATAATCACAGGAACAGTTTATCATTCCCACTTACTATCACCAGAGTACCTTGTGCTATTTGAGCAACTGACCTCTGTAAGGGCAGGTATAGCATCTCATTCATCTTTGCATTCTCACTTTCATTGCACTGTGCCTGGCACACAGTAAGCACACAAAACACTGTGGTTGAATTGAATGAGCCATAATATAACTTGCCATAGTGCACTGTACTTAGAATGTTCACATAAGGATTGAGTGGCTAAGCACAGTTGGTAGAAATACTGTTATTGCTCTCCAGCTGGGAGCAGCTTGAAGTGGCCCAACTTGAGAAGTGATTTTGTGCCTTCACTTTTCAAAGTAGAGGGAATGTCTCCAAGAAGGAGAAAAAAGAAAGAGAAATAGCAGATGATAATAAATACAGGAGAGCCACATACCCACAGAAAGGACATTGTCTACAGAGTTTGAGCATCACATCGAATATTCTTGCCTGAGACTTCTGTGGAATACCAAAATTGTTCCACCCTTGGAAGAAAGGAGCCTGAATATTTTATATGTCAAAGATATTGTACCAGGCTGACGTGCATCTGTAGTCCCAGCTATCCAGGAGGCTGAGGTGGGAGGGTCACTTGAGCCCAGGAGATCAGGACCATGGTGCACTATGATCATGCTTGTAAATAGTCACTGCAGTCCACCCTGAACAACATAGCAAGATTTCATATCTACAAAAAGAAAAGATAAGCTGAACCAGGCCATCCAACTCCAAGGTTCAGTGATTTTGATTCCCCAGGATGATTTCCTAGTGTTCAGTGTTAGTGTATTAGTTTGCTGAGGCTGCCATAACGAAGTACCACAAACTAGGCGACTTAAGACAACAGGAATTTATTTCTTCACAATCTGGAGGCTGGCTCTCTGAGATCAAGGTGTGGGCAGGTTCGTTTCTTCTGGGGTTTCTCTCCTCGGCTTGCAGATGGCCATCTTCTTCATGTATCTTCCCACGAGCTCTCTATGTATGTTTATGTTCACATTTCTTCTTCTTACAGGAACAACAGTCATATTGGATTAGGGCCCAAAATGACCTCTAATTATCTATTTAAAGACCCTATCTCCAAATACAGTCATATTCTGAGGTACTGGGGTAAGGACATAAATATATAAAATTGGGAGGGATACAATTCAGCCAATTAGTGCTCCATAACTAATTACTGAACTACTACTGTATGTATGCCTACAAAATCCTAGCAACCAACCTGTGTCAAAAGCAAGTCTTTGGCTACCACCAAGAATCCTAATTTTAATAAAGTGACAACTTGGTGAGGACATTGCAATGATATAAATAATAATCCATTCATCTAATAACAGAATATTACTCAGATGTACTGACAGTGGAGATCAAATTTCTACCACCTAGAAAATGAATATACTGATTAGATTTATAGACACTAATGACTCTATTTTCAGTACTAAAGAGAGCACTGATAGTCTGTGATGTGATCTGGCAATAGACATACACAAAATAACTCTATTGAATACTCCTAATCAACTACTTATAAAAAGCAAGGAGCTGGGTGACTGTGTATGTAATACTTTCGAACATTTTCGCAAATCTTATTAATATAATGAAGTTGGCTGTTTGCTCCTAATGTTGCTGGACAAAGTGGCGAAAGAGAATGATGCATCTTAGAAATTCAAATTGCAATTAGGCGGGCGTGGTAGCGAGAGCCTGTAGTCCCAGCTACTCGGAAGACTGAGGCAGGAGAATGGTGGAGGCGTGAGCCCGGAGGCACGAACCCGGAGGCGGAGCTTGCAGTGAGCCAAGATAGCGCCACTGCACTCCAGCGTGGGCGACAGAGCGAGACTCCCTCTCAAAAAAAAAAAAAAAGAAAGAAAGAAAGAAATTCAAATTGCTAGCTCAAGAGCCACATAAATAACCTGAAAACTTATTTTGTGTCCTGAAAAATACTCTTATCCTCTGCAGCTGCAGAGCTGACATTGCTGAAAACCAAATGCAGAATCTCATCCTGAAATTGGCTGAATTATGCATATTAGCATGCATTAACAGAATTGGTAAAATTTGGATGTTACTATGGTTTAAAGGTATGTGTCCCTCCAAAATTCATATGTTGGAACTTAAACCACAAGTTGATGATATTGATAGGTGGGGTCTTTGCAGATAACATGAACCTATATGTAAAACACCCCAAAGATTTCACCAAAAAAAAAACCTGTTAGAACAGAAGGCACAGTCCCTGTGGACTGGGAAAAACGTATTGGCAAACCATATATCTGATAAGAAGTTAATATCCAAAATTAAATGAATAAATGAATTTAGCAAAGTCGGAAGGTACAGCATCAACATACAAAGATTAGCAACATTTCTTGCAATCTACCTGAAAAAGAAATCAAGAAAACAATCTCATTTATGATAGCATTAAAAAATAGGAATAAATTTAACCAAGGAAGTGAGATGTTTATATGCTAAAAACTATAAAACATTGATGAAAGAAATTGAAGAACGCAAAGTAAATGGAAAGATATTTAATGCTCATGGATTGAAAGAATTAATATTGTCAAAATGTCCATACTACTCAGAGCAACATACATATTCAACACAATCCCTATCAAAATCCCAACGGTATTCTTCACAGAAACAGAAAAACAATCCTAGAATTCATATGGAAACACAAAATACCCTGAATAGTCAAAACAATTCTGAAAAAGAAAAAACAAAATTGTGGATATTATACTTTCTGATTTAAAATCATATTACAAAACTATTGTGATCAAAACAGTATGATACTAACATAAAACCAGTCCCATAGAACAGACAAAGAGTATACAGAGCCTCGAGAAATGAATCCAAACATATACAGTCAACTAATTTTTGACAAGGGTACCAAAAGAACACAATGGGGAAAGGACAGTCTCTTCAATAAACAATGCTGGGAAAACTGGATTTCCAAATGCAAAGAAATAAAATTGGACTGTCATCTTACACCAATACACAAAAATCAACTCAAAATGGATAAAAGACCTAAATGTAAGATCTGAAGCTACTAAGCTCCTAGAAGAAAATATAGAGAAAAATCTGAATATTGGCCTTGGTGATTAATTTTCGAATATTACACCAAAAGCTCAGGCTACAAAAGCAAAAATAAATAAATAGTTCATGCAGAGTAAAAAGTTTATGCAGCATAAACAATCAACAAAATAAAATGGCAGCTTGTTGACTGGGAAAAATGTATTTGCAAACCATATATGTGGTATGGAGTTAATATTCAAAATGTACAAAGAACTCACACAACTCAACAGTAGAAAAGCAAATAACCTAATTTTAATATGGGCAAAAGACCTGAATAGACATTTCTCCAAAGGAGACGTAAAAATTGCCAACAGGTATATGAAAAAGTGCTTAACAACATTAATCATTAAGAAAATGCAAATCAAAACCACAGTGAGATAGCACCTCACACCTGTTAAGATGGCTACTATTAAAAAGTCAAAAGTAAGGAGGTTGGCAGGGGTATGGAGAAAATAACTTGTACACTGTTGGTGAGTACGTGGATTGGTGAAGCTATTATGGAAAGCAGTATGGAGATTTCTAAAGAAATTAAAAATAGAACTATCATATGACCCAGAAATCCCTCTCATAGGCATATACCCAAAGGAAATGAGATCACCACCTCATAAAGATTTTGTCACCCTCATGTTCATTGCAGCATTTTCCACTACAGCCAAAATATGAAAATAACTTAGGTGTCCATTGACAGATTAATGGATAAAGAAACTGTGATATATATATATATATAGTAGAATATTATATATAGTACATATATATAATATATAGTATATAATATTCTATATAGAATATTATATATGGTATATATAATAATATTCTATATATACTATATATAATAATATACAATAATATTCTATATAGAATATTATTCTACTATATAATAATATTCTACTATAGTAGAGTATTATTCAGCTTTAAAAAAGAAAGAGATAGGTTGGGTGTGGTGGCTCAAGCCTATAATCCCAGCACTTTGGGAGAACAAGGCAGGTGGATTGCTTGAGCTCAGTAGTTCAAGACCAGCCTGGGCAGCATGGCAAAATTCCATCTCTACAGAAAATTTAAAAAATTAGTGGGGCATGGTGGCATGTGACTGTAATCCCAGCTACTCAGAAGGCTGAGGTGGGAGGATCACCTAAGCCAAGGAGGCTGAGGCTGCAGTGAACTGTGATTACACTACTGCACTCCAGCCTGGGCGAAAGAGTGAGACCCTGTCTCAAGAACAAACAAACAAACAAAAAGAAAAAGAAAGAAAGAAAGATCCAAGCAAAGTGGCTTGTGCCGGTAATACCAGCACTTTGGGCAGCTGAGGCAGAAGGATCACTTGAGCCCAGGAGTTCAAGACCATCCATGGCAATATAGCAAGACCTCATCCCTACTAAAAATTTAAAAATTAGTCAGGTATGGTGGCATGTCTGTGGTCCAAGTTACTCAGGAGGCTGAAGTGGGAGGATTGCTTGGTGTGGGAGGCTGAAGTTGCACTGAGCCGTGGTCACACTACCACACTCCAGCCTGGGCAACAAAACAAGACTGTCTCAAAACAAAAAAATTTAAAAGCAGGAGATTGTGTCATTTACCACAACACGGATGAAACTGAAGGTCAGTATGCTAAGTGAAATAAGTCAAACACAGAAAGAAAAATATGCATTATCTCCTCACTTACATGTGGAATCTGAAAAAAAAAGGAAAAAGAGGACTGGATGTGGCGACTCACTCCGGTAATCCTAGTACTTTGGAAGGCAGAGGCAGGCAGATCACTTGAGCCCAGGAGTTTGAGACCAGCCTTGGCAACATGGCAAAACCTCATCTCTACAAAAAAAAAAAAAAAAAATACAGAAATTAGCTGGGCATGCAGGAGGTGCGCCTGTAGTCCCAGATGCTCAAGAGATTGGGGTAGGAGGGTCGATTGAGCCCAGGAGGTCAAGGCCTCAGTGAGCCGTGATCACACCATTGCACTCTAGCCTAGGCAACAGAGTGAGACCATGTCTCAAAAAAAAAAAAAAAAAGGCATATATGACTACAGAGATAGATAATTAAACTGTGGTTACTGGGATTGAAGGGAAAGCAAACGGGGAGATATAGGTCAGAGGATACAAAGTAGCAGACGTGTAAGATGAACAAAACTAGAAGACTAATGTACAAGATTTCTAGAGGTAATCAAACTGTACTGTATTTGGGATTCCTGCCAAATTAGTAGATTCTAGCTGCTCTTGCCACAGAAAACGAAACAATGGATAGCTATGAGAGATGATGAAGATGTTCACTGGCTCTACTATATAACCATTTTACAATCTGTATGTATCCCATAACATCATGTTGTATACCTTAAATATGCACAGTAAAATTTATTTTAAAAACAAAACAAAAGTCATAATAGAATAATGCTCTGATAAAAGAGACTGAAAGAAGTGCCCTACTGCCCTTTGCTCTTCTGCTTTCCACCATGTGAAAACACAGCATGTCTGCTACCACGTGAAGGCACAGGAACAGGGCACCATCTTGGAAGGAGAGACAGCAGCCTTGCCAGACACCAAATCTGCCAGTACCTTGACCTTGGACTTCCCACTCTCTAACATGGTGAGAAATGAATTGCTGTTGTTTATAAATTACCCAGGATAAGGTATTTTGTTGTAGCAGCAGAAATGGATTTAGACAGACGCTAGAAGCCATTCTGGTAAGGTCTCAGATATAAATGAGCAGCAACACGTTATTGAAAACTAGAGGAAGCATAATCCTTGTTATGAAGTGGCAAAGAACTTGGATGAATTGTGTTTGTGTTCTAGTGTTTCATGGAAGTTAGAACATGTGAACAATGAAATTGAATATTTAAATGTATTTTAAAAGGAACTGTTAAGATAAAGAAAACCAGAAAGATTGGGAGGAGTCCATATTGCAAAACATGAGATAGTGTGTTCAGAAGAGAACATCAATGGTATGGCTAGACTTGGTAAGTAGATTATCAGATTAAACAAGCAGAAACACTGCCAGTTTGGATTGAAGGGGACAGGGACAGGATGAAATGAAGAAAAGCTGTCAGACTTCTTAGATCTTATAGGATTGCACCATAGACCTATTTGTTGTGAATGCGCACTATTCTTCAAGACAAAGAAGAATGACCTTGAAAGTGATTCAGAGGTCATTAGGGTGGCCTCCTCGGATTCAGGGGGAGGAGGAGGGCAGGTGAGGCATCACCTCACTTTCAACAGGACAGACAGGGGTCTCCCAGAGCTTTGGTGATGGCGCCATGATCCCTGGCCAGCAGAGCAGAAGAGGTAGAACCTCTACCCCAGTGGACCTGGAGGGCACAGCACAAAACCAAAAAAGATTATCTTCAAACCTTAAGATCAAACAGAATTTGAATTGTTTGACCCTCATCACTCCTTCTTTCTGGTCTATTTCTCCCTTTGGGCATGGGAATTTCTATCCTACGCCTACCACACCATTGTATTTCGGGAGCACATAATTTACCTGATTTCACAGGTTTATGGCTAGATAATTTTTCTTAGAATGAATTGTATGTACCTTGAGCCTGACCCACATCTGATTTAGAAGAGACTTTGGACTTTTAGACTTAATGTGGTAATGAGTTAAGACGACGTTTGAAGCTGTTGGGATGAAATAAATCTATTTTGCATACAAGGACCTAAATTTGGGGGTGGAGGCTAGGGATGGAAATGGACTAAATGTTTTTGTCCCCCCAAAATTCATATTTTGAAGACAACCCACTGTGTTATAGTATTGGGAGGTAGGAACTTAGGGACATAATTAGGTTTAGATTAAGTCCTGACGGTGAGGACCCTATGATGGGATTACTGTCCCTGTGAGAAGAAGGAGAGAGACCAGAACTCTCCCTACCATGTAAGGACACAGAAAGAAGGCAATCAGCCTCAAGGCAGGAAGAGAGCCCTCCCCGGGGAACCAAATCAGCCAGCACCTTGATCAGTAATTCCTAGCCTCCAGAACCATGAGAAATAATTCCTATTGTTAAGCCACCCAGTCTATGGTATTATATAATGGCAGCCTGAGCTGAATAATGCAATGTATAAACAGTGAGATCAGTCTTCGCCAACAATCAGCATATTCATAAACCATTTAAGCAATTTTCTTCCTATCTTATTGTTTTCTTTATTTAACAATATCCTTGTATTTCCTTGAGGGACTGTGTGATTGCTGGCTCCAAGGCCAGCAACACATTTGTGTATATTGCACTATAACTCATGCATTGATCGTGAGATTCAAATTAGCTTAAGTGTAAGAGGTGAAGTCATTTACATTCTCAGAATAGTTTTTTTTGTTTTTGTTTTTGTTTTTCCAATTTGGTTAAGCCTTAAGGGTACTTTTTGTTTTATGGAATTAAAAAAAAAAATCCATCTTTATAAGAAAGCCCAATGCAATATAAAGCCTAACAAGGGGCTCCAGGGCATCTGTTACTGTTGAAAATCTATTTTAATAAATTTACAGTATTGGCTTAATTATTTATAAATTAGGAAATACTAAAAGGAAAATCTGTTTTTGGCTTTGTGTTTTCTTTTTTAATGTTGGAAATGAAATGCCGTTTCAAAGTACATATCGATTCTTGCTGTAATCACAAAGCTTTGGGGATAGTAAGTGCATTTTTGTGATTTCTTCAGGGCAAAAATCTCAGTGTGATAGATCACAGTGTTTTCCCTACAGTATATGACAAGGAAAAGAGACAAAAATCTGTCTCTCAAGAAGTTTACAAAAAGGAAGTCCAAAATAACTAACAAGCATCGTTTCTCCTGCTTTCAGCTTCTGTGATCATAAGCATTTTAACCATCTCTGAGTCTTCACAGGAAAGGCTAGCAGTGCTAAGTAAGGAAGACATCTATCACATTGTGTTTCGAGTTTCAAAATCCTTGTTTAACAATGCCTGAAGGCTGTCAGCTTTCCTGACAAACCATCAGAATGATGAACAACTCAGGCTTGGCAGGAAAGCCTTCATTGCAGGGAGTAGAGGAATTTGTTGAGGAAGGAGCCAGGAAAGCAAAGCCACCTGTCTCTCAGAAGCAAGTTATCAAAGTGTAGGAGACAATGATGGAAGTACCTAGGTCAGTCTTACAATCCCTAAAATCTATTAACTTATTCAAAAATTATCATTGAAGCCTATCAACACCAGGCACTGTTAGGGGCTCTGGAAATACTATAGTAGATGGGAGTAAGACATGACAAATAGTGGTAATTTCCATTCACATAAACCATGTTATTTTAGTGTCCATGTGAATTATAAAAATTAAGAAAAATATCCAGATCCAACACTCAGTCTGCAATGACTATATTTATATTCATTCCTTCAAAAAATATTCTAACTGACAACTTTATTATGACTTTGGGGTATTTTTTAAACAAAAATCTCATTTTATTATTATTATTTTCTGTGTGTGTGAGACAGAGTCTAGCTCGGTCACCCAGACTAGAGTGCAGTTGCGCAATCTTGGCTCACTGTAACCTCTGCCTCCCTGGTTCAAGCGATTCTCCTGCCTCAGTCTCCTGAGTAGCTGGGATTACAGGCACCCACCACCATGCCCAGCTAATTTTTGTATTTTTAGTAGAGACGGGGTTTCACTATCTTGGCCAGGCTGGTCTCAAACTGCTGACCTCATGATCCACCCACCTCAGCCTCCCAAAGTGCTGGGATTACAGGCGTGAGCCACCACAGCCAGCCAAAAAACTCATCTTTAAAAACTCAGACGCTTCTAAAGTAAGTGTTTTTAAAAGTTACTGTGACCTTTTCTATATATTTTCTCAGGAAAAACAATTTCATTTTTATCATTGATTGTATTAGTGACCATATAACCATGACTACTTGGCTAATGGCATTTCACATTTTTGGTTTCTTGATAATTTTCAAAAGATTTAACCAATTTTGATGACATTTATTACACTACCAAATCATGTCAAGATTTGTATTATTCTTTCTTCCTATTGAAACAAATGATCTAGCAGATGGCAACATTTTTGAATGGACAAATCTTGTACACACAGACAGTACCTTCACCCATATGTTTTGAAAGTGTAATTATTTTTGATGAGTATTTTTCAACAGATTATAATATTTGGTTATTTTAGCTACTTGTAATGGCTATAAGAAATTTTTAATATTTAAGGTTTCACTGATCAAAGTCTCTAGTTCATAGAAATGTCAATTCTTTGCTTTAACCCAGAGCCTATATCATAGCCTTTTGCTTAAAACAGTTTGAGATATAATTGGAAAAACAAAAACCTGAGCATGTTTATGGCGTAAAACTTGACAAGTTTGATGTATGTGTACATCTGTGAAACCCTCACTACAATCAAATAATAAGCTCATTCAATCTAAAAAATATCTTTGTATCCCTTGATAACCCCTCCTTCCTGCACCTCTCCAATTTTCCCTTCTCCCCATCCCCATTCCCAGGCAACCACTGATCTGCTTTCTATAATTATGAATTAGATAGCATTTTCTAGAATTCTATATAAATGGAATCACAACACAGGTACTCTATATTCATCTAGCTTATTTCGTGTAACAGTTGTTGTGTATATCAATAGCTTATTCCTTTTTCACTAGTATAATTAGATTCTGTTGTGTGGCTCCAACAGTTTGTTTATCCACTCATGTATTGATGGATATTTTAGTTGTTTCCAGTTTGGAGCTATTACAAATAAAGCTACTATAAACATTTGTGTGCAAGTGTTTGTACAGACATATGATTTTATTTATCTTGAGTAAATAAGAACTCAATGGTTGAATCATATGACATGTATATTTTTAACTTTTGAAGAAATTGCCAAAATGTTTTTCAAAATGGCCATATCATTGTACACTCCCAACAGAAGTGTATGAGAGTTCCAGTTCCAACTGTTTCACATCCTCATCAATAATTAGTGTGGTCAATTTTAAACCATTTCAATAGGTGTATGTGATAATCCGTTGTATTGATTTACAATTCTCTAATGACTAATGATGCTGAGCATCATTTTGTGTGTGTAAATAAATACATAAATCTTCCTTGCTGAAGTACATGTGCATATCTTTTGATCATTTTTATTTTTTGTTTCTTCTTCTTGAGTCTCGCGTTCTTATATACAATGGATACAAGTACTTAGTCAAATAGATAATATGCACACATTTTTCTCTCAGTCTATGACCTATCTTTCATATAAGAGATTTTCATTTTCTGAAATCTGTTCCCCTAAGAACAGAAGTCTTAAGTTTGATGAAGTCTAATTCATAAGTTTTTTTTTTACAAATCATGCTGTTGATATTTTTTGTAAGAAAGCTTTGCCTTAATTAAGATAACACATATATTCTCTTATGCTTTCTTCTGGAAGTTTTATAGTTTGGGGTTTTACATTTAGCTTTATGATTCACTTTTAGCTAATTTTTGAATATGTGAATTAACCAGATGAGTGATACGCTCTCCCTGAGCTTTTTATTCTGTTTTATTAATTTACTTGTCCATCTGAACAACAAGAACACACTGTCTTGATTACCGTATCTAGGGAAGAAATTCAGAAGTCAAATAGTGAAAGTTTTCTAATTTTGTTACAAATTTATTTTCGACATTCTAGATCATTTGCATTTCTATATGCATTTTAGAATCAGCTTGTCAACTTCTAGAAAAAAGTCTGATGGAATTTCGCATAGAAATGCATTGAAACTATAGATCAACTCAAGGAGAACTGACATCTTAACAATAAGATGAGTCTTATAATCCATGAACATGGTATATCTATTTATTTGAGCATTCTTTAATTTTTTTTTCAGTAATGTTTTGTAGTTTTCAGGTCTGGTATATCTTTTGTAAGATTTACTCTTGAGTACCTTTTTTTTTTTTTTTTTTTTTTTTTTTGAGACGGAGTCTTGCTCTGTCACCCAGGCTGGAGTGCAGTGGCCAGATCTCAGCTCACTGCAAGCTCCGCCTCCCGGGTTTACGCCATTCTCCTGCCTCAGCCTCCCGAGTAGCTGGGACTACAGGCGCCCGCCACCGCGCCCGGCTAGTTTTTGTATTTTTAGTAGAGACGGGGTTTCACCGTGTTAGCCAGGATGGTCTCGATCTCCTGACCTCGTGATCTGCCCGCCTCGGCCTCCCAAAGTGCTGGGATTACAGGCTTGAGCCACCGCACCCGGCCGAGTACCTTTTTATACTATGTAAATTGTGATGTTTCTTTACTTACAATGAATGGGGTCTTTTGTTGCTAGTATTAATATATGGAAATAAAGTTGACTTTCTATATTGATTTCTATATTGATTTTGAATAGTGCATTATTATTAAGGTAAGAGTAGTAGTTCTAGCAGCATTTTGGAGATTTGGTAGAATTTTCTATGTAGAAAATCATATTGTTAGCTAATACTAACAGTTTTACTTCTTCATTTCCAATTTTCCTACCATGTGTTTCATTTCCTTTTTTTTTTTTCCTTTTGCATAGCCTAGACATTTTGACAAAATTTTGAATAAAAGTAGTAAAACAGACATTTTTTACTTGTTTCTGATATTGGGGGGAAATATCAGTCTCTAAGTATTAACTATGATGTTACACACAGGGTTTTTTATTAATGCCTTTACAAGGTTGAAATGGTTTATTTCTATTTTTCAGTTTGTTAAGTGTTTTTGTTTTTTAAGGAATGCCTTTTTCACATTTATTTAAATGATCATACAGTTTTCCTTTTTTAGTCTATCAACATGGAAGATTGCATCTATTGTTTTTCGAATATTATACTAGCCTTGTTGTACTCATGGATTAAGACACATTTGATCATGTCTTTTCAGGAGGCACAGCAAGATAGCCAAATAGAAGACATCACTGATCATCCTCCCTAAAGGAGCACCAAATCAAACAACTATCTAAGCAAAAAGCAACTTTGTAAGAACCAAAAATTAGGTGAGCGATCACAGTACCTGTTTTAAATTTTATATCTTTGACAGAGATGCTGAAAAGAGTAGAAAAGATAGTCTTGAATTACCAATGCCTCCCCTCCCCCATCCTCCAGCAGCAGCCACGTGGCACAGAGGGAGAATCCGTGTGCTTGGGAGGGAGAAAGTACAGTGATAGTGGGACTTTCCATTAAAACTCAGTGCAGCCCTGTGACAGCAGAAAGCAACACTGGGCAGAGCTCAGCCAGTGCCTATAGAAGGAGAATTTGGACTGCCCTAACCTGAAGGGAATTGCCCATCCCAGCAGTTGGAACACAAGTTCTGGCAAGCCTCACCTCTGTGGACTAAAGTTCTCTGGGTTCCTAAATAAACTTGCAAGGCAGTCTGGCCATAAGGACTATAATTCCTGGGCAAGTCCTGATACTGTGCTGGGTTCAGAGCCAGTGGACTTGGGGGCACATGATGTAGTGAGACACCAGCTGGAGCAGCAAAGGAAATGCTCCAGGCAGTGCAGTTCACAGCTCTGGGAGATATTCCTTTCCTCTGCTTGAGGAGAGAAGAGGGAAGAGTAAAGAGAACTTTGTCTTGCAACTTGGATGCCAGCTCAGCCACAATAGGATAGGGCACCAGGAAGAGTCCTGAGGCCCCCATTCCAGGCTCTAGCTCCTGGACAACAATTCTAGACACATCTTGGGCCAGAAAAGAGCCAACTGTCTTGAAGGTAAGGACTCAGTCCCAACAGGATTCATCACCTGTGGACTAAAGGGCCCTTTGGCCCTAGATAATTCGCAGTGATACCTAGGCAGTACTCATCATGGGCCTTGGATGAGACACAGAGATGTGTTGACTTTAGGTGTGACCACCACATTCCCAGCTGTGGTGGTAGTGACTATGGGGAGAGATTTCTGTTGCTTGAGAAAAAGAGAGGAAAGAGTAGAAGGGACTTCATCTTGCAGCTTAGGTACAACCTCGGCCACAGTGGGGTAGAAGACTGAGTGAGCTCCTGGGATCTCTGATTTCAATTTCAGGCCTTGGCTCTTGGATGGAATTTCTGGACCTGCCCTGGGAGCCCACAGCCTTAAAGGGAGAATCCTAGAACTGGCAGCATTCACCACAAGCTGATTAAAAAGCACTTGAACCTTGAGAGTGAACACTGGTGGTGGTCAGCAGTAATCATTACAGGTCTGGGGTAGTGATGGCCACAGGGAGAGACTCTTCTGCTTATGAAAAGGGCAGAGAAGAGTGGGAAGGACTTTGTCTTGTAGCTTGGATGCCAGCTCAGCTGCAGTAGAATAGAGTACCAAGTAGATTCCTAAGGTTTCTGACTCCAGACCCCGGCTCCAAGACAGCCTCTAGACCTTCCCAAGGCCAGAGGGAACTTGCCATCCTGAAGGGAAAGAAACAAGCCTGGATTGCTTTACCACCTATCATTGGGTGAGATCCAATGCCAGATTTGACCCAGCATAGTTCCAGTGGTGGCAACAGGGGTGTCTGTGCCACCCCTTCCCCAGCTCCAGGGAGCTCAGTACAAAGACAGAGAGACTTTGTTTGGGAAAAAGTAAGAGAAAAGAACAAGAGTCTCTGCCTGGTAATCCAGAGAATTCTTCTGGCTATTATCCAAGACCACCAAGGGAGTACCTTTACGAGTCTGCAAGAACCACAGCATTACTGGGTTTGGGGTGCCCAGATATGGGTATAGTGACCAAAAACATAGATTACATAACCCAAGTCCCTTTGAATACCCAGAACACCTTCCCAAGGACTGGTACAAACAAGCCCTGACTGCAAAGACAACAATAAATACTTAACTATTCAATGCCCAGATACTGACAAACATCCACAAGCACCAAGACCTTCCAGGAAAACATGACCTCATCAAACAAACTAAATAAGGCACCAATAACCAATTCCAGAAAGACACAGGTATGCAACCTTTCAGACAGAATCCAAAATAGCTGTTTTAAGATAATTTAGTGAAACTCAAGATATCACAGAAAAGGAATTCAGAATCCTATCAGATAAATTTAACAAAGAGGTTGAAATAATTAAGCAGAAATTCTGGCACTGAAAAATGCAATTGACATACTGAAGAATGCATCAGAGTCTCTTAACAGCAGACTTGATTAAGCAGAAGAAAGAAGTAGTGAGCGTGAAGACAGGCCATTTGAAAATACACAGTCAGAGGAGACAAAAGAAAAAAGAACAAAAAGAAATGTTGCACACCTACGGGATCTAGAAAATAGCTCTAAAGGTCAAATCTAAGAGTTATTGGCCTTAAAGAGAAGGTAAAGAGAGAGATCAGAGTAGAAAGTTTATTCAAAGGGATAACAACAGAGAATTTCCCAAACCTAGAGAAAGATATCAATACTCAAGTAAAAGAAAGTTATACAACACCAAGCAGATTAAACCCAAGTAAGATCACTTCAAGACATTTAATAATCATACTCCCAAAAGTCAAGGATAAAGAAAGAATCATAAAAGCAGCAAAAGAAAGGAAACAACATGTAATAGAGCTCCAAAACATCTGGCAGCAGACATTTTTAGTAGAAACCTTAGAGGCCAGGAGAGAGTGGCATGACATATTTAAAGTGCTAAAGGAAAATAACTTTTGTCTTAGAAGAGTATATGCAGTGACATGACGGAAAAATAAAGACTTTCCCAGACAAACAAAAGGTGATGAATTTTATCAACACCAGACCTGTCTTATAAGAAATGCTAAAAAAGCTCTTCAATCTGAAAAAAATAAGACATTAATGAGCAATAAGAAATCATCTGAAGGTGCAAAACTCACGGTAATAGTAAGTACACAGAAAAACATGGAATATGGTAACACTGTAATGTGGTGTGTCTACTACTCATATCATGAGTAAAAAGACTAAAAGATGAACTGATCAAAAATAATAACTACAACAGCTTTTCAAGACATAGTACAATAAGACAGAAATAGAAACAACAAAAAAGTTAAAAAGCAGAGGGACAAAGTTATACTGTACAGTTTTTATCAGTTTTCTCTTTGCTGGTTAGTTTGTTCATGCAATCAGTGTTAAGTTGCCATCAGTTTAAAATAATTGGTTATAAGACATTATTTGCAAGCCTCATGGTAACCTCAAATAAAAAAACATGCCACAGAACTTCTAGCTGACTCTTTAAGGAAAAAAAAAAAAAGAAAACATGCAACAGACACACAGAAAATAAAAACAAGAAATTAAAATATACCACCAGAGAGAAAATCACCTTCACTGAAAGAAAGACAGGAAGGAAGGAAAGAAGGAAAACCATAAGACAACCATAAAACAAATAAAATGGCAAGAATAAGTTATTGCTTATCAATAATAATATTGAATGTAAATGAATTAAACTGTCCAATCAAAAGACACAGAGTGACAGAATGGATTTAAAAAAAAAAAAAATGACCCAGTGATCTGTTGCCTACTAGAAACATACTTCACCTATAAAGACACACGTAGACTAAAAAGGGATGAAAAAGATATTCCCTGCAAATGGAAACCAAAAAAAGATCAAGAGTTAACTACATTTATATCAGACAAAATGTATTTCAAGAAAAAACTATAAAAAAAAGAAAAGGAAGGTCATTATATAATGATAAAGTGGTCAATTCAGCAAAAAAATATCACAATTGTAAATATATGCACCCAATAGTGGAGCACCCAGATATACAAAGTAAATGTTATTAGAGCTAAAGAGAGAGATAGAGCCCCAACACGATTATAGCCAGAGATATCAACACCTCACTTTCAGTATTAGACAGATCATTTAGACAGAAAATCAACAAAGAAATATCAGACTTAATCCACACTATGGACCTTATGAATCATGTATGCACCTTATGCATCTACACTATGGACCTTATACATGTTAAGGAAACACTTTAATGATTGCAGAATACACATTCTTCTCAGCACATGGATCATACTCAAGGATAGACCATAAGTTAGGTCACAAAACCAGTTCTGAAAAATTCAAAAAAATTGAAATTATATCAAATGTTTTCTCTGATCACAATGAAATAAAACTAGAAATCAATAACAATAGGAATTTTTGAAACTACACAAACACATGGAAACTAACCAATATGCTCCTGAATGACCAGTGGGTCAATGAAGGAATTAAGAAGAAAATTGAAGAATTTCTTGAAACAAATGATAATGAAAACACAACCTGTCAAAACCAATGGAAGATAGCAAAAGCACTACTAAGGGAAAAAGGTCTCAGCTGTAACTGTGAAAGGTACATCAAAAAACTCGAAAGACCTGAAATAGACAACTTCACAATTCATCTTAAAGAACTAGAAAAGAGCTGGGTGTGGTGGCTCATGCCTGTAATCCCAGCACTTTCGGAAGCCGAGGCAGGTGGATCAAGATGAGGTCAGGAGATCGAGACCATCCTGGCTAACATGGTGAAGCCCTACCTCTACTAAAAATACAAAAAATTAGCCTGATGTGGTGGCGGGTGCCTATAGTCCAAGCTACTCAGGAGGCTGAGGCAGGAGAATGGTGTGAACCCGGGAGGCAGAGCTTGCAGTGAGCCAAGATTCTGCCACTACACTCCAGCCTGGGTGACAGAGCAAGACTCCGTCTCAAAAAAAAAAGAACTAGAAAAGAAAGAGCAAACCAAACCAAAAATTAGTAGGATAGAAATAATGAAGATCAGAGAAATAAATATAATTGAAACAAACAGTACAAAAGATCAATGAAACAAAAGCCAGTTTTTTATAAACAAAATTGGCAAACCTTTAGCTAGACTAAGAAAAAAAGAGAGAAGATCCAAATAAATAAAATCAGAGATGGTAAGTAAACATTATAACCAAGCCCTCAGGACATTAAAGATCATTAGATCGACATCATTAGATCTTTAAAGTTGGCAACTATATGCCAATAAATTGGAAAAACTAAAAGAAATGGATAAATTCCTAGACACAAGTAACCTACCAAGATTGAACCATGAAGAAATCCAAAACCTGAACAGGTCAATAACGAGAAACAAGATCAACGCTATAATAAAAAGTCTACCAGCAAAGAAAAAGCCAGGACCTAATGGCTTCACTGCTGATTTTTACCAAAAATTTAAAGAACTAATACCAATCCTACTCAAACTATTTTGAAAAAATGGAGGAGGAAGTAATACCTCCAAACTCATTCTATGAGGCCAGTATTATCTTGATATCAAAACCAGACAAACACAATAATAATAATAAACAATTACAGGCCAATATCCCTGATGAACTTTGATACAAAAATTCTCAACAGGCTGGGCGCGGTGGCTCACACCTGTAATCCCAGCACTTTGGGAGGCCAAGGTGGGCGGATCATGAGGTCAGGAGATCGAGACCATCTCGGCTAACACGGTGAAACCCCATCTCTACTAAAAATACAAAAAATTAGTCGGGTGTGGTGGCAGGCGCCTGTAGTCCCAGCTACTCGGGAGGCTGAGGCAGGAGAATGGCGTGAACCGGGAGACAGAGCTTGCAGTGAGCCGAGATTGCGCCACTGCACTCCAGCCTGGGCAACAGAGCGAGACTCCGTCTCAAAAAAAAAAAAAAAAAAAAAAAAATTCTCAACAAAATACTAGTAAACCAAATTCAACAATGCATTAAAAATATCATCCATCATGACCAAGTGCAAATTATCCCAGGGACACAAACATGGTTCAACACATGCAAATCAATCAATGTAATACATCATATCTACAGAATGAAGGACAAAAACAATATGATAATTTCAACTGACGCTGAAAAAATATTTGATAAAATTCAACATCCCTTCATGATAAAAACTCTCAAAAAACTGGGTATAGAAGGAACATACTTCAACATAATAAAAGCCGTATACAAAAGACCAACTGCTAGTATCATACTGAACGAGGAAAAGCTGAAAACCTTTCCTCTAAGATCTGTAACATGACAAGAATGACCACTTTCACCACTGTTATTTAACACAGTACTGGAAGTCCTTGCCCGAGCAATCAGACAAGAGAAATAAATAAAGGGCATCCCAACAGGTAAGGAAAAAATTAAATTATTCTTGTTTGCAGATGACTTGATCTTATATTTGGAAAAACCTAAAGACTTCACAGGAAAACTGTTAGAATTGATAAACAAATTCAGTAAAGTTGTGGGATACAAAGTCAACACACAAAAAATAGTCACATTTTTATATGCCAACAGTGAACAATGTGAAAAAGAAATTTTAAAAGTAATCCCATTTACAATAGCCACACAAAAAATTAAATACCTAGGAATTAACCAAAGAAGTGAAAGACCTCTATAATGAAAACTATAAAACACTGATGAAAGAAATTGAAGAGGACACCAAAAAATGGAAAAATATTTCATGTTAGTGGATTGAAAGAATCAATATTGTTAAAATGTCCATATTATCCCAAGCAATCTACAGATTCAATGCAATCCCTAGCAAAATATCAATGACATTCATTGCAGAAATAGAAAAAACAATCCTAAAATGTATATGGAACCAAGAAAGACCCAGAATAGCCAACACTATCCTAAGCAAAAAGACCAAAACTGAAACAATCACATTACCTGACTTCAAATTACACTACAGAGCTATAGCAACCAAAACAGCATGGTACTGGCATAAAAACAGACACATAGACCAATGGGGTGGAATAGTGAACCCAGAAACAAATCCACACACCTACAGTGGACTCACTTTCAACAAAGGTGCCAAGAACACACAGAGTGGGGAAAAGACAGTATCTTCAGTAAATAGTGCTGGGAAAACTGGATATCCATATGCAGAAGAATGAAACTAGACCCCTATCCCTTGCTATATACAAAAAATCAAATCAAGTCTTAGATTTAAGTCTTAAATCCATTAATTCCTTCAAACTAAAAGAAACAACTAAAAGGAAACATTGAGGAAACTCTCCAGGACATTGGAGACTTCTTGGGTAATACCTCACAAACACAGGCAACCAACGCAAAAATGGACACACGGGATCACATCAAGTTAAAAACCTTCTGCACAACAAAGGAAATAATCAACAAGGTGAAAAGACAACTCACAGAATGGGAAAAAATATTTGCAAACTATGTATCTGACAAGGGACTAATAACTAGAATATATAAGGAGTTCAAACAATTCTTAGGAGTAAAATCTAATAAAACAATTTTTAAAAGGGGCAAAAGATCTGAATAGACATTTTTCAAAAGAAGACATGCAAATGGCAAACAGGTATATAAAAGGTGCTCATCGGCCAGGTGCAGTGGCTCATGCCTGTAATCCCAGCACTTTGGGAGGCCGGGGAAGGCAGATCATAAGGTCAGGAGATCGAGACCATCCTGGCCAACATGGTGAAACCCTGTCTCTACCAGTACAAAAATTAGCTGGGCATGGTGCCGTGCACCTGAAGTCCTGGCTACTCAGGAGGCTGAGGCAGAAGAATCGCTTGAACCCGGGAGGTGGAGGTTGCAGTGAGCCAAGATCACACCGCTGCACTCCAGCCTGGCAACAGAGCGAGACTCCATTAAAAAAAAAAAAAAATTAAAATTAAGAGAATAAAAGATTATCATCATCATTGATTATCAGAGAAATGCAAATCAAATCTACAATGAGGTATCTCATTCCAGGTAAAGTGGCTTTTATACAAAAGACAGGCAATAACAGAGGCTGGCGAGGATATGGAGAAAAGGGAACCCTGGAACACTGTTGGTGGGAGTGTAAATTAATACAGCCATTATAAGGAATAGTTTGGAGTTTCCTCAAAACACTGGAAATAGAGCTACCATATGATCCAGCAGTCTCACTGCTAGGTATATACCCAAAAGAAAGGACATTAGTATATTGAAGAGCAATCTGAACTCCCATGTTATTGCAGCACTATTCACAATAGCCAACATTTGGAAGCAACCTAAGTGTCCATCAACAGATGAATGGATAAAGAAAAGGTGGTGCATATACACAATGGAGTATTCTGCAGCCATAAAAAAGAATAAGATACTGTCATTTGGCTTGCAACAACATGGATGGAACTGGAGGTCATAATGTTAAGTGAAATAAACCAAGCACAGAAAAACAAACTTTACGTGTTCTCACTTGCTTGTGGGAACTAAAACTTAAAACAAACTCATACAGGTAGCGAGTAGAATAATGGCTACCAGAAGCTGGGAAAGGTAGTAGCAGGGGAGATGGGGGAATGGTAAATGAATACAAAAATATAGTTAGAATGAATAAAATCTAGTATTTGATAGCGCAACAGGGTGACTACAGTCAATGATAATTTGTCATACATTTTTAAAGAACCAAGAGTATAATTGGACTGTTTGTAACACAAACAAAGAATAAGTGCTTGAGATGAAGGATACTTCATTTACCCTGACGTGATTATTACGCATTGTATGCCTGTATCAAAATATTTCTTGTACCTCATAAATATATATATCTACTATGTACCAACAAAAATTAAAAATAAATTTAAAAAAATTTTTATTAACCTGTATTATCCTTTTTATGTACTGTTGGAATTGATCTGTTAAAATTTTGTGGAAAACTGTTTTTGGTTTGTAGTTTTCCTTTCTTGAAATTTCTGTGTTTGGTTTTTGGTATCAGATTAATGCTAGCCTTTTAGAATTAGTTGGGAAGTAGTCTCCTCTTTTTAATTTTCTGTAAGAGTTTGTTTAGAGCTGATATTTATTTCTTAAATGATTGGTAGAATTTACAAGTGAAGACTTCGGCTTGGAGTTCCCTTCATGGGAAGATTTTTTAACTAAATATTTAATTACTTTAACAAACAGAGGTCTATTCAAGATAATCTATTTCTTTTTGATTAAGCTATGTGAGAATGTTTCTTTGAATAAATCTGTCCCTTTCATCTAAGTTGTCAAATATTCTTGACATAAAACTGTTAATGCTATTACCCTATTAGGCTTTTAATACCAATAAATTCTTTAAAATTCTAATGTTGGTAATTTGTGTCCTCTCTCTCTCCTTTATTGGTTTGTTTTCTAATTATTCTGGTTAGAGATTTATCAATATCTCCTCAAAGAGCCAGCTTTGGGGTTTATTGATTTTCTTTAATTTTTTTGGGCTTTCTATTTCAATGATTTATAGTCTGATCTTATTTTTTTCTGTATAATTGAATTTAACTTGCTCTTCTTTTTTTCTAGATTCTGAAGATGGAATCTGAGGTCATTGATTTGAGACCTTTTTTTTTTTTTGAGACAGAGTCTCACTCTATCTATCGCCCAGGCTGGAGTGCAGTGGCGTGATCTCCGCTCACTGCAAGCTCTGCCTCCCGGGTTCACGCCATTCGCCTGCCTCAGCCTCCCGAGTAGCTGGGACTACAGGCGCCCGCCACCACGTCCAGCTAATTTTTTGTGTTTTTAGTAGAGACCGGGTTTCACAGTGTTAGTCAGGATGGTCTCGATCTCCTGACCTTGTGATCCGCCCGCCTGGGCCTCCCAAAATGCTAGTATTACAGGCATGAGCCACTGCACCCGGCAAGACCTTTTTTTCTAATGTAATTATGGTGTGCTATAATTTTCCCTCTAAGTACTGCTTTAGCTGTGTTCCATAAATTTTGATGTTTTGTTTTTATCTTCATTCAGGTCAAAATACTTTTCAATTCCCCTTTTGATATCTTCTTTAACTAATGGATTGTTTAGAAATGTATTGTTTACTATCCAAATACTTGGAACTAGTTGGGACAATTAGTATTCTAATATCTTCTTTCTGGGTTTGCTTTCTAATTTAATTTCACTTTAGTAAGAGAACGTATTTTGTATGACATGAATCCTTCAAATTTTTTGAGACTTGTTTTATGGTTCAGAATATGGTCTAACTTGGTGAGTGTTCTGTCTACACTTGAAAAAAAAATGTGTTCTGTCATTGGGTGAAGGCAGCAACTACTGATATGATAAGGTGTCAATGAGAAAAAGTTGGGTAATAGTATTGTTCAAGTGTTCTATAACCTTACTAATTTTCTGTCTGTGCTACCAATTATTAAGAGAGAAATTGTGGATTTTTCTTTATCTTTACAGTTATATCAGATTTTGCTTTAAGTATTTAAAGCTTTAGTCTTTGGGGCCTAAATGTTTAGAGCCAGTTGTCCTCTTGATGAATTGACACCTTTACCACTATGAAATAACCATGTTTATCTTAGTATCAATGGGAATATTCTTTACTTTATAATATACTTTGATATTAATTTAGTTACTACCAGTTTGTTTGTTTGTTTTAACTAGCATTAGCATTGCATTTTTTTCATTTTGACTTTTAACTTATTTGTATTTTTACTTTCAAATGCATTAGATGGTTGTCTACAGTAGCTGTTGGGAACAGGCAGTTTTAATTCTGTGTGAATTCTGGGTATTATTTCCTCTAATCCTTCTAGGTAGCGCTTCCCCAGCCAGTTTCCTCAAATGCATGCACTGATTAGTACTAAACTGAATACTACAAATTTGCAGAATTTTCCCTACATAGCTCTTTCCTCTCTGGTACTCTGCCCCGTGAAATCTAACAACCTTGGCTTCCCCAGGCTTGCAGCTAAGTCTTCTCAACACAAAACCGCTAGATTCTGCCTGGGTTCCCTCTTCCTATACTGCAGAGTAGAAACTTTTTCCACACAATAAGTTGGGGCAGTTGTAGGGCACTCTTCATTTGTCTCGCATTTCCAGGATCATTATCTTTCATGACCTGATACCCTATGTATTGCGTGCCCTTTTTAAAAAACATATTTTCTTCTGATGTTTTTGTTATTTCAAGCAGTAGGGTAAGTCTAGTTCCTGTTATTTCATCTTGACCAGAAGTAAAATCTCTCAATCTTCTTTTTAATATTTTCTAGAACATAGAGTCTCAGTTGCCAAGTAAATCAAACATTTTTTTCTTTTTTTTTTTAGACAGAGTCTCGCTCCGTCACCAGGCTGGAATGCAGTGGCACGATCTCGGCTCACTGCAACCTCTGCCTCCTGGGTTCCAGCAATTCTCCTGCCCCAGCCTCCTGAGTAGCTGGGATTACAGGTGCCCACCACCACATCCGGCTGATTTTTTGTATTTTTAGTAGAGACTAGGTTTCACCAAGTTGGCCATGATGGTCTTGATCTCTTGACCTCGTGATCCGCCCACCTCAGCCTCCCAAAGTGCTGGGATTACAGGTGTGAGTCACCACGCCCAGCCAAACATGTTTTTAATTTTTGAAATTCTGAATGACTATAATGTATTAGCAACAAGTATAAACTTTAAGACATACTGATACACTTCAGAATTTACAAATATGCTCTAAAATTTTTTCCCTTTAATCATATGAAGCATGTGTTTCAAATTCTGAAGCATTGTTTTGTTCATAGTACCAGTCTCATTATTTTCCTCATATAAGGAGTAAACTACTCTGAAAGAGTCTTTTCCTTTTTTTTTTTTTTTTTTTTTTTTTTTTTTGGTTAACTAATGCGACAACTTTAAAAATTAAATTTAACTTAAATTCAAACACAAAGAAATCAGTAATGATACCTCCCTGAGTTAGAAATACATTCAATTCTCTTTGGTCTTGATGCTTAAAAACTTGTAAGGTTTATAATTTTGATGAAGAAATGCCCTGCACACTTTCAAGAACAGGTAGTGAGACAGCTTAAAGAGGGCTTGGAAATTCAGTCTTTATGTCTTGGATTTTCAGCGTTTAGGGATGATGTATACTTGCCTCTAGTGACTCTACAGCCCTATACCCTGCACAATTTCTGGTGCTCATCGAATGCTGAAAAACAAAACAAAACAAAACAAAACAAAACAAAAACTTCCCTTTTGTTGCCCACAAAAAAAAAAAATCAGTAAGAGTGCAATCGGAGCAAGCTTATGATTTTAATCATTGTTGCCTAAGGCTTTAATGTCAGGGCATCAGGCATCGGGCCAAAGAGATTAAATTCACCCAGGACCTCACAGCAATTGACTTGTCTTTTAAAAACACAGCATTACAACAATGAGAATGCGGCCTTGGCTATATTTCAGATTTGTTCATCTTTCATTGGTTTATTTTGAGAAGAAAGGTATTAGATTAAACAATGTCAAGAACATTCTTGAAGGGAAAAGGAATGCATAAACAGGCAACTCAGAGCTGCGGGACAGGAGAGCATGAGTGGCAGAAGAGCTGACCCTCCACACTTGCCTCCATGTTGGCAGGAGCACCACGGGGACAGATCCAGACTAGGCTCAATGTTATCAGGCTCTGGGCTGTTTGAAACTCACCTCGCAACCATATAGACAGATGTGGATAGACAGGAGAAGTTAGACATGGCCCAGGTCATGCAGGCAAACGCCACTGAAACAAGCCATGGGCAAGCCAGGTGCAGAGGAGAGAGAGGTCTCAGGAGCACAGTTGGGGACAAGGATCTAGGCTGGTGAAGGAAAAGGTTCCAGACCGCTGGGTCATTCACTTCAGCAGCATTTGCCGCATCTCTCCTGGGGACCAGGCACCGTGCCCTTGACTGGAGGTACGGATGAGCAGGAGTCAGTCCCTGCCTCAGGGAGGACACCACTAAGGGAGGGAATTTCCAGGAGATGACTGTACCCTCTGAGATCCAGTCACCTGTTGTTGGTATAAGGAAATGCAGTGTGAAGCTGCAGGCGGCAACAGAAAAATCTGGCGTGGGTTCTGAGGGCATGTCTCCCTAGCATTTCTCCTGTTCTGAAAAGTCACTACTCCATTCCCCAAGCCCTTGCTTTCTTCTTTGACCCTGTATCTCTCTTTTTCACACTTACACGCACGCATACACAAGCATACCCCACCATGCAAGAGTCATAAACAACTAGCTCTGATAAAAGAGGAGATCTCCAAAAGCGGCACCGGGAGGTTTGTGGGGGAACAGACAAGGGAAGTATCAGTTATTGGAAGAAAGAAGGGACAGAGAAGTTTCTGGAAAGGGGACAGTCGAATACACTTTTTTTTTTTTTCCAGACGGAGTTTCGCTCCTGTTGCCCAGGCTGTGGTGCAATGGCACAATCTCAGCTCACTGCAACCTCCGCCTCCCAGGTTCAAGGGATTCTCCTGCCTCAGCCTCCCAAATAGCTGGGATTACAGGTGCCCGTCACCACGCCTTGGTAATTTTGTATTTTTAGTAGAGATGGGGTTTCACTGCATTGGCCAGGCTGGTCTCGAACTCCTCACCTCAGGAGATCCACCGTCTCGGCCTCCCAGAGTGCTAGGATTACAGGCATGAGCCACAGCACCAGCGAGTACAGTTTTTAAAAGAATGAAATGTACTAAGTATTTGGAGAAGGAGAGTTAGGAGAGCAAGGAAGGGAGAGAAAGCTACGTGGTCAAAGCCTCCAGGGTGTGAAAAGGCCTAGAGTGTCCTGCAGGATGGAAACCTTCAGGTGGCAGGGAGTGGCTGGCAAAGAGCTGGGAGGGGGGTGGGCTCTGGGGGGCCCCAGGCCTCACAGGATTTTGAGGCCTGGGGCTTCTTCATCCCAGGAAGAATGAGGTGCTGGAAAGTGCCCCCCTGAACTTTTGAAAGCCAGTTACATGGAAAACAGTGTCACATAGGGAGTGACAGAAAGTAAGAAAATCAACTAAAAAGTTACTGCAGGGCAGGGTGCGTGGCCCGTGCCTATAATCCCAGCCCTTTGGGAGGCTGAGGCAGGGAGATCACTTAAGCCCAGGAGTTTCAAGATAAGCCTGGGCAACATGGCAAAAACCCATCTCTACTAAAAATACAAAAATTAGCAGGGCTTGGTGGCGTGTGCCTGTAATCCCAGGGAGACTGAGGTGGGAGAATTGCTTGAGCCCGGAAGGCAGACGTTGAAGTGAGCTGAGATCATGCCACTGCACTCTAAGCTGGGCAACAAATCCAGACCTTGTTTCAAAAAAAAAAAGTTACTGTAGTAGCCCAGGCAAAAGACATTGATGGCTTTTCACATTCCAGAATATTCCTGGCATGAGAATTTTATGAGCACATAAAATTAGAACTCACCTATTGGTATCCACACACTAACAGAACTAGGAGATTCCCTACGTGGATTCCCTCTCATTCCTTCCAACTCCACCTCCCACAGAGAAAATGTCTTGTTTACTGTAGCTTTAAATTGTTTTAAATTTTACATCTCTACTTTTCACAATACCTAGAAGGGATGCGGGCAGAGAGAAAGTGGTTAATAGATAACATCGCCCTTAAAGAAAGGCAACACTGGATAAAATATAACTGCGTGACCTGCTCTTGCTCCCTGTACGTGCAAATGGCACAGTCCCCTCAAGCGTCGTTAATGAAATCAGGGAGTGACACAAGGGCCGTAACCTCCAGGCGGGGCGGGGACCCAGCCCACAGAGTGCATTCCCCAGAGACAGAGCCTCCTCCACTGGGTCTCTATAGCTGGAAATACAGAGAGATAAAACCAAACATGAATAATGAGCCTGTCATTCAGGTGTTAGCCTCCACTTTGAAAATGCACTACAACCATTTCCAAGATAAGAACTGAAAGCCTGAGCTGAGTACCTGCTCTGCCTTGAACAACTGCAAGGGAATCTAGAGCCGGGGTACCCTTCTGTGAAAGATTATAATTACTGCCACACCTGTGTTTCGCAGGTGGTTTTTCGAGAGGGCAGCGAGTGAAAAAATACAGCGGGTGAGATGATAGGTAAATATAAAATGTTAACAAATAAATACACATAACATAGTATTTGACTTTAACAATCAGGAAAGGCTTTCCTTTACCAACAGCCAACACACACATATACGATACGTGTTATGAGAACATGGCATTGGCCGGGCATGGTGGCTGACGCCTGTAATCCCAACACTTTGGGAGGCTCAGGTGGGCAGATCACTTGAGGCCAGGAGTTCAAGATCAGCCTGGCCATCATGGTGAAACCTGTCTCTATTAAAAATACAAAAATTAGGCCAGGTGCAGTGGCTCACGCCTGTAATCCCAGCACTTTAGGAGGCCGAGGTGGGCTGATTATCTGAGGCCAGGAGTTCGAGACCAGCCTGGCCAACATGGTGAGACCCTGTCTCTACTAAAAATGCAAAAATGAGTCAGGTGCGGTGGCACAACCCTATAGTCCCAGCTGCTTGGGAGGCTGAGGCAGGAAAATCGCTGGAACCCGGGAGACGGAGGTTGCAGTGAGCCGACACTGTCCCACCGCACTCTAAATAAATAAATAAATAAAAATACAAAAATTAGCCAGGCATGGTGGCGCACACCTATAGTCCCAGCTACTCAGGTGGCTGAGGCAGGAGAATCTCTGGAACCTGGGAGGTGGAGGCTGCAGTGAGCTGAGATCACGTCTCTGCATTACAGCCTGGGCAACAAAGCAAGACTCCATCTCAAAAACAAACAAATAAATAAAAATAAATAAATAACGTGGCATCTTATTTTCTGAGTTCTTCTCGTTTCCTTCTCTACTTTGTCTCTGTGTCTATTTTTACATCTCTGAAAATCATTCCAAGGCACTGAGTGATTGTCTGAGGATGTCTGCTACTGTTTTTCATAGCCATCTGCCATCTTTGCTGGCTCTTCACATTTTCCCTGGACTCTTTTTACCTTGTCTTAGAACTCATCTGAGCCTCAGGGTCTACTTGAGATAGAAACGCGGTATCGGCCGGGCGCGGTGGCTCAAGCCTGTAATCCCAGCACTTTGGGAGGCCGAGATGGGCGGATCACAAGGTCAGGAGATGGAGACCATCCTGGCTAACATGGTGAAACCCCGTCTCTACTAAAAATACAAAAAACTAGCCGGGCGAGGTGGCGGGCGCCTGTAGTCCCAGCTACTCGGGAGGCTGAGGCAGGAGAATGGCGTAAACCGGGGAAGCGGAGCTTGCAGTGAGCTGAGATCCAGCCACTGCACTCCAGCCTGGGCGACAGAGCGAGACTCCGTCTCAAAAAAAAAAAAAAAAAAAAGAAACGCGGTATCTTAGGACAAGCTCTACCCAAGGAAGGAATTCAGGCCACAAGGAGCCTCCGAATGTCCCAGCCTGCTCATCCCTGGGTGAACACAGCTCTGGCTGTAATTCAAAGCTCTCCTAAAAGTGTAACCACCCAAGGGGTTCACTTTGCTTGCTGCCTAGACAGAGCTGAGTCATCAAGACAGAGGAACTGCAATAGAGAAAGAGTCATTCACGCAGAGTCGGCTGTGCGGGAGACCAGAGTTTGATTATTACTCAAATCAGTCTCCCCGAGCTTTCGGGGAACAGAATCTTTAAGGATAACTTGGTGGGTGGTGGGAAGCCAGTGAGCCGGGAGTGCTGATTGGTCAGAGATTAAATCATAGGGAGTCAGAACTGTCTTCTCGCATCAAGTCAGTTCCTGGTTGGGGGCCACAAGGTCAGATGAGACAGTTTATTGATCTGGGTGGTGCCAGCTGATCCATAAGTGCAGAGTCTGCAAAATATCTCAAGCACTGATTTTAGGAGCAGTTTAGGGAGTGTCAGAATCTTGTAGCCTCCAGCTGCATGACTCCTAAACCATAATTTCTAATCTTATGGCTAATGTTAGTCCTACAAAGGCAGTCTAGTTCCCCGGCAAGAAGGTGGTCTGCTTTGGGAAAGGGCTGTTACCGTCTTTGTTCAAACTATAAACTAAGTTTCTCCCAAAGTTAGTTCAGCCTATGCCCAGGAATGAACAAGGACAGCTTGGAGGTTAGAAGCAAAATGGAGTCAGTTAAGTTAGATCTCGTTCACTGTCTCAGTCATAAATTTGCAAAAGCAGTTTCAAAAGCTGTGCTTGTCAGTTGGCCTCACATCTGCATGTCTACCTCAGTGGCCACAAAATTTCCAGAGCTTAGCACCTTTCTCCACTTTTGTTGGATACCTGGCTCATCCCACAAGTACTTCTGCAAATATACTTTTTATTTAAGTTATTTGCTTTCCTCAGAAACTAGAGCATCATTGAGGGAGCAAATGTCTGTAAAGTTCCTAGAGGAGCTCTCATTCCCGAGGCTGAAGCACGAAAGCCCATCATTGCTCCAAAGTACGGGCTTGCTCTCATGACAACCTCAGGTTCAAGATCAACAGCTGGTAATATTTAGGGAAGGCCTTGCTTTGTTTTGGTGTGTAGTTAAGCATCACTCCCATTGAGGAGTTTTACACACACACACACACACACACACACACACACACACTCTAGAGAAATACAGAGAGCTGAAGATACACAGGTAGGCAGAGTATGTGGAGATACAGCACCAAGGTCAGAAACATCACTGGGGTCCAAACTCAAATGGCTTCACAGTCTTCCAAGGAACACTAATGTGTAAATGTGGTTGGTGGGGGTGGGTGGAGAGGACAATAGGGAAAGATAAGAGCTTCAGGGAATTGAAGAGTGCCCAAGGTCTTCACATTTCAATGATTTTAAATTCATATTTTGAGACATGTCTGCAGGCAGCAGAGGCTTGAAGATCACAGCCTGAGACATCCTGATTCTGTCATGCTGCCCGAACATTGCTTCCTCTACTGCTGTTGTTGTTGGCACTAAACCTTACTGCCCAGACTGCCATCCAATTAGTAATAGGATTCATCAACACTTTTGAATTAAGTGAGGGGGGAGGTACAGAAGGATGTCATTCATTCATGCCCACCATCATAGGAGATGCAAGCTTCATAAAACAAATCCATGCCCTCAACCAGCTAGGGAACAATGTGAGGACATAGGGTTTGTAAATAAGGGCTGGATTACAAAGCAGTGCAGGATCAATGTAAACAAGCCTGACATGGAAAAATACCCATCATGGGGTGTTAGAGTAGAATGGATTCTTTCCAGGTGTGGTCAACTAGAAAAACATCACCAAAATATTTGGGGCTGGGCACAGTGGCTCACACTTATAATCCCAACACTATGGAATGCTGAGGCAGGAGGATTGCTTGAGCCCAGGTATTCATGACTAGCCCAGGCAACACAGAGAGACCCCGTCTGATGAAAGAAATGATCTGAGCATGGCGGTACACACCTGTAGTCCCAGCTACTTGGGAGGCTGAGGAAGGAGGATCACTTAAGCCTAGGAGTTCAAGGTTGCAGTGAGTTCTAATCATGCCATTGTACTGCAGCCTCAGCAACAGAGTAAGCCCCTGTCACCCCCACTCCCAAAACTGAGATTTTTACTATGCTTGAAAAATAAATCGGATTTTAGAGATAGAGTAATGTAAGGTCAGTCTCCTCATTTATTGCAAAAAAATATTATTTTCAGACATTAAAATTGCAAATGGACATTCACACTGCCTCCACAGACCAACTGAGCTTATCTGTGGAGCTTGATAAAGATGACAAAGAGAGTTATTGAAAAAGGTTTCTGAAGTCTGGAATGAAATCTAGAGATGGGTTCTAGGAGCACAGATGATCCAGATTAAAGAAAATAGACAGAGCTGTGTAGACAGCTCTTCGCCATCACTGTGAAATCTGCCAGAGAGCCCAGACACCACTCCTGATCTCCCAGCTACAACAGCAGTACCAACAGCTTGGATAACTCATCCCAAGGACAGTCTAAACTATCCAGAAAGGATAGATCTGTCAAAATATTTGTGTAAGCTTGGCAATTTTGAGCTGCTTATTAATAGGTTTTTTTCCCAACTCAATTTGCAGTGCAAAGTTCCATAATTAACCTTCCAACAATACTTCATTTTGGTTGGAGTTAAAAATCTTGACAAAATAAATAGAATTCCTGGTATAGCTACCATCTGAGGGCCTCTAAATGATTCGCACGCAACATCCTGTCTTCATCATTGTAAATGTGAGGGTTCTTGGATTGCAAGCAACCAAAACCAGATCAAACTAATTTAAGTAAAAATAGATTTTATTGGCTCATAGAATGGGAAGCAAGTCTCCAGAAACAGATCTTATGAGGGAGTAAGAGCTAAATGCTAGTCTCTCTGGGGTAATACCCTTGAATGAATGAGCACTAATTGTTTTTAATCTCAGCCTAACACTCAACTTCCACAGGGAGACTGTGACTGAACTTGGGTCACATGCTTACTTCATGGTAGGTAAGTGGGAAATGCCTTGGACACCAGTCCCATCAACATTATCCCCAGTAAAAGTTTTGTTTTCCTAAGGGAAATTGAGGTGCAATTTTGGAGGGAGAGAAGATGGATTGTTGACACTCAAAAACAATGGAGCATCACGTGTAAGGGCAGCATCACTAGAATTACGATGCCCATATTACCTTTGGAAGAAGGTAAGAGTTTTGAGTGTTTTATCAATTGTAGCAATGCTGTGTTTAAACGTTGCCTAGACATCATCCAGCTCTGTGACCATTACCTTGAGCTAACTTATAGCATTGTAGGCTATAAGGACAGTAATACAACATGGAATCACTATCTTCAGAATAAGATGATGCTTTCAAACATTAGTGAACCTCCCTAGCATTCAAAAGACCATTTGGGTGAATTTCAAGGAGCAGGCAAGGAAAAGAAAAATATTAACAATACGCTTTTTCTGATATTTTTGACATGAAGTTTGAGGGAAATTAGCATCTCTTGAAAACTTCTCTTCATGACTTTTCAGATTTCTGTTGATTTTAGACTCATGTCACCCATCATTTGTCTTTAGCTTAATCTGCTGTCACCAGGAGCGCTAGTATGATATGTTTTTCTTTTGATTAAAAAGGAGATCATTATATTTAAGTATAAAATTTTGGAAAATCTTTTAAAGACAGAATGATCTCCCTAGCAGAGTGGTGATTTCCTTTCTCCAGAAGGTTGCCAACTAAGGACAACTGCTGGTCAGAGGGCAGCAGTCGTGTGTTCTGTCATGAGTGGCCAGATCACGAAACCTTCATGTCCGTTTCAATAATAAGATTCTGTAGTTCTAAATCTGTTCAATAGCCTGAATCTTAAAACACAGCCTGACAGCCAAAGAAAAGGACTTACATTTCAGAGGGTATCATCAATTTTACCTAAAAATGGCTTAAATCATTTTAAAAATCAACCTGATGAGGCTAAGTTGGATTTATTTATGAAAAACCATAAATAATAGTAAATATAATGTGCTTGTTCTGCAAGATAGGGTGTTGTTTTTAACCAGTGTATTAGGGTTCTCTAGAGGGACAGAACTAATGGAACCCAAATATATATAAAGGGGAGTTTATTAAGTGTTAACTCACACGATCTCAAGGTCCCACAATAGGCCATCTGCAGGCTGAGGAGTAACGAAAGCCAGCCCAAGTTCCAAAACTAAAGAACCTGGAGTCTGATGTTCAAGGGCAGGAAGCATCCAGCACAGGAGAAAGATGTAGGCTGGGAGGCTAGGCCAGTCTCTCTTTCACATTTTTCTGCCTGCTTATAGTCTAGCTGCACTGGCAGTTGATTAGATTGTACCGACCCAGATTAAGGGTGGGCCCGCCTTCCCCAGTCCACTGACTCAAATGTTAAACTCCTTTGGCAACACCCTCACAGACACACCCAGGATCAATACTTCGTATCTTTCAATCCAATCAAGTTGACACTCAGTATTAACCATCATAGCCAGGCTTCTCCAGCAGTTGAAGCAAGTGATTCTAACCAAAATAAGAATTCTCAAATAGAAAATGACTTAATTGTTAATGATATTTCTAAGTTCTTTATTTATACTTCGAAGTTATAGAAAGGCATGATAGCATATTGAAGTATTATCAATTGCACTAAAACAGACATTATCCAAGACCAGCAAAAATGGGTTGGGAATATAAAAATTTTATGTAGTTATGAAAAAAGGAAAATAAAAAGCCCATAAAACTGCTTAAGAGTCTAAATGTAATGACTTCATGATAAAGTATCTTTTAATGTATAAAATTAAAATCCTTTCTAAATGAGCTGAAATGCTGACAAAATAATAGCAATTGAGATTCATATATTTCTATCATTATCAAACTGGTAATTCTAGAGAAGGAGGGGGAGTTGAAGCTCGTCAGAGGATCCTACATCTCCAATTATTTTTTTAAAATGCTTAATGAATGGCAGCAATCTAAAACTGTCAATAAGGACTGGTTAAATAAATCCTGAGGTAGGCATTCAATGATATACCATGCAGCCATAAAAAAGAATGGAGGACTCCATCATGCCTTGATATAGAAATCAAGATCCAGATCAATTTATATTAGTTGCCATTTGAGGGAAAAGAAAAATAAATCAGAGAATGTTTATACATCTACGTTGATGAGCATTGATTGTCTCTGAAGGACACATAAGAAACTGGTAACATTGGTTGATTCCGAAGGGAGCTGGGTAGCTGGAGAACCAGGTTGAATGAAGAAGATTTTTACTACATACCTTTTATTTTTTGTCTCTGTCTCTTGGATTAAGACAATGCCAATATACTACTTATTTAATACATAAACAAAATTTGTTTTTAGACTTCTTAATTTATTAAATTGCTTCTAATAATGGATGACAGTGGCTGGGTGCAGTGGCTCACACCTGTAATCCCAACACTTTGGGAGGCTGAGGAAGTTGGATTGCTTGAGGCCTGGAGTTTGAGACCAGCCTGGCCAACATGGTGAAACCCCATCTCTACTAAAAATACAAAAATCAGTCAGCCATGGTGGTGCACATCTGTAATCCCAGCTACTCAGGAGGCTGAGGCAGGAGAATCACTTGAACCCAGGAGGCAGAGGCTGCAGTGAGCTGAGATCGTGCCGATGCACTCCAGCCTGGGTGATAGAGTGAGACTCCGTCTCAGAAAAAATAATAATAATAGTAACGGATGACATTATGGAATATTAAACCCAGAATTACTTGGTAGTGCCATCAAATGGAATTTGGTCAGTTTGGTAGAGTACACGAATATTAAAGTGGTGATTGGTGTCAACCTTCAACAACACCTGTTAAGCAAAAGTTTCTTTCAACCTCTATTAAGAACATACCACACTCAAAAACAGGGTGGTCAAGAGCAAATCTGCTGCTACTGAACAGAATCACTATCGACAAAGGAAGAGAGTTTTTCTTTTTAGTCTTTGTGCCAAATGCAGTGTGCACAAATGTCAGAATCAGGGGTGTAAGATCTTATTTTCTATAATTCAACCTGATTTCTACTCGGAGCCCTCCCTTTCCTCCGCCAAAATTCAATATTCTCCCTTTCTTTCCAAGAATGTCATCTAAGTTCTAGGAAACCCGCATTGTGCCCAGGGATGAGGCATAGGAGGGAGGTGGCGTCTGGTGTTCTCTATGTCTGTCCATGAAGGCACCTGTTCAGACAGCCGGTGCCCCTCCTGGTCCCCCATTTGGGTGTATGGTCTATGCCTTGTGTCTAACAGAGCTTCCAAGACCCCAAAATACTTAAGCTCTGGCATTTTCCCTCTGGTTCTTCCTTTCACCCCTCTGGGCTGCCTTAGCAGTGCAAGGCACCTTTTCCTCTTGTGGGAGAAGACAGCCTTACTGTTACTCACTCTCATTTCTGCCATATCCTCTGTCTGTCTTGTGTCCTTTCTACTCCCCTGCTAGTCTGTTAAAACTCAAATGCCAGCCAGGCGCAGTGGCTCACGCCTGTAATCTCAGCACTTTGGGAGGCCCAGGCGGCTGGATCATCTGAGGTCAGGAGTTCGAGACCAGCCTGGCCAACATGGTGAAACCCCCATCTCTACTAAAAATACAAAAATTAACCAGGCGTGGTGGCATATGCCTGTAATCCTAGCTACCCACAAGGCTGAGGCAGGAGAATCACTGGAACCCGGAAGGCAGAGGCTGCAGTGAGCCGAAAATCACACCACTGCACTCCAGCCTGGGTGGCAGAGCAAGTCTCCATCTCAAAAACAAAAACAAAAATGAAAAAACTCAAATGCCAAGAATATATTTCTTTGTTTTCCTTGAATTTTTATTCTTTGCATGAGAATCCCCCTGAAAATGAGAAGTTTAGTCACTCCAGGGGTTCTCAAATTTTGCTGCATATTAAAATCCTCTAGAGTGCTTTTCAAAAATACCCGTATTTGGGCCAGGCCTAAAGATATACTGATTTACTCAGTCTGAGGGTGAGGCCCAGATAGGATTCATTTGTAAAAACTTTCCAGGTGATTCCAATTCATAGTTAGTTTGAGAAGTAGTGAGCTTGGGAAAATGCAAAGAAAAGAAAAAAGAAATACTGGGAAAAGAAAACTTTGGTTAATATTTTGTAATATTGTACAATCCTAAATGTATCAACATGATGCAATCGTACATAAATACCAGAAGATGGAAAAGTCCTTGAAAATGAATTTGAATGTCAGTGTGAATAAATTAGAAAAAAACTGTGGAAACCTTACATACCACAGGCATCTAATACCTTTTTTCTTTTTGAAGGCTCAGGATATCTGAATGCTTAGCAAATCCTGGCATGGTATTTGGAAATCCTTGTTTTCCAACTTACATATTTCAGCTGTCTTACATTTTTTTCTAAAGTCCAGCGGCCGGTTAGGAGAAAGCTAGCTCAGATTCTCGTGGAAAGAAGACAGTTCTGGCTTGCTTTACGCTGTAAGAACAGGCATGCCAGAACAAATAAAACACTGATGTTCAATAAAAAGGAAAATTTACGGATCCAAAATCCAAAGAGCTTCAGGGTGGGCACAATGTGGCCCCTTGTCCCATGCTCTGAGAAAGGTGAGGGCCCTGACCCATGTTCACAAGGCCACACCCAGCTTCTTTCTCTGGAGAGGCCCCTCAGACCCTGAACTCTCAGGAGATGCCAAGGTCTTGACCTTTCGGTGGAGGATTCAAGAGCACAGCATTCTTGCTCAGAATGAATCAGTCCAGCAAAGAGTTTATTTCTTGAGGAATTAAATCTCATGATTAGAAAAGATACCAGTGTTAGAGCCAGATGTACAGAATGTGAGCTCCAAACCCTGGCTCTACGATGCGCCAGTGGGTAACCTTGAGCATATTAATGACCCTCTCTGTGCCTCACTGGCCACATGTATAAAGCAAGGATAATAATGGAACCTTCTCACTAGAGTTTTCATGAGAATTGAATGAGAAAATATTGGTAAAAGCCGTCATATGGAAAGCCCTCAGTAAATGCTAGTTAATATGATCTTTTACTTAGTTACATGGATGATTCCCGTCTACCACATGCCTAAGAAATTGTGCAGATCACCCTAAAAGCAATAAGTAATAAGACAGGACTATAAAACCAAGAGAGTGAAAAAGACAAAGAGGGACCATGTAATGTTTCCAAGCTAGCATTACAATCCATCCAGCAGTAAGACTGGCCCTCTGTAACCCCAGCATTGGGTAGCCCTCCACTTGCTTCTTGGCACGTTATATGGACATCACCATTGTGGTCCATCTAAGGGCAGGGAGTGTGCATTGCTCATCTTTGTTCCTCTATAGCCTGGCTCCTCATATGTGCTCAATACATAGATGTGGAACTGAACTGCAGTTGTCACCCCTTATGTACTGAGCATATGTTCCAAGACCCCCACTGGATGCCTGAAACCATGGGTAGTACTAGACCCTATATATTTTATGTTTTTCCTATACATACATACCCAGGATAAAGTTTAATGTGTAAACTAGGCATAAAGATGAACAACAATAAATAAAAATAAAATAGAACAGCTATTACAATATACTGTGGTGAAAGTTACGTGATAAATTTGAGAACTTTCACGTTTTCACTTAAAGGAAGGACTTTACAGCTTCTCTTTGACATATCTGAATTGTCGGCATCACTATTGTTGTGCTTTCATTAGGAAAAATCAGGACAACTTGAGCACCAGCACTGTAATACCACGACAGGCGCGCTGATAACCCAGAGGGCTAAGTGACTTGTGGGCGAGAAGCACAAAACGACATGGAGATGCTGGACAAATGGATGATGATTCACATCCTGGGCAGGACAGCATGAGATTTCATCACGCTACTCAGAGCAGCATGCAATTTAAAGCTTATGAACTGCGTTATTTCTGGAATATTCCATTGAATATTTTTGGACCGCTATTGACCGAAAGTAACTCAAAGGGTGGAATGTGAAGGCTTGGATAAAGAGAGACTACTGGAATCATTTTGTTTTACACTTGCAGTGACTTAGTCCTTGTTAACTTGCGGAAAAAATGGAGAATGGTTGAAGGGAGGACAGTAGGGGCTGTTTCACTTTAGACTATGACAAGTACTCAGTACTGACAAGGGCTCCAAAATCGTACATCTCAAAGCCATTCCATGCCTGTCACCAAGCAGGCTGGTAGGGTGCCATCCACTGCCCCTCCAGGTCCTGCCCCCTTTCAGGTCCCTCCCTGAGTTTTCCAGAATTTTCCAGAATTTTCCTGGAGGCTCATAACCTCGAAGGCATTTCCTCCCCCATCTGTTCTCCCAGAGGACTGTGCTAAGACTCTTTCTTCCTCTGCTCCTCAAGACTCTCAGAAAGCCCAAAGAGTTCTGTTCTCAAAAGGTGGAGCAGATCCCCAAGGGGAGCACTGCCAAAGTTCCATACCAGATGCAAAATAGCTATGGCTTTTATATAATTAACAACTTAATGATCCATAAAATTCACTATTTAAAGTAAGAAAAAGGGTTTTGAAAGTCTTTGAAGCTTACTCACACGGTAAAATATACATTATGTAAAAAGAATAATGTGACAATAGGTCCATGGGGGTTAGCAATTATTATTACTCACTCGGGCAGGATTTTTCACTTTTCTTCTCACCCTTGCAATCTAGAGCTTTCCTCCCCCGGAAACGTAATGTTTGCACATTGGTAAGTGATACCCCAAAACCCGACCCTGAGTCCAATGAAAGTTATGGAGACAAACTGTGCCAAGAACACATGAATCACAATTAGTTTAAGAAACAAAACAAAACACCCACCTACATATTAACTTTCTCACTCTTTCCCTTCTGAGAACACAGAGACATTCTGAAGCATCACCTTCTTGGATGTGTAATTTCACGGTCTGGCCTTGGTCACAGTTGCTAGCACATCCTACCGGGTTCCTTGATCAAGGACCACCTGGGGCAATACTTGGCCAAAACTCACTTCTGTACAAGCTCTACACGAGTTATCATCAGTGTGCTTTCTTACAGAGATAGGAAGAATAAAGGAGAATGAGAAAGAATATTAAGAGGAAATAGTATGGAGCCTTTGGTAACTTCCTTCTTTTTTTCTTTTCTTTTCTTTTTTTCTTTCAGACAGGGTCTTGCTCTGTTGCCTAGGCTGGAGTGCAGTGGTGCGATCATGGCTCATTGCAGCCTTGACTTCCTGGGCTCAATCGATCCCTTATCTCAGACTCCCAAGTAGCTGGGCCTACCCATGCATGCCCCCAAGCCCAGCTAATTTTTATAGAGACAAGGTTTTACCATGTTGCCCAGGCTGGTCTCGAACTCCTAGCCTCAAGCAATCTGCCCACCTCTATTTCCCAAAGTGCTAGGATTACAGGCATGAGAAACCGTGCCCACTGCCTTTGATAATTTCTAACAACCTGCCATTGATTGATGTTTCAGTTCTCTATTGCTATGTAATAAATCAGCCCAACTTAGTAGCATAAAACTGCAGCAACTTTCATGAGGAAGAGGAAGAGAGGAGAGAAGAGAAGGAGGAAAACCTCTGATCTTTTCATGGGTTTATTGGGCTCAACTGGGCAGATCTCACTCAGATATCTCATGAGGTCACTGTCAGATGGGGACTAGGCTGGGGTCTTCTGGAAGGCTTCCTTACTCCCAGGTCTGGCAGCTGGCTGGGAACAAAGCTGGCATTGCTGGCCAGACAGTTGCACGTGACTCACCAGGTGTCCCCAGCATCCTCCCAGTAGGGCAGCTGGGCTCCAAGAGCAAGTATCCTGGGAAACAAAGCCAGGGGAATGCTGTGTCACCATTTATGACCAGCCTCTGCAGTCACACATTTCTAACACATTCTATTAATTAGGACCAAAGGAAAGGGAATTAGGTCCTTGATGGGAGGAATGTCAAAGAATACATAGACGTCTTTTAAATCCACTGCAATTAGCATTGCTATGCTTTTCCTTCTTTATGGCTTTCAAAACCATGATTAAACAGTAAAAAGAAACGCTCACCAAATATAAACATCAAAAATAGGTTTCTCTGCTTCTTTTTACTCCGGCCATCAATCCCTTCTTCTCAGCACACTCAGATTAGACAAAGCACCTCTGACACCTGTTTCTCCTCCTGCATTCACGCTCACTCCTATATACATCTTCTTGTGAGCTCTCTTGGGTTGAGATCACTCACCACGAGGAAACTGTAGGCCAGTGTTCATAATGGGGAGACTTGGCAGAAACTGATTTTATTTTTTTCCAAATATCCTTTCCATTGAACCACAATGCTGTCCCTAGTAGACTTTGGCTGGTGTCATCATTGAGAGTCCTCACACCCTGTCAATCACCTCCCCCAGCTAGTTTCCCATATACTAGTGATCTTCTTCCCGTCACTGAAAACTCAGTGCAGAGCCTTTCCCTCTCTTTTTGAACTGCCAGTTTGCACAGGCCTGTCCGTCTCACCACTGCTTCTTCAGATTGAATGACCAAAATATCTTTCTCATATGTTGCCTGCCTTCCCAATTCTGACAAGACATCTATAGTTTCTTGATGCATTTTACCCAAATTTCTGGTCATGGATCTCAAAGACTTCACCACCACACATAGACATAAATGCAACCTGTTCCAAAGTAATTGTGATTCTCCACCAACTTTCTCCTGTTTCCAGTTTCGACTGCATGTTCAAAAACAACTTTTCATTATCCTGTCTCCACACTCACACTCCCATTGATAGAAGCTCTTCAATTTATCTGCATTTTCTCACCTGCCAAATTACCTCAATGTGGTTGAACAAAAAGATCACATGACTTAGAAACAAGAGGCCCAAGTTCTGGCATTATAAACCTCATAATAAAATATTTAATAAAATCATTTGGAAGAGTAAAATATACATTATGACAATGATGAGATTCTCCATCATCTTTTGAAAGTTCTGCTCAAGTTTCATTGACCTTATGAATCTCCCATCAGTAAGCAAAGGAACATCCAGCTGTGTTGCTGCCCACAACAGCCTTTCCTGAGAGTTGGTGGCTGTGAACATCACCGAGTCTCTGTTTGCTAAAGGGAATGTCAACAAAGTCCTTGCCAAGAGTGATAGTTCTCTTTGCAGAACCTGTAGTAATCACAAGGGACTCATGCTGTCTAAAGATACCAGGTGTCTTACACCAACACACACTAGACACTTTCTCAGAGAGCACATAGTTGAGGGCTTATCCTTAATTCCATCTGTGCAGCAAAATAAACTCACAACCAATGGTGAGGTCTCAAACTGCACCTAGCGGGGACCTCCTGAAAAGGCCGAGGAGATGTGGAGGGTTAAGCTTAAGGTGTCTGGCACACAGCCAGAGTAGTCTGGACTTGCCTATTTTGAGTTTGGTCAACTTGGGTCTTAACAATAAAGTAGCAGCTGAAAGCCAAGAGCAGTGGCGCACATCTGTAGTCCCAGCCACTTGGGAGGCTAAGGCAGGAGGATCACTTGAGCTCAAGAGTTCCAGGCTGTAGTGTACTATGATCACACCTGTGAACAGCCACTGCATGCCAGCCTGGGCAACATAGCCCGACCTTGCCTCTGAAAAAAAAAAAAAATCAGCTAATACATGTGCGGCTCTCTAAAAGTTACTACATTTCATATGAATTGTCTCAGTCACAATCCAGCAATATGCACCAGAATATATCATCTCTACTTTGCAAGCTGTGTCTAACCTCTGCATATCTCAAAGTTGTTTCTTTTTTTTTGTGTGTGTGTGTGTGGGGAGGCGGGGAGACAGGGTCTGGCTCTGTCACCCAGACCAGACTGCAGTGGTTTGATCTTGGCTCACTGCAGCCTCAACCTTCTGGACTCAAGTGATTCTCCCACCTCAGCCTCCCAAGTAGCTGAGACTACAGGTGCCAGCGCCACTACACTTGGCTAATTTCTGCATTTTTTGTAAAGATGGGGTTTGCTCATGCTGCCCAAGGCGGTCTGGAAATCCTGGGCTCGAGCAATCCTCCTACCTCAGCCCTCCAAAGTGCTGGGATTACAGGCGTGAGCCACCACTCCTGGCACCTCTGCATATCTCATACCTAAAACATTGCCTACCCAGTGGAAGCTTCAGATGGTTATTGAACAAAAAAGTGAAGCTTTCACACAAGTTAATTGCATGCTCATGTGGTCCAGCCCAGCTCTTTCAAACTAGGATTTGGTGACAAACCCCCAACTAATATGAAAGATCTATCCCATGTGCTTCCTTTGTGCATATAACTCTCTCAGGAAGCCTAGAAGGAGGAAATTTTGATGCTCTGTGAAGGGGTTTGGGTGTTCCTGGATCCCCTGGCTAAATATCATTAATTTCATATCCTAGGAGCACCTCAAATAGGAAAAGGATTCAGACATCGACATTCCCTGAAAAGAACAATGTCCAAAAGCCTAAGGAGAGTTCTCCGCTGTGCACCACAGAGAGAGGGCCGGTGCATCTGGCTCTTCTGCAGGTGTCAATGGAAGCACCTGCAGGGACAGCAGCAGCTTTCGAATCTCAGTGACACCCTCAACATGTGTTCATGTATTCATTCAACACATGGCTCTGGAGCACCTACTATACCCTCAGGCACTCTTCTAGATGCTGGGGACATACAGGGGAGCACAGCAAAGTCCCTGCTCTTAGGGAGATTATATTCTAGTGAGGTGAGACAGACAATTCATGTGTGTGCCGGTTGATAAACTCTATGCAGGTGGGAGGGGCAGGGCCAGGGAATGGAGAAGAGATTGTCATTCTACATAGGATGGTCAGGGAGGCCCCTGATAAGGTGCCACTTGAGCAGATATCTAAAGGAAGCATATGAGGGTGAGCCATGCAGATGTGTGGAGGCAGGTGTGTGGGGTGCCATGCAGGTGTGTGGAAGCAGGAGTGTGGAGGTGCCATGCAGGTGTGTGGAGGTGTCATGCAGGTGTGTGGATGTGTCATGTAGGTGTGTGGAGGTGCCATGCAGGTGTGGAGGGAGGTGTATGGAGATACCACGCAGGTGTGTGAAGGTAGAGTGTTCCAGGTGGAGAAGAAAGCACAGGAGAGGACCTTGAGGTGGAAGCAGGCTTGGCCTATTTCGCCACCACCACGGCGGCCTCAAGCCCCTTCTTTCAGTAACTCAAAACTTCAAGACCAAGAAGACTTTCTCCACATTCCATACCAAGATTTGTGTCTCCTGTGAGAGTCCAACTCATTCTTCCAATCTTCCAATAATTGAAAATAGATTTTATTCTCTCTTCAAGCAAAAATGCCACCAAAGTCTGCAATGGTGGCTCATGGATTCACAACCTGGTGTTGGTTTAAAAAAAGAAAAGAAAAGATAGAGAAAAGAGAGAAAATGGGAAAATGGAAAGAAAAGAAGTGGAGGAGAAACTTCCATGTAGGATATAGACATCCTATATTGAACACACAGCATATAACCTTGTGTTTCCTAACTTGCATCCTGTAACAACCAACATAGTGTACAACCAACGTACACTATGGACATAGTGCAAGTATTACTGCAGTATCTCAAAGGGCAAAAAACAATGCTAAAAGTCTTTAACAACCTGTAAACTCACAAAACACAGTGCAACACAAATACAGCATTCAAATATTGTTTCAAAACTAACCTATATAATGATTAAAGCAATCATATCTTGGATACTTATTTGTGTAAACTAAGGCAAGCAATTTTGCCTGAGTATCAGTAACTTTATCTCTACAAAAGCACATTATATTAAATGAGGGCTACTCAATTTTAAAAAGAGTTCAGCATTTTTGGGAATTATCATGAAAAGATATTCTTTTTTAAGCTCTTTAAAAAAAAAAAAAATCCAACCAGGCACGGTGGCTCATACCTGTAATCCCAGCACTTTGGGAAGCTGAGGCGGGAGGATCACCTGAAGTCAGGAGTTTGAGACCAGCCTGGCCAACATAGTGAAACCCCATCTCTGCTGAAAACACAAAAATCAGCTGGATGTGGTGGTGCATGTAGTCACAGTTACTCGGGAGGCTGAGGCAGGAGAATCACTTGAACCCAGGAGACGGAGGTTGTGGTGAGCCAAGATCACACCACTGCACTCCAGCCTGGGCAACAGACCAAGACTCCATCTCAAAAAAATAAATAAATAAAATAAATCCATGTTAAAATCTTTCCTCTTGATCTATTTTGTACATTATTTATTTATTTCATATGTATTATATCTCATAAGTTATTTCATTTCCAATATGCCAAATAAAGCGTATTTCTTTGGCATAGTTCCAATTCAAGAAGCTGCTTTTTGTATCGGGACAGATTTCCTTCAAAACAGCATTACGGGTTGTTTGAAATTTGCAAAATAAAGAGAAGCTGAATGAATGAATAAATACTAAAGACTTTACTTGATAATAAAGTCTTTCTATGATATCTCTATCAAACATTTTAAATGACCTACACCAAAGACACCTGGCCCTTCAAATACATTTTTTTTTTTTTTTTTTTTTGAGACAGAGTCTGGCTCTGTCGCCCGGGCTAGAGTGCAGTGGCCGGATCTCAGCTCACTGCAAGCTCCGCCCCCCGGGTTTACGCCATTCTCCTGCCTCAGCCTCCCGAGTAGCTAGGACTACAGGCGCCCGCCGCCTCGCCCGGCTAGTTTTTTGTATTTTTTAGTAGAGACGGGGTTTCACCGTGTTCGCCAGGATGGTCTCGATCTCCTGACCTAGTGATCCGCCCGTCTCGGCCTCCCAAAGTGCTGGGATTACAGGCTTGAGCCACCGCGCCCGGCCGGCCCTTCAAATACATTTAATCTCACTCTCTCTTTTTTCTTTTTCTTTTTTTTTTTTTTTTGAGATGGAGTCTTTCTCTGTCACTCAGGCTAGAGTGCAGTGGCATGATCTCGGCTCACTGCAACCTCTGCCTCCTGGGTTCAAGCAACTCTTCTGCCTCAGCCTCCCTAGTAGCTGGGATTACAGGCACCTGCTACCAGGCCCAGCTAAGTTTTGATTTTAGTAGAGACAGGGTTTCACTATGTCAGCCAGGCTGGTCTTGAACTCCTGACCTCCACCAATCCATCTGCCTTGGCCTCCCAAAAGTGCTGGGATTACAGGCGTGAGCCACCGCGCCCGGCCTATCTCACTCTTAATACCAGCTGTCATCCCAGGATGCAGGGGCTCTGCTCTCCCCGATAGTGTTAAGCCCCCATGAAGCACTTGATAAACAGATGCTGATACCTCCCCACCCTCTCTCTGGCTGAATCATGCGGCAAAGTGGTTGTACTGGGTTTCCTGACTCAGTCATGACTTGGCTGAGGAATTCTTACCGCCCAAAGGGCATTACCTGGAAGTTCTTACAGAAAATCATACCAAGAATACATTCAAAGAACAACTGCTCGTTCTTCTCATGCTGTTAACACAAAAGGTTTTCTCTCCACTTACAACATTGAATTTAGTGTTTGACTTTGAATTTTTCTGGATGCTGCACAAAGAAGATAAAATCTTCTTTTCTCTTTTTTTTTTTTTTTTTTTGAGACAGGATCTCGCTCCATCAACCAAGCTGTAGTGAAGTGGCACAAACATGGCTGACAGTAGCCTCGAACTCCTGGGCTCAAATGAGCCCTGCACCTTAGCCTCCTGAGTAGCTTGGACTACAGGCAAATGCCACCACGCCCAGCTAACCTTTGTTGTTGTTGTTGTTGTTGTTGTGGTGACAGAGTTTTCCTATGTTGTCCAGGCCTATCTCAAACTCTTCTGGGCTCAAACAATCCTCCCACCACAGCCTCTCAAAGTACTGGGATTACAGATGTGAGCCATCACACCCAGTCCATTTCTAAGGTATTTTCACAACATAACTGGCAGCACTAGGTAATATTTAATTATTTAGAGAAGTAATCCTAGATCCTGATAACAGAAATTTTAATTATTTCAAATGTGAGGATCTGAAACAGCCTACAATGTGGCCACTAAAAATAAACAGGCAGTGCAATGAACAGTGTCTAGGTTTCTAGATAAAAATGGAAGAGCAGGCTGGGCACTGTGGCTCATATTTGTAATCCCAGCATCTTGAGAGGCTAAGGAGGGAGGACCATTTGAGACCAGGAGTTCCAGACCACCCTGGGCAACAGGTAAGACCCCTCCTCTCTATTTAGTTGTGGTTTGTTGTTGCTGTTTTGTTTTTCATTTTTTGTTGTTGTTGTTGTTGTTGGTTTGTTTGTTTGCTTTTTGAGATGGAGTCTCACTCTGTTGCCCAGGTTGGAGTGCAATGGCACAATCTTGGCTCACTGCAACCTCTGCCTCCCAGGTTCAAGCGATTCTCCTGCCTCAGCCTCCCAAGTAGCAGGGACCACAGGAATGTGCTACCGTGCCGGTCTAATTTTTTGTATTTTTAGTAGAGATGGGGTTTTACCATGTTGGCCAGGCTGATCTTGAACTCCTGACCTCAAGTGATCCACCCGCTTTGGCCTCCCAAAGTGCTGGGATTACAGGTGTGAGCCACCGCGCCTGGCCCCCATCTCTATTTAAAAAGAGAAAAAAGAAAAAAAATGGAAGAGTGGTTTGTCTTCTCTCTGAAACAAATGAAACATTTTTTTTAAAAAATGAATTTAATAGATGCTTAATGCTTAACTAGAACCTTGTCATAATTTTGAAACATATTCAAGAAGAACTACATAGGGAAGCAAAAATGAATTGGTCAAGGCAAGGGAGGAGTGTGGGGGGATTTGCTGTGTATTCACCAGACTTACCCCTCTGTCTGCTTTGCACAAAGTCATACTGCATTTCCCAGTCTCCCTTACAGTTAGCTCTGGTATGCTACTGAATTTTGACCCACTGAATATGATGGGGGATTTCTTACTTCTGGATGAAATGTTTGAAAGAAAATGTGCACCTTCCTCACTCTCCCTTCCCTATAGCCAGAATGCATAGGCTTGGGAAACAAGGAGAGGGGTACAAAGAGCTCCTTTCAACGTTATACCAGATTACTTAATAGGGGAAATTTATTTTTCCACCCAAATCTTGGGACCGAAATGTTTGGAAGTCCTAATGCTCAAAGGAAAAAATTCTTCTGCCAGGGAACAAAGTTTGGGTTCTATTACATTACAAGCTGAGACTATCACATGGTCATTCCAGGCTTTTCACACAAGTGACCCAAAAGGCAGTGGGGGAGGTCTCTGTACTGACAAGGAGACAGGGAGACACTGGGATGCTCCAGCTCAATCCGATGTGAGGACCGCTAAGTCTGGACCCCAGGAGGTTGGCTGGGCTACCTCTTAAGACTTTCTGACCCAGTATCCGGTCAATGAAAAATTGAGGTACAAGCTGAGCATCCCTAATCTGAAAACCAGAAATGCTCCAAATTCCAAAATTTTTGAGCTCTGACATGACACAAGTGGAAATTCCACACATGACCTCACGTGATAGGTCCAAGTCAAAACGCAGGCACACGACACAGTTTATTCAGCATCCCCATGTGTTCTGGTGATGCTACCGTGCTGCTTAGTAATCCAGAACACGTTATTTCTTTTTTTTTTTTTTTTTTTTAAGACGGAGTCTCACTCTGTCACCCAGGCTAGAGTGCAGTGGCGCAATCTCAGCTCACTGCAAGCTCCGCCTCCCAGGTTCATGCCATTCTCCTATCTCAGCCTCCCGAGTAGCTGGGACTACAGGCGCCCACCACCACACCCAGCTAATTTTTTGTATTTTTAGTAGAGACGGGGTTTCACTGTGTTAGCCAGGATGGTGTTGAACTCCTGACCTCGTGATCCACCTGCCTCGGCCTCCCAAAGTGCTGGGATTACAGGCGTGAGCCACCGCACCCAGCCAGCATGTCATATTTCTTACTCTTTAATACTTATGTGTGAATAACTGTAAGAAAGTGACTGCTTATTGGTTGTAGTCATTGGTTAGGAATGATGGTAATTGCCAAGGAACCACAGTTTGTCCACATGAGTGGCTGAGACAGTGACGCCTTGGCTTTCTGAAGGTTCAATGTAAGCAAACTGTTTCCTGCACAGCATTATTAAGAATATTGTATAAAATTACCTTCAAGCTATGTGTATAATGTGTATATTAAATATAAATGAATTTCATATTTAGATTCATGTTCCATCCCCGGGATACCTCATTATATATATGCAAATGTTCCAAATTTGAAAAAATACAAAATTCAGAACACTTCTGGTCCCAAGCATTTTGAATAAGGGATACTCAGCCTGTAATGTAATAAGAATAAAACAACTAAGGTGTCAGGTCTCATGCAAATGAAAGTTTGAGTCATCCCAACAGGTCTAGGGCTCAATGCAGCTGAAACATGGGCAGAAAATAAAGGGAATGTGGAATGACACTCTTCAACTCTTAATTGCTGTGGCTTTCCACCATTCTCTCCTGCTGTTGGTGCCCCACATATGTTGGCCCATGGCAGAAACTTTTAATGCTCACTAAATATTCGTGTGTCCTCTACATGGAGTTACCAATACTCTACCCAATCTAACCTTAATATAATGCTACACAATTAAAATGGATAGCACTCTTTTTTTTTTTTTTTTTTTTTGAGACAGAGTCTCGCTCTGTCGCCCAGGCTGGAGTGCAGTGGCCGGATCTCAGCTCACTGCAAGCTCCGCCTCCCGGGTTCACGCCATTCTTCTGCCTCAGCCTCCTGAGTAGCTGGGACTACAGGCGCCCGCCGCCTCGCCCGGCTAGTTTTTTGTATCTTTTAGTAGAGACAGGGTTTCACCGTGTTCGCCAGGATGGTCTTGATCTCCCGACTTCGTGATCCGCCCGTCTCGGCCTCCCAAAGTGCTGGGATTACAGGCTTGAGCCACCGCGCCCAGCCGTGGATAGCACTTCTTTCAATTTTTTCCTCCATTATTTTTAGAATGAGTTCAATTTACTTCATCAACAAGATAAGAAATACCACATCATCATTTCAATGGTTGCTGAAAAACAGCCTTAGAAGTATTTATGTTTTGTGACTCTATCTACTTCTAGGAATTTATGAAATCTGTGGAAATCTATGGAATTTATGAAAATTATAAACAAAAAATGTACACACCAAGGTTTTCACTGCAATATTATGTGTAGCTGTCAAAACTGGAAACAATCTAAGCCTCAACCAATAGACAAATGGTTAAGTAAATTACAAAAATTTCATAAGACAGAATATTATTTAGTCATTAGAAGTATACTTGCAAAGAAATATTAATGAAATAGGGGAGATGGTTATGCTAAAATAAGAAAAACAAAACATTATACAGGTAGGGTCTACATCAGACAAAACTGTTTCTAAAATCTGACTCTACCTATTTGTTTTTTTTTGTTTTCAATGAGCATGAGCCTATACTACTTTTAAAACCAGGTTAAAATATCTTATTTATGTATTTATTTATGTATTTATTTATTTATTTATTTATTTTTGAGACAGTGTGGTGTGATCTTGGCTCACTGCAACCTCCGCCTCCTAGGTTCAAGTGATTCTCAAGCTTCAGCCTCCCGAGTAGCTGGGATTACAGGTGCACATGACCACACCCAGCTAATTTTTGTATTAGAGATGGGGCTTTGCTACGTTGGCCAGGCTGGTCTGGAACTCCTGAAAGTGATCCACCCACCTCAGCCTCCCAAAGTGCTGAGATTACAGGCAAGAGTCACTGCACCCAGCCAAAAAATCTTTTTTTAACCAAAGGGTCCTATTCTCATGTGACTTTTCTCTCAGGCTTCCATCCTCGCCTCATGGAGCATCATCAAGTAAGAGAAATGACTTTGGAATTTGCAAAATAATAGTCCTTATCTAACAATTTGTACGTTTAGGTTTTCTAAAAGTTTTAAGAGAACGTGAAAAATTGATTTTTGAAAAGTCTAATCCTTCCAGTCAAGATCCGGCAATAATATGGTCATGATCTAGGACTCAGCAGACAGCAACTGTGCTGAGGCCTGGATTTTCTCCACAGATTATATTTTCCCTGGCTCCCCTGACTTAAAAACAGAACACAGGCATTCACCAGTTCCTTTCTTTACATCCTGAAAAGCACTAAAGAGACTATTAGCAGCAAGCCTCTGCAAAAGAACCTAAAGGGTTTGCAATTTGCTATCCTCATATGTAATTCCAACCATTTTTGAAACAAGCAACAAGAGGAATCATAGTCCTTCATGAGAAAACAATGCAATGTAATAAGTGAAGCCCTCAGAACCAATTGTATTGTATTACTCTTAAAAGTAAGGAAATACCAGACTCTTCCATGCAATAAGATGCCCAGTGGTTAAATCAGAAAGATAAGTCATTATCCTGTGTGGAATGATGAAAGCAGCCCGGGGCTGAGGCCTGGGGGTGGCAGAGAAGGCAAATAAAAAGACTACTGTATTTCCCTAAACTCTTATCCAGTGATCTATGTTTTCCTGGATCATGTAGCAAACACGCCTTAAAGAATGCATTTACTTCTAGTGGTGCCCTTTTAGAAGACATTTCAATTGTCTTACTTTCCTTCTCTGCCTACAGAGTAAATCTGAGGTTGGGTCTTGCTGTGTTTCCAATGGAGAAGCCAAGTGAGTGCTGAGACCAAGTGATTCACTCAATTACCAGAAACAGGGTTTAGCTAGAATCTCTTTTCAGTTCCTATTACCGCTTGAGTTCTTAATTTTTAGGTTAATTTCTCCCATCGTGAGGATTTTCTGCACCAAACCAAGGACTCACTAGTTTATGGATCCCCGTTTCACAGGACTTGTCCCTTCCATGCAAAATAAAATGGATCCCTATCACATTCGAACTGCAATGCATTCTGTTTCCCTGTGAAAAAATTATCACACTCATGTATTTTTCCTGCAAAGTATAGTTTAGTTTTGTGTTTTGAAGACATATTAGAAACATGATGAAAGTAGCAATCCAAAGAAATATCAAATGAAGCAGATAACTTTGAAATTGCTTAATACTATGTTCATGTTGAACTCTAAGTATTGGCTGTCACCTAAAAATGAACTCATTAGTATTGTATTTTATAGAATATCAACATGTTTCCATATACTCTCTTTGCACCGTCTTGTCTTGCTCCAACCCATTATTCAAAATGAAACCAGGGTAATCTAAAAGCCACAAATCCAATCCCACCGCTTCCCTTTTTTAGCCCTTCAATGGCTCCCATTGTCCTTGAGTGAAGCACAAATTCCCCAACATGTCTACCAAGTCCCAAACTTTCTGGTCTCCTGTGTTCCTCTTCAGTAGTAACAGCTGCCCTTTGACCCCTCATATCCTACTCTCCTGCCTGCTTAGGGCTTCTCAAAAAGGCACCACTACCTCCTGTGTGCCACCTTGGCACATGTTAGTGCAACTGTTAGTGTTAGCAACTGTTAGCGCTCACCATGCATCCATGTCTTTCTCTCCAGTTCCCAGATCCTATGGATCTAGGAAGGTCGCGTGATAAACTTTTGCCAGTGACGTGTGATGAGTCATCTCCAGTCGAAGGAGTTAAAAACAAGTGTGAGAGACTCTCGGCTCTCTCCCTCCCATCCATACATCTGGAAGTGAAGGGCTGCAGAGGTGCAAAATGGAAGCAGCCTGGGACCCAGCAGCCTAGGTCTTCCACTTGGAAGAAAGGCATGCAGGACAGCTGCCTCATCCACCTTCAACTTGGTGTGGATGACAAATAATTCAGGTGCGGTGGCTCACACCTATAATTCCAGCACTTTGGGAGGCCAAGGCGGGCAGATCACGAGGTCAAAGAATCAAGACCATCCTGGCCAACATGGTGAAATCCCATCTCTACTAAAAATACAAAAATTAGCTGGGCATGGTGGCATGTGCTTGTAGTTCCAGCTATTCGGGAGGCTGAGGCCAGAGAACTGCTTGAACTCAGGAGGCAGAGGTTGCAGTGAGCTGAGATCATGCCACTGCACTCCAGCCTGGTGACAGGGCGTGACTCTGTCTCAAAATAATAATAATAATAATCCTTGATTATATTAAATCACTGAGATTTGAGGGAGTCTGCTTACTGCAACAGCAAGGATTGATTGCCCTGATGACCTCTTAGCCCACAGAATCCTCTCCTCACTTTCCACCCTCATCTTCACCACCATCCATTTTCACCTACTGTTCCTCTTTAAACGTCAGTGTAAATCTCTCTTTCTCCAGGACTCCTTTGCTCTCACAATAGATCTCAACTTCTTTAATGAATTCACTCGTTTTATTATAATTACTTGATTAAAGTTCTTTGTTTCCATATGGACTGTTAAGCTTCAAAGGGCAGCTGCATTGCCAGTGCTGACATCATATGTGACATAAACTAGGTGCTTAATCTATATTCAAGAGTGGATGCACAAAGAGGATCTTGGTTGTCATCTATGGTAAACGTCAATATGATTTTGCCCATTGAGGCAAGAAACTATTACTGGACATCTGAGAGACTGAATATACAAACAGACGATGGTCAAACTACATATAAAAATGGAACTCTTATCCACAATCCCAGCAACCAGTTCAAGAAGCCAACCCATTATTTACAGTAACCAGCCCAAGAAGCCAGCCAGTAGGTACATCTATAAGTAGAATTTGTAGGAATTCAGATCACTATCTCTTGCAACCAGCCCACGAAGCCACACAATAACCCCTATAGCAACTGAATCCAGGTGATCAGGACTTAATTAATAATTGACAGCTTCTCTTATTTTTGTCACTGCTTTCAACTTAGGACCACATGGAGAAAGTCAAATATATATCATCTATTGTAAATCCCATAGGCAATCCCATAGGATGCTCCACTTCTAGTTTGCCAGCCTCCAAGTTCCCATGCCAACAGCCTGCAATCAGGGCACACCTGAAGCCTTCCCTTGTTTCCACTGATGCTTTCCCACTCCTCTGCCCACCTTTGAGTCTGGGCCAAAAGGCAGGTGATGGTGGCTGATTCCCTTGTTACAGCAAGATCTGAACAAAGAAGATCAACAGCAAGTCAGATATAACCTCTTTTTTTTTTTTTTTTTTTTTGAGACAGAGTCTCGCTTAGTCGCCCAGGCTGGAGTGCAATGGCGCGATCTCGGCTCACTGCAAGCTCCGCCTCCCGGGTTCACGCCATTCTCCTGCCTCAGCCTCCCGAGTAGCTGGGACTACAGGCGCCCGCCGCCTCGCCCGGCTAATTTTTTGCATTTTTAGTAGAGACGGGGTTTCACCGTGTTAGCCAGGATGGTCTCGATCTCCTGACCTCGTGATCCGCCCGCCTCGGCCTCCCAAAGTGCTGGGATTACAGGCGTGAGCCACCGCGCCCGGCAGATATAACCTCTTAAGGTTCATGAGGAACTTGAGCAACATATCAGCATCACCTGAAGACTCCTCAGAGATGCAAATCTCAGGCCCTACCCCAGACTTACTGAATCAGAAACTCTGAAGGTGGGTCCCAGGACTCTGTTTCAACAAGCCCTCCTCCCTATGATGCTGAAGTTTGGGAACCACAGCAATATAATCAGATGTGAATTACCTTATGTTCCAAAGGCATTATCCTTTGGGGCATCAGAAGATTCCTTCCGCTTGAGAACATCCTACCAATCTGTTATTCCCCTGGTTACTGCTACCTAGCGCCAGACAAACCCCATCTGAACAGTAGGGAAGGCACATGGCTTCCTCTGGGATCCATGCCTTTTGCATAACACAACAACCCCCTTTGAAACATACTGCATGCATTTCCTTTCCGTCTTTTTCTTTGCCACCTGGTATTATGATCTGTTAGAAGACAAACACACTGATTTTGGCTGTGCCTAGTCACTAACTGTTCCTAAGAACCAGCCAAATTATTCTTATGACATGGCTTCCTCCCTACTGAACGTTGCTTTATATTTTTAGAGATTTTTGAGTGTTGTTCTAGCATGTGGGAATGGATGTCCTCTAAGCTGAAATCTTATTTTATAGAAACTAGAAAAAGCTGAGTGCAGATTCATAATAGCCGTTTCCAATATTTATGGACTTTTTTCCAGCCTCAAATATATCAGTTACCAGTATCTGGATTGAGAATTATTGTATAAAAGTCTTTGCCCTGTAACATGGTAGCCTAAAAAGATTAAGAGGAGGATTTCACCTTCAAGTTTCATTTTGTAGAAAAGAATGCAAAATTGGTTAACGATGTGAGGGAAATCAGAAATCACAACGAAATACAAATTTTTAAACACTGGCAAAAAAATCATGAGCATCATAAAATACAAAGGAATAGCATGTAAAAATAAATAAAAATTAAACTCCTGACACATCTTAATAAGATTTACCTTCCTGCATTGTTGGCTGCATACTTTTTGACCATCTCTTCATATGATAAAGATCTCATGGCCGGGCACGGTGGCTCACGCCTGTAATCCCAGCACTTTGGAAGGCCGAGGTGGGTAGATCATGAGGTCAGGAGTTCAAGACCAGCCTGGCCAACTTGGTGAAACCCCATCTCTACTAAAAATACAAAAAAATTAGACGGGCATCGCGGCAGATGCCTGTGGTCCCAGCTACTCAGAAGGATGAGGCAGAGAATTGCTTGAACCGGGAGGCGGAGGCTGCAGTGAGCCAAGATTGCACCACTGTACTCTGGCTTGGGTGAAAGAGCGAGACAGCGCCTCAAAAAAAAAAAAAGATTTCATAATATACAATATAAGAGTAAATATCTTTAATCTAGCCTGGTTGATTAAATTTTTAAGTCAGGCTGGGAGCAGTGGCTCATGCCTGTAATCCCAACACTTTGGGAGGCTGAGGCAGGTGGATCACCTGAGACAGAAGTTGGAGACCAGCCTGGTCAACATGGTGAAACCTCGTCTCTAGTAAAAATACAAAAATTAGCTGGGCGTGATGGCATGCCTGTAATCCCAACTACTCGGGAGGCTGAGGCAGGAGAATTGCTTGAGCCTGGGAGACGGAGGTTGCAGTGAGCCGAGATCATGCCATTGCACTCCAGCCTGGGCAACAGAGCAAGACTCCATACCAATAATAATAATAATAATAAAATAAAGTCAGTAGTGTAGCAGATTCCTTCAGTATCACAATCTCTTTTGATGATGTCATATAAGTTTCTCGGGATCGTGGTCAGATTTGGCAAGACTTCTATCAAGTTTCCCTCACATGTAAGTTTTACCATTTGGAGGAGTGTTCCAGAGACCGGCTTCAGGCTCCATAGCTTTCAGGCGATGCCTCTCCCCTGCCTCTCACATAGTTAGGGTACCAGCTATCATGTGCATGTTCGTCCCACAGTGAGACTCTTGGGTCTGCCCTCTCATGTCTCTTAAGTCTCTAGGCCAGGGGAGTGGCAGAGTGGGTGGGAACACTTGTTCCTAGGAGCCATTTCTCCAAGAAGTCAGCCAGCCATAACTGAACAGTAGCCAGGCACGAACAGAGTGCAAACCAAGTAAGCATATTCCACTAAATCCAAATTAGATGTGTCCCCAACTCAACTTTCCTTTAGATCGTTCCCCAAAATGTCCACAGCCTCTTGAAGTCCAGCCATATTAGGGGAGACGTTGAGACAGCTGAGTATAAAGGGGTCACCGGAGAACATCCAACCAGCGTGCGCACTGGCAGGAGTGTGCACTGGGGTGGAACCTCGGGAAGTTGGTGCCATTTGCAGGAGAGAGGAACCCGGCCTCTCCAGGTGGTACCTGGGAGTCGGTCTGTGAGGCAGGAAGTCTACTAGCAGGACTCTCGCTTTGCTGAAAGTCACTGTTTCTCTTTTTTTCCTTTTCACCCAATAAACCCTGCTCTTCTCACCCTTTAAAGGGTCTGTGAGCCTAATCTTTCATGGTTGTGTGACAGGGACCCTGTTTTTAGCTGAACTAAGGAGAAAGTTCTACAACAATGTAGCAGAGAATAATTATGTGTAGAGAGAGGCTAAGATACCTGGCATTTGTACATTTTACAGTGAATGACCATGTGAACACGCTGCTACAACCCCATGCAAGCAAGGGGCCCTGAAGCTAAGCTTCCTCAGAAAATCCACCTCTGGTCAAGCATGAGAACCGTGTTTGAGTCCTGATGTGCCCTGGCAGGTGAAGGCACGTTCTGTGTCTTTAACTGACAAGGGAGGAAAGGGGGTAACCAGAGGCGACAGAAGGGGATGATGTAGAGAAGGTGATGAGAAAAGCTAGTGGCCTGAAGCTAGTGTATGACATAGGAGAAAAAGTACATTGAAGAATGTGAGCATTTTTACAAAGGCAAATTGCGCTCTCCCGTGCTAGTCTGCGACAAAGAGTGCATGTGTTAGCCAAGCAAATTTGTCATAAATGATTAACTTCTGGAAGAACAAATCATTTGACCTCTCCAGCTGAACAAACACAGAACTGCAGTGACTAAAACAGCCAAAGGCAATGCTTCAGCAAAACGCAACACATTTTCATAAAAGTCCTGCCATTTTATGTCACAAGAGCCTTAGGGAAGCTGAGGTAATGGTGCCTCTTTAGCTAAAGAAAGAGATTTCCCTGGGCCTGGGTTGTGGCAGCAGTAAATGAATGATACAGAGAATGGTTTTAGATCTCGAGGTTGATTTGATTCTGCGGCGGCTTTGAAAATGCCTAGGGCTTCTGAAAAGGAGAGTTTGATTTATGAAAAATATATTTCTGGGATATTAACAAAGAAAATGAAGGTAGTAAAATGGTGCAAGGAGCCAGTGACATGCAAGTCAGTCATGGGCAAGTTTCAAGTGACTCTGTGCTTCTGCTCCTCGGCCACCAAAAAATTACTCAAAATAGCTTTTCATTTCTTTCCTTTTTCATTTTTGAGAAAGAGTCTTGCTTTATTGCCCAGGCTGCAGTGCACTGGCACAATCTCCGCTCACTGCAATCTCTGCCTCCTGGGTTCAAGTGATTCTCCTGCCTCAGCCTCCTGAGTAGCTGGGATTACAGGCGTGTGCCACCACACCCAGCTAATTTTTGTACTTTTACTAGAGACGGGGTTTCACCATGTTGGCCAGGATGGTCTTGAACTCCTAACCTCAAGTGATCCACCCACGTCGGCGGCCCAAAGTGCTGGGATTACAGGCATGAGCCACCGCGCCAGGCCTCAAAATAGCTTTTTTTAAAATTTTTTTTTGAGACAGAGTCTTGCTCTGTTGCCCAGGCTGGAGCACAGTGGCACCATCTCGGCTCACTGCAAGCTCCACCTCCCAGGTTCACGCCATTCTCCTGCCTCAGCCTCCCCAGTAGCTGGGACTACAGGCGCTACCAGCCCAGCTAATTTTTTTGTGTTTTCGGTAGAGACGGGGTTTCACCATGTTAGCCAGGATGGTCTCGATCTCCTGACCCCGTGATCTGCCCGCCTCAGCCTCCCAAAGTGCTGGGATTACAGGTGTGAGCCACGTCACCTGGCCTCAAAATAGCTTTCAGCTAGAAAAGTTTATTGAGATACAGAATGCAAATGTGCAACCGTATTAATTCTCAGTTTCCTCATTCTGTGCAGCTTTCTATCACCAAGTAGATGGTAAATAAGGAGTAAATATCCCTATCCCCAGGGAATTCTTGTTTCATTCAGATGTGGCTTAGCAAGGACTTCAACAAATAAAATGCAAATGAGAATGGAGAAAATGAATTAGAAACAAAGATCAGAATTTCTTTTTCATTAACTCCTTAAAAACCATCATTCCCCAAAAGAAAACTTCAAGAAACAGTAATACACTGAAATTAAAATGGAATTCACTGCTTGTTTTCTCTGCCATGACCTTACTAAAGTTAATGATCTGGTCAGCCCAGAGGCTATGTCTTAAAGGGCATTTTCCCCTATAAAATAGGAGGTCAGAATTCTGTTCTGAAGCCTATACCCGAATTGTGGCTATTAAAAAACCAAAGTGTTCTCTCTTTAGGCCCTCAGAAGCAAGCACTTATTAAACAACATGACAACAGCCCTGACGGATTGTTTATCTCTTTAGAAGAGGTGTTGAATACGCTGGTTCTTGTAATTTGTAAAAGAATAGTTTTTTAAAAATTATATCCATATGCATACATGCTCAGGGTCACCTACATTAGCTTCATTTTATTTTCATGTGTTTATTATTTGGGTGACAGGGCCTTGCTCTGAAACTGGAGTACAGTTGTGAAATCATGTCTCGCTGCAGCCTCCACCTCCTGGGCTCCAGTGATCCTCCTGCCTTAGCCTCCCAAAGTGCTGGGACTACAGGCAGGAGCCACCATGACAGGCCACCATCTTTTAACAAAATATACTTTTAAAGTTTAAAAGAAAAGTGTGCACATCACCGAATACTTGGAAAAGAAAGAAAAACAGAAGCAAAAGAAAATCACCAATATATCTATCATCCAGATACAACCACTGCCAACCTACAGGTTTATCTTCTTCCAGTATTTTTGCCGATCATGTTTTTTACATACAAATGGAAATACATGGAATATTCAAAATTTTATATGTTGAATCAGTCTTTTCCTGATTGAAAAAAATCATCCCAGTTTATTGTGGATTATTTGAATAATATAGAAAAGGATACATTTAAGATGCCACTATCCAGAGACAACGTTTTAAATATGTTAGTATAATTTTCACATTGTTTTTTATTTCTTTTTTTTTTTAACCTAAATAAGTAAACATGTTTGTGAAGCAGCTACATTGTCTGGGGTAAACACCCAGGGTTCATTTTCTTGAGCCAGGAAAATTTAGGACATGGACACACAGGAGGATTTTAGGAGAGGTTTGATAGGCAGAAGAAAGAGAAAGGAAAACAGCTCTCTCTGTGGTGAGAGAGAGTAGACTTCCAAGAAGAAAGGACCAGCTGATGTCAGATGCCCCGGATGTTATAGTCAGGTTTAAGGAAGCTGAGTCTGATTTACACAGGGCTCACCGATTGGTTCCATCAGGTATGATGTTTACCTAGCGCTGGGAAGGCTGGTTGCCCCACCCTAATCTTATGCAAATGAACTCTCCCCTTCACAGCACCATCTACTTACCTTCCATGTGGCTGACAAAGAGAAGAGAAGATGCAGCCGCCATCTTGAACGTGATTGGCACAACTGCCGGCATCTATCGCTGCAGCTCAATTTTACTGGCTTCTCTTAGTTAGAAAGGAAAATGGGGCCGGGCGCGGTGGCTCAAGCCTGTAATCCCAGCACTTTGGGAGGCCGAGGTGGGCGGATCACGAGGTCAGGAGATGGAGACCATCCTGGCTAACACGGTGAAACCCTGCCTCTACTAAAAAAAAAACACAAAAAACTAGCCGGGCGAGGTGGCGGCGCCTGTAGTCCCAGCTACTCGGGAGGCTGAGGCAGGAGAATGACGTAAACCCGGGAGGCGGAGCTTGCAGTGAGCCAAGATCCGGCCACTGCACTCCAGCCTGGGCGACAGAGCGAGACTCCCTCTCAAAAAAAAAAAAAAAAAAGGAAAATTATTTGGGGCTGCTTTTAATTAAAAGAAAAACCTTAGCAAGAATTTCGCTATCCTCACTGCCTGCCTAAGTAATTTCTTCTTAACTCCTGCATCATTTGTATTGCTGCTTAAAAGAATTTTTAGGCTAGGCATGAGGGCTCATGCCTGTAATCCCAATACTTTGGGAAGCCAAAGTGGGAGGACCATTTGGGGCCAGGAGTTCAAGGCCAACCTGGGCAACATAGAGAGACCCCATTGATTAAAAAATTAGCCGATCGTGGTGGCACATGCCTGTAATCCCAGCTATTCAGGAGGCTGAGGCAGGAGGATCACTTAAGCCCAGGAAGTCAAGGTTGCAGTGAGCTGTTGTCACAATCACATCATTGCACTCCAGCCTCAGCAACAGAGCAAGACCCCATCTCATTTTTTTTTTTTTAATTATTTTAACAAGGAAATATAAGGAATAATATGTGAAGTGGACACTTTCCTTCCCCATCAATGTCTGCTACTCCTGCCCCATCTTGGTGTACATTTATGGTGGTTCTATTTTTTTTTTTTTTTTTTTTTTTACTTTAAACAATGCTACAGTGAACATCTTTGTATATACACTCATGTACATATGCCAGTATTTCCTTATTTTTTCTTTTTTTTTTGAAACGGAGTCTCTCTCTGTCTCCCAGGCTGGAGTGCAGTGGCCCGATCTCGGCTCACTACAACCTCCGCCTCCCGGATTCAAGTGATTCTCCCGGATTCTCCCGGATTCAAGTGCTAATTTTTTTGTATTTTTAGTAGAGACAGGGTTTCACCATATTGGCCAAGCTAGTCTCGAACTCCTGACCTTGTGATCCACTCGCCTCAACCTCCCAAAGTGCTGGGATGCCAGTATTTCTTTAGAGGAACTGCTATATGTATAATTCCTAGATCAGAGTAATTTAATTGTAATAACTTGCCCTTCAAAAACTTGCAATTTAAATTCTGATCAATAGTAGGAATACTTGCTCCTCTATATTCTTGCCCACAAATTATCACCTATAATTATAATTTGTACTCCTCTAATTACTAGCAAAGTTAAGCATTTTTGCATCTGTTTATTGGTCATTTTAAAAATTTATTTTATTTTATTTTATTTTTAGACGGAGTCTCACTCTGTCACCCCCGCTTCAGTTCAATGGCATGATCTCAGCTCAGGGCAACCTGGGCCTCCTGGGTTCAAACAATTCTCCTGCCTCAGCCTCCCAAGTAGCTGGGATTACAGGCACCTGCCACCACACCCAGCTAATTTTTTTGTATTTTTAGTAGAGGCGGGGTTTCACCATGTTGGCCAGGCGTGGTTTTGAACTCCTGACCTCAAGTGATCCGCCTTCCCTGGCCTCCCAAAGTGCTGGGATTACAGGTGTGAGCCACCATGCCTGGCCAGCCATTTGTTTTAATTCTTTCATAAATTTCTTGCTCATATCTATTCTTTTGTATTTTCTAATTGTTTTTTAGGAACTTTTTGTATTTCCTGTATACTAATAATTTTCTCTTCATCTGCCAATTTTCTTTTAACTTTTTACAATGTCATTCGTCATCAAAACTTTTAAAATTCTATATGTAGTCAAATCTACATACTAATTCTGTGTGTAGTTCTCTAATTCTCTTTTCCCTTGAGACTTCTGGATTTTGTATCTTTCTTCAGATGCCTTCCCATTCCCAAGATTATTTTAAAAATAAAAATATTTTCTTCTCATACTTTCATGGTTCTGCTCTTGAGGCCTGGCTCTTTATTTCTGTTTCTAGAATGAGGTAAGCACCTAATTTTATCTCTTTCCAAATAGCTTCGTGTCTCAACATTTTTTATCAACTTGTTCAAATTTGTATGTTGAGTCTAACACCATACTTTGAATTGCCCCAGCTATATTCCACTGGGGGGGCAGTGGGGGACCCCTTACTCCTCATTGTTTTCTTGTTGTTCCAGTATTCATAACTATTCTGTGCTATCTCTTTCAGAGGAAATGTATAATTATTTTGCCCATAAATTCTCTTGGTATTTGGTTGGGAATGTTCTGAATTTATAGATTAATTTTGCTGATAGTAAAATCCCTATAATACTTAGCCCATTAAGAGCACACCCTATTGCTCCAATATTTATTTACTATTTTGCGTATTTCAGGAAAAAACTACAAAATTTTTTCATATTGACCTTGCGCAGTTTGGGGAGTTGTTTCTGGATTTTTAACTGGGCATAGGTTTGGAATAAGACAATTTTCATTTTCCGAGAAAGTAATTTTCTCAAATATCTTGATTGTACAAACTATTCTCTTATAGTTTTTTGTTTGATAATTGGATTTGCTGTAACTTTCTCTCTTTTGTCTTTTTAAAATATCAAGTTTTTTTTTGTTTACTATTCTGTTAATTCTACTTATCTTTTGTGTTTTCTTCCCTTTTTGGATTTGCTTTGTTGTTGTTTCCTTTTTGGCTTCTTTCTTATTTTATAATAGATACATTTTCCTTCAAGAACTCCTTTGGGCCAGGCGCGGTGGCTCACGCCTGTAATCCCAGCACTTTGGGAGGCCGAGGAAGAGGGGATCACCTGATTTCAGGAGTTCAAGACCAGCCTGACCAACATGGAGAAACCCCGTCTCTACAAAAAATACAAAATTAGCTGGGAGTGGTGGCGCATGCCTGTAATCCCAGCTACTCGGGAGGCTGAGGCAGGAGAATCGCTTGAACCCGGGAGGCGGAGGTTGTGGTGAGCCGAGATCATGTCATTGCACTCCAGCCTGGGCAACAGGAGTGAAACTCGGTCACCAAAAAAAAAAAAAAAAAAAGAACTTTGGCCACATCGCACGTCTTGTATCCTAGAGACCCCAATGCTTCATGCCTCCGTGCCTTTGCCTCTCCTTTCCCCACAAGGCGCTCCTTACCCCGACTCCTGTTCTTCAGCACCCAGACATCCTGCCCCACCTGAATTGTGCAGTTAGTTCACTACCAAGAAAACGCTCATATTCTGAAGACTGATCACATTGGGCTGTCCTGAGTACCCAGAAGTCATTTTCCTCAGGCCACAAGGAAGGACTTTGCAAATTTTCTGTGCTTCCTGCAGGATTGCCTCATGCTGTTAGTGTCCTGTGATAGGAATTATTGAGAACTGTTTTGACTCCATCCTGAGAAAAGCTGGATCATCGTATATTTTTTTAAATGGGTCATCCATAAGAAACAAGCCCTCCTCTCACTAATATTGACTGTCTCTTCTACGTATTGTTAGTGCATCATTATGTGTGAGGAGACACAGATCTGTGCTTTTAAGGCAATCAAAAATTAGATGAATTTCCTAATGTGCTTTAGAGAGAAGTTTCTGAATCCTGGCTGAGTTTCCCCTCTCCTTAACCGTATTATTTACCAAGCTAGGAGTGGCAATTCATGTCTGTAATTCCAGTACTGTAATCCTCAGGGTGGCCAAGGCAGGAGGATCACTGGAGCCCGGGAGTTCAAGACCAACCTCGGCAACACAGTCAGACCTCATCTCTATAAAAAAAATTTTTTAAATTAGCTGGGTGTGGTGGTACATACTTGTAGTCCCAGCTACGTGGGAGGCTGAGGTGGGAGAATCACTAGGGTCCTGGAAACGGAGGCTTCAGTGAACCATGATGTGCCAGTGCATTCCAGCCTGGGTGACAAAGCATGGCCTTGAAAGAAAAAACGAGAGAGAGAGAGAGAGAGAGAGAGAGAGAGAAAAAGAGGCCGGGCGCAGTGGCTCAAGTCTGTAATCTCAGCACTTTGGGAGGCCGAGATGGGCGGATCATGAGGTCAGAAGATCGAGACCATCTGGCTAACATGGTGAAACCCCGTCTCTACTAAAAAAATACAAAAAACTAGCCGGGCGAGGTGGCGGGCACCTGTAGTCCCAGCTACTTGGGAGGCTGAGGCAGGAGAATGGCGTGAACCCGGGAGGCGGAGCTTGCAGTGAGCTGAGATCCAGCCACTGCACTCCAGCCTGGGCGACTGTCTCAAAAAACAAAAACAAAAACAAAAAAAAAAACAAAAAGAAAGGAGGGTGGAAGGAAGGAAGGAAGGAAGGAAGGAAGGAAGGAAGGAAGGAAGGAAGGAAGGAAGGAAGGAAGGAAGGAAGGGATTAATTTACTTACCCCTTTCACCTCAATACAGTGAAACACAGTTCTATCCCGGACTAAAAATCTGATGACCCATGTTAAGGCCAAAAATCTGATGACATATATGTATTAAGGTCTACATGAGGAGGAATTTTCCCAGCCTTGGAGAAGTAGAAGCTGGCCCTACAATGCACCCCAGATTGGAGTCTTACTAGCCTTCCTCTGCCCTGGATCACTATTTGTCCTCCACCAGCACCTTGAGGATACCATGGGGCTAGTATCCTGGTAACCTAGTTTTTCAATGTGTAAAATGTAACTGTGATGCTCATTAAATGATCATTCTTTTTTCTTTCTTTCTTTTTTTGAGATAGAGTCTCACTCTGTTGCCCAGGCTGAAGTACAGTGGCAGGATCTTGGCTCACTGCAACCTCTGCCTCCCAGGTTCAAGTGATCCTCCTGTCTCAGCCTCCCCAGTAGCTGGGACTACAGGCGTGCGCCACCACACCTGGCTAATTTTTGTATTTTCAGTAGAGACGGGGTTTCATCATGTTGGGCAGGCTGGTCTCAAATTCCTGACCTCAAGTGATTCACCCACCTTGGCCTCCCAAAGTACTAGGATTACAGGCATGAGTCACCGCACCCAGCCAGATCATCCTTTTTAAAGAGTAAAAACATGATCCTCATATAAAATAAATTCACCGATTTTATTCCGCTCATTAACTATTGAGGAAACCAGTAAGATGTTGCAAGAAGTCCAAAGGAGAAACCAAAAAGCACACACAAATGTAAATCCCAAAAAACAATCGAATGAAATTTCTTATTAGATGCAAAATTTGCTTTTTCCACAAGGATGTGAGAGAATCAATTGCCTCTCCACAAGACAAAATGTATTTGCATGCCTGGACAAGAATTGTTTGCATTGCTATCAGTTGTCTACAATTACAGAGTTGTAAAATAGCTCAAAAACAATGAAGCTGTAGAGATAATCTGGAAAAGTATGCTGGACAAGACATCCAGTAATCTGCTTTGCCTATTTCAAAAGTATTTTCAATTTTCCCGCATACGTATTTAACAGCTTCAGTTTGCGCTTTACTTTGAAACTGGCACCTGTCCCCTTCCCATGTATCTGATAGTTTGTAACTACTCAGAATTCTCAAAAAAGACATATTCTGGACTCCTGACAGCCCAGGTATCAAGGGCCTTCTGCTGTATCAAGCTTCCATGGACCCCAACTGAGGGGCCACCAGAGTTTTCCCTCTAATTAGATTTGAACTGCATCAGTCTTTCTTCTTCTGCCTTTTAACCACAAACAAAAGTCACTTGGTATCCAGAAATCCTCCAAATATGAAGAAATAAGACTGACTCACTGTTTGTAATGACTTTATGTAGATCAGGGAACACATTTCTGCCTCCACTACCTTTTTGATTCCACTTCATCTTAGGAATAACTGTGGGCTTTTAAAATCCCTCCAACTAAAATAATTCCAGTACTAACTAACAAAATCTCTTCTCACCCACACATGGATTCAAGCTGAATTCAGAAAGATTAAGAAATTTGGCCAGTTGCAGTGGCTCATGCCTGTAATCCCAGTACTTTGGGAGGCCGAAGCGGGTGGATCACTTGTGGTCAGGAGTTCAAGACCAACCTGGCCAACATGGCAAAACTCTGTCTTTATTGGAAAAAAAAAAAAAAAAGTACAAAAATTAGGGTGTGATGGCACATGCTACTAGGGAGACTGAGGCAGGAGAATCGCCTGAACCCAGGAGACGGGGGTTGCAGTGAGCCAGGATGGTGCTACTGCACTCCAGCCTGGGTGACAGAGCGAGATTCCATCTCAAAAACAAAAGAAAAAAAAAAGAAAAGAAACTTGCTCAAAGTCCCACAACGATTATAATAAGTAACCAAACCATGCTATGATGCAAGCAAAGTTAATCTGACTCCTCACTCTGACTGCCTTCCATCATACCATGCTGCTCCTCTATGATCCAGATATTTGTGCCACCTTCTGCAAATATTCACTCAGTGCCTACCATCCATAGGCATTTTGTGGGCATCACCATTCATCTGGTCACCCAAGACAGAAACTTTTGTATTAGCCTGACTCCACCATCTGCTCCGTCTTGCACATTCAGTTGAATGTTCAGTTCTATACATTTTACCTTGACGTGTTTCTCCACTTCATCCCCTCCACTTTGTACCCTACACTGTTGGCTTATTCATCTCTCAGCTGGAATAACACAGTCTTGTTCTCTGGCCTACTCAATTCCAGCTTATTCCCACTTCTCTTTCCTACCCATGTATCCTTCTTACCATTAAAAAGTAATATACTGCTGATCTGAGCTTGTCTCTCCCTTGCTTAACAAAACTCAGTGGCTCCCCATTTCCTGCACCATAATGTACTGTCTCCTTAGCATGGCCCATAGAGACTTGGAAAGCATACAAGCCCATCTTTCTGGTCACTTTACATCTTACATCCTGGCCACTGATGAACCTGTGAGCTACCCACAACTTATTAGTGCCTGTGTCCTCAGCACCCCATCACTCTTGTGCCTCTATGCCTTGGTTCATGCTGTTCTTTTTCAACTGTGGTGCTCTTCCCCAGCTCCCAGGTCAGATATCTCTTATCTGACACACTCATTGATGTCACCACCACTATTCCTCCTCCATCGGGGAAAGTAACTCTCTCAATCGGAGTGCGTATACCTCTATTCTAGCATACGCACACTCACATTCTGCAATAGTGTTTTTATATTTCTATCCCTCACTAGACTGTGGTCTCTTCAGTGGCAGGGGTTACTCTTGGCACCTTAGAATTTGCGGCACATATGCAGCACAGAGCCCAGCATGAGGAGGTGCTAAATGTGTGGCTGAATATTTGAATTAGTAAAGGAACGAATATCAGACTCATATCCCACTCAGGGTGCTTTCACTACATCTTGATCTACTTCGAGACAGAAAAAACAACGAAAGCAAACAAGCAAAAAAAAAAAAAAAAAAAAAAAAAAACAAGAAAAAAGCTAGCAAAAGCAATCAGAGAAGAAATCCTGTATACCCCGCACCTTCTTCCTAAACCCCTGTGGCTAGGAAACAGTTGCCACACTGGGAACCAGTGGTGTTGAAATCAGCAATAGTGGGAGAATTAACATTATGGAAATTAGCAGATAATGCAAATAATATTTGGGGGAAGGGAGAATTGTTGTTGTTTCCTTTTAAAATTGTACAATTCAGTGGTTTCCTAATGTATTCATTAGGTTATGCAACTACCACCATCAAATTTCAGAACATTTTCATCACACCAAAAAAGGAACACAGTCATTAGCAGTCACTCCCCATAATTCCCCACCCCAGCCCCTGGCAGTGTTTCTTGTTTATTGAGAGCTGGTTGTTAAACATTTACAGCACACCACTGCTGGGAATGCAGCTATTTCTGTAACAGTTACTTTTCTCTTCCTCACTTACTGTTTTGATTCTTCAAGAATCTTGAGGCCTGCTAAACCTCAAAGGTTTATAACACAAAGATGATTTTTCTTTAAAAGAAGTTATTTCAACTCTCACTTAATTCAACTTATCTGTCACAGAATGAGATGAAAAATAGTTATGCATAGAGAGGAAGATCAGAAACTAATAAATCTTTTAAAAGGCTGGATCACTTTCTGCTGGATTAGTATGTGAGATTTACTTTTGCATGAGACAATGGGCTCTTGTCTATTTTTAGAGTAGATAATGCATTTCCTAGGACCCACAGGAGGCCTTGGCTTCTCCTATTACTGAACACACATGCAGAGACCAGAGATTTTGTGAAAGGGAAAAAGAAGAAAGACAAGGGAAAAGGATTGGTGGTTTGTTCTTTTGATCACTAATGCCATCAGGAAAGATGAAATATAATGCCCAAGAATTTCCTAAAAGACATTCCCTAGAAATGCACAAAAATACGCTTATTTCAAAAGATGTATATACATCCCCATATTCATGTGAAAGCACTTGCGCCATGAAGTCATTTGTTAATCTGCTAATGACCCAATGACCCTAGAGCGGTTCCCTAGATGTGGGCTCCCAGACACCAGATGCACATTACTCCTCTAATTAATGCTTGCTGATGAACTTGTTTCAAAATCTTTTATACTTGTAAACAGGAAAGGTTGGACTGTCCTCTAAGATAGCATAAGCCAAAAATCAAATTCTAAGCCCTGTAACCATCCGAATGGACCCTTCCTTTCAGCCAAGAGCATTCCAAAGTCAACCTGAAAAACTAGTTCAGGCCATGATGGGAAGAGGGGGTGGGACAAGCCTTATTATCATTAACATCAGCACAGACCTTGAGACTGCTAGAACAGACTCTTTAAGTCTGGTAAATATTTACAAGCTATCCTCTCTGAAGCCTGCTACCAGGAAGCTTCATCTACATGGTAAAACCTTGGTCTTCACAATCCCATACCTTAACCTAGACATTCTTTTCTATTGATTCCAGGTCTGTAGATAATAACCAATTGCCAATCAGAAAATCTTTGGGCGGATCTATGACCCCTGACTTCCAATTTCCCACCTTTCCTGACCAAGACAATGTACATCTTATATGTATTGATTGATGTCTTATGTCTCTCTAAAACGTACAAAAGCAAGAAGATGTTGCCTGACCACCTTGGGCACCTGTCATCAGGACCTCCTGAGGCTGTGTCATAGGCATGTCCTTAACCTTGGCAAAATAAACTTATAAATTGATTGAGACTTATCTCAGATACTTTTTGGTTTATGTGGGGACTCTATCTTGTTACTCAAATTGTAGTTTGCTGTCCAGCAGCATCAGCATTACCTGAGAGCTTGTCAGAAACAGACCCTGAGGCCGGGTGCTGTGGTTCATGCCTACAGTCCCAATGCTTTAAGAGGCTGAGGTGGGAGGACTGCTTGGGGACAGAAGTTCAAGACCAGCCTGGGCAACATAGTGGGATCCGTATCTACAAAAAATAAAAATTAGGCTTGGTGCGGTGGCTGACGCTTGTAATCCCAGCACTCTGATCAGTGTTACAAGTCAGTGTCACACGCATCTGTGTGAAGAGACCACCAAACAGGCTTTGTGTGAGCAATAAAGCTTTTTAATCACCTGGGTGCAGGTGAGCTGAGTCCGAAAAGAGAGTCAGCGAAGGCGGATAGGGGTGGGGCAGTTTTATAGGATTTGGGTGGGTAGTGGAAAATTACAGTCAAAGGGGGTTGTTCTCTTGCAGGCAGGGGCGGGGGTCACAAGGTGCTCAGTGGGGGAGCTTCTGAGCCCGGAGAAGGAATTTCACAAGTTTAATCGCTCAGTCAAGGTGGGGCAGGAACAAATCACAATGGTGGAATGTCATCAGTTAAGGCAGGAATGGCCATTTTCACTTCTTTTGTGATTCTTCACTTGCTTCAGGCCATCTGGATGTATACGTGCAGGCTTGGGCTCAGAGGCCTGACAGTCAGGAGTTCAAAACCAGCCTGGCCAACATGGAGAAACCCTATCTCTACTAAAAATACAAAAATTAGCCAGGCATGGTGGTGCATGCCTGTAATCCCAGCTATTCAGGAAGCTGAGGCAGGAGAATCGCTTGAACCCGGGAGGCGGAGCTCGCAGTGAGCCGATATTGCACCATTGCACTTCAGCCTGGACAACAAGAGCAAGACTCCGTCTCAAAAAACTAAATAAATAAAATAAATGAAAATTAGCCAGGCATGGGGGCACACACTTGGGGTCCTAGTTATTTGGGAGGCTGAGCCAGAAGCATGGCTCGACCCCAGGAGTTGGAGGTTACAGTGAGCTATGGTTGTGCCACCAGGGCCCTGTAATTGGCATCTGTTCTCACCTTATTTTCTTGAGTTTTTATGGAAAAAGAATTCACTGAGACTTACTTGAAACTCATTCAAATGATCCCCAAACAGTTGAGATGTGTTGGGAATTCTCACTTTATTTCAAGCAATTCTGATGCTAAATCAAGAAGCTAATTCTCTACCCAGGTTGGAATCCTACTGACTGCAGGAAAGCCAGGGGACCATCTTCAGAGATCATGAGAAGTTTTACTTCCAATAATGCTTTTCTTTTATAAAAGCGATTCATGGCGAGGCGTGGTGCTCATGCCTGTAATCCCAACATTTTGGGAGGCCAAGGCAGGTGGATCGCTTGAAGTCAGGAGTTCAAGACCAGCCTAGGCAACATGGTGAAGCCCGTCTCTACCAAAAATACAAAAAAATAGCTGGGTGCAGTGGTACACTGTAGTCCCAGCTACTTGGGGGGCTAAGGTGAGAGGATCACTTGAGCCTGAGAGATGGAGATTCCAGTGAGCCAAGATCGTGTCACTGCACTCCAGGCTGGGTGACAGAGCCAGAACCTGTCTCAAAAAAAAAAAAAAAAAAAAAAAAAAATCATTCATACTCATTACAGGAAATGTGAAGAACCTTGGAGAAGAAAGTTAAAATCACCTGAATGTCCACCCTATATGTTAAACACTTAATATTTTGGTAATTTTAAATATACGTATAATTGCAAGCATTACATGCCCTGTTTCCAATGGAATTCTTTATTTCACATAATTGGGAGCATAAAATAAATAGTTTGCATGATGTTTCATTTTGCATGTATTATGATTATTTTCATGCCCCTAAAAATTATTCAGGAATATGATTTTAATCACCTTATATTCCTATATGAGTAAGTCACATTTTACTTAAATATTCTTATATTCTTGAATACATAACCCTTATAGAAAACATTGTGATTAATATTCTTGCATATAAATCTTGTTCTGACTTTCTGATTGTTTCTTCCATATAGATTTTCAGAAGTGCATCTGTGGTATGAACTTTACAGATTATTGATACATAACGCCAAATGGCTTTCCAGAGAATCTACAGTAAGTCACCCTCCCAGCAGGCACCATGCTCTCGCCAGCCTCTCTACCAACTGATTTCTTTTTTTTTTTTTTGAGATGGAGTTTTGCTCTCATTGCCAGGCTGGAGTGCAATGACGTGATCTCAGCTCACTGCAACCTCTGCTTCCTGGGTTCAAGTGATTCTCCTGCCTCAGCCTCCCGAGTAGCTGGAATTACAGGCGGCCGCCACCATGCCTGGCTAATTTTTGTATTTTTAGTAGAGATGGGGTTTCACCATTTTGGCCAGGCTAGTTTTGAACTCCCGACCTCAGGTTATCCGCCTGCCTCGGGCCTCCCAAAGTGCTGTAATTCCAGGCGTGAGCCACCATGCCGGGCGCTTCGCTGGTTTTTTAGGTTATGATTACCACTTCATTGTTTTCATTTGCATTTCTTTGATAACAAGTGTGGTTGAAGACATTTCTATTGTTTGCTGACATTTTTATTTCTCCAGTGAATCCCCTATCCTATAGTCTGTTCTGTTATTGGAGTGCTACTGCTATCAGAGATGTTCATATATTCCCTTTGTTAACTCTCTGTCATTTGCTCTTTCTGCTTGATTGCCATTAGTCATTTAATGGTTTTTAAAGTCATGAGGTTTTATATGTTTGAATTGAATAGTCAAAATCATGACTCTTTCTTTGTGATTTCTTCTGTAGTGTTTATGATTAGGAGGATGCATTAAGGAAGGTATAATTAAACTATATATTTTTCCACGAGGCAGGATAACCATGCTGATAGCGAGCAGCCTTATCTCCTTCCTGACTGAGCATGCTGTTGGCCTTCACCTGTATCGATTTCAGAATAATTCATTTCTTTTTCATTTTTTATTTCTGTGATGCTTACCCCTTTTTATGCTTAAACTATTTTAATTAATTGATTAATCATTTTGATGTTTTCTTAATCACGTATTATTTCCTAAAACACACTAAGGAGTCTGTTTGACAGTTGACCTATCCCACCAAGCTGCCAATTCTTGCTGCAGTATCATCTGATTTTAATTACCATAGCCTTACACCTGGCTAACTCCATTTTTAGAAATAACATGCCTTTTTATTATTTTGCTTTCTTACTCTTTGGCTCCTTATGGGGTAAATCAACTTTCTAACCCAAGAGCTGACATTTTCAGCAAAGAAGAAATCGTCTTTTGTTATGTTAACATAGAGCCTTAGATATTAGTAGGGGCAGCTTCCTCAAACCATTCCACAAAATGGCCTGATAGCTTTACCTTTCCAAAAACTAAACTAGGATGTGCATAACCTTTTGGTGTTCTGTCTAAAGTTTCATTAAAATTTACCATGCAAAACGATCTAAGTGTTTCTTTTTCTTTTTCTTTTTCTTTGAGTCTGAGTTTCGCTCTTGTTACTTTGCTGGAGTGCAGTGGTGCGACCTCAGCTCACCACAAACTCCACATCCCGGGTTCAAGCAATTGTCCTGCCTCAGCCTCCAGGGTAGCTGGGATTACGGGCATGCGCCACCACGCCCAACTAATTTTGTATTTTTAGTGGAGACGGGGTTCTCCATGTTGAGCAGGCTGGTCTCCAATTCCCGACCTCAGGTGATCTGCCCGCCTCAGCCTTCCAAGGTGCTGGGATTACAGGTGTGAGCCACCGTACGCGGCCCAATCTAAGTGTTTCTTGACATATCTGGCTGTCTGAGGATAGCACAAAGCCAATTTAAACAGCTAAGAAAATGCCGGTTTGTCCTTGTGGCTATATTTACGGTTGAAATTGTGAGGCCGGGTGTGGTGGCTCAAGCCTGTAATCCCAGCACTTTGGGAGGCCGAGACGGGCGGATCACGAGGTCAGGAGATCAAGACCAGCCTGGCTAACACGGTGAAACCCCGTCTCTACCAAAAAAGACAAAAAACTAGCCGGGCAAGGTGGCGGGCGCCTGTAGTCCCAGCTACCCGGGAGGCTGAGGCAGGAGAATGGCGTAAACCCGGGAGGCGGAGCTTGCAGTGAGCTGAGATCCGGCCACTGCACTCCAGCCTGGGCGACAGAGCGAGACTCTGCCTCAAAAAAAAAAAAAAAAAAAAAAAAAGTGATCAACAAGAGGTTAGTCCAAGGAAAAGAAAAAAAATGTCCTTCAAGAAAATATAGGACACTTGGTCTTCACAATTTCTTTTTTTTTTTTTTTTTTTTTTTTTTGAGACGGAGTCTCGCTCTGTCGCCCAGGCTGGAGTGCAGTGGCCGGATCTCAGCTCACTGCAAGCTCCGCCTCCCGGGTTCACGCCATTCTCCTGCCTCAGCCTCCCGAGTAGCTGGGACTACAGGCGCCCGCCACCTCGCCCGGCTAGTTTTTTTTTGTATTTTTTTTAGTAGAGACGGGGTTTCACCGTGTTAGCCAGGATAGTCTCGATCTCCTGACCTCGTGATCCACCCGTCTCGGCCTCCCAAAGTGCTGGGATTACAGGCTTGAGCCACCGCGCCCGGCCCGTTGATCACTTTTTAAATCTCTCACAATAGTCATTCTTAAGTAAACCACTGAAAGGGTGTAGGGAGTGAAAAGAGCTGCAGTCTGGTTTCTGACAGAACTAGCTTACCTCGTGCTTCCCTACTTCCCATTAGCATCAGCTTCTTCATCTATAAAGAATCATTTAACAAAATGACATTTGGGCCGGGCGCGGTGGCTCAAGCCTGTAATCCCAGCACTTTGGGAGGCCGAGGCGGGCGGATCACGAGGTCAGGAGATCGAGACCATCCTGGCTAACACAATGAAACCCCGTCTCCACTAAAAATACAAAAAAATTAGCCGGGCGTGGTGGCGGCGCCTGTAGTCCCAGCTACTCGGGAGGCTGAGGCAGGAGAATGGCGGGAACCCGGGAGGCAGAGCTTGCAGTGAGCCGAGATCGCGCCACTGCACTCCAGCCTGGGCGACAGAGCGAGACTCTGCCTCAAAAAAAAAAAAAAAAAAAAATGACATTTGTCTCATAGAGCTGGTAGAGTAGTTAAATGGAATTATGTATGGAAGGACCTTAGCACAATGCCTGCACAAAATAAAAACTAAATAAATGTAAGGTAGGTGTAGTGGTGCAGGCCTATCGTCCCATCTACTTATGAGGCTGAGACAGAAGGATTCCTTGAGCCCAGGAGTTCGAGACTGCAGTGCACACTGATGGCGCCTGTAAGTAGTCACTACACTCCAGCCTAAGCAATATAGCAAGAGCTTGTCTCTGAAAAAAAAAAAAAAGTGATTTTTTGAAACACAATCTCACTGTGTCGCCTGGGCAGGAGTGCAACGGTGCGATCTCGGCTCACTGCAACCTCTGCAAACCCAGCTCAAGACATCCTACCATGTCAGTCTCCCAAGCAGCTGGGACTACAGGCACTCACCACCACATGCAGCTAATTTTTTTGTATTTTTTGTACAGATGGGGTTTCTCCATGTTTCCCAGGCTGGTCTTGAACTCCTGGGCTCAAGCAATCCTCCTGCTTTGGCCCCCAGAAAAATTGTTAATGTTGAAAAAACACTAAATAAATGTAAGCTTACAAAATAGACCTCCTCACCCCAGGCTGCCTCAGTCCTTGCAAATGATCTTGCTTGACTTCTACTTTGCTGAGATGATGAAGCTCTCAATCTACCCTCTTCTTTATGCTCATCCTTAACCCTATCCATCTCATTCCCTCCTTATTCCTATCTCAAGAAAAAACAGGTCCTCTTGCCTGCCAAGGCTATCCCTACGTCTTTGATCTCCTTTCTTCCCTCCCTCCTTCCTTCCTTCCCTTCCTCCCTTCTTCCCTTTCTCCTTCCTTCCCTCCTTCATTGTCTTTTCTTTCTTCCTTCCTTCTTTCCCTTCTCCCTTCCTTCTTTTCCTTCCTCCTTCTCTCCCTCCCTCCTTCTCTCTCTGAACCTTGCTCAGTTCTCTTCGCCCTTAGATCAGCAGTTCTCAACATGTGCCCTGTCCCTTCTTTTTGTTATAAATAGACTCAGTTCTCTCCTGCCCTATAGAAACAAACCATCTTTAAGCATTATATTTTAGTTATCTATTGCTACATAATAAATTACGTCAAGACTTAGTGACTTGAAACAACCACAAGTATTTCTCCTCTCCCATTGTTTCTATGAGTCTGGCATTGAGTGGCAGCTTGGTTGGGCAGTTCTGGCTTGGGGTCTGTCAAAATGTTGCAGTCAGGTCAGCTGAGGCCGCAGTATCTGAAGGGTTAATGGAAATGGAGAATCCACTTCTGAGGTAGCTCCCTGTAAAAGCTGGCAAATTTGTGTTAACAAGTGGAGTCATCTCTGTGTAAGAATCTCCTCAGGGCTGCCTGAGTGTTCTCACAACATGGTGGCTAGCATTCTCCTAGGGTATATGATTCATGCAGCCAATGCAGAAGCTATAATTTCTTTACGAACTACCTTTGGAAGTCACACACTGTTATTTCCTCTGTATTCTGGTGGTCACACAGAGCAGACTTGGTACAACATGGCACAACAAAAGTACATGAACCCTAAAAGGCAATAATGATTGGGGGCCAACTCAGAGGCTGACTGCCCCACCTACTAGCACTCTCTTTGTTCTCCTGTGACTTTGAAAAGTTGCCCACCATGGCTCCAATTTCTCATCCTCTGCTCTCTCAGGCAGAGTTACTGTTTGCAAGCAATCAAAGTTGGCTCTAGGTATTCCAAAGAGAAGTTTATTAAAAAGATATTGTTGGAAGTGCTGGAGAACCAGAGTTGCTGAGGTTGAGTCTCCAAAAAGAATGCCCAAAACCAGGCCACAAGACTGGCAGAGGAACCAAAATTTCCCTTGCTGTGGCCACTTCTACTGCTGTTGCTCAAAAAGCCAAAGCTTCTGCTACCGCTTACCCAACAAAAATACAGCTGATCCTTGAACAACACAGGTTTGAACTGCACTTACACGTGGATTTTTTTCAACAAAAGTCACAGTGAGTATGCTTGCCTCTCCTGCCTCCTGTTCCACCTCTTCCGCTTCTGCCACCCCTGAGACAGCAAGACCAGCCCGTCTTCTTCCTCCTTCTCAATCTCTCAACATGAGGATGACAAGGATGAAGACCTTCATGATGATCCGCTTCCACTAAATGAATAGTATATTAGTTCGTTCTCACATTGCTATAAAGACATACCCGAGACTGATTAATTTATAAAGAAAAGAGGTTTAATTGACTTATAGCTATGCATGACTGGGGAGGCCTCAGGAAACTTACAATCATGGCGGAGGGGGAAGAGGCACATGGTGGCAGGAGAGAGAGAGAAGAGTGAACAAAGGAGGAACTTCCAAACACTTATAAAACCATCAGGTCTCTTGAGAACTCACTCACTATCATGAGAACAGTATGGGGGAAACCACCCCCATGATCAAATCACCTCCCACCAGGTCCCTCCCTCAACAACTGGGGATTATAACTCAAGATGAGATTTGGGTGGGAATACAAAGCCTAGCCATTTCAAATGGTAAATATATATTTTTTCTTATTATTTTCTTAATAACATTTTCTTTTCTCTAGCATATTTTATTGTAAAAATATGGTATATAATGCATATATAAAATATGTGTTAACTGTTTATATGGGCTTCCAGTCAATAGTAGGCTATTACTACTTAAGTTTGGGGGAATAAAAAGTAATACATGGATTTTTGACAGTACAGGGGTCATTGCCCCAGCCCCATGTTGTTCAAGGGTCAACTGTAGCAAAAGATCCCACAAGAAAGTATCTTTCCCAAGCTGTTGGTTTCTGAACAGGTGGTTAATATGGGTGTATTTGATGAGAAGCTGCATACATCACATTCCTGCATTCCAGCTGCTAGAGAGGCTGAGAATCTCAATTTTCTGAGTTCTGTTTTGGTGAGGCAAGATGCAAAAGGCTGGAAATATCCCAAACATAATAAGAGTTTTCAGAAAGTGTAGGCCACACAAAAAGAATTACAAACTATCTGCAATATCCTCTTCTTTCTTAATCCTTGCAATTTGGCTTCTGTCTAAATTCCACTAAAGCTGCTTCTCAGCAGTCCCCAGTGATGTTACATGGGCTTTCCCACCCTTGGATCATTCCCGCACCTAGTGGGGAAATGAACTCTTGGCCAGCATCTTAGGTCAAGTTCCCCAGAAGTGGACAATGAGTGCATTCATGCCTTTGATTTTTTTTTTTTTTTTTTTTTTTTTTGAGGTGGAGTCTCACTCTGTTGCCCAGTTTGGAGTGCAGTGGTGTGAACTCAGCCCATTGCAACCTCTGCCTCCCTGGTTTAAGCGATTCTCCTGCCTCAGCCTCCCGAGTAATTGGGATTACAGGCATGCACCACCATAACCAGCTAATTCTTGTATTTTTAGTAGAGATGGGGTTTTGCCATGTTGGCCAGGCTGGTCTTGAACCCCTGGCCTCAGGTGATCCACCCGCCTCAGCCTCCAAAAGTCCTGAGATTACAGATATGAGTCACTACACCCACCAATGCCTTTGATTTATTAAGAAAGTTTCTCCAGAGGAGTCAGGTTAGGAGGTGGGGGACGTAGGACAGCAGGGTCCTATACAAGGCCCTACATGATTGTGCCCTGTCTCCCCAACCTCATCTCACCACACATTCCCCGTGCTCACAAAGCTCCCTCCACAGCAATCTGCTCTCTGCTGCTGCTACACACCATGCCCTTTCTTGCTTGAGAGCTACTGTCCTTGCTCTTCCCTCCACCTGAAGACCTTTCCCCTGACGTGGGACATGGTCCTCATCATCCTTCAGGCCACAGCTCTCTTGGCATCCTATCTTAGTGGCCTTTTCACTCCTTCCCCAGGTGGTAGCAATCATATCAGTCTGTATATGTCCCTCAAAGCCTTTATGATAATCCAGAATTATTAATGGATTTGTTCAAATGTTATTGTGTCCCTTCCCCAAAGAAAACTGAAAGTTGCCTGAAGAGGATTGCCTAATAAATATGTTGGGAGCCACCAAAATTCTTAGATTTTGGTAGGCATTCCGAAAATAAGTGCTAAAGGAATGAATGGAAAAGTGTGCTTTGGAGAAGGAAGATGTTGTTAAACAGGACAACAAAACACAACATTATAAATCAATAGATAATTTAACCTCATAAAAGTTTAAAACTTCTCTATTTTAAAAGATGAGTAAACCTATTGAAAAGTGAAAAAACGCCTGTAGTCCCAGCACTTTGGGAGGCCAAGGTGGGTGGATCACGAGATCAGGAGATCAAGACCATCCTGGCCAACATGGTGAAACCCCATCTTTACTAAAAATACAAAAAAATTAGCCAGGTGTGGTGGCACACACCTGTAGTCCCAGCTACTCAGGAGTTGGAGGCAGAAGAATCACTTGAACCCAGGAGGCAGAGGTTGCAGTGAGCTGAGATCATGCCACTGCACTCTAGCCTGGTGACAGAGCATGACTCTGTCTCAAAAAAAAAAAAAAAACAAAAGTGAAAAAAAAAATTAGAACACATAAAACAGACCATAGGTTTGTTCCAGAACCCCTACCAAGTTAAGTGACTCATCTCACACAAATAAGAGCATTTTACTTTATTAAAATTAAAAAGAGGCCCAGAATTACAATAAAAAGAGAGTAAGATTACTATTAATGATTATGGGAAACTTAATTAGCTCCAAATAAACAATGATGATTTTTAGTGTTCCTACTAAATCTCCGTCGAACACTGGAATTATATCCTTGCCTCTCCTCCCTACACCCACCCCAACTTTCCAACCCAATGTATCCCTTGTTAAATTAAGTTTAGCCTAAAGCTGTCTCCTTACCTCAAAAGGTTCCTCTGTACATAGTGAACTGTAACCTATCTGGATGTGTAAACAGACTGTAACCTACTCTTGTATTAATTGTGGAGTTTCAGCCAATCACAGGCAGCCAACTGTACAAACTGTATGTAAATAAGGCCAACCTGTAACCAGTCCTGCTGTTCCTGTGCCTCACTTCCTTTCTCTGTCCATAAATTCTCTGACCACTGGGCAGTGCCATAGTCTTTCTGAACCTATTCTGGCTCAGGAGGCTGCCCATCATTCTTTGCGCAGCTAAACTCTGCTCAAAATAATTTGTTTAAAGTTTTTATTTTAACACCCTAAGCTACCTCTGCTCATATAGGGGTTTGCATATTCCCCTAAGAGAATATGATCTTAACTGCTGGAAATTTAGGGCTTTGGGGAAGGAGTGTTGCCTTATTGGTCTTCATACCTCAGGGTCAGTGTGATGCTTGTCACAAAATAGGTCCTAGGGCTTAGGACATCCACACAGTCTCAGTGCAGATACTACTTAGCCCAGGGACCTGGTGGCTAGGCTGATTCTCTCCTTTCCAATAGGAGTCCTCTGCCACAAACACACTCCACCTGATCATCAGTCAGACCAAGAAGCATCCGAGCTTGATCCCCCTCTTTGTACTTATTGGAGTTTTGTATTTATTGGAGATACTGGAGCAGCACTGTATGTTGTGTGTCTGGCATTGTTCAATCCAGATGTTAGCTGAGACAGAAAGAATAACCCAGAGCCCTGGAACAAGCTGGGTCCCAGTGATTAATACAAGTTCTACTCAGTGAATGTGGATTACAGCAAACTGAAGAAAGAAGGTCCATATTTCTTTTTTTTTTTTTTTTTTTTTTTGAGACGGAGTCTCGCTCTGTCGCCCAGGCTGGAGTGCAGTGGCGCGATCTCGGCTCACTGCAAGCTCCGCCTCCCGGGTTCACGCCATTCTCCTGCCTCAGCCTCCCGAGTAGCTGGGACTACAGGCGCCCACAACCGCGCCCGGCTAATTTTTTGTATTTTTAGTAGAGACGGGGTTTCACCGTGGTCTCGATCTCCTGACCTCGTGATCCGCCCACCTCGGCCTCCCAAAGTGCTGGGATTACAGGCGTGAGCCACCGCGCCCGGCCAGAAGGTCCATATTTCTAAATGAAATGTTGTGGGCCGAGACGGGTGGATCACGAGGTCAGGAGATCGAGACCATCCTGGCTAACTCGGTGAAACCCCGTCTCTACTAAAAAATACAAAAAACTAGCCAGGCGCGGTGGCGGGCGCCTGTAGTCCCAGCTACTCAGGAGGCTGAGGCAGGAGAATGGCGTGAACCTGGGAGGCGGAGCTTGCAGTGAGCTGATATCCAGCCACTGCACTCCAGCCTGGGCAACAGAGCCAGACTCCGTCTCAAAAAAAAAAAAAAAAAGAAATGTTTTGTTATAAATCTGCTTTAGAATGAAGGTCTTCCAGAAGCCATCCTCACAATTTTCCACTTAACCAGGAAATATCCTCTAAATTCATGAAATCATGTTGATGTAATCTATTGGAGATTACACTGATTAATAAATAACTGAAACTCGGCAGAGTGTAGTGGCTCACGCCAATAATCCCAGCACTTCGGGAGGCCGAGGTGGGTGAATCACCTGAGGTCAGGAGTTCGAGACCAGCCTGACCCACATGGTGAAACCCTGTCTCTACTAAAAATACAAAAATTACCTGGGTGTGGTGGCATGCACCTGTAATCTCAGCTACTCAGGAGGCTGAGACAGGAGAATCACTTGAACCCAGGAGGCAGAGGTTGCAGTGAGCTGAGATCATATCACTACACTCCAGGCTGGGGGCACTACTGCACTCCAGGCTGGGCAACAGAGCAAGACTCCATCTCAAAATAAATAAATATATAAATGAATAACTGAAACTTGAAAAAAAATAGGTTTTAGGGGTGCAAGAGCAGTAACTGCAGGAGAAAAGTCCCCAAGCAGGTAAGAGGAAATGAAGCCCAAGGGCAAAGTGGACATGTTGGACTTCCTTCTTAATAATCAACAGGAGTGTGTGGAGGCAGAGGCAGTGGCAGACAAGGGAGTGTGTACATGCTTAAGGCTTTCTATGTCCTCTTGTTGAATATCGGGCACATGGAGAGAAATGTGAAAGATCTGAGGGGAGTGAAGGTGTGAAGTGGTCATACGAGACAGTGGAAAAACTAATATACTAGGGATGCCTAATAAGGTTACTGGGTGGCTGGGTGTGGTGGCGCATCCCTGTAATCCCAGCACTTTGGGAGGTCAAGGTGGGCAGATCACGAAGTCAAGAGATCAAGACCATCCTGGCCAACATGGTGAAACTCTGTCTCTGCTAAAAATACAAAAATTAGCCAGGAGTGGTGGCACCTGCCTGTAGTCCCAGCTACTCAGGAGGCTGAGGCAGAAGAATTGCTTGAACCTGGGAGGCAGAGGTTGCAGTGAGCCGAGATCACACCACTGCACTCCAGCCTGACGACAGAGCAAGACTCTGTCTCAAAATAAATACATACATACATACGTACATACATACATACATAAATAAAATAAGTGTTGGAAATTGGTGCTAGGTGCCGCAAAGAAGAACCTGCACTTAGATCGAAAATTTCTCATCAAGGCAATTTAGTTCTGCAGAAGGGTGCCGCCTGTATCCAAAGTGATTGCACACCACACAAAGGAGAGAAGGAGTTTTTATTCCTAAGGCAGTTCCTGCTTCTGTCTTTTCCCCTTTGGCTGGAGTCAGACTGCACAATCTAAGCCAACCCGATTTACTAAGTCTTGAACTTTTCCAAATAGGGTAAACATGAGATTTGCAAAGGAAGGAGGGGAGGGAAAGGAAGGGGTAGGGTTGACTTACAAAACAAGAAAGAAGGAAGTTTGAAACTGTTTCCAAATAAGGTAGAGAAATGAGAAATTTGAAGGCCAAGGTGACGACCAGGGTGAAGAAGGGGGAAGGAGAGAGAAGGGAAGGGTGGATTTATGACCTCACCACTTACAACCATAGAGTTGAGTTTTGAAGAGGAACTTATTTGTTCCAACAATAAGGTTACTGGGTGGCATTGAATGTGCAGTTGAGATTTGTGATCATGAAACTAAAGCAAGAACTGGTCGGCCAGGCACAGCGGCTCATGCCTGTAATCCTAGCACTTTGGGAGGCTGAGGCGGGTGGGTCACGAGGTCAGGAGTTCAAGACCAGCCTGGCCAATATGGTGAAACCCCATCTCTACTAAAAATACAAAAATCAACTGGGCATGGTGGCATGCACCTGTAATCCCAGCTACTAGGGAGACTGAGGCAGGAAAATCGCTTGAACCCAGAAGGCAAAGATTGCAGTGAGCCAAGATCGCACCACTGCATACCAGCCTGGGCAACAGAGTAAGACTCCATCTCAAAATAATAATAATAATAATAATAATTTAAAAGAACCAGTCAACACAGTTTTGTGCTATTGTCCAGCAATAATTATCTGCCCAGGTAAAGGAACAGAAGAGGTAGAGAATGGGATTTAATCAAGATTGCATGTTTGCTAGAGGAGTAAGCCATTGAAGAGAGGGCCTACAAAATTTGTGGAATGTGCGAGAGGTGATTAGTATGATGGACCATCTACTCTAACCTTAGTAAGGGAAATGAAAATGTAATAGAGTGCCTGATTGTGAAAATATACTAGGATCAAAGGATTAGAGGCCTGTTGAGACTGAAGAATTGTTGGAGTGAAGACACTGGTGTTAGAGATGTAGAGGATAGGAGGTGGTGGTCAGATAATGGGATACTGAAGTTAATTTTTAATAATTATGCATTTAAGATGATGAAATGTTCATGTTATGGCCAAGGTGATCAATAGTTTAGGTAGGATAAAAAAATATTTAAAGAGGTAGAGGAACTGAAACTCTGATATGCAAGATGGATCATCCACGAGGTTGGGGAAATCTCAAAAAATGGAGTGGAAAGATGAGTTTTGAATGAGTGAGCCATTACATGCTTTGGGGATGTGAAGACCATTTAATCTTCTTAAGAGTTCTACATAAAATTCAAGAATTTGGCCAGACATGCCCGTAATCCCAGCACATCGGGAGGCTGAGATGGGCAGATCACTTGAGCCCAGGAGTTTGAGACCAGCCTGGGAAATATGATGAAACCCCGTCTCTACAAGAAAATACAAAAATTAACTGGGTGTGGTGATACATACATGTGGTCCCTGCTACTCAGGAGGCTGAGGTGGGAGGATCGCCTGGGCTGGGGGAAGTTGAGGCTGCAATGAGCCATGATTGAGCCACTGCCCTCAAACCTGGGCAGTGAGAGAGACCCTGATTCAAAAAAAAAAAAAAAAAAAAGCAGAACTTTTATCTCTACTTAAAGAAGAAGGTGTTTTGAATAATTGCTTGAAGTCACGCAGGGTAAGGGCTTCAGCTGGAGTTCGAACCTAAGTTTCTCTGACTCCAAAGCTTATTAAATTCTTTCTCTGCCAGTATGCATCTTCCATTTCTCATTGGTAAGACCCAGCAGAATAGAGTTAAGGCATGATCCATGAGATGCTCCAATAGTGAATTCTAAGCTCAGAAAATAAAATAAATCTCAGCAATAAAAAAAATATATATACATATATAAAATATATATTTATCTATTTGATTTAGATTTGGGTTTGAATGCTTTATATATATATAATAAAGCATATATAATATAATATACATATTATATATATATATAAAAAATAAAAATCCTGCTGAAATGCTTGGGGCAGGGGCAGGACGGGGGTGGAATCAGACACTAGAAATGTTTAATCTTGTGGATATCATTAATTTTTAGACACTACAGTAGAAATGTGAGTTAACTGTTCGGAGGGATGAATGAGGTTCTAGAAGTGAAAGTAAATAATTGAGCCACAGAATCATAGAGCTAGTAGGGATCTTAGTAAATATTTCATTCACTCATTTTCTGCTTAGAAAACTGATACTCAAAAAAGTTAAGTGACTTGTGTAAATTGACAAAGCTAGGTGGTAATGCAAAGTCTAACCCAGGTAATGTAAGGACCACCAGCCCGTTCCATCACATAGACTGTGGTTTTTTCTTCCCACTCCAAAGGATTTTAAGTCAGAATTCTTGAGACTGTATGCCTTTCCTAGAAGGGGCATGCTTCCCCAAAAGTTCAATGCACTGTGCTTGAGAGTCTTCTCCAAGGTGCATTTGGCATGACTGGTATTCACGTGGCCCCTTTACGCTCGATTTTACTGATGGCTGGCCACCTCTCATATCCAGGAACAACCTACTTTGTAGAAACCATGACTGTAACTTGCTCTAAACCTGTGGTCAAATCTTGCCAGAGGCAACAATCCTCTTCCTGATGGGATCTTTCCCATGACTCTGTTGAGGAACTGGAAGGTCCAGTTTCTGTGGCCAATAGAGAAATCCTAATAATTGAGCACTAAAATGTGAGACAATAGAAGACCCTCACCACGGATACTCCAAAGGCTGAAAATGCACTGAACTGTCTCAGCCTCCTCAGTGAAGGCAGAGTCAGCAGATGAGTGTGTTCCTGTACCTTCCAGCTTTATGCTTCTCCTGTGGTTGAGAGAAAGGAGCTGGAGTGGATTGGAGGAGAAGCTGAGGTGGATTAGGAAACTACTTCCTTTTCTACAAGCTTACTTCAGGAATAGTCAATCAAGGCTCTTCAACGTGACTAAATATTGCGTTAAGCATCCTTTGCTTTGGAGACATCAGCTTTCTAAAATGAGGGCTATTAAGGCAAGTGGCTGTGTAGGGCTTCATGCATTATGAATTTGCTAGTCATGGATGAATACAAATAACCTTGCAATCAGGACACAGCTGGTGATTAGAAACAACTCTTCTTTTGATTCAATTAACCACCTGAAGAAATTAGGTTTTTATTTAGATTTGGGTTTGAATGCTGTAGTCCCCTTTAAAACAAGGAGAAAGATTGACAATTCTGAAGTATAGAACATCTCTTCCAGATTTGCAACAGGGGAGTTCTCTCCATTATGATTAAAAATCAATAGATTAAAAGAAAATGACCCACCATGTGTCATTGTTGTGAATAATTGCCATTGATCAGCTCAGGAGGGAGAATGGGGCAGAATAGCTTCCATTTCCAAAATCAGATCTTCCCCACAGTTGAGACAGCCTCCTGCTCTAACTGGTTTGACAACAGGAGACCGACCTATGGTTGGGAAGCTAGCCAGTGATTACCCAGGGAGTAGGTAGCAGCTCAAAGATGGAAACACAGAGCTCCTCATTTTCCAATCCACTGCACACTGCCTATAGCACACGACCCCCACAGATGTGCAAAACGAAGGAGGAAATGTGTGACCTCTTCTGAACCAAATCTTGTTGTCCTCTCTGAGCTTAGGACTCTACTGAAATGCTAGATAGAAGCAGATTGTGTTTCCCCACCTCCACCCGTGATAAGAAAAGTGCTTAATAAAATCTAAGAAATGTGGTAATAAAATCTAAGAAATGTGGTCGACATCCCAGAAGAAAGGTGTTGCCTAGCAGCAGTGACCTTTAAAGAAAGGTCAGATAGACCCTTAAAGGATTTTTACGACATTGGGAGTCAAGTTTCCCGATGATTTATCTAAATATAGTACTGAGAATATACCACCTGCATTATTGGAGGGAGGCTTTGAATACTCAGCCTCCAAAGATAAATATTAATGATAATGTCCAACATGTACCTGGAGCATTGTTTCCCAAAGTATGGTACACATTCCTGTACAGATGCCACAGATGGTATGCAAAGTGATTTTAGGTACTATCTGATGAATATTTGTTATTTTATAGGTTATGTAATTGTTTAAAAATGCGTTTGAAAACGTAACCATTTCGCCATTCGTCAGATTGAATGAAGATAGACTGGGTGTGGGGGCTGAGGCAGGAGGATCACCTGAGCTCAGGAGTTCAAGGCCACAGTGAGCTATGATTGCATGATTGCACCACTGCACTCTGGCCTGGGTGACAGAGCAAGACCCTGTCTCTTAAAGACAATTTTAAAAATACAAAAAGAGCCGGGCGCGGTGGCTCAAGCCTGTAATCCCAGCACTTTGGGAGGCCGAGACGGGTGGATCACGAGGTCAGGAGATCGAGACCATCCTGGCTAACACAGTGAAACCCCGTCTCTACTAAAAAATACAAAAAACTAGCCGGGCGACATGGCGGGTGCCTGTAGTCCCAGCTACTCAGGAGGCTGAGGCAGGAGAATGGCGTGAACCCGGGAGGCGGAGCTTGCAGTGAGCTGAGATCCGGCCACTGCACTCCAGCCTGGGCGGCAGAGTGAGACTCCGTCTCAAAGAAAACAAAAACAAAAACAAAAACAAAACAAAAAATACAAAAAGAGTGAACAGAGTTGCTTAGGATGAAACTAAGTTTTAAGAAATGATTTAAATAAACTCGGTTTTAAAATTTAACTAAAGAAGAGCCAGTTCTTAAATATGGCTGGCATTTTGCAAGTAATAATTTGGTGCTTGTTTTGTTCTAGGCACTTTGTACAGGATTGCAGTCTCTCCTTCATTCCTTGTTTTTCTGGAAACTCAGGCTAATCATATCTGTGAGTTGGTGAAATGGAACTTACTTGGGGTTTTTGTTTTTGTTTTTGTTTTTTCTGAGATGGAGTTTCACTCTTGTTGCCCAGGTTGGAGTGCAGTAGCACAATCTCAGCTCACTGCAACCTTCATTTTCCAGGTTCAAGATATTCTCCTGCCTCAGCCTCCCAAATAGCTGGGATTACAGGCACGTGCCACCATGCCCAGCTAATTGGTGTATTTTTAGTAGAGACGGGGTTTTGCCATGTTGACCAGGCTGATCTCGAACTCCTGACCTCAGGTGATCCACCCACTTCAGCCTTCCAAAGTACTTGGATTACAGGCATGTGTCACCATGCCCAGCTAATTATATACATTATATATATATACACACACACACACACAAAATATATATATATATATATAAATACACAGAAACATATATATATATATATTTTTAGTAGAGACAGAGTTTCTCCATGTTGGTCAGGCTGGTCTTGAACTCCCGACCTCCGGTGATCCGACTGCCTCGACCTCCCAAAGTGCTGGGATTACAGGCATGAGCCACCACGCCCAGCCTTCTTTTATTTTCTAAACACTCCACCCTTTGAATTAAATCTTCTTGGGATATGGAGTTTGCAGGATTATTGACAAACATATGAAATTCTCCTGCTTTAAACAGAAAACTTTATTTTATTTATTTTATTTTATTTATTTATTTATTTTTTTTTGAGACGGAGTCTCGCTCTGTCACCCAGGCTGGAGTGCAGTGGCCGGATCTCAGCTCACTGCAAGCTCCGCCTCCCGGGTTTACGCCATTCTCCTGCCTCAGCCTCCCGAGTAGCTGGGACTACAGGCGCCCGCCACCTCGCCCGGCTAAGTTTTTGTATTTTTAGTAGAGACGGGGTTTCACTGTGTTAGCCAGGATGGTCTTAATCTCCTGACCTCGTGATCCGCCCGTCTCGGCCTCCCAAAGTGCTGGGATTACAGGCTTGAGCCACCGCGCCCGGCCAACAGAAAGCTTTAGAATTATTTCAGGGTTGTGATAGATACTACCTCATGTAAGCAGACGGTGTACATCTTTCCCAACTCTGCATGGGTAATGGTGGTACATGCCAATAATCCCAGCTACTTGGGAGGCTGAGGCAAGAGAATCGCTTGAACTCGGGAGGCGGAGGTTGCAGTGAACCAGCCTGGGAAACAAGAGCGAAACTCAGTCTCAAAAAATAAAAATAAATTAAAAACAAATACAATAAGAAATCTTATTTTCTAACGTGATAGTTTAAGCTAATTTTTTTTCCATCCAGCCATGGGCTGCCTGTTGGTTTCATTCTTGAGATTCCCACACTTTAAAAAATGACAGCCAGAAATGTATGAATGCCGGATAATCCCTTAAAGTCTTCACGTTGTGCTTGCTCTGCTGCATAATTCGATGACCACATTCACTGTGCTTTTGCTGTCGTTTGAACTCAGACACCCTGGCTTCTCTCAACCACACTGACATCAAGGAGCCTATTTCAGTTGCAGCCAATTTCATCAGATTTTTGATCTTTCAAGAACAGATTGTAAAGCTCTTTTTAAACATTGTGTTGCGTCTCTTGTTAACATAATCTTCACGGCAGGAGAAAAGGGAAAGTTTTCTGGGTTCTACCTAGGGATTTAACAAGGGTCAGAGAAAGAAAAGGCAAAAACATCCAGGTCAGCGTATGTTACACAAATTCTGGTAATCACTATTCCTGATTATGACCCTTCATGGTCTTTCTGTGTCATTTAGTATGGCCCAACATTTAATTCAAGATTATACGAGTTAACCCAGAGAACTGGCAGAACTATGGCTGGTGAGCTAATCCCAGCCCACTTTATGCTGAATCTCTAGTAAAATACACTCACATAAATACTTTGAATCCTACCTGTGGTGAAACATTCCCAAAATCTGTTTCAAAAAAATACGTCTAGACTTTTAATGCCATGAATTTATGAATCTTTTCAGGTTCTTCTGCATATGACATTTGAATTTTGCACTTCACCTCCCTGATCATATTGTGTTTGAATCCCAGATATTTTTAGAGCATCAATAAGAGATGGAGCTTGTGAAAAATTATCCTCTTTCTTCTATGTAGGAGATGTGGCTTCCTGAGTCAAGAGAAATGCTATAGCTGGCATTTTAGAAAGTTTGGAGGATCTTAAAAAACATCTTTCAAATCTTGCCATATCTCTCATTTTAATTACTGGGATTTCTGGTAAAAGCCTCAATTTTCAGTAAGAGACCTGGTCAGATTGTAAGTTAAAATAGCAATCTGCAGAGTTACTCTGTGCATTTGGATTTTAGTTATTTTAGCCCCATATCTACAAGCCAAAGGCATTCAGTGATTTCTAAGCATTTTTGGCTATTACCTACATTATAAAATAAATTTTATATGATAAATAAGTTTATATACACATATAATTGAATTATAAATTACATGAAACATTTCTTACCCTTACTATATATAATAATATACTTTGATGTTTTCTCTTCTATGCTATTTTTAAACCATTAGTTCATGATGGGTTTCAACCAAAATCTCGTAAAGTTTTTGAGTTTTATTTCATGTCTCGTGGCAAGAATCTCAAAGTTTGAGACAGCTGTTAAAATATCCACTGATGGCCGGGCGCAGTGGCTCATGCCTGTAATCCCAGCACTTTAGGAGACCGAGGCAGGCGAATCACCTGAGGTCGGGAGTTTGAGACCAGCCTGACCAACATGGAGAAACCCCATCTCTACTAAAAATATAAAAGTAACCAGGCATGGTGGCGCATGCCTGTAATCTCAGCAACTCGGGAGGCTGAGGTAGGAGAATCGCTTCAACCCGGGAGACGGAGGTTGTGGTGAGCCAAGATTGCGCTATTGCACTCCAGCCTGGGCAGCAAGAGCAAAACTCAGTCTCAAAAAAAAAAAAAAAAAAACCCAAAAATTAGCTGGGTATGGTGGCACGCACCTGTAGCCCCAGCTACTTGGGAGGCTGAGACAGGAAAATTGCTTGAACCCGAGAGGCTGATGTTGTAGTAAGCCAAGATCACACCACTGCACTCCAGCCTGGGAGACAGAGCAAGACTCTGCCTCTAAACAAATAAATAAAATAAAATATCCAGTGATGTTAGAAGAAACCATCCTACTGCATTGCTCCCAGCATTTCTTGTTCTCTTTAAATGGTTCACAGCCACAGCTACCTACTTCTCAAGAGCTTCCCCTTCAGTAGTACATTGTGTCCTACCTTATTACAGATGAAAATTAGGTTAGCAGTTTGCTGATTTATAACCGGCCTCTCTATATTTTGGTACATATGTAGGAATTTCACTATTAATTTCAATAACTGATTCTAATAAACCACAAATCCTGTTACCTAGATTCCACAATTCACTGTAGTGAACATATTTTTAACATATTCTTAACAAAATAGGGAGGAAATACTCATGACAATTGTAGTCCTCATTTTTGTAACTGACCACATGTTCACAGCTGGTATATATAACCACATTTTTCTGCTACCAGTTCTGTAGTCAGCAAGCATCTCTTGGTCATGGTTCTTTACCCGGTGAGGTGACCAAAACCATCATTCCTAAAGAATCTGGGCCATTTTATAGTCCTGCTTAGATTGGGTTCTTGTAATTTCCAATTGACCTTAACCACGGATGTGGTAATACTAAGAGATGCCCTAAAGGATCTTCTGTATTCCAGACATACCTTACCTCTATTGTGGTGTAGTAGTAGAATTTTCCCTTGGTAGTCAAGATCAACGTGCCAGCCAACACCATAATTCCCTTCCTGGCCTGATGACCCAGAGGCATGAAGAACCCAAAGCAGTCGGGTGGCAGTCTTCACTTCCAGTTCAATGGACTCGTTGTGTCTCCTGAAGGAAGCATTCTTTTCTCTGGAACTAAGGCCTCTAGGCCTGCAAGGCACAAAGTCAGGGGAACAGGAAGCAAACATTTTGCTAGTGGGTCACTAGGGGTGATGGTAAGTGGTGCCACTTCTACTTCTGTCCCTTGATTCCTAGACCCATGAATGCTTACTATGGGAGAAACAGAACCGTATATTAGATGCTGATTCAGAGCATATACAGCCTTCTGGAGAATCTTGCCCCAGCCCTGCAAAGTATTGTTACCCATCTGGCACTGTAACTGCAGCTTCACGAGGCCATTCCATAGTTCTACCGGCCAAATGCTTCAGGATAGTGGGGAGCATGGTAGGACCAGTGAATTTCATGAGTCTGAGCCCATTGCCAAGCTTCTTTGATTTTGAAGTGAGTTTCTTGGTCAGAGCAATGACATGTTAAATATCATGGTGGTGGATAAGATGTTCTGTAAGTCCACAGATGGTAGTTTTTGCAGAAACTTTGTTAGCAAGAAAGGCAAATCCAAATCCAGAGTATGTGTTTATTCCAGTAAGGACAAAACATTGCCCTTTCCATGATGGAAATACTCCCATGTAATCAACCTTTCCACCAGGTAGCTGGCTGATCACCCCAGGGAATGGTGCCACAGTGGGGCTCAGTTTTGGTCTCTGATGCCAGGTCAGCTTTGAGGAGTGGAAGTTCATGTCTCTCAGCCCATGCATAACCTCCATCTCTGCCACCGTGGCCATTGTGTTCATGAGCCAATTAAGCTACTGTAGGGGTGTCTGGTGAAGGCTGCTGACTGGTATTTACAGAATGGGTCATCCTATTCACTTGATTATTAAAACCCTCCTCTGCGGAGGTCACCGTTTGGTGAGCATTCAGATGGGACACAAATATCTTTGCATCCTTTGCCCACTCCAAAAGCTCTATCCACATACCTCTTCCCCCATTTCTTTTGTTACCAATTTTCTTATAATGTTCTTTCCAATTCCTTCACCATCGGTGTATACCAATCACTGTATAATCATATATCTGATCATTTCTCCTTTCAAGCAAAGTGAACTGCCTGAAATTCTGCCCATTGTGAAGATTTTCTTTCATTATTGTCCTTAAGGATGTCCCAGAAGGGAGCCGAAGTGCTACAACTCTTTACTTTTGCACAATTTAGGTGCCTGTTTATTGTGCAGACTCGTCCATAAGCCAGGCCCTAGTCTTCTTTTCCTCTGTCAACTGAGCCTAGGGAACTCAAGTACCAATGGTCCTGCTGAATTATATGGCCTAAAATTAACCATCACAGGCTGGGCTCGGTGGCTCACGCCTGTAATCCCAGCACTTTGGGAAGCCAAGATGGGTGGATCACCGAGGTCAGGAGTTCAAGACCAGCCTGACTAACATGGAGAAACCCTGTCTCTACTAAAAATACAAAATTAGCCAGGTGTGGTGGCCCATGCCTGTAATCCCAGCTACTGGGGAGGCTGAGACAGGAGAATTGCTTGAACGTGGGAAGTGGAGGTTGCAGAGAGCCGAGATCGCGCCATTGTACTTCAGCCTGGGCAATAAGAGCAAAACTCCATCTCAAAAAAAAAAAAAAAAAATTAACCATCACACAGCCCAAATTCCTTTTCCTTTGTGTTATCACAATTTATTACTCTTTGTTAAAATGTCATAACCACTTCTTTGGAGGATTTTTATTTCTTTTCTGTAAAACCTGCCTCCTCCATGTGCATGAAAAATAAATCTTTTCTCTTGTTTATTGGTCTTTGTCAGTTTAATACACAGGACCCAGTGATAAACTTGACGGTAGAGGGAAAGTTTTTTTCTTTCCTGCACAAGATAGCCACCCAAGTTAGAATTAGGGTTCAAGGAAAAGCCTGATTCAGCAAACTACAGAATCCCCTCAGGCAACTCCAACAAACACCCCCATTATCAGAGGAAGAGATCCTCAGTTACACAGCTCTGTGATTCAGTTACTGATGCAGAATTCCAGAATTCCATCTTCTAGCAGGCACTGCTTCCCTGGTCAGGCAAACAGTGGTTGTCGGAGGGGAGGCATTCTCAAACTAACTCCCCATTTTTTATTTTTGAGATGAGTCTGAAGCATTAAAACAAAAACTATTCCACATTAATCAGAAGTGTCCAAAAACTGTAGTCTCAACACTGAATGCCCATCAGGATGAACTGGGATGCTTTTTCAAAATGCATGTGATTATAACACAACCTTGGAGATTATATTGGAGTCCAGATACATGAACAGCCATGTGCCATATAATGACATCTTGAGCAACAATAGACTGCATATATGATGGTAGTCATATAAAAATTATAATGGGGCTGCCCTACAAAGAGGTGCCTTTTTTTTGGGTCTTTTATACCATGTTTTTACTGTACCTTTTCTCTGTTTATATATGTTTAGCCACACAAATACCATTGTGTCACAATTGCCTACAGTGTTCAGTATAGTTCCATTTTACACATGTTTGCAATGCAGGTGGGTAGCAGGCTATACCATCTAGGTTTGTGTAAGTACATTCTATGATATTCACACAATGACAAAATTGCCTAAGGACGCATTTCTCAGAACCTACACTTGTCTTTAAGCCACACATGACGGTATTTTGGAAAGAGGTATGTTTTGATTCTTGTGTACAGCCAGGGTTAAAACTCACTGACTTGGAAAGTGGAGCAGCCTGAAGACTGGAGGTGAGGAGACTCTGTTAGATCCAGCTCTGAAAAATCAACGGAGAGCTGAGGGGAGGCCAGCAAGTCTGCGGGACCCCGGGGAGCAGATGACATCCAGTGTGACCTTCCATGTGTAAAGCGTAGTTGCTTCATAATGTCTCTTCTCCTTCAGATTACTGCAAATACCTGAAATTATGCTATTAAAAGTTCATCCATACAGTAACCCTTTCATAATAAATACTAAATCCTCATAGACTCTAACATGTTAGCTTCTTCCCATTCCTCCACCAAAAAAAATTTAAGAGCTGGGAATTATAGACAGGCCAGGAAACTTCTGATAATAGAGCAGGGAGAGACATGAAAGACTGCATGGGAGTGGGATGGTCTGTGGCAGAGACCACCAGCTGCCTCTGCAATATTCATTTTCCCGTCTTCCTCCCTAACAGATCGAATGACACCTCAGCCAGCCACAGCCTCGTTAAGACTAAATTTCCCAGAAGGCCATGCTCCTCAGGGTGGCCAATGAGATGTTAACAGAAGTGGTGTTTCCATGCTCCTTCCTTAAAGGGCACTGGCAGTTGAGAAGGGTACTCCTCTGCTCTTCCACTTTCCCTTCTGGATTCCACAGGAAAATTCTGAGTTGGTGGGTCAAGCACCAGATGCCATCTTCAACCATGAGACCATGGTGGAAGAGAAGGAATAACGAAGCCCAGCTTGCCGATCACGAGAACTTCAGCTGCCTGATCGCAGCCCTAGGCTCTCTGCCTCCAGATCTTTCCTCTACCAAAGGAAAAATAACCTCTATTTTGTTTAAGTTGCATAACGGGGTTTCCAGTTATGTGCAACCAAGATTAATTCTGGAGGAAGAATCTGGAGTACAGCCCTATGCCCATAGAGGTCATTTTCAGGAGAGACTCTCAAGGGGAAGGCTCTGAAATGTCTTTATCTGTGATGTGGGTTGGCTGTGTCCCCACCCAAATCTCATCTTAAATTGTAACTCCCACAATTCCCACCTGTCTTGAAAGGAACCTGGTGGGAGATGATTGAATTACGGGGGCAGGTCTTTCCTGCGCTGTTCTCGTGATAGTGAATGAGTCTCAGGAGATCTGATGGTTTTAAAAAGAGGAGTTCCCCTTCCCAAGTCTCTCTCCTTGCCTGCTGCCATCCACTTAAGATGTGACTTGCTCCTCCTTGCCTTCCACCGTGATTGTGATGCCTGCCCAGCCATGTGGAATTGTAAGTCCATTAAACCTCTTTCTTTTGTAAATTGCCCAGTCTCGGGTATGTCTTTATCAGTAGTGTGAAAACGGACTAATACAATATGTTAAAAAAAAAAAAAAGAAAGAAAGAAAACAATACTGCAGTCAAGTGGCAAATGAAAAAACCGCTTGGCTTCTGTTTTGTGGCATATCTAACCACAGCATACAACAAGCACCCACACAGTGCCTCCGTTTGCAGAGTCAGTCCCAAAAGTGTCACCTCAGCATGCCTCGTGTACTTTACCAACTCTTCTTTCAGCTACCTGGCCCCCATCTCACTGGTCATTCTCTCTCTGTCCCCACCCTACCCCTCAGTTCCTGATGGCCATCTCACATGTGGCCATGGCTCCTCTGTGCTCTTTTCCACCCCAGCTCCACTACCTCATGCTGCCTTGCTTTAGCGTCCCAGGACTGTCCAGCCCAGCATTCTCACCAAGACAGGTGCCTCCCACCTGCCCATTGCACAAAATCTGGACAGCATTCACCAAGGAAAAGTCAGCATGGTAATAGATGAAGAGCCATGGATTAGAGTGGACATAGCATCTTATGTGGCTCACGCCTGTAACCCCAGCATTTTGGGAGGCCGCGGAGGGTGGATCACTTGGGGTTAGGAGTTCGAACCCAGCCTGGCCAACATGGTGAAACCCCATCTCTACTAAAAATACAAAACAGTTAGCCAGGCATAGTGGCACACACCTGTAATTCTAGTTACTTGGGAGGCTGAGGCAGGAGAACTGCTTGAACCTGGGAGGTGGAGGTTGCAATGAGATGAAATCATGCCACTGCACTCCAGCGTGGGTGACAGAGCAAGATTCCATCTCAAAAAAAAAAAAAAAAGAAAAGAAAAGAAAAAAGAAAAAAATGCTTAGTGCAGGAATTAAATTCTAAAAATGAATATCTGGAAGTAAAAATTTAGTATTTTAGAGATTGTCTGTGTTTAGTTGTTTTGTATGTGTTTAGGTATCTTTTCCAACGCCACATCCTATAAGAGGCAATTAGGAAAATGTTTTAGACCATCTGACATTGGATACTATAATGTTAAAAGTTTCTGATGACTGACAGAGTTGCTAATAGCTTTAAGTTCTGGTCTCTTTGCAACTATTCCTAGCGAGCACCCAGCTGCCTGCAGCCCGCCCTGATCCTCCCCTGACAAGCAGCCAGCAGGGTCTGGATAGTCCTCTCTAGGCTAATGCCCTAATAAATGGGCTGTGGTGGCAGCAGGATGGACAGGCGTGACCACGTGGTCCCTGGGTACCTGCATTCCTCCAACCTCTCTGCAGTGCCCCTCTCTGCCACTCCACTCTGGAGATCCTCTCTCTGGAATGCTCCGTAGTCCTGTTACCATGGCTGAGCGCTATCTGCATTCTTCATTGTCCATCAGATATATTCATAAGCAGGACTTTGCATGCTCCACTGTTCCATGGTGTCCTCTTACCCCTTGGCAGCCATAGCAACTAATTGGCTTCTGGGAAAAACGTGCTCTCACCACCATGCCAATACAAATACACACTCGCCTGCTTTGGCTCTCAAGGCCTGTCAGAATCCAGCTTTATTATCCCAGTTTTGTTTTATATCTCACCCCAGGTCTCTGCCTTTGTTCACAACCCCTCTCCCAACTCTCACTTGAAGGCTGAAACAGCTTGACCACACTGACTATATTGACTTTGGCATTGTCTATCCTGGGGATAGACCTTGAATGAATCATTTTGACCTTCTCCACATCAGTTTCTTTATCAGAAAATGATGAGGTTGAACAGTGAATTTAAAGATCCCTTCCAATTCTGAAAGGCTGCAAAATTTTGTACATAGAAACTTCCTCAAACATGCAGATGCTGTCTCTCCAATCCATGCCTATATAATTTCTGATTAATAATATTGACAAAAACAATGATAGCTGACACTTGTAGAGTACCTTCTGTGCGCCAGACATAGTGCTAGGCACTTTACGTGCATTATGTTATTTGACTCCTAACTAATCTAAAGTGAATGTGATTACTTTCCCTGCTTTGCATCAAGAAAAAAAACAGAGTGGGCCGGGTGTGGTGACTCACACCTAAAATCTCAGCACTTTGGAAGGCCGAGGCAGGAGGATCACTTGAAGCCAGGAGTTCAAGACCAGCCTAGGTAACATAGGGAGACCTTGTTTCCAGAAAAAGTTTAAAAATTAGCCGGGTGTGGTAAGGCATGCCTGTAGTCCCAGATACTCAGGACACTGAGCTGGAAGATGGCTTGAGTTCAGGTCAAGGCTGCAGTGAGGTGTGATTGACCAATGCACTCCAGCCTAGGAGACAGAGTGAGACCCTGTCTCAAAAAAAGATAAAAGAAAAAGAAAGAGAGAGAAAAAAAAAAAAAGACCACAGCATTAGAGTAATAGTCCCAAGATAATGAAGAGTACAGCCAGGCCTGGAGGCTGGATCTGACTCCACAGCTTAGGATCATAACCACTGCACTGTTCCAAGATAGCGTCGTGAACCTAATAGACACATGTAGGTGTTCAAACCAGTTCTAGGTTCAAATCAGTATCAGCATTTAGTAAGTAGTCAATTCTTATCTGTATTATTCTTGTTGTTTCCAAAGTTCTTTCATTACTGTTTCCTCCTAGGAGCAACAGATTCCTTTTGGCTGTGATACACTGAGATCACCTCGTAAACAAATAAATTAATTAAAAATACTGCAGAAGAGGGAGTTCCAAGAGAAAAATGACACTACATTTTGTTCTTAGGAGAATAAATCTTTTTTTTTTTTTTTTTAACTTGACAAAATGCAATCTCTTCACATTGTGATTGCTTCTGAGGATTTTTTTTTCTACATACAGAATTCAAAGAACTGATTTCACAGGAATTTTAGTTCCACTTAAAAACTCTACAGTGGTAATAGTACGTTCTACAGATATTATGCTATTGGGTAAAGAAGCACCACTGTTCCTAAGCAACAGAGAAGAACTTAGCAAGAAACCAAAGCTCAAGGGCTGTGAATTCCACATCCTACTTTGCTTCTGTGACCTTGAGCAAGTCACTTGTTCCATGTACCTTTGCTCCTCGTTCTGTTAAATGGGAATAAGTTCAGCCTTATTTCGAAAAAGGAACTTCTAAAAGCTACTTGCTAGTAAAATGTATAATTAATACATTTTTAAATTTTATAATTAATACAATTATAATAGAAAGTTATTTGTCCATTAACATAATCGTCTATCCATTAATATACATGTGTGGTCTTGGCTGACATGCATTAATTATTAAGAATTTTTCAAGCAATCTTCCTGAATATAAACTAAAGTGAAATTTGTGTTCTATATTAAGATTCAAACATATGCAAATCTCAGGGGATCCCAGGTCATATATACTTTATATGAAGACACAGACACTTTGGATATAATTATTCTGCTGCCCATAGTTATTTCAGACTAAATTAAGTTTAATTTAGGCAGATCCAGAAACCTTTTTAGCATCTCAGTAGGGAGGGTGGCCTACAATTCCTCAAGTTTCATGTGCCACTCCTGTACAACTAATTATTATCATCGTCCTTATTATCAATGATAGAATGATGAAACCTAATTGCTTAATAGAGTAGTTCAGCATCAGTAAACATAGAAAAGCCCCTCATTTTTCTTAAGTTATTAATTAAGCAGTGAACATGAAATTCAACCCCACAATACATCTGCTTTTATTCTGATAGAGATGAAAGGTATTTATAAGCACCTTTGGGAAAAGATTCTCAATCAGACTGTTTACCTCAAAAGATTCCATAGGATTATCTTTGAAGAACAGCTGAGAACAGAGTATGTCAGGACTTCATTTCTTTTTTTTCTTTTCTTTATATCTTCTGAAGAAAAAAAAAAAAAACAGGCCAGGTCTTGTGGCTCGCGCCTGTAATCCCAGCACTTTGGGAGGCTGAGGTGGGCGGATCACAAGGTCAGGAGTTTGAGACCAGCCTGGCCAGTATGGTGAAATCCCATCTCTAGTAAAAATACAAAAATTGGCTGGGCTTGATGGTGGGTGCCTGTAATCCCAGCTGCTCGGGAGGCTGAGGCAGAAGAATTGCTTGAACCCAGTGGGTGGAGGTTGCAGTGAACCAAGATTGCACCATTGCACTCCAGCCTGGGCAACAGAGTAAGACTCCATCTCAAGAAAAAAAAAAAAAAACCCAAAAAACAAAAATAACAACAAGAAAAAAAAAAAAAACAACGGGATACATGTGTAGAATGTGCTGATTTGTTACATAAGCATACATGTGCCATGGTGGTTTGCTGCACCTATTGACTAGCCCTGTAAGTTCTCTTCTCTCACCCCTGACCTCCCCAACAGGCCCTGGTGTGTGTTATTCCCCTCTCTGAGGACTTCATGTCTTTTTTTTTTTTTTTTTTTGAAATGGAGTCTCACTCTGTCGCCCAGGCTGGAGTGCAGTGGCCGGATCTCAGCTCACTGCAAGTTCCGCCTCCCAGGTTTACGTCATTCTCCTGCCTCAGCCTCCTGAGTAGCTGGGACTACAGTAGCCACCTCGCCCGGCTAGTTTTTTTGTATTTTTTAGTAGAGACGGGGTTTCACCGTGTTAGCCAGGATGGTCTCGATCTCCTGACCTCGTGATCCGCCCGTCTCGGCCTCCCAAAGTGCTGGGATTACAGGCTTGAGCCACCGCGCCCGACCAGACTTCATGTCTTGTACTGTTTTTTGTTAGTTTGTTTTGTTTGTTTTGTTTTTAATTTTTTTTAACCGAATAAAACCATGTGGATCTGGAAAGCTTCCAACAAACAGCATTTTATTTGGAGATTTCCCTTAGCTAATTTTAAAGACATATCTGATGAGCACACCCTGTTTAAATTTTTAAAAAGTAAGGAAGAAACGTCAACTATTATTAGTAGAGCTCTCCCTTTATTTAACCAAATAGATTAATAATAACTACTCAAAGCAAGTGTTCTCTCTTTAGGGGAATGGTCTTTCAAATGGAGGTATCAATTTGAAAAGTGAAGTCAATATTTGTCTTAGTTTACATGGCAAACCGACAGATCAAACAAACAACTCTTAGTGTAACAAACGAATTGTTGTTGGCGAATTTTTTTTACATTATTTCTGATAACAAGATCAGTGGAGACCCAGAAAATATTTACCAAGGAAGTCATACACAGAAAAGGTAACACACGTTTCATAAGACCACAAATATTATGACAATGTGATGCAATACAAATATCCCACAGTTTAGGTGTTGACAGAAAAAAACAACCGCACCATCTCTGAGGACTGAGGCTGCTGCCTGTTTGCCTTCATGTATAATCATAGATTACCTGGAGGGATGCATCCTGCAAACAGGATGTGTTCCATGGCAGGCAGGTCTATGCAAACCTACCCCCAGAAGTCCCCGGAAGCTGAGAGGTTGAAGAAAGAGGCTGACAGATCCAGTTTCTCAGGAAGAAATATGTAATAGGGCCTTATGAACAGAAGCCATGTCTGTGCCTCAGGTGGTGGTGAGACAAGATGGTGGATCCCTGCACCGTTAATCCCCAAACCCAGAGTTGTATAACACAAGGAAAAGGCAATTCAGAAGGGATGTGTAGGACAACTGAAGTAGAATAACATCAAGGTTGTTTGACCTAAGAGTAGGATATCCAGTAACTACCTGCCCTTGTACAAGGAACAATAGGTAAACTGGAAATCTTAGAGGTCTTCCTAGAACTGGAGTTAATGTTAATTAGAAGTTAACATGGAAGATTAGCATCCAAGATGGAGTTGCTTCAGCCTCCACAGGGTGGAATTAGGCATTTCTTGATAGTGGCATCTATGTCACAGAAAGGAGAACCTGAGTTAACCCACCAGAAACCTCCCCCTCCATTTCACAATCCCAAGGACAGACTTAATGTCATGCACTGACCTGGTAACAGCTTTTCACAGTGAAAACTCTTGAAAAGGCTCACTTATCAAACAACTGTTTCTTTTTTTCTAACATAAATGTTTTACTCCCACATTTGCTACTCAGCAAATAGATTGCTGAACCTTACAGTTCAGGCAAAGATGTACTCATGAGTTTACCCAGAGACACACACATGGGATGGTTTAGGATTGTGTTCCATGTTTGGATGACCCAAAGTTGTCTTACTTTGCCTAGATATGCTGTTACAAACTAAATGTTTGTGTGTCCCCAAATTCATATGTTGAAATCCTAACCCTCAAGGTGATGGTATTAGGAGGTGGGGCCTTTGGAAGGTCATTAGGTCATGAGGCGGAATCTCATGAATGGGATCAGTGCCCATTTAAGAGGAAACATGAGAGCCTGCTCTTTCTTTCTCTCTCTCCTCTCTGCCACATGAGGATACAAGGAGAAGATAATTATGACCCCTACAAAAAGGTTGAAAATTTGGCTAAAAAAAAAAATATATATATATATATACACACACACACACACACACACACACACATAACATATACATATATATTAAATATTCTATTAAAGTTTTTAATAGAAAATTTGTTCTTTAATGGATTTTTACTTAATAGCTGCATTTATAGGAATAAATGATAGTTGCTAAGCAAAGGATAGGTGTTATATGGTTTGAATCTGATCTATACAAATGTATTCTTGTACCTTCTCAGTGGAATCTTTTCTTTCAGATGAATCTGATACCTTCACTGGACCCTAAAAATGGCTCTGTTTTTCAGATCTCTTTCCTTTCAGTGGACTATTTCTGCTCCCTGGAATTCTCTCTCTTTTTAGATCTACCCTATCTAAATCATGCACATGCTTTACTACCCTACTTGAAAGCCACAAATGGCCACTGTTTTCTCTGGAATCTTGATTGTCTTATTGGCTACACTGTTTGTTTTCCCACATAAGCACACCTTATTGAACATTTCCCCAACCTGGTGCATAGTCCCAAGCCTTGCTCCCCAGTTAGACTGCAAATTACATTGCGTTCTCTCCCCATCACTGGCAATCCTCATGCCATCTAACAGAGAGCTAAACAGAATGTAGGTGCTCAATAAATATTTATTGAATTGGAGTTTTATGAAATTAATTATTGTTTTCTAGCCCATCCTATAATAGGAGCCAAGCCTATGCACACCCAAGTCATTTTAACAAAGTGCTGTTATATTTCTTCCTTTCAAGATGGTCTGAAAAATGCAAACACACATTGCCCTATAGACACTGATGGGAATAACAACACACATTTTTGTTTAACACTCGGCTTTGGAGACAACGCTGAGTGTGAAATTTGGCTCTACTACTTATTACCAGTGGGACACTGAGTTTGTTTCTTAATCTTTCTAAGCCTTCGATCCTTAACTAACAACAACAACAACAAAATAACATTTTCTTTCTTAGTTATTGTAGACTTAAATAAATGTTATCTCTTCCTTTATCCCTTAGGTCATTTTAAACATACCTATTTTAAAGTCATTTTCAGATTGCTCCATTATTTTCATGTCCTTAGGGGTAAATTCCTCACCCAGTGCTAAAACCTGTCTTTTTTAGTATTAGCTTTTTTCATCTGCTTTGAGCTTAGAGTTTGTGGGCTCATCATCTCCAGGAGTTTCTACTGCAAATACAATATAGTATACTCTCTTTCTCACCAGTAGTTCTGCTGTTTCCTCCACAGGGTACCCGTGTGCCTGCAATAAGAATCAGATTTTTTTTTTTTTGAGACAAAGGTTCACTCTTGTTGCCCAGGCTGGAGTACAATGGTGCAATCTCAGCCCACCGCAACCTCCGCCTCCCAGGTTCAAGCAATTCCCCTGCCTTAGCCTCCTGGGTAGCTGGGATTACAGGGATGCACCACCACGCCCAGCTAATTTTGTATTTTTAGTAGAGACTGGGTTTCTCCATGTTGAGGCTAGTCTCGAACTCCTGACCTCAGGTGATCCACCCACCTCGGCCTCCCAAAGTGCTGGGATTACAGGCATGCGCCACTGCACCCGGCAAGAATCAGATCTTACAGGAGAATCCCAGGGCTCTTGCATTAAGATAGCATTGAGGATATCCTGGATGCATAGATTGAGCCACTCACAAGTCACTGGATACCTTTCTAGAGGTAAGCTATCTGCTGCATTCTGCCCTAAGGCACATACTGTTATAAACTCTCCCCTCTGTATTAGTACATTTTCTCACTACTATAAAGAAATATCTGAGACTGGGTAATTTATAAAGAAAAGAGGTCTAATTGGCTCACTATTCTGCAAGCTATACAGAAAGCATGATGCCAGTATCTGCTCAGCTTCTGGGGAGACCTCAGGAAAACTTACAATCATTGCAGAAGAAAAAGGGGGAGCACCAGTTTGCATAACCAGAGCAGGAAAAAGAGGGAGAGAGAGGGGAGGTGTTACACACTTTTAAACAAGATCTTGTGAGAACTCTTATTACAAGACGGCACTAGGAGGATGGTACTAAACCATTAGAAACTGCCCCCATAATCTGATCACCTCCCACCAGGCCCCACCTCCAACATCTGGGGATCACAGTTCCACATGAGATTTGGGTGGGGACATAGAGCCAAACCATGTTATTCTACCCCGGCCCCTTTCAAATCTCGTGTTCTTCTCAAATTGCAAAATACATGCATTCTTTCCCAACCATCCCCTAAAGTCTTAACTCATTCCAGCATTAACCCAAAAGTCTCATCTGAGACAAGGCAAGTCCCTTCTGCCTATGAGCCTGTAAAATAAAAAACAAATTAGTTACCTCCAAGATACAATGGCAGTACAGGCACTGGGTAAATACTCTCATTTTAAAAGGGAGAAATCAGCCAAAAGAGGGGGCTACAGGCCCCATGCAAGTCTGAAACCCAGCAGGGCAGTCACTAAATCTTAAAGTTCCAATCTCCTTTGGCTCCATGTCCCACATCTAGGGCACACTGAGACAAGGGGTGGGATGCCAAAGCCTTGGGTAGCTCCATCCTGTGACTTTTCAGGGTTCAACCCCCATAGCTGCTCTTATGTGCTGGCATTGAGTTCCTATAGCTCTTTCAGGAACAGAGTGCAAGCTGTCAGTGGATCTACTATTCTGGGGTCTGGAGGATGGTGGCCCTCTTCTCACAGCTTCATTAGGCAGTGCCTCAGTGGGGACTCTGTGTGTGGGCTCCAACCCCACATTTCCCCTCTGCACTGCCCTAGCGGAGGTTCTCCATGAGGGCTGTGCCCCTGCAGTAGGCTTCTGCCTAGACATCCAGGCTTTTCCAAACACCCTCTGAAATCTAGGTAGAGAGCCAGGCCCGGCAGCTCACACCTATAATCCCAGCACTTTGAGAGGCTGAGGCAAGGCAGATCACTTGAGGTCAGGAGTTTGAAACCCACGTGGCCACATGGTAAAACCCCATCTCTATTAAAAGTACAAAAATATTAGCCAAGCATAGTGACAGGTGCCCATAATTCCAGTTACTTGGGAGGCCGAGGCAAAAGAATTGCTGAACCCAGGAGACAGAAGTTGCAGCGAGCCGAGATCACACCACTGCACTCAAGCCTGGGTGACAGAGCAAGACTCTGTCTCAAAACAAACAAATAAACAAACAAACAAACAAACTTGAAATCTAGGCAGTGGCTCCCAAACTTCCTCTCTTGCATTCTGTGTACCTGCAGGCTTAACACTACATGGAAACCACCAAGGCTTAGGGCTTGCACCCTCTGAAGCAGCATGCTGTGCTGTACCTGGGCCCCTTTGAGCCATGGCTGGAGCTGAAGTAGCTGGGATACAGGGAGCAGTGTCTCAAGGCTGTGCAGGACAGTGGGGAGATGCTGGTCCTGGCCCATAAAACCATTCTGTACTAGGCCTCCAGGTCTGTGATGGGAGGGGTTGCTTCAAAGGTCTCTGGAATGCCTCAGAAGCCTTCTTCTCTAATGTCTTGACTATAAACATTTGGCTCCTCTTTACTTATGCATGTTTCTGCAGCAGGATTGAATTGCTCCCCTGAAAATGGGCTTTTCTTTTCTAACACATGGCCATCCTGCAAATTTTCCAAACTTTTATGCTCTGCTTCTCTTTTTAATATAAGGGTCAGTTTCAGGCCATTTCTTTGCTCACAATATGAGCATATGCTGTTGGAAGCAGCCAGTCCACATCTTGAACACTTTGCTGCTTAGAAATTTATTCTACCAGACACCCTAAATCATCACTCTCAAGTTCAAAGTTCCACAGGTCATTAGAGCAGGGATGAAATGCAGCCAACCTCTTTGCTAATGCATAACAAAAGCAGCCGTTGCTCCAGTTCCCAGTAAGTTCGTCTCTCCATCTGAGACCTCATCAGCCTGGACTTTCCTGTCCATATCACTATAAGCATTTTGGTCACAACAATTTAACAAGTCTCTAGGAAGTTCCAAATTTTTCCTCGTCTTCCTGTCTTCTTCTGAGCACTCCAAACAGTTCCAACCTCTGCCTGTAACCCAGCTCCAAAGTTTCCACATTTTCAGGTATCTTTATAACAATACCCTACTCCTGGTAGCCAATTTTCTGTATTAGTTCATTCTTGCACTGCTACAAAGAAATATCTAAGACAGGGTAATTTATAAAGAGAAGGGTAATTGGCTCACTCTTCTGCAGACTATACAGGAAACATGATACTGGCATCTGCTTGGCTTCTGGGGAGGCTTCAGGAAAGCTTACAATCATAACAGAAGGAGAAAGGGGAGCACCACTTCACATTGTAGCAGGACAAGTCTCAGACAAAACTCCTCAGACACCAAGTTAAAGAAGGAAGGGGTTTATTCAGCCGGGGGCATCGGCAAGACTTCTGTCTCAAGAGCTGAGCTCCCCGAGTGGGCAATTCCTGTCCCTTTTAAGGGCTCACAACTCTAAGGGGGTGCGTGTGAGAGGGTCGTAATTGATTAAGCAAGCAGGGGGTACATGACTAGGGGCTGCATGCACTGGTAATTAGATCGGAACAAAACAAGATAGGGATTTTCACAGTGCATTTCTATACAATGTCTGTAATCTATAGATAACAGAACCAATTAGGTCAGGGGTCGATCTTTAACTACCAGGCCCAGGGTGTGGCGCCGGGCTGTCTGCCTGTGGATTTCATTTCTGCCTTTTAGTTTTTACTTCTTCTTTCTTTGGAGGCAGAAATTGGGCATAAGACAATATGAGGGGTGGTCTCCTCCCTTAACATAGCTGGAGGAGAAGAAAGGGAGAGAGTGGGGAGGTGCCACATGCTTTTAAAAAACCAGATCTCATGAGAACTCTATCACAAGACAGCACTGGGGGATGGTGCTAAACCATTAAAAACTGCCCCCATGATCCAATCACCTCCCACCAGGCCCACCTCCAACACGTGGGGATTATAATTCAACATGAGATTTGGGCAGGGACACAGATCCAAACCACATTACCTTCCAAGTAGGACCAGCATTTCCTGCAGCCTCTGTTTGCAGGCCAGGGATTTTGTGGAATTCTCCAGCATTAGGCAGTGTTGTCTGATGCTGTCTCCCACCTTTCAGGAGGTATTTTGACCTTAATTATTCCACAGAAATTTAACTGTTCTTTCAGTTCCAGAGATCAGCTGGCTTGTAGTTTGAAGCCAGCTCCATGCTTTGTGTTGCCGCCCTACTTTCTGGCCTAGAGAGAGATCTTTGTCTTGTTTAGAAGACATGCCTTTATCATTCATTTATATATTTAATATTTTGTTATTTTTTTGTCAAATACTAATACATGTTTGGAGCTAGAGCTAGAAAGGAAGCGGGCCTTGTGAGTGTTTGAAATCGCAATGCAAACTTGACCTGCAAGAAGGATCAAGGAAGGCTTGCTCAGGGGGCCTGTGAACCAGGCCTTGGAGCCTGGACTCAAGAGATTCAGGAGGGCTGGAGGGCAACACACAGGACAGGCTGAGCTTCAGTTTAGAGGAAGAAATATATAAGCAGATATCAGTGGGAGCAAAGGGATTGATTTTAGTTGGCACATTCTGTGTGTGTGTGTGTGTGTGTGTGTGTGTGTGTGTGTGTGTGTGTAGGGGAGTCATGAGAGTTTAGACTGAAAAGGGAGGCCATCAAAAATCAAAGCCCAAAGAGATTAAATGTCTCACCCAAGGTCATTTAGCTCTGTCTCCCTCTAGGCATCTTACTTTGAGCAAAACCATGGCAAAGCCACATTAAGGCACTGACAGCCATACAAAGAGGAAGGAGGAGAAGCAGAAGAGGTGGAGGTCAAGGAGCAGAACAAAAAGTGTATAAAGAGGAAGATGAGAGGGAGGAGGAAGAGGAAGAAGACGGCAAGGAGGATGAGACGGTATGACGTCCTTTTCCATAGAAAGTTTACCTTTAAGTTCCAAACGGATAACATTCATAAATAGCACATACACAGATCTGATTCTCATGATCTTTAACAAATCAACATATGATAATAAGTAAAATAGAATAAACCATGCATGCGTAGTGGGGAGATGAGAAGTAAAGAAGGACCACTGGACATCACTGGAGATCATCTACTAATACGTCCTTGTTTTATAAGTGAGGAAACTCAGACTCAGAAAGAATGAGCGACTTGCCTGTGGTCACACAAATGCAGACCCAAGACTAGCTCCCCAGACTTCTAATATTTTTACAGTTTTCTTCTAATCTCATCCTCAGGGAGAAGTGGAGTTAATTGAAAAATATTCCCTGAGTAGATATGTTTTGAGCCAAGCAAAAGGAAGTGGCATTTATAATTTTGGTTCTTGCAAATGCAAATTCTGTAGAATACTATGTTGGTGGGTCTAATGATTTGTAAAGTGTAATTAAAATGTCTTTTCAACAAATACAATTCCTTCTGTTATGAATATTCTATATTCTGGAAAATGACAATGTAGACAGAAGAAATGAGAGTCTCCATGGAATAAAAATGAGGTGTTCCATTTTTGCTGGGGCAGACACCACTGGTCACAGGGAATGATGGTCGTGAGTGATGTTGGACCAGTAAGGCTGTCAACTCATAACTGGCTTCTTAGATCACTGGACTCTGACATTCCTAATTTGGTTGTTAACCTCTGGGACTAATCCCCTGAAGAAGCAAATTAGCTTCAAACCTGGATCATGTTCTTCCCTCAAACACAACCTTGATGGATAGATTTGACATCTCTTTCTTTCTTATCAAAGATGACATTCTCTACAAAGGATCTGTTAATTGAGTAATATTGAATTTTGACATTTTATTAAACGTTGGTTTGTTTTCTGAAGCTAAAGTCTACTCTCAACATCAACTTTAGGAGACACTTATATAATAAAGGAATTTATGGCCAGGCGCAGTGGCTCATACCTGTAATCCCAGCACTTTGGGAGGCCGAGGTGGGTGGATCACCTGAAATCAGGAGTTTGAGACCAGCCTGGCCAAGATGGTGAAACCCCGTCTCTACTAAAAATACAAAAATCAGCCGGGCGTGGTGGTGCATGCCTGTAATCCCAGCTACTTGGGAGGCTGAGGCAGGAGAATTGCTTGAACGGAGGAGGCGGAGGTTGCGGTGAGCCAAGATCACACCAGTGCACTCCAGCCTGGGTGACAGAGTGTGACTCCGTCTGGGGGCAGGGGCAGAAATGTATTGCCCTAATTACCCATGCTGCACTTCAGAAATAGTATTGTTGACAAGATGATCTTTTCACTGAAAGACTGTGATTTTATCATTTACTTTTTTTTGGTAAGAAACTGGTTTAAGTATTTTAAGCTAGTAATTCTCTTTCCAGGAAACAATATGTAAGAAATAACCAGAGACTCAGATTAATATACAAATAAGCTCTTAATCATCTGTCATAATGAAAAATTAAAATTGGTCTAAATGTTAACAGTAGAGTCATTAAATAAATTAATACATATGCAAACACTGCAATGTTGTACTATTGAATTCATTATTTGAGGAGTATTTGAGGATATGGGAAAATATCTTCTATGGAATGAAAGGCTCCATGAGAATAGAGACCATGTCTGGGTTTGCCCGATGTTGTACAGCTGACTCTTGAACAACACAGGTTTCAACTGCATGGGTCCATGTATACATGAAATTTTTTTCCACAAAAATTACACCTAGTGTGCCTGTCTCTCCTGCCTCCCCTTCTACCTCCTCCACCACCTTTGCCTCTGCCATCCCTGAGACAGCAAGACCAGCCCCTCTTCTTTCTCTTCCTCCTCAGTGATATGAAGATGAAGACCTTTATGATGAGCCATTTCCACTTAATAAATGTATTTTCTCTTCCTTATGATTTTCTTTTTCAAATTTTATTTTCTTAATAACCCCATTTTCTTTTCTCTAGTTTACTTTGAGAATACAATATACGGCCGGGCGCGGTGGCTCACCCTGTAATCCCAGCACTTTGGGAGGCCGAGGCAGGCGGATCACGAGGTCAGGAGATCGAGACCATCCTGGCTAACACGGTGAAACCCCGTCTCTACTAAAAAATACAAAAAACTAGCCGGGCGAGGTGGCGGGCGCCTGTAGTCCCAGCTACTCGGGAGGCTGAGGCAGGAGAATGGCGTAAACCCGGGAGGCGGAGCTTGCAGTGAGCTGAGATCCGGCCACTGCACTCCAGCCCGGGCGACAGAGCCAGACTCCGTCTCAAAAAAAAAAAAAAAAAAAAAAAAAAACTTCAAAAAATTAGCTGGGCGCCGTGGTGGGCGCCTGTAGGCCCATCTACTTGGGAGGCTGAGGCAGGAGAATGGCGTGAACCTGGGAGGTGGAGCTTGCAATGAGCCAAGATTGCGCCACTGCACTCCAGCCTGGGTGACAGAGCGAGACTCCGTCTCAAAAAAAAAAAAAAAAAGAGAATACAATATATAATACACATTACATACAGAATATGTATTAATAAGCTATTATGTTATCAGTAAGGTCAACAGTAGGCTATTAGTAATTAAGTTTTGGGGATGTCAGAAGTTACATACAGATTTCTGACTGTGAGGAGGGGTGGTGTCCCTAGCCCTTGGGTTGTTTAAGGGTTAATTGTATACTCAACTTCTAGCACAGTGGCTCAATGGGTTAAGGCAAGGCTGGGCGCAGTGGCTCACACCTGTAATCCCAGCACTTTGGGAGGCTGAGGCGGGCAGATCACCAGGTCAGGAGTTCGAGACCAGCCTGGACAATATGGTGAAAGCCCATTTCTAGTAAAAAAAAAAAAATACAAAAATTAGCCAGGCGTGGTGCTGCACGTCTGTAGTCCCAGCTACTTGGGAGGCTGAGGCAGAAGGATCGCTTGAATCTGGGAGGTGGAGGTTGCAGTGAGCCGAGATCGTGCCACTGTACTCCAGCCTGGGTGACAGAGTGAGACTCCATCTCAAAAAAAAAAAAAAAAGAAAAAGAAAAAGAATAAATAAGTTAGAAAAAGAACTCAAAGTTATGCATATATTTTAAATTTAACTATTTCTTCTGAAATAAAAGACTCCAAAGAGATACTGTCACTATTATTACAAACAAAGCATTTCCTCTTTCCTCTTTGTGGCTTTATACCATGTAAACATAATTAAAATGTATTTGCTTTTGAAACAGAAACACGTTTCTTGGGTGCTAATGTATCAGATTTTTGATGCGTATGATAAACAAGCTGAAAGTAAAACAAAAGATAGACAGTCAGGTTTTTTTTCTAATCAATTTTTCTCTCCTAATTCTATTATATTGAAACTTATTTTTCAAAATCTGTTCCTCGTTGCCATAGTGATCAGCTCCCGATGTGAAATTATATCACACTGGCTCTCTTTCAAGTTTCAATAATGTGCCGTCACCACCCACTTCTCTTTTAAAATGTTCAAATCCTCTAATCAGTGAGCATCTTAATAGCCTCACTTTTGGGGAACTGAAGTAGGAGCTGGGAGCTGAGGAAAAGGTATTGTATGAAAAGTGGGAGTGAAATGAAAGAAATAGAAAAAAGTGAACTTTGAAAATAAATTAATTTACCATAGAAAATAAGATCTGACCTTCCACATATAGCAATCTCCTATTCCCAACATACCTCAAATATCAATTTTATAAATGACAGGCTAGCGTCGGGCGCAGTGGCTCACGCCTGTAATCCCAACACTTTGTGATGCCAAGGCGGGTGGATAACTTGAGGTCAGGAATTCGAGACCAGCCTGGCCAATATGATGAATCCCCGTTCCTATTAAAAATACAAAAAACATTACCTGGGCGTGGTGGCGCATGCCTGTAATCCCAGCTATTTGGTAAGCTGAGGCAGGAGAATCGCTTGAACCCAGGAGGCAGAAGTTGCAGTGAACCGAGATCACATCACTGCACTCCAGCCTGGGCGACAGAGCAAGACTCCATCTAAAAAAAGATAACAAAATAAAAATAAAAGTAATAAAAAAATATATAAATGATATGCTAACAGGTGAATTGAACTTTAACTGAAAATGAGAGTAATTTGAGAATGAAGGTATATGGTCTGTATTAAAACTCATAAGAATATCCTTAATATAGAAGGAATCTTTACAAAGCAATGAGGAAAAAAATTCACACTTCAATAAAACAATGGGAAATAGGTATAATAGGTATAGATAGCCAGTTTACAAATGAAAAAAGTAAAATAGTCAATAGACACATAAAAGAATGTTCAACCTTGCCAGTAGTCCAAGAAATAAAAATAAGATGTCATCTTTTGTTTGATGATTTATAAAAATCTCAAAGGATGATAATGCCAATATAGCTAGAGTTTAGAAAAATAAGCATTGAATAAACAATGATATTTATACTAGCTTTTTTTTTTTTTTTTTTTTTTTTGAGACAGAGTCTTTGTTTCACCCAGGCTGGAGTGCAGTACCTTAATCTCAGATCACTGCAACCTCCACCTCCTGGGTTCAAGCCATTCTCAGGCCTAACCCTCTTGAGCAGCTGGGACTACAGGTGCACGCCACCACACCCAGCTAATTTTTTGTTTATTTAGTAGAGACAGGGTTTCACCATGTTGGCCAGCCTGGTGTCGAACTCCTGACATCAAGTGATCTGCCCGCCTCGGCCTCCCAAAGTGCTGGAATTACAGGCATGAGCCACCAAGCCTGGCCTCTTAGCTTCGTTTTCTTTTTTTCTTTTTTTTTTTTTTGTTTGAGACAGAGTCTCGCTCTGTCACCCAGGCTGGAGTGCAGTGGCCGGATCTCAGCTCACTGTAAGTTCCACCTCCTGGGACTACAGGCGCCCACCACCATGCCCGGCTATTTTTTGGATTTTTTAGTAGAGACGGGGTTTCACCGTGTTAGCCAGGATGGTCTTGATCTCCTAACCTCGTGATCCGCCCGTCTTGGCCTCCCAAAGTGCTGGGATTACAGGCTTGAGCCACCGTGCCCGGCTTAGCTTCGTTTTCATACCAAAATAAAAAAAAAAATAGGCCAGGCATGGTGGGTCATGCCTGTAATCCCAGCACTTTGGGAGGCCAAGGCAGGTGGATCACGAGGTCTGGAGTTCGAGACCAATCTGACCAACATGGTGAAACCCCGTCTCTACTAAAAATACAAAAAATGAGCCGGGCATGGTGGCACATGCCTGTAGTCCCAGCTACTCAGGAGGCTAAGGCAGGAGTATCGCTTGAACCTGGAGGCAGAGGTTACAGTGAGCCCAGATCACACCACTGCACTCCAGCTTGGCAACAGAGCGAGACTCCGTCTCAAAAAAAAAAAAAAAAAAAGGAACCAATCTCAATGCCCATGAATAGGGAAGAGTTATAGAAATTATAATTTAACTATGTGATGGAATGTTCTCAAACCATTGAACATGAAAATGATGACTTGATCTGTATTTCTTGACATTAAAAAATCTCATATTGACATGGAAAGAGATCCACATAACATGTGGCAAACAAGAAAACAAAGCAGATGGAGACTAGGAAGACTTCTGAAAATACCCTAGGAAAAATGAATGTGTGTGGGTCTCCACAGAAACACGTTTAGATGCTGCCACAGTAAAATATGAACTGTGGTTACTGCTGAAAGATAAGCTTATGAGTGATTTTTATTTTATAAATGCTGTGTTATGTGAATATTTCTATTCAGCAGGTTGAAATCAGGAGAGTAAGAGATATTTCCATTTCCATTACACACAGGATAATTTTCTTACAAAAAAAATTTAATACATAAGTTCCCAGACATGTAAAGCTATGAAGACTGAAGCAGACCTTGAAAATCATAGTCCTAAAAGGAAATGGTGGTGACTGGGTTGGGGAAAGTTTATGGAAATCCCTGATATGAATCTGTTACTGACTGAACATGTAGTTATTGACTACGAACCTCGACTTAACCCTCTCATTTTACAAGAAAGGAAGGCCAGGCCAGGTGGGGTGGCTCACACATTCCTAGCATGTTGGGAGGCCAAGGTGGGTGGATCACGAGGTCAGGAGTTCAAGACCAGCCTGGCCAAGATGGTGAAACCCCATCTCTACTAAAAATACAAAAATTAGCCTGGCATGGGGGCAGGCGCCTGTAATCCCAGCTACTCGAGAGGCTGAGGCAGGAGAATCGCTTGAACCCAGAGGACAGAGGTTGCAGTGAGCTGAGATCGTGCCACTAGAGTCCAACCTAGGTGACAGAGTGAGACTCATCTCAAAAAAAGGAAAAAAAAGAAAAAAAAGAAAAATTAAAAGAGAAAGGCCAGACTCTCAAGGTGAAGGTGCTTTCTTTAGGTCACAGGAGTGAAGGGAGGAACTGGCATTTCCTGATTCTGAGTCTCTGGTTTTCTCACCCAAACATGCCACCCCCATTGTGCAAACTGGCTTTTCCCTCCAGCAATTTCGAGTGGCTGTCTATTTTGTATAGCCAAAGGAGGTTTTTGTAGTGGATGACAAATCTTGAGCTAAAAAAGAAACGTAGTATGACTCAAACAGTGAGCTGAGTTTACATAGAAATTATAGGCCTGTGCTGCTGTTTGGTAAGATTTTGGAACTAATTACTAGGTATTCCCCAAACAACACTTCTTTGGGCATCACGTGCATTTCTGAAAATTTCCTGAGGGTGATTGCTGGCCAAGAGCATTTCCTGCATGAAAATCCAAACAGTTGCTTGTTTGTTGTTACACTCTAGTGTAAGATTTCTAAGAATCTTTCTGTGAATCAAAGACTTCACTAGAAATAATGCTGTGTGGAGTCCCTTTACTACCTAGGGACCTATTTGGCTAAACAAGCATTTCTGTTGCTAATGTACATCGACTTTCCTGGATCAAAGGGATTCCAGTTTAAATTTGTCTATAACACACATGAGTATGAATGGAGTGGTTGAATGGGGAAAGCTCACAGTCTTGACCTGACCTGTCTTAGAACACTGGAAAATGTCCCAAGTTATGTCTGTGTGTTTCTACTGGTGTCTCCTGTGAGCTGTCACATCTGGCCTCAGCCACATTCTACACGCTCTTCCTTTCTGTTCGGTGTTTTCTTCCCTTTCTGATGATACTCAGGGACTTTTCCCTGCTGCCGGCGCCCATCAGAGGAAGGTCAAAGTCCGTTCCCAAGACTCTCTTGGATGCTCCCAAGGGTGTCAAGCCTCCGTGACAGCTGGTGGTGCATTCTCTGGAGACTGGGCAGAAAACTTGGCTGATACTGGGACGCAATTTATCACCTGAAGCTGAAGGGAGCTGAGTCTTGAGAAAGAAAAATCTTTTATCTGAGGAAAGGAGTCTCTCAAATTATCAGGCCCAGAAAGACACTTAAATTTAACAGCAGTCCTTTCACTCCCCTTTGAGCTAAATAATGACCTCTTACAGCCGGAAGCCAAGTAGTCAGAAAATGCCACACGCTGTATAGTTCAAAAGTGTATGGCCAATCACTAACCAATGTTATTTCCGTAAACCAATGAGAATTCCTGACAAACAACTTTAGTATTCAGCCCCTTCTGATTTGTTTTTCATTAAAAAATGTGAGCCTCTCTTTTGTTCTTCGAAGCACTCCCCAAGGCAATTTGGAAGTGTCTTCTCAGCTGCAGTCCTTAACTTTTGCACTTGAATAAACTCTCTAAACTAAATTGAGGTTTTTTTTTATTATTTTAGGTTGGCAGTCTGCACCAATGTCTCCACCAGAGCCAGCAAGGTGGACACCCAGCACCAAAACACCCTCCCAATTCTCTCTTTCCCCGAGGCCAAGATAATCATCCTTACCTTTCATTTAACAATACACAGGGCTGATGCAAATCAGCTCATGCAAATCACCCCTTCAAGACCTGCCCCCAGCTCATTGGATGGGTCTAGACCAGTCTGAATGGGCTCAAATAAGGATCTTGGCTACATTCATTTCCCTTGTCATTTTATACTCCAAAGCGAAAACCTGTTTTGGAAGAATTAAACCAGTTTGCATGGTACTAAAAGAAGTTTAACACCTGACCGCCCTAAAAATTTTCAGGTCAAGTTCACCATGAAGGGAATGCAAAATGCAACACATAAACATAGCTCTGAAAACCAATGAAGACACAAAAACCAAACAATGAAAATATTGCCCCTTCCTCTGCTTTAAATACGTCGTTTCCATAAGACAAGATCAAGTTGCTGTTGGACAACTTTTTAAAAGACAGCAACGGTTTCAGCTTAATTTCATTTTAATTTTTCTTTTTTTTATTTTTGAGACGGAGTCTCACTCTGTCGCCCAGGCTGGAGTGCAGTGGCGCGATCTTGGCTCATTGCAAGCTCCACCTCCCAGGTTCATGCCATTCTCCTGCCTCAGCCTCCCGAGTAGCTGGGACTACAGGCATCTGCCACCATGCCCGGCTAATTTTTTGTATTTTTTTTTTTTCTTCAGTAGAGATGGGGTTTCACTGTGTTAGCCAGAATGGTCTCGATCTCCTGACCTCATGATCCACCCGCCTCAGCCTCCCAAAGTGCTGGGATTACAGGCATGAGCCACCGTGCCTGGCCTCATTTTAATTTTTCAAAGTGAACTTTAAAAGACACCTTATGTGACTTCCATGAATCCATTGAAACACCATGTTACACAGCAGTTAAAATAGAAGACCTGGCTCCATTTCGATAGGCTCACTAAAGCGCTCAGATCAATGTCAAGCATGGGGCATTATCTATATAAACACACAAACTTTAGCACCTCTAAATTTGACTATTCAGACATAAATGCAACTGGTCTAAGAGAAGATCAATGTTTATAGCCTTAAAGTCACTCAATATTTAATTTAAATGCAAGCTGGTTTATGCCTGAAGCCAATGCCTAATATTTTAGAATTTTTTTTTTTTTTTTTTTGAGACGGAGTCTCGCTCTGTTGTGCAGTGGCACGATCTCAGCTCACTGCAACCCCTGCTCCTGAGTTCAAGCAGTTCTCCTGCCTCAGCCTCCCGAGTAGCTGGGATTACAGGCGTGTGCCACCATGCCCGGCTAATTTTTGTATTTTTAGTAGAGATGGGGTTTTGCCGTGTTGGCCAGGATAGTCTCGAACTTCTGACCTCTAGTGATCTGCCTGCCTCGCCCTCCCAAAATGCTGGGATTACAGGCGTGAGCCACCGTGCCCAGCCGGGATTTTTTTTTTTTTTTCTCTTCTTAACAGACCAAACTCAGCAAAAAGCATCATGCATTTGCGCTCAGGTGCTGAGTAGGCTTCAGGACCTCAGCAGGCCCACCTGACTAGAGGTCCAGCAATGAGAGTAGTGAGGCCCACCCGTACATCTTGTCAAACCTCTGAGCCCAAGCTAAGCCATCACATCCCCTGTGACCTGCACGTTACATCCAGATGGGCTGAAGTAGCTGAAGAATCACAAAATAAGTGAAAATGGCCTGTTCCTGCCTTAACTGATGACATTACCTTGTGAAATTCCTTCTCCTGTTTCATCCCGGCTCAAAAGCTCCCCCACTGAGCACCTTGTGACCCCCACCTCTGCCAGCCAGAGAACAACCGCCTTTGACTGTAATTTTCCTTTACCTACCCAAATCGTATAAAATGGCCAATGGCCCCACCCCATCTCTCTTCTCTGACTCTCTTTTTGGACTCAGACCCCCTGCACCCAGGTGAAATAAACAGCCTTGTTGCTCACACAAAGCCTGTTTGGTGGTCTCTTCACATGGATGCAAGTGAAACATCTGGCCTAGTCTTCAAAAGCCTACTCACTGAACAAACCAATATCCTGAGAATTTTTCTAAACAAAAAATTTCAGATAAACCTAGATCCAACTTTTATATTGTTTCTTTAGTTGGCTTTTGTTTTATCATCTTTATTTCAAATGTCATGCACACTTAGAAAAGTCAGAAAATAGAGACGAGCAGACTTGTCAGAGGCATTCGAACCACAGCGACTCCATCTTGATTAGGGGCTGGGTAAAAGGAGGCTGAAACCTAGGGGCTGCATTTCCAGGAGGTTAAGGCCTTCTTACTCACAGGATGAGATAGAAGATCAGAACAAGATACAGGTCACAAACACCTTGCTGATAAAACAGGTTGCAGTAAAGAAGCAGGCCAAAAGGCCGATGTGGTGGCTCATGCCTGGAATCCCAGCGCTTTGGTAGGCTGAGGCAAGAGGATCACTGAGGTCGGGAGTTTGAGACCAGCCTGGCCAACATGGTGAAACCCAGTCTCTACTAAAAATACAAAAATTAACTGGGCATGGTGGCACACACCTATAATCCCAGCTACTCGGGAGGCTGAGGCATGGGAATCGCTTGAACCTGGGAGGTGGAGGTTGCAGTGAGCCAAGATTGTGCCACCGCAGTCTAGCCTGGTGACAGAGCGAGACTCGGTCTCAAAAAAAAAAAAAAAAGAGGCAGGCCAAAACCAGGATGGCCACAAAAGTGACTTCTGGTCATTCTCACTGCTCATTAGTTGTTAAATATAATGCATTAGGATGCTAAAAGACATTTCCACCAGCACCATGGCAGTTTACAAATGGTCTATATGGTCTAAAAAGGGGAGGAACCCTCGGTTCCAGAATTGCCCACTCCTTCCCTGGAAAACTCATGAGTAATCCACTCCTTGTTTAGCATATGATCAAGAAGCAACTCTAAGTATACTCGTTTGAGCACCCGGTGCTTCTGCTCTGCTTATGGAGTAGCCATTCTTTTCCTTTACTTTCTTAATAAACTTACTTTGGCTTTGCTCTCTGGACTCACCCCAAATTCTTTCTTGAGCAAAATCCCAAGAACTCTCTGTTGGGGTCTGGATTGGGACCCCTTTCCAGTAACAGAATGAACGTAGAGAATATTCATAATCGGCCGGGCACGGTGGCTCAAGCCTGTAATCCCAGCACTTTGGGAGGTCGAGAAGGGGGGATCACGAGGTCAGGAGATCGAGACCATCCTGGCTAACCCGGTGAAACCCCGTCTCTACTAAAAAATACAAAAAACTAGCCGGGCGAGGTGGCGGGTGCCTGTAGTCCCAGCTACTTGGGAGGCTGAGGCAGGAGAATGGCGTGAACCCGGGAGGCGGAGCTTGCAGTGAGCCGAGATGGTGCCACTGCACTCCAGCCTGGGAGACAGAGAGAGACTCCGTCTCAAAAAAAAAAAAAAAAAAGAAAAAAGAATAAACATAATCACTTCTCATGGGATGGAAAATGTGTCCATTCCTTCAAGAGTCTTCCTTCTGACACCCCCTACATAAAATGATACTTTTACAAAACTAAACAGTATGTGTTATTTTATTACCTACCTAATTTAAGCCAGTGGTTCTCAAATTGGGCTGTTCCTTATAATCACCTGGGGAGATCTTCAATAGCTTGCTAGATGGGCCTCACTTCTTACCACTTAAATAGTAATTTTGGGGATGAGACCCAAGCATTCGTATTTTTTAGGTATATCCAAGATGCAAACAAGATGGCAAAGAGTGCCTTATATAAAGAACTGACAGACGGGAGATTAGGTCAGGGAGCGAAGTAGGGCAGCAGCTGTCAAACCTTGGTGTGTATCCTGATCACCTGGAGAACTTGGTGAAATATGAAGGCCCAGGCCTTGTATTTCCATGACTCTTGGACTCCATGTTTCTTATTGGCTCTGCAGGCCATTTGCATACTCACCAAGCTGGAGAACCAACAGTTTAGGTGAGCAATCCCCTACCGTTTGATCACCTCTTAAAGGACCTGATGCCCGCGTCCTCACTAGGGTAAACTTTAAGAACTAGGCTGTTCTATCCAGTAGCCTCTCATCACATGTGACTATTAAGCACTTGAACTATGGCTAGTTCAGAGCACAACTGCAAATGGAGAATGAGCACAGGTTTCCAAAGGCCTAGCACACATACAAATGGCAGTCTGTTGGACTCACTGAGTTTCTTCTTTTTCCATAAATTACATATGTGGCTCACATTGCATTCCTACGGGACAGGCTACTCTGGAGGCAGGGCCTATGTCTGTTCACCACTGTCTTTCCAGCAGCTGGCTCAGTGATTTTGCATCAAGTAGGCACTCAATCAATATATGTTTTTTTCTTTTTGACAAAGGAAATGAGTCAATGAATGAATGAATGAACACAGACATATGACAACCCAGTCACGCAAAGTGTTATTCTACAGACAAAGCAGAAACTTGGAAAATAGATGCTATTTTGGTTTGGGTTCCCCTAGAGGCCCTTCCTGAGACTGGGGTTCAAGTGCAAGTGGTCTATTTGGAAGGAGATCCCCAAGAATATTGGTAGAGGAGTAAAGAAGTGAAGCCGGGAAGGCAAGGAGGGCAATAAAGGGTATGTTAGGAACCAGTTGACATGGTGGGCAGTTGGGGCTTAGTCCTGCTGGGAACTTCAGGAAATAGTGTGAAATATGTGCCTGGAAGCTATGTCCCCCACCCAGGGTGAAGGAGCTAGGGTTTTTATACACCACTTCCCATTAGTCCTTCGTTGAAAGCTGCTAGGAGGGGCACATGCGTTCATTCCCAGGCACTTCTGTCCTACCATGTGCTGTGAGCTCCAGCAGACAGAGAAAGCCTTCAGGCAAAGAGACAGCAGTGCTAGCAGATGGACGTGCTAAAATGGTACAGCTGAGGGGACCGGAGCAAAGAAGTTCAGAAAATGCCACCCCCAAATATACTGCTTTGGTATATTGATTGCCTTCAGCTGAAGGCCCTTGAAAAGCAACAAATGCAGTCTTTCTCTAAACTCCTCTTATCTGCCTAAAGACAGATCCTCCAGAAGAAACTCAGTTGTCATCAATCCCCACCTGGGGAGTTTCATCAACCAGAGAAGATTAAGTCTTATCACAGGAGAGGAGGCTAGAAGTGAGTTCCACACCCAGATAAACTTTGCTACCAGCTCTCATCTGTTCTTCCAAGGGCCTATCCATCTTTCCCCCAAAACCATTTACTCTCCCCTAAATTGCCAATATCCCCCCTCCCCTCTCCCATATGAAGAGGGTATACAAGTTCCTAAATCTCACTGGCTTTTCCGATAGCTACTTTTTTTTTTTCCTGTGATGCCTCTGTGCATATAATAAACTTATATGCCTTTTCTCCTATTAATCTGCCTGTTGTCAGTTGATTTCATGGATAAACTGACATGAACCTCAGGGGGTAGAGGAAAAGTCTTCCCTTCCCTACAGGGAAGGGAAGTTCCTTTTTCTGGTGTTCCTTCCCTATAGTTCCTTTTTCTGGCTTGGGCTGGTGCGGAATCTCGCTCTGTCACGCAGGTTGGAGTGCAATGTCTGGATCTCGGCTCGCTGCAACTTCTGCCTCCAGGATTCAAGTGATTCTCCTGTCTCAGCCTCCCAAGTACCTGGGACTACCGGTGCACTCTGCCACACCCAGCTATTTTTTTTGTATTTTAGTAGAGACAGAGTTTCACTGTGTTGCCCAGGCCGGTCTCGAACTCCTGAGCTCAAGCAATCCGGCTGCCTCAGCATCCCAAAGTGCTAGGATTACAGGCATGAGCCACCTTGCCTGGCCTGTAGTTCCTTTTTAAATAAGCCCAGTAATTCCATCACCTAATAATTTAAATTGGTACTACTGTCATGCATATCTCACAAGATGGTCAGTAAAACCCCTTGTCAGCTCCTCTTTGACGACCCTAGAGGCCCCAAACAGATGTGGGGACAGGCTCCCAGCCATAAGCCCAGTGTTCCTTGATTAAGAATTGTTCAACCAGGAGGGTCCATCACTGCTCGGCCCTTTATCTCCTGGCAGTTACTCCTAGGCCAAGATGGTAAGCAATTTTCCTTCTTCTGGTTTCTCCATTATGATGCAAACCCACCCAGGAACGTGGCTGGCACTTGTCTTTAGATTGCCCATAATACATGCCCACAGGCCTGAAATTGTACCCACTTAATGTTTTAACAAAGAGTCTCAAGTTTCTAGTTTCAGAAAATATAACTTATCTGGGTCTTAAATCATTTCACAGAGACCAGACCATAATAGTCCATTTTTGGCGGTTAATTCAGTCTGGTTCTAATTTGAAATGAATCAGGAGAGGCTTCAGAATCCTTTCATTAAGCACAATGAAGCAAAGCAAATAGGACCAGAGAAACAATAAACAAATAGAAAATGAGAAATGGCTGCTTTGGCAGGGGATTGAACTCAAAGCAGCCCTGAGTTTTCACAGTAACTTTAAATCTACTTGATACCATAAAAATGCATCTGCGGTTTCCATGAACAATTCATTTGAGTCGAGGCGTTGGTCTCATTTGGAGGATTTGAGCCAAAACACTGTCACAACCTGTCATTGCTGGAATTTTACATTCAAGGCCCTTTCCTCTAGTATTTGTTTTCCCCTCTGGAATGTAAGTGGTACAGAAATCTAGGTTATTTAACGAAATACTTAGGTTATAAAAAATTTAGATGAAAAAGTACGTATCTATGCACACACACATAATCTTAGGGGCCCTGCAGATTGTTAGGTTCCCCACAACTTTTAGCGTTTTTGTTTTGTTTTGTTTTGAGACAAGAGTCTCACTCTCTCACCCAGGCTGGGAGCGTAGTGGAGACATCTCGGCTCACTGCAACCTCCTCCTCCCTGGTTCAAGCGATTCTCCCACTTCAGGCTCCAGAAGAGCTGAGGCATGCGCCATGACACTTGGCTAATTTTGTATTTTTGTATTTTTAGTAGAGACAGGGTTTCACCATGTTGATCAGAAGGCTGGTCTCGAACTCCTAACCTTAAGTGATCCACCTGCCTCAGCCTCCAAGACTGCTGGGATTACAGGCATGAGCCACCATGCCCAGCCTCCCCACAACTTTTAAAAGAGAACACAGAGGTCGGGTATGGTAGCGCATGCACGTAATCCCAGCCCTTTGGGAGGCTGACGCGGGAGGATCCCTTGAGCCCAGGAGTTCAAGACTGCAGTGAGCTATTGTACCACTGGACTCCAGCCTGGGAGACACAGCAAGATGCTGTCTCTAAAAATATACATATACTTTTTTTTAAAAAAGAAATGTCTGGACAAGCAACCCCCGCGAAACTCCACCCAACTGTTGCCATGAAGGAATGTGGGCTTGATGATTCCAAATCTACTGACGTTACACGCTTAATCCACACGTTTTTATGTGAAATATTCCTTTTTTTAAACATTGGTAACTAATTTAAAATTTTTAAAAACACTGTAACAAGCCGGGTGCGGTGGCTCACGCCTGTAATACCAACACTTTGTGAGGCTGAGGCGGGCGGATCACGAGGTCAGGAGATCCAGACCATCCTGGCTAATGCGGTGAAACCCTGTATCTCCTAAAAATACAAAAAATTAGCCTGTAGTCCCAGTTACTAGGGAGGCTGAGGCAGGAGAATCACTTGAATCTGGGAGGCGGAGGTTGCAGTGAGCCAAGACCGTGCCACTGCACTGTAGCCTGGGAGACAGAGCAAGACTCTGTCTCAAAAAAACAATAAAAATAAATAAATAAATAAAAATAAAAAATAAAAACACTGTACCGACCCACGTGGAAATGGCCAAACGGAACTCAGATGCAGGCAGCGTGTAGAGCCGTGACCCTGGGGCATGAAAAGTTATGGCCTCAATCCACCATGGAGCAGATGCAGCCCCAGGCACGAACTGGGACAGACACCAAGATCTATGTAATGTGTCCTGCCCTCCAGTAGCTTCCTATCCTAGAGGGCAAATGATGCATACAACTAATGTTTTCACACAAAGTAAAAAACAAGAGTCAATATATATATAATCATCATAATAATGAATAAGCAGGTAGCATGTAATTATCAGGGCACTCCGGAGAAAGAGAAGCAGTAGCAGATAAGGAAATCTTTATTTATTTTAAGGAATTGGCTCATGCAATTGTGGAGGCTGGTGTGTTTGTAATTTACAGGGCAGGCCGGCAGGCTGGAAACTCAGGGACGGGCTGATGCTGCAGTCCTGAGGCAGAATTTCTTCTTTTCCTAGAGGCCCCAGTTTTTGCTCTTAGGACTTTCAACTGACTAGATGAGGCTCACTCGTGTCATCCAGAAAAATCTCCTTTTCTTAAAGTCAAATGATTGTAGGTGTTCACCTCATCTACAAGCTACCGTCATGGTAACACCTACATGAGTGTTTGAATAACTGGGTACTATAGCCCAGCAAAGCCAACACATAAAAATACCCCTCGGAAACAGTGCTGTCAGAGAGGTGCAAAAAACTGCTTCGGAAGTTCAGGAGAATGAAAAGTCAAAGAAACTTAGAAGGTTGAAAACAATCCCCATGATAAAAGAGCAAAGAAATAAAGCCTTCTCAATAGAGAAGACCAAAAAGAAATAATGCTGATTAACAGTAACCAAGCACATGTTAGCTGTCATATATTCTTTCCTCCTTTTTTTTTTTTGAGACAGAGTATTGCTGTGTTTCCCAGGCTGGAGTACAATGGTGCGGTCTCGGCTCATTGCAACCTCCGCGTCCCAGATTCAAGTGATTCTCCTGCGTCAGCGTCCTGAGTACCTGGGATTACAGGCATCCGCCCCCATGCCTGGCTAATTTTTGTATTTTCAGTAGAGATGGAGTTTTGCCATGTTGGCCAGGCTGGTCTCGAACTTCTGACCTCAGATGATCCACCTGCCTCGGCCTCCCAAAATGCTGGAATTACAGGCATGAGCCACTGTGCCCAGCCTATTATTTAGTTTTAATCATCTCAACTACCCTAATGGGGCAGGAACTACCATTCTCCCCACTTTATAGATAAAGACAACCTACCCCAGTATTTCCAATGTCACACAACTATGACAGAAATGGAACTCGAATTCAGGCAGTGTGAAATCTCCAGAGCTTTACGCCCTACTCATACCTCCCCAATGAACTCATACATGACCTCATTAATTCTCACAAAGGCCCCATGAGATAGATACCATTATCCCCTCTTACAAATGAGTAAACTGAGGCTTACTCATTTGTAAGGTGGCAGCACTGGGATTTGAACCTGGTTTATGTGACTCTAAACTTATGCTCTGTCCACCCCAGCATGCGGCACGCCTCCGGCCTTGCTCCAAACATACCAAGGAGAATGTGTCAAGGGAATGGGGCTTAATTTCAAACAGTGAAAAATGTTGGTAGAATAGTAGAAGTAACTTCTTGGTTGTCCATCAGGGAAATGCACACATCAACTGGAGAAAGAAACATTTATCCTTGGAGAACTTGACTGCTTTGAACATTAGCCTCCCCAAAGACCGAGATACGGTTATAATCATTGCATGAGAATATTGAGACTCTGAATTTTGATTATTGATAGGCAAGAATAAAAACACAGCACTTTCCACCCACACAGAAGACAACACCAAAGTTGGCTTCTCTTAAATGAAAATATTTCCTTGGCTTTCTCTTAGCTACATATTTTTAGAAAAAAATTAAATATACACTGCAAATCATATCTTCTTTTCTTGGGTAGGGAATAGACTCATTTCAATCGAACTTCAAAGGAGCAACCAGAAGACTTTTCTTTCCCCGACCACTTTGAAATACTCCTACACTATTTTATCCTTTTCTCTCGGTGAGTTATTTTTTTCCTCTCAGAACGTAGAGTATGTGAAAAATCTGTACTGTTCTATTTTTGCTGAGGAATGAATTCTGAGCTCACTTTGAGCTCATAAAATTGTCATCTATTCACTTGTTATCTCTTCTCTAGACCTGCCTGCTAGAGTCAATGCCAGTCTTTCTCCCTTCTATGATCATGATGATAACAGGAAATATAGGGTAACCATTTAGCTATCATTTAAAATTAAATGGTGCCCTTTCATTGTCATTATTTTTATCTTAATTGTATCTCCACAATATATAACAGTAATCATCCCATTCCTCATAATTTTATGTGATGGGCATGATACTGCAAATCAGATCATAAAAATAAAATCTACGTTCATTGGGCTCTGTTGTATGCCAGGTTCCAGGCTATACAGACATTTAAAACTCACAAAAACCCTATGAGGTAGATACTATTATCGTCATTTTTCTAAGGAGGAAACTGAGGCATAGGGAATTTCAGTAATTTGCTCATGTTTACACAGGAAGGGAGCCAAAATGTAAAATGAAGCATCTGCCTGCAAAGACAATTTGTGGCCATAACAATGTGTACAACTCCCACTAAATAATTGTGAGGTTTCATTTTCTTGTTTTTCTCTTTCTTCTTGGAAGTTCAAAGCTAAAATTTTATGGAGGCAGAACAAATAAACACAAATACTTCATAGGGAAACACTGTGGGTAAGTAGGTGGCCTTATCTGTCATTCAAGATAGGTGCCAGCCAAAAGCTGAGCTATGAATCTACTGCCTAGAATAAGCTACAGACTGGAAGGTGAAAGCTCGGGAGGCTCTTCACCAAAGCCATCTGACTTTAGGAACCCTAATAAGATTTCCCTGGTGTTGTTGGGTGTAGTGGCTCACCCCTGTTATCCCAGCAATTTGGGAGGCTGAGGCAGGAGGATTGCTTGAGGCTAGGAGTTCAAGAGCAGCCTGGGCAACATAACAAGACCCTATCTCTAAAAATGAAAAATGAGATTGCTCTGATGTAGCAAACTATGAGAAATCCTAGACATAGGGCTTGACATCCAACTCAACCTCCAGCTTTGCCAAAGTGACCCAGATTCACAAAGATTTTGGTAGAACTAGAACCCATTATCTAGTTAACCTACTGGCCTCTCAAACAAGTGAGTTGAGGCAAAAGTGCATGGTTTTAAAAGTCAATTCAACAGCTCAAGTTAAACACCGAGACAAGAATATCAATGTGATAGATGTTCACTCTCTGTGTAGCATTAAAGCAGATTTCGGCAGTATCCCAGCAGCCCCAAATCTCCGTTAACTGGAATTTCCATAAGAGATGCTCATAATTCTTCAAGATCTCATGGTGCCTTCTGGATCATTACAGAAAAGATAAAATGACAGTTGGTGCAGTTTTTTAAAAAAATTATTTTAGCTGGGCATGGTGACTCACACCTATAATTCTAGCACTTGGGGAGGTCGAGGCAGGCAGATCACCTGAGGTCAGGAGTTTGAGACCAGCCTGGCCAATGTTGTGAAACCCCATCTCTACTAAAAATAGAGAAATTAGCCAGATATGGTGGCGGGCACTTGTAATCCCAGTTACTCGGGAGGCTGAGGCATAAGAATTGCTTGAACCCAGGAGGCAGAGGTTGCAGTGAGCCAAGATTGTGCCACTGCACTCTGGCCTGAGCAACAGAGCAAGACTCAGGCTCAAAAAAAAAAAAAAAAAAAAAGTTATATTTTTAACTGACAAATAATTGTATATGTTGGTCAGAAAAAAATATTATATTTTTAACTGACAAATAATTGTGTATGTTGGTCATTACAGTTCTGCTGTTTTGCTCTCCATTTTGTTCTGCCTTTGCATATGGCATTTTACCTTGGCTGTCCCGAACTCAGAGTATGTTTATTAACCAGAGCGGCCAGGCTAAGCAGAAACAGTTTAGAGTAGACAGAGATGGGTCTCCTTATCTGTCCAGAAAAGTCAGCAGATTCTAAGTATAATTGTAAAAACATTGTGGCAAAACAACAAAAGAGAAAAAATAGCTATAATAAAGCATCAAGATCCATTAGGCATAGAAAATATTGTCCTTTCTGCTTTTCATGCAGGGGGAATCTTCCTTCAGCTTTTACATAAAACCTCAGCAAACTTATCTTCTTCTCCATATTTGAAGTAATAGAACTTGGTCTAATTTCAAGAATTACTTGAAAAATGGGTGGCCAACCAGGTGGGCAGAGTCTAGCAAGGGAATCCAGGTGGCTCTGAAGATGTGAACACAGGTAAGCAGAGGTTGTCATTTCAGAAGATCTGGAGGTCAAGGTCTGGGGGAAACTGGTGTGCAGGAGGTTAATTAGTGAGTGCCCTTGGGATGAATACTTGAGGAAGGGAAGGACAGGAGATAGGATTGGCAGAGCACAAAGTGGAGCAGCCATGATGAAGGCTACAGACAACCCCTCCTGGAGCTTTAGAGCTGGGATCACCCATTCAGAGTTATGTTAAGTTCAGGAGACCACCTCCAGTGGATGCAGCCTGCTCCAGCTAGGGGGTGTGGCCTTGGGCCAGAAGGCTCTCCTTAGCTGGGGCAAGTCCCACAGTGGGCTGACAGCTAAGGGTGTTGTCCCAAGAGCACTTCCTGCAGCTAGCTGAGGAAGTGAAGCCTGCAATCCCTGAAGGGGAACCTGGATTAGGGGCTGTTTTGTTTCATTTAATTTAGGAGAGCTAAATAATTAAACATGAGGCCAAAGTACATAAGAAAGTGGCAGTCTTTTATTGCAAATATGTGCACACTCTTGGGCGAGGTTCTCTGGTCCTCAGGTGTGGGGGGCCAGGGAAGTCGAGCCGGGCGCTCTCGGTGAGGTTCTCCGGTCCACGAATGCGGGGGCCGAGGAAGTCACACCGGCGCTTACCAGCAGCGGACTTTTATGCCTGGGAGCTGGAAGGGGAGGAGTTTGGGGCGTGTGTGTAGGAGTGGGTTCTTGAATTTCGGTGTCCCAGGCTTGATGTCACTCTGCGCATGCTCAGTTGATTTGGTTCTTTTCCCGGGCGTGGGAATTTTTCCCGGGAAAATCTGTGATGAAGAACCCAGAAACAACAGGGACTGCTCCATCTTGTTCATCTTCCTCCATCTTGTCCCTTCTCCCTCACCCAAACAGGGGCCACACCACAGCACCATCCCAGGAAAATAAACATCCCTCTCTCCTGGGAGCAGGGTTTTGAAAAACTAGGCAAGAGTATCAGGGCTGCCATCCCAAGATAGGGCTCAGGGCAAGACCCCCATTTCAGGGGCAACAGGGAGAACAGGGCCTGGAAGATGAATCTTTGCTTCACAGCAGAATGCAAATAAGACTGAAGGCGAGGCTGTCACAGGGCCAGCCCACACAGAGCAGGAGCCAGCCTGGGGGCTGTGGATGCTAGGGGGGTCGCGTGTGGCCCGTGCTCTGCTGCACCCTCTCCTAGGCCGCCTTGATAACCAGGAAGTGCAGGGAAGCCCCTGGAAGCCCAGCAGGACCGCCCGGGTCACAGACTCACAGTTCAGGGAGTGCAGCCCAGCCTGGTGCTGGAGTAGGGGTATGAGAGAGGAAGTGGAGGGGAGTATCCTAGCTTTACCAGCTTTAAGGAGATAGAGAAGACAGGAGAAAGACAGCAGGGGTAAAGGTAAGTAATTAGCTGTAGTTTGCAAATGCGGGATACCTTATATTTTTTTAAAGTCTTTGCGTAGATATGATTCTATTTTGTTAGTTCTGCCCCTAGAATGTTTATATAAAAAAAGTTATCTGTAAACGAATATGATAGATTCTTTTTTCTTTTTAAATTTTTTTGAGATGGAGTCTCGCTTTTTTGCCCAGGATGGAGTGCAGTGGCATGATCTTGGCTCACTGCAACCTCCGCCTCCTGGGTTCAAGTGATTCTCCTGCCTCAGCCTCCCGAGTAGCTGGGATTACAGGGGTGCACCACCCTGCCCAGCTAGGTTTTGTATTTTCAGTGGAGACGGGGTTTCACCATGTTGGCCAGGCTGGTCCCAAACTCCTGACCTCAAGTAATCCACCCACCTTGGCCTCCCAAAGTGCTGGGATTATAGGCATGAGCCACTGTGCCCGGCCAAGATTCTTATAGCACCGCTGATATCAGAGTGCTTCTCTCTCTCTCCCCTCTCCCCCAGGACTCTGGAGTCATGAGTCACACCCGGAAGGAGAGCACCAGGAGTGTGTGGTTTCTGCGGTGGCTGGGTCACGGCAAGTTTCCTTGGCCACGTGACCATTCTGAGCCCAGGAAGATGCCTCCAGTAGCCCTTTCTTCACTTCCCCTTTCACTTCCCTTCTTCACAGTGTTAAGGGAGATTCACCCACACTGTGAAGGTGGTGAGGTCATGTGGCCACTTTGACAATGACATGGCATTTAATGTTTAACCAAACCAAATACAGCATTCTGTCACTTGGGACAACCTTTGGGGACAGCTCCAAGGAAGTCTCCCCTCGTGTTCTGCCTGCCAGATTAAATGGGAGTCTTGTTGAAGAAAACATAAAACAGGGAAAGATAAGACCTCAGCAGTCATAAATGTTAATAAAACATGAGACTGGAGAGGTGATGTTAGAAAGAAACTTAATGTCCGCCTAAGTAATCACATCTTCTTATCATGGGACTAAAACATAAATGTAACTCATATATGTTTGTCCATTAAAATTAAGTGGTGGATCACATCCGCATCCCTGTAAACACTGGTTTGGACACCTCCAGGGGAAGGCAGGACAATGGGAAATTATATACCTAAAGGCAAAGGGATCAGTTGAAAACTTCCATTGCGAGATCCTCACAGGATCTCTTTGATGTCGCATCCTATTATCATAATAGGCAAAGCATAACCCTTCAGTGCCAATTAACAAATGGTTTATTAGCGTATTTGCATGTTTATAACCATTGAATAATGTCCTTGCAAAGCAGCATCTTGCTGTCTATTTTCAGGTACTTAATTAATGACCTTACATCCTGTGTTAAATATGATGATGAAAGCTTGTAAAAAAAAATGTATCATGCTCTATTTTATTTTTTTTTTTTGAGGAGTCTTGCTCTGTCACCCAGGCTGGAGTGCGGTGGCGCCATCTCGGCTCACTGTAAGCTCCACCTCCCAGGTTCACGCCATTCTCCTTCCTCAGCCTCCCGAGTAACTGCAACTACAGGCACCCACCAAGACACCCGACTAATTTTTTTTAGTAGAGATGGGATTTCACCATGTTAGCCAGGATGGTCTCGATCTCCTGACCTTGTGATCCGCCTGCCTCGGCCTCCCAAAGTGCTGGGATTACAGGCGTGAGCCACTGCGCCCGGTCTCATGCTCTATTTTGGCCTTGATGGTGGTAATGGTTTCAGAAATGTATACTTATACTCAAACTTATTGAGATGTACATATTAGCCATGTGCAGCTTTTTATGTCAACGAGACCTCAATAAAGTTGTTTTTTTTTTTTTTTTTTTTTTTTTTTTGAGATGGAGTCTCGCTCTGTCACCCAGGCTGGAGTGCAGTGGCCGGATCTCAGCTCACTGCAAGCTCCGCCTCCCGGGTTCACGCCATTCTCCTGCCTCAGCCTCCCGAGTAGCTGGGACTACAGGCGCCCGCCACCTCGCCCGGCTAGTTTTTTTTTTGTATTTTGTAGTAGAGACGGGGTTTCACCGTGTTAGCCAGGATGGTCTCGATCTCCTGACCTCGTGATCCGCCCATCTCGGCCTCCCAAAGTGCTGGGATTACAGGCTTGAGCCACCGCGCCCGGCCAATAAAGTTGTTTTTAAAAAACTGTATCTTGCATGTCATTGCATTAGACATTGCCCTTCAACACAAAATTGTAAACAATTATTTTAAACAAACCTATCATAGCAGCGATTGAGAGGATGTTAATTCTGCCATTTTTCCTACAGCTCATTCAGCCACACTTGGAAGATTTTAAGTGGATGCACATACCATAAATTAAATACAAGATGTTATATGACATACATCAATACGTACTCTCTTTCAAGAATTCCAGGAGCACTCTCTATATCACTTTGAAGAAAATTCTACAAACCTTTTCTTTAACAGAAAGCTTGGCCCACTGTGGTGGCTCATTTCTGTAGTCTTGGCACTTTGGGAGGCTGAGGTGAGAGGATTGCTTAAAGCCAGGGATTTGAGATCAGCTTGAGCAACATAGCAAGACCCTATCTCTACAAAAAAAAAAAAATGTTTTAAATTAGCCAGGCATGTTGGGATGCACCTGTGATCCCAACTACTTGGGCGGCTGAGGTAGGAGATCAAGGCTGATCACCCACAGGCTACAGTGAGCTGTGATTAAGCCACTGCACTTTAGCCTGGGCAGCAGAGCCAGACCCTGTCTAAAAATAAAAATTTTAAAAAAGCTTTCTTGTAATTTATTTGTTTTCAGAGTAGAACTAAATTACATTTAGTACATTTTGCAATTCCTTTTAAAAGTGATTATCCTTGGTCAAAAGCATGTATTGCGTTTTCCCCAATCGTGTGAATCATTTTAATTCAAGTATTTTGGTTGCTTCTGTTTCTAGGTTACCATTTGTACAGAACTCACAGTTCTCAATAGCTAGAAGATTGAAAGCCCTGGGTTTCCCTGATGACAGATTTTAACAATATTTGGTTGCCTCTGCACTGTAATCAGAATATTGAGAAATCCACCTGGCTAATCCTATTTAATATTACAGAACACTCCAAAGGCAGGACATGATATGTCAAACATTTGCAATGCTGCTTAGATGTCTGCCTTGCTGCAATCATATTTTAAAATAGTTTATTTCACTGTCAAAATACAATGCATTTAGTCATTATTAAATACATTTTTCTCTGCTTCTTGGCAGGTGTACACCCTATTGGTCATGGGGGAAATTTGTCATGGTGCATAATTTAAAGGTGCCATAAAGTTTGCACCTTCAGGAACACCTATGCATTGGTGTTCTGAAACAGCTTGCAGTGAGTTTTAGAAGCCAATGGATCTAATTTAGCACTACTGTGATCCTCTCTGAAAATAGAGCTGTTATGTTTTCAATTAGCATATCTTTAATCAAAAGCTAGAAAAAGAAGGAAGGAAGGGAGGGAGGGAGGAAGGAAGGAAGGAATACCTAGGAAGAAAACCAAATATTTGACAGTTTTACTTAAAAGTGTCCCATATGTAGGACATTCTGCTAAGCTGTGGGACACTGAGCAGCAATAACACAAGGCACATTTCTGAAGAACAATGTGTTTTGAGAGATGAGATAATCAAACATGGAATAATAAAAGCTATTCAAAGGAATACATATTCAGGGGGTTAATTACACAGAAATAATTAAAGAGTCACAGCAGTTTAGAGAAGAGAGATCAATGTAGAACAGAAATACTAGAAAAAGTTTCCAGGAGAAAACAAGACAGGAGCTGGGCCTAAGGGATATTTAATATTCTTTTTTTTTTTCTTTTTTGAGATGAGGTATCACTCTGTCACCAGGCTGGAGTGCAGTGGCGTGATCTCGGCTCACTGCAACCTCTGCCTCCTGGGTTCAACAAGTGATTCTCCTGCCTCAGCCTTCCAAGAAGCTGGGACTACAGGCGTGCGCCACCAGGCCCAACTAATTTTTGTATTTTTAGGAGAGACAGGGTTTCACCATGTTGGCCAGGATAGCCTTGAACGCCTGACCTCGTGATCCACCTGCCTTGGCCTCCCAAAGTGCTGGGATTATAGGTGTGACCCACCGCGCCCGGCCAGGATGCTTAATATTCTAAGAGAAACTTTCCAAATTTGGGAGTGCTCTGGTATATACAATAATAATTTCCATAGAAGTGGTATTACCTATATTTATATCTGCCTAAATTGCCTTAGAAATAGCACATAAACAAAAATGTATCCCTGTGGCTATATACAGAACAATGGAGCTGAAAGATATACAAAGTAGTCTGCAAATACTTAATGTTTCTTATTGTTCTTATGTTCCTGGACAAAATAAGGTTCAATAAGTTAGGGAAACCTGGCACTCCAAATTCCTGCCTTGGAGCACGCCCTTGCATAATATCCTATTAAAGGTCTGAGAAGTTGTGTTGAAAAGAAACTGTTTAGTTCTTTTTATTTTAGAATTCCTCAAAGTGTATCTGACCGTGGGATGCTTTTTTTGCTCACAGATCACTTCTGTTAGCATGTCACAGAATGGAACTCCGTGGAACACCATTTAGGAAATAGTGATCCACAGCAATAAGAAAATAAACAATCCACTGAAAAATGGACCGGAGACTTTAACAGACAAAAACGGAAAGATAAGCTTATCAAAAGATGGTCCGCAGCATATGTCATCAGGGACATGCAAACTAAAACAATGAGATACCACTGTATTGCCTGCTACAGTGGTCAAAATCCAGAACGCTGATGACACTAAATTGTGACGAGGATGTGGAGCAACAGGGACTCTCATTCATTGCTGGTGAGGATGCCAAATGGTACAGCCACTGTGGAAGACAGCTTGGCAGTTTCTTGCGCACCAAACATAGTCTTGCCCTAGGATCCAGTAATCAAGGTTTATGGTGTTTACCCAAAGGAGTTGAAAATGTATGTCCACACAAAAAAACCTGCACACAGATGTTTAAAGGAATTTTATTCATAATTACCAAAACTTGGAAGTAACCAAGGTGTCCTTTAGTAGATGAATGGATAAATAAACTGTGGTACATCTAGACAAAGGAATATTATTCACTGCTAAAATGATAGGAGCTATCAAGTCATGAAAAACTATGGAGGAACCCTAAATGCTTATGACTAAGTCAAAGAAGCGTATCTGAAAACGCTACAAACTCTGTGATTTCAACTATGACATTCTGGAAAATCAAAACTATGGAAACAGTAAAACAATCAGTGGTTGCTGGGTGTTAGAGAAGAGTGGGGAATGAACAGGTAGAGCATGGAGAATTTTTAGGGCAGTGAAACTATTGTATATAACATTACAATGGTGGCTACAATTATAAATTTGTCCACATTCTCAGAATGTACATAGTAGGAGTGAACTCTAATGTAAACTCTGAACTCTGGATGATGATGTGTCAATGCAGATTCATCAGTTGCAGCAAATGTACTCCCAGTATGGTGGGAGATATCAATCATGGGGGAGACTCTGCACGTGGGGACAGAGGTTATACGAGAAATCTCTGGCTGGGCGCGGTGGCTCACGCCTGTAATCCCAGCACTTTGGGAGGCCAAGGCGGGTGGATCACGAGGTCAGGAGATCAAGACCATCCTAGATAACACGGTGAAACCCCGTCTCTACTAAAAATACAAAAAATTAGCCTGATGTGGTGGCGGGCGCCTGTAGTCCCAGTTACTTGGGAGGCTGAGGCAGGAGAATGGCATGAACCTGGGAGGCGGAGGGTGCAGTGAGCCGAGATGGCGCCACTGCACTCCAGCCTGGGTGACAGAGTGAGACTCCATCTCAAAAAAAAAAAAAGAAATCTCTGTAACTTCTGCTCAATATGACTGTGAACCTAAAACTGCTCTAAGAAATAGTCTATTTGCGCCGGGCGCGGTGGCTCAAGCCTGTAATCCCAGCACTTTGGGAGGCCGAGACGGGCGGATCACGAGGTCAGGAGATCGAGACCATCCTGGCTAACCCAGTGAAACCCCGTCTCTACTAAAAAATACAAAAACTTAGCCGGGTGAGGTGGCGGGCGCCTGTAGTCCCAGCTACTCGGGAGGCTGAGGCAGGAGAATGGCGTAAACCTGGGAGGCGGAGCTTGCAGTGAGCTGAGATCCGGCCACTGCACTCCAGCCCGGGCGACAGAGCGAGACTCCGTCTCAAAAAAAAAAAAAAAAAAAAAAAGAAATAGTCTATTTGCTATGTGCAGTGACACATATCTGTAGTCCCAGCTATTCAGGAGGCTGAGGCAGGAGGATAACTTGGACCCAGGAGTTCAAAACTATACTGCACCATGATTGCACCTGTGAATAACCACTGTGCTCCAGCCTGGACAACATAGCAAGATCCTGTCTCTAAAAAAATAAATCCAGTCAAGTAGGCATTATACACCAGTGAAATCTGGTTCGCATACATGTTTCGTTTGCTACCTTACCTACTCATATTATCTGTCTGGTACAAAGTTTTGTTTAAAAAAATTAAAAAAGGAGAAATTGGTATTGAGAGCTATTAGGCCATTTGCTCAATGCCCCGTGGCAGAGTTAATGGTACAATGAGCCATAGAAGCCAAGTCTCCTCAACTCCAGTCTCCAGCTTGTTCTATAAGGTTCTGCCTTACAAAACCTTCCTTATCTATGTCCTGATACTCTCAGAAAAACAGATGAACAGATTGGAACAGCATCAAAACTGATCTGGAGAGGAAAAAAATAGGCACCTAAAGTTTAACCAACTCAAATATGGCCAAATACAAGTAAAATTCTAAAAACTTGGTTAAAGAAAAACACTACGCAATTTTTAAAGTGTAAAATTGTTCAAATGCATAGAGATGGTCCCAATAAGAATTTGCAATCACTAACCAATTCCATAGGAATATCTGGTCCACTTTTTTCCTTTTATTTATTTATTTATTTAGAGACAAAGTCTTACTTTGTTGCCTAGGCTGGAGTGGAGAGGTGCAATTATGGCTCACTGCAACCTCTGCCTCCTGGGCTCAGCAATCCTCCTACCTCAGCCTCCTGAGTAACTGGGACTACAGGCACATATCACTATGCCTGGCTAATTTCTGTATTTTTGTAGAGACAAGGTCTCACTGTGTTGCCCAGGCTGGTCTCAAACTCCCAGACTCAAGCAAACAGCCCACTTTGGCCTCCCAAAGTGCTAGGATTACAGGCATGAGCCACTCCGCCCAGCCTGGTCCACATTTTTAAACCAAACAAATCTGTTATTTCTCCTTGGGAATGGGTGCACTATCCACCTTATTCTTGCTTTGAAATAACAGACATTAAAATGAATTATGGTCGAATGCAGTGTATGGAGAAAAATCCAGTGCAGTCAAAACATGTGAGAGCCACAGCTCCCATTTGTCATCTCTTTTTGGATTGAAATTCCTGCGATCCATGCTGCTTGACAGTTGCCTAACAACTGTCAATTAACCATTAACAAGCTGTCAATTATTTTAAGTTTTGTCTTTTTAACATTTTTAAGTGTGGTTCCTTCTTTTATGTCTTTAATCATTTTAAACATTCTTATTTTACAGTCTCTATCCAATTGTCCTGTTATCTGAAGTTAGTGGGAGTGAAACTATCTTGGTTATTTATTAAATCTGCTGTACCTAATTAAGCCACATTGGTTCCTCAAAGGTTTTGCAGTTTTCCATTGTGAGCTCATCTTTAGTGGCGTTTGGTTATTCTCCTTGGTGTGGGATGAGGACAGGTCTCTCCAGAAGAGTTCACCAGTGGAGAAACACTTATTTGACTAAGATGATTTTGGACCAATCATGAAATATGAATTTTATTTTATTTTATTTTATTTATTTACTCTTTTTTTTTTTTTTTTTTTTTTTGAGACAGTCTCACTCTGTCACCCAGGCTGGAGTGCAGTGGCGCCATCTCGGCTCACTGCAAGCTCCACCTCCCGGGTTCACGCCATTCTCCTGCCTCAGCCTTCCAAGTAGCTGGGACTACAGGCACCCGCCACCACGCCTGGCTAATTTTTTGTATTTTTAGTAGAGATGGGGTTTCACCGTGTTAGCCAGGATGGTCTCGATCTCCTGACCTTGTGATCCACCTGCCTCGGCCTCCCAAAGTGCTGGGATTACAGGCGTGAGCCACCGCACCCAGCCAAAATATAAATTTTAAATGCAATTCCATGTGAGGATGAGGTCTGAGGTTATATAAATTCTCGTGGATTTTATGGCAGATCAGCGTTTTGTTATCAATTTTTGTTAAGTGGGTGAATTTTCATCAAGGCCACCTCTTACTGAAAGTTTTGTCTTTTGGAGACAAAAGTGCTAAAAGTCTCATCTCCTGTCTCACTTGGGTATTCAAAACCCAACCCAACCCTATCCCCCACGCTGTCAGAGCTGGTTGTATCTTCTGTACTTATTTATTTATTTATTTTTGAGATGAAGTCTCACTCTGTCGCCCAGGCTGGAGTGCAATGGCGTGATCTCAGCTCATTGCAACCTCCATCCCCTGAGTTCAAGCGATTCTCCTGTCTCAGTCTCCCAAGTAGCTGGGATTACAGGAGTGTGTCACCATGCTTGGCTAATTCTTTTGTATTTTTGTAGAGGTGGGGTTTCACCATGTTGGCCAGGCTGGTCTCGAACACCTGACCTCAAGTGATCCACCTGCCTTGACCTCCCAAAGTGCTGGGATTACAGGTGTGAGCCACCGTGCCCAGCCTCTTCCTTGCTTTCCTTCAGGGGCAGAGGTGCCTTTAAATGATGCTTGCTCTGTGTTACTAATATGTTTCTAGTACCCTGAAACATACTAGAGAGTTTTTGAGTTTCTTATTCACCATCCTGCCAGATTCAGAACACCCTTTACCCTCCACTGTGTGGTTTCTGTCAGAGTCTTAAGGGAACAGCTCAGGTTGGTTGGATTTTCTTATATGCCTCACTCAGCAAATGTATGAAAAATACATAAAACTATTCATAGGTTCAAGGTTTTCCAATGACCTGGAAAAGGTTCTTGCTTATTCTTTTCTGGGACCTTTTTTATTTTTAATAATAAATAGTGTTTGTAAACAAATTGAAGATGCAAAAGTGAAGGGGGGATTTTTTGGTCAAATATGAGATCCTCAAAAAAACACTTTTCTGTGCAGTAACCATTGATATCAGGAACTAACACACTGAGTACCTCATACCATCCTTTGGAGCAGCCAACAGTGACAATGAACTTGAAAGCCTCTTGTTGCTTTAAGGAACTTTTCTAAGAGAGAAAAGGGAATCAGCTCAACATTTTCTTGGACAGATATTAGGGACCTGGCCCATTCCAATTAGCACCCAAAAGTCCTTCCAAACTCTAGGAAGGACAGCACAATTATTGGCAAACTATTTAATTGATGTTTGTTTTATGTGGCATCCTATTTTAACTAGAATTTATAATACCATAAAGTTGCATTTTATGTGATTTTGTACACACACACACACAACTATAACGATGAATGAAGTGCTATGGTGGATATGTATAGTGTCTCTATGCCCCTTTTTATCATTCTTGGAGCATAATCTTACTGCTTTGTATTTCCAAGGAGGTTATAGTTGCTGAGCCTTGGCTTTTATGACATATTTTTGTTTACTGCCATGATTTATTTGATGCCAAATTCTTGGTCAGCAGTACAGCTTCCAGTTATTTCCAGTATAATCCAGTAGTACAACATTCTTTAATGGAAAGGAGCTTTCTGTTATACCAAGAACTGCATAATGCTCAAGTTTCCCGAAATGCATTTTGGTTACAAGTAAAGACCACCTGTATACTAGGACGTTATTGTAGTTAATTCATTACACTAAAAAGCAATTAAGGCTAAGCACGTTGGCTCACGCCTGTAAGCCCAGCACTTTGGGAGGCCAAGGTGGGCAGATCACCTGAGGTCGGGAGTTTGAGACCAGCTTGACCAATGTGAAGAAACCCCGACTTTACTAAAAATACAAAATTAGCTGGGCATGGTGGCGCATGCCTGTAATCCTAGCTACTCGGAAGGTCGAGGCAGGAGAATCACTTGAACCTGGGAGGTGGAGGTTGCAGTGAGCCAAGATCGCGCCATTGCCCTCCAGTGTGGGCAACAGGAGTGAAACTCTGTCTCAAATAATAATAATAATCATAATAACAAAAGCAATTAATTCAGAATTAAATATTCCCTGTGCTCCTGGTCCCACACTCCCGAACTTTTTGAGGTTTTCTAAGACACGAATTTCTAAAAGACATAGACTTCTAATGCTCAAGGAGCATAAAAGTTTTTTTTTTGTTTTTTTGAGATGAAGTCTGGCACTGTCACCCAGGCTGGAATGCATTGGCGTGATCTCAGCTCACTGCAACCTCTGCCTCCTGGGTTCACGCGACTCTCCTGCCTCAGCCTCCCGAGTAGGTGGGATTACAGGCGCCCGCCACCACACATGGCTAATTTTTTGTATTTTTAGTAGAGATGGGGTTTCAATGTGTTAGCCAGGATGGTCTCGATCTCCTGACTTTGTGATCCACCTGCCTTGGCCTTCCAAAGTGCTGGGATTACAGGCGTGAGCCACCATGCCCGGCCTACAAGTTATTCAAAAGCTTATAATGTGGCCTATAATCAAATGCCTAATCAAATTACTCCAAAGTCAAGAAACATTTTTAAAAGATGTATTTACATCATTTAAGATACAACTTTGCAACAGATGAAATAATCTATTAATACTTTAAAAATTAATCACACGTGCAAAAAGCTTGGATAGGATTGCAGGGGTGTTTTTTAAAGCTTAAGAGGGTGAGGTAGACTAAAAGGAGGGGAGTGAAGGAAGGGAGTGAAGAGAGGGAGGGCAGAAGAGGTAGGCAATGCATGTTCAACTGTTTTGCCTTTTCTTATAACCTGGATTAGGGGATTGGTTGTAGTTAGGGAACTCCATTTCCTGACTTTATTCTAGGAAATGTAAGCAGGAAATTAAAAAAAACAAAAACAAAAACAACCCAAGTAGATCCTTTCTTTAAGAGGATTCTAAAGAAATACAACATGTGATCGCAGCGCTTCTACATCATAAATCCCTGGGTCTTTTTCACTGCCATCCTTATTACTCAATAAATAATTAAATGAGGCCTGGTGTCGTGGCTCACACCTGTAATCCCAGCACTTCGGGAGACCAAAGCAGGAGGATCACTTGAGCCCAAGAGCTCAAGACCATCCTGGGTAACACAGAGAGACCTCATCTCTATTTAAAAAAAAAAGAGGCCGGGCGCGGTGGCTCAAGCCTGTAATCCCAGCACTTTGGGAGGCCGAGACGGGCGGATCACGAGGTCAGGAGATCGAGACCATCCTGGCTAACACGGTGAAACCCCGTCTCTACTAAAAATACAAGAAAATTAGCCGGGCGAGGTGGCGGGCGCCTGTAGTCCCAGCTACTCGGGAGGCTGAGGCAGGAGAATGGCGTGAACCCAGGGGGGCGGAGCTTGCAGTGAGCCGAGATCTCGCTACTGCACTCCAGCCTGGGGCACACAGCAAGACTCCATCTCAAAAAAAAAAAAAAAAAAGAAAAAGAAAAATTAGCCGGGTGTGGTGGCGCATACCTATAGTCCCAGCTACTTGAGAGACTGAGGAGAAAGGATTGCTTGAGCCTGGGAAGTTGAGGCTACAATGGGCCGTGATCACCTCACTGCACTCCAGCTTGGGTGACAGAGTGAGAGACACTGTTAAAAACATTAAAAAAAAAAAAAAAAGAAAGAAAGAAAGAAAGTGATATAAAATGCTTAATCGACACATTAAATTGCATCCATATTTTGACATGGTTGCCAAAAAAGAGTATATTTGGACATATTAAGTCTATATAAACAGAAGGCACTAATTTTATAAGTGTGTACATTTAGAGCTCTTGATATGTGAATACAGCATTGAATGGATCAAAGATTATTGCTGTCTTTGCAAATCTTCAAACTGACAGAACCTTTTGGAAAAATTTATGGCAAGTTTGTCTTTTTTTACAAGCAATGTTTCTATAAATCCTACCAAAGTGCTATGAATAAGGCTGTAAATCACTTCACTGGCTTGAGCAATGGGACTTTTATTTCATGAAACCATGCCAGGAAACCTAGAGGCTTTCATTGATATTGAATCTTCTGTAATATTTAATACCTATCCAACTCAAAAAGATGAATTTTGATACTGACTGAAAATATTTTTACTATAATTTTTGCTGAAAGGAAAATAAATAGAAATCAATGGTGTTAAGTTGGATGGTTTGAAAGCAGTTCATTAGTCATCAGAAGAGAAAAAAATTAGAAGCAATAGAAAGTAAATCAATGAGAATATAAGTTCAGATTTTATCTGTAATTATGATTGGTACATCCATTCCTAATGGATGAATAATGCTGACTGCTGACATTTTTCCGTCTTGCTTGACGTTTATTTGACAAAACAGAAAGAAACTCTTTTGAATGTTTTAGTCTTCTTTTCAATTATTAGGTTGGTACAAAAGTGATTGTGGTTTTTGCCATTATTTTGGGGTCAACTAATATATTCAAATATTCTTACAGGGAAATGCTGTAGAACCTGGTAGCCAACTGCGTAAAATCTCAATAGCCAGCTGGGCGCGGTGGCTCACGCCTGTAATCCCAGCACTTCGGGAGGCCGAGGCGGGCGGATCACAAGGTCAGGAGATCGAGACCACGGTGAAACCCTGTCTCTACTAAAAATACGGAAAAACATTAGCCAGGCGTGGTGGCGGCGCCTGTAGTCCCAGCTACTCGCGAGGCTGAGGCAGGAGAATGGCGTGAACCCGGGAGGCGGAGCTTGCAGTGAGGCGAGATCGCGCCGCTGCACTCCAGCCTGGGTGACAGAGTGAGACTCCGTCTTAAAAAAAAAAAAAAAACTCAATAGCCAGTGAGTCGTGTGGGAAGAAAAGTGTACGTGTTATACAAAAGCTAAATTTTCACATGCTGGCAAAATGAGTGACGCATACACTACCAGGAGGCACCTCCATGATATTCAGTTAGGAACCTGATTGACATTCCAAGCCTTGAGTTTTGCAAATGCTCTTTAGTGTTACCAATCTTTTGCTTCAGGTAGTGACAGAACCTAAACGAAATTGGTCCAGGCATAAAATAAATTAGGCTAAAGGCAAAAGTAAACCTGTAATGCCAGATCACTGGTCAGTGACTCCTAAGTGCTTATTTGCACACTGCCTGTTTTTACAAGGAATTTAATGCATTCAATACCACAGGGCACAATACATGAAAATGGGGCGGGGGGTGGAAAAACCTGAGTCAGAGGGAAAGTAGGACTAGAGAAGAAGGATGGGCAAAACCCCAGGTGACGGCACTGTAAACCTGCGCTCACAAACTCCTAGTTCAGATGGCCAGGCAGGTAATGGGAAGCCCCTCATCTTTAAAACCTTGCACTGCAAAAGGGCTGGGAGACTGAAGAAATCTTGGGAGAAGGTATCTGAGAGGTACTGCAAATCACTCACAGTTCAGCAGGAAGTGAGTAATGTGCATTTGCTATTTTGTTTGTGAATATTCATTTCTGCTCTGAAAAAGAAGAAAAATAGGATGGAGGAAACTCATAGGATGTGTTAAGCATAGATAAGGAAGTTAGGGACCTACCAGACCAAGAAGACAGCAAATCTTCATGATGCAATAAATACTGTGTGCCGGAAGCATAATGAGGCATTCCATATGCAGGAAGTCTTTTTTTTTTTTTTTTTTTTTTTTTTTTTTTTTTTTTTTTTTTTTGAGACGGAGTCTCGCTCTGTCGCCCAGGCTGGAGTGCAGTGGCCGGATCTCAGCTCACTGCAAGCTCCGCCTCCCGGGTTCACGCCATTCTCCTGCCTCAGCCTCCCGAGTAGCTGGAACTACAGGCGCCCGCCACCTCGGCCGGCTAGTTTTTTGTAGTTTTAGTAGAGACGGGGTTTCACTGTGTTCACCAGGATGGTCTCGATCTCCTGACCTCGTGATCCACCCGTCTCGGCCTCCCAAAGTGCTGGGATTACAGGCTTGAGCCACCGCGCCCGGCCTGTGCAGGAAGTCTTAATTCGCCACCCATTGATGATGCCCATTCTGGCTCCACCTGTTCTCTGCCCAAGAAACAAGTGAACAAAACAAAACCCTTTAGCTGCTCATCAGATCAACTGGCAAGCTCCAGCTACTGGCCAGGCATTCTTGCCCCTCTGTATTTGCTTGGGTTCATATGCTACTGTTCCAAGGTTCTGCCACTAGTACTCTCCTTTTCAATCCTGCACACCCTGTCCTTAGGTGGCCTCACCCCCTTCTATGCCTGCAGCCCCCCTGGAGTATACGCCAGACTCACTTTCTCCCCATCCCTCAGGTGCCCATCACCCATCTCCCAGACATCTCCTGGACATCATCTAGATGCCCCATGGGTACCTCAATCTTCGTAATCCTAAGACTGACCCCATCTTCTCTCCCCAAACTGCATGTATATCTGTATTTCAGCCTACATGGCAGTAAGATGTATTTAATCACTCAACCAAAACTTGGGGTGTCACCCTGACTGTTTTTTTCCTCGGGTACTGAGGTCCCAGGTCCTGTGATTTCTACCTCCTTAAAGCATCTCGTTATTTTTCTATACCCACCATTTGTGCTAAATTAGCACTAATTAGCTATCTTCAGAGTGATACAGCCACACGCTGAGCATGATGGACAAGGACCTTCAAGCTCTACCTTGGTTCACCCCTCCATCTCATCCGAGTTCTGGGCATGACGAAAGAGACCCTTCTCCTCTCCACTCTTGCCTCTTGCCATTTCCTTGCCTTGGTTGTGATTACCTACAGATGCCTGCATGAGTCATAGTCTTTCTCATATCCAGGATTGTACCCTTGCTGTTTTCCTCTGCCTAGATGCCCTCCTTTCCAACAACCCACTGTCCCGCAACCCACCACCCCAATTGTCCACCATTTCATCTTGCTTACTCTTAATCTCTTTTCAAATTTTTCATGAGATGTCAGCTTCTCTAGGAAACTTCCCTGAAATCCCAGCCTTCCCTCCACCTTCACCCTCCGCTGGCCTTATCTGAATTAAGCACCCTGCCTGTTTGTTTTCGTCGTCTTCTGAGACTCCTCTCTCATTACGCTGTCACTTAGGTGTCCAGAGGGCAGAGATGGAATGCTCAAATTAGGACGATTCAGGGAGGTATGGGAGAGGTGCACGGGGACCATAAGGGATGGAGCAGGAACCCAAATTAGTAATGGCAGAGCTGGCACCAACCCTAGGCTCGAAGAGACAGAGGAGAGAGAGTGGTTACCAAAACCCAGAGAGAGAAAACCGTGTAAAATAGGGGATGTGGTGAAGAGCAGCAACCTGTGTTTGGCTGTGAACTGAAGCAATCTTGCAGGGAGGAGAGCAGAGGAATGACTATCTTGGCTTCACTCTCCTTCCTTCTCCTTCATCTCATGTCAGGTGCCCCATTGGCTAAACCTACCAGCAACCAGAGGACAAGGAACGCGTTAAAATAATCTCACAGCTCAGAGAGTAGATTAGATGTAGGGCGACAAATGGATTATATTTAGCACAATCGCAGGTCTATTTGTTGATCCGTCTCCCTCATCAGGCTGAGTTACCTGAGGACAGAGAATGTGTCTCTTATATCTCCATCCCTAACATCTGGTGGACACTAGATACTCAAGAAATGCTTATGGATGAGATCAGAGAAGATGGTAAATTGGGCATTAGATGGAAGTTTGTGCTTTCTGAGCCTGCCACATGCTTTCTGGAGAATCCAAGGCAAAATGAGAAACAGAATGAGCTCTATACTTTTGTCTGATAAAAGAAAATATGATTTGGTGAGAAGAAATGAATACTTTTAGCACTCAATGCTGGGAGGAACTGGCATCAGTCACGTGGCTGCCTCTATCAGAGGCTCTCAACTGCATCATGGACAGAATCTTTAACAGTGAAACCACAACGCAGAAGCATTCTTAAAAATATTAGCCCTTGATAAAACCAAAGCCATGTTACAAAAAACCAACCAAAAGGTGGAACTGAATTAATATGGTCCACTTTGAGCTGAGAATAGCTTGCAAGAAAATGGTTGTCTCAGACTTCAAGTCTGACCTCCTACATAAACCTTCAGTGCAATCCTCTCTGTATTGTCTCTTCTCTCATCAGCCAAAAGATGGAAAGGATCAACTGAGGAACTTACACTGGAGGAGCACAGATTCATTAGATGGCAGAAACCTGGGTTTCTGAATGACTGCTGTGGAACTGATTTCTGCCTACACCCTGCAAACTTTTGTACTGAGAGCAAGTAACACATTTTTAATGTGTTAAACCTCTGAGATCTGTTGGGTCTTATAGCAACAGTTATTTTACCCTAATACAGCTGTAAAATAACGTTCTAAAATCTACACTCGGGTTTGTTTAAAATATTATCACCATGATTATTATAATTATAATCCATAGTCCATATCATAATCAATTATTTTTATAGAAGTCCTTCTCAACTGACATCTCATAATTTGTGGCTTCTTACATTGTTGCCTTCTATGTGTGAGATGCCTCTCTGAGTCTTTTTTGCTGGGACATGATAGAAAAGAAAATATCCAACATTCTGATGTCTTTTATAATGTACAAAGTCCTGTTTCACGCATTATCTCTTTAGATTGCCCCAATAAGCCCGAGGAATATTTAAGAGTCTATAATCATCCTCATTTCACAAGTGATGAAACTCAGACATTTACATATAAAGTGGAAAAACCACTAATTTATTTATTTATTAAATTAAAAATTCACTAATTTATTTAAAGATTAATTGAGAGAATAACTTTGTCTGTCTGGAACCAGGTATGTGTTAAGAGTTAAGTTTTCTTAATTTTTCTTTTTAAGAAGACAATCTATGGCTACATAACAAACCACCCTGAAGTAATGACTTAAAACGTTAAAAGTCATTGATTTTGCTCACAGAACTTGAACTGGAAGATAAAAACAGCTGCGAGTGAGGGTGGGGCTGGACAGCTGGCTTCTTTGGGCATCTCTCGTTCTTTCTGTGGTCTTGTCACATGTCTCTACACGGTAGCCCTAGGGTAATCATGACAGCTGAAGGCTTTAGAGTGGGTGGAGGGGGAGAGGGAGGGAGGGAAAGAGAGAGAGAGAGAGAAAGAGAGAGAGAGAGAGAGAGAGAGAAGCAAGCAGGCAGAAGCTCTAATGCCTTATGACCTAACCTTGGAAATAAATTACACTGTGCCACTGCCACTACCTTTTCTTAGAAGCAAGCAGATAGGGTTGGTGCATATTTGAGAGGGGAATTAGACCTCACCTCTTGATTGGGAGAGTGTAAAAGAATTTGTGAATATGTTTTTAAATGACTACATTTCCCCTTTCTTTTTTTTTTTTTTTTTGAGACGGAGTCTCACTCTATTGCCCAGGCTGGAGTACAGTGGCCCAATCCAGCTCACTGCAAGCTCTGCCTCCCAGGTTCACGCCATTCTGCTGCCTCAGCCTCTCAAGTAGCTGGGACTACGGGTGCCCGCCACCACGCCTGGCTAAGTTTTTGTATTTTTAGTAGAGACGGGGTTTCACTGTGTTAGCCAGGATGGTCTCGATCTCATGACCTCGTGATCTGCTTGCCTCGGCCTCCCAAAGTGCTGGGATTACAGGCGTGAGACACTGCGCCCGCCTCACATTTCCCCTTTCTAAAATGCTTGTCTAAATTGGTGCACACGTGAAGCTCGGGTGTTAGTGACTCATCCAAGATTATTAACCTGTTAAATGGTTCCACCAATACTAGATCTAATTTTGTGACTCCAATTTTCATGCCCTTTCTCACTACTCCAGATAATCTCCAGTGAGCATCGTTGTCCATTACGGTAATTAAGACATTCTAGCTGCCAAATAGATTCAATCCTTTTAATTGCCTTGAAAAATGTATTTTTTTTTGTTTTGCAGAAAATAAATATTACCCATATGGCGGTCATCCACAAACACCTTCCAAGTTTATCCCAAACATCTGTGTTTTAATTTTTTTCTCCCAACAGATGTATTCATTTGCATTTTCCCAGATGAATCATTCTTATTTTTGTTGTTATTTTTGACTGTATTTCTCACCTCTCAAGATCCTTTTGTATTAATTACCAAGCCCACCGCTTAAGCTAATACGATCTCCCAATATGGGGACTTCCTCTTGATTCCTGTGTGCCCTTCCTGTGGGTCATTAATGCAATGTTATTTAAGACTAGGATTTGGCCGGGCACAGTGGTTCACACCTGTAATCCCAGCACTTTGGGGGGCCGAGCCGGGAGGAGGATCACCTGAGGTCAGGAGCTCGAGACCAGTCTGGCCAAGGTAGTGAAACCACGTCTCTACTAAAAATACAAAATTAGCCGGGCGTAGTCACATGCCTGTAATCCCAGCTACTGGGTAGCTTGAGGCAGGAGAATCACTTGAACCTGGGAGGAGGAGTTTGCAGTGAGCCGAGATTTCACAACTGCACTCCAGCCTAGGCCACAAGAGCTAAACTCTGTATCCAAAAAAAAAAAAAAAAAGACTAGGATTTGGATTTGCCGTAAGGCTTGAGGGGCAGTCTTTTGTTTTGTTTTGCCTTGTTTTCAAGAGGCCAAAATCTTCACACTTGAAAATTTCTGTTGAACCACAGAGATCTGAACCAACTCAGTTTAGAAAGCCTGGGGATTTGAACAACGGTGTGGATGGGAAATCTCTTCATCTGTCAGTTTTCATCATTCTAGGCAGTAAAATAGACTTCCCTTTAGGAGTTTTTCTCCGTTTGGGGTTCACCAGCAGTGGGATGTGGGGAATCAACCCTTCTTCGTCCCCACCCAAACATTAGGTGGGAGCATGGGGTGGGAAGTAGAGAAAGTGGACAGAGGTCTCCAGTGGATATGGGATCTTTGTGTAGACCAGAACAGTCCTCAGAAATCTCATGCAAGCCACATAGGTACTGTTATATTTTCTAGTAGCCACTTTTTAAAAAGTAAACAGGTGAGGCCGGGCGCGGTAGCTCACGCCTGTAACCACAGCACTTTGGGAGGCTGAGACGGCCGGATCACAAGGTCAAGAGATGGAGACCATCCTGGCCAACACAGTGAAACCCCGTCTCTACTAAAAATACAAAAATTAGCTGGGCATGGTGACGCGTGACTGTAGTCCCAGCTACTGGGGAGGCTAAGGCAGGAGAATAGCTTGAACCCTGGAGGTGGAGGTTGCAGTAAGCCGAGATCGCGCCACTACACTCCAGCCTGGTGATAGAGTGAGACTCCGTCTCAAAAAAAGAAAGTAAACAGGTGAAATTAATTTTAGTAATATATTTTATTTAACCCAATGTATCCAAAATACTATCATTGGAACGTGTAATGAATATAAAAATATTCATGAGATATTTTTCATTCTCCTATCCATACTGTCTTGGACTCTAACGTGTATTTTACACTTACAGCACAATTAATTTGGGACTAGCTACATTTCATCTCAACAATAGCCAACAGCATATTGGATAGCACAAATAAATTCTTCGTCTCTGTTGCTTCTTTGGGTCTGGGAGACCCTTCTTTGGATTGCAAACCTTTTTGCTTTCAAACCTCGGCTCCAACACCAGTCCGGCAGAGGAACCCGGTCTAATGAGGTCCGCTCCCTTCCTGCCATTCTCTATTCCATTAACCTGTTTTGTGGTAAACATAGGACTGATCCTCCAAGATTACCTTATTAATTAGCTTACATATTTATTATCTATCTGTCCCACCAGAATGCAGGTTTCTGGAGGGCAGGGATTTTTAAAAACCTGTTTTGTTCTGTGATTTTCCCATACCGAGCACCGTGCCCGGCACAAGCTGGGATCCCAGTACGCATCCCAGGGCGAAAGAACCGTGTTTCCCTGGAACCCAGGCAGAGGGCAGCTTAGCAGTGTGTCACAGGTGGGGCGCCCGCACTGGCTCCCAGGCCGGCGTGGGTGTGGGGCGAGTGGGTGTGTGCGGGGTGTGCGCGGTAGAGCGCGCCAGCGAGCCCAGAGCGCGGAGCTGGGAGGAGCAGCGAGCGCCGCGCAGAACCCGCAGCGCCGGCCAGGCAGGGTAGCTCGGAGGTGGGTGGGCCGCGCCGCCAGCCCGCTTGCAGGGTCCCCATTGGCCGCCTGCCGGCCGCCCTCCGCCCAAAAGGCGGCAAGGAGGCGAGAGGCTGCTCCAGAGCCCGGGCAGGAGACCCGGCCGGGCCAACGCCAGGGACTTTGTTCCCTCCGCGGAGGGGACTTGGCGACCCTCGCGGCGGCAGGGTCTGGTGCCGGCGCCTGGGCGGCTGCGTGGGATCTGCGCCCCCGACTCCCTCCCTAGCTGTGTTCCCGCCGCCGCCCCGCTTGTCTCCGGCGCTGGCGCCTATGGTCGGCCTCCGACAGCGCTCCGGAGGGACCCGGGGAGCTCCCAGGCGCCCGGGTGAGTGGCCAGGCGTGGCTCCCCGGTCCCCCCGGCCCCCGGCGCCAGCTTTTGCTTTCCCGGCCAGAGCGCGGTGGGGTTTGCCCGGGCAGTGCCTCGAGCAACTGGGAAGGCCAAGGCGGAGGGAAACTTGGCTTCGGGGAGAAGTGCGATCGCAGCCGGGAGGCTTCCCCAGCCCCGCGGGCCGGGTGAGAACAGGTGGCGCCGGCCCGACCAGGCGCTTTGTGTCGTGGCGCGGGGATCTGGAGCGGACGGCTGCGCCTCGGTGGGCCGCTCCCTTCCCTCCCTTGCTCCCCCGGGCGGCCGCACGCCGGGTCGACCGGGTAACGGAGAGGGAGTCGCTAGGAATGTGGCTCTGGGGACTGCCTCGCTCGGGGAAGGGGAGAGGGTGGCCACGGTGGCAGGAGAGGCGCGGGAGCCGAGAGGTGGCGCGGGGGTGCCACCGTTGCCGCAGGCTGGAGGGAGATGCTTCCAGCGAGGCGCGTTCCGTCTGGGCGAGGGCTTCATTCTTCCGCTGCGTCCCTGGAGGTGGGAAAGCTGGGTGGGCGTGTGTGCAGAGAAAGGGGAGGCGGGGAGGCCAGTCACTTCCGGAGCCGGTTCTGATCCGAACAGACCGCCCAGCGTTCGGGGACGCGGACCTCGGGGTGCCGTGCTGCCCGGCCCCACGCGCGCACGAGGCTGAGGGGTCGGGGGCGTCTCTGACCGCCCAGCTTTAACAAAGGGTGCTCCTCTCCACCCCGCGAGGAGGGGCAGCTTCGGAGACCCGGTCTTCAGCGAGCGGGTCTTAGCGCCGGGGAGGTCTACTTCCTTTTGGGGTTGCCATTTTACTATTATTATTGCCTTTTTTTTTCCCCCCCAAAAGGACTGGAGACTGATGCATGAGGGGGCCACGGAGGCGCAGGAGTGGTGGTGATGGTTTGGGAAGCGGAGCTGAAGTGCGCTGGGCTTTGGTGAGGCGTGACAGTTTATCATGACCGTGTTCAGGCAGGAAAACGTGGATGATTACTACGACACCGGCGAGGAACTTGGCAGGTAAAGGGGGTCCCGGAAACATACCCTCCTGGATTGTGGAGATGCATAACGATGGGACCGTTGGGTGGTAAACAAATGCAGTTCGAATCAGGTGTCTCCTTCGCCCTTTCTGGAGATGCGCAAATCATAGAGAAAAGAGTTACTAACCCAGCGATAAACTGCCTGATCCAAGGGCCTGGGGGTGGAGGAGAGGCAGCCGTTCAGGGCTAGATTGTGATGCACAGTATATTGATCAAGTTCCCTGGACAAAAACAGATTTAATTCTCTGCACTAACTCTTGTCAGCCCTTGCCCTTCTGTGACAACAGGACAAACACTAAGATTATGATTGCAACTGGAGTTAGCTTTTATGTGTGATTTAAACGGAGAGTACAAACTAATAGGTTTTAAAAATCTTAGTACTTTTTTCTCTATCTAAATTTTCAGTGTAATGTGAGCAAGTATTGGTAGGTGGTAAATGGAGACTTGCCAGATGTTGATGTTGGGCTTGGATTTTGAAACTTCTTCCAACCAGGAATTTAATTATGTGGTTGGTATTGGTGGTTGCTTTGGTTTCATTTACAATGTTAAATTTTTAACAAATCAATGAGAGTCTAATATGGCTATCTGGATTCAGAGCATACCTCCATTGCCCTAGCAGCTGTGATTCTCAGTGTAAAATCTTTCAGTTTCTAGGTAAACAAAGAATGGTTTCTTTCGGGGCATCTAAGGGCTGATTGCTGTTTCCTTTGAGTGTGTATTAGACAGAGTGTTTTGGGCTCTGGTCAACTTTAGTAGAAAACCTAGTTTTCATTACCTACGTTTAAAACTGAATTTATGGAATTTGTGGTGTATTTGCATTGTGAGTGGAGTAGGCAAAAGGATATTTAAACAAACAAAATATGTACTTATATGTGCATTGAAATATGTATTTTCCCATATACATCTGATGTCCTGATACAAAGCTTCCTTTTTCTCCATGAAAAGCAAATTAAAAAACACCCACATCCTGGATTACCTAATGAGAATTATGGAAACTAAGCTTAACTAAATTTTTTAAAAATTCAAACGATAGTGTAGAATTTTTTTAAAAGTTACTGTAGCAGAGTATTTCTCTAAATGTTTAGTATTGACTGAAAACATCGATGGGGGCCTGTGCTTAGGAAGAGCGCTCTGCATATTGACGATCTGGTGAGTAAATAAGGAAAGCTCTTCAAAAATCACATTTCATGGATATGTTTAAGATTAAAGTTTAAGAGTGTGCGGTTGAAATACTTGGTTTAACTGGAATTAAATAACTTTCCTGTGGTTTTCAGCAAGATAAGTGGTATTTGGAGTTTTCCTTTGGGACTGGAAGAAAAAAGCAAAAAACTACATTTTAATTTGATTTGCGTAGTGCGGCCTGATCATTTAAGTGTTGTTAGAGAGATGACTGAAATTAGTTGAGATTATTGTACTATGGATTAAGTATAATGACCTTATTTTCATTATGATTTTTTGGTACAATTATGTGTTATGAGAAAGAAATAGAAAAAGAGGCCTCCCTGTGGTTGGCGAAGGGAGTTTGTGATCTTGATTTCGTGGGCGTGATGATGAGGGGAGTGAGGTGGTTTGCTTATTTGTCACTAGCACATTGATTTGCTCCGTGTACATTTCTTTGTATAACGTTCTGCCCACTATGCAAGTTAAACTGACAAATTGTTTATTAAATAATTTACGTGACCTAGGAATTTTAAAGAAGTGCTCTGAAAACCTGGAAGTCTGAAGTTTTTAAAAATGAAATGTACAGACTCATCTATCCTGTAAAGCTGCTATTGTTTTTGCCAAAAAATGAGTGAATGATTGGGTTTTGGAAAATTGTTCAAGTCCTGTGATTTTATGTCTGCCTTGGATGTAGCCACTTCCTGAAAACAAGTCTGAATGTAAGATGGACACGTAGGAAGATGCTGCTTATATGACATCACGTGTCACTGAGGGAAGATTGGAAGTGGAGGTAGGAGTTTGGTAGCAGGAAAATGGAAATGGGCAGATATGTGGCACAAATGCAAGGTCATTCTAAGCAGTGAGTTACTAGCAGACCAGTATCTGAGATTTAAGACTTTTATTTGGCCAGGCAAGGTGGCTCACGCCTGTAATCCCAGCACTTTGGGAGGCTGAGGTGGGCGGATCACGAGGTCAGGAGTTTAAGACCAGCCTGGCTAACACAGTGAAACAACGTCTCTACAAAAAATACAAAAAAATTTAGCGGGCTTGGTGGCGCGCACCTGTAGTCCCAGCTATTTGGGAGGCTGAGGCACGGAATCGCTTGAACCTGGGAGGCAGAGGTTGCAGTGATCGGAGATCGTGCCACTGCACTCCAGCCTGGGTGACACAGTGAGACTCTGTCTCAAAAAAAAAAAAAAAAAAAAAAAACCCAGAAAGACTTTACTTACATATCTTTAGCAGTCATCTAAATAACAACGATTCACTTACCTTATAAATGTAGTGAGACACAGTACATAGCCAGGAGGAAAGATGGGATTTTGAAGAAGTAGAGTACAGTATTATTGTTAATATTATTTTATTTTTAGGAAAACTGAAAATGTGCGTATTTGTGTGTACTGCCTAAGATTTCTGTAAAAGCTCTCTGTCAACTGTCAGTAACTTTATAAAGTATTACAACTATTGCAGCAGTCCATCTGCAGCAGTCCATCTGCAGCAGTGATAGAGCAGATGGACCACTGGACAGATACCCTGGTCCAAAACCTGGCTCTGCAACTTACTAGTTTTCTTGAACAGGCCATTTACCCACTCTGACACTCAGGATTTTCCTCTATAATATAAGAGAGAGATCTAGTGCTTATTTCATGGGTGTTGTAAAAATCAAGTAATCTAACTTGTAAAAGTAGTTTATCAGCAGTAGACAGTTAAACAAGTCTAGATATTACCTGTAGACTGGCTGAGACATGTGGGTGCCCCAGGCAAGCTAATAACTTGGCCGGCAACTCAATATTCTTTAAGTTTCTGTTTACCAGCTTTGGGAGGGGATGCCCTATAGGAAAAGGGTCAGGAGGAGAAGGGTTGCTGACAGCATTCAGCCTCCACTATGATTCTGAATAATGCAGCCCTGGCTTTGAGCTGGCACACCCTCCAAACAGAAGCAAGTCCCTGCAGCAGATGCACGGGTTATGTTTAGAAGAGTGTTTGGTGGCCTTCAATTTGGCTCCTGGAGGCCCTTTAGGGTCTCACCCTCTGTCCCAGGAGGTGGAACAAGGAACTGCCTCTATTATGTGTAATAGTCTCTGGGAGGAGTTCTTATAAATGCAGTTTTCTCCATCTGCTATTATACCGGGTTGTTTTAATGCCCCAGGATGCCCTAGCATCTCTTATCAGTTGGCACCTTGGGCAGCTGCGGGCTGACTTGCCACATTGTCGGGCTCTAGTTACACCCTTGGCCGTCGTTCAGCCTAACCTGCGGGCCTCCTGGGCACCTCTCTGTGTACACTGCTTTCCTGAGGGACTGGCCGCCTTTCCTGTTGCACCATCTGACCTTATATGATCTCAAGACCTAAGTCCTACTTCCTTAGTGAATCCTTCCACAATGAGTTTCCCCTTTTTAAGTCAAGTGACTTCTCTGAGACTCTCTTTGTCCATGAGCATAGACTGCCCAGTGACATGTTCCATCCTGTTTTACATTTATTAGTCTTGTATTGCTCTTTGCAGCCAGCTTGTGGATTTCTTTGGGGTATGCCCTGTGGCGTGGAGTTGTTGTGGTCCTTTCTCCCCACAGTGTGCAGTGTGCCATAGACTTCCTACAGATTGATTAATATCAGGATTCATGCATGCCTAAATGAGCTAATGCAGTTTGGCAGGTGCAATTTTGAGACCAGAATGGGGATGTACGATACAAACGATGATGCAGAGGCTGATGCTGTTAGAGAGGCAGTGTGCTTATTTGGAAAGTGGGGAGACACCAACCTTGGTAGGGTGTTGTGAGGATTGCAGATGTGACTTTAAACTTCTATCATGCAGTCACTGGCTAATATCCGTCTGTCTTTTTAGTCTATAGATATGCATTTACTGAACACCTACTAAGTGTCATGTATCTAAAATATATATATTTGTATATATGTAATATATTTTATATATATATATGTTTTTGAGACGAGGTCTTACTCTGTTCCCCAGGCTGGAGTGCAGTGGCATTATCATAGCTCACTGTAACCTTGAACTCCTGGGCTCAAGCAGCCCTCCCACCTCGGCCTGCCAAAGCTCTGAGATTATAGGGCAGAGACACTGTGCCTGGCCTCTAATATATTATTTTTATTATTTTTATTAACCTGTTTTCTCCATCACAGCATTTACCACATTGCATAATAACTGCTTATTTGATGATCTGCTTTCTCCATGGGGCCATTACCTTGGACTTGCTGCTCACTTTTTATTTCTAATGCCCAGGTTGATGCATGACACTTAGAAGGCACTCAGTAAATGCATGCTGATAGACTAGACTGAGTGGATCAATATATGTAAAGCAACTTGAAAGAATATGTATGTATTAGGCCCTCAATAAATGATGGCTTGTGGTGAAGATGAACACTTAGGATATAATGGCTGCCGCTCATCAAAATAAAACTGCTCTTGTTTTTGCATTCTTTGTGGCTCAGCAGTAATGAGCACAGCAGCCAAAATTTTCAAGCACAAGATCAGTTTTAAACAAAACAAATGAAATGGAGCATTAAATATTTTACCTTGGTTTGGATGGTCATTGGAAGCTAATAATTCAAGTTTAAAACATTGCCCTTTCGGCGTAAAATCCATAGGCATTTTCATTGAAGTAAGAAGTTGTCATAAGTCCTGGCAGTCCAAGTGCATCTCTCGGCTGGTTTACTGCGAATTGCCGGAGTCAGTCCTAAGAAGAATGGCAACCCTGTGTGGCTCATAGAAGGGGAGAGACTTTCTGGCATGTTTTTCCTTCGGAAATGGGAATCACAGGCCACCGGTGGGTTTCTGCATCCTTATAGGACTGTGCTGAATGTGACATTTTTCCTCTTAGTATTTTTGACTCAGAATGCTCTCAGATGTTTCCTCTGATAGGAAAGGGTCCAAAGTTTTTTTGTTTTTTTGTTTTTTTGTTTTTTTTTTTGAGACGGAGTCTCGCTCTGTCACCCAGGCTGGAGTACAGTGGCCGGATCTCAGCTCACTGCAAGCTCCGCCTCCCGGGTTCACGCCATTCTCCTGCCTCAGCCTCCCGAGTACCTGGGACTACAGGCGCCTGCCACCTCGCCCGGCTAAGTTTTTTGTATTTTTAGTAGAGACGGGGTTTCACTGTGTTAGCCAGGATGGTCTCGATCTCCTGACCTCGTGATCCGCCCGTCTCGGCCTCCCAAAGTGCTGGGATTACAGGCTTGAGCCACCGCGCCCGGCCCCAAAGTTTTAAGAGAGATAAAGTTCCGATACATAGATTAAAGGCAACGGTTAGTGATTTTAAAAGTGCGTACGGTTTAGGAAGGTCTAATAATAATCTTCCAGGATACGAAGCGAAGACATGATGGTGTTGGTGAGTGGCAGTTTGTTTGAATGCTTGCTTGCTGGCACTGGGAGTGTGTTGCTGGGTTACTAGGGCAGGCATCATATAGGTTCAAGGGGGCAGGAACAGAGTGGGTGGAGGTGCTTATTGGTCAGGAAGCCAAGGAACATGGAGGCTCACTTCTTGGTCCCCCATGTTCTTTTACCCTCAGCTTGTGTCTCACCCGGCCAATGAGGAACCTGAAGGCCCCATATCATTGGCATATGCCCCTGCGAAGCCATGAAAAACTCATAGGAAACCTTCAGAGATGGATGCCCAGATAAATTCCAGTGCAGTCGTCCCTCAGTATCCATGGCGGATTAGTTCCAGGACCCCTGGGGACACCAAAATCCACAAATGCTGAAGTCCTTTGTATAAAATGGCATAGTATTTGCATATAACCGATGTAATCTTCCCATATATCTTAAATCATCTCTAGATTACTTAATGATACTTAGTACAATGTAAATGCTACCTAAGTAGTAGCATTATAATGTTTAGGGATTAATAACCAGAAAAAAAAGTCTGTATATGTTCAATACAGATGCAGTTTTTTCCCTGAATATTTTTGGTACAGGGTTGGTTGAATCCATGGATGCAGAACCCACAGATCTAGAGGGCCGACTGTAGTTGTATACAGGTGTTATATCAGGAGAGGCAACATTGGCTCTTCTGCCTTGTTCTCTTCCCTCTAGTAGAGTTGTAATCCAGACCACTTATTTTCGGGTGATTGGGAGTGAGGGGCCAAGCTGCTGGATGTCTGATATCTGGGAGTGACATGGTCAAGGTCATATGGCCTGACTCAGCAGGGAAATGTGTTAGGAACTTTCATCCTTCATTCTAGTCAACTGCCATGAGTACCTAACATTTTGTTTAAGTGAATATTATTTTAGTAGAAATTTTATATCTGATTATGAGACAAAGGAAGCCACCCTGCTGACACAAGGGGAGTGGTTTCCATTGGGGAAGGGTACCCCGGAGAGCTCAGGGACTTTGTTTGTTTATGTTTTTTTGTTTTGTTTTTTTTTTTGAGACAGAGTCTCACTCTGTCACCCAGGCTGGAGTGTAGTGGCGCGATCTCAGCTCACTGCAACCTCCGTCCTCTGAGTTCAAGCGATTCTCCTGCCTCAACCTCCCGAGTAGTTGGGATTACAGGCGCCTGCCACCGCGCCTGGCTTATTTTTTGTATTTTTAGTAGAGACGGGGTTTCACCATCTTGGCCAGGCTGGTCTTGAACTCCTGACCTCGTGATCCACCCGCCTCGGCCTCCCAAAGGGCTGGGATTACAGGCGTGAGCCACTGCGCCTGGCCTTTTGTTTTTTTGGAGACAAAGTCTTGCTCTGTTGCCCAGGCTAGAGTGCAATGGGGCGATCTTGGCCCACTGCAACCTCTGCCTCCCCAGTTTAAGTGGTTCTCTGTCTCAGCCTCCCAAATAGCTGGAATTACAGGCATATACCACCACACCTGGCTAATTTTTAAATTTTTAGTAGAGGTGGGGTTTCACCATGTTGGCTATGCCGATCTTGAACTCCTGACCTCAAGTGATCCGCCCACCTTGGCCTCCCAAAGTGCTGGGATTACAGGCCTGAGCCACTGCGCCCGGCTGGGACTTTGACCTGGAAGAAGGCTGAGTGACCAGCATTGTCTCCCTTCACATTTTATCCACCTGTGTTTGGACAGGTTGAGTGGCTTTCTCCAGGCAGCTGATTAAAAGGTGACAAGACATGGACCCAGAACCCTGGGCTAGGCCTATTTCATTATCTGTGCTACTTAGGATTTGACAATTTTCCATTTTTGAAAGCCAGATGAAGTTGATATTTAAGAGAGCTGAAGTAGGCAGCCATTTGATGCCAATTTATTTCAGCATCTGCATGGAGAAATGGTTAGGGATAAATAGTAGCTGCTTCAGGGTAGGTTTTCATTTGAAGCCTAGCCAAAGGCAACAGGGTCAGCCCTTTGAGCTCAGAACTGTTGCAGGCCTTAACGACACACTGGAACCTTCTTTCCTTTTCCAAGTGGCTTGCACCTTGCAGTTCTGAATGATGTTGACATGTGGCGTAGTTTTACTAAAGTCCCAAGTTAATGGTTTACCTTTTTAGAAAACTCCAAAAACACTTTCATTGTTATTTAACTTTTGAATAATGTAATGTCTAAGAGTGTTGTCTCTGACCTGTGCGCCTACCTGCCAATGACCAACAGTTTCTCATTTCATTACGCCACAACTAGTCTGGCTAGCTTAGAGTTGGTGTGTGATTGTTTGAGACTTTATGTGGAAGATAATACTTAATTGTTTTGTTCTGGTTTGTTGGGGTAAATTCTCCAAATGGAATGCATCCTTTCTTGGCCTTGAAAGAGGTTATATGACAGTATAATTATTTATAATAAATCCAATGTATGACTTTGGGTACATTCTATTATAAATGAACTTTTTAAAAGGTGCAGTTAGGGTGAAAGGAAAAAGAAGTTGACATTCCGATTTTCCACATCATCTAACTAAAATGGATTTAAACTAACTTTCTCTAACTAGTAAATCTTTCTCAGGTAAGTACAGTTGTATCCCAGCTCTAGAGTTAATGTGCTAGGGGATTTTTACAAATAAAAAATCTAAAACCTGGCCGGGCGCGGTGGCTCAAGCCTGTAATCCCAGCACTTTGGGAGGCCGAGACGGGCGGATCACGAGGTCAGGAGATCGAGACCATCCTGGCTGACACGGTGAAACCCCGTCTCTACTACAAAATACAAAAAAACTAGCCGGGCGAGGTGGCGGGCGCCTGTAGTCCCAGGTACTCGGGAGGCTGAGGCAGGAGAATGGCGTGAACCCGGGAGGCGGAGCTTGCAGTGAGCCAAGATCACGCCACTGCACTCCAGCCTGGGCGGCAGAGCGAGACTCTGTCTCAAAAAAAAACAAAACAAAAAAAAAAAAACTAAAACCTAAAATAGTTGTATTTTATCTTCTATCCAAAACAAAACAAAACAATCATGTGATAGTAACTAATCTTTGGAGATACCTGACAAGCGTGATCCATAGTGACGTGTGTTTGTCACTTTGTTCTTCTTTAGGTGACATTGAGAGCTGGTGTGGCTTATGGATCACGCTGTTGTCATTTATGTATAATGTTGCTTACTCTGAGAAGAGATCATGGGGCCTTTTTTTTTTTTCTTCCTTTGAGACGGAGTTTCGCTCTTGTCGCCCAGGCTGGAGTAAAATGGCGCGATCTCGGCTCACTGCAACCTCCACCTCCCCGGTTCAAGCGATTCTCCTGCCTCAGCCTCCTAAGTAGCTGGGATTGCAGGCATGCGCCTCCATGTCTGGCTAATTTTGTGACATTGAGAGCTGGTGTGGCTTATGGATCACACTGTGGTCATTTATGTATAACGTTGCTTACTCTGAGAAGTGATCATTGGGCCTTTTTTTTTTTGAAACAGAGTTTCGCTCTTGTCGCCCAGTCTGGAGTGCAATGGCGCGATCTTGGCTCACCGCAACCTCTGCCTGCCGGGTTCAAGCTATTCTCCTGCCTCAGCCTCCTAAGTAGCTGGGATTACAGGCATGTGCCTCCACTCCTGGCTCATTTTGTATTTTTAGTAGAGACAGGGTCTCTCCATGTTAGTCAGGCTGGTCTTGAACTCCTGACCTCAGGTGATCTGCCCGCCTCAGCCTCCCAAAGTGTTGGGATTACAGGTGTGAGCCACCACGTCCGGCATTCACGGGGCTTTTACCTTATGTACTACCTTTTGATGTTTCAGTTGTGAGCTTGAAGAATTTTATTCAGTAACCTAACGTGTGATTAGAGATGCCAGAGTGGTGGGGAGGGGAGGGAAGGAGGTTGGGAGAATGTTGTTGATTTTTTTTTTTTTCCTTTTATAAACACATACAACTTTGGACGAAGAACATAATGTTTCAGCAAATGAGTGCTTGTAAACTGCCGATCTCTGGAGTGTGAAAAGTTTATATTGATGGCGCTTATATTCATAAGCCTGATGGGTTTTGGCTGGGAAATTTGGCTCGAGGTATGGACTTCTTTTGGGACACATTTTATTTTCTGTCAAAACTGCCTGATTATTCTTATTTAGGAAATATGTGATGAATGGGGCTGGCTGGTAAATGTTTTAAGTGCAGTTGTTATAAATTTTCACTTACAAGAATGAACTAATTTTCATTGTTGAATAGTTATGTCTTAGTTCATTGCTTTTTACTTTCAAAACTGTATAAACTTTTCCTTTTTTTTTTTTTTTTTTGGAGACAGTGTGTCACTCTCTTGCCCAGGCTGGAGTGCAGTGGCGTACTCTCCGCTCACAGCAACCTCCGCCTCCTGAGTTCAAGTGATTCTTCTGCCTCAGTCTCCCAAGTAGCTGGGACTACAGGCACCTACCACCACACCCGGCTAATTTTTGTATTTTTAGTAGAGACGAGGTTTCACCATGTTGGCCAGTTTGGTCTGTGACCTCAGGTGATCTCCCCTCCTTGGCCTCCCAAAGTGCTGGGATTACAGGCATGAGCCGCCGCGCTGGTCCAACTTTTCCTTTTTACCTTAAAAAGATTGTCAGGATTTTTGAGACCTTGCCACAACCCCTGACACCTGACCCACAGTATAGAATTTTCCAGGTGAAAAAGACATGTAGAGAAAGTCATCAATGCCATTCTTTTTTTCCCCGTTCATGAAAATGATTAGATTTTCCTTTGAGCTGCCTGTCTGTATGTCTGCCTAACACCTCATATGTCTCTCCAGGACAGGGCTGCCTCTGAGAGAGGAGGATAGGTGCACCTAAAGCGATGCGAGAAAAAAAGTGGCAGAAGGTTATGATGGGACAGGCAGAGAGAAGAGGTCAGAATTTAGTGTTGATTCAGTTCTGATCTTTCCACCCTCCTTTGAGAGGTTTTTCTAAATTGTTTTGCCTCCTCTATGTAAAGCTCAATTTTGGGGCCATCTGTGGTTTATGAGTAAGCAGCAGAAATGTGTGTCTCCGGGAAAGTGATGAAAGGCTGCAACCTTTGGAGTGTAATATTTAATAGACTAGGAGTTACAAGCTGTTTGGCTTTATAAAAACAAAGCTACGGGCGCTGCAGGGATACGTGTCCTGTGGAGAACAAACTTTTAACGGGTACTGCTGACGTTGGAGATGCTAAATGGCACATAATACACAGAAGAGCTGTCCTTAGGAATTTGGTAAGGCAAAAAGTGCTAAAAAGTTATTTATTGCCTTAAAATAATATTTCATTGGCCTATACATCAGTATAATTGAAAGCAGAGCCTGCCACATTTTCTTTTCTTTTTTTTTTTTTTGAAATAGAGTTTTGCTCCTGTTGCCCAGGCTGGAGTGCAATGGCATGATCTCAGCTCACCTCAACCTCTGCCTCCCAGGTTCAAGTGATTCTCCTGCTTCAGTACCCCAAGTAGCTGGGATTACAGGCATGCGCCAGCATACCCAGCTAATTTTATTTTATTTTATTTTATTTTATTTTATTTTATTTTATTTTTTGAGACGGAGTCTCGCTCTGTCGCCCAGGCTGGAGTGCACTGGCTGGATCTCAGCTCACTGCAAGCTCCGCCTCCCGGGTTCACGCCATTCTCCTGCCTCAGCCTCCCCAGTAGCTGGGACTACAGGCGCCCGCCACCTCGCCCGGCTAGTTTTTTGTATTTTTAGTAGAGACGGGGTTTCACCATGTTAGCCAAGATGGTCTCGATCTCCTGACCTCATGATCCACCCGTCTCGGCCTCCCAAAGTGCTGGGATTACAGGCTTGAGCCACCGTGCCCGGCACCCAGCTAATTTTATATTTTTAGTAGAGATGGGTTTCTCCATGGGTTTCTGCATGTTAGTCAAGCTGGTCTCGAACTCCCGACCTCAGGTGATCCGCCTGCATTGGCCCCCCAAAGTGCTGGGATTACAGGCATGAGCCACCGCGCCCGGCCATCCTGCCAGCGTTTTCTTCTGTGCGCTTAGGATGGGAATATAGAAAATTGTCTTCCTAGATATTGGCTTTGCCACTCAAAGTCTCTACAATCAGTGTGTGAACGGCTGGGAGCGATGCCAGAATCTTTCACAGATTTCATTCCTGGGAGCTCTTCTGGCGTCAGATGATCGCGGTTTCTTTTCCTTCTGTACCACAGCACATGGAGGAGGCCGCTTTCTCACTCGCTCCGTTCCTTTGCCATTCATGGAGACAGTGGCACCAGTCAGCCCACGGCCAGGCCGCTTTTGCCCTTTTCCTAACTAAGTCACTATGGATGGACTAAACAGAAGATATTTACAGTTTGCCCATTTAGAATCGATAAGGGTGTGCCCTGGTCTCCATCATATATTCCATTACGTCCAGCCTCAGGCATCTGTTTGAATTGTTTGGGAGAGGAAGTGAATTAGCACAAGTGGAATATCTACAGGATGAAAAGTGGTCAGTCTGTGCGTTCCTCCCCACCCCTTCGTTGGCTGGAAGAGATAACACTTGATGTGTATGGAGCGGACAGGGGAATGTCAGCCTCGTGGCCATGGAGAAGCAGGAAGTCCCTTGGTTTTGTTCAGTTTGATTTGGGCATTGAATGAGTAGATCCTGTTTTAACAATATGACTCATTAATATGAACCATCATTTTGTAGGTCTTGTCTTTAGAAGCAACATTCTTTTGAGTGCAAATAATGTTTATTTGCGTTGAGAGAAGTTATAATAAGCTGGAGAATGAGAAGGAAAAGACACATGTGAAATGACCCAGCCAGTTTCTCCTGCACCCTCTCCAGAGCATTTCCTGGGCTACTCCTCCAGGAAGGCTCCTGCTCTGATTTCCTGTATTCCTTCATGATTTGGAGTAGACAGCTGCCCACATGACATTCTTATTACAGGGGACTTATGGGTGGGATTCTTGGCTCCCCCTATGGACTGTGAGTTTTCTGAGGGTAGAGAACATGGCCTTTTGTCTCTGGTGTTGGTTGGGATTAAGCTAAGTGCACAGCAAGCCATGTTTATTTAGTTGCCTTATAAAGGTACATATGCAGAAATTAGAACAGTGTTTCAGGGCTTTGGACCCAAATCCCTGTCTCCACAAAACACGTTAGCTGTTACTTTGGGAAGGTCACTTGACTTCTGTGAGATTTAGTTTTTATCGTCTGTAAAATGGGGATAGTCGTTATTGCTACTTCATAAGGTGGTTGTGAGGATGCCTGTGATATGTGTAAAGTGCTTGACACAGTGCTAGGCACACAGCAAGTGCTCGAGAGGTGGACGCTAGTTAACAAGACAGAGCAGGAACAGGAGAGAGAGGGAGAGACAGTATAACATGCTTCTGAATCTGTGTTCCTCAGTCCTACCTCTTCTCCATTCATTCCTGGCCTGGCCTCCCACAGGCAGAGTGCGGGTGAGGGCTCACTTCTCCTCGGTTTCATCCTTCCTCCCTCTCTTCTCCTCTGCCTGTGTCTCCTTTGGCTCAGCCTGCCTGGCAGGCTCATTCTGCCGTTTGCCTTTGCTTACCTGATCCATTTTTCTAGGTATGCCTGCCTCCTTCCAGCTGGACTCAGTTTATGTGCTGGGCTCCCTTGGTGAGTCCACCTTATTATGTGTTCATGAGATGGTGCTTAGGGTTCCTAAGAAACATATTGACTAGGAATTTAGCTGTGCATTTGAAAGTTGACTGCTGAAGGCAGAGCTTCAAGGATACCCTTTTCAAAGTCCACAAGACACCATGGGAAAGGAAGGGAAAAGCTTCATATTAAGGAGGATCTATTAAGATGGGAAGAAATGCATTTAAGGAAGCAAAGGCAACTACAAACTGCTCTGTAGCCAGGAGGAGTTAGCTGCTCAGCAAGAAGGCTGCTGGGAAATGCTTTGAGGGATATCATCCTGGTGTTATAGGGAACCTGAGACTAGGTGAGCACATAAATTTGTGTTTTTAATGCAGTGTGCTTCATTTCCTGAAAGGTAGATTTTTTTGTTTGTGTGTGTGTGTGTGTGTGTGTGTGTGTGTGTGTGTGTGTGTTGTGTTTGTTTTTGAGATGGAGTGTCTGTCACCTGGCCCGGAGTGCAGTGGCTGGCGCGATCTCAGCTCACTGCAACCTCCGCCTCCTGGTTTCAAGCGATTCTCCTGCCTCAGTCTCCCGAGTAGCTGGGATTACAGGTGCCCGCCACTACGCCCAGTTAACTTTTTGTATTTTTAGTAGAGACGGGGTTTTACCATGTTGGCCAGGCTGGTCTCAAACTCCTTACCTCAGGTGATCCACCCACCTCGGCCTCCCAAAGTGCTGGGCTTGCAGATGTAAGCCACTGTGCCCGGCCTGATTTTATTTTTTTAGCTTGCTTTTTCAATGAAAAACCGTCTTTTATTTATTTGTTTTTTTTTTTTAGAGATGATGTCTCCCTATGTTACCCAGGCACAGTGGTGTGATCCTAGCTCGCTGCAGCCCCAAATTCCTGGGCTCAGATGATCCTCTCACCTCAGCCTCCTGCATAGCTGGGGCTATAGGCAATGTGCCAACACACCTGGCTTAAAAGCCATCTTAAGTGGCCAAATAAGACACTGGGAATTTGATTAGGGATACAAATAATTGATTTTTTTTTCATGGATCTTTATGGAGAAAGAAGTCTGAGATGAGTGTGGACACCTGAGTCCCCGACCAAGCGAAGCCTAGTGCGGCATGTGAGACAGACGGCAGATTCTGAGGCTCCATTCAGTTCTGACACATACCAATTTAAGATGTGAAAATGAGTGTTTTGCCAAGCCAGAACTGTCCGTGCCAAGAAAAGCCTATTAGGTTGGTGGCTGAAAGGCTGGATTGTTGGGATGTACTGAATGGCGAGGCCCTGCCAGCTGCTGCGGGTAAATGCCCACTTACATGTCTAAGTACTCATTCTGTTCCCCTGGAGTGGGGTCCGGCTTGTTGAGGAACCATGGCTGCTGCATGAGAGGCTGCTTTCTTATTTTTGAGACGGAGTCTTGCCCTGTCGCCCAGGCTGGAGTGCAGTGGTACAATCTCGGCTCACTGCAACCTCCGCCTTCCAGGTTCAAGAGATTCTCCTGCCTCAGTCTCCCGAGTAGCTGGGGTTACGGGTACGTGCCACCATGCCCGGTTAATTTTTGTATTTTTAGTAGAGACGGGGTTTCACCGTGTTGACCAGGCTGGTCTCGAACTCCTGACCTCAGAGGCTGGTGATCTACCCACTTCGGCCTCCCAAAGTGCTGAGATTACAGGCGCTCCTGGCCGGGAGGCTGTTTCCTTTTAAAGAATTCTTTCTTGTTCTTTGGGCTTGTTGGGTGGGTATCTTTTGTTGGTAAAAGTAACATAAAACTGACAAAATCTGAAAAGGAAAATGCTTGGAAATTGGGTCTATAAGGTGAATTTAGGTAAAACATCAAGGGAACTAACAAATAGACAACAAATAAGCTATAAACAGGTACCATAAATAGGCTGTTAAACGCAACTATCATTTGAACCGTAGTATTTGCCCCATCATTTGTTCATTGCTCAAGGGCTGACTGAATATCTGAATCATCTTGCTGCAGTGTTGGGCAGGGCCCTCTAGCTCAACAAGCTTCTAGTCGTGCAGGGTAGACAAAGACTTTTGCGCGACCCACAGTATTAGGAAGCCTAAATAGGAAGTGAGATGAAGCAAGGAAAAATGTTTTCTGGAGTTCAACCAAGGAGAGATCATTCTGACTTGGAGGTTTCGTTCCTTCCTTCAGATTCTTGTGGACGACATAAAAATGTAAGCAGGTGTGTGCAAATGTGGGTATGTGTGTGTGTCTCTACCCTTACCTTCCTTGGAGAAAACTGGAAATAAGACATGAAAGAAATGGCTGTAAGGAAACTAAGATTTGCTAGGAACTCTAGACCAGCAGCTGGAGGTAGGTATTGTAATTCACATTTTGAAAACCGCAGTTCAGAAAGATGATTGGCCTTGAATAGTGTGTTTAAAATGCTGGAAGCGATAGTTGGACTCCCTAGCTGCTAAGCAGTGTCTGGAAATCGGGTAGTGGGTGGTACAGCTCATTTTGTGACCTGTTCTACTGTCACTGTCTTGGAAGGGAAGTTTAAAGAAGTTTAAAATATCTAGCACAGTGCTGGCTCGTACGATGTATTCAATGCCTGTTTTTTCTCCTTGCTTCCTCTAAACCAGGTGTTCTCAACCTCGGCATTAGTGACAGCCTGTTCTGGATAGTTTTCTGTTGTGGGGGCTGTCTTGTGCATTGTATTTTAGGACATGAGATTTATAATAGGATGTTTAGCGGCATCCATGGACTGTACCCACTGGATGCCAGTAACAGCCACCTCCTCACACTCCTTATGACAGCCAAAAATGTCTACAGACATTGCTAAATGTGTGAGGGGGCGCAAAATTCCCCCACCCTCCGTAGAGAACCACTGAACTGCAAGATCAAGAGAGATCAGTCTTTTTTTTTTTTTTTTTTTGAGACGGAGTCTCGCTGTGTCTCCCAGGCTGGAGTGCAGTGGTGTGATCTCGGCTCACTGCAAGCTCCGCCTCCCGGGTTCACGCCATTCTCCCGCCTCAGCCTCCCAAGTAGCTGAGACTACAGGCGCCCGCCACCACGCCCGGCTAGTTTTTTGTATTTTTAGTAGAGACGGGGTTTCACCATGTTAGCCAGGATAGTCTCGATCTCCTGACCTCGTGATCCACCCGCCTCGGCCTCCCAAAGTGCTGGAATTACAGGCTTGAGCCACCGCGCCCGGCCGAGATCAGTCTTGACTGATACGCTTAGGGGTCTGGAGCTAGTGTAGGGAAGGAGGAGCCTGCACCCAGCGGGGAAAAAAAAAAAAATGCCCCGAGCTTCCTGTGGAATGAGCTGAGAGAAGATACTGACCTTGGGTGTCCAGAGCTGGCGAGCGAAGAGAAAAGGCTGCCAGATGGTGTGTGCGTGAGGTCTAGGGCAGTTGCTGTTGCACTCTGATTTGTATGGACTGTCCCAGGAGTGCGTAGTTTCCTGTGCCCCAGAGGTCTGGGCTGAGACAGACAATGAGCATGACCTGGAGAACCTGTTGGTAAGACGTGGCGGGTGTCAGAGCCCTGTTGAATCACTTTTCCCTCTCCATTCAAATAGCTCCTGCAATTCCATACCTATTTGTATAATAGATTTCAAATGTCATTCTCTTCCTTAAGACTGGAAGCTCCCGTGATCTAGGTCTGTGACTTGTTTTCTGGTTGTTGAATTGAGCACAAGAAGCAGCCCCAGATTGAACATTTAAGTGAGTGATGTGAATGAATGAATGGAAGGAGGGTTCCCATTAGTTGGATTGAATCGAGTCCAACATGATTAGATGTAACAGATATAAAGATGAAGCCAGACAGTTAAGTTGGAGAGAAAAAGCAGTTGCCCAAATGCAGCAGCGGGGAGACTTGTCATGACAGTGTCCTTTTGGAGAAGAGTCTGAGAGCTTTGGTAATTACAAATGTCGGCTGGGCGCGGTGGCTCACGCCTGTAATCCCAGCACTTTGGGAGGCCGAGATGGGCGGATCACGAGGTCAGGAGATCGAGACCATCCTGGCTAACACGGTGAAACCCCGTCTCTACTAAAAATACAAAAAACTAGCCGGGCGAGGTGGCGGGCGCCTGTAGTCCCAGCTACTGGGGAGGCTGAGGCAGGAGAATGGCGTGAACCCGGGAGGCAGAGCTTGCAGTGAGCTGAGATGGCGCCACTGCACTCCAGCCTAGGCGACAGAGCAAGACTCCATCTCAAAAAAAAAAAAAAAAAAGATAATTACAAATGTCTGCGGAACCTATAGCCTTATGACTGCATTAAGAAGAAAATATAGCTTTTGTCTATACTATAGAAATTGAATGTCCACAGTGGGAGTTGCTGGTTTCTCTGTTTTCTCTGAGGTCATTCTGCATCTGTGACATGAGAGTGTCCTGTTCTGGGAGAGACGCTGACAAACTTGGGGGAGTCTAAAGAAGGCAAAAGCCGGAGAACCCCAGCATCTCATGAATAATGTAGCTGTGGAGTCAAGCACCATGTGCATCTTTTTGTAAATATTACTGCATTTAATTCCCAAACCAGCCTCCTGTGGGGGTCCTCTATTTCAGAGCTTGGCAGACATTTTATGTAAAGATAGTAAATATCGTAAGCTTCCTGGGCCACATGGTTTCTCTTGGAACAACTCAACTCTGTTGTAACTTGAAAGCAGCCACAGACATTATGTGTCCAAAAGGGTGTGGCTGTGTTCTAATAAAAACAGGCAATGGTCTGAATTTACCCTGTGGGCCATGATTTGCTAAGCCCTGCCCTGTGTTATTGATGAATCAACCAAGGCTTAAAGAGATTAAATAATTTAATTTGCTGAAATGAGTAAGTGGCAGAACTGAAATTCAGCTCTGAGCCTCTCTGTCTCTGAAGCCCGTGAAAACACACAGATGGTCTTTTGGATGGGGTTAGGCTTGTCGTGGAGGCACTGGGGGTCAGTGGTAGGAACCATGAGGAGGCAGAGCTTGGCTTAGTAGGAAAAACTCAACTGCCCAAGAGCAGAGCAGACTGCAAGTGAGGTCACGAGTGGTGGACACTGCAGTGTTTGCACTGAGTACCCACCTGGTGGGAATGTTGAGGAACGGATTGCCGATTTGGGGAGGAAGTTGAGCCGATAGCCTCTGAGGATCCCTTCCAACTCTGTGGATCTGTGGTCATCAGCAAAGGGGACCACATGGGTAACGAGCAGCTTCTACCAGGGTGCTCTTGAGCAGGAGCTGCAGGGCCAGTAGCTCCCATTTTCTTCTCATTCTCAGGGTCCGTCCTGCTGACCTCTTCTGCCCACTCCTAATGACCCGTTCCTGCAGGTTGTCTTACCAGCCTCCCCCCATTGCCCTGCAGTGGTCAGCAGGTGCCCTTGCCCCCCTTTCCCTAGCTCCCAGCTCTCACCGCACAGTCGACTGAATCCCCAGGGAGAACACAAAGCAGAGAGTTGCACAGTTACGGGCTTGCCCAAGTGGCCTAGCCAGCGCGTCCCTGCCTCTGAAGGGAGGCAGATGAATGTGGCCTCTTGCTGCTTTATGCCAACTTGGAGTTCACTCTCTGGCTGTACTTGCCCCCCCCCAGCTTCTGTGCTTCTCCTTGGTGTGGAAGCTGGGATTCTGTCTCCAGCATTACTCCAATTTTTCCCTTGTGTCTCTACTGGATTCCAGATCCTCCTGCACACTGCCAGCATTGCAGCATCCATACTGTTGGGGCTCAAGAGCCAGCCAGGTCGTAGCTGTGGTCTGTGGTCTAGGCCATATTGGGTTCTCCCAGCGGGCCCGTTCTCCCTGGGGTTCAGTCCAGCCATGGCAAACACGGAGTTTCTGCCTTGCCTTTCCTGCTGAGCAGGCCTCGTGAGTCATGAGTCCTGGCCCGGCAACTTCCCATTGCTAGCTGACCTTGCTTCCCTCTGCTCTCTCCCAAGGGTGACATCCTGCTTGCTGTCTTGGTGATTTTTTTCTAAACCACCTAATAGCTGTGAGTTTTTTCAGGCTGATTTCTAATTTTTCTTCAGCGTTAGGTAACTCCTTGTTTCTTATTCTCTTAGGCCTCTGGTTGCTGCCTCTTCAGCAGGCTGGATGGTTTAGCATGCTGCGTGTGTGGCCGGGGCAGCCCACGTGGCTTAATTAGCTCCTCAACCCCCTGGCAGGATGTGTGATGCTTCCTCCAGTATGTAGGCACCCTGGGGTTGGGGCATTTTCCCATGTGCTAACCAAGGCTTGGTGGATTGGAAAAGCTTGAAGGGGTGGATTTGGAGGGTATTGTGCAAAAGGAAGGTGTGGCAGTCAGGGTGCTGGCACAGAACTGGGCCCTTCTGATGGTCCAGATGTAGGTTATGGGATGGTCAGGTACATACTGACTGGCAGCAGAAGGGGAGCCTGTACCATGCCTAGGGCTGCACTGGAGCCATAGAGGGGGGTCACCAGTACATGCCACCCCGGGGAAGAAACATCACAGCCTCTCTATTCCTGCCCCTACAGTCCCACCAGTGCCTCTCATTAGCCAAACCTAACAGGAACCACCTGCAGGGAGCCGCCCAGAGCGGTGCAGTGTGTAGGGAAGAGTGAAGAATGCGATTGCGGGCAGGGGGGACAGACCGATGGGACAGATGGAGAATAACCAGGAAGGGCGTCCACTTAGTGGGCGCCGATAGCAGGCTTGCTGCTTGCTGCGTGACTGCTTTCCTCCACGGGTGCCAGTGGTCAGTATCTACAGAACCCATCTGCTGGGGCCTCCTCTCTACTTCTCTGTGTACTGGGTTTATAGTCCATTTTCCCTCTGAAGGCATTCCTGAGCCTCCCACCTCAAGCAGTGTCCTTCTTTTGCAAACTCCTGGGGTAATTCCTCGTTGACACTTTCATCCAGCGTTAAGACTCCCCACTGTTCTCCCCACCCCGCCCCTTTCTCTGTGTGTGCATCTTTCCTGGATTGCGAGCCTGTAAAGTGTCATAATTCTTTTGTTCCCCATATCTTGCAAGGCCCTTCAGAAATATCTGTTGTTTGATGATCAACTTCATTAACTGGTCAGAATTACAAAATCCTGAACTGAAGGATTATAGACATGGTTCCTATGAGTTTTAAAGGTAAACTGAGGAATCACTGAAAAGTTCCTGAAGATGCATAGCGTGTTGTGCACATGTTTTCATCCTTGGCATAACCCTGTGAGGTGACAGCCCCATAAAGGTGCAAAGTGGGTCCCAGATCATTGTCTACTAGCTGGGGTAGAGTAGGCTTCAGATAAAATGGTTGTTTCCTTTCCATCCTGTTGATGATTTTCCCCAAATCTATTGGTACTTATTACCATGGTAGCTAGTCCCAGTGTCATATTTTTAAATTTGAAAGCAGAATGGAGAGGTGAGTCTAGTGGGAATAAAATGTGGTTGACCGCATTTCTTCTACAGAAGAGGAAATGGGCACCAGTGATCATAGGTGCCTGGGTCCCCATCTGCCCCATAGCACAGCTAGTGGGGTTCTGAGAGAAAACAGCACACATCTGTCGCTGAACTTGTGTTTTTACAGCACAGCTGTTTGCCCTGGAATATTTGCCATTTATGGTTTTTTTTTTTTTTTTTTTTTTTGAGACAGAGTCTTGCTCTGTTGCCCAGGCTGGAGTCTGACTCTGTTGCCCAGGCCGGAGTGCAGTGGCACAATCTTGGCTCACTGCAACCTCTGCCTCCCGGGTTCAAGCGATTCTCCTGCCTCAGCCTCCCGAGTAGCTGGGATTACAGGCGTACCCCTCCACACCCGGCTAATTTTTTTTGTATTTTTAATAGAGGTGGAGTTTCGCCATGTTGGCCAGGGTAGTCTTGAACTCCTGACCTCTGGTGATCCACCCACCTCAGCCTCCCACAGTGCAGGGATTATAGGCGTGAGCCACTGCGCCCGGCCATATTTGCCCTTTGAAAGGAAAAACCTGAGGACACTGATGTTAACCCTTTGCCATCGCCAGTCTCTTTGATGTCGGCCACTCAGTCCCGTCAAATCTTGCTCTTTTTTTGATGATGCTTGAAAATTGGAGCTTCACAACTGCTTACTAGGTGGGTCTAGGGTGGTAATTTCTGGAAATGACTGTAGACTATGCCAAATGTCTTTGGAGCCTGTGATCTGACCACGCCCAGATGGCTTAACTTTTCTCTAGGAGTGTCACTTTTTCCTTATTTCTCTGTATCTGTAGAGAAGCATCGAACTGTATGTACGAAGGTTTCTGCTGACATATCAATGTCTACACAGCTATGTGGGTATCCAAGTTGGTGCCTGAAAAGTCTGGCCTGCGCCCAGTATTTGGCAGCTGTAAAATGTTAGATGAACTTCCACCCTTAGTGAAAACAGCCACCCCTTCGAAAGGGTCACAGGCGTCCATCCAGTAATATCCTTCCAGGAAAATAAAAAGATTTATGTGTAGTCAAGAGGAAGTAGAGATCACAGGAAAAACTGCTCTGAGCAGATTAGAACAGAGGATTTTGCAAGAGGTGCTCCTTGGCCAAGTCAAGTAAGAACATCAGACTGATAGGAGGAAAAGCAGCTTAGCTTGGGGCCTTGTGCCCAGTCCTGCTTGTTTAGGCCTTTGTCCCTGTCTGCTTTCCTGGGGCTGGGGCTCTGGGCCCGGCCGATGCCCCGGTCCCAACCCCAGCTTTATCACTGGGTTCAACAAGGGGCCCCGGAGAGCAGGCACCAATGGCGGGCGCCTCCCATGTGCACCATCACCTTCATTCCTCTTCTCAGGATTCCACAGTTGCCCCTATAAAAAGACTGCTGTTGGCCTATGCCAAGTACTCTGGAATAGACAGGAGTGGTATTTCCGCCCTCTTGGAGGGCTGGTGTTGACCAGTTTCCCTCCTCGCTGCAACCCAATGACAATTGTATTGTCCCGGTGCTCCAGGAATCTGAGGATGATTGGTTGGTTTCCTACAATTTCTGGGAGAGTAGTTTACCCAAACCTTTTATGAACCAAAGCCATATTCCCTGGAGCTGTCTGGCTGATCACGTCGGAGACGTCTGCGTGGTGGTTTGGGGCGATTACGTGACCGGTGGTGGCCCACTCTTCCTGCTGCCCGGTACTGCCAACTGGGGAGTGTCCTTCTGCCTTTCTCTCTGCCCCCATGTCTGGGACACAGGGATGGCAGCCAGGCCCAGGAGCACCCAGCATCCTCCGAGCAACGACACAGTAGCACCACCTCTGACTTTTCCTCAGGACCTGGTCTTTTTCCGTGACAATGAGGTGGGGCCCAACCTTCTCAAAAGTGGCTTCGTTTCTGCATAGTTGTAACTGCTCTCGGGGGCATCAGTGAAGTGGGGGTGGGAGGGAAGCCATGAGATGCCAAGAGAATAGGGCCGAGAGGACATACCTGCTCTCCAGTTTGGCCTTTGATCCAGACTCTAGGGACGAGGCTGTCACTGTGAGTGCCTTTGTTAATGTTTGTGTGTTTGAGTAGTCTGAAATGCTGTGACTTTTTTTGTCAGTGAAGATAAGGAAACAACAACAACAAAAAGGAAATTGGAGCTTCCAAAAGGAAGAAGGAAGTCTTAATATAGAATTGACTTCTTCCCAGGTAAGTTTTAATTGCTTCTCATGCTTGTAGAAAGGTGTATCATGTGTTCTAATAGGTTAGGATTTAATTATGGTTTAAAGTGAGCTCTATAGGAAGAGCTTGGAGTTGCACCTAGAGAGAAGAAGCAGAGGGTTCCAGAATTGTGTAAATGGATTGATGGAAAAATCGACTTCTGGTGCTGAGGGTTTGGGAGCCTTGCCAGCATCACAACAAGGTGTGAATTAGCCTCCTGGCACTTTGGGAGGAAGTGGAGGAACTGCTGGGGTGTGGGGCTGCGAAAGGACCTTGGAGAGCCAAGTCCTCCCTGCTCAGACAGGGACAGGCACAGCTGGAGACAGCAGTTTTCAGCTCTGTGGAGCTCTTGTTCTCTGGGTTGCACTTCCTCCTGTGATAATAAAGAGGTTGAAGACAAGAAGACAGGTGCTTGAAAGCCGGAAGACAAGGGGAAAGTTGTTTGAAGCAGGTGTTTAAAAATCAGCCACTTTGGGGAGATGAATTAGGATATCGGTAACAATTTTATAGCTTATGTGGTTTCTTTTTGACCCCTGAAGACAAGTGGGAAGTGGTTTTCTATACTTCTTTGAAAAACTGGGAAACCAGAGCTCAAAGAAGTTAAGCTTGAGGCAGCAGAGTTCAATGCAGTGGTGAATTGAAATGTTTGTGTGTGTATACATACATACCTGCGTGCATACATACATAGGTATATATACATACTCAGTATAAATATACATGCACACACATCTATACATGTACTGATATAAAGGATATATAACACAATTTACAACTAATAGCAAACTACGTGCACTCTTTACTATAAATTCCATTCAGCCAATGTAAGGCTCACAGAATGCCTTTATTGATTTTTACTGTGGCCAGCCTATGACTGACAATGGTTTGACAAACAGAGTTGCATCCCAATTCACTAGTTTTTTTACCCAGTAAATTTATTACCATTAAATCTAATATGTGATCTACTATTAGACTATTTCTCACCTTGTACAAATTATATTCCTTAAGCTGAGCTTCGTTTTGGCTTTAGCACTGCTGATTGCAATAGCTCTAGCTGTGTTTTAAGCTTTTGGTGTTGTTGCAGGGGTTGAAGCATTGTTTGATTCTGTATCACCTAAGGGTGTCTGTGTTTAGCAACCAGGTCATGAAATGCCTGAAAAATGAACAGTTGTCTTTTGTGAGCCAGCACAGGCAGGCTGGAGCACATCACTAGCTCCATTGTCAAGGTCTGAAAAGGCAGGTGCTCATCTGTCTTATTCAGTCTTTAGCCCCAGACCCAAGGAGGTGCTGAATGTGTGATTGGAGATTCATTGAATATTGGTGGGATGGATGAATGAGGTTTCAAAGCTGGGACCAGGAGCCAGTCCATGGGACTCCAGTTCTTATCCCATGAGGACAAGGTTGGGGTTGGGCATTGAAGAATCACAGGAAAGGAGGGACACCAGAGACTGTCTCCACTGTCAGAACTCAACTGCCATGTCCTGCCTTCTGTTAGGATGTCAGCATTGGGGCACTGTGGTACAAAGAAGAGGAGGATGACAGCTCATTCGGTGTACTTTTTTTCCAGCTTTATCCAATCTTTTGGCAATTTTATTCCCCATCTTTTAGGAAAGAGAAGACCTTCTTATCTAGCAGTTTAGTGACTTATGGTAGTTGCTTTGGTTTGAATATGGAGATTAAGTCATGCTTAGACTTAATCTCCAGTGTGGCAGTGTTGAGAGGTGAGGCTTTTAAGAGGTGATTGGGAAGGCAGAGCCTTCATGAATGGATTAATTCATATGTGGGTTAATGGATGAAAGGGCTAATGGATTAATGTGTTATCCTGGGAGTGCAACTGGTAGCTTTATAAGAGGAAGAGAGGCCCGAGCATAGTTACTGAGCATTTTCTTGCCCTCTCGCCATGTGATGCCCTCTGCCACGTTTTGATGACAGCAAGAAGATGCAGCAAGAAGGTGCCAGTGCCATGCTCTTGGACTTCCCATCTTCCAGGACCATGAGCTGAATAAACGCTTTTATTTATAAATTGCCCATTCTGCAACGGAAAATGGACTAAGACAGTAGTCACCAACAATACTAAACTAGAATGGCCAGTTATGGAGAACAAGAGTTATATTTTTGTTCTCAGACAGGTCCCTTTACATCTTTTAAAATGAAATATGTAATACATTCACTCAGTTTGAAAGTCAAAGACAGTATCTTGCCCTCCAGTGACTAGCTCCTTCTAGTGATTCTTGAGATCATTCCATATATATTCTATGCATATTTAAGACAATAAACGTAATTCCACTTCTAGAAACGTAATTTTTTTTCATGTTTTTATTTAAATTGTAACATGTTATACACATTGTTTTGACTTTGGGGACTTAGAGGGGAAGGGTGGGAAGGGGGTGAGAAATAAAAGACTACAGATGGAGTGCACTGGTTACCGCTCGGGCGATGGATGCACCAAAACCTCACAAATCTCCACTAAAGAACTTGCTCATGTAACTGAACACCACCTGTTTCCCAATAACCAATGGAAATATAAAGATTAAAAACAACAAAAACCGAACAGTGTGAACGGTGCACCCTGAGGTCTCCCTGGGTCCCTTGTACCCCTTGGGAGCCTGTGGATGGCCCTGTGCGAACAGTTGGGTGGAAGTCTGTGTCTTTTTGTGTGTTTGGATGAGTACCAGAACGTTCTGCGTCTGTTTTGCACCATGCCCAATGCAGTGCTTATCTAAAAAATGTGTTGAATAAATGAAGGCCAAAATGTCAGTTTCCAAAAAGAATCTGAGGTGGTTCTTTGTCAGAGCAGCCCTGTTAGGGCTGAGGGCCTCAGGTCCACCTCTTCCATGTTTTCCTCTTTCTCTCCACTGTGAACTCTCTCAGACCTGGCACGGTGGCTGCTCCCAGCTCCTGGCACCCGGCATGGGGCAGGTGCTGAATGTCTGAGGAGCTTGATTTTCCCTTCCTGTTGCCTTCTGCCTGGGGTGAAGGCTCAGTTGCTCTGAAGCTCATGACCAGGCTTCATAGTCAGTTGAACTGTAGGCCTACAGATCGAGTATCCCTGTAAGTTTATTTTTAAAACATTAAATTTACCAAGAAACAGTAAATATTTAAACTTTTTATTGGGTTTTGCTCTTTTACTGATTTCTACTAGATTTTTTTCGCTCCTTTTAAGGTATAATTTATATGCTAGGAGTGGTGTCTCATGCCTGTAATCCTAGCACTGTAATCCTAGCACTTTGGGAGGCTGAGGCAAGAGGATCGCTTACAGCCAGGAATTCCAGCCCCAGCCTGGGCAATGTAGCAAGACCCTGCCTCGACAATTAAAAAAAAAAGAAGGAAAAAAGGTATACTTTATATTCAGTAACATTCACACCTTTTACAATACAATTCTGAGTTTTAACAAATGTATAGTCATGGAACTACTACTGCAATCAGGACGTACAATAGTTCATAATCCCCTAAATTTCCATGTGTGTATTATAGTTAATGCTCCCCACCTCCCTTCATCTGCTAACCACTGTCAGTTTTCTGTTCTTGCAGTGTCACCTTTTCAAGACAGACACAGAAGTGGAATCATGGCATATATACCTTTTAAGGTTGGCTAGCTTCACACATTTGTAATTCATCCACATTGCTGTCTACGTTAATAGTTCATCTCTTTGTATTGCTGAGTTGTTTTCTATTGTATGAATATGCTACAGTCTATTCACTCACCAACTGAATGACATTTGGATTTTTCCAATGCCTTCCTGGTATTCTATTTCACTCCACTAGTCTATGGGAAGCTTTCTAGAGAGTCATTGTGATTCTAACCAGGTGTATTTGGTATTTCTTTTGAGGACAAAGCTTTTGGGGCAGCATCCCCCAAGTCACCCTGTATAATTGTGTACTGACTTGTCGTTTATGGTGATGAGATGGTAGTGGTGGTGTCACCGTGCCCAAGTCTGATTGACAACTTACCATTCTGCCATCCTTGGTTCTTCTCTCCTCTCTCTGGTGAACAACATGCCTTCTTTGATGTTAATGCCAATTAGACATGTTATAAGGACTTCTCTGAAGACTCGGAACCCAAACATAACCATCCCCATATGCTGTTTGTACTTCAAAAACAGTTGGAGGATTGTAAGAATTTCTTCCCATTAGCAGTGGGGGCCAAGAAGGAAGGGGAAGAAAGAACCAGTTGCCCAGGGACTTTGACTGTGAAATAGGACATCTGAAGGTGAAGGACCCATGACGTTGTCAGTTGTGATTATTTAGCTGATGGAAACAAAATTCCGTAAACATTTTGTAAGAGCAAAGCCTGGTGTAGAGAATCACTCTGCCTCTTTAGGTGTTGGTCTCCCAGTGACTGTAAAAGCACCCAAGGGTGGCATTGAAGACACTCTGCTTTTGCCCTTGACTTATGTGCTCTTGAGTATTGTACGTCCTTGGGCTAATCGCTTGCCTTCAGATCCTCTGCTCTAGGTTGAGGGGCTTGCAGGAGATGGGCCTCTTCGGTCTCTGACACTGATTCCTTCCGCTCAGGACCCCTAGGCCCAGTAGTTTTTGCAGCCTGCTGGGTCTGCAAGTCTAGAAATAGCAACTCCATGCCACAGGAACGTTTCTGCTTCCACTGTTACTCACTGGCCTTACACAGATGATCAGGCACTGTACAGGGAATGCCTGGGCTGGCCAAGCTGGCTCCAGCAGAGCACAAAATAGAGCTTGCTTCTGCTGAGGCGAGGTCCGTTCCTGGAATTAGATGCTCTCTCTCTGCATCTAGGTCTATCAGGAAGGTGACCTGGCAAAAGATCCCCAAAGCCTTTAAACATCACTTAAATAGGCGCGTGTGCAAAATTGTCTTCCATTAACAAATACACCAAAACACAAGCCTGATGTTTTCTTTGGACAGTTTCCAAACACTGAGCTGCTTTCTGAACTGTTACTGGCCAGATTATTGGGACTATTCCCAGGTGTTTATTTCACACCCTCCTCTTTTTGCAAGTGACATTTAAAATATTTCTTTGAAGCACACACATTAAGCCAGGAGAAAAATCCTAGGATGGGAAGTGATCTTATGCCTGAGACCTTGTCTGCGAGCAGTTGTTTGCTGACCAAAATGCCGAAGTCATTAATCCTCCTTTCTACTGACTTTGAAATGGAGAATTAAATTTCAGAAACCTTCTGATTGCACACATGCATCCTACAATATTTCATACACCATTACATACATAGGTAGTTTGAATTCTGTGCACCAAGCCACTTGCATTGACACTGATACTAATGTACTGTGAAAGAGCAGCATACTTTAAATGCTTGCCTATGTGAATCAGACTTGAGAGAACTTGAGCGTGCGTCAGCACCTTGATGCCTTGTCCATTTGGAAGCTTATTGTTACAGGGCCTTTTCTTTTCTTTCTTTCTTTTTTTTTCATGGAATTTCTCTCTTGTTGCCCAGGCTGGGGTGCAATGGTGATATCTCAGCTCACTGCAACCTCCGCCTCCCGGGTCCAAGCGATTCTCCTGCGTCAGCCTTCCGAGTAGCTGGGATTGCAGGTGCCCGCCACCACTCCCAGCTAATTTTTATATTTTTAGTAGAGAAGGAGTTTCACCATGTTGGCCAGGCTGGTCTCCAGCTCCTGACCTCAGGTGATCCACCTGCCTCGGCCTTTCAAAGTGCTGGGATTACAGGCGTGCGCCACCGCGCCCGGCCTGCGGTGCCTTTTCTAATCCCTCTTCCTGAAATGCTCTTGCCCCAGAGAGCCGCATAGCTAACTGTCATCTCCTGCAGCGTTTGTTCAGATGTCACTTTCTCAGTGAAGCTAAACTGACCTCCCTATAAAAATCACCTCCAACTCCTGAGCTCAGGCCTGGGCAACACGGTGAAACCCCGTGTCTACTAAAAATACAAAAAAACTAGCCGGGTGTGGCAGCGGGCACCTGTAGTCCCAGCTACTTGGGAGACTGAGGCAGGAGAATTGCTTGAACCCAGGAGGTGGAGTTTGCAGTGAGCCGAGATCGCGCTACTGTACTCCAGCCTGGGCGACAGAGTGAGTTCTCAAAAAAAAAAAAACCACACACACACACACAAACCACTTCCTACCTCACACCATACCCCATTTTCTGCCGCACTTTACCCTGGTATATGACCTTCCAGGGACATTCGACTGGTAAGGGAAGAATGCTTCAAGGGAGCATGCGTGTGATTCCAGTAAACACAGTGTGTGTGCTCACCTCCCAGGTGCTGGCAGGCCACTGAGCATGCAGACAGCCACCCCAAGGGAAGAATCAGGGGAGAAGGGACACAAGACCCCAGGAGCATGACAACGTATAAAACCCCAAGTCAAAACGTTACACCGCACACTTGATCGCTCGAGTCGCCTCCTGGGCTCTCTTCCAAGTGGACTTGACTTCCTTTCATTTCTGCTCTAACGCTTTTTAATAAGCTTTCGCTCAGTCTCTTCTTCTGCCTTAGGCCCTCTTGGTCGAATTCTTTCTTTTGAGGAGAAAAGAATTGAGGTTGCTGCAGACCCATGCAGATTCGCTGCCAGTAACACTAGTACCTAGTAGTTTCTAAGGTATTTCTAACGTAATCCTACTAATTTATCTCTTAAATTAAAAATTAAGGGTATCATTTATTGTGACTCTCTGAGGAGAGTTGCTGTCTGTTTTATCCTGAGCGTCTACAACAGTGCCTGACACATAGTAGCTGTTCAGTAAAAAGATACGGAGTGAATACCACATGGTCTGGGGGATGCATGGCATAGCCTTTGGATTATCGGTTTGTGTTTATTTCTTGGCTGCAAAGGGGGAAGGAAGGCTCAGGTTGCACAGGAGGGGACAGAGCTTTAACAGTACATGAAATACAGTGGACATTCCTTTATCTCAAGGACTCTTGACTGCATTGAGGCTGCCTGGAGCAAAGAAGCCACCAGACCCATGGGGCTCAGGCTAGGCTGGGAGAATGCAAGGAGTCCCTGTCACCTGCCCCTAGAGCAGGTCAGACCTGTTGTGTTGTTCTGTGGTCATCTGAGTTAAATTTCCTCCTCCTCACCTCTGGCCCTTTGAATTTGGGATTCATGAGAATGCTTGGTGCAGAGGACGAGCTGATGCCTCCCTAACTTCCCTAATGCTGCCAGAGCTTCTCAGAACCCCTGCTTCCTCATTAAGATAATGAGAACTGCCTTAGAGATCTGTGCAGACGAAATGAGAGAATGTGCCTAAGTCCTCAACGCAGTGCTGTTTTTATTATTTAGGCTTTCCCCGTCTGGGATTTGGAATGGAAAAAGCACAGCCTAATCTTGCCCCTCTCTTTTCCCCAATGAGAATTTATATAGTTCCCATGATGGTCTATTGTTACTATTCCGCTCACCGTAACTTAGAACAGTTTCCGGAATGTGAGGAATAAGCAGACCCTGAGCCTGCCGCTTTCACTTGGTCGTCAAAAGTCCTGGGGAAGCAGTTGAGAGATGTAACTTTTAGTATTTATCTCAAAGACACTGCCTAACCGACACAGGCTGTATTACCAGTTCCTACGTCTAGCCCTCTGTAGGGTAGCTTGATTTTAAATGTGCAAGTTCATTTCAAGTCTGTTTTGTATGGGGGATTTATATTAAGCACATTAACAGTGTCTCCAAGGGTCAAATCTTGTATCTACTTTCCTTGACCCGTTTTGAAATTGGAAGAGGAAGTTAATATGCAGCCCCATGCACTCCCTTTTAGATTTAATAATGGATGAAAAGTTCTTTTATCCACTGTACTTCTTCAGAAATTTCAGAATAATTTCCTTCTGTTTGAGGAATATGAAGTTGGTTCTTTAAAAAGAGAGACGTGCTATTTAATTTTTAAACCCCACCTTCATAGGGAATTCTGGCATTATGGGACAGACTGAGCCAGTTTCCCTTTGTGACATTGGGATTTCATGTGCTGGAGCCACATGAAGGATGCACAGAGGGGAGCCTCCTTGTCGCAGGTGGGAACAAACATCCAAGGAAACCCCCAAGGGCCCCTTTGAAGGTCATCCTGCCTGGAACAAAGGTAGTCATTGGGGCCAGACCACTGACCTCTCCATATTCATGCAGGTCTCTTCTTCAAAGGAGGTTTTAAGTAACTTCCTTCCCCAGGGGGATGGAGCAGCTGTGAGCCAAGCATTAGCATCAGGCCTTTAAAAACAGAGACCAGTGAATTTAGGAAATGCTTACCCTTTGGATAGTCAAGTGGAAGCATGGATATATTTTAAAGTATCTATCTGATTTCTTCTCTCGAGTAAGAAGGGGCTGGGGGGAGAGATCTATATCAAAAATATTATTTAAGGAAAAAATGCTCTGATCATTGCATTGTTGCATGCAGTGTGGATCATAGCTTGTGCGTGAGTCGCCTCTGACTAGAGGGCTGGTCTTGTATCCTTGCCCGATGTTCACTGCCAGTAGCTGGCTGGAGTTCATTACTGGTGCCACCAGTCTCCAGCCTGGTCATTCAAAGAAGAAACAATATTTGAAAATGGGCCTGATTTTTCCCTTGGGGCTTTCCTATGTTTTCTTCATAGAGTATACTTTGTAATTCAGGGAACCAGAATAAATAGCAAAAAGAATAGTTAGGACAGTGAGTCCATCTGAAGGCTTTGTAGGTGGTGAAGGGAGAAGTTGGGGGTGAGACTGGAGTGTCTCAGACTGGTGCAAATCCGTGCTGCAGCATTGACCTGCGAATGAGTAGATAAAGGCAGAGGAGCCGTCGCTTCAGTGTAATGCTGAGAAAGAACAATCCTCTCCCCAGCGTAGGGCATTGAACTGTCACAACCAGAATTATGCCCAGGATTTCGTACAGGTACTGTCTATTGTGCGTAGCTTAAAAGGCTGGTTGCCTGAAAGTTCAGCTATTGTCTTACTGTTTCCTATGAACATAAAGGAATGTCCACAGAATATTAGAGAATATTGGAGTGCAGGAAGAGAGGCAAGTCTGAGAGGTGGGGATGAGTTCAGAGAAATCCCCAAGGGCCTCCCTGTTATGCAGTAGTTTTCCCCCTGTGTGTCCCCTGGACTGATATTAATGTGTTCTAGGAAATGCTTAGAGCTTATGGGCCTGGCTCTTGGTTTTGCCTTTTAAGAGGCATCATCATGACTGACAAACACGTTCATAAACAAGCCTTAGTGCTGAGCTAGGCCTGATCTCTTCTTTGTGGCCAAATTGAGATTAATGACACTCTTTGATTTCCTCATGTTGGCAATCACACAGTGCCATGATTAACCGGTGCCAGACATTGCCAGGGTCCTGTGGTTTACTTCAAGGTTCAGCAAACTATAACTCCAAGGCTAAATCTGGCCCGCGGTGTTTTTATAGAGCCCCTGTGCTAAGAATTGTTTTTACATTTTTAAATGATTGGAAAAGATTTTTAAAAAGAACAATATTTTGTGCCACTCGAAAATTATATGAGATTCAGATTTTAGTGTTGATAAATAGTTTTACGGGAACACACCCATGTCCATTTGTTTGGTCTCTGGTTGCTTTCGCTCAGCAATGGCAGAGTTGAGTCGTGGTGATGGAGACCATGTGACCCTCAAACCTGGGAATGTTTATCCTCTAACCTTTTGCAGAAAGTTTGCCGACCCCTGTTTTATATCATTAGGGTAAGCATGTTGTACTTTTATCCTGTGTTTTTTAAGAAAATTCTAAAATCTAAAATGTGTTCATTTCATGTATATTATAATGTAGCAATTCTTATTTTGGTAGCATTTTCACACCCCTATACAAAACTGAAAATGCTAGACAATGAAAGAAATGTGTAAACTGTTGAATACATGGAGCTAGGCGTTCATAATAGAGCCAGCTGATGCTTTGAGAGAAGAAAAAAACGTCATGTCTCCTCTTCTAACGTCTCCCTCTTTTCTTCCAACATTTTATTATGACAATTTCTAAATATACAGAGAAGTTGGTAGAACTGTACAGGGAACACCAATTTGCCCTCCACCCAGAGTCTGTAATTACTAACGTTTTGCCACATTTCCTTTATCACGTCTCTGTACAGTCATCTGTCTCTCTCAATTTTGATGCATTTCAGAATAAGTTGCAGATGTTAGTACATTTCAACAATGGGTTGCTTTTATTTCCACTGTTGATTAGGCATAGTCTGAAGGGTGTGGAATATTTTCATTTCCTGAATGGATTAAAAGGTGGTAGTTAAAAGCAGATGGGAACAAGCAGAATGATACAATGTAATTAAGGCCTGGCTTAAAAAAAAAATGTGTGCCTGTATATACACACACACACACTGTAAATTTTGTGTACACACACGTAAAATATATATACACATGCGTGTGTGTATATATGTATGCATATCTATATGTAAAAATAAAAGAATGAAATTGTCCATAAAGTAATGCAGTCTTTGAGAAACTGTTGGGAGAACTACATTTATCAGCGCTTAGGCACCAGATCAATACTGTGAAATTAAAGATGCTGAAGTCTTTGACATCTTTAACTTTTACAACACATTTATGTTCTCTCAGACCGCATCCAAGGGCAGGAGAAGGAGTGTTTGTGTGTTCACAGGCAGCACCAGCCGGGTGGACAGGTCCAAGACCGCAGGCCAAGTCAGGCTGGAAGGCACCTGTTCCTGTGGGGTGCTAGCCACCACTGGGGAGCAGAGATGAGCAGAGAAGGCTCCTGGAGCTTTGAAAGACATAGGCAGCGTACCACCTGAAGGACCCAGTGAGGAACCTTTTGACGGTCCAAGAATTCTTTTATGATAGAATCAATGTCTAAGTGGTCCATGTGTCCACCCCATCCCTTCCCTTCCCTTCCCTTCCCGTCCTGTCCCGTCCTGTCGCGTCCCGTCCCATCCTTTTTGAGATGGAGTCTCATTCTCTCTCTCAGGCTGGTGTGCAGTGGTGTGATCTGGGCTCACTGCAACCTCTGCCTTTCTGGCTTAAGCGATTCTTCTGTCTCAGCCTTCCAAATAGCTGGGATTATAGGCATGTGCCACCATGCCCGGCTGATTTTTGTATTTTGAGTAGAGACAGGGTTTCGCCATGTTGACCAGGCTGGTTTCGAACCACTGACCTCAGATGATCCGCCCACCTCAGCCTCCCAAAGTGCTAGGATTACAGGTGTGAGCCACCGCACCTGGCCGTGTCCACTCATTTTGTAACAGCAGTTCTCAGGTTCCTGTCCTTTAGGCCCATTTGATTATACATTTGCATAATGCTTTGCAATTTTAAAAACACTTTTCTTGGACTGCGATCCTGTGGGAATTATTATTCCAATTTCTTGGGAGATTTTTTTTTTTTTTTAATTTTGCAAGCTGCTATGAATTCTTAGGAAAAAATGCATGGTAAACATTAGGCATACTTCTCAGTATATGTGCAATGTGCGATATGCCACACATATGGCCAAAATGCAGTTGGCTCATTTTGACAGGGTTTTTTTTTTTTTTTTTTTTTTTTTTTTTTTGAGACGGAGTCTTGCTCTGTCACCCAGGCTGGAGTGCAGTGGCCGGATCTCAGCTCACTGCAAGCTCCGCCTCCCGGGTTTACGCCGTTCTCCTGCCTCAGCCTCCCGAGTAGCTGGGACTACAGGCGCCCGCCACCTCGCCCGGCTAGTTTTTTTGTATTTTTTAGTAGAGACGGGGTTTCACCGTGTTAGCCGGGATCGTCTCTCGATCTCCTGGCCTCGTGATCCGCCCGTCTCGGCCTCCCAAAGTGCTGGGATTACAGGCTTGAGCCACCGCGCCCGGCCTTTTTTTTTTTTTTTTTTTTTTTAATGCTGCCATGCTGTTCCAATTGGTTTGGCTTGGCAATTTTTAAATTGACAATTTCTGCCTCTCCCAATCGTTGCTCTCAAGGGCAGGAGTACCACACTGGACATTTCACTGGATCCTCAAAGGCCCTACATACAATGTTGATTCCCAGGCAGGGATACTCCATAGATGCTTACTTTCTGTTGAGTTTGAGTTATTACTAGGATGCTTTAGTTTGGATTCCATTTCCAACCTGAGGATCAGCAAAAACCACTTCATGCATTTTCAGTGTTCTCGTTAGGTAAGCGCTGTCGGGACAGGTAGAGTGAATGGTTTAAATGCCTTCCTGTTAGATGCCCTTATTTTTAAAGTGTGAGGTGTCCTTTCTTGATTTCTTTTCTTCTCTCTTTTTTTTTTTGATATGGAGTCTTGTTTTGTCACCCAGGCTGGAGTGTAGTGGCGCGATCTGGGCTCATTGCAACCTCCACCTCCCAGGTTCAAGCAATTCTCCTGCCTCAGCCTCCCAAGTAGCTGTGATTATAGGCACGCGCCACCATGCCTGGCTAATTTTTGTATTTTTAGTAGAGACAGGGTTTCGCCATGTTGGCCAGGCTGGTCTCAAACTCCTGACCTCAGGTGATCCACCTGCCTCAGCCTCCTAAAGTGCTGGGATTAAAGGGATGAGCCACCGAGCCCGACTCTTGATTTATTTTCTGTAATTGATTTGATGTGTGCAAATGTGTTTATCAATAGGAAGAGCACTTTCTGGAAAGCAGTATTCAGAAGATTAAAGGAGAAATCCTCACCATCAGTTCGTAGTTTCTTGAAGCCCGTAGTGGAAATGGATACACAGATGACACAGAGACCATCCATTTTTCTGTGTTCTGTGTGTTTCTAGCCCCAGGCAAATCCTGCCAAGCTCTGTCTATTGTAATGGCCCCTGTTTCTGGTGTCACCTCTGGCTTGAGAACTGCATTTCCATTAGCCCCCCTTTCCTGCACTTTAAGGACGGAGCGGGGGCGGGGGGGTGGATTATTGTTCTCCAGGCATCATCAAGCAGAAAATCAGCACAGTGATGCTTACGAGCATGCTGTATCACACTAGTGTTTTTTAGATTTATTTTGGTGTTTAATTCTAGCATTTTACAGGAAACTAATCTTTTAGTATTGAATTGCATAAAAATTATAAGCCCTGCTAAGCTTTGAGTGTGATTAAAAACAGCTGAACATTGGAAACTTGGTCTATATGGGATCCTAATTTGGGGTTCTCATGTGTGAAGGTCTCCTTTTATATCAAATATATAATGTTCCTTTAATGTAATACTGTCTATAAATGTGATTTTTTTTTCTCCAAGAAAGGTTAGTCTCTGCCCTACTTAACCTAAATATATAGCCCATCAGTATTTTATTTCTCTTTATCGCAGGACCATAGTTCAAGATATCTTAGACTGTGGCAATTCATAAGCTTTCTAAATAAATTCTTGCAAAAATCATTAGATAAATATATATTATTTTAAATAAAGTAGGCAATGGTATAGTAATATCCTTCCCCCAAGACACAGACTTAAGGCAACTTAATATGTTTGTATGTAAGAGGGGGAAAAAGGTGACCCAAATGTAAACCGGAGGGCCCATGGTGCTTGTCTTTGGGCAGAGGATTACATCTGGGTGATTTTTATTTTCCATTTGCTCACCAGTTTTCTGAAATTTCCACAGCAGACTGTTACCTTGGTAATGAGAAACAAAATGATACTTGATTTTTCAAAGAGGGTCATTTATTTATACCTGTTCCCCAGCCTCTTCCCCCTCCCAAGTGAAATGGGGCTTGCCAGCTGATTCATTTATGTTCTTTCTTGTTTTCTAGGTTAGTATGTTGCTCAGATCGGCCCTTGGGTGCTCTCGGAGCTCAGGAGCAGTGTGGTGTCCCCAAAGCAGCCCCTTCCCTAAAGCTACAGCCTCTGGGTTAAGGACATGTAGCAGAGGTACTAGTGTGAGGTGTCTGGATTTTCTGGTTTGTTCTTGGACCCACAAAGCACAGAGAGCTCCCAAACGTGTCCTCAGGATGGGTGAGGGCAGAAGGTGTAAGTCTTGGTTCCTATCTGCAAGTGAAGGTTTTTTCAAGACACCATGTGCATGAGCACGTGACCCAGATGTGGTTTATGATGCAGACTTTTTCCTCTGGGGAAATGCTAAATAATTAAGGCTTTTATCTGTCTGTACTGAGTTTGAAAGCCAAGAGCCTAAGATTTGGACAATCAGTTAAAAAAAAAAATCTGTGAGTCATGTGGGAATTGTAAACATCTTTTGGGGAATAATAATTTTAACTTTACCAATAAATAACACAATAAAAATCAAAGCACTTAAAATACTGATTTAAGTGCTTTATTTATTATTGCATTAATAAATCAGGGAGCCGATTTCTCCCACCACCTCCTACCCATGTCAGACTTAAATGTAACTAGGATTATCTTGTTTCTTTTGCAAATTCTTGTGTTTATAGCTACTTTTCCTATGTTATTTGCCTTGAGGGCAAATTATATTCTCTTTGAGAATATTTTATTCTTATTTAAATTCTTTATTGTCTTGACTAGGCACAGTAACAATAAATTTATTCAAAATTCAACAGTGGGGAAGAATTTTAATTAACCTGATTATTTTATATTTTTCTAGTGGAGTAGTGATGTTAGTCATATCATCAGAGCAGTAATAGTTGTTTTGAGATTAAATTTTACCTTGAAAAAGTTGATATGAGACATGAGGTTTTCTTTTTTTTTTTTTTTTTCTTAAGACGGAATCTCACACAGTCAGCAAGGCTGGAGTGCAATGGCCCAATCTTGGCTCACTGCAACCTCTACCTCCCGAGTTGAAGCAATTCTCCTGCCTCAGCCTCCCAAGTAGCTGGGATTACAGGCGCCTGCCACCACGCCTGGCTAATTTTTTGTATTTTTAGTAGAGACAGGGTTCACTATGTTGGCCAGACTGGTCTCGAACTCCTGTCCTCGTGATCTGCCCGCCTCGGCCTCCCAAAGTGCTGGAATGACAGGCGTGAGCCACCGCGCCTGGCCCCTATAAGGTTTTCATGTGTTTTGGAAGCCCTAGTGCATCTGTATCCCCCTCCCCCATCACGTAGTGCATATGCAGCCAGCCAGCTCTGCTTGATGGGCTGGGTGTGTGGGGAGATGTTTCTGGGTATGGTGTGGGGCTTTGTGTGTGTGTGTGGTGTGAATGTGGTGCGTATATGTATACTTGTGTATTTTGTGTGTGTAGTTTGTGGATGGGATGTGCATGTGTGTAGTATGTGATATACATGGTGTATATGTATGTATGTGGAATATGGTGTGCTTGTCTGGAGTATCTGGCATGTGTGTAGATGTGTAGTGTATGTGGCATACATGGTAAGTGCATATCTATATGTATGTGGCATATATGATATGATCTGTGTGTGCGCGTTTAGTGTGTCTGCAGGAGCATTGGAGAATGCCAGGGAGGATGCATTTCTTATCGTCTGTTCTTAATGGAGGAGGATTTCTGGAAGCAGCAGATGGTGTGAAGTGTGCAGCTGTGAAGTTAGAAGAAAATCTTGGTAAGGACCAGATTGGTTCTGAGGCCCAGGAAGGAGTATCCTCATAAAATCAAGCCCCAAAAGCTATAAACATCAGATAGCAGGGCCTGAGGCAAGCTGGGGGTTGAGAGGAGTCACAATGTCTCTCATTTACAAAAGTAATGGCTGCCAGCTTTTTATCTAAAATCCCTTAGGAATTACAGTTGTTTTACTGGCCCAAAATGCTTTGTAACTCAGCAGATGGCTTGAAGACTTCAGTATCTTCCCATTTTTACTTTAAGGTCAAAAGGATTCTGATTAAAGCTAAAGCTACAATCTCAACGTCATCGTTTAAATGAATTCACCAAGACTATAGTTGTGGAATCTTTTCAGAGGAAATTTAAGACGTTAATTTCCCACTGAAGTATAGTCTAATAATTGAGCCAAATAATGGCACTAAAGACTGACTTGGGGGTTTGCCCTCTTGGAGTCCATCTATTCTTAAAGAAAGATTTTTCCGCTTAATTATCAAAGTAATAATGGCCATTGGAGGTGGGGAACTGGAAAGAAAAAAAGTCACCAATAATTCCAGTCCCGAAGAGAATCATTGTAAATACTCAATCATTTCCCAAGTAGATCTGTAGATGTCTGAGTGTGTGTAGATGTCTATTTTGGTTTATTTTGCAGATCTGTGCTCATGTTGTGTACATAAAAGCTATATCCTTCCATTCGCCGTAAGATTCTATTACTGTCTCGCTTTGAAAGGCCTTTAACTGAAGTCCACTGAAATCTTCAATAACACGGTTCATTTGTCTTTGAGACAGGTTGTTACAACACAAATTTGAACAGTTCTTTTAAAATACTGAAATAAGTGAGACTCAGTATTTATGGGGGTGACTTTCTGCCCAGCTGTTTTCTTGCTGGCTGATTCCACAGGAATTGCCCACGTATGAAAAAGAAAATTGTAACAGATTAAAAAACAAAACCTCATCTGCTTGACATTGAATGCTACTTGTAACTTAAAAAATTAACTTACAAAACCACAATGAATTATTAGAGCTTTATAAGCTGTTTATTGACTTTTGAAAAATTTATTTAGTTTTAAAAATTAAGTGTTTTTGTGTCATTGGCTTTGATGAATCTTTGTGCTTGTTAGACAATAAGTTTGCTTGGATGCTAAGAAATGTGCTGAACAGCCCCACTGGATTAAAATAGATATTTCTTAAAGTACCTATTTTATTTATATTTAAACATATCTATTTCAAAATATAAATTGAAATTATAACTAATTTAAGATTAATTTAATTTTATTGCTAACTTACAAAGAGTTTTCATAAAAGCCTACATATATAAAAACATATATACTACATATATTATGTATAAACATGTGGATGCTACAGATATCTTATATATGTAGACTTTATGAAAACTCTGTATGTTAGCTCAAGTTAAGTCTTCTGAAAGCGATAAGAATTGTATTATATTAAAGCAATTACTGAAGTTTAACGTGTACGGATGTGTAGTTTAAGACATGGATTTTATGTGATTGTGAAAGCTAAGTACGGTAGTCCTCTCTTATTCTTGGTGTCGCTTTCTGAGGTTAAAATTACCCACATTTAACCTTGATGTGAAAATGGTAAATGGAAAATTCCAGAAATACACAATTTATAAGTTTTAAATTTCTCACTTTTTTTTTTTTTTTTTTTTTGAGATGGAGCCTTGCTCTGTCACCCAGGCTGGAATACAGTGGTACGATCTCGGCTCACTGCAGCCTCTGCCTTCCGAGTTCGAGCAGTTCTCCTGCCTCAGCCTCCCAAGTAGCTGGGATTACGGGTGCCTGCCACCACATCCGGCTAACTTTTGTGTTTTTAATAGAGACGGGGTTTAACCATGTTGGCCAGGCTGGTCTTGAACTCCCGACCTCAGGTGATCTGCCCACCTTGGTCTCCCAAAGTGCTGGGATTACAGGCGTGAGCCACCGGGCCCGGCCAAATTGCGTGCCTTTCTGAGGAGAGTGATGAAATCTCCCGTTGTCTCATGCCATCCAAGATTGGAAGCATCCTTTGTCCAGCTATTCACAATGTCTGTCTACATTCGCTGTCTGTCTGCACTCCCTGCCTGTTGGCCACTCAGGAGCCCTCTCCGTGTCAACGATTGTCGTAGTCCACTACTGCTTGTGTTCAAGGCACCATTATTTTACTTCTTAATGGTCCCAAAGCCCAAGAGTAGCGATGCCAGCAGTTCGGATGTGCCAAAAACAAGCCGTCAAGTGCTTCCTTTAAGTGAAAAGGTGAAAGTTCTCGACTTAATAAGGAAAGAAAAAAATGATTTACTGAGGTTGCTAAGATAATACAGTAGAAGATATTTTGAGAGAGAGAGACCACATTCACATGACTTTTATTACAGTGTATTGTTATAATTGTTGTATTTATTACTACTTATTGTTATTAATCTCTTTTTTTTTTTGAGACAGAGTCTTATTCTGTCATCCAGGCTGGAGTGCAATGGTGTGATCTCGGTTCACTGCAACCTCTGCCTCCTGCGCCCAAGCAATTCTCCTGCCTCAGCCCCCTGAGTAGCTGGGATTACAGGCATGTGCCACCACGCCTGGCTAATTTTTGTATTTTTAGTAGAGATCGGGTTTTGCCATGTTGGCCAGGCTGGTCTCGAACTCTCAACCTCAGGTAATCCTCCCGCCTCCGCCTCCCAAAGTGCTGGGGTTACTGGCATGAACCGCCGTGCCCGGCCTATTGTTAATCTCTTACCATGTCTAATTTATAAATTAAACTTCATCACAGGTATGTATATATATATAGGAAGAAACTTAGTAGACACAGTGTTCGGTACTTTCCATGGTTTGACTCATCCACTGGGGGTTTTGGAATGGATCCTCTGTGAGTAAAGGGGAACTACGAGAGTTTCCCGAAAGCTGTGAAATCAGTCTGCTAAGATAAATAATTTTAACTGATAATAGGGTTATCAGTGTGACTGTAGTAAATAATTCCATTATTATGTACATCATACCACAACGTAGTTGCTCACTTACCTGTCTCTTAAGGGAACCTACAGCTAACTATCTTTTAACTTTAAGTGCTGACATATACTTGACCCACAATTGTTGAATTAGTAAACTCGCACCGAACTGTTTTCTCTTTCCTCGAGCTCATCTGTACTGTCACATACACACCACAGAAATATGTTCTGAGTTTTTCTTACCAATCCAAGCCTCACACAGGAATGAAAGTAATTTGAAATAATTATCAGGAACATTCTTGTACTTTATCACGTTTTTATGAAAATGCTTCAAATTCCTCAAACAGTAATATTATTGATTTTGTTCACATTATCAAAACCATTCTTAGAAAATACAAAATCACAACATTCAATAAAACATCTTTTTAATAAACATTGAATATTGGTTCCTACTTTTATTCCACTTGTGGGAAAAGCTTGTATGTTCCTATGTAGTTTATGTTCATCCCGAGTGTAAGTGGTTCTTCTGTCAGCTCTTAAAGAATGATGGAGGGCCAGGCGTGGTGGCATACACGTGTAACACCAGTACTTTGGGAGGCTGAGGCTGGCAGATCACTTGAGGCCATGAGTTCGAGACCAGGCTAGCCAATATGACGAAACCCTCTCTCTACTGAAAATATAAAAAATAGCTGGATGTGGTGGTGTGTGCCTGTAATCCCAGTTGCTCGGGAGGCTGAGGCATGAGAATCACTTGAACCAGGGAGGCAAAGGTTGTGGTGAGCGGAGATGGCGCCATTCCTCTCCAGCTTGGGCAACAGAGCAAGACTCTGTCTCAAAAAAAAAAAAAAAAAAAAAAAATATGAAAAAGGTGGAGAAAGACTTTATAGGCTGTTGTAGTTTAGACTCTGTCCGACTAGAAGCATCGTGTGGCTCAGAAAAAAACACTCTAGTCAACCAGTCGAGAAATGCAGAGGAGGAAATATGAGACTTACTTTCAAACTGAAGACAATTAAGAAGAGGTAGAACTTCTCAAAGATAACGTTTTCATGAACTACTATTTATGTATTCTATAGCAACAGATACTGTGGTGACTTGTACAGCCATTGCCATTACCAGTGTGGTACATGCTTTCCTGTTCTGTATCTATCACCTGTCTATATAGGCCGTGCATATTTATGCTTTTCCTGTTTGTTTGGGTCTCAGATCAGAGAGTGCTTTCGTTCATCTTGAAAATGGTATTGATAGCCACACAGAATCAAAAAACATTTTTCGGGAAATAGAAATCAGCAGATTGTTTTAGACCCTGAATTTAATGACAGCAGCAGGAATTATAAACCCTTGGTTCTAATGAGAAAGAGGGACTTATTTAGATAAAAATAGCTTACAGGGTTTTTCTAGGGGTCAGCAAAATTTCCTACTGATCTGTACCTTTAGGACTTCATAATGATTTAGCTCAATTTAATCCCAGATTAGCAGTGAAAGATTAATACTGAGTTTTCTAAGGTGGGAAATTCTGTATGAACAATAACAGGTAACATATCCTGAGTACCGAAGACAGGTCTGACGGTGTCAGTGTTTAGCATTGTGTCTTATAGATCATCTCATGAATCATCACAACAGCCCTAAGAGGCTGATGCCATCATGCCCATTTTACAGATGAGGAAATTGAGGGATTTGCTGACAGTGACAGAGTAAGGAATAAAGTCATGCTATGAGCCAGGCATCGCTGACCCTGTGGTCGGCATTTCAGTGTGACACTGTAACCAGCATGCATATCATTCCTCACCTTACCAGAGCTGCCCTGTGACATAGGGATTCCTGCTGGCTTTTCCTATGTATGGTCTCTGCTTTGTAAGAGAAACCAGTATTTACCAAGTCCCTCTGGTACTGGTTGGCTTACACTCAGGGACTTCCGGAAGGCTTGCCAAACCCTCTGAGGTAGGAAAGATCATTCCCATTTTAAGGGTGAAGAAGCTGTGGCTGAGTGGCTCAGTTGCCTAAAGACAGATGGCCAGTGAGAAGGGGAAACTCAAGTCTGTCTGAGTCCGAGATTAATGCCTTTGCCATTGCCCAGATCTGTCTGGCTTTGGAGTCAGCATGGAACCCCTCACTTTGCCTTCAGCAATGGGATGCCCGTATGCATGACTCACGCTCCCCAGGACAGAGTTCATGGACATACATGAAATGGCATCACAATCATGAATAGGTGTTCTGGTACTTTGGCTCATAGCTAGCATGTCTTTTTACCATTAATTAGCATAGTATAGACTGCATGGGTGACATTAGAAAACAGATTTTTATTGTTTTTGCAGTGAAGTTTGTGGACATTTTATAAGAATTATTTTAATAAGTAGGGATTTAAAGCAAGTTAGAGAATGTTAAAATAAAATAACATATTAAAATGCTACTTAAGGTTTCACATTTATGGGCAAAACAACATATAATTCTTAGTCGGGGCTGTGATAGTTCTGCTAAGAATGTCTAAAACAGATGATCTGATAAGGAAATTGCTCTTACCACAGTAGAAGGGAAAAGGCAAGAAGGAGACCTTCACACAAAAACAAAATTATAATGGCCTCCTTAATGGGCATATGTCTGAGTTTCTCTCAGTGCTTATCACTTACAAATGAACACTTTCATACACACAGTTTCCATTGCCTAATAGTTGAATATGACTATGAGTCATTTTGAATGCAGTTTCTTTAAAATACCTTGTTAATAAATGTTCTCTGGAGAGGTCGATCGGTGGACTCTTATGTAGTTAATAAAAACAACACAAGCAGCCAAAATGACTCAGGATTATGTTTTCATTTCATGGAACCTTCTGCAAATTAATCATTTGTCCTTATCTGAGGTTCTTCTAAATAGTTGCTTTATTAAGCATTGCATTGTTTGGCAGTACAGTTTGTGAGCTGGATAAGGTGATTAAAAACTTGGGAAAAATGTAAAAGACTCACTTTTTAAATATCTAGATTAAATGCATTATCTTTGCTATGTTTGAGTGATCCCTTACAGTTCTGTAAGATGGACCATTTTGTTGCATACTCAGAAAGTGTAAAAGAAGAGGATTTTGTTTTTTCTTTTTTGTTTTGTAGTCTTGTGTGTTTGGATTTTGTTTATTATAATATTATGCTATAGTTTTAAGGATTGAGGACTCAGAAGGTTTCATATGGCCTTGATTAGCAATCTGTCATATTTTAAAACAAACTCATGTTGAAATAAAAAAGGTAGAAGTTATAAATATATAATCCTCTGGAAGGCAGGGATTCTATCTATAAAATTATTTCAGTTAAAGTTTCAGAAGAGGAACACACATGAATAAGTATATCAATATGTTAGCTTCACTTTAACAAATTATACAAGCAACATAATTCATTATCTAAATTTTAAGAAAAATAAGAAAAATCACCCATCACTGCACTAACTCAAATCTCTGTCACGAGTTTTAGTTAATAAGTGCTTTTTGACAATGACAAATTTTCATACATGAATAAGTATATAAATATGTTAGCTTAACTCAACGTAATTCATTATCTAAATTTTAGAAAAATGAGAAAAATCTCCCATAACTGCACTAACTCAAATCTCTGTCATGAGTTTTAGTTAATAAATGCTTTTTGACAATGACAAATTTTCATTTTTAGATATTGCGTGTATGAACGGGGAAAAGTTTTATAGATACGCTGAAGAATATATAGTACATGAGAATATATGTGAGTGTGTATGTATGTGTATGCATGCATACATACACACTTGTGTACATTAATGTATGTACATGTAAATGTGCATATAAGTATACACACACACACCCCAAAAAATTTTTCTAATGTTCCTTCCAAACACAATGTGCAGCTTTCTGAAAATTATTATTTTTGTGATATTTTTAGTGACTGTAGCATTTATTTTTAATAGCTGGCTTTGGGCAGCCCCTACAGACAGTCCTTTTTCTCGGGCTCTTACTGGTGAGCTGGATTATGCATGTAAGACTTCAAACTTACATGGGAACATGGGACAGCTGGAAAGCAATCATTTTAAAAGGCGTATTTAAGACGGACATAAAGCTAATTTTCCTACCAGTACCCAAAATGCAGAAAGAAAGACATTTTGCGAGAGGATGAAATTGAACAATGAAGATTTTAGTTTGGTCCGATTCCCTACCCCTGCAAGGTGAGGTAGTGACACAGTTCGGCTTCCATGCGCCTTTGCAGCCCAGTCCCCAGCCTCTCACAGACAAGGCCACCCTGGACCTGAGGACAAGCCCGTCTTCAGTATTCTTGGTGGTTGTCCCCACACACTCTAGGTTACTTTTGGAATTTGATGGATGGCTTTTCATATTTGTCTTCCTATCTGGAAGATGATCATCAGCTATCCCTGCACTTTGCAGCAAGTACAAAACTCCTGAAGAGCAGAGGCTGTCAGACCAGCTGCCAAAGCTTAACACCTTTTATTCAGAAAATCTGAGGCCTCCACTTGACTGGTCTCCCTAATTCTCCTTGCAGACCAGGCTCCCGGGTGCAGTGTTAGGAAGTGCTTAATGAGCTTTAGAAAGGGTTCCTGAACCAACAGCTAAAGTGTGGTTAATAATCTCAGCTCTGGCAGTTACTTGGGATGAAGAGATCTTAATGGCTGCTTTAATTAAAATATACATAATACTAGAGGATTAGTAGACCACCAGCAAGAACTCCAAGTAATTCATTAGTTTCTTTCAATTTTAGGCAAATGTGGAAGATACGAGAAGAAAATATGCATACTAGACAGGCATCAGTCAGAATGTTTAGACTTGTCTCGGCTGGTAAGCCTTGATGAGGCATTTCAGCTTAAAAAAAAAATTTTTTTTTTTTTTGAGATGGAGTTTTGCTCTTGTCAACCAGGCTGGAGTGCAATGGCACAATCTTGGCTCACTGCAACCTCCGCCTCCCGGGTTCAAGAGATACTCCTCTCTCAGCCTCCCAAGTAGCTGGGATTACAGGCATGCACCACCACACCTGGCTAATTTTGTAATTTTAGTAGAGACAGGGTTTCACCATGTTGGTCAGGCTGGTCTTGAACTCCTGACCTCAGGTGATCCACTTGCCTCAGCCTCCCAGAGTGCTGGGATTACAGGCGTGAACCAACACACCCAGCCGCATTTCAGCTTTAAAATAAAGGGGTTCATCTGATTGTCTCATCAGTTCCATAAGATGCTATATTTCAGTGACTGCTCGTGATTCTGTAAGATAGACCATTTTGTTGCATCTTCCGAAAGTGTGAAAGAAGAGGGTTTGTTTTTTGTTTTTGTTTTTGCAGTACTTACAGATTCTCAGTAATTCCCATAGCATAGAGGGTTGAGTCATAGAGTCCAGCCAGCTTCTTGGCTGGGAAGTTGATGTTCAGTTAAATAAACTTGAGCTTTCCTGTGGTGAGACTGGGTGGTGGTGGAGCAAAACCATTTTGAAATGTAGGTTTTATTCAGATAAGGTGCAGCTTACAGATCTGGGAGATGGCCGCTAGTGAAAAGATCTCACAGTTCCCAAGAGGAGAACTCTTGGGAGTTCATGCGGTGCAGGCCGCACCGAGAAGCAGCGGGGTCCGTCAGGAGGCAGCGGGAGTGGGGGGAAAATGAGGGCAAGAGCCTCTACTGTGGTTTCCGCAGAAAGGAATGGGCAGGATTTAGGGCTGGCTAGTTAGGGGAGTTTCAGCGGGCTCTGGGAGGTGGATACTCTCCCTGTTTGCCTGGCATCTGACCCTTGGTTAGTTAAGGCAGAATTGTGGCCCACAGGAGGTAGGAGTGGGTGGTCTGAGCTCTGGATTGGTTGGTTTGCATAGGAAAGATGTGCAGGTGAGTTTAGGTCTCTAGGAATCTGCTAGTTCTGGGAAGGGCAGTGCCTGTAGGGTCAACAAGGCCTCAATGCTAAAGTATCAAACATGCAGAAAACAGATGTGGGGTCAATCCAGAGACAGCGTGTTGGCTTTGGGTGACAAGACGAATGAGCCTTTCTCTGTCTTTCCCCATCCTCTCTCTACCCAGCTGTCTTTGCTCTCTTGTATTCCATTCTCCCTCCTTTCCATCTCATCTCTTTGTTTTCCCTACCCGTTCCTTTAACAGAGGACTCAGATGAGGTTAGAAGAGGCTGCACTGCCTAGAACAATCTGCATTCCATATTACCTTTATAAAGAAAAAATCAGCCCGTGCGGTGACTCATGCCTGTAGTCCCAGCACTTTGGGAGGCTGAGGTGGGTGGATCTCTTGAGTTCAGGAGTTCAAAATCGCCTGGGCCACATGGCGAAACCCCATCTCTACAAAATACACAAAACTTAGCCGGATGTGGTGGCATGTGCCTGTAGTCCCAGCTGCTCAGGAGGCTGAGGCGGGAGGATGCTTTAAGCCTGGGAGGCGGAGGTTGCAGTGAGCCAAGACCACACCACTGCACCCCAGCTGGGTGACAGAGCCAGACTCGTCCCTAAAAACAAAAAAATGATAGGAGGCTTTGAAAACCCAATGTAATAGTAATAATAATAATTTGATATAAAAATAATCAATAAAATCCCAATGTTGTATTAATGACAATGATGACGATAATGCCAAGAACTGTTGTCTTCGCAAACCTGGTACTGGCTTCCAGAGAAAAGATGCATTTCCTTCTCTAGATCAACACAGTTCAAAAGACCGTTGCACAGTGGTGGAAATGTTCCGTATCCGCACTGAACAGTCCGGTAGCCCCTACCCACGTGTAGCTGCTGAGCACTCAGATGGTAAGACTGAGGAACTGAATTTTTAATTTTCGTGGACTTTAGTTAATTTAAGATGAATTTAAATAGCTACATGTGTTAGGGTTCTCCAGAGAAACAGAACCAAAAGTGTGTGTGAAGAGAGAGAGTGTGTGTGTGTGTGTGTGCGCGCGTGTGTGTGTGTAGAGGAGGGGATTGATTTTAAGGAATTGGCTCCTGTGATTGGGGAGGGTGGCAAGTCCAGAATTCGCTGCAGTAGTGGGGCAGGGGTGGGGGTGCAGGGTAGAGAACGGGGAAGAGTTGATGCCGCAGCTGGGCTCTGAAGGCCATCTGCTGGCAGAATCCCCTCTTCCCGGGGAAGTCTGGTCTCTTTCTACTCAAGGCCTTCCACTGATTGGATGATCCCACCCACCCCCATTAGGGAGAATGGCTGGCTTTACTCAGAGTCTGCTGATTTAGATGTTAATCTCCTGGTAATGCACCTTCACGGAAACATCTAGAATAATGTTTGGCCACATATCTGTGTCCAGGGCCCAACCAGGTTGACACATAAAATGAGTCACCTCCCTCGCCTGGCTGGTGGCTGTGGTGCTGACCAGCACAGGTCTGGATTCGGTCTGCATGTTCAGGGCCGGGCATTATTCTAAGCACTTCACTGGGACTTCCATCGGATGAACGCTGTTATGCTACCTTCTCTAAGCACCAATAATGCAGCACAAACCGTAAGGCTTGCCTGGGCTCACACAGCCAGCAAATCAGGATTCACTCTCCAGCTTGGGGGCAGAGCCTGTGTGCTTCACTGTCACCTTTGCAAGGCCCCCTTGGCTTGGAGGGGCAAAGCTGTTTCCTAAACATCAATCTTTTTTCTCACCAGGGCCAGAGTCAGAAGGCCTGGGTTAGAACCCTGGTTTTCCCCGAGTAGCTATGTGACGTGGAACACTGAACCTCAGTATCACCATCTGTAAAATGGGAATGATGATTCTGTCCCATATTTTCTCTCTCTCTCTCTCACCACTTTGTGGACTACATTTCTCCTGTTCCTGGGTCTGTTCTCTTGCAAAATATAAGCTTGGTAATGTAATCAATAAAAAACATTTGGTTATTGAAAAGTTGAATTGCTTGATACTCTTTTCTTTAAGCTAATGCCGAAATACTGGATTCCCCAACAACAACTTAATTTTGTATTCGGAGTTTCTTCCCTCACTCAAAGAGGAAAGCATGGCACTGTTGTTATTTTGTAAATCTTTTCTTTGGGATAACCATTTCTGAGCCAGCGTTCCATGGATTTGGCTGCTGTCTTGGGAGCAGAGTGCTGATGTTGCTCCTGGTGAGTGTGCACTGAAGATTTGCCCTACTCTGTACCTGAGGTTCTCAGCCAAGTTTTCATGTGTATGTTTCAGGATCTGGTTCTGTTTTGTGGGGCTGTGGACAAAATCCACCCTCCCCAGTAGATTGTAAAGAATGCATCTTTTGGTAATTCACCACTCACTGAGTGGATTTCATTCCTTTTTTTTTTCTTTTTTTTCTTTTTGGCCTTTAACTTTTATTTTAAGTTCAGTGGTACATTTGCAGGATGTACAGGTTTGTTACATAGGTAAATGTGTGCCATCGTGGGTCACTGCACAGATCATCCGATCACCTAGGTATTAACCCAGTACCCATTAACTATTCTTCCTGATGCTCTCCCTCCCCGCATCCACCTGACAGGCCCCAGTGTGTGTTGTTTTGCTCCCTGTGTCCATGTGTTCTCATCGCTCAGCTCCCACTTGTAAGTGAGAACATGCAGTATTTGATTTTCTGTTCCTGCGTTAGTTTGCTGAGGATAATGGCCTCCAGCTCCATCCATGTCCCTGCAGAGGACTTGATCTCATTCCTTTTTATGGCTGCATAGTATTCCATGATGTATATGTACCACATTTTCTTTATCCAGTCTATCATTGATGGGCATTTGGGTTCATTCCGTGTCTTTGCTATTGTGAATAGTGGTGCAGTGAACATACCCATGCATGTATCTTGATAATAGAATGATTTATATGGAGGGGGTATATAGTAACGAGATTGCTGGGGATTTCATTCTAATGTAGTTTGTTGGTTTGGGTTATCCTCACTATCTCTGAAATGAAGAAAAATTCTTAGCACCCCCCAAACATTATTCTGTTTTAATTAGGCATTTCACACAATTTAAATTAGTTTTACAAAGAATATAGAGTGAAGAACACTTCTCATCACAAACAGTATATGAGATCTCAGCACAAAATAATGTCCCCTCGCCCCTCCTTTTAGATTGCTTTTATGACGTGCCTTCTAGAGCCTCAGTAATGCACTTGTACAGCTCGTAGCAGAGCACCGAAAGAAACCGTGATCAGTGTGGTAACGTTTTTCCATATTTTGTTATGAAAAATTCCAAATATATGGAAAAGTCGGGGAAAAAAAGTATCATGAATACCCACGTGTCTGTTACCCAGATCCACAATGAACTTTTTTTTAATCTTTCCCTCTATCACACCAATCTTCATGACTTTATGCATTTAAAAGTAAGTTGCAGGTGTCTGTATACCTCACCCTTTTAAGGCTTCGTCATGCGTGTCATTTCCTAGAGCTCGGTGCTTGTTGCTGGTTTTTTCTGGGTTGGGTAAAGTTTATATGTAGTGAGATGCAGAAGTCCTAAGCACGTCCTTTGATGGGGTTTGATAGTTGTATTCCCTGGGTAACCTGAACCCCTGTCAGGATAATCACAAAATGTTAACCATCACCCTAGAGAGTTCTCTCTTGCCCCTTCTCAGTCATTCCCACCCCATCCCTCCAAAGGAAACCAGTGTTCTGATTTTTTCACCGTAGGTTCATTTAACCTGTTCGAGAACTTTGTGTGGATGAGATCCTAGGGTTTGCTTATTATTTTGTGTTAAGACTTCTGTTGCCAGCCGCATTAGTGTGCTAGGGCTCTTGTAACAAAATACCACAGACTGCGTAGTTCAAACAAGAGAAAGTTATTGCCTCACAGTTTGGGAAGCTGGAAGTCCAAGATCAAGGTGTCATTTAGAATCTGTTCCAGGCTTCTCTGCTGGCTCCTGGAAGTTCTTTGCCTTGTGGCAGCATAATTCCAGTCTGCACGTGGCATTCTGCTTCTCTGTGTCCAAATTTCCCCCTAAAGACCTGTGGGCCTCCTGAGGACACCCATCATGTTGAATTGGGAGCGCACCCTACTGCAGGATGACCGCGTCTTAACTAATGACATCTGCAATGACCGTATTTCCAAATAAAGCTACCTTACGAATAAGGTACTGGGGGTTAGTACGTTAGTATACAAATTTGAGGGGTCGTAATTCAACCCATGACACCAGCACCTGGGTTGTTTCATGTACCAGTGGTTTGCTGTTACTGCCGAGTAGTGCTCCATTGTAGAAATGGCCTACGGCTAAGCCAAGCTGTAGCAAGCCATGCTTGTTGACGGGCGCCGGTTTCGGCTGTCGTGAATAAAGCTGCTAGGAACATTTTTGCACAAGTGTTTCTGTGGACATGTGCTTTTATTTCTCTTGGATACATACCCTGACCCTGGGGAGGGGGCTCACCTGGGGACAGATGTGGAAGGATGGTCCCCTGAAGGCAGAAGGCCCAGCTGGTGGGTCCCCCTACGTTGGGTAGCGGCGGGACAGCTCTTCCCCAGTGCCGCTTCAGTCCGGTGGAGACAGCAGCTACAAACCACAGATCCTGCTTCTCAAAACTGGGCAACATCATCATGTCTGTTAATTTAGATTTTTTTTTCTTTTTTTTGAGATGGAGTCTTGCTCTGTCACCCAGGCTGGAGTGCAGTGGCACGATCTCGGCTCACTGCAACCTCTGCCTCCTGGGTTCAAGTGATTCTCCTGCCTCAGCCTACCGAGTAACTGGGATTACAGGCGCCCACCACCACGCCCAGCTAATTTTTGTAGTTTTAGCAGCAACGGGTTTCACCATGTTGGCCAGGCTGGTCTCGAATTCCTGACCTTGTGATCCACCCACCTTGGCCTTCCAAAGTGCTGGGATTACAGGCTTGAGCCACCGTGCCCAGCCTGTTTAGATTTTAAGCCAACCTGTTGGTTTCCCTTTGAGGTTGGTGCTGAAGTCCTTAAAGACCTAAAGACAGATCCGGTCACCTGGACCAGTAAGGAAGTGGGGAGCTGGGGAGATTGTCCTGTTTCCGGGACAGTAGTGACAGTGGATGAAGGACAGGACAGCAGCTTTTGAGGATAAAGGCGGGAGAAGGGACCCAGGGACCCATCGTGGGCCCGTGATGGGAGCTGGGGGCTGGCCCAGGGCCACATTCTCCTTCATCCTCAAGGGAAGGTGAGTGGCCCGTGAACTCTCAGGGCAGTGCAGGTCCTGATACAGCGACCTGGAGAAGCTGTAACCAAGCCGGAGAGAGTCACCGCAGAGCCCAAGAGGAGAGACCCGAAGATAAGCATCACCCTGTGCTGTCATCTCCGAGGGGCGGGCGCTGCTGATAGACACGCGAAAGTCTAGCCTGCAGCAGATGCGAGTCTCAGATGCCTCCGTGGGCAGCCAGAATCTAGATGAACAACTATACTCTAGAATAATCTCAGCTGCCAGTAAGCCAGAGGGGCTTGGAGGGCGAGGAGTCCCTGTGATAACCAAGATCAAGTTCTAAACCAGCCAGCAGGCCTCGTGGGGCCGGCTCACCTTTCAGGCTGCTGGTGTTGGAAACATGAGACTGTGCCTCTCAGCTCAGGCAGGGCCCTGCCGGGGGTCCCACAGCTTCCAGGAGCCGGTAGGAAGCCCAGAGCCTGGCAAGGCCAGCAAGTAGGGAGGGGATACTGCTTGGCAGGAAGTCCTCGGGTAGGGAGTTGAGGCTTGGTTTGCCCAGAACACCACAGCCCAGGGCTTTCTGTACCCAGGACAGTGCCAACCCCGCTGACCCCATCCCAAGGAGGACAAGGGAGGGATGTCTGCAGCTGGAAGGAGTGTGCCAGCTAGAACAGTAACAGGGGCACCACTTTCTGGAAAATATGGAAGAACCTAATGTACATTAGGGCTGTGAAACTTGTGGCCCACACACTAATTTTCTCTAGCACCTGGGCAGACATAGGCACTGGTGGCATCTCTTTTTATCAAGTACAGACGGAAAAAAATCAATTAAAATAATTTTGTTGTTATATAATGCACATGCTGTAAAATGTACTTTTATTTTTATTTTTATTTTTTTAAATTTGAGACAAGGTCTTGCTCTGTCGCCCAGGCTGGTGTGCAGTGGTGCGATCATATCTCACTGCAACCTCCAGCTTCTGGGCTTAGGTGATCCTCCTGCCTCAGCCTCCTAAGTAGCTAGGACTATAGGCATGCCCCACTGTACCCCGTTAATTTTTTTTTTTTTTTTTTTTTTAGATTTCTAGTAGAGATGGGGGTCTCTGTGTTGCTCAGGCTGTTCTAGAACTCCTGGCCTCAAGCGATCCTCCCACACAGCTTCCCGAAGTGTAGGGATTACAGGTGCGAGCCATTGGGCCTGGCCATATTTACCATTTGAACCATTTTTAAGTGCACAGTTCAGTGGCACTAAGAACATTCACGTTGTGTTGCAGCCATCACTACCATTTATCTCCAGAACTTGTTCATCATCCCAACTGAAACTGTGTATCCATTAAACACTAACTACATTTCCTTCTCCTCCTAGCCCCTGGCAATGACCTTTCTACTTTCTGTCTCTGAATTTAAATCTACTTTTGGGAAGACACGTTGTTCGGGTCCTTACATTGTTGATATTTAAGTTCCAGCTGGCCAGCTAGGAAGAAAACCAAGCAAAATCTCACTCATCAGCCCTGACTGTTTTTTTCCTTAACTTGTGTCTATCATGTGGGTGGGGCTGGGCGATTGGAAATATTTGGTATCTACACGACAGTTTTTCTGCCTTTGCCATCATCCATCCTGTGCATATGCTTCTTGATAATTAGTAGGAGCATTCAGTTAACCATTCATGGGATCTTTTCTTTTATCTGACTCTCCTCCGTCCCTTAAGGACATGGGCTGTGTCTTGTTTGTTTGTCCCTGTATCCCCAACCCTGAGCACTATGCCTGGTGCTTAGGGTGCTCAATATTTATTTTCTTTTTCTCTTTTTCCTTTTCCTTTTTTTTTTTTTTTTTTTTTTGAGATGGAGTCTCGGTCTGTTGCCCAGGCTGGAGCAGTGGCGTGATCTCGGCTCCCTGCAACTTCCAGCTCCCTAGTTCAAGTGATTCTCCTGCCTCAGCCTCCCGAGTAGCTGGGATCACAGGCGTTCACCACCACACCTGGCTAATTTTTGTATTTTTAGTAGAGACGGGGTTTCTCCCTGTTAGCCAGGCTGGTCTCCATCTCCTGACATCAAGTGATCCGCCCGCCTGGGCCTCCCAAAGTGCTGGGATTACAGGCGTGAGCCACCATGCCTGGCCTCAATATTTATTTTCAATATTCCACAGATGAGGGCAATAAAGAGAGAAAGTGGAAGAAAAAGGACGAGACCTGTGACTTGTGGGCAAAAAGGGGAGGCAGGAGAACATTCCCAGTCTGCCTTTCACCGAGTTTTTACCTGTTCACTAGAACAACAAAAGGGAACCAGATGGGGAAACTCTGCTGTCAGCTAAGCAAACTCTAAATTTAACATTTGGGGGACCCCCTTGGAGAGTAGTCAAGAGCTGTGTGCTTCCCTTTTCAGAAAAATGCTCTCAAATATGCAGTGCATAAGCCCACATTCTTAGCAGATTCCCAGACCTTAGGTCAGCAGTCCTGTTCTAAGGCATAGATCACGGGCAGCATTTTGATTTTCATCTAGGGAACTTAGTTCATAAAAACCTACTGATCCATTAAAATTTCCACTTGATTTTGCCATTAGTAATCTCTTAAACAAATCCAAGGAAGCCAGAGGAAGTTATTTCTTGAATGCTTTTATACCAGTGCTTTCAAGAGTTCGTGTTGCTGACTCCAGTTTTTAAAATTATTATTCTCATCTTCTGCAATGCCTCGAGGCATGTTTTTAGCTGAATAGCAATAATTATGGGATTGTGCAATACTGGAAGAAGCAGTAAAAATAAAATGTAATACTGAAAAAAAAAGTCTTTACTTCATCTAGGAAATTCAGTTTAAAGAATTTTTACCTCCGGATATAACAGTGACTATGCTGGAACTCAAGTCAAAAGATGGATGGGACCACCCTTAGGAGCCTTCCACAGGAAGGCCCCCTCTGCAGTAGGACTTAGGGCGCTCACGTAGATCCCTCTGCAGTAATATGCTAGTTGCTTCTATAGTCAGGAGGCATCTAGGGAGACCGCTGATCTCCATGGCAACCTGGACCCAAATGAGCAAAGCGCCATCAGCTGGCCTCGGCCTGACTGCTCGGGAGGGAGGGAGGCAGCTGATGCTGTCTCCCACCCAGGCCGTGTAGCCATTTCCCCCACCCGCACCGGAGGTCTGGGAGTGGCAGGGCTTCTGCCCTTGGCTTCAGCCAGTTCTCCTGGAGCTTATTAAAGGGAAGCTCTTCTGGTGGCAAGTTCTCTGCCACAATCTACAGTGAGAATTTAATGATAGCATCAGTCGTAGAGGCCCCTTGATCTCTGGAGAGGGTTCTGGGTGCCAAGGAACTTTCTAGAACCATGGAGGAACCCTGCACGGACCTCTCAGAGTCCTGAGCAAAGAGGTGGGGAAAGCTGTCTGGGCGTGCCCCGTGGTCTCATCACCCTGCCCCCAAGGGCAGCCTCAGTGTTATGACTTAAGGACTTGGGGGTTTACATAACATCCCTTTTTCTCAGCAAAGGAAGTTCCTTATTTCTAAATCTCATGGTCCCAGAAAACCCGGTTCCTGATCTAGCTGTCCTGTTAGGGCATTTCCATAATACAGCACGTGCTTAAGCGCACATTAAGTTAGAAAATTAGGTCCCAGCTCAGCCTTGTCTTGACATTTTAAGCAACATCTCTGCCCTCCCTTTTGCCTTCTCTCTTTTCCTTCTCTGTCACAAACACAAGGACTAGATGAGAATGACAGCCTGGGGTGATCTGATATGCCTCCTCAAGAAATATTAGTAACACAAACAACAACAGAAAAAACAAAGTGAAATTTATTTATCATAAAGCACTTTATTTAATTAATTAATTAATTAATTTGAGGTGGAGTTTCGCTCTTGTTGCCCAGGCTGGAGTGCAGTGGTGCAACCTCGGCTCACTGCAACCTCCGCCTCCCGGGTTCCAGCAATTCTCCTGCCTCAGCCTCCCGAGTAGCTGGGATTACAAGCGTGCACCACCATGCCCAGCTAATTTTGTATTTTTAGTAGGGACGGGGTTTCTCCATGTTGGTCAGGCTGGTCTCGAACTCCTGACCTCAGGTGATCTGCCCGCCTTGGCCTCCCAAAGTGCTGGGATTACAGGCATGAGCCACTGTGGCCAGAAGCACTTTAAAACGTATTGTTAAGAACAAATATGCAATCATGCAAGAGCACACTATTAAAAAATTACCAGCTAACTAAAAGGTAGGCAAGTTCCGTATCAATATGATTGAACAATTGCACGGGAAAATTATTATTTAAAGGAATGGAAGTAGTCACTAGTACGTGTTGCCAGTAGATACTGTTTTATTCCTAAAAAGACAAATGAGAAAATGAGGTATTATGAAGGAAGTAGCAAGAGTAAATGCCACCATGGTACTTACTGCCCAGGGGCAGATGAAGAGCTGGTTTTTTTGTATTCTAATCTCCGTCACTGAAACTCATCAGTGATGCAGGACCCAAAAATAGAAGGACATTTTGGGTGGACATGTAGTTAATAATGACTTATGCAGCCCAGCACCTGTGTGGGCTGGCATTGTTCTAAGTACTTTTTCCTGTGTTACCTCATTTAATCTTCACAACAGCGCTGTGAGGTTGGTACAAGTATTATGTTGATTTTTATGGAGGAGGAAACAGGTGCAGAGAGACAAGGTACTTTGCCCAAGCTTCCTTTGTCAGTGCCCACAGAGCTGGGGAGGGTGCCCACATGTGTGTGCCTGTACCCACCATGCATGCTGCCCGTCACGGGCAAAGGGGCTTCCATTTGCTGTTTTTGAATCATGGATTGATTCAGTGTCTGTGGGAAGTCACGCATGGGTCAGATTCTGGCCACAGCAGTGAATGCTACAGTCTGACCCCGTGGTGCTAATGTCAGGAGTGCGGGGAGTTGGCAGAGCGTGGGGAGGGTGGCAGTCTCCTGCCGAAGCCCTGTGGAGTAGCCTCAGCTACCCTTTCACAGAGCGGGGTTTGCTCTCTGAAAGGTGAGGTCTTTCACTTGTGGTCATGGCACAAGGCTGTGGTACTTCCCGCTCCCGGAGCTCGCTGGAGAACATTCCAGCCGAGCTCGGCCTTGTGTGGCTCCTCAGCCCATACCCTCAGGAGAAGGAATGCCCTCCTCAGGTTTGGAATGGCTTTTCCTGGTCCTTGTTTCTAGTAGGGAATGAGAAGAGACATGAGTTGCGCCTGCTGGGCAGAGCCTTGGCAGGTCGGGCCTCCTGGGCTGCCTTGGGCGTGTTCCCTGAGGAGCCAGCCCTGCAGTGGGTGGGAGAGGAGCTTCTCTGAGATATTATCAGGAACCTTGGCAGAGGTGGGCAGGTGACCTTCAGCTTTGCCCTTGGCCTCTAGGGATTCGTATCTCATAAAGGACAGAAAAGAGGAAGGCGGCCTGGCCTTCCCCTCACCCTTCCCTCTTGGCGGTGTTGCGGGAAGGGAGGAGTAGCTCTTCCTCACCATCCTTGAAGCTCAGCGTCTGAAGGCCAGTGGTTTTCAAACCTCTGGGCTCAGAACCTTTGTTCAGAGCAAGTGTTACCTGGCAGCCACACATCCACCCAGGCTGCCCTGTGAGGGATGCTCAGATCCATCTGCGAAGAGTCTGGAAACCCACATCTTCATTTCCCACCATGGCCCTATCAGGGGAGACCCTTTGTCCTGTGCCTTCCCCTCCTGTTCTTTCTATGCGTCATCCTCTGCCTTCCTTGTCCTTCCAAATTAGGTTATTCATCTCATGAAGAAAATACAGCTTTCTTTCTGTGACTCAAAACATCCTCTTTTGTGAGTTCTAAAACCATGCCTATTAAGAAATTATGAATTTAAAATAATATTAAATGGTCAGTAGTTTTTACTGACAAATGATCATGGGACAAAGCCATTAGAAGAGTTTTTTTCTATCTCTTACAGAATCCCCTTCCTGTTAAAATATTACTCATTGAGAAATGAACCATCAAAAGAAAAATATATTGGATTTTAAAAAATACCTAATCCTTGGCAGGGCGCGGTGGCTTATGCCTATAATCACAGCACTTTGGGAGGCCGAGGTGGGCGGACCACTTGAGGTCAGGAGTTCGAGACCAGCCTGGCCAACATGGTGAAACCTCGTCTCTACAAAAAATACAAAAATGAGCTCGGTGTGGTGGCGGGCACCTGTAGTCCTAGCTGCTTGAAAGGCTGAGGCTTGACAATCACCTGGACCCGGGAGGCGGAGCTTGCAATGAGCCGAGATCACAACATTGCACTCCAGCCTGGGCGACAGAGTGAGATTCCGTCTGAAAAAAAAACAAAAGCAAAAGCATAATCTTTTAGCCAGGTGTGTTTCTTGTTGGATAAGTCAGTTTGGAATCTTTTGGATGTTTTCCTTCTTCTACTTGCTCAGCCATAATAAATCTTTCATTTTAATTTTGTTCATCAGCACTGTGAGGTCCTGCCCAGTGTGGTAATGGGTAGTTAGCTTGTCACAGTCCCATCGTCTCGCCAGCCCCTTGAGAGCTGCAGGAAGCTTGTGGTCCATCTGGTTTCACATGATGGTCGTGGAATCTCTTAGGGACTGGCATGTTACCTGCACAGTGGGTCTGCATCTTGGCCTGTTAACACCTCTCCCTGAGGCATCCCAGGAGACACTTACCAAAATGGATCATGCTCTCTTGTCAAGAGCAGCCCACTGGACTGCATTGCACCCCTGAGGATATACCCACAGATCAACGGGACAGAATCAATAAAGCAAGCCAAAAAAGAAATGAAGGGATCTAGTGGAATAAGCTTGGCAACTAAAAATCTTCCATGTGTACTGGATCTCAGAATCACTTGATAATATGCACCACATACATAAGTACACATATGCACACACACACATAGCCGTGTGAGTACAGATATACAAGCTGTAAGGTGGTCATTGTACACCAACGTCCCTTTCAACGAAAGTGACAATTCCCCGTTACTAGCTGGTCTCTTGGTTGCTGCTGTTTGTTACCTGTCATTGCAGGGAAGGGCTGTGATGGAGGGGGTTTTTGTTGACTTGGTAGTTCCTGTCTGCAGACCCCTTCATTGCTTCATTGGGTTCATTGGACAGCCTGCTGTAGCCACATGGGGGCTCAGTTAGAGCCTGCCTTGTGAGCTGCATCTACCCATTTGGGCTCCCCCACCCTGAAAGCATGATTCCTGTGCTCCGTGTCGGCGGACTCCTGTTAGGCAGGTGGGAAAGGAGAAACCAGACTGCCTGGAACCTGCCCACAGGGCCTCTACCCAGTGGGGCACCGGGGAGGTACCACCCATTCCAGTCGGTTGTTGAAAACTGTTCCCATTCTGAGGGAGGGGAGGGTAAGTCATGGTCTCTTTCTGTAAGAAATCACAGGTGTGTGTGTGCGCGCGCACATGCATGCATCAGCTATCTCCTTCTCCCCAACAAAATGACAGCTGGCATTCATAGAGCCTGTACTCCGAGACAGGGATGTTGTGCTTGACGTGTATTATCTAATTTAATCCACTTAACCCTGTAAGTTAGATGAAATATTATCCTTGTTTTACAAATGAAGAAATTAAGGCAGAGGTTATGTGTCACCTCTAGTACTCTAGAGTTTCTAATGCCCCAGGTAGGCTTCTTTTTATTATAGGATAGCTAGGGTAGGCTAGGCTAGGGTAGGGTAGGGTAGGCTAGGGTATGCTAGGGTAGGGTAGGCTAGGGCAGGACAGGGTAGGGTAGCATCTATACCAGTGCTGTGCGTAGACCTTTCTGCAATTATGGGAATGTTCTGTGCCTCCCAGTGTGGCAGCAGCTATAGCCATATGTGACGAGCATATGAAATGGGATTAGTGTTTCCAAAAAGGTAAATTTTTAATATTCTTTAATTTTAGTTAAATTTCACCGTGACTAGTAGCTACTGTGGTGGACTTTCCCTGCAGCTGTGGGACCTTCCAGAACGGTCTCAAAGGCAGGATGTAGGACGCCTTGGACTCAATTAGCACTATTTGGTCACTGATTGATTTGAAAGATCTTTACTGAGCTCCTCCTAGGTACTAAGCAGCTCAGGCTGTGAGAATCTCTGAACTCCAAGAATTACTCCATGATTCTTTTTGAACTGAGACCAGTGAGCAGGCAAATGTCTACAATAGTCCCGGATGTTGGAAAGGACTCTGGTGTGGACCTTTGGTGCCTGCTGCCCCAGTGAGTGACCCAGTGTCCCCAGACTCGGGTGCCCCCTCCTCAGAAGGGCCCCCATCCTTCATGCCCCCTATCTTGCCCTTTCTCTGCCTTCATTGGCTTCTTTTGTTCCCCCCCTCCGCCCCCCCCGCCCCGGCTTGGTTTATGAAGTCTCCTCTCTCCTCTTCCCTCCTCTGCCCTTGAATCTTTTCCTTCCTTCCTTCCTTCCTCTCTCTCTCTCTCTCTCTCTCTCTCTCTCTCTCTCTCTTTCTCTTTTTGATGAAGTCTTGCTCTGTCGCCCAGGCTCAATCTCGGCTCACTGCAACCTCCGCTTCCCGGGTTCAAGCTATTCTTCTGCCTTAGCCTCCCTAGTAGCTGGGATTACAGGTGCATGCCACCAAGCCTGGCTAATTTTTGTATTTTTTTTTTTAGTAAAGACCGGGCTTCTCCATGTTGACCAGGCTGGTCTAGAACTCCTGACCTCAGGTGATCCGCCTGCCTCGGCCTCCCAAAGTGCTGAGATTACAGGTGTGAGTCACCATGTCCAGCCTGCCCTTGGAACTGTAAAATTTATTTGAAACTTTATTTTAATATGTGGTTACAATCACATAACATTAAATTTACCATTTAAACATTTTAAAGCACACAATTCAGTTGTGTCAGCTATATCACATTGTTGCGTGACACTTCCCCAGAACTTTTTCATCTTGTAAAACTGAAACTTCGTGCTCATTAAACACAAACTCCTCCTTCCCCTACCCCTTGGCAGATACGAGTCTGCTTTCTGTTTCTGTGATTTGGACTACTTCAGATACCTCACATGAGTAGAATCACACAATATTTGTGCTTTTGTGACCTGCTTATTTCACTTAGCATGATGTCCTGGAGGTTCATTGATGTTGAGGCATGTGTCAGAACATACTTTTTTTTCTTTTTGAGACAGAGTCTTGCTCTGTCATCCAGGCTGGAATGCAGTGGCATGATCTCGGCTCACTGCAATCTCTGCCTCCCAGGATCAAGCAATTCTCCTGCCTTAGCCTCCCAAGTAGCTAAGATTACAGGCGCCCACGACCACACCCGGCTAATTTTTGTATTTTTAGTAGAGACAGGGTTTCACAAATGTTGGCCAGGCTGGTCTTGAACTCCTGACCTCAGGTGATCCACCTGCCTCGGCCTCCCAAAGTGTTAGGATATACCAGTGTGAGCCACCGTGCCTGGCAGGGATGTGTTTCCTTTTTTTTAAGGCCGCATTCTATTCCATTGTATGTATAAATCACGTGTCATGTATTCATTCATCCATCAGTGGACATTTGAGTGCTCTTGTCTTTTACCTTTTCTTCCTTTCCCTTCGTTTTCCCGAAAATGTCATATGAAATTAAAATATCTGAACCATTAATATATTAGCCGAGGAGCCGTTCATGCTTATTTCCTATCTTTTGGGCAGCAAGAGTTGAGCCTTTATGCCTTCCCCAGTCATTGCTACAAAATACACCAAATACGTTAGCTGGAGTGAATTTCTATTCTAATGAAACCTCTCATTGATTTTTTATTTCTCTGGGTCATTAATTTCCCATCGAATAAAGAAATGCCCCCGGCCTGCCCTGGGGGATTCCCCTGCTCCGTGGCAGTTTGATGGGATTGCATTTGGGTGCCGGAAGTGGAAGCCCCTTAGACAGCAGTTTGCACAAGTTAAAGGTTCACTTTCTTCTCATCCAGGAGTGGGGCTGTGTGTGGACAGTGCTCACCTGGCAGCCCCTCAGGGCCATCGGAGACCCAGGCTCCCCTGGGTTCTGACCCCCTCCTTAGGGTGGCAGCCAGAGCTGCATCCACCATGCCCAGGGTTCAAGCAAGGGAAAGGGAAGGGAAGCAAAAAGGGATGCACTCTGGCTTTACTGGCCCCCTGGATGGGCATCCCTGTGAGCTACCTGCAAGGGGCTCTGCACACTTCTCATCATCCAGACTGGGCCACAGGGACCCTCACTCCACCCCAGAGCATGGAGAAGAGACACATGGCTGCCTTGAGTAATGTGGGGATTCTCGTGGGGAGAGGGAAGCGGGGCATGCAGGGCAGGCCTCCTGCAGTTCTGTATCCACCTGGTGGTCTTCAGTGTTTACCTTCTTGGGGTTCAGGTGATAGAATGAAGACACAGCAGTCGAGCTCTATGTTCATCACAGTTATATTGAGTTAGGCTGGGCAAAGTCATGCCACTGTAACAAACAACCCCAATAACAAATGTGAGTTAGTTGGAGTCATGTCCTCATGTGTCATAACTCCAGGACCAAAGCTAATGAAGCCTCCACTGTGTGGAAAATTGCAGTCTCATTGGTGAGGAAGAGGGTGTCACAAATTAAGGACTGGCTCTTGAGGCTTTTTTCTGGAACCGATACTAGGAGTTGAGCCCACTTTCACTGGCCAGAAGTCCCATGAAAGCATGGGTGTGTCCTCCTACCTCATGCTGAAAGGAGAGGACTCTGAAATATTTGATGACTATCACTGCCGTAGTAGTTATTTGGATAGAGAATTATATCATATTTTTATAGAAAAGAGTATAAGGAATTGAGTCATTTGCTAACTCAAAGACTCTACATTATTTATACCTGAAAGAAGTTGAGATTGTCCATGTAACCACCTGACATACTGTTTGGCTTAATTTAAAGCACAGTGTGCCGAAGGAAATAAATAAATCTTGCCAAGTATAACTCATCAAATAATAGCATGTCAGGTGCCCAAATTTGGAAGACAGATTGAAGCAAAAGTCTGCTGCTATTGCAAAGCAAAGACAATTTGCTGTATATTAAACTTAAGGAATGATTTAAAGAGGATTCTTACCAGGCATGATGCCTTGCTCGGCTTTTTTATAGAACTTGAAACAAGTGCTGACCTCATAAACTTTTTTACTTTTTTCATGACAAATGTGATTTGGAGTGAAAGTTGGGCAATGGAAGGAGGGTGATGATCCACCTAGAGATTTGTTATTGGTGAATTTCAGGACAGATCTTGGGTCTCTCTTTGTGAAATAATCATGTTTCTATTCTGTTGTCTAAAAGCATTTTGTAAGCAAAAGAGACTTTTTGTTTTTTATTAACTGTACCTTCGGGCATTCTCTCCTGGTAAGCTCCAATTGCTAAGTTTATAAGTACATGCATCTGTGAGGATTTAGTCAATCAAGCCACACAAGTTTATTAGACACATACTGTATGAGGAAGAATTATGGGAGTTACAATTGAGGGCACAGAGAGGAATATATTTTTAAGCTCCTTGAATGCTTTTAAATTTAAGGGGTTCACACTCCCATTTGGAAGGTACAGTGTGAACACCTGCATTGACAACACTATTTCTTTCCACTCTGGGGTGGGTCGTAGTGTTCGTGGTCTCGGAGAACTGTGCCTCCCTGTTGTATCTTGGCTTGACTCCCCCATTCCCTGAATTGGGGCTGGCTTTGTGACTTGCTCTGCCCAGCAGAGTCTTGCAGAGAGACATGTGGGATGTCCAAGGTTAGACCTTGCTCTCGTGGGACACTTTGCTGTCATGTAAAGATGCTCTGTCAAGCCGCCTGGAGGGTGAGAGGCCACGTGAAGTGAGAGGCCCAGCCAAGAGGCCAGCACACACCACCAGATGTTCAGGTGAGGCTGTCAGCCCACCAGCCAGCACCTCTCACCCCCCGCCTCTTAAACTGCAGACATGTGACTGAACCTAGCCAGCACCAGGAGGAGCAGATGACCTGCCCAGCTGAGCCCAGCCCATGTTGCAGCCCCCAGAGTTGTGAGCATGAGAATGATTGCCATTTGGGCCTCTAAGGTTGGAGTGGTGTATTTGTGTCCTATGGATGATCAGTGTCCATTCCCTGCTCATGCCCTCTGTAACAGCCGTACAGACCTTGCCGCATGGCATAGTTTTTGGCACCATTTTGGATATGTTCTTTATTTAGTCTAGGATGCCCGTCTCCCCTTTTCCTCCTTGGAGCTTCTTTGTCCCATCTTCAAAACCCAGGTACTTCTCCGGATTCCCCCTGGAGTCCTCCATACACATCTCTGTTACTGGCACTTTACTTTCTACAGTACACTGTGCTGATTTGTTTACAGATTAGTCTGATGCTGACCTCTGCAGGAAAAGAGTCTATTTTCTCTCCCCTGGCTCTTGGGCCCCGACTCAGATCCTGGCACACAATAGGCATGGTGGGTTATTGGGTGAGAAGGCATGGAGAATAACTACTGTGTGATCATGAGCACTGTGCTGGGAGTCAGGGAGTATGGCTGACCAGTCCTGGCTGTCCCATTCACTGAGACATGTGTGACAAATGACTCACCACTTAAGGCTCATTTTTGTTATCTGGGAAATGAGGATTTCTATCTTAGTCTACTTTTTGCTGCTCTAGCAGAATACCTGATAAGGGATAATTTATGAACAATAGAAGTTTATTTTGCTTATGGTTCTGGAGGCTGGGAGGTCCAAGACCATGTCACCAGCATCTGGCTATGGCCTTCCTACTGTGTTATTTCATGGTAGAAGGCAAGAGGGATAGGGAGGGAGGGAGGGGGAGAGAGAGAGATTGAGAAAGAAAGAGAGAGAGAGAGAGAGAGAGAGAGAGATGAAGCAAGGTAAATTCATCCTTTTAATCTGGAACCAGCTCCCACAATAACTGCATTAATTCATTCATGAGGCAGAGCCCTCATGATCTAATCATCTCTTAAAGGTGTCACCTCTTAACACTGTTGCATTGGGGATTAAATTTCTAACACATCAACTTGGGGGACACATTCAAACCATAGCCAGTGCCACTGGCTCTTCTGATTCCAACTTTCTTATGTGGTAGAAGCAGTAAAGACGCTTGGATTTCTGAAGAGGAAGAGCTGATAGCCCTGTGGTTTCATTTCTTCCTTGGTTTTGGCTGAAGGCAATTGGGCTTCACTGTGTCTGGGAAAACACAGTGGAAACCAGGAAGACCCTCTCCACATTTGCTGAGCGCTGGCACGCAGCGTGCTGTGGAAATTCCCAGAAAGACTTTTCACACAGGAGCTCAAAGGGCCCGAGGTCACGGGTGCTCCAGAAAGCACCACCACAGCTCCTTGGTGTCTCCCAGGATGTGTTGCAGAGGTCCTGGCAGCCTGGAGGGCCAACAGTTGAGAGCATGAAAAACAAGTGTCGAGGCTGTAGAGAAAGAAGAACGGGAGACAGAACTCAACTCAGGGAGACAACTTTGCCTCTGGGAGCTTCTCTGAGGGGTTAAAGCAAAACACTGAAGAATCACAACCCCATCCTCTGTCCAGAGCAGAATCTGACTTGAGGATGCAGCTCTCAGGATCAAAAGCAGAGGGACTTGAGGGATCATGTCTTCCAATGCCCCCTATTTTATACTTGGGGAAAGTAAAGCCAGTAGAGGTGAAGTGCCTTACTACAGGCCATTGCAACCGGCTAGTAGGAGAATGGCTAGTATGGCACTAACTCGGGTTGCAGATTGAAGGGAATTTACCTTCTGAGCTTCTGGACCTCCAAAGAAGGCTGAGTGTGTGATGTTCTCTCTGTCTAAAAGAGAAGTAAAATGATGAGGAACTCAAATCTCACTTCTTGAACTCTGAGGTGTGGGCCTGAACCCAGACCTACCATTTTAAATTTACTGTTCTTTTCCCCTTTTTTCACTCTTTCTTTTTATCTTCCGTTTTCCACTGCTACTATCATTTTTATTATTGCTACTTGCTACTCCTAGTTGTACACGAACACTTACCTTTGCCATATGGAAGGCACTGTGCTAAGCTCTTTACATGTATTATCTCATTTCATTCTTCCAAGAACCCTGAGAGGTAGGCATTATTCCCTTTATTTTGCCAATGATGAAACTGAGACCCAGAGAAGTTGAGCATCTTGCCTGAGGTCACACACCATTTAGTGGCAGTGCTGAGTTTTGAAACTTCTGTCTTTCTGTCTCAGCATTCTTTTTTTTTTGAGATGGAGTTACTCTGTGGCCCAGGCTGGAGTGCAGTGGCGCGATCTCGGCTCACTGCAAGCTCCGCCGCCCGGGTTCACGCCATTCTTCTGCCTCAGCCTCCTGAGTAGCTGGGACTACAGGCACCGGCCACCACGCCCAGCTAATGTCTTGTATTTTTAGTAGAGATGAGGTTTCACCATGTTAGCCAGGATGGCCTCGATCTCCTGACCTCGGGATCTGCCCGCCTCGGCCTCCCAGAGTGCTGGGATTACAGACGTGAGCCACCGCGCCCGGCCCTCAGCAGTCTGTTAAGAGTTCTTGGAACTGCATCTCAGCTATGTCACTATAGAGTTGGTAGTCAACCATTAAGCCATTCTTGTTCTTTAGGAAAGTAGAATCTATATTATCTCCAAGATGATATGACTCAACAAAGTAGGGCCTCCAAAAATTGAGGCTGTAAGGAATGCCCCGAATGCTCCAATTAAAGAGGAAAAGTGGAGGGAGGTAAATAGTTACTGGTAAGGAAATTTTCTAACTAAGCTCAGATTATTTAAACGATCTACCAAAAATAAGGTGAGGAGAATCAATTACGTAAGTAGTGATGACTGCAGAACTAGCCTAGACCAAACCTGGCTGATTGTGACAAATAACTAAATACAAAAACAAAATAAAACAAAGCAAAATCGTAGACTGATGTTCAGAATAAGAACAAGGATATGTTGGACACGTTGGTTGGGCTCTTGGAAGGATGAAAGGAAAGCAGCAAACACTAGCAAGCCGGTCATCTCAGGCCAACCATGTTTCCTTATCTGAACACATCAGTGCACTGATGAAACACAAATTTTATCACAGCATACAGCGGGTTTTTGGCAGGGCATCGATGATGTCCCTCCTTGCAGTCACTATGGAAGGAGCATGAACTGACACCTATATATTCAGGTGCCTGGTTGCAAAGAAAAATAGCAAGAAAGCTCATTAATGAAGGGTTGCGAATGCAGAGAGACGTTCCCCAGAATTCACGTTGGCAGTTCATCTGAAGATATAGATGGACTGCTTATGAAATCTAGAGTTCCTTCCAAAACAAATTATTGTGAAATTAAAATATTCTCTTTCTATTGGCAAAGCAAGTGAAGGCAAAGTCATGGGAACGTGGCGGACTTTAGAGACGCTTGGCCTCCCATGGTGGCTGGTGCCAAGTCAATCTGTAGCTGATTATTGTCTCGAACATGTACTCAAATGAGCTGTGTAGCAGGCCATCTGCTGTCTCCTCGACTCAGTTGATAGGCCCTGGAAAAGGGAAATCCTGCCAAAATGCAAATATCGTACTAAACTGATAATATAGGGAGAGGAGCTACAGGCTGTGGGGGAATGAGGGTAGGGGAGGGAATGGGGCGTGGGGAAGAAATAAGTGACTGTCTTCGCCCCTCCTCTATGTCTTTCCATCCTCCTGTGTTTCTTCCTGTTAGAGAAGGACCAGGTGTGGATCGGTAGACCCTGGTCACAGTTGGAGACGCGGGGTCAGACTGGAAGTAGCCAGGGAATTAGGCTCGGTTGTGAGGATGCTGTTTGTAGCCTCTTCATTTGAATTCAAGAACTTGTAGCCTCTTGGTTTACACGGGCACGCTTGTCATGGTAGGAGCCCTTGTTAGGATTAAGCTTTTCTCAGTGCTGGAGATGGAGTTGTTGCACTCATGGGGCTACCACCTGGATTCCTCAGATTGCTTTAGAATGAGTCTGTGAGCCCCACCCCACCGGACCTCCCTCCATGGCGTCCCTCCCAAGCATGGCTCAGGGGTTCTGAGTTGCTGTGTTGAATGGATTGGCTAGCGATCGTTTCCATGGGCATACTGCTCCATCATTTCCAAATGCTTTCGTGTTCACTTTCAGTTCCTTTTAATATTTATAGACACCCCAAAAAGGCTGTCACTATTCAGTTGAAATAGTAATGCTAAGGAAACTAAGGATTCAAGAAGACTGTCCAAGGTCTCATGGCTAAATGAGTAGAAGACCAAAACTGTGATTACAAAGCTGTCACCAGCTCTGCCCCTTTAGGGTGAGTTACTGATGAAAGAAGAGTTGGCTCTGCAGACAGCAGTGAGGAGGAGTGAAGCCACCCAGGCATAAGGCACTGGGGAGCTGCGGGCGTGTGTCCAGCTGGAGCGCACGGGGCCGTCTGAAGGGGCAGTCGCTATGCATTGGTTGCTGACTGCCTGCAGGCCGTGGGCCAACCCTGCCAGCTCTTCCAAGTCTTCATGCATTGCTGGGAATCAGAGTTTTAAAATATTGACAGTGGATTCAGTTCTTTTCAAAACACTGTGCCCATTGCTCTGGATCAAACAAACACCATCCCACACAACACTCCAGTTGTGATCAGTGGATTAAAGCAACACTCCTTGGTGAATGAGGCTTCTTTTGATGGTGCTTGCATTTGAAAAGAGTTTTGTTGGAGCAATTTAGCTTCTAATTAATGCAGTCCGTGGGGGAGATGTTTTTTCATGGAGGCATCTTCTTGTGCCTGCTCCGGGTCCCTCAGCTTCAAGGAATGTTGGCTAAAGAGAGTGGGAAAGTGGGATGCAGTGTGGGTCACGTCACTTTGCAGCCTGACCATGCCTCCTCCGTCCTCTCTGCACAAGGTGACAACCCACCAGGATATGGAAGGGGAAAGCTGTCACATGTGCCTTGTGTGATCCACCCAAGTCGTTACGAATCATTTTCTAAAAATCCTTGCAGAGTGGGTAATGGGTATCTGAGCCACATAGTGTTGGGGCTGTTGCAAAACAGGTCCGCTTCCAAATTGCAGCCTTGATCATGTACTCCCTGGGTGGGAAAGGGGAGCTCTCCACAGTAAAGAACTCAGTTCTTGTCCTCAGATATGTGGTGGTGTGATGTGATGAGCAGACTTTATACTGAGAAAGGAATTTTGGAGGAATACAGAATCCAGCTAACTCAGTAGGAGTGATTAAAAAATACTGGAAGTGTGTGGTAAGGCAGATTCTCTTGATAGAGGAAATTCTCCAGGTCACCTGTGGTTTTTTAATAAGCAGCATCCCTTTGCATTAACCTCAGTGGTGCTCAGCCTTGGCTGCTTGGGGAATCCCTGTGAACTTTAAGCACTGCGTGTACTTGGGCTCAGCCTCAGAGATTAGGCTTTAATTGGTGTGGAGTCTGGTGAGGGCATCTGGACTTTTAACAGCTCCCCCACTGACGATGGTTGAGAATTACTACTCTAGTCTGTGAGTTTTAGACTTCACTGTGCATCAGAAGCACCCAGGAGCTCGTTAAAATGCAGATTGCTCGATTTGCCCCCATGGACTGAATCCTGGGTTCAAGGGGGAGCCCAGGAACCTGTATTTTTAAAAGCTCTACCTCCAGCGAGACTCAGGTGATCATTGGCTTAAGTGCTTCATCACAGGTGCCCATATAGAAATACACAGATAGGTTATTTCATTATTTGCAATTAATACATATAAATACTTTAGTGTCCTACTTTTGACAAGCAGTTGAATGGGAAATCAGTTTCCTGAAATGGATGTCAGTTTAGGCTAAAACGTATGATTACCTAAGTTCTTACTGCTAGAGAATTCAGACTGATAGGCCATGTTTTCCAGAGGAAGTGGGTGCAGAACTGGGTCCTGTCAGTGTCAACGCGGATGCATCCGGGTGTGTAGCGGTGCCTTTTGGTTAAACCGAGGCTTTCCCTACGAGAGGTCTTCCAGTCCATTAATCTTGTGTTAAGTTTCTCGGCTGTAATGGTGGTTTATAGAAGTGATGCCAAACAGCTGTAAATGCAAGGCTGAGAACTATTTGTCCTCTTCCTTTATTTTTAAGACTTCAGAAAACAACTTTCACTAAATTGGTAAATGAAGTTTTAGATATTATTTTCTGATTAATGAAATCACCGTAAACTGCTACTTCTAGACTTCTGAATGTCATGATTTTATTTCTGGTCTTATTATGTTTGTGTCTCTGAGTCTTAATGGCTAGAAATGCTTATAAGACAAAAGCAATGTATGTTTTTTCCTGCATCAGATTCTTTTACACCTTATCTTGAAGTTTGCATAACTGGTCACTTTCTTTTTTTTTTTAATTACTTTTTGATAAGAGAAAAATTTATGTTAGTTGCAGTCCAGGAAAGAGAAGGCACAAACACTGCTGATCAAATGTTACTAAAGCTTTTATGAACTCTTGAACCTCATTTTCCCTCCCATGTGTACACAAGACGCACTTCATTCTTGCTGTTTATGCCTCTTGTCTAATAGAAACTTCACTTCTGACTCCAACCTTGTCTAATTATTAACACAGAGAGGTACTAGAAGTTGTCCATTAGCAAAGAAGAGAAAAATTATGTTTAGGGAACTAATTTTATAACAGCTTCAAATGGCTTTGATGTAACTCTGCCAGATACCTCTTTTTATATCATCAAATACTTTGCTTTACCTTGGAGAATATTATCCCCAGGTTGGGACAGGAGATTTCCCATTCTTTTCATTATTTTGTTATGCAAAAAATCCCAAACAGCCAGTTGCACCTCTTGTAAATAATACATGTTTTCCTCTGCAGAACTGTAATCTATGTGACACCTACAAACAAGGGACTGCTTGAGGAGTGAAAACCTGGCTTAACACAGACGTGTACTTCTTAGGGAATTCTTTATAGGAGGGAGGCAGTGATTTAGAAGATGAAAGATTTCATTCCAGAGATTGAACTGCCTGTACAGCTGTTCAAAATGCCTGATTCCCCAGATTTCGAGTACAGCAGAGAGGGGAGAGAAGCCATTTGGAAATACATAGGGTGACGAGTAAGAGTCTCAGAGATTTTTTTCTTCCCATCTGAAGTGTTGTATGCTCAGTTTGCTTCCCTTGCTTACATGTGGGACTGACCCCTGACTGTGCTGATAAGAGAAGAGTAAGTAAGTAAACAGCCCCAGGATTTGAGGCTGATAGAAAAGTCACCTGGTTTCAGTGAACTGGACTGGAACACGAGCCTTTTGTTTGCTCTTGAAAGTTTAGCACTTGAATTTCAGGTTGGGCTGTTTAGTTCATTAAAGAAAATGTGGATGCCTCATGCCAGCGCCTGTTTTCTTTAGGCCTTGAGAATAGAAGGCCTGTGTATTCGGTACACACACACTAAGGGAACAGTGACTTAATTGTACCCTGGGAACAAAAGCCATTACCTGAGGACAAGATGGGGGACCCCAGGCTTCTGCTCGCTGTTTCTCTCTGCAGAGTCAGCGTTGCTGGGAACCTGGAGCAAGCGTCTGAACTGCTGCTGGTGTTTGCCTGTGACATTGTAATCATGGACTGGTTTCTCCTGGAGCTTAAACATGAGGGGAACTTGGCTTCTTGCGAAGAGACCCAGAGTCTAGGCCACATCCCCCACCCCCCAACACACACACACACAGGCCAGAAGCAAAGCGGGAGGAGAGGGAAAAGGGAAGGCAGAGGGTTTGGTTCTCCCCATTTGATCTGTCTCCTTGCAAACGTTCCAGTGTTACAAATGGATGGTTGCATCCTGCGGTTGCCCATCTGTCTGCCAGCAGTCCAGCTTCAGCTGATGGCATGTAGAGAGCGTTTGCACACTTTCCTTACACGGTGATCCGCGGGCAGTGTGTGCGTGCCAATGAGAGCGTTTGGGGGCCTTCGGGGTTTTGGGGGATACCCTTGATTATTCTCTCACACGAAAGCGGTGCCTCTCTGTCCCTGGGATGGGGACATGGGGGTTGGAGGCCTCTCTCCTTCTGAGGGACTAAGTGGTTGGCTTTGCTGTTGGCTCGAGCCAGCTCTTTGGTTGCAGACCCTGGAGTCCCAGGGATCTTCCTTCGCGGGCTTCGTGTTTTCTTTTGCCTTTGTGGATCAGCCAAGGCCACCGTTTAAATGTTCTTTGTTCGCTGGGGAGGATTCTGTCATGCCAAGGGCTGGGAATAAAAAAGTCCCAAGTAGACTTGATCGGCATTGGAAACTCCCATCCCTCAGTGGTTGTCTTGAATTTTGGTAAATCTAGACCGATGAATATAGTGGTTAATAATCATAGTAGTAGCAGCAAAAACAAAGCTGGCATTCATTAACCTCTCACACTGCCCCGTGGCCTTTATACATTAACACTTTTAATCCTCGTAGTAAGAGGTCTTTATTTTTTTTAAATGAAGCAAATGAAGAGCAAGTATGTAGACTGGGTTCTATGACAATGGCTACTAAATATAATGTATTTTCCTTGAAGTCGTGCCATTGTAAATGGGAGCCAGCTTTTCTCAAATTTCAATGTGCTTTTGAGTCACGTGAGGATCAGGCAGATTCCAATTCAGTAGGCGATATTGTTTGGATATTTGTCCCCACCCAGATCTCATGTTGAATTGTAACCCTCCATGTTGGAGGTGGGGCCTGGTGGGAGGTGTCTGGGTCATGAGAGTGGGTCACTCATGGCTTGGTGCTGTCCTGGTGATAGTGAGTGAGTTTTGGTGAGATCTGGTTGCTGAAGAGTGTGTGTTCCTCCCCCTCACCTTGCTTGTGCCCTCCCCATGTGAAGTGCCTGCTCCCACTTCACCACCCCCCAAGAATAAAGGCTCCCTGAGGCTTGCCCAGAAGCCGAGCAGATGCCAGTGCCATGCTTATACAGCTTGCAGAATCGTGAGCCAATTAAACTTCTTTTATTTGTAATTTACCCATTCTCAGGTATTTCTTTCTTGCATTGCGAGAACAGCCTAACACCGTAGGTCTGGGTGGGGACTGAGCTTCTGCATTTAAAGCACACATCCAGATGAGGCCCATGCTGCGCCCACAGAACGCGTTGGGTGGTGAGGTTCTAAGCTAGAGATTGCCAAGCCTGGCTGAGATTCTGAAACACACAGCTCTCCTCCCACCTTCCAGATGCTGATTCTGAAGACAGGAGTTTCGCTTTTACAAAACACAGAGCAAACTGGGGTTTTAAGCTTATCTGTGATCTCTGCAAGGCCACACGGACAGTACCGAGGCTCCTAGGGTTCAGAACGCCTTCCCTCCTCGTAATACCTCTGACTGCATGTTAAATGGCTCTGACTGCGTGTTAAATGGTATCATGTGCTGAAGGCTGCGCACAAGTTCGTGTCTTTCCTTCTCGCTGACATCTGCCACAGCTGACAACCCACCTCGGATGCCCAGGGGAATGAGCTTCATTTCCTGCCTTGTAACCTGAGCCAGGTCTTCCTCCAGGTGAGCCCATCGTGCACTGCACAATCCTCATAGGAGGCACTGAAGCTCTGTCTCTCCTGGATGGAAACCCTGCTCCCTGGAGAGATGGGGACACTGGCTTTCTGTTCATTGCACACAGTGATATGGTAATATAACATCCAGAGATGATGGGAGAAGGAGCAGAGAGGGAGGGAGGGATGAGTTTGAAAGAGTGGGAATATGTGGCTCTGAAGGAGGTGTGTTTGCAGAGAAGGACAGCACAGCTGAGGGCTTCCCCAACGTGGCTGTGCTGTGCTGCCTCTTCCTGACCACCAAGGATCAGTCTTCTTGAAGAAGAAAGTGGCTTCAACTCCAGTCAGCACTTTATGTCAGTGTCCTGTCACCTCAGGACCCTGATCTTCTTCTCTAGTTACTTCTGTAAAGCTCCAGTACTCCAAGTGTCCAGGAATTGACCAAGCTAGGGAGCCAGTGTCCAGGAATTGACCAAGCTAGGGAGCCAGTGTCCAGGAATTGACTGACCAAGCTATGAGAAATGCTCTTGCAGGATTGACTTCATGCCCCTTATCTCTGTAATTCTAATGTGAGCTCACCTTTGATTATTTGGTTTCTTTAGAGATATTTTCATTACTGAATGCTTAGGATTAGTTTGGGCTCCTTGTGACAGAAAACCTCAAATAATAATGACTTAAAGAAATAGGAGTTTATTTCTATATCATATAGAAGGAGTCTAGGCTGATATGGCAGCTCTGTGATATCAAAGACTTTGGCTCCTTTTATTATGCCACTGTGCTATCCTAAGCATGAGATTTTGACTTCATGGCCCACGATGACTGCTCATGCATTAGCCATCACATCTTCATTCCACCCAGCAAGAAGAAAGAAGAGAGAAAGGAAGGCACGTCCTTTCCCATGAAAGACATTCCTTGGATATTGCACACAGTAATTCTGCTTACATTCTGTTGGTCAGAACATAACAACATGGCCACAGCTAGCTAGTTATGTGGCCATAAGGAAATCTAGGAACAGTAGTCTTTTTACCAAATGCCAGATTCTCAGCTAAAAATTGGGATAAACACACTGTCTCTGCCTCATTGGAGTCTTAAGGTCATTCAAACCTAGGTAATGTTTGGATTTGGTCCAAAAATTTCCAACAGATGCTTCCCAGGCATTTTATATATGTCACGGGAGGTTTGCAGTCATGCTGGATCTCTTAATCGTTCCTCCAAGAGGTGACAGAGCTGGCCCTTAGAGGTGATGTTAATTAACCATGGCTTAATAATTTAATTAATTATGGCTGGCATGGAGTGCAAATATGAGGAGAAAACTGCTGGCAATCATCTAAGTTTGAAGGTAAAAGGTGGCCAGGCGCAGTGACTCCCACCTGTAATCCCAGCACTTTGGGAGGCCAAGGTGGGCAAATCACCTGAGGTCAGGAGTTTGACACCAGCCTGGCCAACATGGTAAAACACCATCTCTACTAACAATACAAAAAAAATTTAGCCAGGCGTGGTGGTGCGCCCCTGTAATCCCAGCTACTCGGGAGGCTGACGCAGGAGAATCACTTGAACCTGGGAGGTGGAGGTTGCAGTGAGCTGAGGTCATGCCCCAGCACTCCAGCCTGGGCAACAGAGCGAGACTCTGTCTCAAAAAAATAAAATAAGGCCAGGCGCGGTGGCTCACACCTGTAATCCCAGCACTTTGGGAGGCTGAGGTGGGTGGGTCACCTGAGGTCAGGAGTTTGAGACCAGCCTGACCAATATGGTGAAACCCCGTCTCTACTACAAATGCAAAAGAATTAGCCAGGCGTGGTGGTGTGCACCTGTAGTCCCAGCTACTTGGGAGGTTGAGGCAGGATAATTACTTGAATCTGAGAGGTGGAGGTTGCAGTGAGCCAAGATTGCACCACTGCACTCCAGACTGGGCAGGAGAGTGAGACTCCATCTCAATAAAACAAAACAAAATAAAATAAAGTAAAATAAAATAAAATAAAGATAGAAGGCAAGATGCATACATTCATAACCGTTCTCTCATGCTGGCCTCAGCTTACTGGGGATGTGCACGTGTGTTTGGAGCCCGGCAAAAGAGCTTTACAATAACAGTCACAGCAGGAGTAGAAAAACGGGCCTCGCTTCAGCACCAGAGGGAGTGCATGGGTCTGTGTCAGCATCAGGTGCTTTATGGGGTGTGGTGAGGGCAACAAACCTTAAGGAGTGTGTGGATTCTGAGATCCCAATTTCGAGAAAACAAAGCCCCGAGCTGGAACTCCCAGGCGTGTCACTGTTCCTCCATGGGGGTTACAAAGGAGTAATTTGAAGAGTGACGTCAATATTATTTAAATGTGGAGAATCAAATAGATTTTGAGAGCTAGTGCAGGGCTGAGTGGAAATTTTCCAGATTTCTGTACACATGGAGACTCATAAGAGGGCTGAATGTTCTCTCTCCTTCCTGACTTTATTTGACCTGACAACAAACACAAATTATTCCCTTTTGAAGAGAATGTACGAAGAGTGGTGGAAAAATAGGAATAATTTTCTTCGACCTAATCATCTCAAACTCAAACAAAACAACCCTCACATTCTCAGGCATTAAGGAGCTCCCTGGCAAGGGAAGGCCAGGGCGGAACAGAAGGTACAGATAGAATTTATACCACATGGGGCCATGACAGACCCAGCCATGCCTGGGAGGAAGGCTGCAAATGCAGTGAAGTCCTGAAACCCAAGAAGCCAAATCTCAATTTCACGTGCCTTACAAATGCCTTCTGTGGTTCAATGTTTTGCTTTTTCTCTAACAAGCTCAGGTTAGCGGTAGTCAGATATCTCAGCGTGAGCATCTCTCTAATGTTAGCATTCAGCATTCCAAACTTGGGTGGACTTCGCTGAGCTCATTCTTCTTACACATACACACACACACATGTACACACACGTACGCACACACACATACACACACACATGAGTCAGAATTAATGAAAATGTGTTTGAGTTTGTGCTAAAGGCAAGCTGAGCAAATGTTTTCCTGCAGTGAGTGTGTTACGTCATTATCTGTGCTAATAATTTTAAGAATAAAAAGCAAAGCACAGTGGACTCCTATATTTGCTCTTATGTTTTCTACTGTCATCTAAATCATGTCTCTTCAGACACATGTTTGCTTCTGGGGATGGTTTTATCTTGTCAAGTGTGTTTGTTCTTGGAGGCAGGAAAGCAGGCTTGGGTGACTGGTGAGCCTTAGTTGCATTTTGGCCTCTGCCCCTCTTGAGCTGCCTGTTACTGATAAATTACTGTGTTTCTCTGGATCTTGTTTTTTCGTTTTGTTTTATTTTATATGGAGTCTCTCTCTGTTTCCCGGGCTGGAGTGCAATGGCGCTATCTCAGCTCACTGCAACCTCCACTTCCCAGGTTCAAGTGATTCTCCTGCCTCAGCCTCCCAAGTAGCTGGGATTACAGGTACCCGCCACCACACCCGGCCAATTTTTGTATTTTTAGTAGAGACGGGGTTTCACCATGTTGGCCAGGCTGGTACCAAATGTCTGACCTCAAGTGCTCCGCCCTCCTCGGCCTCCGCGCCCGGCCCTGGATCTCGGTTTTAATTGTCCTACAGTAGAAATGACGGTGCCCTCCTTATAGCACTGCTGTGAGGACGAGGTGAGCTCCAGGTATGGACACTCAGGATGCAGCCCAGTGCCCAGCAGCCTGCAGCTGCCCCATAAATGGGCAATTCCTTTCTCTTCCTTGACTGTCCTTTTGCCTTCTTTGGATCAAAACTTGGCTGCTCAGTGTTTAGGGGAAGAGATAATATTCGGTTTGTCACTCAGATATGTACGGGAATCTGGTATGGAACTTAAGGTCAGTGAAGCGAACCTAAGAAGCTGTGTGTGTACAGCTGTGGTTCTCAAAGTGATGATAATGAGATGCATTATCAGAGACCACTCTGGACCTGCATCATTAGCATCACCGCCTGGAAACAGGTTAGAAATGCAGATTCTCAGGTTCCACCCCAGACTTACGGAATTGAAAACTCGAGGTGGGGCCCAGCGATCCGTGTTTTAACCAGACTTCAGGTGATTTGAATGCATGCTAACTAACATCTGACAGCTACTAGTCTCTACATCTAAGTTATCAGGCTCCTTGAATCTTAGACTTCCCTGAGGAACATATAAAAATACAAAAGTATTTTAAAATACAAGAGATGCTGATTTAATGAGTCTGGGGCAGAGCCCAGGCACCAGGATGTTTTAAAAGACTGCATCAGTGATCCGGCACAGTGGCTCACGCCTGTAATCCCAGCACTTTGGAAGGCCAAGGATGGTGGATCACCTGAGGTCAGGAGTTCGAGACCATCCTGGCCAACATGGTGAAACCCCATTTCTACTGAAAATACAAAAGTTAGCTGGGCGTGGTGGTGCGGACCAGTAGTCCCAGCTTCTCAGGAGGCTGAGGCAGGAGAATTGCTTGAACCCGGGAGGTGGAGGTTGCAGTGAGCTGAGATCGTGCCACTGCACTCCAGTCTGGTGACAGAGCAAGACTCTGTCTCAGAAAAAAAAAAAAAAAAAAAAAAGGACGCCACCAGTGATTCCTGTGTGCAACCAGGATTGAAAAATTCTGCTCTAAAGAATTTCTGTCTGGGTCTCTCCCTTTCCCCTCCCCTCCTCCTAGGGGTGGGGGTTGGAACTGGAGGAAGAATTATTTTGGAACAGGTGCTCAGAGGAGATGACAGGGATGCGGCGAGAAGCTACCCACAGGCTGTAGAACATTTCCATTGCCTTTACCTCATTTCCAGCTGCTCTGATATTTTTTGATGGCAGCCTTCTTCTGATTTTAAATGTAACTCATGCTCATGTAGAAAGTTTGAAAACAACATAGAAACTTTGAAGGAGAAAATAGGACTCTCTCGTAATCCCATCCCCCGAAAGATCCCATTAAATGTTAACATTTTGCCGTATTAGCTTGCAGCCTTGCATCTATATGTCCTTTTTAGTAGAAAATTAGGATCATACGGATGTATGTAGTTGCATGGCTTGCATTTTTAACCGAATATTACATTATGATAATGCATGATATATTTTTAATTTCATTTTCAAAGCTGGCATCAGATTGCACCATGTGGATTTATCATAATTAGCTCAGCCGTTTTCCTCTGGTGAGTGTCTTCCATGGTGGGTACAAATATCCTTGTAAAGCAGTCTTTGATTGCTTTTCTGATTATTTCCTTAGGATAGATTCCTAGAAGTAGATGCACTGAGCCAAAAGTTATAAACATTTTAAAGGTTCTTGTTACACGGAGCTAAATTTGTTTCCAGAAGGGTTGTGTTGTCTTTACTCCCACTCCGAATAAGACAGTGCCTGTTCCGTTGTACTTTTGCTAAAGTTGGCTATTATCTTAAAATACAAAACCCAAACAAAACCAGAAAATAATCCCATTTGCCACTTTGCAGAGCCAAGTGTCCATGCCCTTGACCTCTGTGAATGTGGTGACAGATTCCTACACCCATGTGTCTTCATCTTCCTTTTACTCATCTTTCAGAGTCATGTTTATCTTTCAATGTCTGACAGCTTTAGTTTGGGGATTTTCGTCTTATCTTGGGATTTGAGGCCATCTGGGCTTCTCAGCTCTGCTCTTGCAGCTCCATCTTTATTGTATCTGGACTTCATCTCTAATGCTTTTGTACCATTTAACCTCTTTGTGCCATGCACACCAGCCTAGACCAGTGTGGCGTTTAGGCCACCTTCATAGAGGTCCTTAATACATGCTCTGGGATATTGCAGCAAAAGGCACACATAGCATTGCAAAGTTAAATTATTCAGGCTCACCCAAGTGTATGTAATCTATTTCAAGGTGACACTGCACCCCCTCCCCACCAATACACACATTTCCCCACTCCCTTCACACACACTCAAGTGCACTTCTTCAGTGCATCATAAAGGGAAGCCTTTGAGGGCCTCTGACTAAAATAATCAGAGAATCCATCTTCTTAGACTTCCTTGATAAATGATGTTTGATTGAAGCAATGAATGACTTGTTGCATACTTTCCTTTCAAACTGAGTGTGCATTACCTAGATAGAGAAGAGGAAGAGCACATTTCCACCCTTTCATTTAACATCTTGCAGTCATCCTGGCTTGTCACAGTGGCAAAGCCATGTAGGTTAGTAACTTTAGCTTTGGGACCCTCCCAGAAGAAGCTCTGTGCTGGAAAGGTGGTGGGGAGGTAGTAGATCCGTCATAGTTTTAAAGCTGCTTCTGGCACTTTTACACCCTAGTTGCTCTACTTTGTGAACAACAGCAGAGGCACCCAGAATTGAGCATCACTTGGGAGGTAGAAAAGCTGAGAAGGACAAGAGCGGAAAGAAGAATTGAAGTCTTCTTCTACTCTGGCTGCAGATTGACACATTCTCTTCTATTATTTCGAAGTGATTCTTCTATTTCTGTTTTTCAATTCAGGGAAATCGGCTGCAGGAATGATCGCCTTACTTTTATTCCAAAGATTCCTGAACATGTTTTGTTCTATTCATCCATCCTTCTATCCAGCTATCCATTCATCCATCCATCCATTCCTCTAATAAAAATGTATTAAGTAGTATTATCCAACTTACTACTAGGAAGTGGCCACTTGTGGATCAAGGTTTTCTAAAGCCTAGCAGTGATGTATAACACAGGAATGTGTGTTAAGTGTCTGGAGGCCCAAGTGGTGGCTTGGTGGGGACTCACTGGTATATAGAGAATGCTGTTTTCATTGAAACTGGACTGTATGAAAAACATAGAGAATCATGTCATTATATAAGGCCTCATTATTTAATGGCAGTGGTTACAGCAGATAAAGCAGTTGAGGAGGCAGGCAGGGAAAATCCTTAACTGTGGGTCAGAGAACTTCACCGTCACTGACGAAACTGCCCTGTGTGCTCTTTCTTCCTGATATTTCCTTTAAGTTCCTATTTTTAAAAATAAATAAATAAAAAGGGGTGTCATTATGATTAGCTCATTTTGGGGATGTGGCTGGATAGTGACCCCCAAACATATCCTCCTCCTAATCCCTGGGACCTGTGAATGGTTACCTTCCATGGTAAAAGGGATTTTCCAGAGATGGCAACCGGGAACCTCCATGGAGGTGGTTCCCAATGCAAAGCAATCTCAAATATTTTGTTATCATAAATATATTTTTACTTTTTAGACAACTTGTCCTAGTTTTGTGTTTGGAAAATATGATCTCGATCGCAGACGACACAGTCATATGAATTCTATCCTCTATCTCTTTATCTTTGGAGGAATTTCTTGCTTCATAGTTGAGTTCATTGGATATTGAGCACTTACTGTATACAGGATTATATCTACAGCTAGCATAAGACCAAATACAAAGATTAATACCTGCTCCTACTCTATATGACTTTACTACCTGCTCTAAGGCTCCCATCGCTTTGGCCTTACGTGATATTCCAATAGTGATTAGATTGCCCCTGTAAAGAAGACACGTATGGCTCTCCCACGTAGGACTGAGCAGTTAAGCTTCTAAAGAGGTTTTCTGAAGTTTTAAGGGGAAGCAGTGCTCCAAGTATGGGTCTGTCAGCATATGGGGACACTTAATGTGAATATTTGATTGTTATTGTAGCATGTGCCCTTTGTACAACTTGACATTGACACTACCGTGAAATGTAAATTGCACAGAACTCCATGGGACCACTAAACCCTCTCCCAGTCAGCGACAGTTAGCAGAATGAACGCATGACCCAGTTAGATAGCCATCGCATAGCTTATCCGAGTTCTCTCCGCTTGCTTTCAGTCTCCTTAACCGCTTTCAAAATTATCATGTAAAAGTCTGTTGCACACGCTTTCCCTCGCTGTTCAGACTAGCCTGCAAACGTCCATATCTTCAGAGACACCTCTGTTCCTTGGACACACATTGCTTTCTTCAAACTGCATAGTTGTGCTTTTGTTTTCATTTTCCCTTCTGAGGGGAGGAGCGGAGACTAGCAATGAATGGCATCTGGCTAGGGGTTACCCTTGAACATCCTCATATTAAGTAAATAGGCAAATAAAGTCTCTTTGTAGGCAAATAAACCCTGGTTTGCCTGAGTACAAGCTATGATGATGGAATCAAGCTGTAACTTGAAAAAAAAGAAACTTAGTTAATTTTACTTACAACGATATCCTGAAATCAAAATGGATTTAAAATTGCATAGTTATCATGACCAATAATTAGCCTCCACAGGCTGTGGTTTTGGAGGCTTTGCAGCCCATTTCAGCTGTTTGTGTGTAGTTGTAACTCATTTGGGTTGTAAATTAGAATCTGATTCTTTCCCCCTAACTACCCTAGTTCCCTTCTGGCCCTGTGGAAGATAAGCCATTCTGGGTCAAAAGCAGTGTGCTCACATGACCAGCCTGCAAAACAGAGTCAGCCTGAAAACTTCCAGGACTGGGCTGATTTGGAAACTTGGAGAAACTTTGCTACACAGGAAGATGTCTGCCGCCAGGGAACAAACCGGCAATTCATCTTGTGCCTTTCATCTGGAGTAGATCATGTGCCCTGAGGTCATATGTATTTTTAAACATTTATTCCCACTCATTTTCTTTAATTTGAGACTCTTGGGCTTAATGTAATAAGACATTTTAACTGAAATTTAATTTGAATAGGACCTTGCATATAGAGTTCGGTGCTCTACAAAAAATAACCAAGGTTTAAAAAGAAAACAAATCCAGGCGGCCTTCAAATATACCACTTAAAATGATCAACTTTACGTTTTTTAACAAAGATTGATTTTGTGCTCTGCTGGAATGTGGCCCTGTACCAGGTGCAGCCTTCTCCTCCGGTTCCTGTTTTTAATGAGCTGGAGTAGCTAGTGAGATCTGAAATGGGTCTACATAAAACGATTCTGAAAGAGTTGCTAGAATCTTGGCTTCTTTTCTGATTGTACCAAGCGGTGAAAGCAAAGTGGAGTTGGAGGTGAAATGAGTTATTATAAAAGGCTAGGTATGTCATGAAAAAGCCAGCAGAGAAACAGCGATCATTACAGTCTCCGGGACTGAAGCGTCTAGCCTGTTGGAGCTTAGAAATGGTTGACTTTGAGTGACAGTCTTCCCTGCTCTTCAATACGGTGCTCAAGACCTAAAACATGTGGTCAGGAGCGGCTGGCAAGTTTGTTGAGACTGATGTGCCTCCTCAGTTGTTTCTGATATGTTTACTGATGGCCATGAAGTGTTTCTCCTTACTGTGGTCACACTTTGCCAGTTTTCCCACCTTCTTCTTTTTTTTTTTTTTTTTTTTTTTGAGATGGAGTCTCGCTCTGTTTCCCAGGCTGGAGTGCAGTGGCGCTATCTTGGCTCACTGCAAGCTCCGCGTCCCGGGTTCGATCAATTCTCCTGCCTCAGCCTCCTGAGTGGCTGGGACTACAGGCATGTGCTACCACTCCCAGTTAATGTTTGTATTTTTAGTAGACACAGGGTTTCACCACCTTGGCCAGGCTGGCGTTGAACTCCTGACCTCATGATCCACCCGCCTCGGCCTCCCAAAGTGCTGGGATTACAGGCATGAGCCACTGCGCCCAGCCAGTTCTCCCTGGTTCTAAGGGGGTCACTGTACCATAAAAGACCTTGAGAATACTGGGTGATCAGAACCACAGCAGTAGCAGCTGCTGCATGGTAAGTTCAGACCCCAGATTCCTTCATCTTTTGTTAAAAAGTGGTTGACCTCTGTGATCTCAGGATTTGTCTTCTCCAGGTCAAGAGTATATACCGTTGGCCACTTTAAAAATGGCATGCCATTTTTCTTTCTGTTATTTAATAGGATGAAGGAAATCAGAAAAGAAATGGTAAATAAGGAGAAAGACTCTTAAGGGGTTGCAATTCACAGCCAGGATGGGGAAGAATAGTATTTCATTATTACAGATTCCCCCTTTATTGTGGTATTTGAGAAAAACGCCCTCCCATCATACTATGCCTGACACTTCAGTGTTCAAGGAATGCTCATTGAATGGGTTAGTAAATCAATGAACGTAAGTAGCAGTCACTGCGAATGCAGGTAGAGACCCCAGTTGTTCCTCAGCTTATTTAAACTTGCCACTAGGCAGGAGCACTCAGCACTCTACCCGCAAGTGCGTGCAGCAAATGTAATGAACCCCAAGCAGCAGGCTTGCTAATTCTTACAACTGAGACAAACAAGGGGAAATAATGAATATCAGCACCGTGATCACTTGAAAGTAGAGAAGAAATGAATCGGCCCCAAGTTTAAGAAATGCGATGTGTAGAGAAAGAGCAGACTCCTGTGAGCAGTGACAATCTAAGCTTGCAGCTTTTCCCTTCATCTCCCCACTGTCATAACCTGCACCCCACCTTGGAGTTCCTTGACCTCCTCGTTTCCAGCCACCTTCTCCTCCACCGCACTGCTGCCACTGGAAGCTCCACCCGAACCTCCATTTCCGGGCAGCCATACTCACAGTACCTCCTTCCCACGGACTAGCCCACCCTTTCCATCATGATAGCTCTTCAGCCTCGTTGGAACCTTCCAGCCTACCATGTTTTCTCTATCATTGCTCTTCTTTCTTCAGTCCATGGGGATGGAGGTGGAGGTGAGGGTAACTATGAAATAATTAAGATCATGCAGAAAATCCGTCTACCAAGGAGGACCACACTTTTAAAATCAGCTGAATCATGATCTCTATTTTTATTTAATATTGGGGCTGGATATATTTTTGTAGCCATATTATTAGTATGCTGCATACAAATCTTTTTAAAATTATTTTTTAAATAGATAAAATTGCATGCATTTACTGTATTCAACATGATGTTTTGAAGTATGTATACATTGTGGAATGACTAAATTTAACTAATTAACATGTGCATTACCTCACGTGGTTATTTTTGTGGTGAGAATACTTTACATTCATTCTCTTAGCATTTTTCCAGAATACATTATTAACTATAGTCACCATGTTGTAAAATAGCTCTCTTGAACTCATTTCTCTTACCAGTTTTTCTGGCTGAGTAGTATTTCACTGTGTATATATACCACGTTTTCTTTATTCATTCATCCACTGATGGACACGTGGATTGATTCGATATCTTGACTATTGGAAGTAGTGCTGCAATAAACATGGGAGTGCAGACATCTCTTTGACACACTGATTTCATTTTCTTTGGATATATACTTACTCGTAGGATTGTTGGACCATATGGTAGTTCTATTTTTAATTTTTTGTGGAACCTCCAGATTGTTTTCCACAGTGGCTGTGCTAATTTGCACTCTCTCCAACAGTGTACAAGCGTTCTCTTTTCTCCACATCCTCACCAACACTTGTCTGTTGTCTATTTGATAGTAGCCTTTCTAACAAGTGAGAAATGATAGCTCATTGTGGGTGTGTGTTTCTGTTTGTTTGTTTTTGAGATGGAGTTTCACTCTTGTTGCCTAGGCTGGAGTGCAGTGGTGTGATCTCAGCTCACTGCAGTCTCCACCTCCCGGGTTCAAGTGATTCTCCTGCCTCAGCCTCCCGAGTGGCTAGAACTACAGTTGTCCACCACCACGCCTGGCTAATGTTTGTATTTTTAGTGGAGATGGGGTTTCACCATGTTGGCTAGGCTGGCCTCGAACTTCTGACCTCAGGTGATCCACCCGCCTCAGCCTCTCAAAGTTCTGGGATTACAAGCGTGAGCCACTGCGTCCAGCCGTATATCCTCTTTTGGGAGACGTCTGTTAAGTGCATTGCCCTTTTTTTTTTTTTTTTTTTTTTTTTGAGACGGAGTCTCGCTCTGTCGCTGGGGCTGGAGTGCAGTGGCCGGATCTCAGCTCACTGCAAGCTCCGCCTCCCAGGTTTACGCCATTCTTCTGCCTCAGCCTCCCGAGTAGCTGGGACTACAGGCGCCAGCCACCTCGCCCGGCTAGCTCTTTGTATTTTTTAGTAGAGACGGGGTTTCACCATGTTAGCCAGGATGGTCTCGAACTCCTGACCTCGTGATCCACCCGTCTCGGCCTCCCAAAGTGCTGGGATTACAGGCTTGAGCCACCGCGCCCAGCGCACTGCCCATTTTAAAATCAGGTTATTTGTTTTCTTGCTATGGAGTTGAGTACCATGTATATGTTTTGACTATTAACTCATTATCAGATGTATAGTTTCAAAATACTTTTTCCCATTTGGTAGGTAATCTATTCACTCTGTGTATTGTTTCCTTTTCTATGCAGAAACTTTTTTGTTTGATGTCATTCCATTTGTCTATTTTTGCTCTTGTTGCCTGTGCTTTTGGGGTCATATCCAAAAAGTCATTTCCCAGACCATGGAAATCTTGATGTTTACCCTTTCGGAACCATAAGCTCATCTCAGGAACGAGTGGTTATACTAACAGGAATTCACTAAACAAAGCTGAATGGAGACTTGTAAATGCCTTCAAGTACACAAATGCTTATTGTAGCTTGTAGGCTCCTGTACTCCAAACAGCAGAATATATTTAAAAAGAAAACTATCTTAGTGCACATAGATTACGAGCTGGAAATGTATTCACATCATTTTAAGAAAATTATCCAGAATACACAGTCTGGGTCTCTAAGCTAATTTTGGTCTCTGTTATTCTTCTAATAAGGTGAACAGTCATACCTTTTATCTTCCAATGATTAATGTGCTGACTTAGCTGTGGTTCATCTCAGTGACTTCACAACTATCTCTTCTGCTTCCCTTCTATAAATAATTAAGCTATGTCCTAGTTTTATATTATAGCTATAAAATTAGCCTAAAGCTGTGCCGTTTGACATGACAGCCACAGGCCACTTGTGGCCATCGAGCACTTGAAGCGGGGTTGGTTTGAACAAGATGTGCTGTGCATTTGTAAAGCACACACTGGGGTCCAAGCACTCAGAAAAGGGCAAAATCCATCATAATCATTTTCGTTATTAACTACATGCTTAAATTATAACATTTCAATCTATTGGGATAAACACAATATTAGAGTTAATTTTGCCTGTTTCTTTTTACTTTTATTAGTGTGACTGCTAGAAAGTTTCAAATGATACCTGGGTGTGGTGGCTCGCATCTGTAATCCCAGCACATTAGGAGGCCGAGGCGAGCGGATCGCTTGAGCCCAGAAGCGTGAGGCCAGCCTGTGCAATATGGTGAAACCCCACCTCTACAAAAAATACAAAAATTAGCCAGATGTGGTGGTGTGTACCTGTAATCCCAGCTACTTGGGAGGCTGAGGTGGGAGGATGACTTGAGCCTGGGGGATCCAGGCTATAGTGAGCTGAGGTGGCGCCCCACTGCACTCCAGCCTGGGCAACAGAGTGAGGCCCTGTCTCCAAGGACAAAAGAGAAAATTTCAGATTACATATGCGGTTTGCATTTGTGGCTTGTATTATATTTCTGATGGACTACTCTGTCTTACAGTAAGTCATTGTTTTAATTTATAAATGATTATTGCTTAAAATTTAAATGTATGTGTATGCATACAGTTATCCTTTGCGTATAGTTATAGATATGTATATACTTATGTAGTTATGTAATTTGAAGATTACATAACTATAACCTACTTCCTGTGATAAAACACTATTGGACAAGTCATCTAAACAAGTAATTGACACTAGTGCTTAAATAGATTAATGTATATCAAGTCAACCTTAAGATAATCCGACTATAAGTTTTCATAGATTTTATTATGTCAAGTTTTATTCTTTTTGCCTATGTCTGAGGGAGGTTAGAATTTTGGAACCAGTGCAAAGTTCATTTTCATGTGTTTTATTCTGAGTCACTAACATTAACTCTTCTGAACCTGTGACAGCCAGCATTTGGAAAGTTAACTTGAGTGTCCTAAAAGTCACCTTCTTCAGTTTATTTACCTTATTTATCTTATTATCATAATCTAAGTAGCTAGTAGAGAAAAACCTCTAAGTAACATTCTCCTTAGTGGTTGAGCCAATAAATCAAACATTAACAAGAGAAACTTGGAATTCCAAGGACCAAGGCTGAATAAATCAATTTCACCCACCTGTCCAGTGAGCATTTGCTGAGAGGAGGAGGAGATGTACAGCAGTGTCCTGTGTTTTAGCAAGATCAGACTCCCTCTTCTCCCTCACCTGAAGCTGAGATTCAGAAGTAGGGGGTGTGTTCTAATCACTGTACAGTTTGCCTAGTTCATCAAAGTTGGGCAGATGGGGCTGATCTGGAAGCTGGCAGGCAGCTTCCCTGGCAGGACGCTCTCCACCATGTTCTCTGCCTTCATATAAGGCAGCCAGCAGCATTTTACATCGACGTTAATAATAATGGAAGAAAAAGTAGATCATTCTCTATTCCCTTAGGTTATTTACATTTTACTTTGACCTTTGTTTTCTAACACTGGGCGTTTCTCAGGAGCGTGCTCACCGTGTGTTTCTTATTCAGAATAAGTACCGGTCTTGCATGATCAGAGCCTCAAAATCAGCATGAGAAATCTGAGGCTTCTTTGAATTCATGCAAGCTTGAATTAGAAATAGCCTCAAACAGCTTCGGTTAGAGTCTTTCTGCTGTGGCTCTTCAAGAGATGGAGCAATAACTTATTATTATCCCAGGGTGAGGTTACCCACAAAATTTGACCATCCACTTCTAAGGCCAGAAAGACATCAGAATAATGTTACTCAAGGGCCCAAGACATGGGAATTGGTCGTTTTTGTTCCTGTGCTTTCCTTCGCTGTCAATACGTCAGTATTTCACAAGTGTAATCAGTTTTAAATGAAAGGGTGACAACCACTGCCACATGCTGAGGTGTCCTTAAGCCAGCAGCCTTCACGAGATCCATTCAGCAGCGCTGGCTCAAGATGGCTTCTTCAGAAAACGATAGAGGAGAGCTGGTTTGGCTTTTTGCCTTCTCTTATTTTCTCGAATAGGACAACATATGAGCTTTGGCACATGCCTAAAAGATGCAGATGGTTTTAAGCAACTATATACAATAATGGTGATCATATTATTACATATCAAGCACTGTCGAAGGAGCTTTGCATGTATAACTCATTTGATCTTTACAACAGCCCCTTAAGGAAGATATGGTTAAAACGTTCTTAATCAACGAGGTACCTGAGTCACAGAGAGGTTGAGGAACTTGCCCAAGACCACACAGCTAGTAAATGGCAAAGCCAGGATATAAAAGCAAGCCAGGATATAAAAGCAAGCCCTCTGCCTCCAAAATGCGTAAGTCATAATGCCATGCAGGAGATTGAAATAATTTTGTCTGTCTGGATATTTTTGCTAAGTTTTAGTTTTTTTGTTTTTTTTTTTTTTGAGACGGAGTCTCACTCTGTCGCCCGGGCTGGAGTGCAGTGGCCGGATCTCAGCTCACTGCAAGCTCCGCCTCCCAGGTTTACGCCATTCTCCTGCCTCAGCCTCCCGAGTAGCTGGGACTACAGGCGCCCGCCACCTCGCCTGGCTAGTTTTTTGTATTTTTTAGTAGAGACGGGGTTTCACGGTGTTAGCCAGGATGGAGTTTTAGTTTTCAAAGACTTGAATTGGTGGTTTCTGAATCCTGTTGAAAAAGGATCTTTTCCTTCCTTTCCATCCCTATTAGAAACCGACCTAAACCTATTAGGGTTCCTTGGATAGAGACACAGCGGTTCTATTCCCAGCCGTGATGTCTCTTAAACCCTTCCAAATATTAACATTGTATTTGTGTGGTAGCAGGCAGTATCTAAAACATAATCATACCTTTCTATCTCTGTTGAGTGCTACAGCTGCCCTATAGGCTAAGCATTATTCAACTCAGTTTTGCTTTGTTTTGTTTTATTTCCCAATTGACCATGCTGAGACTCAGCAAAGGTTGTGAGGATCAGCGTTCACAGATGGTAAATGGCAGAGGAGGGCAACATCTAGCATTGTTTCTCCCAACTGTGCCTTTCCTCTCGGATTGTAGATACTCTCTGTCACTTGGAAGGCACAGATGCACAAAATACATTTCCAAATAGAGACTAGAGAAGTTGATGGAAATACGGATTTATTTTAACTTTCAGTCTGGAAACATCATGATCACAGAGATTCAGAAAATGCATGAAAAAGAAAGTCTGTTACAGGATTTGTACTTTACTCCATGCTATGTATGGTTTTAATTAAATGAGGAGTGCACGAAATGAAAACCTCCATGAGAACCATCCAGATTAGTGCAGAGCATTTTTTTTTTTTTCTTTTTCTTGAAGACTAAGTTTCGCTCTGGTTGCCCAGGCTGGAGTGCAATGGCGCGATCTCAGCTCACTGTGACCTCCACCTCCTGGGTTCAAGCGATTCTCCTGCCTCAGCCTTCCAAGTAGCTGGGATTACAGGAATGTACCACCAAGCCCGGCTAATTTTTTTTTTTTTTTTTGGTATTTTTAGTAGAGACAGGGTTTCTCCATGTTGGTCAGGCTGGTCCGGAACTCCGGACCTCAGGTGATCCGCCCACCTTGGCCTCCCAAAGTGCTGTGATTACAGGTGTGAGCCACCGCGCCTGGCCAGTGCAGAGCATCTTAAGGTTGGAAGGAATCTTGGAGACCATAGTCCAGTCTCCCACTTGATTCTGAAATACCTTTGTGAGTTCCTGGCAGATGGTATAATTTCCTCTACCACCTTTCCGATATGGACGGTTCCCATGCCCAGAAGCAAAACCTTCTTTATTGTGCTTGTCCTCCCTTGACTGCCATGTATACGATAGCATCTTTCCCACTAAGTGAAGGGCCCAGACTCCAGCACAGGAGCACAGCACCTCTTAAACTCAACAGGGGCTGCGTTCACACCATTAGCAGGGGAATTACACCACCCTTGTGTCATTCGTGGTCAGCTGGCATTTATATGAACTGCTATTGTGCTAGGTCCCCCCAATCCTGTACTTGTGAGGTTCATTTCTTTGAACCCCAATACAGAAATTCCTGTTTATTCCTTTTGCAAATTTGATTATTCAGCTTCTTGGGAGAATTTAGATTCCCAGTTCTGTCAGTGAGTATATTAGTATACTGAATGACTCTCTTAGCCATTCAAAAATGTGATGAATATGCTTCCATATGACATATTGAATGAAGTATCCGGGCCAAGATGTCGTGATAAATACCTTGTTGAGGACAGCGTAAATACAGGAGCCTGCAGTCCACTCACCAAAATCTACCATATGGTGATTCATATTTCATCTACCAAAATATCATGAAAAATGATGTCACAGGCCTTGGTGACATCAAAACACTTTTAAAATCTATATCCATTTCCATTCTACTTGTCTTACAACCCAATTGCGGGCAAGGGCAAAGTTCTTGCTACTCATTGACCATTTGCTAAGTATTTCTAATTCATCAGATCAAAAGTTGATTCTTGATGTTTTCTAGGAATTCATAAGCTACTTGATCTTGGCTCCACTTTGGTTCCCTTTGAATATCAATATGGCTTCACGCATTAGTATTTGCCCATGATTGCCAGCAGTGATCTGAGATTGCTTTTGCCACACTGCGACTTAACTTACTCAGACCTGGAGACTGAAATTTTTAAAAAATACCTAACAGGCAATCTTCTTCCACCTTAACAGTGTTTTCCTGATGTTTTCCCAAGTGCAGATCATTGGCCTCAAAAGAAAAAAAAAAAAAAGGAAGCTAAAAGAGTTGCCTACTTTTGTTTCCTATATGCCTATTCCACCATCAGCTATGACCATCCGTTTTAACCCTTTTCCGTCCATCTTCTTTCTCAGAACTGAACTTAAGTTTTGGAGTTTTTTTCTTTTCCAATTTTCAGTTCTCTGAGGTTTCCTGAATAATTTGTGCTACTTAAAAAAAATTTTTTTTTTTTTTTTTTTGAGACAGGTCTCACTCTGTCACCCAGGCTGGAATACAGTGGCATGATTGTGGCTCACTGTAGCCTCTAGCATTCGGGCTCAAGCCATCCTTTCACCTCAGCCTCCCAAGTAGCTAAGAATACAGACGTGTACCGCAATTTTTGTAGAGATGGGGTCTCATTATGTTGCCAGGGCTTGTCTTGAACTCCCAGGCTCAAGGAATTCTCCCACCTCAGCCTCCCAAAGGGATTACAAGTGTGAGCCACTGCACCCCGCCTATTTGTGCCATTCTGTTGTATTCATACAAGATCTTGAGTCCTACTTTCCAATTTCCCAGTTTTTAGAAATCTGACCTCTTGGAGTTAACAAACTACATTATCCTTTCAAGGGCCAATTACAAATTACTTAATGACTATGAAAAATTCTTATTTACAAAATATTTCGGTTGTGTTCCAATTAGGGAATCTACCCAGTTACCTGAAGTTATGGCTGAAGACAACTGCTTAGTCAAAGCAGTTAGCCTCTAGGAGACCAGGAGAATTGCCGTGACGTTTGTCAACGGCCCATGTGAGGGCTTTGCTTTTCAGATGAATGTACAGGATCTGAAATACACTGATTGACCCTTAGGCTTCTAAAAGCATGTAGGCAGCTCCCACAGGGCCAGTTATATACTAAGCCCAGGGCCAGGGCTTAGTAAAATAATCGGAGCCCAGTAAATGAGAAAAGTAAACACATGTGGACTGCCCTGGGCCAGGATGTTCTTAAAGCAAGTGATGGACATCTTGCATAATGTTTTTCAGTGCTGGAGCAATTGTTTTTCCATGTTCAGAAAGTCAGTGGAAACAATGTAAACAGATAGGTAGTCAGCATATAAATTTAGGACCCCATAAAGTATGGAGTCAACGTGTATTAATACTAAACTTTTCTCCAATATATTATGTTAGGCTCTGGGGAATTCAAAAGTGGTATTAATTTTTCAGAACGAATCCTATATACAAGGGTGGTTAAATTTTTTTTTAAAAGCTAGTGCATTGGTAGGTCACTATGAAGGAAATTAAAATTTAAACTCAACAAACCAGTTCTTCTAGTATTCATGTTACTTGTTTGCGGTTCTCATTGTAGTGACTAGCGATGTATCTCATGTCTAACAAATGATGAAGTAGCTGGAAAAATGAGTTCTATTATTGTGCATTCACGCACCCATTAAGTGGAAAGTAAGCTCCAGATTTTGATTTATTAAGATCGTACAGCTTTGTAGCCAGCCTCTTCTGCTCAGAGCTTGCCTCCACCATGAAGCCGCGTCTTCACCTGGAAGTCCAGTTGCCTTCCTTTCTGGAGGCATTGCAGAGCCCTGTGGAAGTCAGTACCCTGGAGTAGAAAGTCTGAACAGGGGGCCTGTGGTGATACACGTGTAACTAGAGGCATCCCTGCTTCCCTGGTAGATCGTCCTCCACTCCAGGGCCATTGCCACCATTTCCTTTAGGCCTCATTATGCTGAGCATGGTGGATTCTTTAAACAGGCCAGGCTGTCTGGCCTCAGTGTTTCCATATCACTGCAGACAAGCACAGCCTCTTGATCCAAGCGACAAGACCATGTTGACCCCCAGCTGTGCAGGGCCCACGGCCACCCATGTTGGGGAGGGGTATAGAGCTCCTTACCGCCGGCCCACTGCCGATGATAAGGAGGAAACCCAGCGAGAGGAAGGGCTTCCCACCCAACCCCAGCATGGGCTGTAGGAGAGGTAACTCCCCCTTCTCGCCCACCAGTGGACTTCCCATTTCACCCATTTCCTGGCCAGGGGATTACGTTTCCATCCACAAAGCTTCTAAAACCCCGCAATGACGATGACGACTTCATGTCCCATAGAAGTCATATTCCACACTCTTTTGGAAGCAGCGCTCCATGGACAGGTCGTCGGGTTTACAATCCCTGCTTCAGGAGATACCACCTCCAAACCTCATTCACACAAATTGTATTTTATTTTGTTTAGTGTTTGACCTGAGACTTAATTAGTGACACGTTCTCTTCAAAAGTGGCACTTCCAAGAGTTGAGGCCATCAGTCTCTTCACTCTCCTGGCCGTGGTGGATACAGTCTTGCCCTGGCTCTCACAGTAAGCCGTGTGCTTGCTCGGATCGGGCCGTGGGGGTGAGGTCAGCCTCGTGGCTGGTTTCCAGGGAGTTCTGCTTCCATTGAGAGAATACTCAGGCTTCCCGGGAGCTCCGGTTTCTCTTTAACTTATCATCTTTCAGTTTTATCTGAGTGGCTGTCACTTCAGGTAACTCCAGCAGTGCCTTTCCCTGCCAGCCTCTTCTTGCCTGCCCTGAAGTGACCCTGTGGTCCCCTCCCCATTTTCTCCTCCCCCTAGACTTCCTCCACGAGGTGAGTCCCCACTTGGTTCAGAGCCAAGGTGACAGATCTGTAGGCATCCTGGGAAATGGCTTGGCCTAGAGCACTGTGAAAAGGATTCTTCTTTGCCGGGCTGACAACCAGACACCCACTCACTGCCTCCCTGAGACCTGGGCCTGTGACTGTTGCAATCCCAGCCACGAAAGACCCCAAAGAAGCTTGGCTACCCTCAGTTGTATTCAGTCTCCAGAGCAGGACAGACCTGTGAATGGCGTCTCCCAAGTACGTTGGCCACCCAACTGCACTAAATGTCACGTAGTGCCAGGCATATTTGAATTTCTGCCAAGACACTGAGGCCAGTTCGGAGCAGACTTCCCGGTATAAGGTGGAGCTAATTCTTCCAATGACAGCATGACAGAGGGTTCCAAACCTACCCTTTAAAAACATGCAGACGAATAGTATCTTAACTTAAATCAAGAGGAGAAATTATGAAAATCTTTAGACATCTTTCTTTGTTCACTTCCTCTCATGCTCCAGAACTGAGCAGGGTGAATATTGGAGGGGAGGATCTCACAATTCGTATTTCAGTCTGGGCAGTTTTGTAGAGTATTTGCATGGTAATGACCTATGTCATCAGACTACCAAGCTCTGTCCTTTCTCTTTCCCTTTAGCTAGTTCTTACCCGTCTCGAATCTTAGCACCCTGAATACATCTGACTTTCTTCCTGTTCTTTTGGCCACAGAATAAGGAACTTAGCTTAACTTTTTATTTGTCTTCTCTTTCCCCATGACATTATATGAATCTTCTGCCTTCTTTTTCAATTTTTTTTTCAGCCAAGAGCAGCTTGCCAAGTTGAGAACAAATCATTCCTTATGGTCCAGTTAACTTTGACTCACTGGCTGAAAGGGGATTACATGACAAAGTCAAGATGATCAAATGATGGGATTGGCCCAAGGCAATAGCATGGTGAAGTCAAAGTGATCAAACAAGGAGCGGACCCTTCTGAGTCTCAACCAGAATCATTGGAGAGCCAGGGGGCTCAGCTAGGGTCTTGGGGCAGGAAGCTCTGATCTCCAGTCATCCACTGTGGTCAGCATTCATTGAAATGGAACATCCAATCCTGGCATAACAGTAATCTGTAGCTACCCTTTCTGTATAAGGGCGTTTTAGTTTCCTTAAAACTGGACTCAGAGTTCAGCTATGATTCCGATGTAGGGTTTAGTATATTTGGAGAAAATGTATGCAGTGTTGTTGTTTATTTTATTTGTCTGATCCACCAGAGGCCCTGTTTAGATTGTATCAAATTATGCTTTCCCAACACTTATTCCTTCCTTTCCCTTGTGGCTTTACAGACAAAAACAAACAGCAAGCAGCAGGCAGGTGTTCTGTGTTAGGTCCTAGGGATGGTGCTGAGAAAAGTGGGTGTAGTTCACATATCCTTTAGCTGGAGCCAGGGACCCTGCTCACTCTGCACACCGCCCACTGGGCAGTTGAAAGTCTGTTGCACTGACATGTCTTGTTAGTAAATTCCTGACGTCGTGGACCATATGGGAAGCAGGTAGGATTCACTAGGGCAGTGAGTCCCAAAAAGTGAAGGAACTGGGCCTAGAGGAAGGCAGTGGTACATCTCTAGGCTCAGGACTCTGCTCTAAGGAGTCTGCCAGGCTCTGGGCTCCTTCCTGTCACCACCATGCTCTTCCTCGGAGGTAGCTGTCATGGCCAGTATTTACTGTGCTGTCCATACCCAGTCCATCTGCTCTCAGTTGCCACCCAAACTACCCAGCCCCACTGCCTGCCTGAAATAAAAGAAAAACTCCAAATCCTTTGCCAGTTTCAAGTGGTGAAGAGGGCTGAATCCATCATAGATTTGCCTGTGGCCTCTAAGCAGCCCTTTCACCAGTAGCCAGAAGGAGGCAGAGGAAACACCAGGCCTGAGAAGGTGGGTGGCCTCCTCTCCCAGGCCTGACTCAGTTGGTCCCCACTCTTCTAATGGGTCAGTCCCAGGAAGGTGTGAATCCACCTGGGCACCTCCCACCTCCAGCTCTGTGCTTGGCTCTTCCAGCCCATGAAGGAGCAGGCACTGTGATTGGCATCCTGCCTTAGGGAATAATCTGAAAGTGTTGAAAATGCAAAGGAAACAGTGAACGCAGAGTCCACTTCCAGGCACCTTCCCGTTTACCTGGGAGAGAGGACCAAAGCACACCTTCCCAAGAAAACTGGACTTCAAATGCTTCGTAACCAAAAATGCGTAAGGAAGGAAAAAAGTTTCGTGGTTAACATCAACCCCAAACCATGTGAAATGCCGAATGCTGTTGCCCCTCGTGGAAAGGGCTGTGTTGACTGAGTCCTGCATGTAGCACCCTGTTGTGACTTTGTTTACCTACCTTTGCTTCAACTTGCTTGGCCTTGACACCGTTTCTCCAAGCAGCATCTCTTTATATGAGCTCCAAAGACCCACTTTGGGAAATACTCTTCTAGATGGATCTTGGACCTTCCTCCTGCAAAGAGGTATCATAGGGACAAGGGGGAGTGAACGAAGGCACCCCCTGCTATCTTTCTAATCTCCCCTCCGTTTAATCCTCAACTGCTCTGATTTGCAAATTTCTTAATGATAAAGAGGTATCTTGAGCTACCTGACACTCAGCATATTTGGTTTCTGTGTTCCGACTTGCAATACCAAACCAGTGCGTGGAGCCCGACCCACGCTGGCCCTGGTTCCTCGGTTATGCCACCTTCTTCTCTGCAGTCTTCCAGGGGACTTTGTTCTTGGGAGGATGCTTTTGCCAAGGGACCCACCTCTCCTCTGCTCTCCTTGGCCCATTGTGCTGTTCGCCCTTCTCTTTCTGCATCTCATTCCTACCTCTGCGTGTTGTTCTGGTTCCCAGGGTGACGGACTGCTGTTTATCCCCTCGGTAAACTCCACTTTTCTCTGTTGTTTATCCCCTCGGTAAACTCCACTTTTCTCTGTTGGTGCCGTGGCAACCTGAGCCAGTTGCTCTACAAATCACAGCCTATTTAACCGAGCCCTTGTATTAGTTTAAAATAGTTTTTGGAGGGTTGTACTTTTTTTCATGATAATAATTTTTTTTTAAATCACCTGCTTTGCTTTTTTTCGATGAAAAGTATTGCTTTCCTCTGTCTCGTAGCTTCTCAAAGGGCAGAAAGAGAACAACTCCAAGTGTGGCCTACATTCCAAGGGAATTGTGTACCACTTGGTGCTGAAGTACTGAGTTCCCATACAGGGTTTGCCTTCGTCCTGTGCTGAAATCCGTGAACCTGTTGGGGTTAAGATCAAAGAAGGGGTTCCCGCTGAAGCTGCTTCCTGAAGAGTGTTTCCTCTTCACACGCGTTCTGCTAAAGGTGAAGTCAGTATAGGTACGCGCTGGGCATTCAGACTAGGCAGGAGGAAGATGAGGGAGCCATATTTACTGGATCGTGTGTAGCATGTGGGATTTGTGTGTTTCCCAGGGTGGAGATCTGCTTCACTGCAGAGACCGGGGAAGGTAAAGTTGGAGGCCAGCAACAAGCCCTGCCCAGCCAGAGCACTGAAGGCATCTCAGTGAGGGTCTTTGGGTTTTGTTGTTTGTGTTGAGGTCCTTCCTAAATGATGCAGAATTTTCCTTGAAAGGTGGGAAATTGTTGCCATGATGAGAAGCAGAGAAGTTGAAAAGTGAGTCCATGCGTGCTGATGGGATGAGAGGGCCCGTTTTTCTGAGCCTGGGACGGGGCCTGCGTTCAGGGTGGCCTGGACAGCCTCACTCCCTTCCCGTGCTCTCCTGTGAGGCTGCTTGTGACCTAGTCACCTTCTGTGTCAAGTCCTTCCTCTGCATGACCTCTGGGGTGATCTGTTAAACCCACCATCCCAGATTCTTGAGTGCTGTTCTGCCGACCCACTGCTGCGTAACAACCCACTCCAAAACGTGGTAGCTGAAAATAACAGTTTATGATGATCTCTTAACTCTCATGCTTCTGTGGGCTGCCCGGACCCAGCTTAGAGGGTTTTGCCTGGGTCTCTCAGGTGGTCACATTGAGAGGTTGGCTAGACCTATAGCCATCTGAAGACTTGATGGCCCAGATGTCCATGACAGCTCACGCACGTGCCTCGCCTCTCACAGCTGCTGTCAGCTCAGCTGGAGCTGCGGGCGGAAGCGTCTGCACACGGCCTCTCCATACAGCCTGGGCTTCTCCCAGCATGCTGGTTGGCTTCCAAGAGGAAGCTCCTAAGAACTCAGGCAGAAGTTCCAGGATCACTTCTGCCACATTCTGTGTGTTAGGCAAGTCACTGGTGCCTGCTCAGATTCAAGGGTGAGAGACTGGAGGGTCACACTCAAGAGAGCTTGTGGGATAGAAAGACGGCTGAGTCCGTCTTTGGAAGATGCTGTCTACTTCCCATCACCTACCTCCAGCTGAAAGCCTCAGCATCTAAGCAAAGCTGCAGGGGCCTTTGAGGACCAAAGGGGGCAAACCAAATACGTCTCCATCCGAAATGAAAATAGCTTTGTTGAGTTCCAACGGGAGAATAAAATGTAGAGACTTAACATTTAGATTTCAAACTTGTTGCATAGAAAAATGTCAAGGGGAAGTTTGGTGCTGCTTTTCAGCTCCTGAAATCCTGTCTTCTTGGCTTCTCTGAGAAGTTCACGAAGCTTAGACAACTTGGTAATTTTCATCCTTTCCGCGTGCTTGATGTGTTTAGAGACAGCAGTGTGCACTCACATGCATGGCCGCATTTCATGTTGTCATCATCCTTGCACAGATGGGAAACTGAGGCTCGGAGAGGCCTCCTGCTTTCTCAAGTTATTGGCGGAGCTGGGGCTGACGTCGCTTCATCTGCACAGGGCCCTGTTTGTGTGTCTGGCCCGACACCTCCCTGCCACTCCTCTCTTCCTCTAGAAATATGAAGTAGGCTCTTTCATGCCTTCCTGCCTCTGTCACGCTGTTCCTCCTCTAGGAAACCCTGTCCCTACACACACACCTTCCTCCACTCCTGACTCACGCTCAGCCTTCAGGCACAGCCTAGGAGGCCAGCTTGGGCAGGGGTCTCCTAACTGCACCCTCTCTGCAACAGCAAGAGTCCCCTTTTTGCCTCTTCCCACAGCGAAGTATTTCATGCTTGTCTCTCTCCTAGTCTGGACCCTCAGGGTCTTGTCTCCTGCTGTAAATGTGAATTATTATCAGATGTTAACTCATCCTCGAGAAATCGTTTCTGTTCCTCACCCCTTACCTACAACCTGTAATTCTAATATTCTGGCAGACTTCAAGCTGCCCTGCTACTCTGGCAGCAAAAGTCTTCTACAAAAATAGATCACCCATAAACCACCACCGAAGCCAAGCCAGGGATTTGATACGAGTTCAAAAGTAGAAATTATTTTGTGTTAATGAGAAACCATATTGCAAAGACTTGGGAAGAGCGGAAAGATGGAACGTATCAGCTGTTAGATTTAAACCAGATCTGTTTCCAGCGTTAATGTAGGGAATTCATCGTAATACTAGTTACCATAAATAATTTTTAATTGGCATATGTATTGGTTAGATGCATATTTAAAGTAAAAACATGAAAAAGGAGATGCTGTTTTCGTCACTTGTTTTTGGATCTGCACCCACCTGCTCCGGGTGAGAACTTGTTCCGATGGTGTGTCTGGATCAGGACCAGCAATGAAAAGGTTAGACCCTGGGTGTGGCACCAGCTCATGCGGCAGACATCAATTGTCATGTCCAGTCAGATTATGCTTTTTCCTTCCATTCTGAATGTTACATCTTCTCTGACATTGTATGTCCACACCTTCGTTCTCCCATGTGAACAGAGCCTCCCACAAATTATAAATAAAGTTGACAGTAAGAACTGACTGGATTAAACAAAAGGTAAACAGGTTTCTTTTTAAGGCACCAGGAACTGTAGAAGACCTACAGAAATAGGAATGCTGCCATCCTTGTGCCTTGACCTTGAGAATCAACTTGGGTTTCTTTCTGATTGTTACTAGAATGCTTCCTGAATGCACAAACATGGTGTACTTTTATTGCATGGTACCTCAGAGCATCTTAAAGATTTTAATTAATTAAAACACCTTGTGAGTCTTCAATTGAGAAGAGAAGGCAACATGACCCAAACAGATTTAACCACAAACCCCTGCCCTTTGCTGTCCCCTCACAAAGCACTTTCCTAGAGTGATGCTGGAGTCTGTCTGTAACTTCACAGTGAGCTGACTTGTATGACAAGCATAAAGTGTACAAGGTCCACACAGCGGTGGGGCTCAGAACCTGGAGCTTTGGAGGCAAATACACTTGAGTTTGAGTTCATTTCTCAGTTATGCAGCTTACTGACTCAGTGATTTGGGACAGTCTTTAAAAATCTCCCTGAGACCTGATTTTCTCATTGGTCAGAAGAGTTGATGATGTGTATCTCATAGAGTTGTGATTATTAATAAAGTAATACGTGTAAAGAGCCTTGCATGTAATCCTGGTTACAGTTTCTTCAGTGACTGCAGAGGTAGTAGTCAGATTAGATATATTAGTGAGTCAGAGAAATTAGATGTCAGCCTGTTCTTTATGAAGCTTGCTCCTTTTAGCCATGCATTTCCTCTGTTTAATAAAATTGGTGATTACATTTGAATCAAGTTTTTGAATATAAAACTCATTAAAGGAAGAATGTGTCTCATTATCTTTGTATGTATCTGACCATGAGTAGTTAATAAATGTTTATTACATTTAGTGGAAAGTTTTTAATATTAAAATTAATTTGACATCTGTATCTAATGCAACAGACTGTTTAGTCAGTTATTAAATGATGGAGAATGTTAGTGCATTTTTTGGGGAAAAAAAAAGGTTGGCGTATAGTTGACTTTCATTATGTGTGAGAGTTGTTCTCTAGAAATTCACTGCAAACACCAAACCATTGCTCCTAGGAGAAACCCAGGGTTACCTTCCTGTGAGTCTCTGGTCAAATCATTTTTGTCATTTTTGCATAACCTTGTTTTATGTGTGTTTCTGTTTAAAGACATCATACACACACACACACACACACACACACACACACACACACACACACACGATTCATTAACATTGAACTCATGGCTAACAGCACATTGCGCATGCCTGAATGAAGCTTATCTAACACACAGTCTCTCCCTGAGCCACATCACAGCTTTGTTGTGCTTAGAAACACTAGACAGCACCACACTACTATACTTGGGGGTCATTGTATACAGTGAAATTACCAATAAAAAATGTGACACTAAACGGACTGCAGAAAGCACACTTGTTTATAGTGTGAGAGCCAAAGCAAGAAGGCAGCTGTTTGACTAGAAACGTGTGCAGCTAGAAACGTGTGCAGCCGCCTCTCCAATTTTCCACAATCCTCTCCAATTTTCCACGATCCGTGCATGTCCACAAGTGACTGTGAAAGTGCCAGAAATATTGACTTGGAGGTTACAAATAAATTTTATGCCTGGTACAGTGACTCATGCCTGTAATTCCCCCACTTTGGGTGGCTGAGGTGGGAGGACTGCTTTGAGCCCGAGAGTTCGAGACCAGCCTAGGCAACAGAGCAAGACTCCATCTCTGCAGGAAAAAAAACAAAACACAAAACAAAACAAAACAAAAAAACAACAAAAAAAAGAAAATTAGCTGGGTGTGGTGATATGCTCCTGTAGTTCCAGCTGCTTGGGAGGCCAAGGTGGGAGGATTGCTCGAGCTTGGGAGGTCGAGGATGCAGTGAGCTGTGATTGCACCACCACACTCCAGCCTGCACAACAGATCGAGACCCTGTCTCACGAAAAGAAAAAAAAAGTTGCTAAGTAGGTGAAAAAGCAAGTACAGAATCCATGAATAATAAGGATCACTTATACTGCTTTATCAAAATTAAATGTCATAGCATACAAAGAATTTCTGTTTTCCAGTAAAGAGCTACTTCCCCCCATCCATTGAACAGCCCTAGCTATAGTAATGGTAATTAATGAATAATGCAGCCAACCGTATCATTCTTGATTACTGACTGGCCTCAGTGCGTGGGTGTGAGGAGGGGGCAGAAGGGACGAGCGCCCCCAGCGTGGTTGCGGCAGTAGTCTTGCTGCTTTGTGTGCTGTGGCTTTGCTCCCTGGTCTGTGTGAACTCACCCTTGAATCTGGATCACGGTATTCCTCTGCGGGCACACGATTTAGGAATCCTTACCAGCAAAGTAGACACACAAGCTGTTTTTTTTTAAGTTGTTGTTGTCTTTGGGGAGGCAGAGGATGGGTGAAGAGGAGCTGTCCCCCAAAGGAGTCCCGATCCAGGGAGGAAAGCGGGTCCAGGCCCAGCTGCCCAGGAAGGAAGGGATCAGAGCAGCAGTTCGCCAACAGTCCAACTCGAATTAGACCTCACAAAGCAAATGACTGGTTAGGGAAGAGTTGCTCCTCCAGGAGTCTGTCCTCACAGTTTGCCGACTGCCTGAGGAGACTGCGCTATGGAAATGCCTGACAGGCTTACTCAGCACACACAAAGGCCCCCAAAGGCCCCCAGGTGGGCCTGGCTGCTGGCACTTCGGCTCAGCTTGTGACTCTGAGCTCCCAAGGCCAGGGCCAGCCTGCCTGAGCAGTTATAAGTGACAACACACCCACTGAGTGGGGACAGGCAGCAAAAGGAGGAAGGGAGTGAGGATTTATCAATAGTTGTCCACGTTGTTATCACAGTACAGCCCTGTTGTGGGCTCTTTTTTTTTTTTTTTTTTTTTTTTTTGTGCTATGAGGGCTCTTTTCTCTCTGGCGGTCATGAGAGGTAGGTACTTGGGGGGTAATACTGCATCACTGCGAGACGGAGGCAACAGTGTGCTGATGAAAATAACTCCAGTTGTCACAGATTAATAACAGCTAAAAGTTACTGAAGACTCCCCATGGTCAGGGGCTGTTCTAAACACTTCATGCGTATTGGCTCATTTCATCCTTTTCCCTCTAAGCAGGCACTTATTATGCCCACTCTACAGATAAGAAAACTGAGGCCTAGAGTGGCTAAGTCCTAAATAAACCCTGGGTTACACTGCTGGCTCCTAGCCACTACACAATTCTGTTGAACTGTTATGCAGAACCCTTGGTCTACCTCCTCGGGCTCGCAGGGTTAGAGATTCAGGCATCGGCCGCGGCATATGTGCATTGTGCATGGACTATGTGAAGTAGGTCTGCACCCAGGGCCTCAGGAGATGCGAAGATGAGCCTGGCAGCCCTTTGTCCTCCAGGCGTCGGCAGTCTGGGAGGGTGGGAAAGGCAAGAATGGGCAGAAAACAGCAGGTTCCCCTGAGGGGTATGGGGGGCTCTTTGGACTCAGGGATATGGCAGATTGGAGGAAAGGGAATAGATTGTTAGGGGTATCAGGGAAGAATAGGAAATGGTATCTTAAAAGAGGTGACATTGCAATAGGTCTAGAACAAGTTTCTCAAGCTCATTCTAGACCCTCATTTTACTCTTTGCAGTCAGAGTTAGCCAGTACCCCAGCATCCACATAAAGCCTTCCTACCCACCAGCCCGTATCCCCTCCTCACCAGCCAGCACTTTTTGTGTGGGGACCCTGCAGTGTGAGTGAGGGATCCATTGTCAGGTGAGAGAGTAAATTCCCCAGGTTTTGCTATAAACTAAGGCGCCACAGTTCACCTGGGCATGAGCGCACATGACATTCAGCACCTGCCTTCATCCTGCCATCAGGGCTAACCTGACTTTACTTACCATCTTCCCATAAATAAAATGGAGAAACTTCCAATATAGAACATTTGGAGGTGAAAACACATGTGGAAGAGTCTTTGTATCCAGGCTTGCATTGAAATTCTTTGTGACTCTCCTGTCAGGAGGATTTTCCTTTTTCTTCCCCCTCTCCCCCACCCGAGACGGAGTCTTGCTCTGTCACCCAAGCTGGAGTGCAGTGGCACGATCTCAGCTCACTGCAAGCTCCACCTCCCAGGTTTAAGCAATTCTCCTGCCTCAGCCTCCTGAGTAGCTGGTCTCGAACTCCTGACCTTGTGATCCACCCACCTCGGCCTCCCAAAGTGGTTTTTTTTTCTCTCTCTGTCTCTCTGTTTCTCTCTCTCTCTCTTGACTTTTTGGTTTTGAATTTTAAAGCACCATGATTGAAACTACTGAGTCTGCCTTGAGTTGTAACTCTGAGACAAGTTGCTATGGCCATGTGTGAGATATGAATGGGCCCAGCCTCTGAACTGTCAGCTGCTTGTTGGTTGGCTGGGCTGGGCTAGGTCTCCTTATCCTGGGTCCTTTTGAATCTGCCTGGTGGGGACACAATAATATCTTTGTAAGGAGGAGCCTGGACTCTAAAGGAAGCAGCTGACTGTGTTTCGAATTCAGGCTGTTTCCCCTCTTCTCTCCATATGCCCCATCTCTCTACCCTCCACCCCACAGTAGACAGAAGGTTTTTACTCCTCAGAGAAATTGGATTTTGGTTGTAATAAAGTCATTACATAGACCCCATAACTGTTTAAGGTAGCGAGTTCACAGGCAGTCGGTGCTGGCATTCCAGTGTGATTTATTCTTCAGCTTCTCAGCTATCCTGCTGCAGGGGGAAAGCGGGTGTTAACAGCCTGCCATGCAAAAAAATTGACACGGCTATAAAGATCATCCTTTTCTCTGCGTGTCTTCTTCACTGGCCTCCTACTGCTAAAGTAAATGAGTAATATTTTAAAGTATCCATTCTTTAACATCAAAATATTATCCTTAATTTGCTTTTCTCTCTGGCTTTTGTCTTCATGTGAGGATAAAGCCAGCTAAAAATACCTGTGATAATTCTTTACATAGCAGTACTCCAGCAGGTGCCAAGAAACATACAGATCCTGCGATGGACAGATCAACCCTTCCTTGGGCACTAGGGAAGAAGAAAGGGCACCAGCATGGGTCCAGGAGGGTCTTTGCATTGCGTTCCACTGACTATCAGCGGGTACCTCTCACCATCTCACCCACTTACTGCCTACCCCTTATTATTTTGAGTCAAGTTCTGTTATTACAGTCTTTAATATATGGGAAAGGGAATCTGGTTATTTGCTGTGGCATTTAGGGTGCTTTCCTCTGCAGGAAGTAGAAAACCCATCAAACTGATTTGAGCCATAAAAGGAATTTATTGGCTTATGTCGCTGAAACATCACAGGCAGATGGTTTCAGGCCAGGGCCGATCCAGCGACTCCAAGGTGTCACTGCAGACCTGGTTTCTTCCCTTTTACTGGCTCTGCCTCTGCAGTGGTTGTCTTCAAACTAAGAGTGACTCTCCTCATGGTCCCAAGATTGTTGGCAGCAGCTTTTGGGGGTTCTGTCACACTCAAAAGAGAAAAGAGTCTCAGAAAACCTTAGGGGTGGAATCGGCTTCCCCAGAACCACAAAGATCCCTGGGTAGAAATACTTTGAGAAGGGAGGAGAGGGGAGATAATGCCAGAGAGTGACCAACATCCGTCACTTAATTGTGAACAAAATAATAGACCTTTTTCTGTTTGTGTATTTAAATTGGTTAATATTGGTGCTAGAAATATGTTGTTGAAGGCGGGGCTTCATATATATATATATATATATTTTTTTTTTTTTTACCAATTCCCTGGTCTCAATCCCTTGTTTTCCAGGCTCAGAGACTAGACATGCAGGAAAAGAGCTTGCTGGAAGTGAGGTCAGATCACAGAGCTCCTTGCTGCTGTCCTAGGACCTGAAGTGGGAGGGAAGGAGGAAAGGACAAATGGAAACATGGTCACTCTTTCAATAAAATATACTTTAAGAGTTTATATTCCTTGCAGCATTGTTTATAAAGAAACATGCTTAGCGAAACTGAATGATGATAAGAAACATCCCTACCTAATTTGTTACTTTTCCACAATTTGAACTTTCCTATTCACAGTTCTCTTGTCCCCTCTGCACCATGCCACGTCCTCATTCAAATCCTGTTTTTTTAATGAACGATAAAGAATCCTCCATCTTCTCTTTTCAGTGGACAGTTTGCAGTTGTGAAGAAATGCCGTGAGAAAAGCACTGGCCTCCAGTATGCCGCCAAATTCATCAAGAAAAGGAGGACTAAGTCCAGCCGGCGGGGCGTGAGCCGTGAGGACATCGAGCGGGAGGTCAGCATCCTGAAGGAGATCCAGCACCCCAATGTCATCACCCTGCACGAAGTCTATGAGAACAAGACAGACGTCATTCTGATCTTGGAACTGTGAGTGCTGCCTGGGCCAGGCTGGGCGAGAGAGAGTGTGGTGGGCGGGAGGGAGTGTGGTGGGCGTCAGCCACAGCTTCGTTCCAGCCGGGCCACGCCACAGAGAGCCCAAGAGATGGATCAGGAATTGGTTCTCCTGTACAGGGTGTGTGAGAGCCATGCTGCCTGACCTGAAACCCAGCTGCAGGGATCTAGAACAAACTCAAAAGAGCAGCTCCCATCACTGTGGTTTCACCCAGTTTGCAAGAGGGTCTCCCAGTCTTCGGGTTCACCACTTTCTGGGGTTCATCTTTGTCATGAGCACATCTATATTCTGAGTTTCCCGTTAAGCTTCAAACATATGTCCTTCTTCCCTCTCTATTCCTGTCCTCTCTCTTTTTTTCTGCCTTTCTTCCTCTGTTCTATTTATCTCTTCCCCCCATCTCTTCCCCCTCCCTCTATCTTAAACGCATGAACCCCATTTTTAACTGCTGAATCCATCAACACTAATTATATGAATAGGTAAAACTGAGCCAGAATCACTCAAATAGGACTTGTTTTTAAAGCAAGTTGCTGATTTTCTCAGGCAAGCCATGCCCATCAGATGTTATTATGGGAAACTGATTGCGGCGGGTGTGGTGTTTCTCATCTCCCTCTCCCACCCCTCCGGTCCCCAGCTTCCTGCCTGCTGTGCCGAGTGGGGCCCCACTCCCTGTGGCTGAGTCCAGCAGCACATGCTGGTGGGAGAGGACAGGAAGCCAGCTTGGGGCGCACATCTGTCTGTCTCCGGGCTTTTGGGATGGAGGCGAGATGTGAGTGCCTTGAGGGAGGAGGGACGGATGGAACCAAAGAAGATTTGAGGACAAACCCATCCTCGGTGGCTCTTAGTGATGACAGACTCCATCCATTGAATGCAGCCTCTTGAATTCAGATTTGCCCTTTTACCCATCCAACAGTCCTCTTCTTTGCGATCCAATGGCCTCCTTCTTTGCAGACACCTCAGGTATAAGAAGAAATTTTTAAGACCACAGGAGAAGGTTGGCAGAATTGCCAGGCCAGCTCCCAGGCACCACCCTGCAGGTACCTCGACTTTGCAGTCCCAGGTGCCTGCAGTCCCCGCAGCAGCTTGTCTCACCACTGGGATTTGGGCACATTTCTGTATGAGTCTTAGCCACAAATTTCTTAACCATAAAATGGGGTTAATAATATCTCAGAAGGTTTATGGGGAGATAAATGATATAAGAATTTTTAAATACCTAACACTGTGCTGCCTTGTAGATGAGATTAATATGTTCCCTCCCTCCTTCCTTCCTTCCTTCCTTCCTTCCTTCCTTCCTTCCTTCCTTCCTTCCTTCCTTCCTTCCTTCCTTCCTTCCTTCCTTCTTTCCTCCCTCCCTTTTCTCCTTTCCTCCCTTCCTCTCTCCTTCCTTCTTCCCTTCCTCCCCTCTTCCAAATCATCATTTCTCAATCTTGGCACAAGTGACATTTGGGACTGAATCACTCTTCCTTCAGGCTGTCCTAAACATTGTAGAATGTTTAGCAGCATCTCTGGCTTCTACCTACTGGATGCCAGTGGCACTCTTCCCCCATGTTGTGACAACTAAAAATATGTCCAGACATTGCCACATGTACCTTGAGGGCAAAATCTCCTGCTTCCCCCTGTGCCCCCACACCCTCGCAACTGAGAACTCTGGCTTTAAAGGAAGAACAGAGCTTTAAGGGGCCAGTAGATTAAGGACTTGCTTGGGGTACAGCAGAGGAAAAGGGACAGATCATGGTATAATCCTCACTGTGGCTTTATATGGCTCCTGGGAGGCAGCAGCCTGGAGTGAAGATGGGGGCTGGGGAACCAGACAGAACTGGGATCAAAATCCAGGGCAAATCCTTTCTTGTCTTTAAGCCTACATTTCCTGCCTTAAGACAGTGAATACAAAGTGCCTGGAAAAAGAAACATAACAAATCACAACTATTCTGCCTTTTCAAATAATTCCCAGGTTGCGCCCAGTGACTCAAGAATGTCACTTATCCTCATTTCATACTAAAATATTTGAGCAATGCCTATGAGTCACTGACCCTCTTGTGCCTGTCGGCATGTACATATTGCGCCTTCAACTTCTGTTGACTGACCCCAATTCACAGATAGTTCCCATTAGGTGCATTTACCCTAGCCTAAATTGGGTGGCATACAATTATTTTTTTACCATTTGATTATGTAAAATTTTTATTTATAATAGAGCAAATATTGGAGGAGAGTTGTGTCATTCTATGAAAATTAACACATGTAAATCATGTAACCAGCACTCTAATTGGGACTCAGAACAGTTCTCATACCCCTAAATACTCCAGTACTCCTTGTATTAATACTACCCCGTCACGCCTACCCTCTGCCACCTAACGCCTGCATGCCCTGAGCTGGTCTTCCTCACTGTTTGTATTAGTCCATTGTCACACTGCTATAAAGGCAGACCCGAGACTGGGTAATTTATGAAGAAAAGAGGTTTAATTGACTGATGGTTCTGCAGGCTGTACAGGAAGCATGGCCGGGGAGGCTCAGGAAACTTACAATGATGGCAGAAGGTAAAGGGAAAGCAAGCACCATCTTCACATGGCCGACAGGAGGAAGAGAGAGAAGGAGGAAGTGCTACACACTTTCAGACAACCAGATCTCCTGAGAACTCTATCAGGAGATCAGCAAGGGGGAAGTTCACCCCCATGATTCATTCACCTTCCACCAGGCGCCTCTTCCGATATCAGGAATTATAATCTGGCATGAGATTTGGGTGGAGACACAGAGCCAAACCATATCACTATTGTTTTGTCATTTTGAAAATGTCCAGTGAATAGACTTGTACAGTATACAAGTGTTTGAAACTAGCTGCTTTCACTTGGCATAATGCATTGGAGATCTGTGTATGAAGAGTGTGTCCATTTTTATTACTGACTGGTATTTCATTGTATGGATTTTTTATAATCCATTCACCCATTTGGGTTGTTTCTGGTATTTGATAATCATGAGTAAAACTGCTACAAACATTCGCATCCAGACTTGTGTGTGAGCGTAGGTTTTCATTTCTCTTCAGTAAATACCTAGAGGTCTTGGGATTGCTGGGTCATATAGTAAACGTGTGTTCAACTTTATGAGAAACTGCCAAGCTGTCTTCTAAAGTGAGCAGACTGTTTTACAGTTCCTGCAGCAATGGATGAAAATTCCAATTGCTCCACCAGTGGGGCTCCCTACTGTTTTCAATTGTAGGCTTTCTGACAGTTGCATCTTGGCATACAGCTTTACATTGTTAACTGCATGATGACCCTAAATGAAAGCTGAGCGAGCTCACTGGGAACAGCTTTTAGATAGAGTGAGCGGGAAGGCCCTTAGGAGCTGGCTGCTTGCTTCACAGGGCTAGACAGTTCCCTGGTTATTTGCTCTTCATAAATTCTAGTGTCCCCTGGGAGCTGACTGTCTTTGCCTCTCCACTACCCAAGCATCTGAGGGGTTGTGATGCTTCCCTTCATGACATGCTTCCAGTCAACGTGACTGGACCATGAGGAGCCCAGATATTTGGTCAGAATAATAATTACGTCTGTGAGGATGTTTTCGGGTGAGATTAGCATTTGAATCGGTAGACTGAATAAACAGAACACACTCCTGAATGTGGGTGGCTGCATCCAATCACTGGGAGGCTCGAATAGAACAGAAAGGTTGACCCTGAGTAGGAGACCATTTTTCCTGCCTAACATGACTTTGAACTGGGACACCAGCTTTTCGTTGCCTTTGGACTTAAACTGAAGCAGCAGCAGTTCCTGCGTCTTGAGCCTGCTGGCTTGGGCTGGAACTGCACCATCAGCTCTCCTGAGTCGCCAGCTTGCCGACTCACCTTGCAGATTTGGGGACCTGCCAGCTTCCATAATAATGTGAGCAAATTTCTATATATGCGTATGATGCGTAGGATGCGTATGCACAGTACGACGTGTGTTTCTCCGGAGAACCCTGATAATACAGTAGCACTAAGTACCTAAGAACAGAAAGTGTGTCTTGGAAGTCTGTCCCATTTTTTATATATTTGCATTACCTTGAAGAGGTGTGTTGTAAGTTTTTTTTCTTTTTGCTATACTTGTTTTGGAGGTTATATTTTATAATTTTTGATAGACTATTGAAGATATTAAATCTGTCCAGGAGAAACAGTCATCTTTGCCTTGGAGAAAATTACCATCCTAAATTCTAATGTCTTTAACAGCAGCTTTAGTCATCAGTGACAGATTCCATTTCCACTTTTCTTTCTTAAGAATGCTGAAGTACGGCGGTGGTTAAGGAGAGAATCAAAATGAAGAACTTGTTCGGAATATAACCCCATGAGGTAATAGTGGCTGTTGGTCTGAATCTTCTGGCTCAGTAATTTTTGAGGTTTTGGATTTACTGCTTTGACATGAGCTCCACGGCAAGTCGAACTTCCTCTGAGGGTTACTGATGAAGCGAGTCCCTTGTTGAAGCCTGGTGCCTGTCTCTACCTAGATATATGTGAGTTCTCTCCTCCAGACTCCAGGCCTATCCTTCCCACTGAAATAAACATCCCAAACTACGCCTTCACTTGATATTTCATGAACCACTGCCACTGACCCAAAAAGGTGTCTTTTCTGTCCTTTGTACAGAAACTATTTGGGATCTGCATTAAAGGTGCGGTTATCAAATCCCAGTCCAGGAGCTGCCCTTTAACATTTTTGCAAGCCTGAAAGTAGCTTTAAAGTCATGTGTCTTTCCCCCACCTGCTTCACTGGAGAATCATTTCACAGAGGATCTGTCATTGCAGCTCAGCATAGCATACATCTGAAGGAGGCAAATGTGATTTCTTAGAATCACGATTTCAGATTTCATGTCTTCCATGTCCCATTGTTCTCTAATGAAGTCGTGCCGATACTAGAATTTCTTCTTACTGTGTTGCGGCTCACCCACACGTCGTCACATGGGCAAGCCACTACAGAACTTTTATCTCCAGTGCTTGGATCGTTTCATAACTTGCCTTGTTATCTGGTGAAGGGTGAAGCCAAACTCACAGAACTTAAAAGTCGATGCTATTTCTAAAGTTTGTGGCATTGTTCATCAGCAGCCCTGGCTTCTAGCTTGCCATTCCTAAACTGGCTGCTCAGAAACAGCCAAGTATTTTGGTCTGTGGATAGTTATGCCTTTTTCTGTCTAGATGTCCTCTGCCCAGCCATTGTTCAAACCCAAGTGCCCTTAGGGGATAGGCATACAATGTCAATGAGGATGGTTGGCCTCCATGAAGCCTCAGTGTCAGGGACGCCAGCTGTGGAGACTGTGGCCCACTGGAGCACTGAGGCCCCACCCCGAAGGGACAGCCACCAATCAGTTGATTGTTGTTGTGTGTAATTTTGGATTCAGTGTTGTCAGCTCTTCCAGTTTATTCAGGAAAAGTCTGTAATCTAGATTTTTTAATATTGGCAGTCAATTCATAGTATTCATGAACAGACAAAATAAAGCATCTGAAGATTGTGTGTCTTGCACAGACTTCCAAATTCTAGTCTGTTTTATGTAAGCAATAAGTTGATTGCTACTATAGGAGAAGTAACATGAGAAAGATTGCCTCAAGGGGTTAGAGATTCTATGGGAAGGGCAGGTTGCACACTTAGCATTATAAAATGATTTTTTTATATGTATACAGTTTAATTTAAAACAGTGGCTCTTAAACTTTAGCACGCATCAGAATTGCCTGAAGAGCTTGTCTGACTATTTGGCAAGCGTCCAGAGTTTTGTATTCAGTGGGTTTGGGGTGGGACCTAGGCGTTTGCGTTTTTATTTAATTTTATTTTTCGTAGAAATGGGGTGTCCCTATGTTACCCAGGCTGGCCTCAAGCTCCTGCACTCAAGCGCTTCTCTCTCCTCAGCCTCCTGATTAGGTGGGACTGGGGCGTGAGCCACTGGGCCCAGCTCAGAATTGACTTTTTGGTTTTTTTCTTGAGACAGGGTCTCATTCTGTCACCCAGGCTGAAATGCAGTGGCACATTCATAGCTCACTGCAGCCTTGAACTCCTGGGCTTGAGTGATTCTCCCACTTCTGCCTCCTGAGTAGCTGGGATTACAGGTGTGTGGCACCACACTCAGCTATTTTTTATTTTTTGTAGCTTCAGAGTGTTACTTTGTTGCCCAGGCTGGTCTCGACCTCCTGGGCTTATGCAGTCCTCTCACCTTGGCCTCCCAAGTTGCTGGAATTACAGGTGTGAGCCACAGCGCCTGGCCAGAATTTCCATTTTTAACAGATTCCCAGGTGATGCGGATGCTTCTGGTCTGGGTTCGTCTTTTGAGAGGCTGTGCTCCCCACAAAGGATATGTTGCCGTGCTATGTCCCGGTCTTAGTTCATTTTGGGTTTTGCAATAACAAGACCACAGACTGGGTAATTTATAGAGAAAATAAGTTTATGTCTTACCGTGCTGGAGGCAGGAAGTCCATTCGGCTGCGTCTGATGTGGGTCTGATGTGGGTCTTCTTACTGCGTCATACATAACATGGCAAAAGGCATCGCGTGGCAAGAGAGGGCAAGAGCCCACTCCCAGAGGCCCTTTTTTAAAGGTGCTAAACCCACCCGTGAAGGTGCAGGAGCCCTTATGGCCTAAATTGCTTCTTGAAGTCCCCTCCTCTCAACGCTCTTACAATGGCAATTAAATCTCCACTTGAGTTTTGAAGAGGACAAACATTCAAACCATAGCATCCCAGTGTCTCAGAACTTGACCTTTTTGGAAATGAGATCGTTTTAGATGTAATTAATTAAGATGAGGTCATACTAGAGTAGCATAGAGAACCTAATCTGATAGGACTGGTGTCCTTATAAGGCCCTGTGGAGACAGAGGAGTGGAGTGAAGCATCTACAAGCCAAGGAACCTGCCAGAAACTAGGACTGAGGCATGGAGCAGATTCATCCTCAGATCCCTTAGAAGGAACCAGCCCTGCCAACATTCTGAGTTAGGACTGCCAGCCCCCAGAACTATGTGGTAACAAGTTGTTGTTTTAAACCACCCCATTTGTGGTCCTTTGTTAGGGCAGGCCTAGGAAACTAACACAGAGGCACTAGTTAACAGAAACTAGATGTCCTGGACTGGGAGCCTACTCACATGTTAATCTAAAATTCTATTAGCAAGTTAGAAACAAAACAAAACATAATGCCTAATTATGGTAATGCCATCAGGTAACTGCAAAATGATGAAATACGTACATCTTACTCCCTGCAGATAGCGTGAGCAGAGAAGGATTGGAGAGGGGTGGGGGTTTGGAGTCTAACATAAGATAAGGAAGAAATGGACATCACCAGCTTCTGGCCTGCTTCAGGATGGTCACCCGAGTAGCTCCGGATCACATGTCTGAAAGGTTACCATGTTAAGAATTGTAAAGTGAAAGTGCTAAGATGTCCGAGTAAGTATTAGCATAGCGGATTGTTCCAGGGAAATCAAGCCAGTTCAGTTCTCCAATCCTATATTTCTCCCCTTATTTGTTCTGCTTCCATTTCGAAGCACATCTTTAAAACAGAGTAACCCCATTTAGCTTTCTCTCTCTTTCAAGTGACAGGAAATTCCATTTAATTAGTGCAGTCTGCTGTGGTTGTGGCCAAGTGCAGGGCATGGAATGAATAATGCATTTCTTATATTTAAAAAGGTAAATTTTACTGAAGTTTTTAATCATGGTAAAACAACATACAGTTTACCATCTTAACCATTTTTAAGTGCACAGTACAGCAGTGTTAATTATATGCATATGGTTGCGCAACAGATTTCTAGAGCCTTTTCATCTTGCAAAACTGAAATCCTGTTTGCCTATTGAACAACTCTTCTTTTTAGCTCTGTTTTTTACTTTGGCTAAGTTAATAATTTCTGGAATTCAGTTTGCCTATCACAAACAACTGCCAAGTTGTATTCAAACATTTGTGCAGTATTAGGTCGCTTTTTGTAGGATCACGGTTCAGTTGGCTCACTCTGTCTTGCATAACCAAACTGAGCTGCTAAATAATCAGAATACAAATACAACTTTGTTTTTCATTGTATGTCAGCGTGGTGCATGTATGTAGACGAACACATGGTGCCTTGGTCAGCAAGATCAGAATCACAAGAGCCTTTCAGGAAACACATGCAGTGATTAAAGTGATAGTTTCAAAGGATCTTAAAAGTGGCAAAAATGGTACAGAGCTGAATGCGGTGGTCGGGACTTAGGGAAGCTGATAAATGGAGTGTGTGGTGCAGAGCCCTTCCGTCTCCTATCTCTGCTTCTCTCGGGGCGCTCAAGAACCACAGTAGCACACACTCAGACTTCCTCAGTGCCTTCTTTTGCTGCCACATTTGTTCTCTCTTTTCTGAGCTCGAGCCAGCTCTTTTGACTTTTTGAACTTTTGTCTTTATTCACAAAGGTAATTTCAAGAGCTCTTGTGGGTTCCACTTCTGGCACCCCGCTCCTCAGATATCTACTATTAGGCAAGAGCAGAGAAGTAAAGTGCATTTGGCAGCAGTCTCTGCCTTTCAAAGCGGAGCTAAATCATGTCAAATAGGTTATTTTCCATCCAGGCATTCTCTTGAGAAAGAAAGCCCTGTGTGTGTCTTCCCCCACACTCTCACTTCTTGCCAGTTCAGTTGACAAGTGTTCCCTTGATGTTATTAAATAGGTATTTTCACTCACTGAAGTGGATTATTTGATTTCTGCATGGTCTTAAGAAAAACTGAGACAATAGGCATCTTAAAAACAAAGCCCGCGTGGTATCTGTGAGCTCGTAGATCTGTGGTTTTTAGGATATAGTCATAATTTTAGTATCTGCCGTGATGTTCTCCATGCTGATTACATGAGCTGTAAGTAATATTTGGAATCTCTGCTCATCTCTGCTTAAGACCCATGATCGTGGTTAATTTGGGAAACTGAGGCAATGCTGCTTAGGAACCGCCACCGCTCCAGGCAGGTAACTATTCTTAGACTCCTTCCCAGGGACCAGGCTCTCTTGCACCACTCTCTGGGGTGGTGCAGATCCTGCAAATTGTTCATACTTCCTCTTAGAAACTCTCCCCGATCTCATATCTTCTTCCTGTTTTGGCCAACCGCTTCCCCGACCTGCACATCAAGCGGGTGTAATGGAAGAGAACTTTGTGGAATTGTGGCTTTAGCTGTCCCCTCACATGGACTGGTTTTGCCTCTTGCCCAGTTCCCTCTCCTCACTGCCCCAGTATCTTCCCCATCCTCGTCATGGTCTCCCCAGCACTGTGGCTGCCGCCATCCTGGCCGGGCAGCTCCCTCTCTCCACCCAGGGCCAAGTCCCTTCCAGGCCCCGGGGCTGCCCGCTTGGTGGTCAGGCTCCACTCAAACCTTCCGTTTGACTTTCCTCCACTCTGGTCATACGGAGTCCACATCCAGGTCTCACTGTGCCCAGAATTCTGGGATGGTGACTGGGGTGATGATTGGAGACAGGCAGCCAGGGATGGTTCGTCTCCAGCTGGTACTCCAAGACAGAGAGTGCCTAGGCCGCAGGTCCTGGGAGCATTGCCTTATTAGATCAATATCTGCAAGCAGGTCAGTGGCAGTCTTCCCAGGACATCCTTGAGCCCTTCAGAGTATCCCCTTCTGCCTCATGCCTTACAAAATGTGGTTTCACAAGCAAATACTTCCAAGAACAACCTTACACTGATTTTTTCTCCTAATTTGTATTTCCAGATAACCAAGTATTACCTCATCTTCTTCTATTTAACAACTCTTTTTTTCCCTGTGTGTAACTTGTTTTTAATATTGTCAAAATTACTGCGATGCAAATGAGGAACATCAGGGCTCTAGCGAGAGCGCTGGGAATATGTGCTTGTTCCATGTTGAAATGTCAGTTTCATTTCCAGCCTCTGAATGAAGGCAGTGACTGAGCATGGCTACCGTGAGAAGCAAACACTATTCAGTTAACAAAGTTACATAGAAATGGACTGAAGGACCTGGTCTTCCCTGGATGACAGAAGTGTTATTGACATTTCCCCTAATATTTTGATAGGAAAATTCAAGTAGAGTTGATAATTTCGAAAAGGTAGGGTAGAACGTTCACTACTTTTAAGGCACTTGCACTTAGGCTGGGTCTTCCCAAACTGCCTGAAGAGAGGATATGGTTAAATGACTGAGTGGCTTTCCTTGGAGGAAAAGGGAAACTGCACTTCTCTTTACCTTTCTGAGTCAGCCACGGTGGACGCCTCCCTGAAGTGATCTGATTTCATCCTTGCATGCAACTCCAGGAGAGTGGCATTACCACCCTGCAGATAAGGAACGCTGTGCCCCCTCTGTCCACATACAGGTCACAGGAGCAGGTGGAGAGATGCTCATTCTCAGACAGTAGCCTCCTGGGAGGGAATTCTTTTGTTTGAGTTTTCCAAGCCCTAGAATTCTGCTAAGCCACTGTAGGATGTTGCCTGCAAGGCCCCATTTTCTGTGGGCTGGTTGGCCAGCTTTACTCTTCCTTCTTGAGAGTGACTCTCACATTCCGGTGGTTCTGGAGACACATTTGCTCCTCCTCCATTTGAAAGCAGTGATTTAGAAGCTTTTGAAAGCCAACCTGGCCTTCGAGCGCCCCTCACGTTTCTGCTTCCTTCCCTCACGCAGCTGCATTGTTCTTGCCTCTCATTTCTTAGCATTTCCATGAAGTTGGAGGTGGGCAGAAGATGTTCTAGTTTTCCAGTGGGATTGCTGAAGTGCAGGAGTGGGATGGCTTCATGGGGGCTCTGGTGTGACAGTGGTATGTGCCTATATGCCCCTTGGATATATTTCTTTGAGGGCAAGACTGCATCCTACTGTGGCACCCACAGCACTTAAGACTGTGCTTGGCCCAGTACAGGGATGTCAAATCCAGATAGAGCAGGAAGAACAGAGGATCTGAAAAAGAGTCACGAGTGGCTCAAGAACCAGTTAGTTGTCCAGGGAGAAGGACATTTTTAGGGGAAATGTTCATTTACTTGCATGAGCTTCAGAAAACTCTTGACCGAGTTTCCTAAAGAGCAAAGTGAATATCAGGGTTTGGGTCACTTTGGGTCCTACCAGGAAGCAGATGACCCACACAGACAAGGCAATTTGAGACTTAACAAACATGCATGCAAGGTTTGGAGGACATGATAAGTGATGGGGAAGCACCCTCTGAGAACGGAGCTGTCGTCACCCTTGGACCTGAAAAGTAAAACAGGGGAGTGGTGTGAGGACCCCGGAAAGGATGACTTCCTGCAGAGCACTGCATGACATGAGCTGAGCCTCAGTAGAGGGCCTCAGCCAAATATACAGCCACATGGCTGGAAACTCTTCTCCTTTTCTGTGGGGCTACCTGTTGGCCAAACCAAACTAGTGTCCTGTTTTCAAGGGAACCTTTTGGTTCAGTCTCTATGAGCAGCCTCCCTAAACCCAGAAGTGGATGTAGGAGATTGGAGCGTGATCTGGAGAGGCAGGGAGAAAGTAACCTCTCTCCGGGTTCAAAGAGATTTGTCTTTGTTCTCTAGTCCAGTTGACACTTCAGACCTGATGCTGTCACTAATTAGGACAACCCAAATTTCCCGGCGTCGCCCTTCCCCAATGGCATCCTTCCACTGAAAAATGCACAATTTGTCACTGCATAGTTAGGGTCCATTTGATCTCATGCCCTCTTTTCTCAAAGACTGTGCCCATCAGAAATTCTTTAAAAGGGAGTACATGTTTTGGAAGCGTGATCCCCTTTTGTTTTCCCTATTGTAAACTTCCTTGTTGGAACGGGGAGGTAGAGACATGGAGGGTGAGGGCCACAAGTCTTGGCTCTTTGGCAGGTGATAGCTTTCCATTGCCAGGGACACTTGCTCACCTACCTCTTCTATCGCTTGGGTGCCCCATCCATCTCAGAAGGGATGCGAGTGGTCTTGGTGCTCCTTGGCATCCATGTTTATAATGGATGCAATGGGAAGGGTTTTCATGGAGACAGGATGCAATCTATATTTGCTCCCGTCTCTTCCTTGACTCTCATTCCCTCTTCAGATCACTTTCATCTACCTTCCATTTCCACTACTGGCACTGAAAGGGTGCTGCCAAAACTTTCTGATACTTATTGCAAAATGTATTAATTTGAATGCAGCGTATGATACTCAATTGTCACCTCTTAATAAATTGGTAATCCCTACAGATGTATCTCTAGGTCTCTCTGGAGCCCTTCAGTTACTTCTCCAGGGGCCTACTCGACATTTCCACCCAGACAGGTCTCCCCAGGTACCTCAACTTCACGTGTCCCAAACTGGACTCAGCATTCCCTCCACACCCGCTACTCCCCTCTGCTTCTCTAGCTCAGTCCGTGGCATCCACATCTTCCTGTTTCCTCAAACTGGGAACGTTGGAGCTCTCCTTGCCTCTTTCTTCTCGCCCATTCTCCACTGTGCCACACATCTAGTCTTCCATGACATCCTGCAGGCTCTGCTGCTGAAAGAGCTTCTGAGTCTCCCCTTATTACCATTCTCTTTGGCCGTGGCTCAGAATCTTGAGAATTCTTCCCGAATTATTACAGCATCCTCTAGTTTCTCTCCTGTTGAGCTCACCCCGGGATTGATTACAAAACAGCTGCTTCTCTTGCTGAAGAATCTTTGGTGAATGGCACATGAATAGATGCTCAATATTATTAGTCAGTAGGATCTACAACTCAGAAGCACCGTGAGATGGCACTTCACACCCACTAGAATGGCTATAATAAAAAAGACAGGCACTGTCAAGTGTCGGCGGGGATGTGGAGAAATTGGAGTGCTGGTGAGAATGTAACTTGTTCCAGCCACTTTGGGAAACAGTTTGTCTGTTCCTCAAAATGTTAAACATGGTTTCCATAGGACTCAGCGTTTCCACTCCTCAGACTGTACCCAAGAGACATGAACTTGTATTTCCACATGAAAGTGGTAGAAGTATCATTCATACTAGACAAAAAGTGGAAACTAACCAAATGTCCCTCAGCTAGTGAACAAAATATGGTATGTCCATACAATGGGCTGTTACTTGGCAAGGAAAATAAGGAGGTATTCATGTGTGCGACAACATGGATGAACCTTGAAAACATGCTAAGTGAAAGAGGCCAGACTCAATAGACCACACACCCTATGGTTTTATTGACATGAACTGTCCAGAGTAGGCACATCTGTGGAGACAGAAAGTAGCTACATGACTGCCGAGGGCAGGTGGGAGTGTGTTGGGAAACCGGTGGCTATTCAGGGACACAGGGCTTCTCTTGGGGGTGATAATGTTCTAAAATTAGAATGTGGGGATGGTTGCATAACCCTGAAAATACTAAAACCCAGTGAGTGGTCCACTTTAAAAGAGTGAATTGTATGGTGTGTGAATTATATATCAAGAAAGATTTAATCTTGTATGGCTCCCTCCTGCTCACAGAATGAGGTCCAATTGGTAGAGTGGTGCAGAGCCTTTGAACCTGTGTCCGGGCCAGTCCCCATATCCATCCATGTCTCTTCCACCCCACTTTGCCTCTGCCCTTATGCTCCACCCACAGAGAATGTCTTGCCATTGCCAGATCACACCTGTTCCCCTGTAGAACTCCTACTCATCCATCAAAACCCAGCTCACATGTCACCCTCTCTGGATTTCTTACCCACTCCCGTTAGGTTTAATTGTTTTTGTACTTGTGTTTTCCTCACTTTTTAGGCGTGTGTCGATTATAGCACATACTGTACTATATTTTAAACATTTGTGTGTCTCTCCTGCAGTGGACTGTGAGCTTCCTGGGGATGTGCCAGTATTTTACTGGTTTGTTTTTCGATGCCACGCTTGTAGGAGATGACGTACATGCTAGCACACTGTCAGTGCCCAGTGAAAGTGGTCGAAGTTGAATTCTGTCAGGCAGACTGGCTGGGAAACAATAGTAAGGACCCTGAGGAACCACAATGAGGAGCTTTTTCATGGCAAGGACAGTGGGGTGAAGAGAGGAAACAGAGCCACAGGCACTGCTTCCAGAAGGCTCTACCTAGTACGTGACCTGCCATACTCTAAGTAGTCCTGTCTCATGAAAACAGGGCAGTTTGTCAGCAGAGCTGATTTCCACCCTGAACCTGAGAGGACTGAGACTCAGGACCATGTGTTCGAGCTGGATGCATGGGATGGGAATGAGCCCAGTAGAAGGACAGTCGATGGGACTCCACGGGCAGGCATGGAGAACCTATTATATGGCTGCCTTGTCATGCTAGATGCCGATGACAATCAAAGGTGGGCAGTTGAAAGTAATGCTGCTGATTGTCGTTATCTGGTAGAGTCATGCCCATCACGAAACAGGTGCCAATGCACATTTCTGCAAAGAAGGAAAGAAAGCCAATGAGCTCTTCAGAATATGAGCTCTTCAGACAATCTTAAGTCTCCTTTACCCATTACAGCATCTTCCATGGCACTCACCCCGCTCTCACCCTGGCATGCATGGGCCCAGACAGACGATGCTATTGAAAGGGAGATCCAAACCTCATCTGCCCTTCCTTAGAGGCCTCTGGTGGGGGCAGATCTCTGCTCTTAGCCCGCGCTTTCGGCAGAGCGGGGTTTCAGGCCACCTACTCCCAGGTGGGTGGTGGAGACCCTTGCTCCTGCCCCTCCTTGGGCTCTGATTCCATCTCCTCTCAGGGCCAGGTTTTTTAGAGCTCAGAGAGGGAAAGTGGGATAGAAAACAAGTGACAGCCTTACCACCTGCTGAGTGAATTCCAGATCTTTCCCATTTTCCATCGCTTCCTCATCCTCAAACCCTTCTTCCCCCTCCTCGGACTAAGGGAAGAATCGCTCTGCTCTATGCCTGTTAAAATTGCAGCTGTCCACGTCTCGAGGTGGCTAAAGAACAGGCAGCACATCCTTCAGATCAGCTGTGTGCCTCTGATGGGCTGGTGGTCTTCTGTCCTGGGATTTCCAGGTCATGAAAGGGCAGGGAGAATTAAGCCCAGTCAAGGAGGAGAAAGAGAAGGAGTAGGGGGAGTAGGGGGACCAGGAGGAGGATAGGGAGGAGGAGGAGGAGGACAGAGAGGAGGAGGAGGAGGAGGAGAAGGAGGTAGTGGTGGAGGAGTTGGTGGTCTGTGCTTCCCCGGATAATAGCCTTCCCTTGTTTTCAGCTAGCCCAGGCAGATTGATTTTGGAGAAAAACCCCATCTACGGCTGTCCCTGCTTGGTTTACTCCGGCCGGCCTTTTGTTCTAGTGCCAGTTGTAATTACCCAGGCTGAAGAGATGCCTGGCGGCCCCTGCTTTTCCGTTTGCCCCACTTTTGATTGGCCTAATTATTTCTGTGGGTCTCCAAAGCCTGGGCTGAAGCCATTAAAGCAACCAGAGACTTGGCATGTGCTGTGGCCACTCTGGCTGTTGAGTGTCTTGTTTCTCTGTGCCTGAGCACTTTCTTTAGTTCCAGCCCAGGAATCTCCATGTGCCCACTGGAGGATGGAGCTATAGTTTGTCTCTCAGGCACTTTCTACCCTCCCTCCTCCAAGTATTGCCTGGAGCAAGGATTCCCTCCCTTTCCTCCCCTGGGACAACATGCATTGGTCATGCCCACTTACTTTGAGCACTGGGGTAAATGGCTGAGGTTGTCTGTGGCTGTAGATGATCACCCGGAAGGTCCAGCCGCATACCCCAGGGCCGCATGCAATACCCGAAGGTGTGGGGAGAGGCCTGTGCCTCTACACACCCACATCCCGTTCACAGCGACCCAGTTCTCAGACTTGGCCTTTGCACTGGGCGACTCCATGCCCAGAGGCTGGTGGGCTGCCTACCTGCACCGCCTAGTGCAGATTCCCTGCATTCCTGGAGCCATCTGCAGTAAGCATTTCCACCTCTCCCGGCCTCCCTGACCTTCCCAGTAAGGAAAGAGTCTTCATCTTCCTTGTGTGTATCACTCCCGTTGTTGGTGTACCATTTTCTGAGTATTTGCCAGACTCTGTGTTTCTTTTTTTTTTTTTTTTTTTTTGAGACAGAGTCTTGCTCTGTCGCCCAGGCTGGAGTGCAGTGGCCGGATCTTGGCTCACTGCAAGCTCCGCCTCCCGGGTTCACGCCATTCTCCTGCCTCAGCCTCCTGACTAGCTGGGACTACAGGCGCCCGCCACCTCGCCCGGCTAGTTTTTTGTATTTTTTAGTAGAGACGGGGTTTCACCGTGTTAGCCAGGATGGTCTCAATCTCCTGACCTCGTGATCCACCCGTCTTGGCCTCCCAAAGTGCTGGGATTACAGGCTTGAGCCACCGCGCCCGTCCAGACTCTGTGTTTCTCTTGAAATCTAGAGCTCAGGGTGGTCTGTGGTCTGCAGTTCTTTGGATTTTGAGCATTAGGGGGTCTGCCTCTTGCTTTGGGTTTGAAATCCATTGCATTCCTGATGCAGGCAACTAAGGATTCACTCTGACTCTGGGCTTTTTTTCCTCATGCTAAGAGTTTCTCATCTGAATTCGTTTTTAATTTCATCTCAAGTAGACACTGTTGAGCAACCCTCTCTACCCTCTCCTGCCTGTTAGAACAGTGGCCTGGGTCACTCTAGACCCTCAGCCTCTCATCACCAATCCGGCAATCCGCAGTTCCCCCACATCATACCAAGCTGGGCTCGGTACAGCCTCGGCAACCTCAGAGCCCTTTTTCACACATTACCACCTCTCTTCAAGGGCATCCTTTGGACTCATGGAATGACTTGGGATGCACATAGAGCCACCGTTCTACAATGGCTTTCATGCTTGCTGACTTGCACTTTTTTTTTTTTTTAATTTCTCTGAGTTGATGGCCTCCACCATTTTCATTTCTAAGAGGTCTCTGGGAACTTTAACAAATTCTGATTTCATCTCTTTGGAGTATTTTTATGGTACCTCCCCCATCCATTTCTCTTTCCCGTGCCCCCTCGCTCCCTATCCCCTGTGGAAACAAACATGCAAGCAGAGAATCAGAACCTGAGCCAATGCCCAGTGCTGGGGTAGGAGGCTGTGGTTTCTGTGAATCCTTCGTAGGTGTGACAACCTCCTACACCAGACACCCTGCAGGGTGTGAGTGTCACCCTGCTGCCTGAGCAGCAGGCTCTGGTACCTCACAAAACAGCACTCAAGGTTGTCCTCTCCTGAAGGTTGTCTCTTACAAACCAAGTCTCTGAACCAAGAGCACATTTTCAAGAACTCCAGTCATTTTGATATATTCAGTGGGTAGAAGGAAGGTAGATTCTCTTCCCTGAAAGGGGAAGAGAGAAAAAAAGATTGTTTTTGGTTTGTTGGCTTGTTTTATAAATATATTTATAAATATAAATATATTCCACATAATGCTTCCTCAATTTAAGAAAAAAGTAAGCTGGGCGCTGTGGCTCACGCCTGTAATCCTAACACTTTGGGAGGCCGAGGCAGGTGGATTGCCTGAGTTCAGGGGTTTGAGACCAGCCTGGGCAACATGGTGAAACCCCATCCCTACTAAAATACAAAAGATTAGCCAGGCGTGGTGGGGCGCACCTGTAGTCCCAGCTACTCGGGAGGTTGAGGCAGGAGAATTGCTAGAACCCGAGAGGCGGAGGTTGCAGTGAGTCGAGATTGCACCACTGCACCCCAGCGTGGGCAGCAGAGTGAGACTCCATCTCTCAAAAAAATAAATAAATAATAGGACTTTAAAAAAATTCCATGTCAAGCTGAGAACTGCAGCCTCCTGTTTGAAAATCTATGCCTCAGCAAACTGCCACTCGATCATTTGGCCCTGAATTTGAGCATGCCATCATTTGAGTCAGTGGGTTGGGTAATCATATAAGGGGCCCAGTAGGACTTGAAAACACAATTGTGTATTATGCTGTGCTGGTAATGACTTCCACCTTCTTAACAGCTGAGTAAAGAGGTCTGGCCCCACGTCTTCCCGGGCCTGCTGGTGTTAATAAATCATGGTGCATTTTCTTTTCACCAATCCAGCATTCTGTTTCCATCTTGGATGCTGAAAGAAAGTCACAGTTTTGCTTTTTTCATTTATGAATGAAAGTGATTACCTTAAAAATCTTCCTTTTCCACACAGGCTGGACCTTAATGCAGCTTCACAGATTAGTCTTTCATGCCTTTGGAAGACCACGTTTTTGAGGCTAGAGACGTTTTGGGGATCCCAAAGTATTTCCAAATGTGGATCTTTCTTTTCGTGGCACAGTTGGCATAGCTAACAGATTTGGTCCCTCATGTATGAGGCATACATCCCTGAAACATAAGGTTTTCTGTGCTGGTAGTGACTGTCCCCATGATCAAGCAGGACACAAAGGAACTGGAATAAAATTGCCTGTTAGTTTTAGGAGACATTGGGGACCGGGTGCAGTGGTGACACTATGGGCTAGAGGGTGGGTTGGGGGTGGAGGTGTAAGACAAGATGGTTTTTATGAAAGGTTCTGGGTTCTTGAGAGGAAGAGATTGTGCAGGGGATCGAGCTAACATTTCCCGCACAAGGACTGTGTGCCATGCTCTTGCTCATAAGCGCCTTTCATTTGATCTCATATAATGTAGAGACAGTGAAAAAACATCCACCTCTGTAGAAAGCTGGGCCTGAGGAGCAAAACCCCTCAGATAGGAGGTAACGCTTTGTTCCTGGACTGGGAGGGGAACTCAAGCAGCTTTATTTTTTCCGAATGCTGATAATTGCCATTCACTGAGCACTTTTTATATGCAGGGTGTATTATATACATCGTGTCATTTAATCCTCACAAAAGCCCAAGGAGGCAGGGTTCTGAGATTCTCTTGCTACAAAAGAAAGCACTTCAAAGCTTCTTGACGTGAAGTGGCCACAGTCATTTGTTTTGATCACAAATCTGAAATTAGGACAAGGCTCAGCAGGGACAGCTTTTCCCTACTCCTTGCAGCCACAGCTGGAGCGGATGCCTGGGGCTAGAGGATTTCCTACTTAGATGGCCCCTGACGTGCTGCAGGTCATTCAGAGGGGACCCCCTTCCAAGATGTCCTCTCACATGACTGACAAGGTAGTGCTGGCTGTCAGCCGCGAGTTCAGTCAGGGCTATTGGTTCCACTCCACCTGTGCTCCTCCACGGTGCTAGTTGGGCTCTCCCACAGCATGGCAGCTGAGACCTAAGGGCAGGTCCTCCAAAACAGGACATGGAAGTTGCCAGTCTCTTAAGACCTGGGCCTGGAAACTGACACAGCATCACTTCTTTCAGATTCTATTGGTGGAGCAGACACAGAGCTTGCTCAGATTCGAGGCGATGCAGCAAAAGAAACCACAGCTCTCAATGGGTAGTGCAAAGGGTTTACAGCCATCTTTATTCTACCAGAGGTGCAGAAAGGTTAAGTGTCTTCCCCTGGATTACTCAGTCAGCAAGTGGACAGGACCCCTGTCCCCTGCTTTCTTCCAGATCCCGTGACACCCCTGAGTTGGCCAGAGCACCTGACTGACCTCGGGTCAGCTTTCTGTATCCATTTTTGGCCATCAACTGTACCTGTAGCATCAATGCCCACCGCAGCTCCAGAGGCCCAGTGAAGTGGATTCTCTAAGCATTACTAAATCACCTTTATTTGGAATTGACTTTAAGAGCAACAGTGGCAGGACCCTAGGCTTGGGAAGAGAACACCCAGGGAGCATATTGTAACCATCTTCGGATGTGGGAGGCTGACTGTGCAGGTCACAGCACAGCTGGTGTTCTGTGACCTCCATTGTTCTTGAGTAGTTGACAAACTACAGCCGGTGGGCCTGAGACTGTCACCTGCATATATGCAGTCCTTAAGAAGAAAATGAAAATGTTTTTACGTTTTCAAATGGTGGAAGGATGAAAGCAAAATAGAATACATAGCACAGTTGAACAGATGCAAGAGAGAGAGTGTATGGCCCAGCAAGCCTCTCACAGAAACAGCTTGTTAATCGCTGTCCCAGAAGGCAGAACCAGCACCTGTGTGACCAGAGGTAGATCTCGGGTCGCTATAAGAAAGAATTTTCTAACTAGAGTTGTCCATCAGCAGGAACAGCAGCTTTCAGCTGAAGGCCATGCAGGCAGATGCTGTGCCTCGGACACTATAGGTCGGTGGTGTGCTGGTAAAGCTCTAACAACAGGCTCCCCAGGGGAGAGAGCCTCGGTTGGTAATGTTTGCCTAATTCTGTGGTATAAATGCTCCCACATGGCCAGTCTCCAGCTGCCAGCATAGCAGCACTAAATGCGGAGTCAGGAGGAGATGCACACGGTCAGCTCTCTCGGGACCTCCAGCTTCCAGTGTGATGGGCTAAGGTGATCATCAGTATGTAACGCTGCCCTTGAGCAGCTCCCAGTGCAGAGACTTGCAGGGTCTTGGGGAGGGATAGTAGTGCTGGAGAAGATCTGTGAGATGCCATCTGCTGCTCTGGGGCCACAGGCAGCCATGGTTAACATCCACAAGCCCAGAAAGATTACGTACTTTGCCCTGGGCCACACAGCTGCTAAATTCCACATGCTAGTTTATTGTTCTCACATTTAGTTTAGAAAATCTTGATTTCTGCAAACAGATTGATAAGTTTGACTGCATTCAAATTTCAAACATCCGTTTAACAAAACATCACTTTAAGCAAAGTTAGAAGGTGAATAACAGATTGAGAGAAAACATTTAGAATATGTGAGATCAAGACACAGTATCCAGAATATGTATGGAGCACCCATCAGTCAATTAAAGTTAATGACTATGATGGTTCAGTGAGAAAATGGGCAAAGGATGTGGTCACACAGTTTATACCCACTCAAGTACAGCTACTAAACATGAAAGATGACCAATCTTGCTACTAAGCAGGGAAGTGTATGATAAAACATTGGTTCATGTTTTCCACTTATTCTTCCGGCAAAAATAATACTACGCAAGGGCCAGACGTGGTGGCGCACGCCTGTAATCCCAGCACTTTGGGAGGCCAAGGTGGGTGGATCACCTGAGGTCAGGAATTTGAGATCGGTCTGACCAACACGGTGAAACCCTGTCTCTGCTAAACACAAAAATTAGCTGGGTGTGGTGGCGCACACCTGTAATCCCAGCACTTTGGGGGGCCAAGGTGGGCAGATCACCTGAGGTCAGGAGTTTGAGATCAGCCTGACCAATATGGGGAAACCCCGTCTCTACTAAACACAAAAATTAGCTGGGTGTGGCGGCGCACAGCTGTAATCCCAGCTACTCAGGAGGCTGAGGCAGGAGAATCACTTGAACCCAGAAGGTGGAGGTTGCAATGAGCCAAGATCATACCACTGCACTCCAGCCTGGGCAACAAGAGGAAAACTCTGTCTCTTTAAAAAAAAAAAAAAATCCAAGCAAGTGAGGACATGAAGCCAAAGCAACTTCATGAACTGCTGCTGGAGGAATATAAGGTTATGCAGCACAGCCTGCAACTGAGCATTACCTTGACCCAGAAATTCCAAAGTGAACTAGATATCCTGGAGCCTAGAAAACCTGTCACATCCTCGGAGTAGTCAGGTGCACAGGGAATCATTGCCTTCTAGTTTGTGATAGTGAAAATTTGGAATGGACATAAAGACCATCAGTTAGGGAATGACTAAATAAACTCTTATGTGGACCTTCGGGTGAACATTAGGCTACAATGACAAGGATGCAAGAGATCGATAGCGATGGATATTGCTGAGGTGGAATAGCAAATTGCAGATTGATGCATAGACTCTGTTGTCATTTATGTTCTTAAAATGTAAATAAAACAATGCCATATGGTGCATAGACTTTTCATATAAAAGGTTCTGGAGGGCTATCCACCATACTCATGACAGTGCATGCTTTTGTGGAGGTAGGGAGGAGGAGGGCCAGTATTGGGGAGGAGGGGAGATGTTCAGAAGCAGCTTCAGTTTTTTTTTTTTTTTTTTTTTTTTTTTGAGACGGAGTCTCACGCTGTTGCCCAGGCTGGAGTGCAGTGGCGCGATCTCGGCTCACTGCAAGCTCCGCCTCCCGGGTTCCCGCCATTCTCCTGCCTCAGCCTCCTGAGTAGCTGGGACTACAGGCGCCCGCCACCGCGCCCGGCTAATTTTTTGTATTTTTAGTAGAGACGGGGTTTCACTGTGGTCTCGATCTCCTGACCTTGTGATCCGCCCGCCTCGGCCTCCCAAAGTGCTGGGATTACAGGCTTGAGCCACCGCGCCCGGCCGCAGCTTCAGTTTTATAGATGGAGGTTTAACTTTTTCTAAAGGTCAGTATATTTGTAAGAGACCAAGCCAAAATTCAGTTCTTTCCAAACAGAACCGTGGCTGTGAAGGAACCTACCATCTTCCTCAGCAAGTTCGGCCCCAGCAGGCTGGCCACGGGGAGGCGCCCGCATGGAGAGGGGTGTCTGGGTGTGGTTGCCTCAGCCCATGAGGTTGACCTTGCTCCTGAGGGTCCTCTCTCATCATGTCTATGACTTCCATCCTGGCCTCAGGTCCCCTTGACACTCGCCTAAGCAGGAAGTGGTTTTTGCTTAATTTATTGTTGCACAGCTGGGACAACTGAAGAATTTTAAATAAGACTTTGCTGAGAGCTGAGAATGACAGGAGGAAAATAGAGTCACAGTAAGTAGGCGGCGTTGCTTATAAATCTCAGGGTTCTTGTGCCAAGCTTGGAATGGCCAACACCTCCTCCCTGCTCAGCCTGGCCACCCACCCCCTCTGCTTGCTCTCTCTCCCCTTGCCCCACTGGCTGCTCTCAGGAATGTCTAAACTCCACTGTGTCTAGACCTAAAGGAAAGATGCAGACAGCATGCTCCCTCTCCCATGTAACCGTGGCCCACCTTCCAGCTTTCCTATTTCGTGTCTAAGAGCCAAACTCTTCCGCAGATTTTTGGCCCCAGGAATGTCCATCTGTTTCAGCAAAACCCTACTCTCAACCACAGGAGTTCAGGCCCTATTCTGTCATTTGCATGAGGTCCATATCGGAGTCCCACGCTGTCAACCTAGGACCTGGGCAAGAGACACTCACAGGAGCTTCAAGGCTTTATCTCTCCTGTGACTGTGAGGAGTTCAGGCCAAGGATTGCTGCAGGGAATACTGGCACCATTGCCATGTGCCAGATGCTCATATCCTAGCCATGTTCTCTTCATCAATCCCATTAGAACCGTAGGAACTAATATCCTCATTTTACAGACACGGAAACTGCCTCTGAAAGTAACTTAACCTCTCTGAGGACACAGATCCCGATGCCAACCAGGCCTCTGCCTGCGGTGCCTCTGAACCCTTGAGCCATGTTCTTCTCCTAGGGGTTTGTTCTAGGGACCTTCAGGAGGCTCCTTCCTGCTTTCACACAACCTCCCTGGGTAAAAGGAAAGATCCCCTCCCCCATGAACTTTGAGTGCCAGGCGCGCATGCTGTTCTATGAGAATCCATGCAGCTCCTTTTAAGTTGTTACTTGAACTTGAATTTGAGGTGAAAACAGACAGAACATGTATTTTCAGATACAGCTTGCATTTTGGATTTAAAGAAGGTAGCGCTAATTCAGGGGAGGCCTTAAGGTTAGGAACTTCGTTGATAAGATTCATTTAATTTGAAGGAAACAGAGCATAGAAGCAAAAAATCTCTCCGACCTCCTGAATCTATTTCCAACCTTAAATTCACTCCTGTTTGACAAATGCAGAAAGGAATGCCCTGTGTTCCTTCTTTCCCTTCCTGTGTCCCAGCTTCAGTTTTCGTTCAGCAGAGTCCTCCAGCGACCCAAGGAACTGAAATTAGAGTGTGAGAGGTGAGCGTGAGAACACCCTTCAAGGCTTCCCCTAAGTTAACAGGAAAGAACATTCAACACAGTGATGATGGTGGAGCATTGAGTTTTAGTTCTTGGTTTAGTTAGAGGCAAAGCCAAGAGGTAGTTGGGACCACCTCACTCCTTCATGCCGTATACACCAGGATAGTTATGGTAAAGGAGGAATCATCTTAAAATGCTTGGGGAATTACTTATGCCTCAAAGAGAGCCCCAGATATATATTTCTCACCTGTATTTTTCTGACCTGAATGAAAACATTGTTATAGCAGTACCTGCATGAGCCTTTCCTTCACAGGAGAATCCAATGCAAGACTAAGAAAACACTTCAGTGGATTCTAATTATCTTCCCCTTTCCTTGCTTCCCTTTGTTTCCTGAATTGCTTTAGCCAACCTGTAGTATTTTGCTTGCAGCTTGTGAGGAGTTATTACTTATTATGAGTTAAATTGGATACTCTCCGACAAAAAAATTTGTTGAAGTCGTAACCTACAGGACCTCAGAATGTGTGATCTTCTTTGGAAAGAGAAGATCATTCTTCTCATTGGTTACATGACCAAGTTAAAATGAGGGCACTTGGGTGGGCTCTAATCCCATATGACTGGTGTTCTCATAAAGGGGGAATGTGGATGCAGACACAGACGTGTGCAGAGGGCAGCCTACAGGGAGAGACTCAGGGAAAGCGCCAGGTGCAGGCGGGGACAGGAGTGCTCACCTGCAAGCCCAGGAGCACGGAGATTGCTGGCAAAGCCCTGGAAGCTGGGAAGCGGCCAGAAGGGATTCCCCACCAAGCTTTAGAGGGAGCATGACTCTGTAGACCCCTTGAGTTTGGACTTGTAACCTCTAGAACTGAGGCAAGAAATTCTGTCATTTTAAGCCACCCAATTTGTGCTACTTTGTTAGTGTAGCCCCGGCAAACTAATACACTACCTATACCTAACCCTTTTACTTTTTTATTATTTTTTGAATATATTTTTTAAATGTTATGTAGAGATGGGAGTCCCACTGTGTTGCCCAGGTTGGTCTCAAACTTGTGGCCTCAAGCGATCCCACCTTGGCCTCCCAAAGTGTTGGGTTTGCAGGTGTGAACCACCATGCCTGGACCTAACCCTGTTAAAGTATACATTTAAGATGAAATAAAATTGAAAATTTTAGTTCTGCTATCATAGTCAGTGTGACATTATATTTTTCAAAGATGGCTTCATCGTTATTTGCTGTCCTACCTGTAGGACCAAACACCTGAAATCCCCCTTCAGGAGCTGGATTCTAAATCCCCCTTCCCTCAGGTCTGGATAGGCCCTTTTGATGCTGTGTGACTTCTGAGGCAGCTTCCACCTGCTTGCTAGGACACTTGCTCTGGAACCCTGACCTGCCCATGAATGGTCCATTTGTCTAAAGGCCAGTGTGCTATGAGGGAGCCCAAACTAGCCCAGATGGAGAGACCACCCAGAGATATGAGACTACAAGGAGAGAGGTGCCCAGACAGCCCCCAGCTGCTCCAGTGCCCCTGCCGTTTCAGCTTCAGCCGTTGTCTGATTGTAACCCCATGACACCCCCTAAGCCACAACTGCCCAGCCAACTCTTCCTGATTCCCAACCCATAGTATGATTGTCATGGTTAAAGCCTTACATTCTGGGGAGATTTGTTACACAGCAATAGATAACCATAACAGTTAGCATGATCTTTGCTTTGCATTGGTCACTGTCTTTTAATTTATAAAATGTATTACATTATTACTTCTGATTAAATAGTTTTATATTTAAAGCAGACAGAAGACAACCACAAAATCTGGTAACATAATAGGATTCGTCTCTCACTCGCTCAAAGTCTCATGCAGATAGGATAGGTTGATGACCTCCTCCAGGCAGTGACTCAGGGATCCATGTTCCTTCTGCCTAGTCTCTGCTGCCCCCTGATCCTTCTTGGAGTCCTGTGCTGGGTCACCTGTGTTCTGGTGGCCAAAGAGAGAGAAGAGAGTATGGGTGGGGGATCACATCGGATGTTTTGGACTGCATCTGAAGTGACACACGTCATTTTGGTTTTTTGGTTTTTTTTTGAGACGGAGTCTCGCTCTGTCACCCAGGCTGGAGTGCATTGGCACGATCTCGGCTCACTGCAACCTCCGCCTCCTGGGGTCAGGCCATTCTCCTGCCTCAGCCTCCCAAGCAGCTGGGACTACAGGCGCCCACCACCACGCCCGGCTAATTTTTTTTTTTTTTTTTTTTGTACTTTTAGTAGAGACGGGGTTTCACCGTGTTAGGCAGAATGGTCTCGATCTCCTGACCTCATGATCCACCTGCCTTGGCCTCCCAAAGTGCTGGGATTACTTTGGGATTATAGGCGTGAGCCACCGCGCCCAGCCTGTTTTGGTCCATATTTTACTGGCTAGAAGTAGTCCTGGATTCAAGGAGCTGGGAAATGCCCCTTAGTTGTGGGCCTGCAAGAAACAAGGTAGTATGGTGGGAACATAGCCAAGGCTCTGCCACATCTCACAGATCAGAGGATCTCAAAATACCAGAGCTGGAAGGGCCTTGAGAAATGAGCTTATCTGCATGTCATCTCTGCATCAGGATGAACAGAGCCTTGTTAAAGTACAGATTCTGGGGCCTCACTCAGGAAGTAGGTACTAGGAAATTGCATTAAAAAGATTCCCCAAATTATTGTTGTGTACACTAAGGTTAGAGAACCACTTAACCTGGTTACTCAACCCTCTCATTGTCTATAGAGCAAAGGTGAGGTCCAGAGAGCTGATATGACCTCCTTACATCTCTTCCAGTCACCCACCCCTTGAGGCCAGAATTGGAGCTGGTACCTCTGCCTCCCAGGGCTTTGTGACCTAGGAGCCACACCTCGAAGGTGTGCCCTGGGGGAGCATACTTGGTGCCTGAGTTCTTCTACTCTGAAGAATCCTAATGTTTGCCTTGAAATGGGCCTCATGGGGTAATTAGTATGTAGACAGGGGTCCACTGCAGCTTAAATGATAACCAGAGCTGGTCCCAAATTAAGTCTTGTTACATTTTGGGCCATTCCTAGCAAAAGTGAGGAACCCTCCAGAATGTGTTAATTTAGAAAATGGAATCTTGCAATACCTTCTCCTGCATTATTCAAAAGGCCCACTTTGTTTTTAATGTAGTGGCATGTCCTAAATACCTTCTGTCATGCCAACTTTTAGGGAGGCTTTGGTGATAGTAAAAGACACAGCGGGAGGAGAAAGAACCATGGTATTTTCCAGCTCTCTTGGTGAAAACAGCAAATGTTCATTAGTATTCATTTCACACAATTTCTCTGATAAAGCTGTAATTTAAAACACTGACTCAAAGCCCTAATAAAGGAGGTTAACTTGCTTTCTAAATCTGCTGCACAGACTACTCATCTCTCCTTCCATAAGCCTCCCTTCTCCTAAGCAAATTGTGGAATTTGGAACAAAGAGAAAAAGTGCAAGGTTTTTTGACTGATTCCCTTATTAACCAGATTCTGCTGTTCAGCAACATTGTGAGCATTTGAGTTCTGGTTCTCAGCATGCATGTGAAAAATCCTCAAGTCATTTTCTACCTTCACAGATTTGGGGGCCAGATAGGAAACAAATTACCAAACAATGCTTATCGTGCTCCCAAACCTTTGCTGAAATCATTTGGTTTCAATTATTTTGATTAATTACTGAGGATTTTATAAGCAGAGTTTATGGCAAAAACATCTGCCTTCATGAGTTGGCATGAAGGAGTATGAGTATATATGTAGAAATGAAGGAAGATGAGTATATATGTAGAGATGAAAGAGGATGAGTATGTATGTAGGGATGAAGGATGAGTATATATGTAGGGATGAAAGGTAATTAGTATGTATGTAGGACTGAAGGAAGATGGGTATGTATGTAGAGATGAAAGAGTATGAGTATGTATGTAGAATGAAGGAGGATGAGTATATATGTAGGGATAAAGGAGGATCAGTATATATATAGGAGTGAAGGGTGATCAGTATATATGTAGGAATGAAGGAGGATACATACATATGTAGAAATGAAGGAAGATGAGTAAATATGTAGGGAGAAGGAGGATGAATACATATGTAGGGATGAAGGAAGATGAGTGCATATGTAGAAATGAAGATGCGTATACATGTAGAGATGAAGGAAGATGAGTATGTATGTAAGGATGAAGGAGGATGAGTATATGTATATAAGAATGAAGGGTGATGAGTATATATATATATATATAGGCATGAAGGGTGATTGGTATATATGTAGGGATGAAGGAAGATGGGTATACATGTAGGGATGAAGGAGGATGAGTTTATATGTAGGATTGAAGGAGGATGAGTATGTATATAGGAATGAAGGGTGATCAGTATATATGTAGGGATGAAGGAGGATACATACATATGTAGAAATGAAGGAAGATGAGTATATATGTAGGGATGAAGGAGGATGAGTTATAAATGTAGATATGAAGGAAGATCAGTATATATGTAGGGATGAAGGAGGTTGAGTACATATGTAGGTATGAAGGATGATGAGTACATGTGTAGAAATGAAGGAAGATGAGTATACATGTAGGGATGAAGGAGGATACGTTTTTATATATATATATATAGAAGTGAAAGATGGTCAGTATATATGTAGGGATGAAGGATGAGTACATATGTAGAAATGAAGGGAGATGAGTATACATTAGAGATGAGAAGGATGAGTATATATGTAGGGATGAAGGAGGATGAGTATATATGTAGGATGAAGGAAGATGAATATATATGTAGGAATGAAGGAGGATGAGTACATATATAGAAATAAAGGAAGATGAGTATACATGTAGGGATGAAGGAGAATGAGTATATATGTAGGGATGAAGGTTGATCAGTATGTAGGGATAAAGGAGATTGAGTACATATGTACGGATGAAGGAATATGAGTACATATGTAGAAATGAAGGCAATGTAGGGGTAAAAGGGGATGAGTATGTAGGGTTGAAAGGGGATATGTACATACGTAGCTATGAAGGAAGATAAGTATATGTGTATGATGAGTATACGTATATGTGCATGGATGATGGGGGATGGAGTGAATACATAGGGCCTTCTGGGCATCAGTTGATGAGTCCTGACCTAGTGGGATAGGGTCTCTCCTAAGCTTTCTAATGTCTGACTGAAGGACTTGGCTGCGTAGACAAGCCATGACATGGACTGCTTCATAACAAGTTGAGATTTGAACAGGGACTTGTGAGAAGGGTCGGTGATGAAAACTGAGAGGATCAACTAGTGCTCTCCTTCTCCCAGTCTTGATCAGGCACTATCACTTTGCACTCCTGGGTCCCTAACTCTTGGGGTTCCAGGGTTATTCACTGTCCTTACTCCTGTGGAGTTGAGTTTCTGAGGACACAAATACTGAACAAGGCACGAGATGACCAGGCCGGAGAAGGGCAAGCCAGATTTCTGTTGACTGAGCTTAGTAAACAAGCCCATGTTCCAACCTTCTCTGACTGTGTAAAAAAACTACTCCAGACCCAGTGGGGGTGTGGGTTGGGTTCCCTGGGAAGCAGACTCTGAGACGGAGAAAAGTGTGCATGGTGTTTATTAAGAACTTTATTTAGGATCAGAATTTGGAGAGGAGGAGAAGGGAGCAGGAGTGCATTCAGTGGCAGCCCCAGTTGGCCAACAGGGAGTTCTGGGGCCAGAATGACCCTTGAGAGAGTTACCCCAGGTTGGGCTGAGATGACCTAGTCTTTATATCAGAGGTCGGCAAGTTATGGCCTATAGGCCAAACCCAGGTTGCGACCTATTTTTTAACTAAAGTTTTATTGGAACACAGCCACGCCCATCATGTCATGTCATCTGTGGCTGCTTTCATGATACATTAGCAGAGTTGAGTAGTTGGGACAGACTCCAAGGCCGGTAAAGCCTAAAATGTTTAGGATCTGCCCTTGATAGAAGTGTGGCAGGCCCTGTGATGTTCCCTCATCGCTCAGTCGCTGAATGGACAGTCTCTGATCTCTGTGGCCTCGGCTGGGCTGGAGGGTCCCCTTGCTCAAGTCTCCTTGGCCTTGTTCTCCAAGGACATCTCTTCTTCCTGGGTTTCTCCACGTGGCACAGTGGTTTGGCATCATCATACTTCTCGTATCTTACCTGAGGGCTTCCGGAGGTGGGACCTGGAGGCCCCCAGTCCCAGAAAAACCACAGCAGGTTGGCAGAATCACTTGTGCCATTGGTCAAAGTGGTCACGGGGCCTGCCCAGATTCAAGAGGTGGAGGCACAGATTCCGCCCACTGCGTGAGGGAGGATGGCACAATCACGGTGCAGATGAGCACGAGGATGAGATGCCATCAGACCGTCTTCAGAAAAATGTGGAACGTCATGGCAGGCCAGGTGGCTGCTCGGCAGTTCTATCAATCCCCGCTCACCCAGGTCACGGCTGCAGTGCCCGTCCCTCCCCAACTCCACGGTCCCTGATATCACGTGGGGAGCCTGAGACAGCCATGGTGGGAATGTGACACCTCAGGAATGGGCCCTGCCACCCCAACCCCAAAGAGCCTGCTGTTAAGCCTCCCCCGCACACACCTGTCGCCATGGGAGGCCTTCTGGTTTGAAGCCACCTGGGAAAAAAGACAGCAGCATTGATTGAGAAGGGTCTCTGCATGTCCTGGAACCTCAGGACGACTCCGTAAGCTATGATGTTTTACCCTTTATTTTATAGAAGGGGAGTCTGAGGCTCCGCGAGGTTGGAGGCCCTGGCAGGATTTGAACCACGGTCCCCTCGTTTTTGCCATCCTGCCTCACAGAAGACAGAGCCGGCAGGAGGAGGAGATCGTGGATCTGAAGAAAGCTTAGGTCGGCAGGGAGGGAGAGAAAGCCGGCCAAAGAAGAGCGGGCAAAGCCTGAGGCCGGGGCAGCATGGGGTTGCCAGAAGGCTGGACAGTGGAGCCCCCGGAAAGGACTCAGGGCCAGCAGGCTGCGCCAGCTGTGTGGGTGCTGGAAGATTCACCCCAACCAGGCAGCCAAACTCCAGATATTTCTCATTGTCTGAAAAATGCATCTCCGTACTCTATGACAACACAAGCAGGGTGTGAGTGAGGGGGTCGGGAGGCCCTGAAGAGGGCCACAGAGAGAAAGCCGGCGGCCGGGCACCATATTCACAGCAGAAGTTTCGCTCCTTCCCCTCACCTTCTTCCTGGGAAGCACAGTGGTTAGGCTTAACCGATGGGCCGGTTTAAGAAGGAGGAGCGGCCAGGAAGGGGCTTGCGTATTGGATCCTGGAGGCAGCAGTGGTATGCCACAGGGGTGACAGTGGCCTTCTTTATAACAACACTCGTTCCCACAAGCTGGACCTTACCCACGGGCCAGCCTTGCCAGTTACACGCGTCTATTACCTTTCATCCTCATAACCTTCAAGGGAAGAGGTCTTATGACTCCTCTGGGGAAATGAGGCTCAAGAGAAGGGGTAACCTTCCGGGTTTCAGGGTGAGCGCGTGGCAGAAGTTAAGACTTGGACTAGATGCAGGCACTTCACTTCTCCACTCCACGTGGCCGCGGTGCCTGAGTCAGCCCCAGTGGTGCGGGGCGCCCCAGAGAGCACAGAAGCCAGGGCTGGAGACCCAGGGGTGATGGGAGAGCTTTCTTTGGGTTGGGTTGGTTCACAATCTCCCACTTTCTCTTTTTCCCTGTATAGCTGAAGGATTTTCTCTCCCCCTCTTGTTTGTTTTAAGAATAAGATGCAAAAGTGAGAAGTGGGAGGCCTTGCCTTGTTCCCTGGGGAGACAGTGGGGGGGCTGTGAGGCCAAGAGCACCTGGGAGGGGAGAGGGTGGGGCAGACTGCATCGCCCAGGAGCAAGGTGGGGAGTGCAGGAGGGGTCAGGAGGAGAGCAAGGCCACTCCTGAGACTGGGTCCATGCAGGACACCTTTCACTTGGACTCCTGGGCATCCTGGCTGAGCCCAGGCTCTGCTGTGTCCCCTGGGGGATAGGGTGATAGGGGAGGCTTGTGGACTGTTCACAGGAGGGTGCAGCTACCTCTGCCAGGCCCCTGGGATAGGAGAGTCACTCCATCGTCCCCATAAACCACTGGGAGGCCTGACAGCAGGACCCTGGAATTCAGACATGGGAAAATGGTCTCAGTTTTTCAGGTGCTTGTTAAAAATGCTGAGTTTCCTGGTCACCATTCTTGGAAGCCCTCCCACAGTGGATTGAAAGTGAGGCTCAGAATCTTCATTTTTAAAGCATCCTCAAACAATTCTGATGCCCACGGACTCTAGACCATGCTAAGGAAAACACCGACCTGGAGGGTGAAGGCGTGTGGGATCTGAAACTTTCAAGAAAACAGCTTTTTTGTCATTCTTATCTGATCTTATGAGCACCAATTTTCTTACTCTGAATGGATGTAGATGCAGAAGGTATAATGTTTAGGGAGTGCTGTTGCCCTAAGAAAGATAATGAATACAGCAGTTTGTGCATAATTGCCCTTAATTATTATGTTGTGAATATATGGTTAAACTTGATAAAGATTAACTTATAAAAACTCTTATTAAAACTTCCCTGTTATTTGCCATTCATCGCTACCGTGGAGTTTTTAGGGGAGCTTGTTCATCCATCCACCTGATGAAGTTTTGAGTGCTTGCTGTGTGCCTGGCTCTGTGCAGGGAGTGGGGCATACAGCAGGAGCCAATGGCTGGGGTGGGAGGTGCCAACCACTCCCCTCCACCCACTTGCAGTCTGGACAGAGAAACAAACTAAATAAATCCACAACCAACCACATACATTTTGCTTTTTTTGTAAATGTATTTTTTTTTTTTGAGACAGTCTCTCTCTGTCGCCAGGCTGAAGTGCAGTGGTGCGATCTCAGCTCACTGCAACCTCTGCCTCCCGGGTTCAAGCGATTCTTCTGCCACAGTCTCCCATGTAGCTGAGACTATAGGCATGCGCCACCATGCCCGGCTAATTTTTGTTTGTATTTTTAGTAGAGACGGGGTTTCTCCGTGTTGGCCAGGATGGTCTCAATCTCTTGACTTCGTGATCCGCCCACCTTGGCCTCCCAAAGTGCTGGGATTACAGGTGTAAGCCATCACTCCGGGCTACTAAATTGATTTTTATAAATGTGTTAGTATTTACATACAAACCAATACTAAACAAGAAAGGAAAAAACCCTTATCAGACCATATATTGTGAATTTGAATTTTAAAGAATTAATTAAACATGCAGGTTACAAAATTTTCAGGTACTCTCTAATTGAAATAAGAAGATACACACTATGAATTCTGTACAAAGCTGGCTTGCAGATTTTTTCTTGTCATTAGAGTTGAGACATCACCTCTAAATACATTTAATTAAAATGTTTTAAAGATACACTGACATTTTCTTCACAACATTTCGTCCCTGCCCCTCCTCTCATTGGTGAACACAGAACCTTAGGAAAATGGTTCCCAAGTGCTTTTGAGCCCAAATGTGTCTGAATGTAGAATTGTCCACCATCTGCACAGAGAATTCTGACTCCATGCTTGGTGGTTTCAGCATAGTCTTTATGCTGTTTTCTTGTCTGATGTTTGAGCACACCAGTAGTCTACGAGAGAAGGAATCAATGTGAAACAGAATTGTCACCAATAACCTCTGCTTCCCGGTTCTCAGCGTTGCAGGTGGCGAGCTGTTTGACTTCTTAGCTGAAAAGGAGTCTTTAACTGAAGAGGAAGCAACTGAATTTCTCAAACAAATTCTTAATGGTGTTTACTACCTGCACTCCCTTCAAATCGCCCACTTTGATCTTAAGGTACGTTTCAAAGTGTAAGCCAGATAGAAGCTTGTGCAGATCACAGCCTTGGTTGTTTCTCTGCTAAGAAAAAATGAGGCATCTGAAAGAGTTACATTATTTTTCCTGTACCAGTTTAACAAACAGAATTATCAATATAAATCAGCAAGCATAGAATACATGCCTCCCACTGGGACGGCAAACCTTTCTGTGGGATAGAGGCTTAATGATAATTGATTACATTCTGGAATTCTTGGTAAAGAATACAAGGGGTCTTAGGAACCAGGTTTTTTAGTAAGGGGGCTGCTCTTGGCTACTGGGACATTAGCCAGCAGCCAGTGACTGGCACCGGTTCCTTCTGTGGCTCTGGGCAGGTTAAGATAGAAAATGTGTTGAGTGATGCAAAGGCTTGTGGCCTGACTCTGTCACCAATGAGCAAGCAAACCAAACTCAGATTGGCTAATTGGGGCATTTGCCTGGCTGGATGCAGGACGTAGTTGGAGATGAAACGGCGTGTAAGCTGTCCTCCCAGCCATGACAGAGGTGTGGTCTCTTTGGGAAGGGAAGACACAACAGGAGCAACAGGAAGTGGCAATGGTGAGAAGCTCCACTTCAAGGCAGCGAGAGGTGGTCTGGTAAAGCAGTGTGCGCTCTGTCAGAGGAGATGATTCAGACCCGTAGAGCTGGGACAGGATTTCAGAGGAGGGAGGATTGTCCCCATTCTTTTTGTAGCAGAGCTGTCAGCGTCCCATTCATGTCCCCCCGGCCCCACAAACATGTGAAAAGACACACACTCGTATACAACCTAAAAGAGGGCTTGCTGCAAATACCTGTGACTCTTTCTGGCATCTTGTTTGTGGCCCTGGGAGCTGGAAATGCAAAAGAAAAATTTCCACAGCAGCAGCTGTCAGCCGTGGAGGATGGAGACATGGAGAGATAAAGACCCCAGCTCCCTCATGCTACAATTGGAATAACACCGAGTTCTCCTTTTCGTCTCCCATTCCCCTAGTTACCCCCACCTTGATAGGACACTTCATAGCAGCTTCCTTCTGTTTCCTGTATCTCCTTCCCCTACCAAGTGTTTCCTGGTGTCCCCTCCTTGTCTCAGGCCTGCTTCAGGGAGAACCTAGAGCAAGACATGTATTTCCTTCTTGAAATAAGAAGATATACCCTATGAATTCTGTACAAAGCTGGCTTGCAGATTTTTTCTCGTCATTAGAGTTAAGACATCACCTCTACATACGTTTAATTAAAATGTTTTAAAGATACACTGACATTTTCTTCACAATGTTTTGTCTCTGCCCCTCCTCTCATTGGTGAACACAGAACCTTAGGAAAATGGTTCTGTGTATGCTCTTTCCTGGTGTACTCTTTCAACCACCCTGCTATACTCTTTTCCTGGTGTACTCTTTCAACCACCCTTTCTTCCCTAATTTTTGGCCTTTTTTTTTTTTTTTCTCCTTTTGGGGGTGGGAAGAGAAGAACTGTTCTGCCATCTTGTCCTCAGCATAACGTATCATAGCTTTTTATTTCTCTCTTTTTTCAAGCCTGAGAACATAATGCTTTTGGATAGAAATGTCCCCAAACCTCGGATCAAGATCATTGACTTTGGGTTGGCCCATAAAATTGACTTTGGAAATGAATTTAAAAACATATTTGGGACTCCAGAGTTTGTCGGTAAGTTCCTTTGCTCCTGTGGTCATTTACATCTCATAAACATTATTCTGGCAAACCTCCCCTGCTGGAAGATTCTTTCCCCGTTCCATGTTCCTGGTTGTTGCATGAAGATAGAATTGGTTAGTTTGCTTCCTCCCAAGCTAAATGAGTGTTTGTTTCCTCTTAGCTCCTGAGATAGTCAACTATGAACCTCTTGGTCTTGAGGCAGATATGTGGTAAGGAGTATGTCCTTGGTGTTGTTTTCTTTCTGATTTATTTGACTATTCTCCTGATGTGTTCTTTTGTTTGTTTTGTGTTGTTTTTAGGAGTATCGGGGTAATAACCTATATCCTGTAAGTACCAGAATTCACAACTCATACTCTCTTCTCTTCTATGAGACCATAGGTTTAATTAACCATTAAATGTGCTGTGTTGATCTCTTCAGCTTATGCATGCTTTTGATGTAAACATATTCATTTTACACCCCCAAAACATGTTTAGTTTATACTAATTAAACGTGTTCTCCTAATTTGAAATGAGTCATCAGAAACTGTAGCATAATCACTGAAAGAAAGCATAGCTGTCCATCACTGCCGAGAAAACAGGTTTCCTGTAAACTACCAGATGCTGTTCCAAATTAACTTGTTAAGTGAATCCTTTTGCACGAAGCTGAAGCTTTTGGTCCTGACAGTTAAAGCCCTATGAAATATAATCAAACTCTCAAGTGATTATTCAAGCACCAGATTATAATCTTATTCCACACTCCAGATGTTATAGGAGCAAAATGACAACACCAAGGGGTCATCATTAATGTTCTGTGCCCAACTTTATTTTTAACAGCCTAAGTGGGGCTTCCCCATTTCTTGGAGACACTAAGCAAGAAACGTTAGCAAATGTGTCCGCTGTCAACTATGAATTTGAGGATGAATACTTCAGTAATACCAGTGCCCTAGCCAAAGATTTCATAAGAAGACTTCTGGTCAAGGATCCAAAGTGAGTGTCCATGTTCCTGAAAGGTGCTTGGCCACGGCCTCAGCCAGCCCAGAGCCTGTGCCTGTTCCATACACAGGGCCGCGTTTCTCAGACCCTGCTTGCTTCATCTGCCAAAGGGCAGCATGCCATGTGAAGCGCTTCAGAAAATGCAAGCAGGGCCCTCTGCCCCCGCTCAGTCGGTCCCTGCAGGCGCAGTGAAATAATCACAAAAAGACCGATGTCGTTTTTGGCTTTCTTCCCTGAACTGCATTTTCCAGAGTGTCTGCTCGGCAGGCCCAGCCAGCAGGAAAACAACCTTAGTATTTGCTGCTATGGTCACAGCATTTTTTCCTTTCTCCCCCTCCCCTCAAGGAAGAGAATGACAATTCAAGATAGTTTGCAGCATCCCTGGATCAAGGTGAGTTGCATATTACTTCACTGTTTAGATCACTTCCTGTGTGATTGGTTTGGGCACCCTGGTATTCGTGTGTCTTAGAGTACTGCTAACCTCAGGTCACACCTGGAGTGTTAAGTTTGCTATTTGCATCATATTTTAAGAAAAGCTGACAGGTTAGACTGTATCCTAATAATCCCAGAGGTGGGGAAAGAGGAATAAGCCAGCACAGAGCAGGATTGTAAAAGGTCAAGCCCACTCAACAACTATGTTTGGAGTGACGTGTGGGGTGTTGGCCCAAACAGTATATTTAAAATTTTGTGTTGATTCCAGCATGTAAATATCAATCAAATCTGGATTTCCAGCTTCTCTTGGGAAATCTGAAGATCTGCTGACACTGAGCCCTCATTCCACATGGCCTTGGGAAGTGGCACAGGCACCTTGGTGCTGGGGAACAGGGTCCCCTGGAACATTACACCTTTACATTACCTGCCTGGCCTGATTGACATTTGGATTAAAGTTGCTTCAATCCAGGGCAGAAAGGATTAGGGGTGGTAAAGGATGATAGTTACAGAATAAAATCATGAAACAAAGAAGTGAACATCACAGAAACAGGCTTTGGGGGCAAATAGCTTTGCTGTGCAAGCTCCCAGCGGTTACCTGGGCTCTCCTAGCCAGCTGTGGTGTCTCCTCCTCCCAGAGGTGGAAGATAAAAGCTAAATGCATCTACTGAAAAAGATACAGTACAAGGAATTCTCCTGCTATAGGCCAAACTAACTTTGCTGACCTCTGAGATCCCTCCAAGCTCTACATTACTTGGTGATACCCAAGTTCGAATGCCTCATAACATAGCCTCACCATGAATATTGCCGTTCCCAAACTGTCAGTGTGGAAAGTCATGATTTAGTTTGACCCCAAGCTCTACTTCTCCCCAGTGTTTATGGATGATACGAAACCCTCAGATACAAGAGTGAGCCCGCTAAGACTAGGTGCCTAGATATTCCATGTTATCCCAACTCCTATGCTAATTTAGTAAGGTGAATGCGTAAGCATCCTGAATAAGGAGATGTTTCAAAAAATTGTCATATAACACATTTTCGTAATTTGAGAGCTTTAATTTTTTTTTCTTGGATTTTTATTTTAGCCTAAAGATACACAACAGGCACTTAGTAGAAAAGCATCAGCAGTAAACATGGAGAAATTCAAGAAGTTTGCAGCCCGGAAAAAGTGGAAAGTAAGATTGTTTGTTGTGGAGGGATTAACAAATTCTATTTCCTGTGTAGAGCAGTGTGTGGTAAGGGTCCGTCTCCTCTGATACTGGCAATATGGAAAATGCATCCTTTCCTCTTTTTAATCCACCTGTAGTGTTCTGCACCATTACTCTATTTTCAAAAACAAGCAAAAACAATATTTTAGTCACTTTAACTCATACCATTAAATGTACTTTTGTAGTTTTTCCATCGAAACCATTCTCAATGCAAATTTTTATAGCAGCACCATAAAATTATAGTGAAATCTTTTTCTAATACTACAAGCCACATTTTAAATAGGTTCATTCTTTGTGGTAAGCAGCGTGAGATTACATTTGTGCTGTAGCTCGTGTAAGTGGGTCTCTCAGCCCTGCCTTTATCTGTGAGTGGTTGGAGTGGGGGTGGGGTGGGGCCATGAGCATTTGCAGGGTGGCCTCTTCTCCTTCCTAAGTGTGGATGGCCTCCACAGGGCCTGGGTGGGACATAGATCGGAAGGCATTGCAGACATCCTGGAAGAAATCACACTTCAGGGCTAAGAAGGTGATGGGATGGTTTCCTGTGCCCAGGGTCATGTCAAACCCAGAGGAAGTGGGTACCTACCATGTCTTCCCAGCTCAGGGCCAGAAATGTACCTCGTTTTCACACCTACCAATTTTGGGGTGCTGTGGTAGGAATAAGGAAGACCACAGCACTAGATTCTCAAAAAGTCCTTAGAATTAGGCTTAAAATAGAGAGAGAGCAACCATACATTTCTCTTTCTCACTCTCATTCTTTAACTGTACTTTTGCCTTTGAGAGTAAATGCAGAGATGTTTTTTCTGTAGACTAAGAGGACCCCCAGCTGTTAACTTCCATCAGCTGTCGCGTTTTGGTCATTACATTGTCTACCATCACTGTTTATGTGGCACAAAGGACCCAGAGCAAGGCCCCTGCATTCTGTGCTTCTCTAAGGGGGGACCTGCAAGGGTCAAATCACCTTCTCCAAAGAGCAGAGAAGAAAATATATAGAGAGAAAGGATGTGGGGTGTCCAGCTCTGTAGTTCAATAATGAAACATGGAAGGAGAATCTCTATATCCTGTTGTCTTGATTTATAAGACCTTTAAAATTACTCTCGAAGTAAATACAACCCAATTCGCTGTAGGATTGCCCACCTGGGAGAGTGTGTGCTCATGCCTGTGAACACGATTTCAAAGGCTTTGTCGTTTGTACTCATTTGACAATTGTTACATAAGCTGTCTCTCCTCCTCTCACCCTACCTTTTTTCTCCTCACCCTCCCCTCCTTTTTTTTTTTAAAAAAAAGCAATCCGTTCGCTTGATATCACTGTGCCAAAGATTATCCAGGTCGTTCCTGTCCAGAAGTAACATGAGTGTTGCCAGAAGCGACGATACTCTGGTAAGCAAACCCGTGTGCCCTGGTGCTCCTTTCTCAGCACTGGGTACTCAGAATGTCCAAGCTGTCCTATTCGTTCAACCTCCCAGGAACCTGAAGTTGTGGAAATGGCAAGCCTGTTCTTGATCCCCTCAGAGGGGTTTGGGGGTGCTGATTTATGCACCCTCTTGCTTCTTTCCTCTTTTTTTTCTCTTTGATTTGGATGGTGCTGTCCCCTCTCATAGCCCCATACCTCTAACACTACCCTCCACCTTGATGCAAACGTAGGCACAGACCAGCCCCCAACACACACGCGCACACGCACAGCAAATGCACACACGCAGAGGCACACTCACTGATATTCTGGTAAAAGAGAGGCTAGCCAGCAGAAAAGAGCTTATTCTAATTTGCATGAACTGTTGCCGCTGACATAGAAGAATCTTGGTTAACAGTAGCACGGAAGGGACAGACAACCGCCACCTCCTTCCCACACACACGCACCAGAGAATCAGGGAGAGTGCAGTGCTGCTTGCTGATGTGTCTCCTAGCAGACCAGAAGGCCTAACCCGCTTGCATTGTTGGCCTGGTGTTGACTGCCCAAGGCCCTTGAGAATAACTCCAGCTTTCTTAGTTTTAATATGAACTTTGACAAAGTGGCAAAGATTTATCAGATTTGTTTTTCAATACTCTCTAGTTATGTTTCCTTCGTAATTAGAAATGCATTCATTTTCCAATTTCTAGCCTTTATTTTCTTTATCTTCCCCCTTAATCCAAACTGAAACCTAATCATAGATAAGCTCTTCAGATATGAGTAGAAGCCTCTGAATTCAACAAGACTTTCCCCTGACGATCAAACAATGGGCCTTTGTTAAGTCAGGAGGTGAAGGGGACTCCAGACGAGGCAGCCATGGTCGTCCTGTGGGAACTACCCTGCCCCTGTAACTGAACAGTCAGCATTTCCCCGGTGGTGCCGAGTACATCAGGGTGGGAATTGCAGACACCAGCTCCCCATTTTTCCCCTTAAGGTAGTAGCTTCACTGAGGCTCCACATCTAGCCTTGTGGAGTGAAATGGGATTGGAGATATTTTTTAAAAAAACAAAAAACAAAAAACAAAAAAACAAAAGAGAAGCAGGTTAGGGCGAAAAGAGAGAGAAGAGGAGGCTTTGTTTGGGAATCGTTAGAGGGTGGCTGCTGTGCAACCAGCAAGAAGATAAAAACTGTGACTCTAAGTAAGATAATGAGAATGATTAAAGATTGCAAATTGAAGTCACTGTATATTCAACTGGGAGATGATCCATGTGTCACAGTGAAAAGTTTAGGGTAGGAGAGGGACCAAGGGTCGTGTAGGAGCTCCAGGTGGAAAGATACCTCCCAGAGGTCAGATTCCCTCATCTCCATATTCTAATCACAGGGTGAGTCATAACAATCTGCTTTATTCCTTCTGTTTTCCCCATTTCTCTTGACTTGCGCTTTCATGTAAATGCCTCTTAGTCATTGACTTGAATTGTGATAGAAAAGCAAAACCGGTGGCATTCTTAAACATGCATTTTATACAAATATTACTAAAACCCACATGGAAAGTGTTTGGATTCAGATCTGTAGAGAAGAGAAAGCAGATGGAGAGACATGCTTTCTCCATTCTCCCCCACAAGCAGAGATTCAGCATCCCTAGATTCACTTTTCCAGATTTGAAATTCCAGTGGTCATAATTATATGTTTATCATTTCAAAAATTTTGTTTAGGATTTTTCTAGCAGATTCCTTAGTTTTAATGTGAATTTTGACAGAGTGGCAAAGATTTTTCAAGTTTTTGTTCACTACTCTTCTGGTTATTTCTCCTTTGTAATTAGAAATGCATCAGATTTCTGATTTCTAGCCTTTGTTTTCTTTATTTAGAGCCTATTTTTTAAATTTTTGTTTTGTTTTGTTTTTTGTAATTGGGACCAACTTTCAGAGAATTTTGCCATGTTATTCTATACATAGTGATGGAAGAAATACAAGTGATCAGAAAACAATTCTGTAATTGGAAACATTCCAAATTGAGAATATCTTATTCAAAGGCATCATTTCTTCGCTTCAGTAGGTTTTTCTTTTTCCTTTTCCAGGAAGAGAGTATGTTATACCTAAAGATTTTCACAGTGGTTTTAGGAACTGTGTTTTGACAGATTCTTAAGATAAACACAAAAGGTTACTTGTCATCATCATCATTTGAAATCTGGATCTCAGACACTGTCTCTGGGCTATACTGCAGATAACATTAAAGCCCAGGTAAACAGTAAATAGTGTTCGTTTGCAACATGGAAGGAGCAAAAATTTCCCTCCTAGGTCCCTTCATGACTGTGTGGTTTTGGGGAATAAATGGCTTAGTTTCCTCTGAATCCCCCTGTTAACAAGTGAGCACAGGTTTCTTTTATGTTGGTAAGAGAATCATGGCTAGCAGTGTAACTCTGTTTCCATCTTGGCTGTCTCTCTCAAGGATGAGGAAGACTCCTTTGTGATGAAAGCCATCATCCATGCTATCAATGATGACAACGTCCCAGGCCTGCAGCACCTTCTGGGCTCATTGTCCAACTATGATGTTAACCAACCCAACAAGGTCTGGTTCTGTTCTGCAGCATAGTGGAGGGGTGGGTCACAGTGACCTTGCCCTTCCATATTAAGGGAAGGACGCCGTCTGCTTCTCCATTCTCCCTTCCAATTGGAAGCTCCATACTGTGGGGAAAATCACTTCTGTTTAGAGAGTGATTTGAGTTACAAATAGGGTCTTTTTGCATTGAGGACCTTCCTTCATTCACATATTGTATCTCTTCCCATGAAATTTTAGATCTTCTCATCCTGCTAATGAAAATGTCCCCGATGAGAATCCAAAAGGGGAAGGAAAGGTTTTATACCCTTCTACCTGTCTTCTCTTCTTGCCACTCAGCAGTAGCTCTATGTCTGTTGAGACAGGGGAAGGTGTGTGGGAACAGCAGTCATCATTTGGGCTTTTCCTTTCCTACCAAACCTGAAAATTAGTAATTTTTTTTCTTGCCTATTCTAGCACGGGACACCTCCATTACTCATTGCTGCTGGCTGTGGGAATATTCAAATACTACAGTTGCTCATTAAAAGAGGCTCAAGAATCGATATCCAGGATAAGGTCATAATCGTTTTATTGAAATGAATTGAATTTTAAAGTATTATCAAATGTCTCTTAATTATCGGGGTAACAGAGGAAAAAAAATGTATGTCCTAACTTGTTTCTCAGTTTCCTGTAAAGGAAGATAAGCTGCTTTTTCAACAGCTTGGTACAGCCTGACACATGCATTAGAGAGGCAAACATTTATCATTTCTCCTCCCCTTGGCGCTGCTGCTTGACATCAGCATTTCTTCATACACTACCCAGATTTTCCTTCTTACCGATCACATTTACTCGACAGTGTTAGATGCCACACATGAAAAAGTTTTATTAGCTAATTATTCTCATCAGAAATGTGTTTGCGTGCTTCTGTAGACGTCAGCAGAGCTGTAAGTGGAGTAGATCCAGTCCCCTGCAGTAAGGGAGTCCTAACCAGAGGGGGAGATGAGGGTTTACAAACAGAAAACAATTGTTTATAAACAATTGTTTATTTCAGAATCATTTTAGATTTACAAAACAAAGTTGGAAAAGTTCCAAAAGAGTTCCATTATCTGCATCACCCACGTGCCCCTAATGCTAGCATCTTGTGTAACATGGTACATTTGTCAAAGGTGTAAAAGAGAATGAGGGCTTCATTCCTCTGGGGAGTTGCTCCTCTGGGGTTTGTCATCATGCAGGAAGGGAAATACAGTGACTCTGAGGGATGTATGCATCCGGCGCTGTCAGCTTTTTAGAAATGTGACCCCAGGTTGATTTTCCTGCAGGGTGGGTCCAATGCCATCTACTGGGCTGCTCGGCATGGCCACGTCGATACCTTGAAATTTCTCAGTGAGAACAAATGCCCTTTGGATGTGAAAGACAAGGTAAGGCCACTTCTCTTAGGAGGAACCTGAGGAGGTAGTAAATGGATGCATGTGAGAGTGATGCTGGCCTACCATGTGCATCGGGACCCAAAGGAAAGGAATCAGCACCAAAATTCACCAGCAGAAAATTTAAATTGGAAATTTCTTGTTGCCTGTGGTTTGATTTAATATTGAAATCAGCCTTAAGCCAAAATCTTCTAGGTAGTTGCCATAATACGCACACATTGAATTATAATCCCCATAACTTAAACACCTCAAAGTTCTAGTAGAAAGACAACCAGACAGAGACCCTTGGTCTCGATTTGATTTTCTTCCTGACTCAGCCTTGTGCTTTTAAGCGGATCTCTCCTATTCTCTTCTTCTCTGAAGTGGCTGATAGTGCTGACCTGACAATCACAGACACTAGAAGATATTAATGAGACAATGCACATAAAGAATAAAGTAAGGCTTTTTTTTGGCACAATGGTGTTATAAAAGTTACTGACTTATCAAGATACCTTCTTTTCATATGTGTGTGTTTCATTAAGTTCACACAACAATCCTGTGAATTAATTGGCTGTGCCGGAACCTGAACCTGGGATTCCTACCTACTCATCCATTATTTATTCTACTGTACAACACTTCTCTGCTTCCAGTACTGGCAGACTAATTCAACATGCTTAGTCAAGCTGCCACACATAGTTGCATGGATTGTGCACTGCACCGTATCTGAGGGGTAACATTCCTATCAGAGACACACATTTATTATGGCAGTTATCTGGAAGGTGGCAACCATATATCTTGTTTTGTCTTCTTAAAATTTGTTTATGCTGATGATTTTCTGTGGGGTGGATAGAAGTAAAGTATCTTAAAGGATTTGCACCTGTTACTAATTCACAGAAAGTTATTACATGGGCAAATAGTGATATTCTTTAAAATTTCTGAGAAAATCTCTGAGAATATAAGAAAATAAGTTTCTAATCATAGGCAATGAAATGAGAAGCTTGTTAATAAGTAAAATAGTTCATTTAAGTAACTGCTGAATGATGAACCCAGTAGTAAAGAGAAGGTTGTGTTTAAAAAAGCAGAAAATCACACAGCTAGAAGTGTCAGTACATAAAGAAGATTGAGAACAGCCATCATGGAAAAGGGAGAGCCTTCTCCTGAGTTGTTTGCACTTCACAGGATGTGCCAAGTGTGTGGGCTTAATACTGACTGTGTGGTGGACGCCCCAACCCCAGGTCCCCATCCTAGCCACTATAGGGGCATCTGACCGAGGTGGGTGGGTGGAACCGGGCAGGCCTGGGTGTAGGCCTTGGGTTCTGGTCTCCATAGCCTGCTCAGATGTGGCTCAGAATCACCAGCTCCTTTTCTTCTGCAGTCTGGAGAGACAGCCCTCCACGTGGCGGCTCGCTACGGCCATGCTGACGTGGCTCAGTTACTGTGCAGCTTCGGCTCCAATCCCAATATCCAGGACAAGGTGGGTCGTGGCTGATGTCCTCCCTTCCTCTGCTCTATACATGAATGTACAGGCAGCCAGATGGTACAGTCGGGGCCTTTAGAGTTTTATCCAAGCTAGATTTTCTGTCTTCCACTACAGAGGGCAAGGACTCAAAGGGCAGGGACTCATAAACAGAAGTACTAGCTAAGGTGTGCAAGGTGCTGATACCAAGATCGGGTCTAACCACTTCATTCATTCATGCATTCAATCTGCTGAACAGCCCTATGAGATGGATTACTATTATCATTCTCATTTTGGAGATGAGGAAATTGAGGCAGGGAAAGTTTCTGTAACTTTCCCAGGCTCACAAAGCTCAGAAGTGGTAGAGCTGGGGCTTGAACACACACAGTCTGGTTTCAGAGTCCACGTTTGTCACCACCGCTCTAGGATGGCCTCTCATCGGTGCATTTATGTATCTAACGACGTTGATCCTGAAGCTACAGGCCTCCCAGTCTGTAAGGACTTCCCTTGACTTGTGTGTGGCTCTCCTAATTACTTTCTAGCCAAAGCAACAATACTGTTACCACTCACCTTGTGTTGTAAACATGACAGAAAGCTAGAGGCATCAAGGTTGCTGGAAGAATTCATGCTCAGGGAAGTGCTCACCTACTATTAGCAGTTTCAGATAAAGTCAGCGAGGCACTTATTAGAAAGAGGCTATAATGCACCTGCATGAAGGCTGTATTGTTCAGAGAAGCAGGGCTGATGGTTTCAGCGGGCTCCCGAAAGTCCATTGTCAGTCATATGCTGAGAAAGCCAAATTCATCACACACACAAGTGTTGAGGAAAGAAAACAAATGAAGGAGAGACATCAGATCTACCTCTTAATGCTGGTGGCTCACACTCATGTTATTTCATTCCAGATTAATATTTCACTCCAGTACCTATGAGCTCTTTCCCTCTGCTGCCTTGGTTGCATTTCTGCCAAATTTGACAGGGACTCTCACCTTGCTTACACTTTGTTTCTCACTGCTGTTTTCTCCTCCTCTCTGCACTTGTCTCCTTGACCAGGAAGAAGAAACCCCCCTGCACTGTGCTGCCTGGCACGGCTATTACTCTGTGGCCAAAGCCCTCTGTGAAGCCGGCTGTAACGTGAACATCAAGAACCGAGAAGGAGAGACGCCGCTCCTGACAGCCTCTGCCAGGGGCTACCACGACATCGTGGAGTGTCTGGCCGAACATGGAGCCGACCTTAATGCTTGCGACAAGGTGCCTTATAATAGGGGAAGACTCATACGCACTGGGAAGTGATCTAGGGGTCTAGAGGGACCACAGGACTCCTCAGTTTGTTTCCCTAAGATAACAAACTTGAATGCAGCAAACTGTAATTACCCCTTCTCTTCTCTGTTCCAAAGATTCTGTGAACTTTTCTATATTGTATTTAATAATTAATATTAATTTGTGGCATATAACAAAATTCATGAATTGATCAAATGACTTTGGGCTCTAAATAATTTTTAGCTTTAAAGCTTTAGAGCAGGTACAGTGATGTTCACTGAATCCGAGACAATTCTCATTGAGGACTAACACTGGCAACACACTATTAACTTTTAGATGAACAAACAAATAGATGTTTTACTTATTTCTATCATCTACTGTGTTGTAAAGAGACAATAAACCACTCTTACTTGTCTGGCAATCTCGATGCTAGACCAGGTGTTCCATGTTTTTAATTAAACAAATTCAGCCTCATCTGTTTTTATTGTGCTCTGTACTTAAAACAAGGCTGTGATGTTGCTATATACAGTTAGATTTGGGTTTCTGTAGTTGATTTAATATCTGCCCTTTGTGAAGTTATTTTCTCGGTATAGAGCAATGGTTCTGAGTGGGGGATGGAGGCTGACTCTGCCCCCAGGGGTGTTTGATAATGTCCGGAGATACTTTCTGGTTGTCACAACTAGAGATGAGGGTTGCTACTGGCGTCTCATCGATCCCAGCCAGTGGTGCTACTAAACATCCTGCAGCCCACAGGGCAGCCCCCCTCGGCAGAGAATCACCCAGCCCCAAATGCCAGTAGCACTGAGGCTGAGAAACTCTAGCACAGTAAAGTTTTAGAAATGTTTCAGAACTCTCCACCAGCTCCTAAAACTCAACACACCTATTCATCAGGGATTCTGTAATAGGTAGAATGAAGGCCCAGGCTGGTTTTTCACGGGATGCAGAGGTTAGACATGTTAAATCTGCTTCTCATTTGTATGATAGCCCTTGAGCAAGTTGTTTCACAATACTTTCACATTTTTCCTGGTGCAAAGTAAAATAATAGGCTCTCTATTTAGGAAATTGGCAAAGATTGCTGGGCAAATGTTTTTAAAAGTGTTTTACAAATGCTTTGGTTAAAGAGGCCATTGAAGTATCAACAATTACTTATGTTCTATCTGATTGTACTGCCAAAGCCTAAATGGATCAAGCTGGTGTCAGCTTAGGCTGTGATTATTTAGAGAGGAACATGTAAAGCTCCGCATCCTCCCAGTCCTTACCCCGCTGTAGGAGTCTGCTATAGGATTCTTCATTTAAATCCTCCACTAGGCCTTTTAGTAGTGATCTTGTTGCCAATTAAACCTCACTCAGTGGCGGCAGGAAAGGTGGAGAGATGGAGGCCACATGCCCAAGCGTAAAGCTCTCATGATCTCTGGGGTTTGTTTCCAGGATGGACACATTGCCCTTCATCTGGCTGTAAGACGGTGTCAGATGGAAGTAATCAAGACTCTCCTCAGCCAAGGGTGTTTCGTCGATTATCAAGACAGGCACGGCAATACTCCCCTCCACGTGGCATGTAAAGATGGCAACGTGCCTATTGTGGTGGCCCTCTGTGAAGCAAACTGCAATTTGGACATCTCAAACAAGGTACGCACAGAGCACAGGATCCCTACAGCTTCCAAGTGTGTCTATCCACCTGATTCTGGGTCCTGATTCTGTGTCCTGCCACCTGATCCCAGGTCCTGATTCTGTGTCTTCCCGCCTGATCCCAGGTCCTGATTCTGTGTCCTCCCGCCTGATCCCGGATCCTGATTCTGTATCCTCCCACCCGATTCTGGGTCCTGATTCTGTGTCCTCCCACCCGATTCTGGGTCCTGATTCTGTGTCCTCCCGCCTGATCCCAGGTCCTGATTCTGTGTCCTCCCACCTGATCCCAGGTCCTGATTCTGTGTCCATCCACCCAATTGTGGGTCTTGATTCTGTGTCCTCCTGCCTGATCCCAGGTCCTGATTCTGTGTCCTCCCACCTGATCCTGGATTTTGGCCAAGTTTCTATTTGCATGTGTTTGTTGTTGAAAGTGAATGTTACTTATATGGACATGTACTTTTTTATGGGGTTTTGCCATCTTAAGTTGCATTTTACATGTGACTTTTGAATAATTTCATAGATAAACAAAATTACTATAATAAGTGCTTTTTGCATAACTCAGTGTACACTGATGGAAATCGTGTGTGTGTGTGTACATGCGTGTGAGCATGAGGCTCTGTAGAGGAATCAGAGAGGCTCATGGTAAAATTCTAACATCTTTCTAGAGCACTAAGTCTTCAGGAAAATGTCTAAGGACATTAAGATTTGATCCCAGGACTGTATTTCTCTTTTTTATTTTATTTATTATTCATTTTTTTTTTTTGAGTCTCACTCTTGTCGCCCAGGCTGGAGTGCAGTGGCCCAATCTTGGCTCGCTGCAACCTCTGCCTCCTGGGTTCAAGCGATTCTCATGCCTCAGCCTCCTGAGTAGCTGGGACTACAGGCCTGTGCAACCACGCCCTGCTAATTTTTGTATTTTTAGTAGAGATGGGGTTTCACCATGTTGGCCAGGCTGGTCTCGAACTCCTGACCTCAGGTGATCTGCCTGCTTCATCCTCCCAATGTGCTGGGTTTACAGGCATGAGCCATCACACCTGGCCCTATATTTTTCTTCTTAGCTTTCCACATTGAGAGTTTTATGGGCAAAAGTTCCTAGTACCTTTTTTTGTGCTAAATAAATGTGGTAAGACCAAAGAGACGCTATCATCTGGTGAAAAATGGAGAAATGAAAATAATTGTGCTTTTAGGTTCATAAAAAATATTGACTTCTAGATTTTAGCCACCAGCTTCCCTTTTCTCTGAATCCCATATAGATTTTCATTACCAAACAACATAGACTATCGGAGATTCCTGTGATTTTTTGGCCGTGTAGCTGTATTAAAGACGAGCATTATGCTGTTACGATTATGCTAAAAATGAAGTCCAAGTACAATTAATTTTTTAATTTCAGGAAATGTTTATCAGTGGTTTATACAATGCCAGTAGGATTCTAGTATGGTTTGTTGGAGGTAAAAGAACATCTGGGCCGGGTGCGGTGGCTCACTCCTATAATCCCAGCACTTTGGGAGGCCAAGGTGGGTGGATCACGAGGTCAGGAGTTCAAGAACAGCCTGGCCAATGTGGTGAAACCCCATCTCTACTAAAAATACAAAAATTAGCTGGGCATGGTGGTGCATGCCTGTAATCCCAGCTACTTGGGAGGCTGAGGCAGGAGAATCGCTTGAACCCAGGAGGCAGAGGTTACAGTGAGCCAAGACCGCGCCACTGCACTCCAGCCTGGGCAACAGAGTGAGACTCCGTCTCAAAAAAAAAAAGAATATCTGAAACAGCTGGAAAATTATACTTTTATGTAAACTTATTCCTTTTGCATGTTATATGATTAACTCAAACAGAAATTGAAATTGGTAATTTCACATTCTGACACTGTGTGGAAAGGCAGTATCCCAGGTTTTAGCCATTAGCTGCTGGTTGCTTTCTTAGTTTGTCCCGTTCTAATCTTGCCAAGTCAGTTCTGTAAGTGGCTTAGGGGAAAAGCCAAATGTAGTATGAAGTAGCATCAAGACCTTGGGTTTCCTTCTAGGATTCTTCAAATGAATCAAAAGCAGCTTCAAGGGACATCTGCACTTATTTGACTCTCTGTAGACATTCCCACTGTGCGCCCAGGGGCCTACTATGTGTGCAGCAAGTAGAATCGACTTTCCCCTTGTGAGGGGGAGAGGAGGAGCTGAGCAGATACCTCTTTGCCCTAACCTAAACAGGGAATGGTGTTCTTCCCAGTTTCACTCCATACCTAAATGCACAACTTCACTTGTTAAATACACTCTTTAAAAAATCCACAGTCCCAGACTTTCGTGTTTTAAAACCACTGGCTTATTTACTGGAAAAGTCTCACATTTTTCAGGCTGCAAATATCTATAAGTAAAGTCGACAAATGCTGACAGAAACTTGCATAATCACTGTCTATGGCACAGCAGCTGTACATAGAGGGCCTTCTGTAGACGATTTTGTCATTGAGTGAAGCTCAGCTGCTGTGAAAATCATCAGTTCCAGTTTCAACCCCTTGGAATTAGCAGCATAATTCAGACCCGTAATTCAGAGCCTGCCTGGACAGAAGGGTGCTGGCTGCACACAAGCTCTGCATCTCCATCCCCGCAGACAGGCTCCCCGGGTTGGCTTTGACACTCCCGTCATCAGCACACCCTGACTTTGGGGGTCTCAGCTTCTTCAGAAGGGTTGCTGTCAGGCTTGTTTTGCCATTTTTTTTTTTTTAAAGGAAAGGTGATGGGGGCTTTAGAAGGCCTTAAAAGAAGCACAGGTATGTAACAGAAGACATTGTTTCCCATCAAAGCACATCCAGCTTTCTAGAGACACACTCAAGTAACCGATTGGGAGCGTGGAGGGGCACCCCCATGCCACAAGGAGGCTGTTGCTCTTTCTTCATTGCATGGTCTTGCCTTTTCCTTATCTGGATTAAGTTCCTCCAGAAATAAAAATGGCCATTCAAATCCTACCTTGTCACCAGTGTGTGACAGGACCTCGTTGCTATGTTTGATGCTCACGCAGTGAGATATTTCTGCATTCTTCCTCCTTCTCGTATGGAAATCAGGAGAGTGGCTGTTTAACTGGCCGTGTTAGAGAGCACGGAAAGGAAAGGAAATAGATGGCGCAGAATGCATGGCCCTTACCCATTTGTCCCTCTTTGAGTTGGTACTTCCCTTAAGGACAGACAGAAGGCACGCTGTGCACACGCACGCTTCTGGGAGGATGAGAGAGGACTGGCTGCCTGTCAGGTGTTTATCCCCTTCCGGGGCTGCACTGTGCCCAGCGTGGAGGGAGGAACTAGTAGATGCCAAGGTGAATGGCTCTGCCCTCAGGCTGCTTTTAGACACATTCACATTCAGATGTAGCCGCATCTCATGTTGTCATTGCTGCTGTGTTGGGCACAAGGTGCTCCAGAAACACAGAAGCAACAATTCAGATATTAAAGAAATCAGAGAAGGCTTTTCATTGGTGATCACTTAAGATGATCGAGGCTTTGACAGATGGAGAAGAGGGAAGCCTGTTTTCCACCAGGGGAAGCCAGTGTGTCTGCTGTGGGCTATCACTGACACATAGGGGGTGTGGGGTAGGTATTTAGGGAGGGGGTTATGGGGAAGGGAGAAAATGAAGCTGGAGACATTGGGTCCAGGTGGTGGCAGAACTGGAATTTAAGGCTAGGTAAGGGGTTTGGTGTCATTCTGTCCCAACCTGGGCCCTTCAACAGTGGCCATTTCCTCTGCCGTTTTCTTCATCACACTCTCTTCCTCAGCTTTCTTCTCTTCTATAAAACTGTGCATTTTACAACCAAAATTCCATCTCCCTTATATTGCATCTTTTAAACATTTCACCCAGTCTTCAAAACCTTCCCTTTTCCTTCTCATGTGAACTCTAGGACGCTTGAAAGCTTAATATCTGCTTTCTGCATTACTGCAGAAGATAATAATAAAGAAATATGAGTGTGTCACACACTGCAGCAGTGTTTACACTAGCCGGGAATTGAGGCTGCTTAGCGTCCACCCTCGGTGGCTGAATGAATCATGAGAGCCACGCAGTGGATGCAGTTCAGGCATTCAGAATGTGATCCCTCCTGTTACAGGCATGGAAAGGTGTTCCCAATCTACTGTTAGATGGACAAAGCAAGGGACAGAGTGGAAGGTGGGCTATGACCACATCTCGGCTGTTTAAATTATTTCTCTCCTGTTGAGGATTCATAGATACGAGCTTGGGAGGAAATGGACCAAATTGTTAAAACAGGGACAGCTCTGAGCCAGGGAGCTTGAGAGTAAAGGGGGGAGTGGAGAAGGGAGATTTTTATTTTGTATTATATGTTTCTGTAGGTTGCTTGGAGTTTTAAAAAGAGCATGTGTTACCTGTATAACAAAAACTGATATTTAAAAATACATAGCATAAAAAAGACATTCCCAAACTTTCTCAGTTCACAACATCCTCAGGGTTTCAGTAATTATTTTTTCATGGTTCCCCTAGATCAAAAGAAATCCCTAACACTTCTGTTCATTCCAAACAACTTAGTAACCACTTATGTCCTAACAGCTTAGCAGCAGCTGAGAAAGATGATACATATAAACAGAAAGAAAACTAATATTTTCTTTTCCTTCTTCCACGACCACATTACGTACAATGTGATGAGTGCACTGCACTTTTGAAACCTTGGACTCAGAGTGGATATGGCCTCATATCCTGTCCACAGTGATTTCCTCAAGACTCTTGATTCCTCCCAGGGCAGCCACCAACCCCCTGCTGTGAGAGACATGGTGTCATGGAAGGCAGGGTGGTGCAGTCTAATGATGACACTCTGCACCACTTCAAGCGAGTAGTTCACCTGGTCTCAGAACCAGTTTTCTTATCAAAAACTTTAGATATTCCTGGGCACCCCTGTGAATTCAGTGCAGTTCCCTGGGCTACCTTGGCACACAGTTTGGGAACCACAGGCACAAACAGGGCTTATGGGCTTGTCCTGGGATTTTCACTAATTAGGATGTCTTCAATATCTGTCTTCCGTGTATCTTCTTCCCTGGCTGTGTCTACATTTGATCTATGGTGCAGATCTTGCTGGAACTCTGGGCCTTGAGCCCTTGGCTCCTGCCTCCTTCAGGCCAGCACAGCAGGAAACTTACTTCAGTTATCTTTGAAGTTGTATTTTGAAACTCCTCTTTTAACTGCAGAGCACTTGGAAAGGTTCTGCCTGGCTGGCCTGCCCCAGTGGAGAGCAAGTTTCAGGAGAAGGGAGATGGCTCTTTCCTTCTTTCTGGTGGGCCCTAACCCCTTCCTTAACCTTGTGTCTCGGGAATGTCATCCTCAGCAACTGCATGAGAAGAACGACCTTTGACCTTTTTTCTCTCTTCCCAGTACGGACGAACGCCTCTGCACCTCGCGGCCAACAACGGGATCCTGGACGTGGTCCGGTACCTCTGTCTGATGGGAGCCAGCGTGGAGGCGCTGACCACAGTGAGTGCTCACAGGGCTTCGTGCAGGAGGGAGCTGCTGGGAGCCTCTGGCGCCTCCAGGGCAGGAGGGACAGGGCTTGCATGGCAACTCTGCATTCTAAAGCAGCCAGGCTGCTGTTCACTCCTCCGCCGCAGTAACACAGACATTCGCCCACACACGCCCAACCTAATGTCTCCTTAATGTTCCTCTTCTCATCTCACCACACCCTGCGCTGCCAGGGATTCCGCTGCTTCCCTCTGCTCTTTTTGTTTTCCAAGTCACACACCAGGGCCCCTGCATTGTGGGATGTGTGTACTTCCCCTTCCTAAATGCTCCTCTGCCCCAGGGCACTGGACCCCCTGCCCTTTAGAAGGAGCTGGGGGAGGAAGAATCCTCAGTGAGTATTGGGTGCAGTCTCCATATTTGCCCAAGACCAGACTGCCGGGTGCCATAAGCAGGAGTTGCTTGAAGAGTCAGGCTTTGCTTTAGGCCTGTGGAGTATTTTAAGTGAGATTTCTTCAGTTCCCTCACTCCCTGCTCCCGATGCCAGACCTAGCACCTCCCTGCTGAGGAAACCCTTTGATTCACATTTCATGAAATACTCAAGAAGGAAAATGCATCAGCTAATGAGGTATGGTTGCAATGTTACGGCTGCAGTGAAATACTACCATTCGGGTACTTGCCGGCCTGAGAGTAGGTTGACCATCCAGCCTGTGTGGGAGAGTCCTGGGCCCACAGATTAGAGCTTTGCTGACAGAGGGTGATTCTCTGAGGAGACCAAGTGGTGCTTTAATGTGTCAGCCCAGCTCAGGCCCCGAGGCTGGAAGAGAGCCTCATTTCCTGGAGATCATCCAGAGGTTAGCAAACCGTGGCCCACAGGCCATATCCCACTGCTGGTTTTTGTAAATGAAGTCTTACTGGGACACAGCCATGCCTAAGGTTTGTATTGGCCTTGGCAGCTTCCATGCCAGGTGTCAGAGCTGAGCAGCTGTGACAGAGACCATATGTGCCACGGAGCCCAAACACCTCCTCCCCTGGCCCTTGACGGAAAGTGTTTGCTGACCGCTGGGGCTAGGATGTCGCCTCCCTGAATGCACTCATGTTATCGGGATGTCATTCCCTCCCCAGAAGTAATAGGTCTGATTTGTGCAGTCGGGGGGCGCCCAGCTCTGTGCTTTCTCTGCAGGCTCAGTTATTACCAAGTACTCCGCAAGGGGTGAGGCCCGTTTCTAGGGCACCTGGTCACCCACCGCAAATGCACACACCATACCCACTTCACCCTGCTGTGCCTGACTTGTTAGATCTCGTGGGCCATTGTCAAGCCTGCCCAGCCATGCTTGGGCACAGGTTCCAGTTACTCCCTAATAGAGCATTTATATGCATTTTCAAGACGAATAAATATTTCTGTCCTGTGTGTGGCCTCATGAAAGACCCAGCCAGACCATGACTGAAGATGCCAGCAGCTGATGCTGTTGCATCTACCGCAGTGCAGGCTGGGGCTGCTGAAACGTGCGGCCCCCTCTGTGAGGTCCCTCCATAAGCCGCAGGGCCCTCTGCCCTTCCCCACGACAGCTGCATCGGTGGTCCCCGCCAGGCTCCTCCTCAGGTCCCTCCGTGCACCTCCTCGCTCTCTCGCTTCCCACCGTAGGAGAAGCGTCCTCTGTCCCCAGGCCCCTCCACGATGGCCAGAGCTAACCTGCGAGGCGGGTGCGGCTCTTTCTGCCGCCTCCTCAGTCACTCCGCACACACCGGGGGCGCTGTGCGAGCAGGGAGTCCGGGGGCACAAGACAGGCGCGCGCCCCTTAGGAGACTTCAGGAAATGGGAAAGGGAAGCTGACCTGAGAGTCACAGCCGTCAATTACAGTCACCGAATGGGCGAATGGGACCGTGTGGTGACAGAAAGGAGCGGGTCCTGAGGGCGTGACAGGGGCTGGGGGCGCCCCTGTGGGAGGCAACGCTAGAACCTGCAAGCCACGCCCGGTGCTCAGAGGGGCAGAGTCCTGGGAGGATCGCCCTATTCAGGCCGGGGCTCGGCGGCCTCCGGTGTCCTCCCGCGGTGGGAGCGCAGTGGCTGGAGCCGGCGCCGAGGCCCGGGAGATGGGAGAGTGAGCAGAGCTGGGTGTGCCTAGCCTTCTCCCAGTGCACCGCCCCCCGACCCCCCCACCCTCCCCCCGGCCAACTGGGGCTTCCTCTCCCATGGGGCCGAGGAGACCCTCCAGACTGGAGCGCCTTACTGGGGACGCTGCCTTCAGAAACACTGACCACACCATATCCCTCGGTTTAAGTTTCCTAGCAGCCACATGGAAGGAGGAAAAAGAGACAGAGGAAATGAAGTTCAATAATATATTAGCACGAGATAATACAAATATTATGCTAACCTGTAAATCAATAAATTTATTTATTGATTTATTATTTGTATATATTCATGGGGTACAAGTGCAGTTTTCTCCATTGGTATATTACATTGGGGTGAAGTCAGGGTCTTCAGCCTGTCCATCACTGGAGCAAAGCACATTGTACCCACCAAACTCCCATCCTCCAGGAGCCTCCCTCCCCCTCACCCCTCCAAGTCCCCACTCTTCATTTTCCACACACAGCTTCCCTGTGTACACATCATTTGGCACCCACTTTAAGTGACAGCATGTGATATTTGGTTTTCTGTGTCTCAGTTGTTTCACTTAGGATAATGGCCTCCATTTCCATCCATGTTGCTGTAAAGGACATGATTTCCTTTTCTTTTTTCTTTCTTTTTTTTTTTTTTTTTGCTTTTTGTTTTTTTTGAGAGGGAGTTTCATTCTATCGATAGGCTGGAGTGCAGTGGACTGATCTTGGCTCATTGCAACCTCTGCCTCCCAGGTTCAAGCGATTCTTCTGCCTCAGCCTCCCGAGTAGCTGGGACTAGAGGCGCGTGCCACCACGCCTGGCTAAGTTTTGTATTTTTAGTAGAGACGGGGTTTCACCGTGTTGGCCAGGATGGTCTCAATCTCCTGACCTTATGATCCGCCTGCCTCAGCCTCCCAAAGTGCTGGGATTACAGGTGTAAGCCACCACACCCAGCCTGATTTCCTTTTCTTAATGGCCAAGTAGTATTCCGTTGTGTATATATACCACAATTTTTAAGTCCAGTCCTCTGTTGATGGACAGTTTGATTCCCTACCTTTGCTATTGTGAATAGTCCTGCAGTGAACATACAAGTGCAGGTATCTTTTTCATATAATGATTTATTTTCCTTCAGGTAGATACCCAGTAGTGGGGTTGCTGGAACAAATGGGAGTTCTATTTTTAGTTATTTGAGAAGTTGCCATGCTGTTTTCCATAGAGGTTGTACTAATTTATGTTCCCACCAACAATGTATAAAAGTTCTCTTTTCTCTACATCCTCTTCAACATCTGTTATTTTTTGACTTTGTAATAATGGCCATTCTGATTGGTGTTGATACCTCATTGTGGTTTTAACTTGCATGTCTCTGATGATTGGTGATGTTGAACATGCTTTTCATGTTTGTTAGCCATTTGTCTTCTTTTGGAAAATGTCTCTTCATGTCCTTAACCCACTTTTACATGGGATTATTTGGTGGTTTTCTTTGTTGTTGTTAAGTTGTTTTAGTTCCTGGTACATTCTGGATACTAGTTCCTTGTTGAATGTAGAGTTTGCAGTATTTTCTCTCATTCTGCAAGTTGTCTGTTCACTCTGTTGATTATCTCCTTTGCCGTGCAGAAGCTTTTAGTTTAAGTCCTGTTCGTCTATTTTTAGTTTTGTTCCCTATGCTTTTGAAGTCTTAGTCATGAATTATTTGCCTAGACCCATGTTTAGAAAAGTTTTCCCTGAGTTTTCCTCCAGTATTTTTATAATTTAAGATCTTCCATTTAAGTCTTTAATCTATCTTGAGTTGACTTCTGCAAATGGTGAGAGAGAAGGATACAGTTTCATTTTTCTGCAAATAGATACCCAATTTTCCCAGCACTCCTTATTGAAAAGGGTGTCCTTTTTCCAGTGTATGTTCTTATCAATTTGTCAGAGAGCAATTGACTGTAAGCATGTGGCTTTATTTCTGGGTTCCCTATTCCTTTCTGTTCCATTGTCTGTTTTTAAGTGGGTACCATGCTGTTTTGGTTACTGTAGCCATCTAGTATAATTTGAAATTAGGCAGTATGATGTCTCCAGCTTTGCTCTTTTTGCTTAGGATTGCTTTGGCTATTTAGGCCCTTTTGTGGTTTCATATGAACTTTAGAGCTGTTTTTTCTAATTCTGTGAAAAATGAGGTGGGTATTTTGATGGGGATTGCATTGAATCTATAGATTGTTTGGGGCAGTATGGTCATTTTAACAATATTAATTCTTCTCATCTACAGTTTGTTTCGTTAGTGTTTTTTAGTTTGCCTCGTAGAGATCTTTCACCTCCTTGGTTAACTATATTCCTGGAATTTTTTTTTTTTTTTTTTTTTTTTTTTTTTTTTTTGGTACCTGTTGGAGATGGGATTGCCTTCCCGATTTGGGGCTAGATCGTCATTGGTATGTAGAAACTCTACTGATTTCTGTATGTTAATTTTGTATTCTGAAATTTTACTGAATTAATTTGTTAACCCTAAGAATTTTTTGGTGACGTCTTCAGGGTTTTCTAGATATAAAATCATATCATCAGCAAACAGGGATAACTTGACTTCCTCTTTTCCAGTTTGGATGCCTCTATTTCTGTTGCCTAATTGATCTGGCGAGGGCTTCCAGTATTCTGAAATTATTGAGATCTTTCACATTCTTTGGTTTATACAAAGCTTTCCTTCTGTGCACTCACAGTGCGTCCTTACTCCCCAGGTTTCAGGCTGAGTCAAGGCCTGGGGAGGGGCCTCTGGTCTTCCTGGAAGGCCCAGCACCCACGCCTTCCTCCCACCCTCCAGAAGCAGTTCCATCTACCTCTCCTTCAGAACCACCAGCGCCCCCTGCTGCCACCTTCCCACTCCACTGAGTCCTCAGCCAGGGTGACCTGAACGAGGCTGCACATCCTGTCCCCTCTTTGTCCTTGCCTCCCTCACTCCTGCACCCTCCACTGTCTTGTCTTCCACTTCACACAGCCCTCAGCAGAGTCCGCACTGACCTCTTGACAGCTTTCCTTCTAAACTTTCTTACTATAAAATAAAACATAAATAGAAAAAAGCACATAAACCAATATAAAGCTTAGTGGGTTTCTATAAGACAAACACCCTTGAATTCCACGCAGGTCAAGAAATAAAACTTTCCCAGCCACCCCGAAGCCCCCATGAACCTGGCCCAGCTGTTGCCCCGGCCCCTGTGATCCCTCCCTGACTCAAAGCCAGCTCTTCCTTTTGCGTCCTTGTCATCTTTCCACCCAAGTCCCAGCTGCTGCCCTGAGCCTCTTTCACTGGATATCCCCAGGACTGGGCGCCCTTGGTGCTCCCTGACACTCTCCTGCCTGGGATGAGAAAGTCCCCACATCCTGCTTCTCCCCAGGCCTCTGCTTCCTGCTAGTCCACCCTGCAGTCCAGCCTCTCCCTTTCCATCCCCCCAGTCCTCTCTGGCCCCCAGACTTGCAGCTGCCCAACACTGAGTCCCATGCTCAGGTCTCTGGTCCTTGCTTGCCCCTGAGTGCCAGCCTCACACAGCACCTTCAGCGGCCCCTGGCCTCCCCACACCAGGGCCCCTCCCTCCAGTTCTGTGCTTCCTCTTCCCCAGTGTTCAGCCTCTGCAAAGGGCTTCAGCACGTGTCTGTCACGCTGCCCAGGATCACAGAAACCCTCCTTATTCTCTCCTCACCTGTTTGCATCTAACCCGCAGCCTACTAAGTCTCCTCCCAATTCTCCATGACCACGAAGCACCCGCCCATCCAGCTCCCACCTGGTTAAGGGCATCACCCTTAACCTTAGTCTCCTCCCGACCAGTGGGACTCTTAGCCCGGCCCTGCACAGTAGCCTCCCGCCCCTTGGGACCAGTCCATCCCAGCCCTACCTTTATCTTTCTAGAAATGCCAGCCGCTTGGTGGTCTCCACTTTCACCTCCATCTGGGGCTCCTGTGCCTTCAGGATGTGACCTCCGCAGCCTCTGCCCAGCCTCCCCTGCCCCCTGCACCCCTTCAGCTGTGGCCGGGTCCTGGGAAGCCCCTGCCGGCTCCCCCATCATGGAGTTGGCACCTGTTAATCTTTCACCCTGGAGTTCCCCATTTCCCCCTTCACCCCCTGCGCATAGTATGCCCACAGCGTCAGCACACACAGGCACGCATCTGTCTGCCCACTTCTGCCCTGAGGCTACCTGATGCCCTCTGCCTTCAGAGTCAGAGAGACTTGGAATGCCTGCTACGGGCATGCGGGCACACAGCCCATAACATTCGGGGAGGACTCCGTGGCACCCACTCCTCCTCATCCATCAACATTCGCCTTCAGCCCGGGAAACCTCCTCTGTCCCAGCCTCTCCCGCATGTGTGATTCGCCCCTGTGGGCTGCTGGTCTCTTTGCCTTCCTTGCTCTATTAGAAGTGTATCCTGACTTCTCCTAGGAGGAATGAGCCCTTGGGCAGGGGTCACAGGGAATTCATTGCTGCCTCCTAAGTGGGCTCCCTGCTTCCACCCTTACCTGTCCACAGCCGGGTCCCCAGACAGCCGCCTGGTCAGACATAAGTCAGATCTTGTCCTCCTTGCTCAGATGCTCTAGCAGCTTCTCATGGGGATCAGAGCCCTTCAAATGGGGGCTTCCCCAAGGATCTGCCCCTGACATTGCCTCCCTGACCCCCATCTCCTGTTCTGCCTCCGCCCCTCTCCCTCCGCATCAGCCCCATGAGCTTCCTTGAGGTTCTTCAAACGTGCTGGCCATCCACCGCCCCAGGCCACCCACCGCCCCAGGCCACCCACCGCCCCAGGCCTTTGCACTTGCTATTCTTGGGCCTGAGCAGCTCTTCCCCAGGTATCCATGTGATTTGCTCTCTCACCTTCTGCAGCTTTTGACTCGAGCTTCACCTTCTCAGGGAGGACTTTCTGGACCACCCTAGTTTAAATCCTCTCCCTCCCCCACCCCCAGGATAGCCCCTCCTCTCCCCTGCCCCATTTTTCTTCATAGCACCTATCACCACCTGACCCACTGTATTTTACTCACCTATTTGTTTCTTGTCAGCCCTCCCCACTAGATTCTGGATCCCATGAAGACAGGGACTTTTGCTGGTTTTATTCACTGCTGTTTCCATAGGCCTGTGCATAATAGGCACTCAGTAAATACCTGCTAGATGAAAGTACGAAGGAAGGAAGGAAAAAATGAATGACACCATAGTCCAAGCAGGACATGGAGTGTTTGTTGGCCGAGTACTAAGTAGATGAACCCTTATAATTCTGTAGGGTAACAAAAAAATCCACATTTTCCCCGACACTATCTAAAGATGTTTAAATGACTGTGCACATTCTTTTAGATCATCTTTTCACTGGGGGTTACACAAATAGGTTTCCCTGTCAGTGCTTGCCCCAGTTGAAACCCCATCTGTTCTGTTGCAAAGCATATTACTCATGTCACTAGAAGTCCTGACCGTGAGCACTTCCCCAGACAGCAATAAGCAGCGTGTCTGTGACGGGCAGGCTCCTAAAACTGGCTGGCCTGTGGGGCTCTGGCTTCTTGAATACAATAAGTGAAGTGGCCTTTCACCTTTCCATGGATTTCTTTCTGTGTCATGTGACCAACTTGGGAATCACTGCCCACAGTCTAGAATGTAGTGTGGGAGGCTGCTGGTGCACAAGAGACACCGTGATTTCTGGACCCAACTCACTCTTCTGCAGCCCCTTGGTCCCCAAGGCTCACGTTGAGATGATGGACAGCTGAGTGCTGAGACACTTGGCCATCTTTCTATATATTTTCAGTGCATGCACTTCATTGAGCCCATGAGTCCTGTTGGTAAGGAGGAGGGCAGCAAATGTTAGTGTTGCTTTTGCAGCCTCCATCGGGGTATCCAGTAGAGCCAAGACCAAAACGCAGAGATCTGACTTCTGCCCCTTTCCCTCTCAGACAGAAGGCCAGGTAGTTAGGGCAAGTCTCAGCTCTTCTACGAATAATTTCTGACACTGCTTGCTTCTTCTGTGCCTAGCACTGTGCTGGTTCTTTGCATTTGGTTTTCTCTCACCTGCTCAAGAACCTGTGCAAGGAGGGTACCATTTTCCATTGTGCAGATGAGGAAACCCAGGCCTGGGAAGGCCGAGTGACCAACCACATAGCTGGTGAGGGATGGGTTCAGGACTTCAAACTGGGTCTTCTCCCAACTTCAAACTGTCTCCTGCACTGCCAGGCATTTCTGTTGAAAGTCTGAATAGTGTCCTTTAGAGGAACATGTTTTGCAAGCTGGAAAGTGCAGCGCAAATGTGAGGAAACATTTTTATTTATTTTTATTTAGTTTTTGAGATGGAGTCTCGCTGTGTCACCCAGGCTCGAGTGCAGTGGCACGATCTCGGCTCACTGCAACCTCTGCCTCCCAGGGTTCAAGAGATTCTCATGTCTCAGCCTCCTGAGTATCTGGAATTACAGGCACCCGCCACCAAACGTGGCTAATTTTTGTATTTTTAGTAGAGAGGGGGTTTCACCATGTTGGGCAGGTTGGTCTCAAACTCCTGACCTTGGGTGATGCACCCACCTCAGCCTCCCAAAGTGCTGGCATTACAGGCATGAGCCACCATGCCTGGCCATGAGGAAGTATTGTTGTGATGGTGGTTCTCTTGATTTTGAAGAGGTTGAACAGTGGAGAGTTCAGCCTGTCGGTGAAAGGCCTCTGACTGTGTTTTGTGTACATCTGAGTTCTACAAGAGGAACATCCTATTCAGATGTGTCGGGGGCAGGAAACTTCAGTCAAGGCTCGGATTTCTTCTAACTAGGGCAGTGGTTCCCAAACCTTGCTGCATAATAGAATTACCTGGGAGCCCAGGATGTACCCCATACTGATGACAGCAGTGTCTGTGTGGGAGCCGGGCAACAGGATATTTTCAAGTTTTACAGGTGATTCCAGAGTGTAATGGAGAACCCCTTCCCTTTATGGACTTTTCTTGTGTCCGTAAAGAAACTAGAGTATTTGGCATGGATCCCTGGTTGGAGATGCAGTGTCTGTTAAGGCATCTATTTCACCCCCAAAGCAAGCTTGAAGCCCTAGCCTGCCCACTGGGGGATATTTCAGGAATTTAAAAGAACAGAGAGAGATGGGCAGTTCTGACTGCACAGCAAGCCTCCTCCGGAGCAGCCACCTGGGCTTCGACTGGCAGCCTAAGATAGTGGTTCTCAGCAGGGCAGTTTTGACCCCCGACCCCCAACAATTGTCAATACCTATTTGGTTGTCACAACTGGGAGTTGGGTGCTACTGCCACCTAGTGTGTAGAAACCGGAGATGCTACTAAAATTCCTAAGAGGCACAAGACAGGCCCAGCAACAGAGAATTGCCTGGTGCAAAATGTCAGTGTTGGCAAGATTGAACAACACTATCGAATGGGACCCCAGGCATGACTCCAGGAGTGACTTGGGTTGAGGAATTGAGAGGTTGCTGTTATGTAGATTTTGGATATCCCTAAGCTTCTACAGGGATGCAACTTTGTTATTGATACACATTGATAGATAAACCAAATCCTTACTTTTTTATTTAAAAAAAAAAAAAATTCGTTTTTATTTTTTTACATTGCTTTTCATCTTTTCTACTTTTGCATTTTTAGTGATCTCTAAAACTGCAACAGAATAGCCCCTACATGTCCCGTTTCTCCCCGGTGGCAGGGGAACAGTGACAGCTTCTGCCTCCCAGGGGTGACTTTGGGGACTGAGGCTTGCAGAGCACTGAGAGCTGGGTCGGGCCTGTATCATGAGGTGGTGTTCAATAAATACTTGCTGTCATCGTGTATGTTCATGGTGTAGATACAGAAACAAATTTATTCAGTGTGAAACTGCAGCCTATGAAAAGTCTGTAAGTGAAAAGCAAGCATAAAAGTACTCTGGACTCTTACTTCCTTGTTTTCTGTTCACCAAAAAATCTTTCAATCAAAATTGCCTGTCAAACTAAGTATTTCCTTTGAAATGCACAGTAATTACCAGGAGCCGGTATCATGCAAGGACTGGGTTTATCCCTGTAAGGATTGTAACACAGTAGCTTGCACTAACTAGAATTTGGCACCCAATGAGAATCTTTACTGTCTGCGCGATGGGAGATTGGAGAGAGGGGTTCAGGACAGCGAGGAACCATTCAGCTGAGGAGGCAGTTGAGTTGTGATTAAACCTGTGGACATGAAAGGTGTCGCTATTGGGCAGGAAGACACCAGCATGTGTTTTGTTCCTGCTTCTTATCTTCCTGTGCTATACAATCAAGTGAAATAAGGATTGCACAGCCAGAGAAACACACCAGGACATTGTCCACCTGGCTTGCTTCTCACACCTGCTATGCTTGTTTCTGCCTCAGACCCACGGAATTGGGGTATGGAACACACACAGCTCTCCTTTTCAGAGAAAAGAAACTAACGCATTTTTCTCCAACAGGATGGAAAGACGGCAGAAGATCTTGCTAGATCGGAACAGCATGAGCACGTAGCAGGTCTCCTTGCAAGACTTCGAAAGGTGAGAAATTCTGTTCATGGGTCTGAAGTTCTCTACCCGTGTTTATGTGAAAAAGTCTCAGTCTTTTTCCTTACTTGAGAATGAACAAAATGAGGCTCTAGACAGCCAGGTTTTAGGAACAGTGGTGTCTGTCCTGTGGTTTGCATGTCAGTCGATATAAATGCACCAGCTCCCTATCAGTTTTCTTCTCTGTTTGGACTTGGAAATCATTTCGCCTGTTTGCAGTTGCTGTGTCTGGTTTTCCTCCTCCCTCTCTCTCTGTAATAAACCACTCCCACAAAGTAGCGGGGCATGAGGACGCTGACTCTGCCTCTTTCCTTCTTATGTTTGAGCTCCAAGATAGCTGTTAAGCTCCTGTTTATCAAACATTGTTGCTCTAAGGCTTAAAGAAACATGACAAAAATAAGTAAAGGCAGGTGTACCTTTCCAGCCTACAGCATAACAGTTGTGTCAGGAGACTTCACAATAGCCATACCCTTGAATCTAGGAACTCTATTTTATGCTTAAAGATGTTCGCCGCAGTATTATTTATAACAGTAATAAAAATTGGGAACATCAGATAACCCACAATAATGTCTAGTAAAGGGTCCTATAGTCATAGAATAGAATGGCTTTGGCCTTTTAAATATTTTTAAGGAGTTTTACTAATAGGAGTTAGGGGGATCTGGGCTTCAAAGCAGAAGACAGATTGTGTATACGTAATAATCTCTACTATGTTAAAATGCATAGAAAGAAAATGATGGAAGTGATGTTTTTCGATTTTGCTATTATACTCAACATTTTCTTCTTTAAACATTATTGAAAAATTTTTTAAATTACTCTATTTTTTAAAAAATTTATAACAATGGTAATCATTTTTTTAAAAACGCAAACTAGGAATAAAATGATAATTCAGTTGGTTTAAGTGCTTGCTGAGAAGATAATGTCCAAAATATGCCCCAGAGATCCCACAAAGTTCTTGTCGTATAGACTGAGAAGTGCCTGGGGGAGAAGTGGTGAGGTCATAACCTTCACAGCCCCTGAAGTTTGAGTTTTCATACTTGTCCTGTGGTCTTGCCAGGGGCAAGCAGGCCACAGATTGGGATAATTTCTTTCCTTATGCAGAATATAGACTTGGAGAGACACACTTCATATATGCATATACCCCTTGGAGTTGACCTGGCAAGGGTAAAATCATGGGTGACTGATTTTCACACCCTTCTGCTTTGGATTCTGAGAACTGGCCTCAGAGGCACTGAGCAGATGTTGATAAACTCTGAGAGCTGCGATTCAGTCTCCCCTTTGTCCTGGAAAGTGCAGAATGAGATAAGTCAGGTAAAATTTCCCTAGCCTTACTCACCTGTTCTTACCAGAAATTCATAAATTACAATGATGGCCTTAGTGATTTCTTACTCTGTACCATTATGGACTGTGTCCTTATGCCTGCAAATTTGGACTAGAAACTCAAGGGAAACCTTTTTGTTTACAGGCAAAACAAGCAGGGGCAGGGGCAAGGGAGAGCCCGTGAGTGGTTAGTATTCAAGAATGAGCCTTTCTATAGAGTTTCCTAAGTTTAAAATTTGCTATCTTTGAAGCAGAGGACCAGCCACACCAAACACAACGCAAGCCCCAATGTGCAGCCTCTGGCTTTTGCCAGATTGCACAGCAGGGGGCCCTGCATTAGGCACAGAATCTCACGCCTACAGGCTGGTGTGCATCCGTTACCCAGGCAGCATCCATTGATAGTGAAAGGAGACGAGAAGTCTGGTTTTTGCACAGGCTAAAAGAGCACAGTTTTTTTTCCTGTTAGTTATCAGGTCTCTGTTATGGTCCACTAGTAGGAAGAAACACTATAAGGAAGGGCGAAAGGCTTCTTCAACAGGCCTGACAACTTTACTGAGTGCAGAAGCCTGCTAGGTCAGATGTGCTCAGGTTTCCACCCGGAGAGGCTGCACACCCAGCTGTAGCACCTCGCACCTGGCTTGCGTCCCTGAGTCCCCATGCCGTGCCCTCCCAGGCGTGTGAGGCCCTGGCTCGGCTCACACAGCACCAGCACTTCCACCACTACCGCCCTCTGGAAAGCTGCTGACCACATTCGCTCTCAGCTTCGAGTGCTGTTGACCATCTAAGGAACTGTATCACAGAGCAGGGGCCGGGGGACCTGCAGTCAGCTCATTGTGAGGCAGACATTCAGTTGCAGCACGGTGACCTGCAACACCCCATCGGGTCACTCAGGACACCCGCCTCATGCAGAGGGAGGAGGCATCTCGTGGGGCTGGCTGTGTTCTGCTGCCCATGGCCCCTTAGCAATGGTTCGTTCTTTGACTTAAAAGTAGATTACTGTGCGAGATGCGAACCCACATGTGCCCTTCCAGAACGAGTCTGAAAACAGTGCTCAGAAAAAGGACGGAGGGAGAGCAGTGTTGCACGAGCTGGGGATGGTCGGACAGGTGGGTGGGAGGTCCTTCTCCCGTCCTCTGTCCCTGTTTTCTGCAGTCCACTTAGATGACTGACATAGTGAGGAGGAGAGATGCAAAGCACCGGGCCGCGGAGCTTCCTCCAAATCCTAAGTGAAAGGGGCTTGTTCCCATTTAGAATTCTGAATTTCTGGGGACGGGCTCTCGCCCTGTCTCAGTTTGGGATTTTCTTTTCTTCCATCCATTAGTTCCTTTGTTTTTGGTGCCTAGATTTTTAAAAGAGATGGGAAGTGGACTATTACAGCTATAAAATACAAAATACAAAAATATAAACTATATCATGTTTTATAAAATATATTTTATAAAATACAAAAAACTATAAAATGCAAAATATTATTTTTTTATTTTAGTAAAATATTATTTTGTATTTTACCATTATCCTGTGGTCTTTTTTCTCTAAAGGAGAGGTCAAGGAAAAGAATAGTCACTTTTTTTTTTCTTTCTTTCTTTCTTTTTTTTGAGATGAGGTCTTGCTCTGTGGCTCAGGCTGGAGTGCAGTGGCGCAATCAGGGCTCACTGTGGCTTCAAACTCCTGGGTTCCAGTGATCCTCTTGCCTCAGCCTCCCAAGTAGCTAGGACTACAGGCACATGTCTCCACACCCACCTGGTTCATTTTTAACATTTATATTAGCAACAATGTCTCAATACATTGCCCAGGCTCTCTCTAACTCCTGGCTTTTAGTGATCCTCCTACTTCGGCCTCCCAAAACAGTGGGATTACAGGTGTGAGCCACTGCACCTGGCTAGCATAGTCATCTTAAAGCCCTAGTTAAAGGACAACATCCCCCTTAGCACCCAGAATCCAGTGAAAAGTCCCCCCCATCTTTATGTTGAAACAAAATACAGAGTAGTGCCTGAGAGCACAGACTGGAGGTCAGATGGCCTAGGATCCAACTCCACTTGCACCACGTTCTAGCTGGGTGAGCTAGCAAGTTGCTCAACAGCTCTGTGCCTCAGTGTCCCTGCTTGTCAAGTGGTTGAGTGTGCTGCTGCCTCCCATGACCGTGATAAGGGTTGGATGGGTCGATGTAGATGATGTCCCTCACACAGTGCCTACACACAGTAAGCACCACATGTTTCCTGCTATTGTTGGAATCCTGCAGGGCACTCTGGAACAGCTGTGAGGTGCAGCAGTGGCCCCTGTGGCTGGGCACCCTGAGTGTCATTTGTGATGACAGCCACCACTGAGTCCTCAGTGTGTGTGGTGGGCACTGTGATTTCAGAACATGCCCAAGGTTTACAGAGGGGATCGTTGCTGCAGGAAACCTGGTTTCAAAGAGGTGACAACATGCTAATCAGTGCAGACCTGAGGTCCCGACCTCACCTGGAAGTACCTGCTATCTGCTTTTAATCAGTGGGCTCGGGGGCTCCAGGGCAGATTCCTGGCCAGGTGGGATGCATCCTTTCCACACTGGCTACTGTGCCTGTGCTGAGCCTCCCTGCTTTGTAGTGCGCAGGGATCGCCTTCCTGTGAGGAGGCCCAGGGTTCTGATTCCCTCAGAATCTTCTAGATGCTGTGTTCAAGGAGCCGCTGGAACTTGTTTGTCTTCATCATCCCTCAGTGGGCTCTTAACGTTAGCTCCTCATTAGCCAGAACAGGAGGAGTTGTGTGCCAAGCATTGCTAATCATGGTCTTTCTTCCTTGTGTATGAATATGAATCCCCATGCAAGTAACTGCTTGGCACCTGGACACACCTGGTACTGGAATTTGGTTATTGGAAATGATTGAGCTGTCGCAGCGGCTTCCTTGGAGAATACATTGCTGAGGATTGTGGTGGGAGCCCAGGAGCAGGCAGTGCCTGCCGAGGACACCAGGAAGGGGACTGAGCTGCAGTTCTAACTCAGGTCACCTGGAGGAGGAGACAATGGGGTACAAGATAGGGGAGGGGAAGGGAAGAAGAAGTCATTCACCCTGCAGAGTATCTTAGGACCATTTTCCTTTCCATGTCATTTCTCCTCGATACTCCCCAGTGTTTCTCACTGGGTGCTGTTGGCAGCTTGGGTGACTGGGAGGTCCTGTCCTTGCAGGATGTTTCTTGTCCCTGGCCTCCAAGCATCTAACACGCTAGCGTTCCCTACAGCGGTATTATGAAAACCAAAAGAATGCCTCCACACATTCTCCCTCAACCCCTACGGTGCTACCACACTCTGCAAGAACCACTGCGGGTTGATCCAAAGCGCAGTCCTGGGGAGAGGTCTGTATCTGGGACAGCTGAGGATGGTGGCCCTACATTGCCTGCCATTTTATTTGGTTTCCAAACGGGCCAGTTGAGCAAAAGAAATACTTTCTATCTGTGCTCTCAGCTCTCATCAGTTGACATTGCCTAGGAATATGTCTTTAAACTATATTTGCTAGGGAAGCAATGGGATTTGGCATCTGGAAATAGAACCAAAATCATCCTGTTCTCCCACAGCAGTGGAAGATGTGCAGGGGAGAGGGACTGGCTGTTTTCATCACTGGACAGTTCAGGGGGCAGGAGCACGGAAGGTGGCTGAGGCCAAGGCCAAAGCTCTTGGGGAAGAAGGAACCGGGGGCAGGGCTGAGCTGCATGGGATCGATTCTGACCCACTTCCACATTAAGTGAACCAGGGCAGTGGTGTGCAGGAGCCTCTGGTGCTGGCCCTGAGAGCCGAGCATGTCTTTCCAACCTGGTGACATCACACGGGGGTCTTGAAATCAGCCAGGGTGGGAGCATTTGCACCACAGGAATCAGAAATGCTAGAGATGACATCTGCTTCTCCCTACCAAAGGTTGCTGATAGGTTCATCATTGTTTTGGGGGTCCCTGAGAGCCCCGCCTGGCTGTAGGTACCACCTTACGACAGAAGGAAGTTGTACCTTCTACTTCCTTGTGCTGAGTCAGTAACAAAGCCCCATGCAGCTGTCCAAACCTGCCTGAGGACTGTGTTGTTGCTCAGCCAAACCCAGTTCTCCTTCTAGAAGAAAGGAGGGACCCCTTCTATGGGAGAAGGATTGATCTAGATGTTATATCAGCATCCATGTTTACTATAATCACTGCAAGTCCCATTCTTACCTGATTTTAAAATAAGAATTTCAAGGGGGTTGAGGAGTTGGCTTGTTTTTCTTTTGTTTGGTCATCCTTCTAATCAGATTTTCCATAAACCTGAAATTAAAAGTAGGCTGGGTGCAGTGGCTCACGCCTGTAATCCCAGCACTTTGGGAGGCTGAGGTGGGCAGGTCACCTGAGGTCAGTAGTTCAAGACCAGCCTGGCTAACATGGTGAAAACCCGTCTCTACAAAAAAATTAAAATTAAAATACAAAAAAAAAAAAATTAGCCAGGGATCATGCTGCGTGCCTGTAGCCCCAGCTACTCAGGAGGCTGAGGCAGTAGAATCGCTTGAACCCAGGAGGTGGAGGTTGTAGTGAGCTGAGATCATGCCACTGCATTCCAGCCTGGGTGACAGAGTAAGACTGTTTCTCAAAAAAAAAAAAAAAAAAGTAGTTTGCTTTTCCTAAACCTAAGACCCAACAGTGAAGAAAGGTGGCTAGGAATATTTTGAAAAATGAAATCAGTTTGGGAGTTGCCCAGATGGAAAAATTCACCACCTGTAAACTGCATTTGCGTAATTAAGAGTTGCTGCACGGATCCGTGCACCATCCGTGCCGTCTCCCTGCACCCTGCCACGTGGGCGGGGCCACATGGCCTCTCAGTGCTCTTATCTGGCCTTCCCAGACAGTGAATGGTCTTCCCCATCAGCTTGCTAATGTTTAGTCCTCTTGTCTGATGAGAAAGTGAAAGCCAAGCTGCTAGGGAGAAAACAGTACTGGAAGAAAGAAAAGTAGAAATTAGGAGATTCACCAGGGCTTCAAAGAGCAATGCAGTTACCAAATAACATTCATTCACTCATGCACTGAAAAGGTATTTCCAGTGTCTACTGTAAGAGCTGTTCTGGGCACAGCAGAGACCACAGTGAACAAAATCAGCAGAACCCAGCCAGGAAACTGATAAGAGATATGCGTAAGGTCAAGGGGTGACAAACAATGGCCTACAACCCACCGCCTACTTCTGTAAATAAAGTTTTATTGAGACACAGCCACACACTCTTGTCTGTGGCTGGTGTTCATACATGGCAGAGTTGAGTTGCCACAGAGATCATCCGGCCCTCTACAGAAAGGGTTGCTGCCTCCTGGGGTAGGTGCCGTGCAGGGAACTGAAACAGGATGAAGTGAGATGAGAGGATGGTGGAGTCTGCTTTCACCTGGCTGATGAGGACCTCTCTGATGTGACACTGAAACCAAGACCTGAAAGCCAAGAAGAAGGAAGCAGCCCAAGGAAGGGCTGGAGGAAGGCAGAGGAATAGGGAGTGCAAAGGGCTGGGCAGTGAAGGGTTGGAGGAGCTCAAGCATAAAACAACAAAGGAGGGTAACTGGGCTAGGGCCAGAGCATGTGCCTGGGGGTGCAGGCAGAGAACAATGCCCAACATGACTGGGAGGTGGCACAGCTTTATAGATGTCACCCAGGGGGTGAGGAGATTGGGTTTGGGCCAAGTGCAGGCAGGTGTGAGATCTGCCTTAGGTTTAGGAATTCCCCCGGCTGCTCAGACTGGAGCCTCAGGGTCAGGACGGGGAGCAGAGGGACCTGATAGGAGGCGATCTTGGCAGCCAGGGGAGATGTGTGGGGCTTGGACTGGGGCTGTCCAGGCTCTGTTACTTAGTGAGCCTTGGGCAAGAATACCAGGGAGGCTCCTACTCCTGTGTAAATATTTAAAGGATGTGATTAGAGCTAATACAGGTAAATATACTCTATCCTACACACGCGCGCACACACACACACACACACACACCCTTATGACCACCGGGAAGGTTCTGAGTCAGAATTCTGCACTCCTTGGAGTTCGGTTCTGCCTCCTCCTCTCCCCTGCCTGGTCTTGCCCACACCGTGGATGCCCCGGGGTCTCCTGAGTACCCTCCAGCCACACCCACAGACCTAAGGGGCACACACTGGAGAGCACTTCAAGCCATGAGCCAAAAATGTCGGTGGCACCACAGTCCCCTCTCCTCTCCCCCGGAGGTGTTGGCTGCACATGGCTCCCGCCTGGCCCAGCCAGGGAGGGCCCACCAAGCCCGGCCTTTGTGCCAGCCGGGTCTCAGGGCTGTCTTGTAAGTTGTGTTAGACACACACTGTGGAAGGACTACTGAACCCCCCCTCCAAATAAATCAGTCTGCCTACCACCTTCTAGACCTGACCTGGAGCCTCCTCTGGGTTGGAGACAGATCACTGGGTGGATGAAAGCTGCTTTCCCAGGGAGAGGCCTCTGGGCCCCAACCCGTCCCTACCCGCCATCTGGTAGTGAAGTGTGAAAACATGCCTCCACCAATGCGGGAGAGATTTCAGAAACTTTTTGCCAGGATGACTGCATTAAATTCGGATGTGCTTAGATTCTCCAAGGTTCTTAGTGAGGATGAGAGGTCATCTTCCAGGATCAGCTGAGATTTCCTTATAAAGGGAAATACCTGGGGATATTTTGCTTCTCTTGGCCTTTCAAGATGATGGTGAATTCTATAAGTCTGGATCAGTGCCGTTTCCCAAAGACTTACTGAAGGGTGAGTGGGCCCATCTCAGCCAAGGCTGACAGCTCCTGGTGGAGGGGAGGGGGGTGCACCAAGGACAGGTGAATCCTTCCACAGAAATATTTTACTCCAAAGGGTGCCCTATTCAGGAGGTGCCTTCTGAGTGGGATGCACTGTGAGAGGCCTTCCTTAGATGGTCCTCAGTGCTGTGGGGTTCACCTTCAGTGTGCATATCCCTGTCTATTCCTGTCTCCTCTGCTTCTGAGGAACCTGCCACCTCACTTTCAGTGTCCAGCAGTGGGAGGAAGACCTGGTGGCGAGTTCTGGCTTTACTCTGTCACCTTGGGCAAGTGCCTTGGCCTCTCTGAGCCTCGATTTCCTCATCTGAAAGGGAGGAAGATGGTATTAACCACAAAGGTTCCTTGGAGGTTTTCTTTTTTTTTTTTTTTGAGACGGAGTCTCGCTCCGTCGCCCAGGCTGGAGTGCAGTGGCCGGATCTCAGCTCACTGCAAGCTCTGCCTCCCGTGTTTACGCCATTCTCCTGCCTCAGCCTCCCGAGTAGCTGGGACTACAGGCGCCCACCACCTCGCCTGGCTAGTTTTTTGTATTTTTAGTAGAGACAGGGTTTCACTGTGTTAGCCAGGATGGTCTCGATCTCCTGACCTCGTGATCCGCCCGTCTCGGCCTCCCAAAGTGCTGGGATTACAGGCTCGAGCCACCGCGCCCAGCTGGAGGTTTTCATAGGGAATGTGAGTGAAGGCATAGCATGAGCTGGAAGGCACCATGCATGTGGAAGTTACTGCTGCAGACAGGAAACACATCTGTCTCAACTCCTCCTGCTGCCTCCTCCCTCCTTCTCCATTTATTGGGCTGGCCCATGAAACAGGCAAACAGATAGCCAGGAGCTTCTGCCCCAGCATTGCCCTGCGTGGAATTTGAAGGAGTGAGCTGGACTGTCAGTACAGGGAAGTCACAGGCATAGCTTGGCCTCATACGCAGAAGCAAGTCAGCCTGCAGGTTCAATCGCTTCTAGAAGCCTCTCACAGGGGCAGCGGTGTCTGTAGTTGACCATGGTTTGAGTCTGCTGAGAGTGGAAGGGCCTGTGGGACTCGTGGAGAAGGAATGAGCTTGCCCCGTTCCTGCAGACAGGACAGACGAGTGTGCTGAAGCTCAACGTGTCAAGATCCACAGGCACGAAACAGGAAGAAAGAGCTGCAAGCAGATTCGTGGCACAGTTTCTTTACCAAAATGGGGCACCCGGGATCCAGTGACTGGATTTAACCAGGAACAGTTTTCTGCCTTCTCCCGATCTCAGATGAAGCAGACTCGGGCTGGTACCAAGAATCTCTGTGTGTGGGGAGCTGCGTGTCAGGGAATAGCTGAGGAAGTTTCATCTGCCCCTTGGGATGCTCACCTTGGAAGGTGACCACTGTTCAGCACAGTGGACGCATCTCAGGTGCTCATGCATGGCGTGGTGTGGGTACAGCCTTGGACTCACAAGGAAGACCCAGGGCTGCTGCGGAAGGCTGGAGTAGGCTGGGAGGTGGAATTGCTCCAGGGTCAGTGGCAGCCCAGCAGCATGGGCGCACCTGCTGCATGTGGCACTGGGGAGAATTCAGAGCCCCATTCCTTCCAGCTAACAGGTGCCACCCCCAGTGAGTAACTCATAATAGAATCTGTCCAGCGTTTTTGCTGATTCAGGTAATCAGTCAGGGACATTGCTGTCAAGACCCCCAGCCCTTTCCTTTCCCTGTGGTGCTCTGTCTCTGAACCTGTTGGGATTTGAGGTCAGAAGAAGACACCAGAGTAAGGACCACCTCATGTTCTACAGATCATCGTTCGGTGTCGTGACCTCCACCCCAGCTGCCCCAGCATTTTACAGCAAGCCTTGTGTCATGCTCCCTTGATCCTCATAAAGTAGAATTTATAGACAGGGGCGTACCTACTACACAGATAGTTTCAAAAGATCATTAGTGTGCCCTAACTGTAATACAACACAGACCTCGTGGGAGCATGCGCATAGTGAAATATGCTGGATGTCAGTATGCATGTGCTAGGACACAGGCAGGAGGAGACTGGGAAACCCGGCTGGTCCCTGCACCCACCCGCAGGGTCAGTGAGTGCAGCCCGCACAGACGCCCGAGGACACTGGAGGGCTGGGATGGCAGCTCCAATGCCACAGCATCGTGCTGAGCTGATGTACAAAAGTCGGAGACAGCACTCAGGAAAGAAAAGGAAAAAAGCAAAGTGTAATTGTTTGCCAGTCTGTAAAACAGCAGCATTCGTGGATAACTCAGTATATATTAAATACTGCCCCCAAAACCCTCTGGATGATGTGTAAGATGTAAAGTTCTCAGCTCAGATGACTGTCAACAGGCTTTTCCCCTATATAAATGCTCATCAGATGCTCAGAAGTCAGGGGACCCGGGAGAATTCTTCGCTGTGAGGGGCATTTTGTTACACGGTGTCTGAACACACAGCCAGCTGCAGGCGCATCCCCTCAACCTTGTGGGAACTAAAATGCCACCTCAGATTTCCACAGTGCCCACCAGGGGTCAGTATAGTTCCTGGTGAGGAAGTCTGGTCCTGGCTTAGGAATTGAAAAGGGAGATAGGAAAATCAAAGCCTTCAGGAGAGTTATGTGTGAGTTTGTAGTGATGCAGTTATAATAGCAAAAGTAACACTGGCTTTTGCTGCTGGAAGAGATCAGCAGTAAGTGAGCACCTCCCAGGATTTAGAACTGAAGGAATGGTCCCGCCAGGTATAGATCACAAAGAGATGCCCTTGTGTGGGTCCCTCTGAGTTCTGTCATTTATATGACACTGGTTTATGGAGATTCTATACCTGCTGGGGCTGGGAATTCCATCTGTCCCCGCAGATGGGCTCCTGGTCTAGAAAGGCAGAACGCCTCATAGGGTCACCCTGGAGAGCCACGCATTGTGGGAAGAAGCTTCCAGGAGGAGATGGCAGTCAGGACAGGTTTTGTGGGTTTGTGGGAACTGCAGGTTAAAGCAGAGGGGTCCTCCTGGGTGAGGGTGAGGAAGAGGCCTCAGGCTGCACCTCATGGCTCCAAACAGGTCCTCGTTAGGGAGCAGGGCAGGAGTGGTGGGAAGAGATGTTGGCCTGTGAGGGGGTGTGACACCAGGGTGGCATGGTCAGTGCCACATCACGTAAGCCTTGAGTAGGTTCCCTTGGGTGCACTGAACACTTTGCCTACACTATCCTGTTAAAAGCTCTTATTTGGTATTAGATGTGAAATCATTCACACGTCTGTGTCTCCCCAAGACCATGGATCTGGGCTGAGTCTGGATTTTCCTGTTGTCAGCACTGCGCTTAGCATGGGGCTGGGGGGCCTCCCTGAGTGAATGAAGGAGTGAGTGAGTAGAGAACTATTTCATTCTGTGGAGCCTCCTGCTTCTCCCTATGGGATGGAAAAAGAAGAAAGTAATGAGGATATTGTGTTCCCAGCCCCCTCTGCAGCATGGAGCTTGTACCTTGGAGTGCCCCTTCCCTCATCCTCTTGTCCCGTTACTGCCCTAAAGGATCCAGACCCCTCCACACAGAGAGGGACCGATGCTCTAGCTGGTCAGACAGGGCTGATCCTATTTCATGATTAAATTGAAGGCTTCTAACTTTCTCGGCCTCCTGGCTTTCCATTTTCTTTCAGCCTCTTAATTGATTAGGGTAAATTTTTTATTTTTTTTTATGTGTTTGGGTTTTTTTATTTATATATATATATATATATATTTTTTTTTTTTTTTTTGAGATGGAGTCTCGCTCTGTTGCCCAGGCTGGAGTGCAGTCGCGCGATCTTGGCTCACTGCAAGCTCCGCCTCCCGGGTTCACACCATTCTCCTGCCTCAGCCTCCCGAGTATCTGGGACTACAGGCACCCACCACCACACCTGGCTAATTTTTTGTATTTTTAGTGGAGATGGGGTTTCACTGCATTAGCCAGGATGGTCTCGATCTCCTTACCTCGTGATCCACCCACCTTGACCTCCCAAAGTGCTGGGATTACAGGCGTGAGCCACCGTGCCTGATTTGTTGTAGGTCTGTTCCTAGGCTTCTGAGGTTGCCATGTGGTTGAAACCAAAATTGATGGTAGATATTTTTAATATTCACATACAGGTGACATTGCCATGAAGTTAAATCAAAAGTGCTAGTAGGTAGTTAACAGTAAGATCAAGTTCCTATTCCAAACCTACAGTTATGAAGTGGACATTTGGGCCATCCAATTATGTTTTTCTGATAAATTTCTAAATAAAGTATGGGGGTTTCTCCCCCCCAAAAAAATTGAAGGCTTCACAGTTGCTCCACCCATCTTGTCATGCATCAGAATGCAATGGAAATAGGCAATGCTTAGAGACAGACAACATCTCTGTGGTTGCCAGGGGCTGAGCAAACAGGGGAATGCCAAGTGAATGCTCACGGGGACGGAGCTCCCTTTTGGGGTGACACAAATGTTCTGGAAGGAGACAGTAGTGATGGTCTGCAGCACTGAAAATGCACTAAAAGCCTCTGATTCTCACACTTGAAAATGGTTACTTTGATGTTATGTGAATCTTACCTGAATTTTCTTTCTTTTTTTTTTTGAGACAGAGTCTCGCTCTGTTGCCCAGGCTGGACTGCAGTGGCCGGATCTCAGCTCACTGCAAGCTCCGCCTCCCGGGTTTACGCCATTCTCCTGCCTCAGCCTCCCGAGCAGCTGGGACTACAGGCACCCGCCACCTTGCCTGGCTAGTTTTTTGTATTTTTTTTAGTAGAGACGGGGTTTCACCGTGTTAGCCAGGATGGTCTCGATCTCCTGACCTCGTGATCCGCCCGTCTCGGCCTCCCAAAGTGCTGGGATTACAGGCTTGAGCCACCGCGCCCGGCCTCTTACCTGAATTTTCAAAGTTTTCATTGGTGATAGAAATAAACATACCGTCAGGCACGGTGGCTCACACCTGTAATCCCAGCACTTTGGGAGACTGAGGTGGGCAGATCACCTGAGGTCAGGAATTCGACACCAGCCTGACCAACATGGAGAGAAACCCCGTCTCTACTAAAAATACAAAATTAACCAGGCATGGTGGCGCATGCCTGTAATCCCAGATACTCGGGAGGCTGAAGCAGGAGAACCACTTGAACCCGGGAGGCGGAGGTTGCGGTGAGCTGAGATCACGCCATTGCACTCCAGCCTGGGCAACAAGAGTGAAACTCCATCTCAAAAAGAAAAAAAAAAAAAAAAAGAAAGAAACTTACCCTCAGCATGGGTAAAAACTGCACGCTGGGAATTAGGAACCTTGAGAATCATTATTTGCCTCTTTTCCTGTCACTCACTGGCTCTTTCTCATCCGTGCTCAGGATACGCACCGAGGATTCTTCGTCCAGCAGCTCCGACCCACACAGAACCTGCAGCCAAGAATTAAGCTCAAGCTGTTTGGCCACTCGGGATCCGGGAAAACCACCCTTGTAGAATCTCTCAAGTGTGGGCTGCTGAGGAGCTTTTTCAGAAGGCGTCGGCCCAGACTGTCTTCCACCAACTCCAGCAGGTTCCCACCCTCACCCCTGGCTTCTAAGCCCACAGGTAGGAACCTCCACGCTGGCCCCTGTCTTTCCAGCAGGTGTTGGCTTCTACTCTCTCTCCTCTCAAGGTCTGGCGGGGAAGGCAGTTGTGTTTGGGTCACTTGCCCTGTACTGGACCCTGTGGCCTTAGTGGGTTTCAGGTCCAGGTTGGCTGGCGGCCTTGTGTGTGCTGCCTGTTGTCCAGCAATAGCAAACTGACTTGGCAGTGGCAAAACCAGGGCCTCTCTGAAATCACAGCCACAGACACAAAGGTCCATCCTCATAAATGTGCAAACTGCAGAATTTGCACAGTCAGCGTTGGGGACACAATTGCACATTGCATTGCATTCTACTCAGGGGCTCTGGCCTTAAAGACTAAAAGAGCTCAAACTCAAACAGTCCAAGCATAGCACAGATCAAGTACCAGCCCAAGAAGGGTCCTCACCCCTTATCCTTCTTTCTGGAGTGCTACAGGCAGACCCAGTGTTGTAGATACGTAGAGCAACAAAAAGGGATTTCTAGGAAGCACCATCCTGCTCAGTTCAAGGTTGGAGAGGGGTTTCCAGAGGCTCCTTAGTGGTTTTCAGGGATGGTCTCTCTGGTCACATCCACCCTCCTTGGGAAGCTTTGCTGCCTTCTGGGCCTGCCACAGACAGGGTTATGGATTCACGTTAGGGGGCTGTCAGGAAACACCTGGCAGTGAGCAAGAGAAAACGATGCAATCTTGGGTGTGATTCCAACTGAATCCTCCTCTAGACAGAGCGAGTTCGTTTGTGGAAAGATGAGAGACCTTCGAAGAGTTTCCTAAACCAGAACAGTTTTGTGCTTCGTGTCTTGATTCATTCTCTGTATATGATGTCACAGAAGAGCCAGGTCTGTTCCCCAGGTGGACACCAAATGTGTTAAAGTTTGTGTTTCTCTTACATCCCCTCAGTGAGGGAGGATGTTAGGGGCCATGGGTAGCTGTGGAGAGTTGGCTGAGATTTATATGCCCTTTTCAACTTCTGGTCTCTGAACACAGCTATAGAATTGAAATGAGGAGAAGAAAGAATAACCAAAACAGAGTTATAATTTGTATTATTATATTGCTGATACATATGTCAATATTATAGAGCACTGTGTGCCAGGAACTGGGAGAAATACGGTCTGAATGACACCTCATTTAGTCCACGTGACGGCTTCCGGGATGTTTTTACCGCTGTTTCACTACAGCCTTGAGGAGTCAGTTGGCTTCCTGAGGCGCACAGGTGGAAAATCCCAGAACATCTGGTGCCTGAGCCAGTGCTTGTCAATGACACCCTGCCTAAGGAATTCACGGGCACACCTTTCCATTTTCCAGTGTGGTTTCTTTTTTTTTTTTTTTTTTTTTGAGATGGAGTCTCGCTCTGTCTCCCAGGCTGGAGTGCAGTGGCCGGATCTCAGCTCACTGCAAGCTCCGCCTCCCGGGTTTATGCCATTCTCCTGCCTCAGCCTCCCGAGTAGCTGGGACTACAGGCGCATGCCACCATGCCCGGCTAACTTTCATATTTTTAGTAGAGGTGGGTTTTCACCATATTGTTCAGGCTGGTCTCAAACTCCTGACCTTGTGATCTACCGGCCTTGGCCTCCCGAAGTGCTGGGATTATAGGCGTGAGCCACCGCGCCCACCCTCCGGTGTGATTTCTGCTCTAGTTGAGGATTTAAGTGGGATTCAGTTGCTCTCTTAGAGGGAGGCAGGCTGCTTCTGCTGTGGTTAAGGTCACTGCAACCTGAACCTCTGTGGTTGGGAGGGTGGGATATGAGAGAGAGAGAGAGAGAGTGAGAGAGGGAGAAAGAGGTTATGAGGTCATGATCTGGAAAGTTTGCAAGGCCTGAGTGGGTGTGCAGATGATGTTCAGGAGTGCCCATTGTGGAGTCCTGGGAGGGGGCAATGTCACCTGTGGCTCTGCCCTTGGCCTCAGACGTGAGGTATCCATGGCCTCGCTTCTGCTCAGTATCTGTGTCTGGTCTTTGCAGCGGGTTCCTAGTGAAGGGTGTCTCAGGGTGACCCTTTTTCTGCATGCCCCACTGTGGGGACAGCATCTTTAGCCGGGGCTCAGGGAGGGGGTCCTGGCGTGGGGACAGAAGCCCCTCTGCATGAGAGCCCTGAGGTGTAGTCACACCAGCTGCTTTCAGCCCAGCCGTGGCGTCTGGGGAGGAGGCGGCCATCCTGGTCCCTGGGCCCCCACGGTCAGGACAGCCTGCCCCTGGTGGAGGTAGTGTGCGCTGGTGGGTGCCCCTGAAGCCTGGTGGCTGAGGGATCCCTGGGCGGAAAGCACAGCTCGGCAGCTGGAGTTGGAGGTGGATGAGACAGAGAGGATGCCCCCATCCCTAAACTGGGTGGGTCACCAGGCACTTGCTGCCCTCACAGCTTGTACGTCAGCATCAGACAATGCCCTGGAAATGCAGAGCAGGGCACAAGCACAGGACACCGCGAGGGCGGCCTGGGGAGATTGGACTCTGGCAGAGGGTATGTGTGCTGGGGGCCGACGGGGCAGCGTGGCTTTGTTAGACACCCGAGGAACTGCCGCCCCTGAGCGTGCCTCCAGGGACTGGGCCTGGTTCCTGAAGCAGCACCACTGTCACCTACTGGGGATACTGCTGGTGCCTGGCAGACCGTGCTGGGGTCTCTTTTAGGCCAGGGCTCCGGTGACCTCTCCTAGAATTGTCAGGCCCTTTTCCCTTCAATGGGAGAGATGCCTACATGGAGACATTTATATCATAAGACAGCAAGAAGTTTGCTTTTAGAGTTTTGGCCCTTTGCCACTGCCGTTCTCTTGAGAACACTGGAGGCCAAGGCTGAGCTCCCAGCCAGGAGATGGGACAGGGTGCACTTGAAGTTGTCTGTTGCGCACATCACTGAGCTGTGGGGACACTGAGGGTTGTGGCTGTTGAGCTATGGGAAGGAAAACATTCAAGGTCATAGGAGGCATGAATGTCCAGGAAGAGCATTTGAAGAGGCCATTCCTATTCCCGTGGAGAGGAACCTGCAGAAAGAATTCCCAGTGACCCAGTGAAGTGGGTCTCCTGGGTGTTGCCACGTTACACCACCAGGAGGCAGTATTAACAAAAATGATTTCCTGGGATTTCAGTGCTTCCCCATGAAATTATTGTTTTCATAACACCTTGTACAAAGCCTGTCCTAACCTTTTATCCTCCCAATGAAAACTGCCACCGAGGAGCAGGAATGACTGCTGTTTACCAACGTCTGCTCTCCTCATTAAGCACACGGCCACATGCCACTTAAACAAGGCTTGTTCCTGACAGGCAGTCACCCAGACACAGATTCCAGGTCACAGGGAAATGGACAGACCCATTCTTGGGCAACCCCACAGCTTTTGTCAGACTGGAATTAACAATATGCAGAGAAATACACTAAAATGGCAGCTGTGTTGACATCAAGGCTTAACATCATTTTGCTTTTGTTTTCTATTTACCTTCCTATCTGCCAACTTCCTACAGAAATATAATGTGTGTTTGTGTTTTTAAGAATAAAGCTTGCCCTCCAAGTGCCCTTTCTCCTTTCCCTGTACCTAACTCTGCCCTTAGGATCCACTTTTCTTCTCCTCATCCCCTCCGTTGGATACCCCCATTATCCAGGTCCGAAGTCTTAACTCTTTGGTCTTTAAGTAAGGGATTACCTTGGTGTTTGGATCGTCTGTTTTAAAGTCAGATACCCAGGTGAAATGGTCACTTCTTTAGTGCCTTGCAATGTCTGTTGTATTAATTGTAAACCAACGATACTGCAGTTAAGATCAATGAACCCCTTCTCCAATGCTATTCATTCACCAAGTTCTTACGGAGCACCCTCCGTGGGCCCTGGGTCACAGTCCTGACCAGAAAGGCAGCTTCTGCCTGCACAAGCCTGGTGGGAGAGTTGGGGAGAGGGTCAGGCCAGTGAGTAGCTGAGACAGCGAGGAAGCACAGGCTCTATGCCCAAACACAGGGGATCCAGACTCTGTTGTTCAGCTCCCCTACGACACCCACAAGTTCACCATTGTTTGCGTAGTGTTTCCTTTAAACTGACTCACTTTTTAAAATGTACTGAAATACATTGATTTGAAAATGAAACAGTTAATATCCCTATCACAAATGGGAACCCAGTACCACTGCCATAAGTAAAAAGAAATGCAGTGAACAGCAAACAATGTGAATAAAATCCAGCTCTACGCTGATGCCCACACCCTCTTTATTAAAGGGGAAGATGAGCAGGTGTTGAGGAAATGCTAAAATCGGAAGGCCCCAAGCACAGACTTGCTCCAAGTACAACCGAAAGGCCTTCAAGGGAGTTTCAGAAAGGAGGAGCTCTCACAGTGTGTGATGCAGCGTTATTTAACCATGGCCTGCTACTGTCTGAAATCATTTTCCATTTCACTGCAATAATAATCTCATGTGCAAGAGAGAGAAGTCGCTCAGCGGGAGGTGGAGGCAGACAGAGACTGTGAGTATCAGAGAAGTAGCAGGAAGTGACAAGGGAAGAAACCCGACCTCTGTCCTCCCACCCTCTCCACCGCCTCCCCTTGACTGACCCTAAATCACATGGCAGGCCAGCCTAGAGACGCAGTCCCCAGGACCAGCCACCCAGGCACAAGGCGGGGCAGAAAATGGTTGTGGGGAGGTAGAGCCAGCGGAAAAGCCCACAGCCTGCCTGGGAGCACTGCTGCTCTGCGCGTGTGAGGGCAGACACACTCAGCCTGAAGCCAGAGTTGGGGTGGGGACAGAGGCGTGTTTCCGATAAGGAAACCTCAAGGCCAGCCTAGGAGGGAGACAGGCGCACGCTGCCCCCTGCGAGTACTCATGTGATCCTTTCTGTCCTGCAGTCTCAGTGAGCATCAACAACCTGTACCCAGGCTGCGAGAACGTGAGTGTGAGGAGCCGCAGCATGATGTTCGAGCCGGGCCTTACCAAAGGGATGCTGGAGGTGTTCGTGGCCCCGACCCACCACCCACACTGCTCCACTGATGACCAGTCCACCAAGGCCATCGACATCCAGAATGCCTATTTGAATGGTATGCCCTGCCTGCCCCAAGGGAAGGACCTCAGGTTTCCCTTTGACAGGGCTTCCAGCCAGTCATCCCTAATGGGAGCTTGTCCTGGGCTGTATCTGTCACTTCTAGAAGGAAATCCAACACAGACTGATATTCAGAGTGAGCCAGGATTGAAGCGTGGCTGGCTACCATCCCTAAACAGTAAAACTAAACACCAGGGTATTGTCAGCACCTAGTAAAGCACTTGGCATACAGTAGGTGCTTGATAAATGACTGTTGAGTAAGTTAATAATATTTGTACATATTTATGGGGTACATGTGAAATTTCGTTGCACGTATAGAATATGTATGTAATGATCAAGTCAGATTATATGAGGTATCCCTCACTTGGAGTTTTTATCAATCATTTCTATGTGTTGGGAACATTTCAAGTCCTGTCTTCTAGCTATTTTGAAAAATACAACGCATTGTTAACTATAGTCACCCTATTCTGCTGTTGAACATTAGAACGTATTCCTTCTATCTACTGTACATTTGTACCCATTAACCAACATCTCTTCATTCCCCCTACCCGCCCCGCACACACACACAGCCTTCCCAGTCCCTGGTATCTATCATTCTACCCTCTACCTCCATAAAATCAACTTTTTTAGCTCCCACATGTGAATGAGAACATGCAGTATTTATCTTTCTGTGCCTGGGTTATTTGACTTAACATAATGTCCTCCAGTTCTATCCATGTTGCTGCAAATGACGTAATTTCATTCTGTTTTATGTCCAAGTATAAATAGTATTCTGTTATGTGTATACCACGTTTTCTTTATTCATTTGTTCCTTGATGGACACTTGGGTCAATTCCATATCTTTGCTATTGTGAATAGTGCTGAAGTAAACATGGGTGTGCACTTATCCCTTTGATATACTGATTTCCTTTCCTTTGGAAAAATGCACAGTAGCGGAATTACTAGATCATGTGTTAGCTCAATGTTTAGTCTTTTTGAGAAATCTCTATACTGTTTTCCATAATAACTGTACTAATGTATATTTCTACCAACGATATATAAGAATTCTCTTTGCTCTGCATCATTGCCAGCATCTGCCACTTTTTTTTTTTTTTTTGTCTTTTTCATAATAACCATTCTGATTGGTGTAAGAGGATGTCTCACTGTAGTTTTGATTTGCATTTCTTGGATAATTAGTGATATTGAACATTTTTCTCATTTACCTGTTGGCCGTTTGTATGTCTTCTTTTGAGAAGTTTCTGTTCAGGTTCTTTGCCCATTTTTGTTTTCCTTTCTTTATCAACTTGTATTTTAGATTCAGGGGTCCCTGTGCAGATTTGTTACCTGGCTATACTGCATGATGCTGAGGTTTAGGGTACAAATGATCCCAGCACCCAGGTACTGAGCATAGTACCCAACAGTTTTTCAGCCCTTGCCTCCATCCCTCCCACCCCCTCTAGTAGTCCCCAGTTTCTATTTTTGCCATGTTTACATCCATAAGTACTGAATGTTTAGCACTCCCTTATAAGTGAGACCATGCAGTATTTGGTTTTCTGTTCCTGTGTTAATTCACTTAGGATAATAGCCTCCAGCTCCATTCATGTTGCTGCAAAGGACATGATTTTCTTCTTTTTTATGGCTTCGTAGTATTTCATGATATATATGTACCACATTGTCTTTATCAGTGTGCCATTGATGGGCACCTGGGTTGACTCCACGTCGTTGCTGTTGTGAATAGTGCTGCAATGAACATACGAGTGCGTGTGTCTTTTTGGTGGAACAATTTGTCTCCTTTCGGATATATACCCAGAAAAGGGATTGCTGGGTCAAACGGTAGTTTTCTTTTTTGAAAAATCTCCAAGCTTCTTTCCACAGTGACTGAATTTATTTACATTCCCACAAACAATGTATAAGTGTTCCCTTTTCTTCATGACCTCACCAGCATCTCTTGTTCGTTTTTTTTTGTATTTTTAATAATAGCCATTCTGATTGGTGTGAAATGGTATCTCATTGTGGTTTTGATTTGCATTTCTCTGATGATTAGTGATGTTGAGCTTTTTTTCATATGTCTGTTGGCTATTTGTATGTCTCCTTTTGAAAAGTGTCTGTTCATGTCCTCTGCCCACTTTTTAATGGGGTTATTTGGTTTTTGCTTGTTGAACTCTTTTATAGATTCTAGATCTTAGATTATGCCTTTGTTGGATGCATAGTTGGTGAATATTTTCTCCCATTCTGTAGGTTATCTGCTTACTCTGTTGACAATTTCTTTTACTGTTCAGAAGCTCTTTAGTTAGGTCCTAGCTGTCAATTTTTGTTTTTGTTGGCAATTGTTTTTGAGGACTTAGTCATAAATTCTTTCAAGGTCAGTATCCAAAATGGTGTTTCCTAGATTTTCTTCTAGGATTCTTATAGTTTGAGGTTTTACATTTACAGCTTTAATTCATCTTGAATTAATTTTTTTATATGGTGAAAGGTGGGAATCCAGTTTCATTCTTTTGCATATGGCTTGCCAGCTATCCCAGCGCCATTGATTGAATAGGGAGTCCTTTCCCTATTACTTATTTTTGTCAACTTTGTCACAGATCGGGTGGCTGTAGGTGTGCAGGTTTATTTCCGGGTTCTCTATTCTGTTCCACTGGTCTGTGTGTCTTGTTTTTGTACCAGTACCATGCTGTTTTGGTTACTGTAGACTTTTGCCCACTTTTTGATGGTACTGTTTGTTATTTTACTGTTCAGCTGTTTGAGTTCCTTGTATGTTCCAGATATTAATCCCTTGTCACATAAATAGTTTGCAAAATATTATCTCCCATTCTACAAATTGTCTCTTCACTCTGTTGATTGTTTCCCTTGCTATGCAAAAACTGTTTAGTTTAATACACTCTAAGTTGTCTATTTTTGTTTTTATTACCTGTGCTTTTGAGGTTTTATTTACAATATCTTTGTAGGACCAATGTCCTGAAGCCTGTCTTCTTCTAGTGGTTTTATAATTTAGGACATACATATGAGTCTTTAATCCATCCTGAGTTGATTTTTGTATATGGTGAGAGACAGGGGTCCAGTTGCATTCTTCTGCATATGGATATTCATTTATTTACCCTGGTAAATATTTATTTATTTATTTACCCAGGGTAAATAAATGCACCATTTATTTACAGGGGTGTTCTTTTCCCCAATATGTGTTCTTAGTGCCTCTGTCAAAAGTTATGCATTGTTAGTGCCTCTGTCAAAAGTTATCCAGGCTATGAATACCTGGATTTATTTCTGAGTTTTCTATTCTGTTCCATTGGTCTATGTGTCTGGTTTTATATATCAATACCATGCTGTTTTGGTTATTATAGCCTTGCAGTGTATTTTGAAGTCAAGTAGTGAGATGCCTCTAGCTTTGCTCTTTATGCTCAGGATTGCTTTGGCTATTTGGCCACTATTTTATTTCCGTACAAATTTTCAGGTTGTCTTTTCTATTTCTGTGAAAAATGACATTGGTATTTTGATAAGGATTGCATTGAATCTGTAGATTGCCTTGAGTAGTATGAGCATTGTCACAATGTTGATTCTTCCGATATATGACCACAGCATGTATTTGCATTTTGTTTGTGTCCTCTTCAATGTCTTTCGTCTGTGTTTTGTGCTTTTCCTTGTAGGGGTCTTTCACCTCCTTGGCTGAATTTGTTCCTGGGTATTTTTTTTTTATTGCAGCTATTGTAAATGGAATTGCCCTCTTGATTTCTTTCTCAGCTAGTTCATTATTGATGTATAGAAAGGTTACTGGTTTTTGTAGGTTGATTTTGTATCCTGCAACTTTACCTATTTATTATGAATTTATTTCTCTTATCTAAGAGTTTTTTGGTGGAGTCTTTAGGTTTCTGTAGTTACAAGACCATATCATTTGCAAAGAGGGACAGTTTGAGTTTCTCTTTTCTAGTTTATATGCTTTTTATTTCTTTCCCTTTTCCTGATTGTTCTGGCTAAGAATTCCAGTACTGTGTTGAATAGGAGTGATGTAGGGGGCATCCTTGTCTTATTTCAGGTCTTAAAGGAAAAGCTTTCAGCTTTTCTCTATTCAGTATGATGTCAGCTATGGGTTCGTCATGTATGGCCTTTATTATATTGGGGTATGGGTTCGTCATGTATGGCCTTTATTATGTTGAGATGTGTTCCTTCTGTGCCTAGTTTGTTGACTGCTTTTATCATGAAGAGATGTTGAATTTTGTCAAATGCTTTTTCGACATCTGTTGAGATTATGATATGGCTTTTGTTCTTTCTGTTGATGTGGTATATTTTGTCAATTCATCCTTGCATCCCTGATTATGGTATATCATCTCTTTTGTGTGCTGTTGGATTTGGTTATATTGTTGAGGTTTTTTGCATCTATGTTTATCAGGGATCTTGGCCCGTGTTGTTGTTGTCGTTGTTACATTCTTTTCTGGTTTTGTTATCATGGCAATGCTGGTTTCATGGAATAAATTAAGGAGAATTCCCTCCCCTTCAGTTTTTTGGAATAGATTGAGGAGAATCATTAGTTCTTCTGACATCCAAACCTGGACTTTCCTTTTTGGGGAGGCTTTTTAATACTGATTCAATCTCATTACTCATTATTGGTCTGCTCAAGTTTTCTATTTCTTTCTGATTCAATGTTTGTAAATTATCTGTCTAGGAATTTATCTATTTCCTCTAGATTTTCCAGTTAGCGTATAGTTGTTCATAATAATCTCTGATGATCTTTGGTATTTTTACGGCATCAGTTGTAATAGCTTACTTTTCATTCCTCATTTTGTTCTTTTTGGTCTTCTCTCTTTTTTTTTTTTTTTTTCCTAGGTCAGTCTAGCAAATGGTTTAGCAATTTTGTTCATATTATAAAAAAATTTTTCATTTAATCAGTTCTTTGTATTTTTTTAGTCTCTATTTTGTTTAGTTCTTCTCTGACCTTATTGTTTATTTTCTTCTGCTAAATTGTGGTTGGGCTTGTTCTTGCTTCTCTAGTTCCTTGAGGTGCATCGTTAGATTGTTTATTGGAAAGTTTCTGAGTTTTTGATATAGGTGTTTATTGTTATAAACTTCCTTCTTAGCACTGCTTTTGCTGTAGGTTTTGGTCTTGTGCTTTGATTTTCATTTGTTTTAAGATTTTTTTAAAAATTTCTCCCCTAATTTCTTTCTTGACCCTGTGGTCATTCAGGAGCATGTTGTTTACTTTCCATGTATTTGTACAATTTCCAAAGTTCTTCGTGTTATCAATTTCTAGTTTTACTGCATTGTGGTTTGAGGAGATACTTGATACAGTTTCAATTTTTTAAATATTTGTTGAGACTTTTCGTGTGTCCTGATACATGTTCTGTCCTGGAGAATGTTCTGTGTGCTGATGAGAAGAATGTATATTCTGTAGCTGTTGGATTAAATGTTCTATAAATGTCTATTAGGTCCATTTGGTCTAATATGCAGTTTAAATTCACTGTTTCTTTGTTAATTTTCTGTCTATATAATCTGCCTAATGCTGAAAGTGGGGTGTTGAATTACCTAAATATTGTTGTATTGAAGTCTATCTCTTCCTTATAGATCTAATAATATTTACTGTAAATATCTGGGTGCTCCAGTGATGAATACCTGTATGTGTAGAATTGTTATATCCTCTTGCTGAATTGATCCCTTTTGTATTATATAATGACCTTCTTTGTTTTTGTTTTACTGTTTTTGACTTAAAGTCTGTTTTATCTGCTATAAGTACAGCAACTTTTGCTCACTTTCGGTTTCCATTTTCATGGAATATCTTTTTGTATCCCTTTACTTTCAATCTATACGTATCTTTGTAGATAAAATGGATTTCTTGTCAGCAGCATATAGCTGGTCCATGTTTTGTTAGTCAAACAGCCAGTCTGTATCTTTTAGGTGGAAAATTAGTCCATATACATTCAAGGTTATTATTAATATGTGAGGGTTTATTCCTGTCATTTTATTAATTGATTTTTTGTTGTTTTGTATATTCTTTATTCCTTTCTTTCTCCTTCATTATCATTGTGGTTTGGTGGCTTTCTGTAGTTGTAATATTTGAGTCCTTTCTCTTCCTTAATATGTTTGCTCTACCAGTGGATATATGCTTTCATGTGTTTTCATGATGGAAGAATTGTCCTTTCACTTCCAGGTGTAGAACTCCCTTAAGCATTGTTTGTGGATTTGATCTAGTGGTGATCAATTCCTCCAGCTTTTCTTGTTTGGGGAAGACTTTATTTGTCCTTCACTTATGAAGCATAACTTTGCTGAGTGTAGTATCCTTGGCTTACAATTTTCGTCTTTCTGCTCTTTGAGTATAGCATTTCATTCTTTCCTGGCCAGTAGAATTTCTGCTGAGAAATCTGCTGTGAGTCTGATGGGCGTTCCCTTGTAAGTGACTAGATTTTTTTTTTTTTTTCTGTTTTCAGACTTCCCTTTGTCTTTGACTTTTGACAATTGGACTATAATGTGCCATGGAGAAGACCTTTTTTCAATTGTATCTATTTGGAGATCTCCCCAGCTTCCTGCATCTGGATTTCCAAATCTCTTGCCAAACCTGGAAAGTTTTTAACAGTTATTTTAATAAATAGATTTTTTACCTCCTTCAGTTTCTCTTTACCTTTGGGACACCAAAAATTTGAATATTTGATTGCTTTATGGTGTCCCATATGTCACGAGAGCTTTGTTTTTTTTTTATTTTTATTTTTTTAATGTTGTCTGATTGGATTATTATAAAAGACCTGTCTTCAATTTCTGAAATTTTTTCTTCTGCTTGATCTAGTCTATTGTTGTAGCTTTTGAATAAATTTTCTATTTTATTCAAGAAGTTCTTCAATTCTAGAATTTCTATTTTGATTCTTTGGTAAACTTCTCATTAATATTCTGAGTTGTTTTTCTGACTTCTTCATGTTGTTTTTGTGGATTCTCTTGTACCTCACTGAACTTGTTTAATGTCATGATTTTGAACACTTTTTTTAGATTGCATAGGTTTATTTTTCATTACAATCTGTTGCTGGAGAGTTATTATGCTCTTTTGGAGGTATAATATTTCCTTGCTTTTTCATGTTTCTTGTGTCCTTACATTGATATCTGTGCATCTGGTATAACAGTCACTTCTTTGAACTTTTTGAACTTGCTTTCATAGGGGAGGGCATTTTCCTGAAGATGTGTCTATGGTGTTGGTTGAGTAGGTCACTTTGGCTTTGATTCTGGGTGCATGCAGCAGCATAGTGGCCATATGATTTTTTTTTTTCAGCTGTAAATAGCTCCAGTGGTGTCTCATTTTCTCAGTGGCTTAGGGTATGGTTGTTAGTAGAGGCTGTGGTACAGTTTTTCTGGAGATGGGGATACCATGTAGGCCAGTCCTCAGAACCTCGTGGTGGCAGTGGTGGGCTGAGCATGCCTGTCCTTGGGCCCCAAGGTGGTATATGCTGGCACTGATACTAGTGGGTCCAGGTAGGTTGATTCTTGGGCCTCCAGGCAGCTTGCTCAAGCGCTGGTAGTAGCAGTGGGCCAGGTAGTGGGCCAGGTGGGTAGCAGTGGGCTGGGAGTAGCAGTGGGCCAGGTGGGTAGTCAGGTTCTCAGTTCCCTGGGCAGCAGGAGTGGTGTGAGTGATGGCAGTAGTCATAGTGAGACAACCCTCTGACTCACAAGCAGTCTGTGCTGATGTTGGCAGTGGCTGCAATGGGCCAGGCAGGCCAGTACCTAGCCCTGCAGGTGGCACATACAGGTGGGTTCCAGCTGTGATGATAGTGGTAGGTTGGCTGGGCGTGACCTCAGGCCACTGAGAGGAGTGCTCAGGTGCCAGGGGTGGTGGACTGGGCTGGGTCATTCCCAGACCCCCAGACAGCATACTCCGGCTCTTAGGGGATCGTGGAGTCCAGCTCAGCAGGCCTGTCCTCGGGTCCGCTGGTGGTGCATGTGATCCCCACCCCTGGCCAAATGCTTGAGTCAGGGCGGCAGTGGCTGCACTGTGACTCTGCTACTGGGAAGAGTGGTCCTGCTTTCGGTGTCAGCAGCCATATGCAGCCAGCTGGGGAGGGTGTGCTTTGCACATACTTCAGACCCGGTGGACACAGCAGCAGCGGCTGCAGACGGGATTCCGCCCTTAGGACACATGAAAATGCACAGCCACTACTCTGCTGGGGATAGCGGGGTCTCCGTCAATGGCTCATGCCTAGACCTTGGTGGCAGCTGCCAGCCAAGGTGGTGGCTGCAGACAGAAATGTCAGTGGGACTCTAGGGATGGGGCGATGCCAAGGCCATTGGACTACAGAGCAGGATGCCGTCTAGGGGTGTTTGGAACATACAAATGGTGCCGCAGTGTAGCTGCTTAGGACTCAGAGAGTGCGTGGGAGCCAGCCTGAGCACCCTCTCTGGAGCAGTGCTGTTATGCGGTCTCCAGGCAGCTCCCTTGGCTCATCTCCAGGCCCATGGGGGTGGAGGGTCCCCCTGTACCGGGGGCAAAAATTGCGGGAGTTCATGGTCTGTGTGCATTTTGCTTTTTTTTTTTTTTTTTTTAAATTGAGATGGAGTCTCGCTCTGTCACCCAGGCTGGAGTGTGGTGGTGCAATCTCGGCTCACTGCAAGCTCTGCTTCCCTGGTTCACGCCATTCTTCTGCCTCAGCCTCCCGAGTAGCTGGGACTACAGGTGCCCACCACCACGCCCGGCTAATTTTTTTGTATATTTAGTAGAGACAGGGCTTCACCATGTGAGCCAGGATGGTCTCGATCTCCTGACCTCGTGATCTGCCTGCTTCGGCCTCCCAAAGTGCTGGGATTACAGGCGTGAGCCACTGCACCCGGCGCATTTTGCTCTCTTAAAAGTAGAACTTTCTCCAAGCTCCCCAGACAGAACTGGCTGTGGCAGCACAGAGAGAAGAGAAGCTTGTCTTGGGACCCAGGCCCTGCTCCCATCTGCTCTCTCACTGCCACAACCTACATCAGGACCCCACACTCCAAGAGCCAATTTCTGGGTACCAGAACTTTCCACGCTTGGCCTAAGCAGCCAGCTTTGGAGGGTGGTCCCTCCTCCTTCACTACAAGACTGAGAAAAACCCTTTAGACTCCGACTGCGTCTTGACTGCAGGATTTTGGGTACAGAGTAAGCACTGAGGGGTAAACTAGGTAAAGAGAGCCTTCAAATCCTGTGGGGGAAGTGGTCCTGCCAGGCCCCAGAGGCCAGTGATGGGCGGCCACAGTCCTGGCAGGATGTGGCAGTGTAGAGGGGGGCATCTCAGGTTCATTGGAGGTTCTAGGCATCCTGGGAGCTGGCTCACCTGGCCAAGTCAGTCCCTGTTTTCACACCTGAGCATGCTTCTTGCTTCTGAGCAGCCTGGATAGGGCCCTCACTTACCTGGCCAAGTCAGTCTCTGTTGAGCCAAATTCAGGTGACTTTTCATAGTCACTGTTACAGTCAATATCCTATACCCTGGCATGTTCCCAAATTCATGTATACTTATTCAGGACACAAAGTCTTTTCACCCACCTTCTCTCATTTAATCCTCTGTGGGACTTTGTGAGTTTGGGAATCATGAACCTAAAGTGGGCAGTTTGTCCCTGGCTCCTTCCTTGTCAGGAGTAAATTCTGCAAGTAAAGGTGGAGTGTCTGTATTAAGGATATATGAGGCTACAACTGTGTCGTTATGGATGTGGTGTTCACACTTCTGCATAATATGACTTGGTGGATCTTTGTTTTTTCCCCAGGTGATTCTCTCTTTTTTTTAATATACCAATATTTGAGGGGGAGTAATACAAAATATATATGTATACACACACACACACTCTCTTCCATGTAAGCACCCAGGTATGCACATATATGTGTACATGCATGTTATGTGTGTGTGCGTGTGTAACACTCCAGGGTGTTAGAAGTAGTCATGGGATGGATAGATAGATAGATAGATAGATAGATAGATAGATAGATAGATAGATACACAAATAATAATGAAGGTACTTAGGGAAAGAGTTAAGCAGGTATAGACATAAGTAGAGAAACAGACATGGATATACATGCTATAGATATGTAAGCGTGACGCAAGTCAATCTGGACTTCAGTAGATGTGTGTCTTAGTTCATTTTGTGTTGCTGTAACAGAATACTCAAGACAGGGTAATTGATAAGAAAAGAGGTTCATTTAGCTCGTGGCTCTGCAGACTGGGAAGTTCAAGCGGCATGGCACCAGCATCTGCTTCGCTTCTGGTGAGAGCTTTCGAGCTGGGTCTAAACGTAGCAGAAGGTCAAAGGGGAAGTCAACACATGGGAAGGGACAGAAACCTGCTTTACATCAACCCACATTCTCAGGACCTAATCTATTCCCACAAGAGTTAATCCATTCTCACGAGAGCAAGACCACACTCACTCACTCTCACCGGCACCAAGCCATTTGGGAGGGATTTGCCCTTAGGACCCAAACACGTCCCACCAGGCGTCACCTCCCTCATCACCTCACTGAGCATCAGTGATTTCAGCGTGAGTTTTAGTGGGGAAAAACCATGCCCAAGTCATAACAAGATGTATACACATACAGAATAATGCCATAAGTATCACTATGCCTACTTCGAATCCTTGGAATGCTAAGAGAAATTATGATTGAAATTTAGTTAGTGATGTTTCACGATTGTTATCATTTTTCTTTTTCTGTAGGAGTTGGCGATTTCAGCGTGTGGGAGTTCTCTGGAAATCCTGTGTATTTCTGCTGTTACGACTATTTTGCTGCAAATGATCCCACATCAATCCATGTTGTTGTCTTTAGTCTAGAAGAGCCCTATGAGATCCAGCTGAACCAAGTGATTTTCTGGCTCAGTTTCCTGAAGTCCCTTGTCCCAGTTGAAGAACCCATAGGTGAGCTAAGTCCCTGCGGGCCAGTGATGTCCCAGCTGTGGTTGGCCAGGAATCACCTCCTCCTTCCAGGCTCCTGCTCTGCTCCTGCCACTGCTGCTGCTGCCCTTGCACCAGGCCATGAGCAGATCCCACTGTTTGCGGCTAACAGCTGAGCCACCTTCCTTTCTCCTTGCTGCTAGGAGACGTCCACTCTGAGAAGATTCCTGGGGCTCTGGTGTTCGTGGTGTTGTGCAGGGAGTTTTCATTTCACAATTGCATATTCCCGCCTCAAAGGCCAATTTCTGAACAATCCTTTGAAAGGCATTTCTCACTTTCTTTCTACACTTGAGAGCCACGGCCATTGTATGTTGGGTGCAAAATGGAATTCCTGCTTGGATAGCTACTGCACCTTTACCTAAAGGGTACAGAATTAGTCTGCAGAATGAGCTCTTCTTCATCCTGTAATTCCACTAAGAAATGAAGAAAGGGCCGGGCGCGGTGGCTCACGCCTGTAATCCCAGCACTTTGGGAGGCCGAGGCGGGCGGATCACAAGGTCAGGAGATCGAGACCATGGTGAAACCCCGTCTCTACTAAAAATAGAAAAAATTAGCCGGGCACAGTGGCGGGCGCCTGTAGTCCCAGCTAATCGGGAGGCTGAGGCCGGAGAATGGCGTGAACCCGGGAGTCGGAGCTTGCAGTGAGCCGAGATTGTGCCACTGCACTCTAGCCTGGGCGACAGAGCGAGACTCCGTCTCAAAAAAAAAAAAAAAAAAAAAAAAGAAATGAAGAAAGAGGCCGGGTGCAGTGGTTCACGCCTGTAATCCTAGCACTATGGGAAGCCGAGGGGGGTGGATGGCTTGAGCTCAGGAGTTCAAGATCAGCCTGGCCAACATGGCAAAACCTCATCTCTACAAAACATACAAAAACTTAGCCAGGTGTGGTGGCGTGTGCCTGTAGTCCCAGCTACTTGGGGGACTGAGGCAGGAGGATTGCTTGAACCTGGGAGGTTGAGGCTACAGTGAGCCGAGATCGTGCCTCTGCACTTAGACTGGGTGACACAGTGAGACCCTGTCTCAAAAAAAAAAAAAAAAGAGAGAGAAATGAAGAAAGGGAACATGTTGACGAAACGTGTTAACTTTATTCCCAGAGGAGAGGATAACATGAAGTAAACTTCTTTTGGTCTTTGCCCACAAGAGAAGCAGCCTTCCCTGGTGAAATGCCACACTCAGCAGTCAATTTTTTTTTCCAGAAAAGCATTTAATAATACAAGGAATTGGGCTTAATGCCTCTCTGGGTACTGCCAGTTTTGCCTCTTTCTTTCTCCTTTTTTTCATTTGTTTTAAACACTCCCCTAAGTGAGAGGCTGTTTGTGTGACTTGCAGGTTTGTATCTCTCACCCGTCTCTGTGGTGTTGCTGCACTCTGAGGTCTCTCTTTGGTCTTGTAAATGGCATCCCCCTTGTCAGAGGTTAAATTTTCCCTCTCCTTGTAAGTAGGGGCTATTTGGAGACTGAAAAACTGTCTTTGTCATTCTGGTCCACTTTGAGCAACCTTCCTTGTGGCCTAGGAGATGGGCTCATCCTGTCGTTGGCCAGGCTGGGGCCTTCTAGGGTCACAGTGCGCAGCGGGCATGGGGACTTCATGTCTGTGGCAGGTTGCCCTTGTACCTGGAGAGTCGGCCTGGGCACGAGGCCAACACACCCCCCTCACCTGGGCAGGAGAGGCGGCCAGGTAGGAGGACCCACGCCCTGAAGCAGTTCCCTCTCTGTCCCCAGCCTTCGGTGGCAAGCTGAAGAACCCACTCCAAGTTGTCCTGGTGGCCACCCATGCTGACATCATGAATGTTCCTCGACCAGCTGGAGGCGAGTTTGGATATGACAAAGACACATCGTTGCTGAAAGAGATTAGGAACAGGTGAGGGGCAGCCATTTAGTCTCCAGCTCATGGATAGCCTCCTCTCCCTGAGAACTGAAGCAGAGGTGTGAAAAGTACAGAGGAAGCCTCATGAACCAGAGAAAGGTTTTAAAGGTCGTTCTTTCTTGGTCGACTCTTTTCTTGTACAGGTTGTGTATCCCTTATTGGAAATGATTGGCTTTGGAAGTGTTTCTGATTTCCTATTTGTTTGGATTTTAATATATTTACGTATACATAGTGGTTGAACATCCTAATTCAAAAATTCTAAATCTGAAATGCTCTAATAACCATTTCTTTTGCATGTCTTGTCTTTGCCCAAAAAGTTTTTGGATTTTGGAACATTTCAGATTTCTGGATTAGGGATGCACAACCATTATTTTTCATGTTTATTAAAACAATGAATCCACATAATAAATCAAATGCCAATGAAGAACACATGATGAAAGGCAGCCGTCTTTCCCCTTCTTCCTACCTCCCAGCAACACTGCCCGGAGGTGACTTCTTTTAGCTCTTTAGATTTCAGTACGCAGTATTCAGTGTTCAGAAACACTCATCAGTGTAGCTTACAGTATAACTTGCAACCTACTAGTGAGTCTTAAAATTCATTTAGGAAGTCATGGCCAATTCTTTTTAAAATGGGATGAATGCAATGGGATAGGATAGGATAGGGCAGGACAGGACAGGACAGGATAGGATAGGATAGGATAGGGTAGGATAGATCAGAGTACTTTTCAAGTCAAGTATTATTTTGTAAGACGTTTGTTTCACTGATGAGTATGGGTATGTATAGGATTATGATGCAAAATATGTTTTTACTTAGAGTCTATCGAAAAAGTTTGAACCTGCAGCTTTATATAATATACTAGTATCTCTGATCTTGCATTATCAACTTGAGACACTTATCTATTGTCTTGAGACACTATATCTGTTGTCAGATATAAAAATGGGGCTTCTATTAATATTTTTAGGTCAGTGTTGTAGCTTTTGCATTCACACCTCTATTCTTAGTCCCTCCACTTTCCACAGTATCTCTTGTCCTCACTTGTAAGGTGCGAGCATTAGGCCTCACCTTTCCTGCCTCGGGAGAAGCTGACATCTTTCCATGCTGTGTTCCTGCTGCTTCGTGCAAACCTGAAGTTGCCGCTCCTGTGACTCTGAGTGTATGCCAGTTTCCCCACGTCTCTGCACCCACTGTGACGAGGCAGAGCCCACCAACAGCAGGGATGGGGAGGGGCCTTTGCAAGGACACCAGGACTTTCCTTGCCTCCTACCAGGCTCTTGAGCCAGTAGGAGCCTGGCCCCTCCATAGAAAGGCCTGGGGAGATTGAGTCACTGCTGAGGAGGCTGCTGCTCTTCCCTTAGGTTTGGAAATGATCTTCACATTTCAAATAAGCTGTTTGTTCTGGATGCTGGGGCGTCTGGGTCAAAGGACATGAAGGTGCTTCGAAATCATCTGCAAGAAATACGAAGCCAGATTGTTTCGGTAAGTACACCCTAGAGAGGGCCTGGACCCCTTTGTACTTCCTGGTTTGCCTTCAGTTTCAGGGAACTGTTTCATAGTAGGACCCAGTAAGAGGTGTCTGCCTGGACATGTTTTCATTCTAGTGCTCTGGGAAAAGAAAGGAAGACTAGAGAAACAAGGAGACGATGGGAGATAAAAGGTTATTATGGGCAAAGGTGGACCACTTCAATTTTATGAAATTCTTACCAATTTATTGGTTTCTTTAAAAACACTTATTTTATTTTTTCAGAGACAGGATCTCACACTGTCATCCAGGCTGGAGTACAGTGGTGTGATCATAGCTCACTGTAGCCTTGAACTCCAGGGCTCAAGCAATCAGCCTGCCTCAGCCTCCCAAGTATCTAGAACTATAGGCACGCACCACCACGTCTGGCTAATTTTTTTGATTTTTGGTAGAGACAGGGTCTCACTGTGTTGCCCAGGCTGGTCTCAAACTCCTAGGCTTAGGTGTAAGCCACCATGTCTGGCCAATTAAACAAAAAAAAAAATTTCAAAAGTGACTTATTGTGGAATATTTTAAAAATTCAGAAAAGTAGAAAAACAGTCACAAACTTTTTTGAAAGACAGAAAAGAATAAATGAACAAAGGGAACGAGACTGCATTCTTGGGTTGTAAGATATGACTGAATATTTTATTTTCCCCTAGTTATATAAATGTAATACAATTTCAGTTAGCATCTGAATGGGTTGAGGGGATTGGGATTTTTATCTTAAAATTTCCATGGAAAAATTAATTGAACATATTATAAAGCCCCTGATAATCAATACAGCTAAATAGGAGGAAAAGCTTAGAGAGTGTAGAAGTAAATCATAATATCTTTAGAAATGTAATGGAAAATAAATATGTTATTTGAATTTAATGGGGTAAAGATTATTTAATAAATGAACCTGGCACAACTGGCTATTTGTCCGGAAGGAAATAAAGTTGGATTCCTACACCCTACAAAGTCTAAAAATAAATGGATTAAAACTTTTAAATGTAAAAACATAAAACAATAAATATCTTGAATAGAAATTGTGGAGAGTGTATTTTCAAAATAACTAGGGACTGAGGAAACCTGTTAAACCAAGATCTAAAACCCTAGAAATTTTAAAAGAAAATACATCTATTTGAAAATCTAAAAATTTTTTAAATTTTTTTCTGGCAAACAAGTAAACAAAGCTGAAAGGTGAAATAGGCTTGGAAAAAGCCTTCTCAATGCATTGGACAGATAAAGGATCACATCATAATGCTCAAAAAGCTCTCCAGAATTGGTAAGAAAGGGGCAGGCATCCCAGTGGAGAAGTGGTGGCATTCACTCTGGACTCTTCCTGCTGCCCAGGCCTGAGGACAAATGTGGGCAGATGCCTGTCTCTCTCTCTTACCTTTAAAGCTGCCTCTGGGTGTATCTCTCTCTCTCTTTTTTTTTTTTTTTTTTTTTTAACTGCTTTGCTAATAGGAAAATGCTGTGCTTTCCACACCAGATTCGTGTTCCAGACATGCTTGCAGAATTCTCGGGAAACCCTTTCCTGTCTCCAGTAAACCCTGCCCTTCACACCAGATATCCTCTTTGGGGCATCCCCATTGTGGCATCATCAGAAGATAGGGGGTAGTCTGGTGAGGCCTGGGAGGAATCTGTCACAGAAACCGGGGCGGTGATCTGGGAACTAACAGTGATCTGTGAGGCCCCAGCGCTTCCCCACCAGGTCTGGATTGGGGCTGCATTCCTGAGGCAGGAGGGAATCCCTGGAGATTTTTGAGCTGGGCGCTGGCATGATCTGCTGCATCTCAGACAATCCCCCCGCCCAACCCCTAAACTCCTGAGCTCAGGCAGGTGGAGCCCACCATGTCAACTGCACTCACCCCTGAGAATTTTGTTTTTGAATGCAGAGTGGAATTTAGCTGACATGAAAGAATTTGAGAGGGGAGTGTGGAATTAACGGCACAGTGTAGCCTGTGGCTTGTGTGGTTTCTAATTCAGAGGTATGTGGATTGCATGAGTCTGTAACACAGGCTGATTTACTTAGCCAAGTTAAAAGGTTAAAAATCCACTTCAGCCTGTATACCAAGAATGGGTCTAATTGGAAACACTGTTTCAGCAACAGTCCCCATGAATGCCTAATTTACTGGTAAACACTCACTCTAATATTGATGATGATACTCATTCTCTTTTCCTCTGTTCATAAAATGATCATTGCCTGAGTGAAACAGTCACAAGAGGGAGAGAGAGCAAGGGAAGAAAGGCGGGAGGGAGGAAGAAATGAGGGAGTGAAACATTAGGAGTTGGTGAACATTAGTTGATTGAGTGACTGAGTCCACAGTTCCAAAACATTCCTGGAAGACTCAAAATCTATTTAACATGAACCAAAGAGCCTTTATAAAACTTTATATTTGCGCAATAGATTAGGCTTCAAGGCGAGTCTAAAAAACAACTGCCCCAGCACTCAACCCAAAAGGCACTAACTAGCTGGACGCAGTGGTGTGTACCTGTAGTCAGAGCTACTCAGGAGACGGAGACAAGAGGATTACTTGAGCCCAAGGGTTTGAGACCAACCTGGGCAATGGCGAGATCCAGTCTAAAAAAAGAAAAAAAACATAAACAACGACAAAAACAAACCTACTCATTCATCAGATCAAATCATATGCAAGGCGCCTGAATGAAAGGCGTCCTTTCCACTGTGGCTCTGCTCGGAGCACCCACAGCTGCAGGTGAGTTGACCTGTCCCGCCGTGCCCCTTCTAGGTCTGCCCTCCCATGACTCACCTGTGTGAGAAAATCATCTCCACGCTGCCTTCCTGGAGGAAGCTCAATGGACCCAACCAGCTGATGTCGCTGCAGCAGTTTGTGTACGACGTGCAGGACCAGCTGAACCCTCTGGCCAGCGAGGAGGACCTCAGGCATATTGCTCAGCAGCTCCATAGCACAGGCGAGGTGAGGCCCTGGGAGCCCAGGCAGGGGGCCATGAGAGGTACCAGGGACTCAGCCTGCCCCAAATTCCAGCTCTTGGAGGTGGTGTGAGCCTGGGGAAGCAGTGTGGAAATGGCCCAGCTACCTACAATATTTCCAGACGTGTGACAAACAGCCTCAAATGATGCTCTGAACTGCAGTTCTCGGCTCACCCTAGGAGCTGTCATTTTGTCTTGTGTTTTGCTTTTGTTTCCAGTGTTTTGCTTTTGTTTCCAGAGTCTGTTCGTTTGGGAGTGCAGTGCCCGCTGCCCTGGGTGACTGGGTCTCTCTTCACTCCCCCTGGGCACTGGGAGCTTAACCTGCTACTCCTGGCAGCCTTCAGGATGGCTGCTTTCTATCAGCATGGAGTTACCAGCTCCACACAGATCTCCTGGGCGCAAAAACAGTTGAGGAAGGCAGTAAGGTATCCTTGTGGAGACGATGTCTGGAGCCACAAAGACAGAGAACTCTAGTGCACAGATACACAGCGTAATCACAATTAGAGATGCACATTAAAAAACTCTAGCAGGCAATGAATGCCCTGCAGAAATGATTGAGAATGGGAGGCTTTGCTCTGGTTCTGTGACATTCAGCACCGGGGCGTGGTTTGGAAACCCAGTTCTAATGGCATCATGTGCCTGTCCCCAGAAAGGGTGCAATGCCTTCACGTTTCTCCACAATGTGAAATCGGGAGCCTGCATGAACTAGTGTGGGCCAAGAAGAACAGTTCTGAATATTGCAACTAAAAGCAGCTCTGAGATTATTAAAAGCCAGGTGCTTACCTCCCCAGTCTCAGGTGCCAGGTCTGGCCCTATAGCCAGTTTGTATGAGTCATGTTTTCTTGAAACTAAACCTGAATCCACAAGCCAGTGACCTTGAAAACTGGAGCCACCTGGCAGTAATTTCATCAGCCTTTAAACTCCTAAACAGCCAGTGAATCTGCCAACAACACCTCCAGGAATACTTTAAAGTGATTGAATCCAAGGAAGAACACAGGTGAAGGACCGCGTCTTAGATGAAAAGATACTGCTGGATATAAAAAAAATGTGTCAACTCTAATACTAAACTCCTTTGGCCCAGGAGTCCCTTGCTTTCTAGTACTAGACCAGCAACTTTCTAGATCATAGCATATAGTCTCCTTTATTTGTCATTACATCCCTGCTTGCCCTTGAGACTTGAGTAAATAAATGAAGATGTAAAGAAGGAGGGACATTAAGCAGCAGGAACTACATTGTGTGGCCTGACATTGATTGGCCCGGGGCCTCCCCCAGACCTGCCTTCCATATCTAATCTGCAGATCTTCAGAACTCCCCAGTGGCCCTTCTGACTCTGTTTTCTGGGCCAGGGTCCCACACTGCATTTAGCTGACTGTCTTGGCTCTCTGCTCTCCTCCTCTATGGGACATGGTTGTCTTTCCTGAGCCTGAGGCGATGAGCAGTGTTTAGGAGCAAACTGCAAATGGTATTCCAGCCAATGCTGTATCAGGAACTAGATGGATACTGACTCTGCCCTCCAGGAATTTTCAACCTAGGTTCAATTCTGAATAGACTTGTAGACAGGGGGCATCTTTCAGGCTGAAGCCAGACTGTGGGCAAGAAAGTACCGTGTGGTCACTGGTGCAGTCGGAGCCTCCAAGTGAGGGAGTCCCGTGCGACGGCCACTCTCCAAGAGAGGAAGCAGAACTGTTCATAAAGGGAAAGTTCCTTCTGGTTTTTGTCACTTCTTTTTCCTTTTTTATTTTTTTAAGAAATAAACACAACCCAAAAGCTGAAGTCCCCTTGGGCCATCATCTCTGGTCTCATTCCTCTCTCCCCTTCTCTGAGGCCAACTATGGCAGCATATCCTTCCAGGCCTTCTCTATGTGTGTGTTAAACATTCACATAATGGTATAATAATACAATGTTCTCTTTTTTGAAACTTTTCAAGCCTTTGGAGAAGTTGCAAGGATAGTACCATGAACTCTCATGCACGTTACATTTGTTTATTTTTTAATTAATTAATTTTTTTTTTTTTGGAGATAGAGTCTCACTCTGTTGCCCAGGCTGGAGTACAGTGGCAAAATCTCGGCTCACTGCAGCCTCCGTCTCCTGGGTTCAAGTGATTCTCCTGCCTCAGCCTCCCGAGTAGCTGTGATTACGGATATGAGCCACCACGCCCAGATAAGTTTTGTATTTTTAGAAGAGACGGGGTTTTACCATGTTGGCCAGGCTGGTCTCAAACTCCTGACCTCAAGTGATCCAGCTGCCTCGGCCTCCCAAAGTGCTGTGATTACAGGCATGAGTCATGGTACCCAGCCTACTACATTTAAGCCAATCAATTGGTGACATTTTGCTACATTTGCTCGATTCCTTTCCTTTCTATTTATTTTCTTATTTATATTGCAGACATGATACATTTCTTCCCTAAATAATTTAGCCTATATCTCCTAAGGAGAAGGATATTTTCCCACACAACCCAATATAATTGATGATTCCAGAAACACAACATTAATATAGTACTATGATTGAATATATATCATCCTCATACAAGGGTTTGCCACTGGTCCCAATAATTTCTTTTAAAGGTATTTTTATTTATGTACTTATTTTGGGATTCAGAATCCAGTCTAAAATCACTCATTGCATTTGGTTGCTGTCTGCTTTTTTTTTTTTCTTTCATTTCACTGGCCTTTTTGAAGACTCCAGGGGAGTTGTTTTTCAGAATCTCTATTCTGACATTTTCAAGCTGCTTTTCTCCACTCGGTGTTTGGTTTTTGAGATGCATCCATGTGGAGTGGCCTCGGGTCACTCCTTAGAGCATCTGCTCAGCCTCTATTGCCGGGCTCAGGCCCTTTTGTGCTCTACCTGGCTGGTGCACCTGGCCAGGGCTCTGCCCCTAAGCGTGACTTTCTGTTGTCTCCCCGCAGATCAACATCATGCAAAGTGAAACAGTTCAGGACGTGCTGCTCCTGGACCCCCGCTGGCTCTGCACAAACGTCCTGGGGAAGTTGCTGTCCGTGGAGACCCCGCGGGCGCTGCACCATTACCGGGGCCGTTACACCGTGGAGGACATCCAGCGCCTGGTGCCTGACAGCGACGTGGAGGAGCTGCTGCAGATCCTCGATGCCATGGACATCTGCGCCCGGGACCTGAGCAGCGGGACCATGGTGGACGTCCCAGCCCTGATCAAGACAGACAGCCTGCACCGCTCCTGGGCCGATGAGGAGGACGAGGTGATGGTGTATGGCGGCGTGCGCATCGTGCCAGTGGAGCACCTCACCCCCTTCCCATGTGGCATCTTTCACAAGGTCCAGGTGAACCTGTGCCGGTGGATCCACCAGCAAAGCACGGAGGGCGATGCGGACATCCGCCTGTGGGTGAATGGCTGCAAGCTGGCTAACCGTGGGGCCGAGCTGCTGGTGCTGCTGGTCAACCACGGCCAGGGCATTGAGGTCCAGGTCCGCGGCCTGGAGACAGAGAAGATCAAGTGCTGCCTGCTGCTGGACTCGGTGTGCAGCACCATTGAGAACGTCATGGCCACCACGCTGCCGGGACTCCTGACTGTGAAGCATTACCTGAGCCCCCAGCAGCTGCGGGAGCACCACGAGCCTGTCATGATCTACCAGCCACGGGACTTCTTCCGGGCACAGACTCTGAAGGAAACCTCACTGACCAACACCATGGGGGGATACAAGGAAAGCTTCAGCAGCATCATGTGCTTCGGGTGTCACGATGTCTACTCGCAGGCCAGCCTCGGCATGGACATCCACGCGTCAGACCTGAACCTCCTCACTCGGAGGAAACTGAGTCGCCTGCTGGACCCGCCTGACCCCCTGGGGAAGGACTGGTGCCTTCTCGCCATGAACTTAGGCCTCCCTGACCTCGTGGCAAAGTACAACACCAATAACGGGGCGCCCAAGGATTTCCTCCCCAGCCCCCTCCACGCCCTGCTGCGGGAGTGGACCTCCTACCCTGAGAGCACGGTGGGCACCCTCATGTCCAAACTGAGGGAGCTGGGTCGCCGGGATGCTGCAGACTTTTTGCTGAAGGCATCTTCTGTGTTCAAAATCAACCTGGATGGCAATGGCCAGGAGGCCTATGCCTCGAGCTGCAACAGCGGCACCTCTTACAATTCCATTAGCTCTGTTGTGTCCCGGTGAGGACAGCCTCTGGCTTGGGCAGGGTCTGTTTGGACTGCAGAAGCAAGGGGGTGGTGTAGCCCATCCTTTCCTTTGGAGATGCTGAGGGTGTTTCTTCCTGTGCCCATAGCCAGGGGGATGCCACTCCTCCCTCCGGCTTGACCAGAGAAAGCCTGTTTCTCTGCCGCTACCTCCCTCCCCCTCTCATTCCATTGTCTGTGGATGGTCATTGTAGTTTCAGAGCAGAGCAAATCTTTTACTTTGGCCACTCAAAAAGCTAGTGTACCTCCTCTCAGTGTTTCGGACTCCATCTCTCATCCTCCAGTACCTTGCTTCTTACTGATAATTTTGCTGGAATTCCTAACTTTTCAGTGACTTTTTTTAAACTACTATATTGATTGTCCTTTAAAAAAGAAAAGTGCATATTTATCCAAAATGTGTATTTCTTATACGCTTTTCTTTGTTACACCATTTCCTCAGCTTATCTCTTTTATATTTGTAGGAGAAACTCCCATGTATGGAATCCCACTGTATGACTTACAAACAGACAATATGTGAGTGCCTTTTGCAGAAGAGGGTGTGTTTGAAATCATCAGAGTCAGCCAGGAGCTGTCACCAAGGAAACGCTACCTCTCTGTCCCTTGCTGTATGCTAATCATCGCCAGAGGTGCTTCACCCTGAGTTTTGTTTTGTGTTTGTTTTCTGACAGTTTCTGTGTTTTGTTTGGCAAGGAAAGAGGAGAAAGGAATCCTCCTCCAGGGTGATTTCATGATCAGTGTTGTTGCTCTCGGAAGACATTTTTCAGTTTGCTTTTGTTCCAATGTCGATGTGAATGTCCACATGAAACCTACAAACTGTCACGCTTCCTCATTCCCTCTCATCTCAGGTAGAAGGTTGACACGGTTGTAGGGTTACAGAGACCTATGTAAGAATTCAGAAGACCCCTGACTCATCATTTGTGGGTGGCAGTCCCTTGTAATTGGTGCATAGCAGATGGTTTCCACATTTAGATCCTGGTTTGATAACTTCCTGTACTTGAAGTCTAAAAGCAGAAAATAAAGGAAGCAAGTTTTCTTCCATGATTTTAAATTGTGATCGAGTTTTAAATTGATATGAGGGAACATGTCCTAATTCTTCTGTCCTGAGAAGCATGTAATGTTAATGTTATATCATATGTATATATATATATGCACTATGTATATACATATATATTAATACTGGTATTTTTACTTAATCTACAAAATGTCGTTAAAAAGTTGTTTGTTTTTTCTTTTTTTATAAATAAACTGTTGCTCGTTGCATTCGTTTTGTTGATCTTTAATTCAAAAGGATTTCTTTTTATTTGTTGTGTTTTTACTGTTGTCATCCCACATAGCAGGACAACCCAGGCCAAAACCTACAAAATCATTACACCCAAACTCTCAGGGTTTTTTAGATGCTGATTATTACTAAAATTAGGAATGGTGTGGGAAAGTGAAAAGAGCCCAGATAATTTTCACATTTCTTCCCATTGTAAATAAAACAGGCCCCTTAGATTTTTCTTGGGTGAACCAAAAAACCAAATTGACTCTGTTCGTTTTGGCAATGGGGACCAGAGGAAGCTCTGCTACTTCTACACAAAAATGAAGGGGATGACACCAGGAGGAAGAGAAAACCTACAGCAAAAAGACCTTCACGCCTTTCTTACATTTTCAGTTCATTTTTGTTTCAAGCAAGTTGTCCACGATAAACATGATTAATGTTTATAACGAGAAAAGAAGTTCTGATGAATAAAATTAAAACTAGACATAGCTGTGTCTACAAAGGATGAGACTGAAATGGAAATTGTGGTCACCTTAAGGAGTGGAAACTCCTTTTCTTATCTCAGCTCCTTCCTGAGTGTTGGCCTCACTCTCTCCTACTTCAAAAGACAGCTTCCTGTAGCAGCAGATAGCTAAAAACCAGAGAGAAGGGATTTGTCTCTTGCAGCATCTATATGTAAAATCCCAGAGTGGGACTCTGATTGGATTAGCTTGGGTCACATACCTATCCCTGTGCAAATTTGGAAAAGACGGAGTTATTAGGATTGGCCTTATCACCCAATGAGCTGTTGCGGGAGGAGCAGTTCTCCCCAAGACCAGGGTTCTGTTAGTAGAAGAAAGGTGAGGGAGGATACTGGGGAAACACATTTGAGTTACTGTAAAAGTCTTAATGCTTTTCTTGTTTTGAGAGGGAGAGAGAGAGGGCTTGGCTTCTGTGACCCAGGCTGTGGTGCAGTGGCATGATCATAGCTCACTGTTGCTTCAAAGTCCAGGGCTCCAGCAGTCCTTCCGACTCAACCTCCTGAGTAGCTAGGACTACAGGTGCACACCACCATGCCCGGCTAATTTTTTTTTTTTTTAAGAGATGATCTTACTATGTTGCCCAGGCTGGTCTCAAACTTCTGGCCTCAAGCCATCCTCCCACCTCTGCCTGCTGAAGTGATAGGATTACAGGCCTGAGCCACAATACCCAGCCAGTGCTTTTGTTTTATGCAAGCCCTAGGACAGGCACCTGTTCATATGATTGTGGGATTCCCGGGCTTCTGAAATGTTGGGACCACAGTCAGGAATCATTGCAACCCAAAGGTCAAGAGCTTAAGGATCACTCAACTCACTGCCCCATCTTGGGAAATGCCCTGGGGGACTCTTCAGGGGGCAGTTTGGGGTCTTCTGTACCAGGAGCTCTGGTCAGGCTGAAACTGGCCACTGCGTAGCTGGCTGTCTCCCCTTCAGGAGGGAGGAAACAAGACCATAGCTTACCTCTTGTGTCCATGGTGAGAATCAAAAGGTGCAAATTCTAGGAGTCAGAAAAGCCAATCATGGGACCCTGCCTCTTAAGAGTTGCTGTGAAACGCACTCAGGCGCCGTGTTCCTCATCACCTCTTTACTATAGTGTAACAGTCTCTGGACACCACGTCCAAACTTTGGCCACCTTGGGGTGCCTGAGGTCTCCATTGTGGACAAACGTATCCCAAGGACCCAAAGCCAGTGTGGTGTGGGCTTGAAGGCATTTGTGGGAGTTGCAATGAATTCTAAAATCTAAACCCCTACACCTTCTAAAAGGAATGAGAACTCTAGAAATTGTGCTGGTCTTTTTTGTAGAAAGGTGTCAGGGTGACAACTACGGGATTCACAAAAATCATAAAACTACATTTGGCCCTGTCGCTGTTCAGAGTCCACACTGGTCTTACTGAGCCCTGATAGAGTGACCACAGAAAAGTCACTCCAAAGTGAGGGGCCCAGCCTGTCTGTTCTCGCATAAACAACGGCTAGATAACAGCCGGGCTGTAAAACCAAGAGGGAAGTGCAGGGATCTGAGCTTAGAAGTAAGTGGAAAGCTTTCATTAAGAGTCAAAACATGGGCCAGGTGCGGTGGTTCACACCTGTAATCCCAGCACTTTGGGAGGCGGAGGTGGGTGGATCACCTGAGGTCAGGAGTTCGAGACCAGCCTGGGCAGCATGGTGAAACCCTGTCTCTACTAAAAATACAAAACAAATTAGCCAGGCATTGTGGTGCGTGCCTGAAATTCCAGCTACTTGGGAGGCTGAGGCAGGAGAATCACTTGAACTCAGGAGGCAGAGGTTGCAGTGAGCTGAGATTGCACCACTGCACTCCAGCCTGGGCAACAAGAGTGAAAATTCCATCTCAAAAAAAAAAAAAAAAGAATGAAAAGATAGAGGCCAGGTGTGACGGGTCACGCCTGTAGTCCGAGCACTTTGGGAAGCCAAGATAGACAGATCATTTGGGGTCAGGGGTTCGAGACCAGTCTGGCCAACATGATGAAACCCCGTCTCTACTAAAAATACAAAAAAAATTAGCCGGGCGTGGTGGGGGGGCGCCTGTAATCCCAGCTACTCGGGAGGCTGAGGCAGGAGAATCGCTTGAACCCAGAAGGCAGAGGTTGCAGTGAGATGAGATTGCTCCATTGCACTCCAGCCTGGGTGGCAGAGTGAGACTCCATCTCAAAATAAATGAATGAATTAATTAAAAGATGGTTTCAGTTTTGCAAAATGAAGAAAGTTTCTGGAGGGGATGGTGGTGATGATTGCACAACAATATGAATATATTTAATGCCACTGATGTGTGCAGTTCAAGTTGGGTAAAGTAGTAAATTTTGTGTTTATATATATTACCACAGTTTTCTTTGAAAAAATCTAAAAACATAAAGCTGAAACCTAAACATGTCCAGGTAACAATAAAGCTGGCAGAGTAATGTACAAGACTACCCATTGTATTTAGAACAGCTCAACAAAGCAGGGTCCCCCAGAAAAGAGGGACAGGAAAAGGGATTGATTGCTTTTTAAATAATTTAATATTTATTATTTAAAAAAAAAAAAAAAAAAAGGAACGTTCTCAGAGGGGGAAGAAGTGAGCGTTTTCTTTGACTTCTTTTCTCCTTTGCCTGGCAGGGGTTTTGTTTTTAGTTTGAATTCGTATGTGAGACCTGGCACCACAGTCTGCAGGACTATGAATTCCTGAGAACTTAAACGGAACTGTTCATGAGGAATAGTGTGAGGGTGAGGGCCCAGCCCTGGCTCACCGAGTCCTCAGGGCTCAGCTCCACAGCTGCCTGAGGAATTTGCTGTCAAGGGCAATCTTCAGCAATCCGGATCACAGCTGGGCTTTGGGTGGCAACCTGAGGATGAGGTCAGACTTGAGCATCACAACCGAAAGTCACATGCTGATGACAGGCTCCAAATCCTCCCAGCCCAGGGCCTGGTGGCTTCCAGACGTTGACTCAGGACAGGAGCCGCTTGTCTGCCGTAAGTGAATGCCACGGCCAGAGAGGGTGGACCAAGGGGACACCTCTGATAGGGAGAGTTAAGGAGCAGTGAGCCCCCTTCCACCTCCGCTGAGCAGAAAGGAACTCCTGGAAATGCCTTCGGGACAGACAGCTGCTGACCTCTTCCTGGAAGCCCTGGGCCTCAGAAGGTTGCTGGTTCCTGCCTATTTGCTCCCAAGGCAGATTCGTGATCCGAAAGGACGGAAGAAGTATGTGAGTGTGAGGAGGAGGGGCAGGGAAGAAGCCACAGGAATGCTCACAGCAGAGGTCCTTGGAGACGCTGGGCTATCCCTGGTGGCAACACTCCTGGGGCTGGCGCTGGGTGAGGATGGCCTCACAAGCACCCTGGGCTGTGACTCCAGCCCCCAGGATCCTCCTCAGGGTACAGAGAAGGAGCTCAGGTGAGCTCTGGGTGGACGATACCGTCTTTTCCCATTGAAATCACAGAATTTTACAACTAAAGAGAACTTCCAGATGGTTTGAGTCAACCACACTCTCTGCGGGCTGGAAGCAGAGATGAAAAGATTTAGACAAAATTATACGGTTCAATTACTAACAATTCAGACTAAGCGTCAGGTCACCTGACCACAACTGAGGCCCCTCATACTATTCTACTAAGAATATTATACTGCAGTATATATGTGTGTGTGCACGTGTGTGGATGTGTGTGTCATGAGTGTACATGTATATGCAGATGTATGCATCTGTATTTTGTGCATGTGTGTGTGCACTTGTGTACATGTACATTAATGTATGTGTACATGTGTCGTGCATATGTGTAGCATAGTGTGCATATGCACATGTGTATATGTGTTTTGTGCATGTGTGTATGTGTGTATATATGGGATAAGTGTGTCTTTGTTGGTATGTGCATATATGTGTGTGTGGTGTGTGTGCACGCGTGTGTGTGGTATGGTGTGTGTGGTGTGTGCGTGTGTGTATGTGGTGTGTGTGGGGGTGAGTGTGGTGTATGTGTGATGTGTGTGTGTGAGGTGTGTGAGGTGTGTGCACGTGTGGTGTGCATGTGGTGTGTGTGTGTGGTGTGTGCGTGTGTGTGGTGTGCATGTGGTATGGTGTGTGTGTGGTGTGTGCGTGTGTGTGGTGTGAGTGCATGTTTGTGGTGTGAGTGTGGTGTGTGTATGTGTGATGTGTGTGAGATGTGTGGGGTGTGTGCGTGTGTGTGTAGTGTGAGTGGGGGTGTGTGTGGTGTGTGTGTGTTTGGTGTGTGTGGTGTGTGTGCATATGTGTATGTGGTGTGGGGTGTGTGTGGTGTGTGTATGTGTGATGTGTGGTGTGTGTGTGTGTTTGGTGTGTGTGGGGTGTGTGTGTGTGTCCTGAGAGATTCTCAGGCGGTAATGGCTTGTTTTTCTGGCCAAGAGACTTGATTCTTGCTGATTCAGCCATGAGTGTGCATTTCCCACAATCAGGGTGACTAACCAGGACATCCGGAGAATTTTCTTCCTCTCTGCCTCACCCATCCTGCCCGCTCCATCCTCAGAGCAGAGACTCAGATGCTGAGGCCCCTGCCCCAGTGTGTGCCCCACGGGAGGTTTGCAGAGCCCTCAGGTTGCGTCACAGCCTGTGTTGATGAGCATCATCCTGTCTTCCAAGAAGGCAGGCCAGTCACCCAAGAATGAGCCAGAGCTGCTTCTGTAAATCACGAGATTCTGTGACCCAGATTAACATGGAAGGAGAAACCAGCAGCTGCTGCCGCCGTAGGCACAAGTCAGCAACTTCAGTCCTTCTGAGGCTGGCCCTCCCTGGCCACGGGCTGCCCCCTGCCTTTGGGGTAATTTGAGGCAATGAAAGTTTTTATTCCCTTTGGTTGTATTTTCTAGACATGCTTTAATGTAGCTGAAATCATATGAAGTGTTGGATTTTATACCCTGCTTTTTTTAAACGGAAGATGATGACACAGTTTTTGTTACAATGTTATTAGAAGCTTTTCAGAAACATTCCTTTTAATGGCTGCAAGATACTATAATAATGTTGTCATATCCCAATTCTCTACTGTGAAACACTCAGGCATTATTCCCTATTGAAAACAAAGCTGGGCTAAACATCTTTATGCACATTTTTTTCCTGTATTTCGGACTGGACATGATATATGTGGTTTTTTGGCTGTCGGTACATGACAATTAAAATCCAAAAAGAGAAAACATTAATTGCTGAGCAAAACTTTGCATTTATGTTGCACTCTATCTGGTTTTCTTTTCTCCCAGAAAACCATTATGTTATTAATCAATGGCTAACACACTTTATAATTTTTACCAAATTTTTTGCTACATATAACAACTTTTGTAATCTCACTCTTTTAGCAAGAAGGGAAAAAATTCATTCTTTCCACCATCACGACAGATTAATTACTCAATAATTACAGTTATTACTGGTTTAGAAAACGTTGAGCTCCGAACTCATTACAGGCAATGTCATACATTTTAAAGATTATTGTCAAATCTGGTGAACACTCTATCAAGTTTAGTTTCATTTGATTATACATAAACTGTAAGATTTTCTGACACTGTGAGTTTGTCTAGTGACTTATTTTCAATGCTTGTTAATGCCAACACTCATTATCCAATTGTCATCCGTGTCCGTCTCTGCCTGACTTTATGGGCTGAATTTCTGTGCAGGTGCCTTTTGCTGGGAAGGAGGCCTTCTCAGGGCTCTGGGCCATTCTGTGTGGTTCCATTGCCATCCCGCTCCAGGTACCGAAGGATTTAGCCTCCAAACTCTGTTGCCCACCTTGGTGGTTGGACACATACTCCTGGAGGACCTTGAGTTAAAACAAGCCACATACATCCTGTTGACATGGAGAACAGCCAGCTACTGAGCAAACGTGCAACACTGGTGATATTGTACAATGTTCCCAGCTGTGAATTTATCTCATTGTTTTCACCTAGTGACATTTTTATCTTATCCCTCCATAAGCCGGGCAAAAGTACACTAAAGGCTTGATTATATTCTCTCTTGTCACTTTGGAATGACTATTTTCATTTTTTATTTGAAAATGAGAAATAAAAAGGAATCTTACTTCTCTCTGCCCCTTAAAGCTATTTCCAATAGAGATCCAATAAAGAGTAGCTTTTTTTTTTTTTTTTTTTTGAATTGGAGTCTTGTTCTGTCGCCCAGGCTGGAATGCAATGGCACAATCTCGGCTCACTGCAACCTCTGCCTCCCAGGTTCAAGTGATTCTCCTGCCTCAGCCTCCCGAGTAGCAGGCACTGCAGGCATGCACCACCACGCCCAGCTAATTTTTGTATTTTTAGTAGAGAAAGAGTTTTACCATGTTGGCCAGGATGGTCTTATCTCTTGACCTCATGATCCACCCACCTTGGTCTCCCGAAGTGCTGGGATTACAGGCATGAGCCACTGCGCCTGGTTGCTTTTTTTTTTTTTTTTTTTCCTTAACTGACTCTTAAACCTTGAGAAGACTTGCTATTGTCAGTGGTTCCCACACTTTGGGAATGTTATGAAATAGCAAACTTTTATAAAGAACATGGAGGACGGACACTCTGACACTTTGTTTTGCGAAGAACACAGAAACAGCAATAACTATCCAATGCTGTCACCAATCATCATGCCCCAAAAGAAAGAGAAGGAAAGAAAGAAATTAATAAATAGAGAAAAAATATTCCAAATGAAAAAAATTAAAAAAGTAAAGAAGCAAGGAAGGGCGGGACACGGTGGCTCACGCCTGTAATCCCAGCACTTTGGGAGGTCGAGGCAGGTGGATCACTTGAGGCCAGGAGTTCAAGACCAGCCTGGCCAACATGGCGAAACCCTGTCTCTACTAAAAATACAAATATTAGCCCGGCGTGGTGACACGCGCCTGTAATCCCAGCTACTGGGGAGGCTGAGGCATGAGAATTGCTTGAGCCCGGGGGGCAGAGGTTGCAACGAGCCAAGATAGTGCCACTGCACTCCAGCCTGGGTGACAGAGCAAGACTCTGTCGGAGGAAAAAAAAAAAAGAGCAGCAAGGAAGGAAAGAAACAAAAGAGAGACAGAAAGTAGGAAGGTTATAGTCTGAGAATAATTAACATTCCTTTCAATGGAATAACTTAATCTTTGCGGAAAAGGAAAAAAAGTTACCCAGTGCTCCTCATTTTTCTCCATTTCCCTGGAATAGTGAAAAGTTCACCATGAGCCACATGACTCTAAAGGTTTATTTCTGTGTTTTGTTTGCTCAGGAGCCTTTGCTCTTTGCTATGCATAGAAGTTCAGGGAAAGCCCTCAGGCCCCATCTCGTGACATATTTCATGACCATGTTTATTCCATCCCCTGAACACTAAAACTTACCCAAGGCCCTTGCGTGAGGCCACACTTTAGGAAGCACAGTAATTCTGGTTGCTCTTAAAATAGGGGCATAGGATCCAAGAGTCAGGAGGAAATGGGATGTCTCGAAGTTCAGCCCGAGCATCACCCGCCATGAAATACAAGGGTCAGTCAGTCTCCGCTCAAATCATCCCAGAGTTGGATGACTAGAAAAGCAGATTTTAATTCTATGTGAGCTGACACTTGCCACCTGTACTTCTCATCCCTTGTTCTGTCTTCCAGGTTTTAAAGACGCCTTGAATCCTCCTCCACAATACCCGCTCCACTATTTGTTAGCACAGATATGATGCTGCTCATGGATTGTTTTCACTCCTAAAGACAGTGGTGCAAGGCAAGGTGACCTGGAGCCAGACCATCCTGAGTGCCCACCCAGCTTCCCAGCAGCCCGTTGGAATTTGGAAGGACATTTGCCTCTGTTTATAAAGCCTGGCTTTTTGCTGAAAGCCAGGTCTCAAAAATGTTGTTTTATTAATAGAAGCTATACCCTGAACATTTGGCTCTTTTTCGTCCCATTTCCCCTTTCACAATCTTAACTACTCCCAAGACAATGGATACCTCTGTCTGTATCAAGGGCAGATTGTCGAAAAGAAAGTCAACAGGAAATAAACATTATTATTTCAAAAATATTATCCTCATCCATTTAAAATTAAGGGGCTAGGAGAAAAGGATATGAAGATTTAATGTTGAATGGGTTAGGAGTTTCAGTTTGGGATGAAGAGAAAGTTCTGGAGATAGATGGTGGTGATGGTGGCACGACAATGCAAATGAACTTCATGCTGCTCTCAAAAATTGTGAAAATGGTCAAGTTTATATTATGTCTATTTTACTGTAATAAAAAAATTTTTGGTTTTCAGTGGGCAGGTGAATAAGGGAACCCTCTTGCCACCTCTTGGCAAGAGCAAGGAAGGAGGTTGGAATATCAGCAGTGTGAGCTCTTCCAAGGGCAGTGGTGACAGCCTGGGAGACTGGTCAGCGTAGCAAGGGCAGGTGCAGGTCCCTGGTCCTAGAATGTGAGTGTGGCAAGCCAGCCTTAACTTCTGTCTGCCTAGGAGGCATCATAGGAGGTGAGCCTTAGTGAGCAGGGGTAAGCTCTGTGTGTGTGCAGCAGCAGATTATCTGTCTGCTCATGCAGACTTTGTAGATTGCTCAGAGTTGCCTAGAGGGAGGGCCCGTGGGGCCTGAATTTCAACGTGCACTCAACTCATCAAGCCATGGGCTCTCTCGGGGCCATGTCTGCCTACCCCTTGCAAAGCCTCCGGATGGGTGATCCTGGGCGCTAAGCCCTGACCATTCTAAAATACTATTTGGCACAGTCTGGATGAAGTTTGTACATAGAGTGTGCAGATCCCTCAAGTTCCCTGAACACTCCACTATGCAAATCACGCAGAGAAATCAGCCAGGAGGAAGACGAGGTGTGGGGGAAGAAGAGCACCAGCCAGGAAGCATCACCCCAAAGCTGAGTACATGAGGCTGATGAAGAGAATGTCCATACCATTAAAGAGACTCTAGCATTCCTCTCCTATGTTTCTCAACCTTTGTCCTTGTTAATGCCTGAATAAAACTGAACATGAGAGTGTGGCCATGGGAATTACAGTACAGGCCTAAGGAGAGGTTGTAAACTTGAGTTTTCCAGGCTTTATCAACACTTGACCATTTCCTCCCATGTTCTGGGAACTCATTAGCCCCTTTCTGTTTCACCCATGCAGTAACCCTCTTCTTGGGCTTCATTACTCCAGTATGCTTTCCAGAACTATCATATTCCTTTAATCTTCTTGAAATAAATTTGACTTGGATCACACTCCCCCAAATCTAGTCTCTTTCATTGTTCAGGGAGCCATTCTTCCTCCCATGGTTGTCCAAGTGTCCTGGGGTCTTCTGAGCAGTCTGTGTTTGCTGCCTTTGGTCATCCCAACCTGTCTGACCTGCTTCCCCACCCTCCATGTAAGCCTGAGTGTGGAAATATTCCAGAGCCCACATGCTCCAAGCTCAGCCACCCCAGGCGTGAGTGTGAGGAGGCTACAGCCCTCAGCCTCCTGCAGAAACCCCCTGTCACTCTCCCAGTTCGGGAGGTGACTCTTCTCGCCTCTTTCTCCAACTCCACCAAGCTATGGACAATGAATTCCATGATGACGCTGACCTCTAGGTTCATAAGAGAGGTTTTCAGACCGGCTCCAGGAATTTAGAAAATCTTTTCCTCTCTCTTCAGCCTTGGCTTTTGGATGACTGTGAACTCGGGAATCTATCAGGAAAGTCTAATTCTGAACACTGATTCTTTTTTCTCTTCACATTCCTATTGTTAGAATTCTGATCATCTGTGAGAAAGCAATATCCCTGTCTGTAGAGGGTAGATGTCCTTGTAAAGGGAACACGAAAAAAGAAAAAAAAATCATATTTGCACAAGAAAGTATCATCCCCCTTGTGTTATATACACCACGGGTCTGCAGGCATGAGACTGAGGTCAGACTGTGAGTATTCTCCCCTCCATCCCACCCACCACCTGCTCTGTGACCTGCTCCAGAACCCCAGGCAGAAGATAAGATTTCTCCAAAACTCAGCGGGGAGTCACAGAAAACAGGAAGTGCTTTTGAGGAAGTTTTGAATGGAAGCAGAGGATGAGAATTGGGAACTGTGTGCTAGGAAATGACCTCTCAGCTGCTGCCCTTGGGAGGGGTGTGGTGTCTTGGTTGCTGCTCCTGTGAACTGCAGAGAAGGTCAGGTTTAGCATAAACTGTTCCCTGTGGTCCTCCTGCAATTCTCCTAATGACTGCCCGCCCTCAGTACCAGGTTCCATACACCCCTACAGCACTGCATTCCCATTTGTTGGAGTTCCACCTCCTGAGATCAAATCCTGGCTTCCTCACTGACTAGCCCTGTGCCCTTAGGCAAGCTCCATAACCTCTCTAACCTCACTGTACACATCTGTTAAATGGGGATGAGGGCTATCCTGACGATCAAATGCCATAATACATGACAAGGCGAATGCTGTGCTTGGCATGTAAGTGAGCAGTGTGTTCCCAGTTGACCACTGGTTTCACAAGGCCAGCAAGGACAGTGGGATTTTGGGTGAGTCTTTGGGTATTTTTGCCTTGCTTATCTGTATTTTCTATGTTTTTCTTTTTTTTTTTTTTTTTGAGACGGAGTCTTGCTCTGTCTCCCAGGCTGGAGCGCAGTGGCGCGATCTCAGCTCACTGCAAGCTCCGCCTCCCCGGGTTCACGCCATTCTCCTGCCTCAGCCTCCCGAGTAGCTGGGACTACAGGCGCCCGCCACCTCGCCCGGCTAATTTTCTTGTATTTTTAGTAGAGACGGGGTTTCACCGTGTTAGCCAGGATGGTCTCGATCTCCTGACCTCGTGATCCGCCCGTCTCGGCCTCCCAAAGTGCTGGGATTACAGGCTTGAGCCACCGCGCCCGGCCTATTTTCTATGTTTTTCATAGTGATTACTTGTTCCATTTGTTTTTCACCTAAAAAATTACTGAAAAATAACAGATGAAACTGCTGGAAGGACAAAGGCTAAGGTCCTCTGAGAATCCTTGAAAACAGCCACCAATAAGTTATTCATTGGAAATTTCAAAGGGAAACTTCCAAACCAAGCCACCTCACTGACAGGCTTAGTGCTCTAGGAACAAGGTGGGGGGGATGTGGGCCATTATTGTTTATAAGCCAGAGAGCTGGTGGGTTATTTGCTCTATCTGGTAATTAAACATTCACATATTCTACATTTTTAAACAAATCAATGGCTTTTTCATCAAATTATGAACAGGCCAGGACATAGAGACTGAAGCTTGAAGGCAAATGTTCACTCCTGTCTGCTCCACATCTGTTTTTCCAGGACAACACAACAATGGTCAATCCACTAAAAGTCAAGGAAGTCGTGATTTTTCTTGCTAGAAATCAAGAAAGTCGTTTCTTGATGTGCTTATTATGTTCCTGAGAATACGCACGAGAAGAAGGAGAAAAACACAAGCCTTCCAGACGGGCCACTGCCGATTAAGCTTGTATTCTAGGGAGAGATGATGCCCACCTTTAACCTCTTTCAAGGCATCACACATTTTGGGGCTCAACAACCAAGAAACAACAGAGGAGAAAGCAATGATGATGGAAGCTGTTTTGGCTGAGAAACCCCAAGGACCCAGGAGCTCCTTCACCCTACATCGAACCATGGAAAAGAGCTCGCCAGAGATAGGGCATTGGCACAGCTCCAGGTCATGCTTATGGTACCATATCCCTAATCCATCCCTCTTTGCTCTGTCCTAAGACTTCAGTTGACTGGCCTTCCCCAGGTCTCAAGGGCTTGTCACATTCTTCATTACTTTTCTGTGTTTTTTGACAATTCTATCTAAAATCTTCAGTAATGTGTGTTAAGGTATGGCTCCCATAAGAGTGTTTCAATGATTCAGGGGCACTCTAACCTTCCAAAACATTTGTAAGAAGAATAGTAGCTGTGTGCTTGGGACTACTTTCTAAGCACTACCTAACCTATCTGCTTCAATCCTCTCAATACCCACATTTTTAATTCCCCTTTACAGGTGAGGAAGTGGAGGCTCCACACATTTAAGTGTCTTGCCCAAAGTGATATGGTTGTCAAAAAACTGAACTACGATTTGAGCCCCAAATTATTTAATTCCAAAATAAGTGGCCTTAATTACTCTTTACTTGTGTACTTGATTATTGTCTGTGTCTGCCTGTCAACCATCACGCTCACCACTCACCCAACAAGTACATCCTAAATAAGTAATTGCAGAATGAATGAACACTATCTTCCCTTGAGGCCCAGAGATTGGAGGCATCACGGTGGAACAGCAGCGGGTCAGTGCTTTATTTCACAGTTCACTGAAACATCAGGGCCAGTGGCCTTGTGACACCTAAGGAGTCCAGACAACTTTGGAGTCCTTGGTACAAAAGGAATTCCTTGTTTACTTGCAGAAACACTTCATGTCGAGACTTTTGTAGTCTTCTTGCTTCCTTCTTTCCTTTTTTTTTCTTTTACTGTTTCTCTTTCATTCTTTCCTTCCTTCCTTTCTTCCTTCCTTCTTTTCTCTCCTTTCTTCCTTCCTTCCTGCCTGCCTGCAAGCTTGATCAACCAGCTTAAGTTGTTACAAAACTAGAAAACCTGAATTAAGTAGAAATCATGAATTGAACATGTTTCAGAGGGAAGGAACTAAATCTAGCCTCAAATGAGAAGCTTATTTCCCAAAATATCAAAGCCTTTAAAAATTATGGCTAGCATTGTTTTTCTTTTTCTATCAGGACACTAAAATCAAATCTACAGGTGTCTGATTTTCACAGACTTCATAGACTTTGGGGCATGCCTCAACACCCAGCCTCATCCCTCCTCTTCTCCTCTTGGATTCAGTCCCTTCTCCTGAGTTGGGAGGTTGTCTGGACAGTGTCTTTGCTATCTGTGTTGCTCTTCTCCCCATCACCCGCGTGCATTTGCCCCTCCGTCCCTCAGTGCATTTCCCCCATCCCTCAGTGCATTTCCCCCAGGATGCTCTGGCCACACTGACCAAGTGTCTCCATCTCTGCCCCTTCTTTATCCCCTGAGTGCTGTCCAGTGTTTTCTGGAACCTGTGAACTTCCTGTGAATGCTAAATACTAAGAGCTTCTCAAAATGAGACTCCATGTTCTAAACAGAACCTGTAATCAGGATTTCAGGGAAGGTCAGCTGCCTTCCACCCACACAAGCACTTTGCTGTGTAAGACATTGTCTATGGAACATCAGTGTCACTTGGGGCCTTGGAAAGACATTCAGGAAGGGAGTTACCAAGTCTAAATTTCTGGAGATGTGTTTAGTAGGGAAGACTTCACTATAATCCATGAATGATTGATTGATTTCTAGAAAGGCTCACAAATGTTTCTTTTTGATACTCAGGACTGGACCTCTGAATCAGTGCGGAACATGAATGAGAGCGGTCAGGGGAGAACTGGAGGATGCTGATGGAGGCTGGAAGGCTTGCAGTCACTTGCATGTGCTTATCTAAGTGATGAGAATGTAGGAGCAGCAGGACCTGGCTCATCACTACCCTATGTTTGTTACAGGAGATAGGACCGTCCTCCCACAGGTCAGAGCTATTGTTAATCAAGGTGACAGTGGAAGATGCGTTCCCACTCCTGAGTTCTTGCTGTAAATAGGTTTCCTGAGTGGTGTTGGTTTATTCTGAATTTGGGAGCCAGTTCAATCAAATGTTTCACTAGATTCAACTTTGATGAAAATACTAGCAAATCCCCCAACTAATGAGTCACTATAAGTAACTCACGGCATCTGTCCTGCTCCCCACATAAGGGAGTACTGGTCCTGAAAATGGGACCACATATATAGGGAACAAAAGTGATACAATGGGCCATGATGGTGTGATGAGTATTCCAGTGATTGCTTTGGGTAAATTTTGCTGGCCATAAAGGTTTCAGTTCCTCTACATAGACAAGGAAATGCTCCTCATGACCGACAACAGCTCCTGCACCAAGGCTGTCTAGTCATTAGAATGGTCTCTAGAAGACAATGTCGTCAGTAATCACTGTTCGCAAGGAGCTTGCTTCTGTGGTACTGTGTCATTGCTAATAGTTTCTGTTAGAGCAACTGCATTGCGGGAGGCCTGATCCAGGGAAGGCAGAAACCAAAGCCTGTGCTCCCAAGAAGGTTATGAGAAATGAAGAAAAACACCAGCCCCTCTGCAGTAGGGGAAATGGTTGGAAGGACCACCCATGGCTAGAGACCCAGCACTTGGGTCATGACTCACCCTTGGTAGGTCAATACAGACCCCACTTCTTCAGGCCTTGGTTGTGGATCACACCCTGGATTCTTCCCTTCCAAGTACAGCCCCGTTGCCATGATGCTCCTTGAGTCAATGAGCTCTTTGGTCTGCTCTTCTGCTCAAGCAAAGAAAGGGTCTGGCTTCAGTTCTCAGAGGCTGACAAGTACCAAGGGGGCAGAATATGGGAGTATCCTGCAGGTGCTCCCAGCATCTTCCCTGGCTCAAGTGCCGGAGGCTTGTGGTTTTCTAGCTCTTGACCTCACACTCTCGAATGTTTGTTTTCCAATTCCTTCCTGAATAACAGGGTGAACATGCCACCCCTTCTGGTGGTGAATGGGGTTCCTGAGAGCTGGCAGGTCACAGTCCAGACCCTGAGGCTCTTCACCAAACAAGTGCTGGAGAGCAAAGCCGCTCACTCACAACTCGCTCTCTCTCTTTCAAATCTGGGGAGGGGGAGGCCATCTGAGCAGTTTCTCTCCCACTTCCCAGTAAGGAAATCGCAAAGGACCAAGTGCGCTTCTACTGCGCCCAGTCAGGACTGATGGCTTTAAAAGAAGAGGAAGAGAGACCCGAGCTAGGACACTCGACTCCCTCGCCCTGTGGTGCCCTGCGCCACCCTGGGCCTCTGCAAACAATCCCCACAAGCAAGAAGGCCTTCACCAGATACACTCCCTGGACCTCAGACTTCCCAGCCTCTAAAACTGTAAGAAATAAATGATGTTTCTCATAAATTACACAGTTCCAGGTACTCTGTTACTAGCGACAGAAAAGAGACTACGACAGATAACACAGTTAGATTGTATTTTGAGGAGAAGTAATGCATAAAAAAAGGAATAATTGACCGGACGCGGTGGCTCACACCTGTAATCCCAGCACTTTAGGAGGCCCAGGCAGGGGAATCATGAGGTCAAGAGTTTGAGACCAGTCTGGCCAAAATGGTGAAACCCCATCTCTACTAAAAATACAAAAATTAGCCAGGGGTGGTGCACACCTGTAGTCCCAGCTACTCGGAAGGCTGAGGCAGAAGAATCACTTGAACCCAGGAGGCAGACGTTGCAGTGAGCTGAGAACGTGCCACTGCACTCCAGCCTGAGTGACAGAGAGAGAAATAATCTCCAAACATAGTAAACAAATTCCTGCAGACAGGAAATATAATGGTGGATACCTGAGCTAGGAGAAGGGGAATGGGGAACTATTATTCAATGGATACAGAGTTTCAGTTGAGGAAGATAAACAAGCTCTGGGGATAAACAGTAGTAATGGTTACACAACGTGAACGTACTCAATGCCTCTGAATTCAAAATTGGTTAAAATGGTACTTCTTACGTTAGGTATATTTTACCACTTAAAAAATTATCGGTGATTGTGCTTCTAAAAGAGTTATCAGTTTAATCTTCAGTAGAACTCAACTGACAAACAGAAATACACAATGACTTCATTTTTCACAAAGTCAAAATATGCATACGAAAAGGTTATGGGGGAAAAGGCAGAGGTAATTATTTTTTCCCCGAAAGGTATTTTCTACGACGAATGTTTTTATGTAATAAAAAAATAAAATGACAAAAGTTTAGAATGTTTGTGGGTTTTGTTCGTTAAATGCTTAATTATATAAATTAATATATACATTAGATTAAGATACATATTTTTCCTCTACAACATTTCTGCATTCTCTGTATCTTAAATCCTGACATTAAATGTCATTAAATTTCTTAAATCTCAAGAGAACGACTTGGTTACCAAGGAAGATATAATCCATAACCTAGAGAGTGGGCGAATAAAAGCAGCTTCTAATGTTATCAACTGCTTTTCTCCTGTCAACCAAATGTTTCTGTAAATAACTCCTTTCTGTTGGTTTTGGGAAAGACGTGGGAGAAAGAAGAATCTCTGAATGGAGGAGTCTGGAAAGGATGCTTGACAAAACGCCCGCGCTCTCTGGAGACGCAGCCAGTCTTCTCCCTCCTAGGGTCTGGTCTTGACGATAGCATCTCGTGTTTTGGGGACGCCTTTCCCTACCAGATTCTTCTAAAGCCCAGCTGCACCCACCCTTAAGTGGGAGATAAGGCTTCTGCCCGCGGGCTCTGCGTTCTTCCACCCGGCCCCACCTTTGCTGTGGACTAAACAGGAGCCACTGGACTAGAGTACACTGGCTCTCGGCTATGCGGACCAAAGATTCCAGGACTAAGGAAAAGCTAGGTTAGGCTGAAAGTCCATACTGGGCTTGCTGTAAACGTCTTTTCAGGAGCCACCTGCCCAGTGCAGTAAGTCGGGTACTTAGTTGATTCGAGCGCTCCAGGGAGACGCCCGACCCTACTCTGCGCAGCCTCGGGGTACCAGCTCCGCTTCCCCCAAGTCCACTGAGGCAGGCGCGCCCCGCTCTGGGACAGTCAGTAAACAAGCCTCGAACCGCGCCAGGGGTCAGAGTACCCAGAGGCCCCGCCCAGCTGCCGGCACAGCCAATCGTAGCGCAGCCAGGCGGTGGGGCGGTGCCGGCGGAGCCCAGACCCGAGGTTTTAGAGGCAGAGTCGGGCGAAGCTGGGCCAGAACCGCGACCTCCGCAACCTCAAGAGCGGCATCCGTGGAGTGCGCCTGCGCAGCTACGACCGCAGCAGGAAAGCGCTGCCGGCCAGGCCCAGCTGGGGCCGGACAGGGACTGGAAGAGAGGACGCGGTCGAGGAGTTGTGCACCAGCCCTGGCAACGAGAGCGTCTGCCCTGAGCTCTGCCGGCCTTAAGGTGGGGAAGCGGGGGAGGGCAATTAAGGACCCCGCGGAAGCGTGGAGACCACGCAGGCGGGGTCCCTGGTTGAGCGGGCAGGCTAGCCTCCGAGCCGGGTGGACACAGGTACCGCAGCCAGGCCGCGCCGCGCCGACTCATGGCCTGGCCGGGTCAGACAGGGAAGCTCAGTTCCCGCACGCCAGACAGCGGTGCTCCTGCTGGCGTCACCGCAAACATCCTCTGACCGCTGCAGCCTGTGTGTGGCGCAGGCGTCACGTCCCCGGCCTTGCCACGCCTGGAGCCCTGGCAGCTGGCTGCGGGGCGCTGGCTTCCCGCGTGCGGCCATATGACCCCGTCCCTGATTTAGGGGAGCAATTTGGGGTGTCGGCAGCACAGGCCCAGGTGAGTGAAGGAGGGAGCAGTGTGTGCTGTCCTTCCCAGTTTTTCCTGGGAAAGCATTTCAGAAGGGTTTCATTTAAGGAGAGGTTGGGGCAGGCACGCTGGCTCACGCCTGTAATCCCAGCACTTTGGGAGGCTGAGGTGGGCGGATCACCTGAGGTCAGGAGTTCGAGACCAGCCTGGCCAACATGGTGAAACCCCGTCTCTACTAAAAATACAAAATTAGACAGGCGAGGTGGCACACGTCTGTAGTCCCAGCTAGTCAAGAGGCTGAGGAAGAATGGCTTGAACCCGGGAGGCGGAGGTTGCCGTGAGCTCAGATCGCACCATTGCACTCCAGCCTGGGCGGCAGAGCAAGACTCCATCTCAAAAAAACAAAAACGGAGAGGTTGGAAAACATATCTCAGCTTCAGCTGTTTGTTAGTCAAGAAGATGTGTGAAGGCCTCCTAATTCTTGGGGATCTCTTTGTCACTACTTGGGAATCCCACCTTATCATTATTGAGGTTTTGCCTGGGCACAAAACCTGGGATTTTTGCCATTGGTACAAAACCTGGATCAACTGTTTCCTGGTTTCCTAGTTGTTGCCTTAAGCTTCTCACCCACAAGGTGCTTTCATACCTTTCTCATAACCTAAATTATCATCCCATAAACTGTTTAAACTCTTACAGCTCTAGCCAGGCTGCTTTTCATTTTGGTGGGTCCATCCAGCACCTCCATGTGCCCTGTTTTTCTCCAGGCACATCCTTGGCCTCTTCCACAGTCCTTGGGTAAATGCTTGGAGGAATAATTTAAATATTTTTATTCTACGATGGTGGCCCTAATTTTTCAAGGGGCAGTAAGATTGCTTTTTAGGATCAGTCTAATCAGATCCTCATTTCTTTTCCCTTCCTAGGTTTTGAAACATGAATCCTACATTCATCCTCGCTGCCTTTTGCCTGGGAATTGCCTCAGCTACTTTAACATTTAATCACAGTTTAGAGGCACAGTGGACCAAGTGGAAGGCGATGCACAACAGATTATACGGCATGGTTAGTGGTATCTGAAACTTCCCCAGAAAAAATAGTCTTGGCTGTTGAGAAGTTTTAGACAGAGAGTAGCTTCTAGAGGCCAGCTTTCACCAGTAGCCTAATATAATAACCTAATGGCACCGATTATGAGCACAGTATGGGCATTCATCTCTTTTCTGTCTCAATTTGGGGAACAGCATCCCCAGAGGTGTCAAGCCTTCCCTGGCCATGGTTTCTCTTCCGTCTCTGTCTGCAGAATCACTTGGTGAGCATGAGTTGGGTTTTAGGTAGAAATAAAGAGCATCAGTTACATGTTTGCCTCTAGAATGAAGAAGGATGGAGGAGAGCAGTGTGGGAGAAGAACATGAAGATGATTGAACTGCACAATCAGGAATACAGCCAAGGGAAACACAGCTTCACAATGGCCATGAACACCTTTGGAGACATGGTGAGTGTGCTGTGGACCGCCGAGCTCTGTGCTTCCTCCCCTCAGTTCTTTACTAAAGTAATCTCTTGCTTTTCAACATTTTACTTCCTTTTCCTTGAAGACCAGTGAAGAATTCAGGCAGGTGATGAATGGCTTTCAAAACCGTAAACCCAGGAAGGGGAAAGTGTTCCAGGAACCTCTGTTTTATGAGGCCCCCAGATCTGTGGATTGGAGAGAGAAAGGCTACGTGACTCCTGTGAAGAATCAGGTGAGACAGTGTCAGGGCCAGACCTCCCATCTTCCCAGGAAAGCCAAGAAGTGATTGACATCTTTGTTTTGGTAGACTTTAAAGCGATGTGCGGTTCACTTTTTAACAGTATTCAGATGTGTGAGCTGTTGTCAAAGTCTTACTATTTTTTTGTGAATGACAGCTTTTTTTATTCCCTCTTCAGGGTCAGTGTGGTTCTTGTTGGGCTTTTAGCGCTACTGGTGCTCTTGAAGGACAGATGTTCCGGAAAACTGGGAAGCTTGTCTCACTGAGTGAGCAGAATCTGGTAGACTGCTCTGGGCCTCAAGGCAATGAGGGCTGCAATGGGGGCCTAATGGATTATGCCTTCCAGTATGTTGCCGACAATGGAGGCCTGGACTCTGAGGAATCCTATCCATATGAGGCAACAGTAAGTGGAGCTCCTTGTCGTCATTCCAGCGCAGCTTTTGGGAGGTGGAACACTTTCAGAGATAACAGATACCTTTTTCGGAATTCATGTATTAGGGCTGGGTGGGGTGGCTCACGCCTGTAATCCCAGCACTTTAGGAGGCTGAGCCGGGTAGATGGCTTGAGCTCAGGAGTTTGAGACCAGCCTGGGCAACAAGGTAAAACCCTGACTCTACCAAAACTACAAAGAAAGTTAGCTGGCTGTGGTGGTGTGCGTCTGTGGTCCCAGCTAGGCTGAGGTAGGACGATTGCTTGAGTGTAGGAGGTGGTTGTGCAAATGCACTCTCCAGTCTGAGTGACAGAGTGTGACCCTGTCTCAAAAAAAGAAAAAAGAAAAAAGTTCACATATTAGATGGCAGAATCTATAGCTGCAAATTGTCAGTACTGTCATTGTAAATTATTAGCCTTTGCACAATCCTGTGATTAGATGGTTAACATATAGCTGTTCTTGCTTCTGTGTAACAAGAAGAATATACAAGCCATTCTACATATACACATTTCTCTATTGTGAAAAATGTCTTATGGAAGTAAACCCAGGGGTCTCATTGAAGAGACTGGAGCCAATTTTCAGTTTCAAATTAACTAATAGCATTTCACTTCCTGGGATGATTTATAACAGTGGTGACTTGGAAATCCTAAGCCGCACACTGCTGAGTGTTGTAGTTCTAACTCTTGTTCTCCAGGAGGAGGACAGCAGTCATCAAGTCTTTTTCTTTCCCCTTTACCTTTAAAAGGAAGAATCCTGTAAGTACAATCCCGAGTATTCTGTTGCTAATGACACCGGCTTTGTGGACATCCCTAAGCAGGAGAAGGCCCTGATGAAGGCAGTTGCAACTGTGGGGCCCATTTCTGTTGCTATTGATGCAGGTCATGAGTCCTTCATGTTCTATAAAGAAGGTAAGCATTTTTTTCTTTGTAGAAATTGATGCAGAAAAAGAGTATCATGACATAACGAGAATGATAGACTCTAGTTTGTAAAGTTCATTGTAGATATTTAGGTGCTTAGCATCATAGTTGTTTATTCTGTACATGCAATATTTATGCCTGATGTTTCCATTTGACCTTACGTTGAGCATCTGTCCATGAATATAAGTACTTCATAACTTTTTATAAATAGCTGTATCATTTACTGTGTAGTTTAGTATACTTAAATATTCTGTAATTGTTGAATTTTTATAATTTTTCTGAAGATTTTTACTTCTGTTAGTAAATCTGCAAAGAGCCTTTTGATTCAAGGATTTCGGTGTTCTGTGCTAGTTTTTTAGATTGATATCCTAGAGTAGAATTGCAGGCTTACAAAGAATGGTCTTTTATTCCTCTAGGAGAATTTTTTTTTTTTAATGAAGGGTTTATGCTGATTTCTATTTCTGCTAGTTGTAAATGAGAGCTTAAATCCCTAGCCTTGCTAACAATAGATCTTATTGTTGTTAAGTACTATCTGGAATGTGTGTCACTCCACTGAATTCAGAGATGCCTCATTCCCTGTGGGTGACAGGTGGGTTCCTGTCGTGTGTCTTCTGGAACTTCTCACCCCCGCCTTCGTTTTGCTATCCCAGGCATTTATTTTGAGCCAGACTGTAGCAGTGAAGACATGGATCATGGTGTGCTGGTGGTTGGCTATGGATTTGAAAGCACAGAATCAGACAACAGTAAATACTGGCTGGTGAAGAACAGGTATAAATTGCCAGAAATAGTTACATTTGAAATTCAAAAGAGAATACTTATTTGCAAACAGTGTTTGGATACAGTTCCACATGCCCTTAGGCATACTTCTGAAATCCCCAGAAGTCTAAGTTGAACATGTAATATTAATGTTTGATTATAAAAGTAAGATACTGTCACAAACATCTTGGGAGTATTAATATAGTATTTGTTCCATTGTATAAATGTGTGTCTAAATCTGAACATCTTTTAAATTCTGAGGCATATCTGGCTGCAAAGACATCCTATTATTTTCCTGTCTCTGATCTGCAGTTCTGTGAAAGGTCACAGTTTTGAGGCTGGGATGGAACTTATGTCCAGGTTCAGACTCAAGAATTTTTTTTTTTTTTTTTTTTGAGACGGAGTCTCGCTCTGTCCCCCAGGCTGGAGTGCAGTGGCCGGATCTCAGCTCACTGCAAGCTCTGCCTCCCAGGTTCATGCCATTCTCCTGCCTCAGCCTCCCGAGTCGCTGGGGCTATAGGCGCCGCCACCTCACCCGGCTAGTTTTTTGTATTTTTTAGTAGAGACAGGGTTTCACTGTGTTAGCCAGGATAGTCTCGATCTCCTGACCCAGTGATCCGCCCGTCTCGGCCTCCCAAAGTGCTGGGATTACAGGCTTGAGCCACCGTGCCCAGCCCAGACTCAAGAATTTTAAGGATAAACAGGAACATTGCCTCTCCTGATTCTTTCTGTTAAGTCTGTGGCCTCTGGCACAGTATTTAAGTTGGGTGTTCCTGTTAGCAACCCTTTGGGCTTGATTCTTTCTCTGAAATGGAAAACCTGCTCTTTTTTCAGCTGGGGTGAAGAATGGGGCATGGGTGGCTACATAAAGATGGCCAAGGACCGGAGAAACCATTGTGGAATTGCCTCAGCAGCCAGCTACCCCACTGTGTGAGCTGGTGGACAGTGATGAGGAAGGACTTGACTGGGGATGGCGCATGCATGGGAGGAATTCATCTTCAGTCTACCAGCCCCTGCTGTGTCGGATACACACTCGAATCATTGAAGATCCAAGTGTGATTTGAATTCTGTGATATTTTCACACTGGTAAATGTTACCTCTATTTTAATTACTGCTATAAATAGGTTTATATTATTGATTCACTTACTGACTTTGCATTTTTGTTTTTAAAAGGATGTATAAATTTTTACCTGTTTAAATAAAATTTTAATTTCAAATGTAGTGGTGGGGCTTCTATTTTTGATGCACTGAATTTTTGTGTGATAAAGAACGTAATTGGGCTCTAAGCCATACCTGCTGTGCCAGTGGCTCACTACGAGGAAGAGTAGGTGGCCTTTTGGGTCTTCTACTTAAAAACGTGCGGATCTCATGTCAGCTGCCCAGTGGCTGTGTCTGACCCAATCCTTGATTGCAGCAAAACTTGAAAATGATCTATGAGGACAAAGGAAAATTGTTTGAATAAAGATAAAAATTCACTTTTTAGAAAAGTGAACGTACATATATATAATTTTAATACTAGAAAAGGACCTTAGTGATCGTGTATATTTCACCCAAGGTGGTTGCGTCTCAGTCAAGTTACAGGGCAAAGGTCTCAGCCTGTTTCTGGAGCATCTTCCCCCACTGCTGGTGAAGGCCCTGTGGACACTTTGCAGTCGAGGTGGGTTAGGAACTAGTGCATTGGCAAGGCTGTTTGTGTTTGGGTCCTCAAGGGATGAGGAATAAACTTCAGGGTTTGAGGCTGGGGTTCAGAAATGGTACTCTGGCCTCAGAAAGTAAAAGACAGGTGAGAGGCTAGAAGGGATCATCTGTTGCCCCGTTTAGAGTAAGCTACCTGAAAATACCTGATCTACTTTTTTTTTTTTTTAAATAGAAAACCTTCCCACGTTGTACTAGCTAAACAACCCATACTTCCATCACCTGTGTGTTTTCGGAAGTCTCTTGTTCCAACCGAAGGAAATATAAAGAACAAATGAGAATGTCTAATGAATAGACTCCATATCACAGAGGAAGGTAACCAGGTGCACAACGGAGTCTCAGCTCACAAAGCCTCCAGAAGGCTCTGTCCAAGTCCATCTCGATTGGACCACGTGCCATGCTGGACTCCCATGTGCCCTTCCCGAGTAGTTGCTAAAATTTCAAACTTTTTCACCTAAAATGGCATCTATGAAATTCTTTGGGTATTGTAATAAAAGTCACCAGGCGTAGCAAGAAGATTTGGGGAGGTTCCCAGGCTAAATCCCTCGTGCAGGTTGGGGCTTATATTTGATACAACTAGAATTTATATACAACACCCACTGCGTGCTGGTCATCACCACTGTGGAAGAGACAGACCCTGACCTCAAGGAGCTGAACTGTTAGGGAGAGTGAGGTGATAAGGGAGGGCTTCCAAAAAGAAGTTAAAGCAGATGGCTAGAGCAGCTAGTCAATAAGGAAAGATGAAGAGGTGAGCATCTTAGCAGAGACTAGCACCTCAGCAACCCTGAGAAAAGACCCTGTAGTTAACAGTTAACCCAGTAAAAGTCACTGGGTCCAGGTGTTGGGAGATAAAGCTGGTCAAGAGGTAGATTTTCAGGTAAAGGAGCCACTGGAAATGCAGTGAACAGACTGTTTTGGTTTTTTGTTACTATAAAACACTGGCAGGAGAATAGCTTGAACTCAGGAGGTGGAGGTTGCAGTGAGCCGAGACAGTGCCACTGCATTCCAGCCTGGGCAACAAGAGTGAAACTCCATCTCAAAAAAAAAAAAAAGAAAATATAAAAAGAGCTCTCAAAATTCAGCCATAAGAAGAACAACCCAATTATATAATGGACAATTGACTTAAACAGACACTTTACCAAATCTATGGGTGGCATAGATTTGCATACTCCATGTCATATTTCATCATGGAAATGCCAATGAAAACAATGAGATACCACTACACACATACCATGATGGCCAAAATCCAAAACACCAACAACGCCAAATATTGGTGAGGATATGGAGGAAAGAAAGTCTCATTTATCGCTGGTGGGAATGCAAAATGGTACAATCTTTTTGGAAGACAGTTTGGCAGTTTTTAAAAACATAAATCTTAACATATTCTTACCACACAATCCAGCAATGCCACTCATTAGTATTTACCCAGCTGAATTGAAAACTGTGTCCACACAAAAACCTGTATCGTGGTGAGTGGTGACTATCCGGGCCATTGCACAGGTGGTAAAAGAATTTACCAACGCAATTGTAGGTAAAGAAAGGCAGATTTATTAAAGAAAGTAGGAAAATATGTTGCAAGGGCGCAACAGGCAGGTCAGCAAGAGAGGAGCTGACTGCCAGGAGAAAAAAGCTTACTGCGGATTTTATGGCATGGTGTTTGTGCTGGGTGCTGAAGTGGGCTTTGTGCAGTACTGATAATGCCAAAATTGCAGTGAGCTTATTTGCATTTTTCTATCAGCCAAGGGTCTGGTGATAGCTGGATGCAGGAAGATTGTAAGTTATTTGTGCAGGAGAACGGTGTGTCCTGGACCATGAAGAAAGGCAAACTCATTGCTTATCTGCTTTCTTTTTTTGCTTTCCCTCCATCCTGCCAGCCTGACTACCCCTCCCCAATTAGGACTCCACAATCTGCACACTAACATTTATAACAGCCGTATTCATAATTGCCCAAACTTGGAAGTAATCAAGAAGTCCTTCAGTAGGTGAATGAATAAATAAATGTAGTAAAGCCAGCCAATGAAATATTATTCAGCACTAAAAAGAAATGAGTTCTCAAGTCATGAAAAGATATGAAGGGAACTTAAATGTGTATTACTAACGAAAGAATCCAGGCTACATACTGTATTCCAACTATATATCTTCCTGGAAAAGGCAAAACTATGGAAACAGCGAAATCATCAGTCGTTGCGAGAGATTAGGAAGTAGGAAGGGGTGAATAGGGAGCACACAGGATTTTTAGGTCAGTGAAACTATTCTGTGTGATACTATACCGGTGAATACGTGTCCTCGTATATTTGTCAAAACCCATAGAATGCACAACACCAAGAGTGAATCCTAGTGTTTATTATGAACTTTGGATGATAATGGCAAGTCACTGTAGGTTCTTGGACTGTAGGAAATGGACTACTCTGGTGCATATGTTGATAGTGGTGGGGGAGGGGAGGCTGTAGGGGTTTGGAGAAGAGGCACATGGAACTTCCTGTTCTTTCCACCCAATTTTGATAAGAACCAAACTTAGCTGTTAAAAATTATGGTTATTAATTCTAAAAAGAAACAAAGAATATCTAATTTTTTACAAATTGCTCTAATTTCATAGAATTGTGCATTAAAAATACGAGATACTACAAAAAAGAAATTATAGCAGTGCTCTAGACAGGAAAGGGGCATGAGAGAACTTTCTGGAATAATAGTAATGTATATCTTGATAGGGATTTGGGTCATACTGGTATATGCAATTGTCAAAACTCAAAGAACATACACCTCAGATTTGTGCATTTCAATCAATGTAAATTGTATAGTAAAACTAGGATTTTAAAACAACTATTAAACCCTTGTTAATAATATGCATGCTAAAGTATTTAGGAGGAAGCACTACCTGCAAATTTCTTTTTTTTTTTTTTTAATTTATTTATTATTATTATACTTTAAGTTGTAGGGTACATGTGCATAACGTGCAGGTTTGTTACATATGTATACTTGTGCCATGTTGGTGTGCTGCACCCATCAACTCGTCATTTACATCAGTTATAACTCCCAATGCAATCCCTCCCCCCTCCCCCCTCCCCATGATAGGCCCCGGTGTGTGATGTTCCCCTTCCTGAGTGCAAGTGATCTCATTGTTCAGTTCCCACCTATGAGTGAGAACATGCGGTGTTTGGTTTTCTGTTCTTGTGATAGTTTGCTAAGAATGATGGTTTCCAGCTGCATCCATGTCCCTACAAAGGACACAAACTCATCCTTTTTTATGGCTGCATAGTATTCCATGGTGTATATGTGCCACATTTTCTTAATCCAATCTGTCACTGATGGACATTTGGGTTGATTCCAAGTCTTTGCTATTGTGAATAGTGCTGCAATAAACATACATGTGCATGTGTCTTTATAGCAGCATAATTTATAATCCTTTGGGTATATATCCAGTAATGGGATGGCTGGGTCATATGGTACATCTAGTTCTAGATCCTTGAGGAATCGCCATACTGTTTTCCATAATGGTTGAACTAGTTTACAATCCCACCAACAGTGTAAAAGCGTTCCTATTTCTCCACATCCTCTCCAGCACCTGTTGTTTCCTGACTTTTTAATGATCGCCATTCTAACTGGTGTGAGATGGTATCTCATTGTGGTTTTGATTTGCATTTCTCTGATGGCCAGTGATGAGAGTGAGCATTTTTTCATGTGTCTGTTGGCTGTATGAATGTCTTCTTTTGAGAAATGTCTGTTCATATCCTTTGCCCACTTTTTGATGGGGTTGTTTGTTTTTTTCTTGTAAATTTGTTTGAGTTCTTTGTAGGTTCTGGATATTAGCCCTTTGTCAGATGAGTAGATTGCAAAAATTTTCTCCCATTCTGTAGGTTGCTTGTTCACTCTGATGGTAGTTTCTTTTGCTGTGCAGAAGCTCTTTAGTCTAATTAGATCCCATTTGCAATTTTGGCTTTTGCTGCTGTTGCTTTTGGTGTTTTAGACATGAAGTCTTTGCCCATGCCTATGTCCTGAATGGTACTACCTAGGTTTTCCTCTAGGATTTTTATGGTATTAGGTCTAACATTTAAGTCTCTAATCCATCTTGAATTAATTTTTGTATAAGGAGTAAGGAAAGGATCCAGTTTCAGCTTTCTACTTATGGCTAGCCAATTTTCCCAGCACCATTTATTAAATAGGGAATCCTTTCCCCATTTCTTGTTTCTCTCAGGTTTGTCAAAGATCAGATGGCTGTAGATGTGTGGTATTATTTCTGAGGACTCTGTTCCGTTCCATTGGTGTATATCTCTGTTTTGGTACCAGTACCATGCTGTTTTGGTTACTGTAGCCTTGTAGTATAGTTTGAAGTCAGGTAGCGTGATGCCTCCAGCTTTGTTCTTTTGACTTAGGATTGTCTTGGAGATGCGGGCTCTTTTTTGGTTCCATATGAACTTTAAAGCAGTTTTTTCCAATTCTGTGAAGAAACTCATTGGTAGCTTGATGGGGATGGCATTGAATCTATAAATAACCTTGGGCAGTATGGCCATTTTCACGATATTGATTCTTCCTATCCATGAGCATGGTATGTTCTTCCATTTGTTTGTGTCCTCTTTTATTTCACTGAGCAGTGGTTTGTAGTTCTCCTCGAAGAGGTCCTTTACATCCCTTGTAAGTTGGATTCCTAGGTATTTTATTCTCTTTGAAGCAATTGTGAATGGAAGTTCATTCCTGATTTGGCTCTCTGTTTGTCTGTTACTGGTGTATAAGAATGCTTGTGATTTTTGCACATTAATTTTGTATCCTGAGACTTTGCTGAAGTTGCTTATCAGCTTAAGGAGATTTTGGGCTGAGACAATGGGGTTTTCTAAATATACAATCATGTCATCTGCAAACAGGGACAATTTGACTTCTTCTTTTCCTAACTGAATACCCTTGATTTCTTTCTTTTGCCTAATTGCCCTAGCCAGAACTTCCAACACTATGTTGAATAGGAGTGGTGAGAGAGGGCATCCCTGTCTTGTGCCAGTTTTCAAGGGAATTTTTCCAGTTTTTGCCCATTCAGTATGATATTGGCTGTGGGTTTGTCATAAATAGCTCTTATTATTTTGAGGTACGTTCCATCAATACCGAATTTATTGAGCGTTTTTAGCATGAAGGGCTGTTGAATTTTGTCAAAAGCCTTTTCTGCATCTATTGAGATAATCATGTGGTTCTTGTCTTTGGTTCTGTTTATATGCTGGATTATGTTTATTGATTTGCGAATGTTGAACCAGCCTTGCATCCCAGGGATGAAGCCCACTTGATCATGGTGGATAAGCTTTTTGATGTGTTGCTGAATCCGGTTTGCCAGTATTTTATTGAGGATTTTTGCATCGATGTTCATCAGGGATATTGGTCTAAAATTCTCTTTTTTAGTTGTGTCTCTGCCAGGCTTTGGTATCAGGATGATGTTAGCCTCATAAAATGAGTTAGGGAGGATTCCCTCTTTTTCTATTGATTGGAATAGTTTCAGAAGGAATGGTACCAACTCCTCCTTGTACCTCTGGTAGAATTCAGCTGTGAATCCTTCTGGTCCTGGACTTTTTTTGGTTGGTAGGCTATTAATTATTGCCTCAATTTCAGAGCCTGCTATTGGTCTATTCAGGGATTCAACTTCTTCCTGGTTTAGTCTTGGAAGAGTGTAAGTGTCCAGGAAATTATCCATTTCTTCTAGATTTTCCAGTTTATTTGCGTAGAGGTGTTTATAGTATTCTCTGATGGTAGTTTGTATTTCTGTGGGGTTGGTGGTGATATCCCCTTTATCATTTTTAATTGCGTCGATTTGATTCTTCTCTCTTTTCTTCTTTATTAGTCTTGCTAGTGGTCTGTCAATTTTGTTGATCTTTTCAAAAAACCAACTCCTGGATTCATTGATTTTTTGGAGGGTTTTTTGTGTCTCTATCTCCTTCAGTTCTGCTCTGATCTTAGTTATTTCTTGCCTTCTGCTAGCTTTCGAATGTGTTTGCTCTTGCTTCTCTAGTTCTTTTAATTGCGATGTTAGAGTGTCAATTTTAGATCTTTCCTGCTTTCTCTTGTGGGCATTTAGTGCTATAAATTTCCCTCTACACACTGCTTTACATGTGTCCCAGAGATTCTGGTATGTTGTATCTTTGTTCTCATTGGTTTCAAAGAACATCTTTATTTCTGCCTTCATTTCGTTATGTACCCAGTAGTCATTCAGGAGCAGGTTGTTCAGTTTCCATGTAGTTGAGCGGTTTTGATTGAGTTTCTTAGTCCTGAGTTCTAGTTTGATTGCACTGTGGTCTGAGAGACAGTTTGTTATAATTTCTGTTCTTGTACATTTGCTGAGGAGTGCTTTACTTCCAATTACGTGGTCGATTTTGGAGTAAGTACGATGTGGTGCTGAGAAGAATGTATATTCTGTTGATTTGGGGTGGAGAGTTCTATAGATGTCTATTAGGTCTGCTTGCTGCAGAGATGAGTTCAATTCCTGGATATCCTTGTTAACTTTCTGTCTCGTTGATCTGTCTAATGTTGACAGTGGAGTGTTGAAGTCTCCCATTATTATTGTATGGGAGTCTAAGTCTCTTTGTAAGTCTCTAAGGACTTGCTTGATGAATCTGGGTGCTCCTGTATTGGGTGCATATATATTTAGGATAGTTAGCTCTTCCTGTTGAATTGATCCCTTTACCATTATGTAATGGCCTTCTTTGTCTCTTTTGATCTTTGATGGTTTAAAGTCTGTTTTATCAGAGACTAGTATTGCAACCCCCGCTTTTTTTTGTTCTCCATTTGCTTGGTAAATCTTCCTCCATCCCTTTATTTTGAGCCTATGTATGTCTCTGCGTGTGAGATGGGTCTCCTGAATACAGCAGACTGATGGGTCTTGACTCTTTATCCAGTTTGCCAGTCTGTGTCTTTTAATTGGAGCATTTAGTCCATTTACATTTAAGGTTAAGATTGTTATGTGTGAACTTGATCCTGCCATTATGATATTAACTGGTTATTTTGCTCGTTAGTTGATGCAGTTTCTTCCTAGCCTCGATGGTCTTTACATTTTGGCATGTTTTTGCAATGGCTGGTACCGGTTGTTCCTTTCCATGTTTAGTGCTTCCTTCAGGGTCTCTTGTAAGGCAGGCCTAGTGGTGACAAAATCTCTAAGCATTTGCTTATCTGTAAAGGATTTTATTTCTCCTTCACTTATGAAACTTAGTTTGGCTGGATATGAAATTCTGGGTTGAAAATTCTTTTCTTTAAGAATGTTGAATATTGGCCCCCACTCTCTTCTGGCTTGTAGAGTTTCTGCCGAGAGATCTGCTGTTAGTCTGATGGGCTTCCCTTTGTGGGTAACCCGACCTTTCTCTCTGGCTGCCCTTAAGATTTTTTCCTTCATTTCAACTTTGGTGAATCTGGCAATTGTGTGTCTTGGAGTTGCTCTTCTCGAGGAGTATCTTTGTGGCGTTCTCTGTATTTCCTGGATTTGAATGTTGGCCTGCCCTACTAGGTTGGGGAAGTTCTCCTGGATGATATCCTGAAGAGTGTTTTCCAACTTGGTTCCATTTTCCCCCTCACTTTCAGGCACCCCAATCAGACGTAGATTTGGTCTTTTTACATAATCCCATACTTCTTGCAGGCTTTGTTCATTTCTTTTTCTTCTTTTTTCTTTTGGTTTCTCTTCTCGCTTCATTTCATTCATTTGATCCTCAATCGCTGATACTCTTTCTTCCAGTTGATCGAGTCGGTTACTGAAGCTTGTGCATTTGTCACGTATTTCTCGTGTCATGGTTTTCATCTCTTTCATTTCGTTTATGACCTTCTCTGCATTAATTACTCTAGCCATCAATTCTTCCACTTTTTTTTCAAGATTTTTAGTTTCTTTACGCTGGGTACGTAATTCCTCCTTTAGCTCTGAGAAATTTGATGGACTGAAGCCTTCTTCTCTCATCTCGTCAAAGTCATTCTCCGTCCAGCTTTGATCTGTTGCTGGCGATGAGCTGCGCTCCTTTGCCGGGGGAGATGCACTCTTATTTTTTGAATTTCCAGCTTTTCTGCCCTGCTTTTTCCCCATCTTTGTGGTTTTATCTGCCTCTGGTCTTTGATGATGGTGATGTACTGATGGGGTTTTGGTGTAGGTGTCCTTCCTGTTTCATAGTTTTCCTTCTAACAGTCAGGACCCTCAGCTGTAGGTCTGTTGGAGATTGCTTGAGGTCCACTCCAGACCCTGTTTGCCTGGGTATCAGCAGCAGAGGTTGCAGAAGATAGAATATTTCTGAACAGCGAGTGTACCTGTCTGATTCTTGCTTTGGAAGCTTCCTCTCAGGGGTGTACTCCACCCTGTGAAGTGTGGGGTGTCAGACTGCCCCTAGTGGGGGATGTCTCCCAGTTAGGCTACTCAGGGGTCAGGGACCCACTTGAGCAGGGAGTCTGTCCCTTCTCAGATCTCAACCTCCGTGTTGGGAGATCCACTGCTCTCTTCAAAGCTGTCAGACAGAGTCGTTTGCGTCTGCAGAGGCTTCTGCTGTGTTTGTTATTGTTTTACTGTGCCCTGTCCCCAGAGGTGGAGTCTACAGAGACAGGCAGGTTTCCTTGAGCTGCTGTGAGCTCCACCCAGTTCGAGCTTCCCAGCAGCTTTGTTTACCTACTTAAGCCTCAGCAATGGCGGGCGCCCCTCCCCCAGCCTCGCTGCTGCCTTGCCGGTAGATCACAGACTGCTGTGCTAGCAATGAGGGAGGCTCCGTGGGCGTGGGACCCTCCTGGCCAGGTGTGGGATATGATCTCCTGGTGTGCCTGTTTGCTTAAAGCGCAGTATTGGGGTGGGAGTTACCCGATTTTCCAGGTGTTGTGTGTCTCAGTTCCCCTGGCTAGGAAAAGGGATTCCCTTCCCCCTTGCGCTTCCCAGGTGAGGCGATGCCTCGCCCTGCTTCAGCTCTCGCTGGTCGGGCTGCAGCAGCTGAGCAGCACCGATCGTCCGGCACTCCCCAGTGAGATGAACCCAGTACCTCAGTTGAAAATGCAGAAATCACCGGTCTTCTGTGTCGCTCGCGCTGGGAGTTGGAGACTGGAGCTGTTCCTATTTGGCCATCTTGCTCCGCCCCCGCAAATTTCTTGAAAGCACGTGAAAAATAACATGAACTAATGGACAGATAGAGGCAAAAATAGATATATAGATGTGAATTAAATATTAAAGTGTTAATGACAAAATCTTAGAGATAGATATATGGTATTCACTGTAAAAATTCTTTCAACTTTGTTGTATGTTTGAAAATTTACATAATATAATGTTAAAGGAAAATTGCAGCAGAGATAATATTCTAAACAGCTAAAAAAAATTTTGACTTTCAGAAGACCAGACTCCTTGAGAGAGAAAAAATTATTTTTGTTTTGTTGTTCGTTTGCTTGTTTTTTAATTCTGGCAGCAGCAGAGGAACTCTGACTCCTGGGGTGCAGAAAAATTCTCCGTGGAAGCCCTGTGAAGGAGGTGGGGGACCGCGGCAAAGGCGAGGAAGAGGACGAGGATGAGGATGTCTAGGATAACTGGGACGATGGTGATGACAGGAAAAAGAAAAAAGAGGAAGCAGAAGTAAACATTTTAGGAAAGAAAAAACTAGCAGAGAAGATAAAAGAGAAAGAACGGCAACAGAAGAAAGGGCAGGAAGAAATTATAAAGGGGTTAGAAGAACCTGAAGAACTCCAGGTGCTAACACCAGAGGAACAATGAGCAGATAAACCGCAGCTGGAGAAATCACAGGACGAGTCAGACATGGAATTAGCAAAGGCAACTTTTGGTGTAAAGACTACTGTATGTGGAACGGATGCTATAAACCCATCTTCAAGGGATGACCTTACAGAGTTTGGAAAGTTACTAAAAGATAAAATTACACAAAATAAAAAGTCACTATATTATGCCAAATTTTTGGAAGTCTTAGTTGGAGATACTGATGACTTGAAAAAGGTTCCCGATACATTGTGCTTTGAAGTGAAAAACAGAAGCAAGCAAAGCCAAGCCAAGCCAAAAAGAAGAACAAAGGTGTGGTTCCTGCAGGGAGATTAAAAGCCACCGTGATAAATGAACTGCTAGATTGTGGTGGTGACGATGCAGGGTACGCACAAGACTATGAAAACGTCATGTGACATTGCATCTTTTCCTGGTGTCGTCTTTCTGTTGCCCACGACCCCTTCAACGCACAGCACAACTTCCTTTCCTTTCAGTTCTGCCAAATGCTACAATCGAAGTGCAGTCTCTTTAGTCCTGGTTATTTAACCCCTTGACACTTAGGTGTTAACGTGCAAATGAGGGAGCTTGGGTCTTGCTGCCAAGGGGTTAAAATCAGGAACCTCAATTGCTACTAAATCATAGTCCAAAACAAAACAAACCTAATAATGTTGTCATTTTTGGTTTCAGATTTCCTAGCGGCAGTCACTAAAAATTGGAAACAGGAGGCTGCAACATGACAAAATAAATTGTGTAGTACTTAACAGCACTATTCAGTGATACAGCCTTAACCACACCTCCTTGATCTACTTCCTAACTTGTCAAGAGAAGCAGTTTGCAGCAAGGGCATGTGGCATGCACCTAGTATTAAAATTGCTTTGTCTTAAAATTGAATGTGAGGCTATTAAAAATACATTGTAAGAAGACTGCTTATGCCAGAGTGAAGATACTGTGGCTGAAAAGCACTAGTTTGATTAAAATTAAATGACCAAAGCCTTCCAACTTTGAATCCGAAGAGCGTAAGCCTCTCCATTATAGCACCACATGTTGTGGATTCTCTTGAGTGCAAAGACTGAAACCACCTTTGCAAAATTATGACTGAGACAGCGAAAGAGATCTAACTTAATTGATTCCATCATGCTTCTAACCTCCAAGCTGTCCTTGTTCATTCTCGGGTGTAGGCCGAAGTTACCTTTGGGAGAAACTTAGTTTATAGTTTAAAACAAAGACGATAACAGCCCTATCCCAAAGTAGACCTCCTCCTTGCCTGGGGACTACTGCCTTTGCAGGACTGACATTAGTCACAAGATTAGAAATTACTGTTTAGGAGTCATGCAGCCAGAGGCTACAAGATTCTGACCCTCCCTAACCTGTTCCTAAGATCAGTGCGTGAGATATTTTGCAGGCCCTGCACTTAATGGATCAGTTGGCACCACCCAGATTGATAAACTATCTCATATGACCTTGTGACCCCCCACCCAGGAACTGACTCAGCACAAGAAGACAGCTTCGACTCCCTGTGATTTCTTCTCTGACCAATTAGCAGTCCTGGCTCATTGGCCTCCCCGCACCCACCAAGTTGTGGTTAAAAACTATGCTCCCCTGTCAGGCGTGGTGGCTCATGCCTGTAATCCCAGCACTTTGGGAGGCCTAGGTGGGTGGATCACGAGGTCAGGAGATCAAGACCATCCCTGGCTAACATGGTGAAACCCCATCTCTACTAAAAATACAGAAAAAAAAAAAAATTAGCTAGGTGTGGTGGCGGGCACCTGTAGTCCCAGCTACTCGGGAGGCTGAGGCAGGAGAATGGCGTGAACCCAGGAGGCAGAGCTTGCAGTGAGCCAAGATCGTGCCGCTGCACTCCAGCCTGGGTGGCAGAGCGAGACTCCGTCTCAGAAAAAAAAAAAAAAAAAAAAGCTCCTCAAATGCTCTTCGGGGAGACTAATTTAAGTGATAATACAGCTCTGGTCTCCCACACAGCCAGCTCTGTGTGATTTACTCTTTCTCTATTGCCATTCCCCTGTCTTGAGAAATTGGCTCTGTCTAGGCAGTAGGCAAGGTGAACCCCTTGGGCGTATTTCTACTGAAGTGCTTCAACTGGGAACTGCAGGACTCTTTACCTGTTTTTGTTTGCCTGATTTAAGTGTCTGAGAACCATATCTTAGTTCTCCTGGGCTGCAACAAATCAATTTTACCAGGGTTTTGGCATTTCCTTTCTTTTCCTTTATAAAATACACTCAGCAAACTGCACCAGTTAACTACAGTTTGATAAATTGTTAACAATTATGACATTTGCAATGTTTATAAAGCAACCATTTTAAATAAATAAATAACAAAGAGCATTAAAGAAGTTTATTTGAAAGGACACAAAGATAGATGTGTACCCGCCCCCCACCCGCTACACCCTTGTTCTGCTCTCTAATCTTTGCACATACCAGAGATTTCGTAAGTTCTGTGAGTACCTGGTTTTCTGCACGTACCAGAGATTTTGTTTTGCACATACCAGAGATTGTGTAAGTTCTGAGGCAAGGTCACAAGACGTGTTTAAGTAAGATAAACTCTTGCTGCCATAAACCTGCTCTCCTGCCTCAAAGTTTGAACCAAAATATCAGAAATGGCGGGAACCAATCATAGTTAGGCAAATCGCCTTGTTCAAACACTAGCCAATCATATATCTGATTTGTATAATAACTCTACGCCCACTTTTCTTAGACTATATAACACTGCTTGGAGCTCAGTGGGGGAGCTCTCCTGCCCGTCTCGTTTCACGAGCGAGGGAGAGTTCCAGGTTCGAACCTGTAATAAAGATCCTTGCTGCTTAGCTTTGACTCTGGACTCTGGTGGTCTTCTTCGGGGAATAAACGGTCTGGGCATAACATATTCTGTGAATAAAAGACAGCAGTTTCTGCCCCAGCCTGGAGAAGGGTCAGAACATGAGAAGGATTTGAAAGGAGAGCAGAGAAGTCACACTTGGGTGTGAGTCCCTGAGCCACAGAGGTAGGGGAAGGGAGACAGAGGAAGTGTCAGGAATGTGTATTTTTGCACATAAGAGTCTATGGCTGTAAAACTGCTCATTATTATATGTTCATATAAACATACTACATGTTATTATATATTAAGTTTATCCCAAATGTTTCTGACAATGTATTAGGTTGGTGTAAATGTAATTGCGATTTTTGTCGTTACTTTTAAATGGCAAAACTGTAATTATGTTTGCACCAACCTAATACACATTAAAGACAATTTTCAAACTCGTAAGTTCTAGAACCCTTGTGAGAACAGTTTCCCTAATATAACTGATAAAGCTACTTATTAGATGGGAAAACAGTGTTCTTTTTTTGTTTGTTTGTTTGTTTTTGAAACAGGGTTTCTGGTTCTGTCACCCAGGCTGGAGTGCAGTAGCGTGATCGTGACTCAATGCAACCTCCACTTCCCAGGATCCCAAAGTTCTAGGATTACAAGCATGAGCCACTGTGCCTGGCCACGGTGTTCTTGTGATCATTGGAATCTGTAGTGTAATCCCACCATAATAATTTGGTAATGGGAGTTTAAAGTCCCAGTTATACTTAGAAAAGAAAGTTTTAATAACAGGAATAAATTAAGGGGATACTTTTTTCTGAAGTTTTGTTGAAATGTTTTGGAGAAAATCTTACAACATGAAGGCTAAAAAGATTACCTGAACACAAGAAGGCTAAGGCACAGTTAAATAAATTAGCGTTCGTCACTGTCAATTTGCACTTGCTTTCTAGTGGCAAATAATTGGGGTGTGTCCTTGACTGGATCTGTCAATTATTTTTATCAGTCATTTGAATGACTATGGTGGTGACGCTGACAGGAAGCTTGAAGGTACTTAAAATTTTTTTTACTTTGTAATTGTTGTGGGTACATAATAGGTGTATATATTTATGGGCTATGTGAGATACTTTGCTACAGGCACGCAACGTGTAATAATCACATCCGAGTAAATGGGGTATCCATCTCCTCAAGCATTTATCCTTTCATTGTGTTACAAAAAATCCAATTATATTCTTTTAGTTATTTTTACATGTACAAGTAAATTATTATTGACTACAGTTACCTTGTTGTGCTATCAAATACTAGGTTTGTTTCATTCTTTCTTTTTTTTGTACCCATTAACCATCCCCACTTCCCCCCACACCCCCACTCCCCTTCCTAGCCTCTGGTAACCATCCTTCTACCTCTGTCTCCATGAGGTCAATTGTTTTAATGTTTAGCTCCACAAATAAGTGAGAACATGTGAAGTTTGTACTTCTGTGCTTGACTTATTTCACTTGAAATAATGATCTCCAGTTCCATCCATGTTGTTGCCAATGACAGATTTCATTCTTTTTTATTGCTGAAATAGTACTGCATTGTGTATATGTATATGTACATTTTCTTTATCCATTCATCTGTTGATGGACACTTAGGTTGCGCCCAAATTTTGGCTATCCTGCAACAAACGTGGGAGTGCAGCTATCTCTTTGATATGCTGATTTCCTTTCTTTTGGGTATATACCTAGCAATGGGATTGCTGGATCGAATGGTAGCTTTATTTTTAGTTTTTTGAGGAATCTCCAAACTGTTCTCCACAGTGGTTATACTTATTTACATCCCCACCAACAGTGTACAAATGTTCCCTTTTCTCCACATCCTCTCTAGCATTTGTTTTTGCTTGTCTTTTGGATATAAGTCATTTTAACCGGGGTGAGATGATACCTCCTTGTAGTTTTGATTTGCATTTTTCTGATGATTGGTGATGTTGAGCACCTTTTCATATGCCTGTTTGCCTTTCGTATATCTTCTTCTTCCTTTTTTTTTTTTTTTTTTTTTCTGAGATGGAGTTTCATTCTGTTGCCAGTTGCCCAGGCTGGAATGCAGTGAAGTGATCTCGGCTCACTGCCACCTCCACCTCCCGGCTTCAAGCAATTCTCCTGTCTTAGCCTCCCAGGTAGCTGGGATTATAGGTGTATGCCATCACACCCGGCTAATTTTTGTATTTTTAGTAGAGATGAGATTTCAAAATATTGACCAGGCTGGTCTTGAACTCCTGGCCTCAAGTGATCTGCTCACCTCGGCCTCCCAAAGTGCTGGGATTACGGGCGTGAGCTACCACACCCAGCCTGCCATTTGTATGTCTTCTTTTGAGAAATGTCTATTCAAGATCTTTTGCCAATTTTTAAAATCGGATTATTAGACTTTTTTCCTATAGAATTGTTGGAGCTCCTTATATATTCTGGTTATTAATCCCTTATCAGATGGGTAGTTTGCAAATGTTTTCTCCTATTCTATAGGTTGCCTCTTCACTTTATTGACTGTATTCTTTGCTATGCAGAAGCTTTTTAACTTAATGTCATCCTATTTGTCTATTTTTGCTTTGGTTGCCTGTTCTTGTGGGGTACTGCTCAAGAAATCTTTGTCCAGACCAATGTCCTGGTGAGTTTCCCCAGTGTTTTTGTGTAGTAGTCTCATAGTTCCAGGTTTTGAATTCTAGCCATTTTGATTTTATTTTTGTATATAGTGAGAGATAGGGGTCTAGTTTCAGTCTTCTGCATGGATATCCAGTTTTCCCAGCACCATTTATTAAAGAAACTGTCTTTTCCCCAGTGTTTGTTCTTGGCAACTTTGTTAAACATAAGTTTACTGTAGATGTGCTTGAGGGCACACACAAAAATCCATCCCACACCACTAAGCCACCCAAACAAACATGAAAGACAAATAAAAGCTATTTTCGTTAAGGAAACTTCACTCTGGAACTAATTCCCTGGGCCCCTTGTTACCACCAGCCCCTCCTATAAGAAAATGATTGTCGAAGCTTCAGTGATGATTGAAGGGATGCTCTATAAGTCAAGTCCGTGGGTGAAAGAGACACAAACCAACATTGAAGCTGCTTATGCAAGAGGAGGACCTGGGTGACGCAGGCCTGGCTGGATGCAGGGCTCACAGATGGTCATCAGCACTCCATCTCTTCCCACCTTCAGGACCTACTGTCTGCTGTTTTGCACACACTCCCAGCCAGGCTCACTTTTTATCCTCCTTGGAGGAAAGTGGGTTTCCTAGTTGTGTCTGGGCCGGTGCTGCTTGGCCCTGCCTGGGTCCTGTGCCGGCCTCAGGATGAGAAGGATGGTCAACCCAGCTGCAGCACACGGATTGCTCTGTGAAGAGCAATGCTCCACAGGAAACCAGGATGGCTTCACCAGGGAGGCAGAACAGCAAATGCCCTTGACAGAGGGCATGCACTGTGGATACAAGAATCAAGATTTTAAACAGAAAGGCAGAAAGAAGAGGACTTCCAAACCCTAGAAAGTTTAAAACTAATAGAATACATTTTATTATGCGTAAATGTAAAGCTTTATGTTGAGATTAAATATATATATGTATGTGTCAAATTGTATCTAAAAATATGTGTAGCCAAAAAGTCAGAAAAAATAAAAATAGAAAAGTAACAAAAATAAAGCAAAAATATATGCAGCCATATTCATCTGATGCAACTATGAGAAAAAAGTAGAAATGGTTTCGTAGTGGCCTTAAAAAAAAAAAAAACCTTAGTTTTTGGTTGCTGGTCACTTTGAGATGGTTATCAACATGATTTGGCCACTTAAAAAGTTTGTAATAATGACATTAAGAAGCAAGATAAAAGAGGAGATAATGCTGTTAATGCCTATTTCATGGGGGCATGTCTGGAATATTGTGCTTGAGCCTGGGGGGCGAAGGATGACATTTTAAGACGGACACTCGTGAGCATCCAGAGAAGAATCAGCATCCAGCTCGTGAAAACCACCGTGACACGGCGCCCCCCATCCCACTCGCCCCAGAGCATGCCACTTTTGTTTAGGGATTATGTTGAGTGTAAAGCAATTAAAAATCAATAGATAGAAGATTGTTTCTCTGCTCTCCCCTCGGATGCCTAAAACCTGGGCATAAATTTCCCCTCGTTAAGGTGGCATGGATTTCCCCCTCTCCTGCCCCAGGATGGGGAGAGGGGACTCTTGCTACCAGGGACAGAGAACCAGCACCAAGATGAGTCTGCATAAACAAGCCTCCCTAAATTAGCACGAAAATCCATTAGTTCCCACACAGTTTTCCTAGTCACTTTTCCACAATTAATCATTCCTCAAAGCCCAAACCCTCTTTCCTTTGTTAAAATGGCACATAAGCCTCTGAGTTTAGCCATTTCTTTGACTTTCCCTTCCTTTCTGTGAACTCCTGTGTATATAAAATATTAGTAAACTTTCTACTATTTTCTCCTGCTAATCAGTCTCTTGTGAGTCAAACTTGCAGAGCCTCCCAGTTGGTGAACCTAAGAGGGAAGAGAAAATGTGTTTCTTTCCTGGCGCTACAAATGGTGCATCTCTGTTGAAAGGAAGTACTTATCGCTACACAGCAGGAGGTATAATCCAGAAAGAAGAAAGAAGTGTGCTGGATATTATAGAATATCCCTGCTCTTCATAAGTGTATGATACCAATTTTTCAGTACTTCTAAAATTTTTTGGTCCCAAACATACCTTAAATCCCTCTAAAACAAGAATAAAAAAAATTGAATACCTTGTTGAGAAACAGATGTTCCGAACTTTTTCATCCTGTAGAACTGAAACTATACCCATTAAACAACTCCCATTTTCTTCCCCACCCCAGTCCCCACTAACCACCACTCTACTTTCTATTTCTATGAACTTAGCTACCTTAGATAACTTGTTTAAGTAGATTCACATGACATATTCCTTTTTGTGACCATGCTCTCACTCTTAGGACAATAGCCTTAGGGTTCATCCATGGAGTAGCACAGGACATAATTTCCTTCCTTTCTAAGGTCGCAGAATGTTCTATTGTGTGTCTATGTTCAAAGGAGGAATTCTGGAGATGGGTGACTATATCAACACTCATGGTATCTTATTTATTTATTTATTTTTCCTGAGACGGAGTCTCGCTTTGTCGCCCAGGCTGGAGTGCAGTGGCGCCATCTCAGCTCACTGCAAGCTCTGCCTCCCGGGTCCACGCCGTTCTCCTGCCTCAGCCTCCCGAGTAGCTGGGACTACAGGTGCCCGCCACCACGCCCGGCTAATTTTTTATATTTTTAGTAGAGACGTGTTTTCACCGTGTTAGCCAGGATGGTCTCGATCTTCTGACCTCGTGATCCGCCCGCCTCGGCTTCCCAAAGTGCTGGGATTACAGGAGTGAGCCACCGTGCCCAGCATCTTATTTAATTTTTAACACAAAATTATGAGGTCATTGCTGTTATACACATTTATAGTGGTTAAAACCAAGCCTTGGAGAGTGTAAGTTATTTGCCCAAAGTTGATGCACACCAGAAATGAGACCTGAGTTGTCTTCTTTCCAAGCCTTTGCCATTGAGTAGGAAACTCCTAAAGTCAAAGCGTACTGGAATCGTTGCTTCTATTGGTTTTTTTTCCACTTACTGTTTTAGTGCAGACATGTCTGAAATGCAAACAGGTTTTAAAACGGAAGCTTTGGAGTATTCTGTAATTATGGCTATCAACGTTTAGTATTTCCAGCAAAACATTCTTATTTATCAACTTCCCTATTTATCTCAATGAAAATAATAAGTAGGAAAAAGAAAAAGCGTAAATAGTTTTCACGGCTTCTACAATCCCAAAGAAAAATAAAAAATATAAGAGAGAAATGCAAGTTCAGAGAAGTTCCTAATTTTCTTCTCTTTCATAATTGGGCAAAATGATCAAACTATTCTTGCTGAGTGGACAACTCCCCATGCTGCCTCAGAAAGGCTTTGTTGCCTCGTGGGGCAATGCCTGAGGATTCCCTAGATGCTAGGGGAGATGCAACAGCATTGCCCCAGCTGACTTTACTATGCTGTTTTTCTTTTTCATTTATTTATTTATTTATTTATTTATTTATTTATTTATTTATTTATTTTTGAGACAGAGTTTCACTCTTGTTGCCCAGGCTGAAGTACAATGGCATGATCTCAGCTCACCACAACCTCTGCCTTCTGGGTTCAAGCGATTCTCCTGCTGCACCCTCCCGAGCAGCTGGGGTTACAGGCATGTGCCACCACTCCTGGCTAATTTTTGTATTGTTAGTAGACATGGTGTTTCTCCACGTTCGTCAGGCTGTCTCGATCTCCTGACCTCAGGTGATCCATCTGCCTCGGCCTCCCAAAGTGCTGGGATTACAGGCGTGAGCCACCGCGCCCGGCCACTATGCTATCATTCTTGGTCTCACTAGATTAGATATTTTGTGAAGATGAGTCTTACCTTAAATACCCTTCATGCTAGTTTGTACCATTAATCTCACACACCTCAAGCTGTTTCTCTTTATCTTCACTGTCCCTTCACGGTTCTCTGGGGGAGAGACAGCAGAAGAGGGTCCCAACTCCCTGTGTGTGAAAACTGCTGGGATCAGACAGGATTGGTGGCCCCTGGTTTGCCAGCCCAGATGGCACTCACATGGACCTCTTGCATTGTCCTGCCGGACTCTGGCAGAGTTCCAGAATCCACCAGGCCCCTGAGAATGGAGTGGTGAGGCCTTAGAGGACCCCTGCTGAGGATACTGGCTGGCTCCTGATGATGGGGACTCTCTAAAGAACACGGGTGTTCTAAGTTCCCTGAGGCCTTTTTTTTTTTTTTTTTTTTTTTTTTTTTTTTTTGAGAAGGAGTCTGGCTCTGTCGCCCAGGCTGGAGTGCAGTGGCCGGATCTCAGCTCACTGCAAGCTCCGCCTCCCGGGTTTACGCCATTCTCCTGCCTCAGCCTCCCGAGTAGGCTACAGGCGCCGCCACCTCGCCCGGCTAGTTTTTTGTACTTTTTAGTAGAGACGGGGTTTCACCATGTTAGCCAGGATGGTATCCATCTCCTGACCTGGTGATCCACCTGTCTCGGCCTCCCAAAGTGCTGGGATTACAGGCTTGAGCCACCGCGCCCGTCCTCCCTGAGGCATTTCTAAGCATCTCCAGGACAGCGAGGAGGGTCTAGGATTCCTATGTCCTGGGGGCAGGAGAAATTCCCCAAGTCCACCTGAGACCCACTGAGCTATGGCAAAGTGCCAGGGTCCCAGGGAGTTGTAGCCAAATTAGCAACAATTATTCTCTTAGCTAAATTATCATTCTGCAATGGTATTCACCAGGTGTCTATCATATACTGGGGACCCCTACACTGTCAAACAAAGTCCCCGTCCTCAAGATGCTTTGGTTGGGGAGATGGGATATGTAACAGTTTTGTGTGTCCTTCTGATATAACTAAAACATATTTCTTATATCATTCAAATTATTATTCAGTTTCATTTGTCCCTTGGAACTTGGGGAAATACTCACTTGTTTACCACTTCACATATTTCTTAATGAAATTCTACTCACTTCTGCAGAGTCTTGCAACCATCCCTGACACTACTCCTGAGTGTTGCACGTCAGTAACTTTCAACATGAAGCACATAGAAATGTGGAAGTTGGCAGTGTGCATGAGGAGTAGGGTACTGTGCAGAGTGGATGGATTTAGAGGATTCACAGGCCATATCCCCAGTGTAGACAATAATTAGCCTGGCAATGGTGACCTTGTATGGACCTTGCTCTGTGAACCACAAATCTGGGATGCTGGCCAAGGAAACACTCAGGCAGAACAACCCAGCACCAAGGCTTTTTAATTGCCCAGCAGTGGGACTGTGATCCTGGGAGACCTGTGCCTTCAGCCATTGCTGATTCTTCCTTCTAGAGTGGGAGATCAGCACCTGGACAGAGGACACTGTGAATAGAAAACGCATTTAAAAGAAGGGATTATTGCTTCCTCGGATCAGACCGTGTGATCTACACTGAACTCTCACATATTATTTTGTCTGGCATCTTAACAATGATCCCAAAGAAACATCAGACTCCTTGTTCAGAGGGTAGGTTAGTTCTCAGCAGTACAAGCTGGGTCCTCAGTGGATCCTGTGGATTTGAGAATGAAGTTTAGAGATGCTTTGGACCATAGCTGCAGGTCTGATTTGAGGACAATGAGACCAAGTCAGGGAGGCAGCAACCAATGGGGTGGGGAGCTTGGGGGAGGGAACAAGACGCAAGAAATAACAAACATAAAGCACCAGAGTGGACTTAGTAACTCAGTAGAACTTCCAAATCTCATATTGAGATTGCCCTGGCTTTGGCCTGTTGAAGGGATCATATACAGGGAATAGGGGATGCCTGATTATATGGGTCTCTTTCCTCTTTACAATCCCAAAGATTTAAAATGATGTTTTGTGTGTGTCTTTAGTAGAATTGGAGAATACACAAACTTTGTGTGTGTTTACTTATCACACATATGTGTGTGTGTGTGTGTGTGTGTATATATATATAAATCTTTGTTTTCTCTCTTATTCCCTAACCATGTAACATAAGATGTCCCGACTATATAATAGTGTTTAAATGTAATTTATTTCATATCTTAGTGTTTAAGCTACATGGTATCAAAGAGAAGAGGAAACATCATTCAAATACCTTAACCTGTCTTCTAGGAAAACGGTTAGTGCATTGTCAGTTGTATGTATCAGGTTAATCAGAATTATGGCCTTCTGATTATCTTTCTTTGAAGACTGAGTACGGTTTTAGGAGATGCATATGGGCACCAAGTTGACAAGGGGTAGAATTGAATTGTAATGGTTAATTTTATGTGTCAACTTGACTAGTCCTTGGGGCATCCAGATATGTGGTCCAACTTTATTCTAAGTATGTCTGTGAAGGTGTTTTTGGATGACATTGACATTTGAATCAGTAAACTGAGGAAAGCAGATTGCTCTGCTTAGCATGGGTGACCGTCATCTGATCAGTGAAAGTCCTAATGAATAAAAAATGCTGACCCTTCCATGAATAAGAAGAGATTCCTTTTGCTGATTGTGAGCTGGGACATTGCTCTTCTTGGGACTTGAGACTGTCAGCTTTCAGACTAGAACTATACTATTGGCTTGCCAGGGTGTCTATCTGGCCAACTTCACATCTTAGGACTTCTGAACTTCCATAATCATGTGAGCCAATTCTTTTCTTTTTTTTTCTTTTGAGACAGAGTCTTGTTTTGTCGCCCAGGCTGGAGTGCAGTCACGTGATCTCAGCTCACTACAACCTCTGCCTCCAGGGTTCAAGCGATTCTCCTGCCTCAGCATCCCGAGTGTCTGGGACTATAGGCGCCTGCCACCATGCCTGGTTAATTTTTTGTGTTTTTAATAGAGACGGGGTTTCACTATGTTGGCCAGGATGGTCTCTATCTCCTGACCTCGTGATCCGCCCGCCTCAGCCTCCCAACGTGCTGGTATTACAGGCATGAGCCACTGTGCCCAGCCACCAATTCTTAATAATTCATTTACCTGTAACTATATCTCTCTTCCTTTATCTGCTTCCTGTTTTTTCTGTTTCTCTGGAGAACGCTGACGAATACAGGCTTTATGAAATCTTTCCATGAATCCAAGAGGTCTGTGAATACGAGATTATGAATCCCCACCTAAAGACTTTTTAGTGCTAGGACTCATTCACAAGGCACAGAATATATCAGACCAGTTTAGTGTCAAGTTTTCAAGGATCCGTTGCCTTCTCTTACCTTATTCAACTGTTCACCACTCACAAACTTTCCATTTTCACCCTCTTGCCTCAGCTCCCTCTTACCCCAGTACACATATTTGGGTCAGGGCTGCATGGCCTCTCATGCCTCATCCTCAGCTGTGATAGGCAGATGTTTATGATCCTAGAGGCCTGCAAGAGAGATGGCTTCTGGGACCTTTTGCTGCTGCCATGGCACCCCTTCATGTTGACCCCAACCCCCTCATCCCCCAAGCCCCCTCAGTTCTCTGCAGTTGTCATCTCAAGCACTGGGAACGGGTCAATGTTTTGGGTAATACACATATGGCAACGATGTAATCTTCTCATGCCCCTAATTACTGTCTGCAGTTGTGGAGTTATTGCTCAATAATCTGATTTATGAACTAAAACACTGGGGTTTTAACAATAAATAACCAATCACGTTTAGGCGTTTGGAAAGAACAATCATGTGATTGGAGGGTAAGGGAAGATTGACACCAGTTGATATCTTCTTGAGAACATTCAAAATTTGTTTTCATTGAACCTGCATATAGTATAATACAGAGAGATAAGGCAGAAAAGGAGCAATATTTTCCTTTGATTAGTATCTGGCCACCCTTGGGGAAAAGTGTACTGTCACATGATTTTATTTTTATAAATCGATTATCCCCTAGACATCATTACAGATGGTGCTAAACCATTTTTTTTAAATATTGAAGACAAAGGTAACAACTTTCATAATGAATTGACTTCTACCTTAGAGAAATCCCTGTAAGAATTGGAATCTGTAAATTCTGCACTGATCCATCCAGGATTGGCTAAGATGGGAGGAGGAGGGGAAAACCCACACTGTGAGTGTTGTTTAGTTCAGATGTTTTGGAGGATAATTTGGAAATATTTACAGAAGTTTTAAAGAATATACTAATTTGTGGAGCAATTCCCCCAAGAATCTAGAGCAACAGCAATACAAATATGGGAGAATATTTGTATATCACTGTCCAAATCTATAATTGGAAAAAAATTATACTCCTGGAGATAGGCTGAGTGCCTACCAATAGGTATGTCCACATGAAGAAATCCTATGTAGTCATCGCAGCCAGGAGGAACAAGTTCCAGAGATCTGTTGTACATCATGGTGACCGTACCATGATGGTGACTGTAGACAGATCATTAATTATCTACAGTTAATAAGAACATATTACGTACTTGTAAATTGCCAAGAGAGTAGATTTTGAGTGCTCTTATCACAAAAATATGTGTGAGCTAATGTAAACGTTAAATAGCTTGATTTAGCCATTGCACAAGCATCATATTTCACATCACATATATATAATTTTTACTCATCAATTAAATAAGTAAATATATAAGTAATTTTTTAAAAAGGATAACATAGATCTATGTATGTCTTGCCATAAAGGAATGAATGTGATATATTGTTGAGTTAAAAATAAGTGGCATATACATTTTTATCTGATATAAATAAAGAAATCCAACAGATTCTTATTTTTTCAGACAAGTGAATCACATGGTAAGCAGCTGAGAATCACTGCACAAAGTATGTATTTTTGGTTTCTAAAAAATGTCCTTCCCGTTCCAAATAAAAGTTTGGTTTTTTAGAATCACTTCAACTACCTCAACCTCTATCCTGTCCTGCGTGGAGCGGAGCAGCCACTCTCACTCTTGAGGCAGAATCCGCCTTCTCTTTGGGCCTTGAAAAGAACACTCATAAAATAATGTTGTTTGTCTTCCCAGCCCTGCAGGGATTCGCATCTGCGAGGGAGGCATGGCTCAGTTATAGGCAGACATCAGCACCACGTGGTTCCCTGCTCCTCATCCACTCCAAGGCAGCATCAGGCACCATTCATCTTTATATCCATGTCTATTTGCTGAGACCCTGTCAGTGTAGCATCAGCAGGTTTTATGAGTCAGAACCAGTTTCTTCTCATTCCTCTTCACAGAATAAGAAAACTAAAGCTTAGAGGGGTCATAAAGTTGTGCCCTGATTCTCACACTGGAAGGAAGCCCCGAGAACCTGCACCCATCCCCACCTGGCCTCCCTCACCTACTTGGGAATGAGCCTGGGAAACACAGGCTGACTCTGGGATGATGTTGGAGAGGCTCTACATCCTGCAGGCACTTCCCACTCCACGTTACCCAGTGAGTCAAAGAAAGACATTTAGTCACTCAAAGCTGCTGCAGATTCCAGTGTCCAGGGAGGAACTTTCACTCTGGAAAACACGAACTCATTTCCCTTGGAGGAAATCATTTCTTCAGGATACTGAATGGCACCAACCAGCACCCAGGATCCTGAGAGGGTATTGCAGCTCCCAAAGTACCACTGGTGTGAGAAGCTCAAACCTCACAAATACCATGTTATTCTTCCTGTGGAGGACTGCTTCTCCCAGAGATAATGGTACTGATATCTTCAATTCCATGTGGCCTTTTAACAAAATGACCTCAACCCCCCTTTATCGAATGATGGCTATATGGCCACTTTTCTTTGATTTTTTAGAATTCGTCCTGTCGAAGTGAATTTTTTGTATCTTTTGACCAGCATTTCCCTATAGTCTGCCTCCCTGCAAGCCCTGGGTAAGCACCATTCTACTCTCTACTTCTATGAGTTCAGCTTTTTAAAGATTTCACGTATAAGGTAAATCGTGCAGTATTTGTCTCTCTGTGCCTGGTTTATTTCACTTAACACAATGTCCTCCAGGCTCATTCATGTTGTTTCAAATGATCGATTTTCCTTCCTTTTAAGGTTGTATAGCATTCTGTTGTGTATGTATGCCACATTTTCTTATCCATTCATCCACTAATGGACATTTATGTAGGTTCCATATCTTGGCTATTGTGAATAATGCTGCAATGAGCATGAGAGTACAGATAGCTCTTGAGCATAACAGATTCCATTTCCTTTGTATAAATACCCACTTGTGGGAATGCTGATTATATGGTGGTTTACATTTCAAATTTTTGAAGCACCTCCATACTGCTCTCCACAATGGCTGTACGAATTTGCTTTCCCACCAACAGCGTGCAAGTGTTCCCTTTCCACACTTTCCCTCCAACACTTGTCTTTCTCTTTCTGATGATGGCCTCTAACAGGTGTGAGGTGATATCATGCTGTGGTTTGACCTGCATTTTTATGGTGGTTAGAGATGTGGAGCATTTTGTATATACTCATTGGCCATTTGTGTATCCTCATTTCAGAAATGTCTATTCAGATACTTTGTCCATTTTAAAATTCAGTTTATTTGTTATCTTACTATTGAGTTGATTGGGTTCTTTATACATTTGAATATTAACCCCTTACGAAATGAATGGTTTGCAGATATTTTTCTCCCATTCCACAGTTTGTCTCTTCACTCTGTTGATTGCTTCCTTGGCTGGTCAAGGGTTTTCTAGTTTGTTGAAATCCCTTGAGTCTATTTTTGCTTTTGTATCCTACGCTTTTGGAGTCATATCCAAAAACTAATTGCCCACACCAATGTCATGTAGATTTCCCTCTATGTTTTCTTCTAATAGTTTTATAGTTTCAGGTCTTACATTGAAGTCGTTAGTCTATTTTGAGTGAAGTTTTGTGTGGCATGAGATGAGGATCTAATTCCGTTTTTCTGCATGTGGCAATCCAGTTGCCCCTACACCGTTTATTGAAGAGACCATCTTTTCTCCATTGTGTGTTCTTGGCGCTTTTGTCAAAATTCAGTCTCTGCACTTAAACCTGGTAGAATCTGGTGGTTGCCCCCGATAGAGTCCAGGGAGAGTCAGTTACATGATTTCTGAGGCTACAGCATAATAATGTGCCATGCACTTCACCCTGCTGCGTGGGATCACTTGCTCTTGGAACATAGGTGCCATTCTGCGAGGATGCCCAAACTTGCTGTCACAGAGAGGCCATGTAAGGTGTGCTCTAGCTAATAATACATATTTTCTTAACTAACCAAGGCCTCTGGAAGGATTCTGTCTTTGACCTCATTATAAAGCAATATGAAATTAGCCCTACTATAAGCAAATGTTTACATAGCTCATTTATTCTTCACAACGATCCTGTGAGGAAAGTAGAATTGTTATCCTCATTTTCTGAGTGATGAAACGGGCTAAGGGGAGGTGTGTGACCTGCCCAAGACCCCACAGCTGGAAACCACGGAATGGCTGCCCCCTCCCAGCACTGCCTCTGCCACATGCTCCCCTGCCCCGTCCCTGTGCTCTGGGTACCTGCGGTGATTAAGGGCAGATGTGAAGAGGGAGCATGGGAGGGCTTTGACAAAGGTGTTTCAGGACAAGGAGGCAGGATCAGCTGCCTGGAGGTGGGGAATGATGTTTCTAAGTAAAGGAAAATCAGTACACAGAGGCCAAATTCATAATTTATGGATACATCTTTCTTGGCTTGAATAACTATTTTTGTCTCAGCTTTTGAAATATTGCTTAGCTTCCCAGCTGCTAGACATGGCCCCATCATTTTTGTAAAAGATGTGAAATCCCTGCCTACATTTCCCACCTAAAGCCCCACATTTCTCATTCATTTAATTTCAAAGAAATACATATCACTGAAATTTTTTTCAAACAATAGTAAAGTATGAAGCGTATTGTTGAATAGAGGAAAACAAAGTGCCAAGCAGGGTATAATGTGCTGCCTTTTTTTGGAAAAAAAAGAAAGAAAATAAGAATATCTGTCTCTATTTTTCTTAGAAGCATAAATAAATTTTAGACTAATGCATAAGAAATGACAATAGATGTATGGGTGGGCTGGGGACTGAGATGGATGAAAAGTTTTTACTGTCCTCTTATGTATTTGGGAGAGGGAGGTTTGAATAATGTGATTTTATTCCATACTATAAAAAATTATATTCAAACAAAAAATATTGAATCACAAAAAAGAATATAAATTAAAAATTAGTGTCTCTAAAACAGTCCTCACTTCTTTTTGTTTTGTTTGTTTGTTGAGACAGCGTCTGTCTCTGTCACCCAGACTGGAGTGCAGTGGGGCAATTATAGCTCAATGTAGCCTTGAACTCCTGGGCTCAAGGGATCCTCCTGCCTCAGCCTCCCTCGTAGCTGGGACTGCAGGCACATGTCATTAGTCCTGGCTGATTCTTTTTTTTTTTTGTAGAGACAGAGTCTTGCAATGTTCACCAGGCTAGTCTTGAACTCCTGGCCTTAAGCTTCCACTTTGGTCCCCCAAAGTGTTGGAATTACAAGCATGAACCACCACAGCCAGCTCCCACTACTTCTTATTGCCAAAGATAACTGTTAACCGTCTAATATATACTCCTCGAGGCTTTGTGCATAAACCTATGTCTACATATCGAAATACATAGATACAGTTATTTTATTCTATTTTGGCTTTCAATGGGATCATACTATGCATATTGTTCTGGAATTTCCTCTTTGCACGCAGTGGTATATACTGGACACATTTCCATGTTTACACCACAGAACTATAATTCAGTGTTCCACTATTGGTAAGTATGTAGGTTTATTTTTAAATGTTTGAATAAATGAATTATTTAATATTCATGTTTATGTGACTATTTCTTGTTTTTTGTTTTTTTGTTTTTTTTGAGATGGAGTCTCGCTCTGTCGCCCAGCTGGAGTGCAGTGGCCGGATCTCAGCTCACTGCAAGCTCCGCCTCCCGGGTTTATACCATTCTCCTCCCTCAGCCTCCCGAGTAGCTGGGACTACAGGCGCCCACCACCTCGACTGGCTAATTTTTTGTATTTTTAGTACAGATGGGGTTTCACCGTGTTATCCAGGATGGTCTTGATCTCCTGACCTCATGATCCACCCGCCTCGGACTCCCAAAGTGCTGGGATTACAGGCGTGAGCCACCGCGCCCAGCCAGGACTGAGCATTTTCTCCTGGTGTGTGTTTCCTTTTGTCACACTCTGAGAACAAGGCGGGGCCGTAGTTGGACTGCATGGAAGGAGCGTGGCTTCTCTTCCCAAATCCTTGACTTAGAAGATGTCATCATATCACAGGAGGAGCCATAAGACATCAGTGTCATCTAAGACAGAGGTGGGAAATGGAAGTGCTGTCGGGCCTGTAGGAAAGCGCCCACGAATGCTGACCGGGTCTGCCGAAAGGCAGTAAGGGCTTTGTTAACTGTGGGGTGCATCCCTTACCTAAAGGAATTTACACTTCAAAAACTGGTCTCGGTGATGCAGACTGAGTATTACCTGTCTATAGCGGGGCAGATGAGGCCACCAGCTGTACCCCTGATCTGAAACAGTAGAGTCTGATTGCCCAGAGAAATACATCTAAGTGTCAGATATTGGTTTCCGTAGGGGAAAAAAAAAAATCCTCTCTGTTCAAAATTTTAACATTTGACTAACTTTTTTAAAGTTAATCTCTTGTCCTAGATTTAAGATTTTAAGATAAAATTTAATTTTTAGAAAACATGAAAAGTGCTTCCTTTCTTCCTCATCTAGACCTAAAATGGAAAATTTTAGGTAAGAGTAATCATAAATTTGTCAGGGAGCAAATATTGGTAATTCACTTACCTTTGCTTTAGCATTTGTCTATATTTATTTAGACTCATTTTGAGTAAAATGATCGTAAATCTTTATTAAGCTGAACCACATGAATTTGCCACTTTGAAGGTCAAAAATAGTCAAACGTCAGCAATGTCATATCAGTCAGTGAAAAACTTACCAGCACTCTTGTCTACTCCACAGCCAATTTATGTTAAAATATCCATACCTTTCCACAGGAGGGTGGGAACAACAATACCACCAAGTGCTGAGACTCCCGTGAATTAGTTTGGTTGTTTTATGATCCTGTTCAGGCTCTTGACCCATCTCCTTGTTGCTTTGATTATCAACTGGATGGGAGTTTTGGTAGCAGTTTTGGTAGCAGCCTGAACACAAGGCAAGCAGCTGTGTCTCCTACATGAAGCATTTGCTTACAGGGGCAATGCTTTCCAAAAGCTCTTTTCTTTGCAGAGAAGCCTTTTTGACTCCGAGTGGAAACAGTGACTAGACACTGTTCTGTGTTGCTCTGACGTGTGAAACATCACCTGTTTGCTGAAGCAACATCCCATAACCGCTGCTCCTAGGCCTCTCCAGCCAGATGATTCCTCATGTCACAGAGCCATTCGTTTTCATCAAGATCCTCGTCCCCACCACTTAGCATCTGCAGAACATCCTCGATGAGATGACACTGCTCTTGATGCTTCCCAGAATACAAGGAAGATGAAGAGTACAACTGATCCAGTCATCTGTTGGATCTGCACATTTGAGTATGAAACAGAGCTCAAACATACCTGTAAATCTGAGCCTATCCAGCCCACACATGGTCGAATAAACTCATTGCACCTCACCATGGAGCTTCACAATGGCTATTTCTGTTGTAACAGAGGAGTGAAGCAGATGGTCTTTCTAAGGAAAAGATGTTGAGAAAGGCTTCAGATGTCCTGGGGGGATCCCCGAATCGGGCTAAAGATTTGGAAAGTCCCTTGTTCACCACCGAGTCAAACTCCCCAGAATCCTTTTACAGAACCCCTGACCACCAGTCCTTCAAGGTTTCAGGAATTTGCATACTCCAAGGTATGAGAAGCGATGAGAAATTCTGGAACCAAAACATACTTGAAATTATCATAAGAAGACTAAAATGCAACTTTGTTCCAGTTAGTAATTCTTACTAAAAGAGATTTTAGACAGGCCTTGTATTGAACCAAGACCATTTTCTTCCACTGTTGCCATTCTAATTTCAAATTGCTCCTTGCTGCTTCATATCCTCTTCAATTCCATCTTGTGTCAGATGGAACCAGAATAGAAAAAACACTGTTTAACAAAACCCATTTGTGCCAGCTTGAAGGATGAACACCTGTCGTGGAGCATCTCAAGCTTTCTAGAAGATTTCAACAGGGTCATCCCAGTTCATAGGACGGTTGTGTGTCTTCAGTGTGTGGCCAGTCGCTGTTTGGGTAACAAGACGGCTTTTCCCTGGAGACCCTGCAGACTCTGTGTTTGTTCAGTCTTCCTCCTATTTTCTATCCTCCCAACACACTAAAACTGGAAGTACACCATGTCATCACACAAGCAATGTACCAGTGTCACAGAATATCTTGCAGACGGACAGTATACATCCCCATGTAGTAGTAAGGACGATATTATTATTTACATTTTTCTATTGGAAGACCAGAGGCACAATGTTCAAATTACTTACTTGCCCGAGGGTACACAAATCACTTCGCTTGTGTGTTTCAGTTATACAATGGCTTAGTGATTGATTCTTTGTTCAGATGGTAGTTGTGAAGAGTGAAGGAAATTAAATCTGTGTATAAAGGGTCTGGCATGTGAGTTCTCAATGCACGGTGGTTATTGTTAGCACCAATTATTTATGGTAATGAACATGATGTTGGTAAACATGATGGGGAAAATAGTAATACCATAAATTAATAATAATAATAAGGTTGAAGTTAGAACACTCCCCCATATACATGGAAATTAGGGCAACGAATTACATCACATTTTGCGTATAAAATGAGTTAGTTTATAAATTGAGAAGTAACGTGCATCCTCATTCATTGCAGGTGGGAGCACACAGTGGAATAACTCTTGTCAGCAAGCTCATCCACTTCTCGGGATTAATTTGGTAATTATATCTCCACACACTGAAAAAGATACATGTGTGAAGATATTCAATGCAGTACTGTTCCTAAATGAAACAAACAAAAAATTTGAAATGCCCATCAAGAGCAGAAAAGGAGATTGTTAAATACATTATGATGTGGTCTAACAATGGAATGCGCTAGTTATTGACAAAGAAAGATGTCCATGGTATAATATTGGATATAAAATAGATGTGTTTGTATGATTTGATGCCACTTGTGAGCCTAGACATTTTGCTACTACATCTGCTGGTGGA